>NC_141690.1:7479166-8688333 GCF_964263255.1 Lissotriton vulgaris
TAGTACTTACCTGCTAGTAATTTCGCATTCCACTTTTAGAGTATATGGTTTTTCGTGCCCCTTGGGCATTTGTGTAAATTGTGCGACTTTGCGCATTTTCTTAAGAGCTTTGTATTGTGCTTAGCCCCCTGTTCACATAAAGAGTCCAAAGTTGTTGTGTTCTAAATAAATATACTTTTATTTTCATAACTTGTGTGGTGTCCTTTCGCTTGGTGTTCAAGGGGTATATGTGATGGTATAACAGCTGGCTTAACACGCCCTCTAGAGTTTAGCCTAAAGACTGCTCTTGTCCATGCTACTAGGATAGCTGGTCTACGGTTGACTTACAACCAATCATCAATAAGGGTTGTTTGGACTGATACAAAGTGCTCACTAGAATAGTGAACATTATATATCAGGCCAACTTCTCACAACTCCATTGCTCGATAACCCAAAATTTCCCTCTGGGTGTAAGTCTGAAATATTTCATTGATGTCGTGAGCAGGGATTCAAATGGGCAGGCTAAATGTTCGACCACCAAGGGATCATTCCCTTCGACCAACTCCAGAGAGACCATTCACTACAGACATCTGACATCTTCCCATTCAACCAGGTATTTCATTGGGTAACCTCCCGAGAAATGAGACACTGAGCATCCTGCCCTATGACCCTATTTGAAAAATGGCTTATTACCAAGAAAGATTATAAACGCACGATCTCTGAACTATACGCCCTTTCAGTGACCCCTATTGCTGCCAAGTCAAAGGGTCAACTGAGGTGGGAGGAAGAACTGGGCCGAACACTATTTGTTAGAGAATGGCTGGAAGTACATTATAGAATTCACCACACAGTACACAACATTCCGGGCACAGAGGTAGCCTACAAAGTAGCATTTTATTGGTACCTAACACCGACCCGACGACTGGAACAAAGATCGCTCTTTATCCTGTTGGCGAGAGTCCTAATACATCTCCTATGGCATTGCCCCAAGCTAGTAAGATATTGGGAGCTTGCCTTTAATGACATAGATGAAGCTTTAACGACTACCATCCCACGCTTCCCAGCCTATACCCTTCTGGGCCTCTCCAATCCCCTGACCTTTCCCTTACGCTCACTCAGAGGGAAACAAATAGCCTTAGCTAAACGCCCTTAGACTGGTCCTGACTAATTGGTGAACGGAGATAGTTCCAGAACATACGGCATGGCTGAGGATTGCACTAGCCATAGAGCGTATATCGATGCCAGACACCAGGGCTCAAACCTATTCTGACCTAAGGGCACCATGCATCACAATCCTAGCAAAAGAATTTAGGGAGGTGACTTGTACCCAATACATGCAAATCTTACGCCTAACAAGCGGAAAGAATACCCATTCTCACGGTGAGGAGCAACTGATGCTTCCGCACAAAGACGCAGCACCCTTTTGGGGGTGAGAACGCAATTTGTAGTGGGGGGTAGGGGTTGGGCTAGAGTGGGATCCCCCTCTCTGGTTATTTAGTATTTTTTCTTCTTAGTTGCACATGGTTATCTCACATACATTGCTCACCGCTTTTCAAAGGCATGAACTATCTCATCATGAAACTCTGCCAGCCTCCGAGTTGTAGGCATAACGCTGTGTACCTCTCGCTTACATCTCATTTACTTCTCATTTGCTGCTGGCCAGGGGCTGTAGGCGAAAGCTGTGTTATAGCATGTCTAAATCTCAAAAAAAAGAATTGTCCCATATAATATTTTTCTTTGTTTTAGATGCAAAGTGGTCTTGTCAGTCTTTTAATCTTTAGCTGTATTCTCTTGTGGGCTGTCTGCCCAAACCACATCTTTGTAGTTCTCCAGACCATAGGCATTGGGAGCCTACTCCCAACCATTGTTCGACCTCTATTGGCAAATATATATATATATATTTTTTAATTTTATCAATCTGCCTTTTACTTTGCCTTTCCTCTTTCTGTCACATATATGTTCCAGACCTTAATCTACCATAGTGGGAGCTGGTGGGTGCTTGAATATTCCAGGTGTGTGTGAAAGTAATTCTAGCAGCTTGGAGAAGGTCCATCAGCAGCTTAGCTATTGGATTAGTCAGCAGATACTTTGTACTCCCTCTTTTTGAATAAACTTCAAGTGGTCCAGATCAGAGTAGCTGGAATCATCTGTAGCCTGAAAAAATGCAAGCACATTTCTCCCTACAGAGACTGATTGAAATGGCTTCCAGTATATCAACAGAACAAATATAATACTCTGCCTTATTTGTAATGAGATTCACCTCAGTTTACTGAACTTCATCTCTAATCTATTTGTCCCAGAGAAGCCAGTAAGAAATCTATGTACCTGTAGTAGTCTGTAAGAGTAGTTATTGTTTCTTGGTTTCTCTAAGAGTTTCCCTAGGATCTTTGTCGGCACCTGGGATTCATAAATGTGTGCTTTAGCCAAAATTCATCCAGCTTCATTATAAAGACAGGGTTTGTAAAAGATCAGGCCTACCCAGTTGACAAAAGGAATCCGCGTAAGACAAGCTGTGGTATATTCCGTCCCTGCTCACAAATAAGGCAATTTTTTAATTCACTTGGTGTTTAAACAAGGCACAAGGATTACTCCCTTTTGATAACCAAAGCTATAATAGTGCAAGCTTAATGAGGTCTTCAATGTAATTAAGCCCCAATTTCACGTGACAAATGAAATGGTGGGGGTGAGGTTTGAGATACGAGCCTCCTACAGAATCTATTTTTTTCTTCAATTTGAATGCTATTCACGTTGGTATGACCTCAAATACATGCTCCGTAAGTAGCTATTGAAACAGAATGCATTTTATAAATGTCAAGAGAAGCAGCCACCGGATTACCACCTGTCGAGGAGGTCAGGTAATACAGTACTCCAGTTGCTTGAGTAAATTTCAGCCACCTGACCTATGTTAGAAAGCCAAAGACCAGATCCCTCAAATCTGATTCCCAGATAAGAAAAACAACTCACTGAGAACAACATGTTAGAACCGACATACTTTAAGTTCAATCTAAACTCCTTTGTGCGGCAGACCATTGCAAGAAATTTGGTGTAGTTTATGTCCTTATCTAGGTCCCTCATGAATTTATAGAACCTTTGAAGTAAACGTGATAGGCTCTTTGGTGTGTGTGCCAACAATACCTCTTCACCTGAGTATAATAATTATGGTGCCTGAAGATTGCCCATCACTGGAACATCTTGACCACAAGAGTTTAAATATTGGCACAAATTGTTAATGTACAGAATAAATAAAGTTGGGGCTGAAATGCACCTTTGGCGGACTCCTCTCTCTATCATGAATGGCTCTGTGCATTCCCCATTCAGTCCAGATTGGGCCATAGAATTTAGATTTTTATGAAAAGTAGCCAAAAAATTAACTTTGGCTGAGTCTAAGCATTTCACCGTAATAATTTACCACAACTTGTATTTATTTACCCAGTCAAAAGCTGAGGACAGGTACATGAAGGCCAGATTCTTTTGACAGTGCTTAGCCGCAACACATTTACCAATAATTAGTTGAAGGTTCAGACACTGCTCTACTGTACTGAGGCACTACCTGTACCCGTATTGGCAAAAACCTTATACGCCCTTATTTTTGACCCCATTAATGATCCGGTTAAAGGCCACTTTCACCAGGGTTATAGCAGTTAGATCCATAAGAGAGATTGGGTGATAACATATCGGCTCATATAGCTCTCCTTTCATAATGATGCGTACAATTACAGAGGAGGACCATGATGGTTGTAAGGGGGACTGTTCTAGCGATTAAATTCATTAGTTAACAATGGTCCCCAGATGCCCAAGTTGCACTTCAATAGATCATTTGGAACCCCATCAGAGCCTGGGGCTCTATTTGGAGGACATTCTGTTAGGGCAGAAACCACTTTGTCCAGGGCATACTGCAGATTTGTGCAAACACCTCCATTGGCGCCTGAATTCCAAGATATTGTCCTTACTGCTCAGACTATATACTCCAGAAAAATTGTTGGGCAGAAAGATTTACAATAATTTCTTCTATTATCTTCCACAGTAATCACAAGGTTCCCTTTACTTATTTCCTTCTTTCTCATAGTATGCTTGTAACGTTCCCTACTACTCCATATAAGCTTGGTGTTTCTTGGTTCAATTCCCAGGACTAGTCTCAACTTCTGGCTCACCAGGGAGAAAGCAAAGTTGAACCATTTGCAATTCTGAGGGTCAGATCTAATAGCTGGTTTCAAAAGTAACTTTCTCGTCTTCTTACAAATCTCAATAATAGATTATTATAACACCACTGTCGCCTTCACAAGTGAGACAGGCGAGAAGGTCCTGAAAATTATCCTGTATTAGCTTTTCTAAAAGGAGAGTGCAGTTTGGTAATTTCCATACTAGATGTAAGTTATTATCTTTGGGAAGCAGGATTATTATACAGCCTGGAGTGGCTATATGGAAAGTAGTCTGAGATCTAGGCACAAAGTAAGAGGTTATGGTCACAAATACCCACCTGATTTTCAGTGTGTTACAGATATAAGTAATACTCTATGAAAGTAAGCACACTCTAAGCTTTCTCAGGTCAAGTGTGCAAATTGGATCTCTTTCTAAAACTAGTTTTTCTTTGAGTACCGCTGTATGTTACATGAAACATTGTCAGCTTTGGCCTCCCATTAGTAGGTACCAATATTCAAAACTGTGCTGAAGTCCCCACATTAGATTAAGTGGACACCAATCAATCCCACACTTGAAAGCTTATTTAATAAATCTTCCACTGGAATTAAATTTTGTAGTTAGCAATATTTCAAAATATCACTCCCACTGCGATATGTTAACCATGCTGAGTGTGAGGCAGTATATTGATGATAATTGTGTATAGTATGGAAACTCCTTTATTCTGACTATTGTGTGAAGAAGTGGTCTAGCATTGTTTTTCTGCAATTCCTCTCCTTTTATTTTAATTGAATTCAACCTGCGAAACTGTTTAATTGGTGAAGTCCATTCATGAGAGGTCGACGGACTGGACACGTCACTCTTTACATGTAATGAGAACGTGTTTTTTAGGTCGCGCCTAGCGTTGCAGCGCGCATGCGCTGCTGGCTCTGCGAGGGCTATTGTGATCGAGGAGATTTCAGAAGGGGACTTGAAGCCCCGCCCATCATTGAAGTTTAATAGGGTTATTGGGTGGCAGGAGATATAATCTGTTGGCTTTTGTTAGGTTTGAATTGTAGAGTAACTGTAGCTTCTAGCGTGGATTTGGTAATTTTGTGGGAGGTCAGAAATGCTTTGAAAACTTAAGACAGTGGTTTGGCAATCAACTGTGTCTATGCTTTGTACAGAGACACTGAGAAGCCGTCGGGTCCTGAAGCCTTGTTGTTTCCTAGGGCCCTTTTCTCACTTTCATCCTGCTATGGAATTATGGCCATCCAGTTCCTCCAACATCTGATGGTCAGTAAGGGGAAATGTAAAGTCATTTAATGCTTCATGCAAGGTAGATTCATTTGTGTTAAATACCTATAAAATGTTTGTTTCTGTCTGTAAATTACCTTCTTTTTCTATTTCACACGTACAATTTCTAGTTTGATTTTGCCTGGTTCTGTATACTAAATTTCAGTTTGTTTTGTCTTCTTTTTCATAATTTGTATTTGATGTTGAGCATTTTTGCAGGCAGTGTATTTCATCTATAAATATTGTAGTTTCTCTATAACTATAATTAGCTCTCTATTTTTTGTGAGCCTGTTTGCTTTGTTTTTAATAGGTGGTTCATAGTCTCCAGTTTATCTCTTTTGTTGTATGCTAATTTACTAAGTCGTAGTGTGTGCCATCAGGTCCTCGTTATCGCAGTTTTCACTGCATCTCACAGCATGTCCTATATAACCTTTCTATTGTCATTTCCATACAAAAATAACATGTTACAGAGTTTTTTTCTAAATTTGTTGTAATTTTTTTTAGAGTTTCTCTGTGCCTGATCACAGAAGGTGATGTACAACAAAGTTGGGCTGGTGCATAAGCGAAAGGACCTGGGATCCTATGGTTGTTTGTAATATTTGAGGCATTAGTGGTCATGTGTCCCAAAAAGTAGTCTATTCTGTTGCGTGCATTCAAACAGAATATATCCCTTTCACCTATGGTGTTCCCTCTGTTATTCTGCCAAGTGTGTCTATTTTCCCCTGTTTGAGTGACCGTGTAGTATTTCGAGTATATTACTGTGTAATCTTCTGAAAGACGTATAGAATTGAAATCACCCCATTTTTACTACCCCCCCCCCCCCCCCTGTGAAATCCATCTGAGTAGGAAATAGTTTTAAGATGAAATGCTCTTTTTCTTAATGTGGACCGTTAATATAAAACGTTAAGTGAGTACGCCCCCAGCAGACCTCTTAGACCCTGAATTCCACCGTATCAAATTATTTGTTATACAGGTCCTTATACCAGCTCCCCCTGCTGCTGCATGTACAGGGGTACGTACTTTGCCCCCGGCTGTTTGTTTTATTATGGTCTTGCTAATTGTTTTGCCTTGTTCTTGCTGCATTTGAATTTTCCTTCTGTATTGCATTTTGCCTTTCCTCTCCTGTTCTGTTTGCACGTTTCTGCCTTATTGTTACTGTATTTGAATTTTCCTTCTGAATTTCATTTTGTTTTTCCTCCTGTTCTGTTTACACCGTTTTGCCTTTTTAGAATTTTGCCTTGTTAATGTATTTGAATTTTCCTTTTGTATAGCATTTTGCTTCCCCCCCCCAGTTTACACCATTTCCCACTTCGTGCTATCCCGATCATTTCCTGCCATTTTCCTTCCTATCGGCCCCACCCACCACCCCACCCCCCTCTTAGGACCTACTTAATGGAGGCTACAGTGCAGTCGCGCCCCTGGTGTGTCAAAGGCTAGCCCATCTGCACCCTGCCCTGCCTGGACTGCACCCGGCGCCAGGAACCCTGGCTCTTCTGCCACTCATATATACACTGCCCCCGAACTTCGAGCCTTGGATCCCCAACTCTGCAGCAACTGCTACCATACCTAAATCTACTGTAGGACCTTTTTTCTAACTTTACTGTCTCTTCTCCTGCAACACCAAAGTACTGCATGCATGACAACTAATAAAAAAAACGCCCACGACTGCTTCCAAACAACTTCACCTTCTGAATGCACGATTACTCTGCAAACACGCCACCAGGATCTGGGACACAATCACCTCCCTCAACCCTGATGTCCTCTTTCTCTCCTAGATCTAGCTCAATTCCACATCTGAGCTCGACAACAACTCAGCTGCTCCCGACGGCTCAAATGATATTACACTGAGACCGCATCAGCAAACATGGAGGTGGAATCACCATCATACACAAAGAAACCATCCACTGCACCACCACTGCTGAAGACATCACTCGTATCATGGAACACCTCAACTTACAACTCCAAACCAATGGCAAAACCCCCATTCCAAGACATCCTTGCCTACAGACCTCTAGGACCTCGCTACAGCTTCTGGCAAGCCATCCTCTAGTTTATTGCACCGCTTACTATCACTACATCCTCCTCGGAAACCTCAATTTTCACCTTGACGACCTTAATAATGTGAACACTGCCAACCTCCTTAAAAGCATGAATAACATCGGCCTCGCCCAACTGACCAGCAACCCCACACACAATGTGGGACACACACTGGACCCCATCTTCACGGCCAGCGACAGAGAGTACAGCCATGTCTCCAAGCTCCCCTGGACAGAACAAGCCATTGTCCACTTCACCATCACAGGATCCCTCAACACCACCACCACCAATCTTCCCAGAAGCTCACACCACAGCTGAAAAAAGTATCAGAGAGCCAGTGGACTGATTATCTCATCACCTCTACCCAGACACTTAAAATTACCTCTGGCCAGAGTACCTGCTATCACGCCAGGAACTCCACGGCACACCGCTGCTGTTTCCTGATCCCAGCCATCACGCAACCCTAAGGAGCAAGCCTTATACCTTATCCGGTACGGCACCCATACAATCCCCATCCTTGGATACAGGAGCGTATTGAGGAGAGCGGCGGCCGCCCTCTCCCCACCTTTACCTCCAGGACAACCATTCATGTTGTTATTGATACTTTCAGAGCTGTGGCGACCTTATTCCGAAGTCACAAACTTAATTTTTGATACTTCTGCCGACTGGCACAAACATGTTCTGAACCAGGCAAATGTTATTTTCTAGTCCTGATGATGATCCCAGTTTACCATGAGCAAGGGATCTAAACGTCGACATTTCTAAATAGAACCACAAATGTCCATTGTGCTTAACTGTTGTGGTATCTATTTTTGGCCAAAACTTGCTGTTATTTAAACTGAATGCAGGTGGCCAATGCTCTAAGTTTTTGCCTGTATTTCTGTTTTGTTTCGATTGTCTGTATTGTTACCCCATTCCCCCACACTTCCGGGTTTTTTAAAGGTACAGGCTTGTGCCTCACTATTTACGCGGTTCTAAATATTTCTGACTTGATTTTCTCCGTTGTAAAAATAAAACTCCACTGTCCGGCTGGATACTGGATGGCTAGAGTAACCCATTGTTAGTTATATTCTAATTATTTTGTGTACATTCTTATTCGCTTAGGACCTTTGTTCTTTGAAATAAAATTGTCCACTTCACTATCACAGGATCCCTCAGCACCACCACCAATCTTCCGAGAAGCTCACACCACAGCTGAAATAAAGTATCAGAGAGCCAGTGGACTGATTATCTCATCACCTCTACCCAGACACTTGAAATTACCTCAAACTGGCTGTCATTAACTTCTCCACCTGTATCACCGATTGCACTGACACTTGCCCATTGAAAGCTCACCGAACTAGAGAGCTTCTCCAAATTCACAGTTTTGTACACTACAGAACTGAGAACCACATAACGCAACTGCAAGCACCTTTAAAGGAAATAGCGCACCAGCAAGGAGCCCGCAAACCAAGCCACATTCAAGATCTTCCTCAACCAATACCACCAACTCCTCAAAGGGACTAAAAGGAGTGTTGTTGCAGACAGCAACAAACCAGTTCTAACAAAACTCTTAAACACGTCTAAGTTCTCCAACTCCTCAGCCAAGGTCTCCACCCTTTACAAAATCTTTGAACCCCAACACACGGCCGCTGATATCCTCAGCCTCCCCCAGATTAAAAGCCAGACTACCTGCTCACCACCTGGTACCAGCTCACCACAAAATACACCACAGCAATTATAATCTCCATCCACTCAGGAGCACCCACAGACACCTGTTCCCACTGTAGGAGAGTAGGGTCTGCAATCCTATGGTCACCCCAGATTTTTGCTTTTTGCTTCACTGGTTTACGACTTTCCCTGGCTGTGGGCCTGCTAATCAGACCCACAG
The DNA here is from genome assembly GCF_964263255.1 of Lissotriton vulgaris. NCBI lineage: Eukaryota > Metazoa > Chordata > Amphibia > Caudata > Salamandridae > Lissotriton > Lissotriton vulgaris. The sequence goes on from NC_141690.1 coordinate 7,488,465, forward strand.
CCTAGCTGTTCTCTCTCTAAATTGACATCCATGTACTTTAGGTGCATTTACCAATTGGTATTGGGTCACTCTTGTAAGTCCTTGTACAGTGTACTATAGGTACCCAGGGCATAAGTGAACCCAAGGCCTACCAGGGGCTGCAGCATGTATTATGCCACCCCTGGCTGGCCATCCAAATCTGACACAACTGGCTGATCAATTAGCTGGGGCAAGGTGGTGTAATCACCCTTTGCTTTAGATATAGTATACCTATATCTAAACCTAAAATGGACACATATACTCCTTTAAGTCACTCCTATGGCAGACCTTAACAATCCTGGAGGCAGAGTGCTTGGAACTATGTGAGATAGTGCTCTGGCATGAGCTGAGCCTGTCTGCAGCTTTCGGAACCAAGTACTTTAGCTGTTTCCATGATAACGCTATACCATATACACCATATACTCTTAAGTGCATTATAATCCTCGCGGTTATTGCAAACTTTGGCATAGCATTATCAAAACATGTCGAGTAAGGTGTCATACGAATTGGAATACTACCCCCTCGCCAATTCTGGCGACGGGGGTAGCATTCCACCCTTCTAGAGGGACAACACTTGTATGTAACTGTGAACCCCGGTTAAAGTTAACTCGAACCTCAGCATCACAAAATGGATGCTGCCACCAGACACAAGTCTGACCTCCTGCTGCTGGGTGACCTTCCAGCAAGGAAAGCTTGGACAAAAGGTTTCCTGCCTTGGGAGGTGCTAGCACCACCCAAGACAGGATTTTGTGTATTAGGTAGGACAGGCCTGAAAGGAATGAGACATGCCTGTGGCACACAAGGTGCCTCTGTGCGTAGCCCGGTTCAAACCAGTTGCTGGGGAACTCCAGCCCCAGCTCTGGCGCGGAACTGGACGAAGGATAGGGGGTGTAACCACCCCCCTTCCTGGTCCCACCCATAGGAGGGACCTAGTGATAGTACAGCCCCCTTTAGCAGAATAAAGGTAGGAGCTGGTCGCATTCCAAGTTAGATAATCCTGAATTGATTTTACAAGAAGAAACTCTGGACTACGACGTTCTGCTCCACAGAAGACTGAAGAAATCTCCCTTGTGGGCAAGGAGTGTCCACCCTGCACAAGCAGGCACCATCAAGCGTTCAGCGGCTTCACTTTGTCGTCTTCCCTCGAGGATCCAGACTTCAGAACCCGACGAGATCCGGATTCCCAGACCTCTCCGACCTCTACCTACATCTGCAGCACAGCTAAGATCCGTGGGTGCGACGAGACACGTGGGACCGGCCATCTTGAAGAAAATGCACTTCGCTTCCAGCACGACTTCTTAGGAATCCTCAACTAAGTGCTTTGGGGATTGAGAAGCCCCAGCACCGAGCAGCTCCTGCACAGAAGATCAGCCCTCCAGCATCTGCGAGATCTGCGTGGGGCCCTTTTGCTTGATTGCTGCTCGACGCGTTGTCTGGTCACTTGACGGCTGGCTAGTGGCCTCCTAGACGACGAATCTTGAAATCCACACCGCTGGTCTGGTTGCTCCAGACTGGCCCCTGCTTCCCTGCAAAGGAGAAGCACCCCGGACCCTCCTGGTCCGCATCAGACGCCGATTCCACTCACCACGTGGGTTGCCTTTGCCAAGGCCTGTTGACGCCGAATCCGGATCCAGCACCGCCGACAGCGAGAGCCTGCGTGGGACAGCTCGTGCCTCCATCCTGGTCGTCGAAGACACCACCTGGTCCACCTGGCTGCAGAGTCAAGCGTCCACTCTTCACCTGATCGCGACAACAGCCTCTGGTTCCCTCCTGGTTCCACTCCAGTCACTGGCTAGTGACTTTGAACATTGTCCCCTCTGCTTTCAGGTCTTCAGCTTCACTGATCCACCCTTGGATCACACCGGACATCTTCCTCCTGGTCGCCTGCAGCATCTTTTCTTTCAGGCTCCATAGACTTCAACGCAGAAACCCGGTACGACTTCGCACCTATGCACCCGCAGCCCGTGGGTGAGGTAACAAGAGCATTTCGGTGCTCAAGGGTCGATTGACTCTCCTTGTGTCCAGATTCAGTCGTTGCAGTCCTAACTAGTCAGGATTGTCCGTACTCACCTTTTTCCTGAACTGTACTGTCCATAGACGTTGTTACGCATCTCGCTTGTGAGTTCACACTCTGCGCACGCGTTCCGTGGGCCTCCTATTACTTACCTAAAGTTAGGATAGCGTAGTCCCAGCGATTCTACAGCCTCTGGACAGCTCCATTCCTTCTATCGACTTCCTTATACCACTTGTTTAGTATATGGTTTGTTGCGCCCCTAGGGCAACATTGTAACTCGTGCAACTTGACGTATTTTTCTTAAGAGTCTTGTCATGTGCTTAGCCCTCTGACCTCATAAAGAGTTCAGAGGTGTATGTTAGTTAATAAATATCTTGTTTATTTTCATAACTACCTGTGTGGTTTCCTCTCATTTGGTATTTAAGGGGTTATATGTGGTAAAACAGCTGGCTTCACATGCCAAAAGAGTTTAGCCTAAGACTGCTTTGTCCATGCTACCATTAGGATAGCTGGTCTATAAGGTTGACTTACAACCAATCACCATAAGGGTTGTTTGGACTGATAGTGTGATCACTAGAACTAGTGAGCGTCATATATCAGGCCAACTTATCACACCCACAACTTCAACCTTGGGAGCAGGATGATCAGCAACAAGCTCACTGCCATCTTCAATGTATCCATCACCACGGCCTCCTTTCCCAAAGAATGTAAGCTTGCTGAAATCCAGCTCCTACTCAAGAAACCATCTGCTGACTCCAGCGAAACTCAAGGACTACCATTCCATCTCTCTGTTCCTGTTTCCTGCCAAAGTCCTCAAAGACCATCAACCGCCAACTCGCGGAACACGTGGAGAACAACAATCTGGACATCTCTCAATCTGGATACCACACCACCGAAATGGCCCTGTTCACTGCCAGTGACAACATCAGAACCCTCCTTGACCGTGGAGAAACAGCTACCCTCCCTATTCCTGACCTCGGCAGTGTTCCACACAGTATCCCACCACTCCCTTATCAAAAGGCTTAACCACATTGGAATCCAAGGAAACTTCCTCAAATTGATCCCCTACTCCCTCACCGTATGAACCCAGACAATCTGCCTACCAACCTCCAACAGCATCATCTACAGTGTACTTCCTGACTTGCATGATGAGCGTCACCAACTGGATGAAAGACCACTGCCTAAAACTCAACACAGACAAAACAGTGTTGATCTTCAAGTATAAAAACCTCCCTGTGCAACGAATCCTGGTGGCTGAAGGAAAGTGTCCCTTTTTAGGTCTCGGCACTTACAGCACGCATGCGCTGTCTCAAACAGACTTGCTGAATCTACTCTGTTGGGGTTCATCACGGCCTTCACTTTTATTTGGTGTTTTTGTGCGTCAGTCAAACTCCTCGTGTTTTGGGTGGAGACACTGCCCAAATTGTCCTGCCGTGGTTGTTTTTGATTTTCACCCATGGCCCTTTCACATGTTTTCTTTTTCCTGTGTGTATTTATATTGTTTTCAACTGATATTTGTTCGTTTGGCTCGTTGTTGGATGTATCAATCTTTCACACCACAACGCTCACCACTATCGCAGGGCTTAGAAAACGTGAGAGGAGGTGAACTTTTTATTCAACCCGAGGGCTCTCATGAGTCTTCATGACTGTGCCACGTGATCAGTGTATGACTTTACTTATATATTATCCAGTATTTGGGTGTCTTTCATAGATTCACATTCCTGAATCATTCCCCGTCATCGAGACGGGAGCCTCCGGTATATAAAAAAGTAATGTCCTAAGACATACATAAAAAGATTAGGTCTAAGGGTCTCGCCTTAGTAACCTATCTAGGTCCTTATGCAGGAAGGACCAAATAGAGTAGGCTCCAGGGTCCCACCTTGGTAGCCTATCTGAGTCCTTTTGTAAAAAAGGACCAAAGTAAGAGAAACAACCAATCAGCAACTACCTCCCTCTAGAACCTTCCTGTGAGGAGCCTCAGTCTCTCAGATTTTCTACCGCACGTTGTGCTAGGGAGTCTCCACCTGAGCTCTCCTCAGGAATTTGGATTTTCTTCTAACTTTACCGTTTCTTCGACTTTCTGGCTATGGCTGATAGCAAGAAAAGAGCACTTTTTCGTCCTTGTGCCTCCTGTGGCAAAAAGAGGCTTCATGTGGACGACGAACACGAGGATTGCCTATATTGCCTCTATCCTCACCACAAGTCCATAGACTGCAGGATTTGCCGTAAATTCTCCCACAAGACCCAGAAAGACCGGGAAGGGAGACTTCTAATTTGGCTAAACAGGCTTAAGGACAAACCGGAAGGCGACCTGATTTCTGAAGGTGAGAGCATGTCTGGCGCCTCACAGTTTTCCCTGAAGAGGCCTAGGGCTTCCTCGCCTGGCCACTCAGACACCCCTCCTAAGAAGTCAAAAAAGTCTTCAGAGGGCAAGCCTACCGTGTCTAGCAAGGACCTTCCTGTCCCCAGGAAGCAACCACTGCTTACGATGACGACGGCGCAATCGGCGACCGCCTCATCGCTAAAGACCGTCTCTACATCAACGACGACGGTATCGACGACGATGGCATCGTCGGCGTCCTCCTCATCGACGACCCTAACTCACTCGTCGTCGGCAGGAAGACCGACTTCATCCTCAGCTTCGTCGGCGACACGTCCGTCGATGAGGACGTCGACGACGACACCGTCGACTAGGACGTCGACGACGACACCATCGACGAAGGTCACACCGTCGACGAGGCTGTCGACGAAGGGCACTCCGTCGACGAAGGGCACTCCGTCGTCGACGGCGCCGACGACGAAGCAGTCGACAGCGGAAAAGTTACCAAAGACACCGTCGACGAGAGCGTCGTCGACAGACGCACCGTCGACGAAGACCAAAATGCAACCAGTGATGGAAAGCTCCTTGACGAAGCCATCGTCACAAGCATCGACGGCGGCTGGTACCTGGAAAGAATCTGAGCTCCTATCGCATGCGATGGACGCTCAAACATCCCATGTCTCCATCAGAATCACCAAAATACCGATTACTCCGGAGATGACATCGCCTAGTAAGGTCCAACAGCTAACGCCATCGTGCTTCTTACAGGACCAAGAACCGGAGGAGGAGATGTTTACCCATGCCACTAGCCCTTCAGACTTGATTGTCAAGTGCCAGAGTACGGACGAAGAGCAGGAGGTCGAAGAATCTGTTCCTCCAGTTGTGTCTACCCAGGTTCACACCCAGGTGACTCCAATGGTGTGCTTGCCAGCCTCCTTAGTTTCAGACTTGCACTTCCTCATTCAGGACTACAAAGAGCGGTTTCCACAGAAGGCCACTCCTGTTGCTCCGCCAACTCCGCAACCAGCTGTGACCGTTCCTGCGCAGGTGCCAAGACATAAGCCCCCTCCACTGGTTCTTCCTAGGACACAGGACCCTGCTCAAGACCCCGTCTCGTCCGAGGATGAGGAAAGGGAACATGAAGAAGGGGAAGTCCGAGATGATGATACGGACGTGGATGCGGACCAAGACTACGTCACTCACTCTCCAGCCTCTCCGGAGCCACAATCCTCTGAGTCTCCGCCGGCAGATATTGGAGGTTTCCATAACCTTATGGAAAGGGCAGCCAAAAGGTTCCATATGTCCATGGAAACTCAGGAAACTGACTGTTTCCTCTATGACTTTAAGGAACCAACAAAGAAAACTACAAGATCGATCCCGATCATCGATTATCTACTCAAACAGGGCAAACAGCTCATGCAGTCTCCGGCTTCCCTGCAGGTCATTGTACCCAGACTGGACAAAAAATATAGAGCTACATCGTCGGCTCCAGCATGCCTTACAGGTCACCCCAAGGCGGACTCTGTGGTCACCCAGGCGGCGCAGAAGAACTCGCGTAACCCTGCATCACCTTTATCGACACCACCAGATAAAGAAGGCAGGAAGTTGGATGCAGTTGGGAAACGTTTTTCCACTACCTCTGCGAAAACGGTGAAGATCGCCAATTCCATTGCCCTTCTCGGGCGCTACAACCGCCAACTCTGGGCGGACATCGCTCCCTACCTTGCTGACCTGCCAGACGATCTAAAAGCGGAGGCACACTCGCTCCTCCTCGAGGGCCAAACTTCGGCTTCCGAACTGATCGACTGCGCTATTGACGTGGCCATGACTGGGTTCAGACAGCTAGCAGGCGCAGCTGTCCTCAGACGCCAAGGCTGGCTTAAGGCCACCTCTTTCAGACAGGAGGTCCAAACCAAAATCCTTGATATGCCTTACGATGGTGATCATCTTTTCGGCGAGAAGATTGACGAAGCCCTCACTGCAATCAAGAAGGACACCGACACAGCCAGAGCCCTAGGCACTCTGCAATCTCGCAATCAGTCCTTTCGTACCAACAGGGGGAGGGGACAATCCTCCTATAGAGGCTCTTATCAAAATAAGTCCTCTTACTCATACTCACAGGGTAAGACGCAATTTCAACAGCGCCAAAACCAGTCGGGACGTCAGTCCTCCTTCAACAAATCGTCCTACAGAGGAAAAGGACAGAAGAGACCAGCAGGCAATCGCCAATGACTCTACCAATTGACCAGCCCCTCCACCATCGCTTTCTTTGCGACTTGGAGGAAAACTTTCTTTTTACCTTCAAAATTGGCGGCAAATAACAACGGACCGGTGGGTTCTACAACTTCTTCAATTCGGCCACTCTCTGGAATTCCTCTCAGAACCCCCACGAACACCACCTGTCAAGCGCCCTCACAGACACCTACGGCTGCTTCTACAAGAACTAGCTTCCATGCTTCAGAAGGGCGCAATAGAAAAAGTTCCACACGCCCAGAAGGGGGAGGGCTTCTATTCCCACTTCTTCCTCATCCACAAAAAGGGGAAGAAATGGCGACCGATCCTCGACTTGAGAGCTCTCAATGTGTTTTTAAAGAAGCAGTCGTTCCGGATGGTCACGCTACAAGAGATCCTGGGACTCCTGGAAAAAGGCGACTATATGACATCACTAGACCTACAGGACGCCTATTACCACATCCCTATCCTCAAGGGACACAGGAAGTTCCTAAGGTTTGCAGTCGCAGGGGTACACTACCAATTCCGCGTCCTCCCCTTCGGCCTCAAATCTGCTCCAAGGATCTTTACGAAATGCCTTTCTCCTGTCGCAGCCTATCTCCGCCAGCAGGGTCACCAGGTCTTCCCTTACCTGGACGACTGGCTGGTAAAGGCTCCGTCGAGAGCAGCCGCAGCCGCATCTTCCAGCGCCTGTCTGCATCTTTTCCGCCGCCTCGGCTTGACCCTCAACAAGGAAAAGTCATCCCTCACACCAACCCAAGTCATCACTTTTCTAGGAGCGACTCTGGACACGGAATGCACGAAGGCCTTTCCATCACAGGAGAGAAAGTCGTAACTCATCTCCTTGGCCAGGTCAGTGGCATCCAAAAAGACTCTGACCGTCCGTATCTTCAAGTCGCTTCTAGGCATGATGTCGTCATGTATCCTGCTCATCCCGCACTGCCGCCTAAAGATGCGCCCCCTGCAGGAAGAACTGTCAAAACAGTGGACACAAGCGGCGGGATCCTTCGAGGACCGCTTACGAGTCACCCAACCTATGATCAACAGTCTACAATGGTGGAGATCAGACAAACACCTGTCGCAAGGACTACCGTTCCTGCTTCCGGCGCAACCACACATCATCACCACGGACGCATCCTTGGAGGGCTGGGGTGCAGTCCTGCAAGAACTACAGACCAACGGAAAATGGACGCCACAGGAATCCAAACTCCACATCAACATTCTGGAGCTACGGGCAGTCTTCCTGGCGCTCCAATCGTTCCTCCCGCGCATCCGAAACTCCCCAGTGCTAGTCAGGACAGACAATACCACGACGATGCACTACCTGAACAAACAGGGAGGGACGCGCTCGCTCTCTCTCTCTCTCTCTCGAGAATCTCAGAGTTTGGAACTGGCTTGGAATACGTTCCAGGCAAAGACAACGTCCTGGCGGACGCCCTCAGCAGAGAACAGTCCCTATCCCACGAATGGGAGTTAGACGAGAGTGCATTGGACTACATCTTCGCGAAGTGGGGGACACCACAGATAGACCTCTTCGCCACCAGGGAGAACGCCAGATGCCCAAGCTTCGCAAGCAGGCTTCCCCAACCAGGAACACTAGGGAATGCATTTTCCATAGCTTGGCAGAACGTGTTTGCTTACGCCTTTCCGCCATTCCCACTGATACCCAGGGTAATCAGGAAAATAAAATCGGAGCCCTGCACCCTGATCCTCATCGCCCCATCCTGGCCGAGGCAGCACTGGTACACGGAGCTCCATCGTCTATCGGTCCATCCACCTCTTCGCCTACACAGCCACCCGAACCTACTCGCGATGTCTCACGGGCAGGTTCTCCACCCGAACCTGGGCCCTCTGAAATTGTCAGCCTGGCTCCTGACTACCGCGAGTTCAGTCATCTAAACATACCACAAGAGTGCAAAGACGTCCTGTCCAACGCTAGAGCTGACAGCACAAAAAAGACTTATACTCTCAAGTGGAAACGCTTCTGTGTCTGGTGTGAGAAGGAAGGTCTACATCCCTTCCAGGTCACTCCCCAACAACTTCTGCCATACCTCCTACACCTGGCGCACTCAGGCCTTGCCCATGCGTCCAACAAGGTCCACCTGGCAGCAATTTCTAGGTTCACTCGAACTTCTAGGGGCCCCTCCCTGTGGGCGGACAGGCTCATTAAACAATTCCTAAAGGGCCTTTTTAGGTCCTTCCCTAGACCAAAACCTGTCCCTCCAACGTGGCATCTCAACGTAGTTCTTCACCAGTTGATGAGGCATCCCTTTGAGCCTATCCACAAATCGGATATCAAATTCCTGTCGTGGAAGACAGCCCTCCTACTGGCACTAACCTCGGCCAGAAGAGTAGGCGAACTGCAAGCCCTATCCATCCAGGACCCGTTCTTACAATTCAAAGAGGACAGAGTCATCCTGCGTACTAACCCACGATTCATACCCAAAGTCCCTTCGGACTTCCATTTAAATGAGCCCGTGGTTCTTAAATCATTCTTTCCGAACCCGTCTACTCCGGCTGAGAGATCACTCCACTCTTTAGACCTTCAGAGATGCCTCAAATTCTATCTTGATAGAACAAGACAATTCAGGCAGTCATCCCAACTCTTCGTCGCATTCAGCAGACCTAGGAAGGGCATGCCCCTATCAAAGCAAAGTATATCAAGATGGATCTCTTCAGCTATAACTCTCTGCCACGAAAAGGCAGGACGACCCCTGGACTCACGGGCCAAAGCCCACTCCACCAGGGCCATGCCTACGTCTGCGGCACTGTTTGCTGGAGTGCCACTCCTGGACATCTGTAGAGCGGCGACCTGGAAGTCCCCGCATACCTTCACCAGGCACTACTGCTTGGATGCTGAGCTGACGAAAGACGCAGCAGTGGGCAGAGCGGTGCTTCGCCATCTATTTCAGTGAGGTGAGCCCTCCTACTTCCCACCATCCTGGACTGGTATGCACATTTCTTTATTACTAGATTCTGCATGACATTGTATGCTGTTGCTTATACAGTCACAAATGTTCCTTATTTGCAGGTGTATACGTTCTGTATCAACACAGGATGTGCATATTGTATTGCTTGCTACTCTGATTCAGGCATGTGAATCTATGAAAGACACCCAAATACTGGATAAGAAATGCGTTACTTACCTGTAACTGCAGTTATCCAGTATTAGTGTCTTTCATAGATTCACATGCACCCTCCCGCCTCCCCTGGCAGGACTCACCTCTCTCTAACAGGTTTACACCTACCAACTTGGTGCGTACGAAAATCTGAGAGACTGAGGCTCCTCACAGGAAGGTTCTAGAGGGAGGTAGTTGCTGATTGGTTGTTTCTCTTACTTTGGTCCTTTTTTACAAAAGGACTCAGATAGGCTACCAAGGTGGGACCCTGGAGCCTACTCTATTTGGTCCTTCCTGCATAAGGACCTAGATAGGTTACTAAGGCGAGACCCTTAGACCTAATCTTTTTATGTATGTCTTAGGACATTACTTTTTTATATACTGGAGGCTCCCGTCTCGACGACGGGGAATGATTCAGGCATGTGAATCTATGAAAGACACTAATACTGGATAACTGCAGTTACAGGTAAGTAACGCATTTCTTACCTTCCTTCCTACCCCACCCTTGTCTGTTTACTTCTTCCCCTCTCACAGCCTAGCTCCGCGGTGCTTCTTACCCTCCCGCCCTAGAACTCAGTTCTTCTTCCCAACCCAGGTCCCCCCGCCCTCCAACGCCCGGTTAAAACCGCTGCCTTCCATACTCTGTTACAAGATGAAGGACAATGAGTGTACATTTTTGGGGGGGTCAGAAGACTTGCATGGGGCTTTACAACTGTGCCACGGTATCTGGTATTGCTTTGTGCTCATAGGGCCTTGATGCATAGCCCATGTGTAGATGTTCCTCGTGGCACTTGTGCTATTTAGTTTGCTGTTCTTGCATTTACTCTGGTATAGGTGGGCATTTACATGCGCCTCTGTATGTTTTTATCCCCCGGCATACATGGGTCTTTTGACTTCTGCTGTACCATTACCCAGGCAACAGATGTTTCTGACTTGCTCACAAAGCATGCGTGCTTTAATGAAACAAGCATGTTAAATGTAATGCTTGCATCATTTGTACCAGACCCCCTGACATTTATGACTGAGTATGGGGCACTGGTTGTAGCTGTGAAGCATGATAGTGGATTGTTACTTAAGGCACATAATTAGAAGTCTTCATATCTCACATCATTCCGTATCATTGCTTTGTACGAAACAATATAATTTCTAAATATTGAAATCCTACTCTTAGATTAGCAAGTCTGGTATTAGTTCTTTTCAGCTAGTTTTCTTCTCAACTGTGCTACATTTTGCTGGCAGTACTCTAGTCATTTTTGTCATAAAAAAATAAAAAATCTTTATAACCCTCATCCCACCCAGTTCCTGGGTTGTTCCCCTATTCCCTGTTGCACCTCCGGGATTGGATTTCCCTATTAATCTTTACAGCCCCCACCCATCTCCTCGCTTGCACCCCTGGCCTCCCCTGCTGCCCCCACTCAGCAGAATTTAGTTTCCAAGCTCCATGGTTGTCACCCACTCTGTGGAGCCTTCACTGAAACTTTGAGGCATCTCGATTGTGCTGACTTTCTGCAAAAATGTTCCTTTTATACAGTGCAGATTTTTTGGTTTTTATTTACACATAAGGCCTGCTTTGCCTTGGGCTATAGTCTTGGGTTCTGGTTGTGTTAAATCTGTCACCCACTTTCATGTATTACATAGTGTAATTTGGTGTGTATATATAAAATACAGGTGCTGTGAGACCTGCAAGTATGCACACTTTTTTTGTTAGCACGCAGCACATGAGTATATGAAGTGAAACAAAAGACTCAAACTGAGTGCAAGTCTGCATTGCAGCCCTTATTTGCTCTTGTTTGTGTCCCTTCCATTCTCCATCTGCGTATGGTTCTCATAAGGACAGAGACTGCTGGATCTGGTGAAGAAGAGAGTTTTGGTGGCAAGTGAACTGCTGCTTTCTTGCTTATCCTTACTCAGACCATCAATCTTGTCATTCATAGGACCGTAAATTATGATGCTAGTTAGGAGACTGACTTGTGGTAGGGTTTATCGTGGGGAAGCATGAGTGATAGTCATAAGCCCAAATCAGGGACGTATTAAAAGTAAAATGACAGCCACCACACTGAACTGCTGACTTTAGAACTGGGGAACCAGGTTTGATTCTCTGCGTCAGATCAACGTACTGTTATTCTTAGCAAATCACTCAATCTCCCCCGCCTAGGGAACAAACATATATATATATATATATATATATAGATATTGTTCCCTTGTGTATTGTAACTGGTGCTCATGTAAAGCCCTACAGTACCTTTGGGTCGCGTATATAACAGCAACAAAAAAAAGAAAATTGCACAGTGCTGCACCTTTGAGCATTACCAACACTTCCAGAGTATACTGTTTATCTTCGCCCAACAGACCAACTTAGGTCTCATAAAGAACACTACAGCGACCAAACGACCACTTATATTGTAGGGAGAGAGCACTATTTTTGCTGCGGTTTGGTAGTAGTTGCATCCACATTCTGGGCTCTGAGGGAGATTATTTTGCTTTTCACTTTGCCATCAATATCATTAAGACCCTCTGTGAAATTCAGTGCCACTGCAAATGTCAGGGAAACAGTTTGCTGTTTATGGAGACTGTGTAGATTTGATGGAATCTGGTGACTTCTAAATCACTTTGATATTTAATGCTTGGCAATGTGTTGCCTTTTAAGTGTGCAAGAAATGAGAAGCATTGGACTGCAGACCGCAACTGTTAGCTGTTGCTGTCAGTTTTGTATAACACGGTCTGCCCACTTTAAAATATTCAGTGATTTAGATATTGTGCCTTTCGACAGAAGACAGGTGCTTCAAGTGAACCCTCCAAGCCCAATACTTCTCAAAATACCTCTCTGTGTTCCATGTAGAAACTGCCTCATGTCATGGATCCCTTCCTCTGCTGCTATGCATTTCTGTCAGTACCAAATAGCACAACTTCTAACAACTTCCAGCTCCTACCCCGCTGCACCCATACATCAATAACGCCACTAAAATGGGAATCGTTAATGGGCGGTGACAGATTGTGAAATAACGCCACTAAAATGTGTTATGTCAACATCAACTCAACTGTCTTTCATTTTGTATTTGCTGCCAAGATAACCCAGTAGATTCACGGGCCTGCTGCTGAGTTAGTCCTAATCTCCACATGTAAACGTTGTATTTCACAGTCTGTCACCTCCCTTTAACTATTGTTTGTAGCAGTCTATACCATGAAATGTTGGCTGTTATTTTGTTTCCCATGAGGATAAAGAGGAGATAGGTGACGGGACAGAAAGGAGTCCTGGTTTGAATGATACCAAACTGATGCATGCATCTGGATGCATCCCATTGATATTATTTTCACGTGAAGGCATGTTATGTTAAACTTGGTTTCATTCTCCCACCTAGACTTGTCCAGTTTGTGGCAAGTGTTATTTAAGCATCCATTCGGCATATTGGGATGTAGATTGATAATTGTACTTACCTTTTCTTTTCTTTTTGCTTGACTGACTGCTGTTTGAGTTCAAACCAGTCACAATTGTCCCTTCTTTATTTTTAATGCTAAAAGGGGAGCATCATTCAGAAAAGAAAAAAATAATTAGCAAAACCAATAGATCTCGCTTATGTAAGAACTGTTGGCTTCGTCAATGTGTTTTAGTCATGTTGTATAGCAGGTTGGCTGCTATGCAACATCGCTGAAAGTAAACTAAAAAGTGCTGTGGCCACGTCATAACGCTGCTATACAATATGGAAAAAATATCGACAAATTCAACAGCTGTAATATGGGTAAAACCTAGTGGCTTGTTGACATGGTCAACCCCACATTTTGCCCCAGTACAGGCCCTCCGTGCCAGTGTGCTTTCCCTTAAAACAGGAAAATGTCTAATTGTAACTCATCTGGCAAGGCCTTTAGCACCCTTGTAAGTCTTTATGAAGAGGTCCAAATTGCCTGCAGCTTGTATTGTGCAACACAAAGGGATCTGCACAAAAACTTTATGCAAGTCACCCCTTCAGCACGCCTTGGAACCCTGAGGCATGGTGCATTATAATATATGTGAGCCATCTGAAGCATATGTACTGAGTACTGGTCATTAAGAGTTACCCAGCTACATAATGGCTTTGCAGAAAATAATGGTGTTTGGTATCAAACATCTCATCTTAATGAATCAACACTGATGCCAATGTTGGATTTATTACAATATGCACCCAGAGGGTACCTTAAAGCTACCCTCTGAAACCTTCCAGTCTTTTATTGTGCTGGCTGACTGGATTCTTCCAGCCTGCCACAACAGAGGAGATCCTGACTCCCTGCTCAGGAGAGCCAGCTCTCTGACGTCAGGAACAATGCCTTCTCTGGAGGAAGCTGATCACACCACCTTCAGCAGGATGGCTAGTGAATTAGCATACCACGTCCAGAGGCTGCAATAGGCTAGTGAATTGGCATACCATGTCCAGAGGCTTTGATCTGTGACCCCAGCTTCCTCCAGACCTGCAAAATGTCACTCCCTGCCCTGGAGCTAATTTGGCACAAGAGCAGGTGGGAAACTTACCTAGTCAATAGGAGTGTTCCAATATCATGCTAGGCCCGCCCCTAAGGTGGGCAACCTGTAGAGGGCACTCGAAGAAGAGTTTCATCATCATATTTTTGGTGAAACTAGGAACTCTGGGTCAGGTTTATGCCCACTCTCCACAGGAGGTGGTCTTATAGGGTGTGTAGTCACCCCAGGGATAGGTTGCCCATTGGCTACTAACACACAGTCTGCTTAATGCCCCTAAATTCAGCATTTAAGTGGCCCCCACACCAGGGACTGATTTGTCTACCTGGGAACAGAAGTACAAATAAGAGCCAACAATTCAAGAACAATGGACCAGTAGAGAAAATGGCGCCAAACCCTCCATGCTGCTGAACAGCCTCCCCAAACACTTGGAGGGCTGTCCAGTTCTTTGCCAACCAATCAGTATTTCCTTTGAGTTGGAGGAGCCATCTCTCTGCATCTGCAGGCACCAACTGCATCTGCCTGGTTCACCATTTTGCCGACCATCGGGTCCAGCCAAGGGAGCAACTCACCAGGAGGTCACTGAGGGTCCAGGAGGTTAGCACCGTTGCTCACCAAATCTCGAGTGAAAGCCTTCCCGGAGCTTCCCCGCACCCAATACCTGGGGTACTAGAACCCTTGCAAACACTGAGGCTTGCTAAGTGTCCAGAACGGACACCACCAACCTGCCGACGAGGGAAGTCTGGATCTCCAAGGTAATCACAGACAGTGACCCTGCAGTCTTGGTTTCGGTGACCTGGAGAGGGGGAAAAAGCAAGTGAGAGCCTCTGACTCTGGCGACCCATTGTTCAAAAACTCTCTGCACCCGAGCCCCTCAGCCTGGGTCCACTTAACTGAATGCGTCCTCGTGCTCCAGATACCCTCAAGAGCCAAGCTTCTGTCTGACTGGTCCCACTGTCCCAATTTGCAGCCTTTCTTTTTGCAGGTACTTTTCCATTGCCTTTACCAGTTGGCGTGTGAGCCTACCAATGTGTAACCACAGAAACCCAAAAGAGATCTGGGGGAAGGGAACTAGAGGCACGGGGTGCTAGGAGCCGGCAGCCTCCAACATATAATGTTCAGCACAAATGGGGCTTCTCCTAGTTAGGTGACCTAAGTGCTACAGTTTTTATTTTGTGAGTGCAGGCATCTCACAAAAAGTGAAGGACTGGTCTCACACACCACCTGGTATCATGCTACATCATTGACCAATCCTCACCCTCTAAAAACTTGGTTTGGTAGAGGACGGGCATACACCTGATGACAGGGATGCACTTCTAAACTAAGTGGGTGCCCTTACAGACAAAAGGTCATTATAGATGTTTTATAAATTTTAATATGGCTGACATCTATATGGTAATTAAAATAAGTGATCGGTGTATCTTATAGAGACTACTAGCTGCAGATTCCTTCACGTAGAATTATCCCCAGGCGTGAGACTGGATCCGGAAACTATTTGCCACAGCATCCCTGTGCGCCGGGGGCGGGGCGACATCACGTGACTCCGCCCAGGCGTCGTCCGCGAACGTGAGGTCAGCCAGGTCACATAAGCCCCGTCGCGCCTACGTCAGTTTTCTCTTTTTCCGCGTGCAACGCTGATCCGGTTTTGCTGCGGGCCTGTTTAGGGCCTTTTTTCTTCACCAATTGTCTTTTTTCTGGTGGAACAGTGTGCAAATGCCTTTGGGCTTTAAAACTTGCACGTCGTGTGTGCGTCTTATGTTGGCGATGGACCCTTATCTCATTTGTATGTGGGGTTTGGGGAGGATCACGGCAGCACTGATTGTGAGGCGTGTCAACAGTTGAAGCCGAAGTAGCGGCGGGAGCGCTGCAAGAAGCTTCTTTCGGCGCGTCTCTCCAGGTCGACCTCCTCCCTTCGATCATCTTCGGCAGACGGCTTCAGATACGGCTGTGGTCGTTGTCTTTGTCCGAAGTCGCGAGAGCGTCGCTCCCTGCTGGGTAAGTGTCGCAGTTTGTCCACTGGGGCTAGTCTTCTGCCTTCCGGGGGCGCGGGCTCTCCGAGGGTGATGCGGCCCGCGTGTCGTCCTATCCACAGTTTCCCGGGGAGGGGGCGTCCAAAGTCCAGATGGAGACATACGCGGCGGCATTACGGGCATCGCTGGCGTCTGTTCCTCCTTTCCCTCCCGGGGCGCCACCGGTTCCTTCGCTTCTCGCGGGGCCCTCCGCGGCGCCGCCGGCGGCTTCGGCACCGACTAGTTCGGATCCGGGGCTTTGAGGATGTGGCGCTGTTGGGGTGCCCGTCCCGCTTGGCTTCGGGACGGCTGTCTTAGTCTACAGCTGTCCCCCACGGAGGAGCTGATTTCTTCTCTGCAGGGCCCTCTACCGCCGGGGGTGGGGCCGACGCGCATGTGGTGTTCACAGCTGTGGGCATTCTACGCATGGGGGACCAGATTGCTCATTTTCCGAAGGACCATCTCTTGGAGTTCTCCTCCAGGGCTCTGGTGGGAGGGAGATCTTACTCCCCTTTGAGGGCTTGCTCCTTAATACTTTGGAGGGAGCTTGGAGGCGTCCTGCCTCGGGAGATCTGGTGCCTCAACCCCTTCTGCACCGTCACGTGACCCGGCATGCCTCTCCCTCCATCCCTCTGCTGCCAGTCCGCTCTCGAGGACCGCTTTTCCCTCCCTGCCACCACTGTTTACTCCGCCGTCCCGGGAGGCCTGCTGGCTGGCCTCTTCGGGGCACAACATGTTCGCCTCGACCAGCGGGCCCTTAACACCTTGTGAGTTCTGGCAAGGGCCTCCTCTTGTCTATGGGACTCCCCTGAGCCTCTGGGTTCCGCAACTTCCTAGGAGACTTTTCAGGTGGACTCACGGCATCATGCTTTGGATGGCAGAGAGCTAGCAGCGTTTATTCTCCGCTCGATATCGGAGGTGTTGGGCCGGGGTATTACTTCCTCACTCGCTCTCCATCGCCATGCTTGGCTTCAAAACGGCGTGTTCCCTGAGAATATTCGGGAACAGCTCATTGACCTTCCGTTTGATGGCAGCCTGTTGTTCCATGCTCCGGCTGACTGCCATCCAGAGGTTCCTCCTCCTCCTCTTCCGCCTTCCCCTCCTCCTCAGTGACTGCTGAACTGAGCTGGGTTTGGGCCCTTCGGTGCCTTTGCTGTAGGCGGTATTTGCTGACCATTGAGTCCTCCTTGATGGGACTTAGGCACTGTTGGCTGCTAGGCGGCCCTTGTTGCCTGTGTGTGTGTGTGTGTGTGTGTTTTTGCTTGACTTGTTGCACAGACGTGGCCCTGAGATTACGCCTTCTGTTTTTCTTGGGCTGATGTCAAGCCTTACGTGGGGCTGTTTTTTCCCGTGGTGCTTTGCTTTTGCTTTCTCCTCTGTTATAGAGGTTCTTCCTAAGAGGATTCCCCATGTTTGTGAGCGTACCGTACCCTATGTGGTGTATTGGTAGCTGTTATGTATGCTCTGCTGGGGAATGCTGGTTGTCTTCAGGTGCCCGTTCTTCATTGTGTTTCTATATGTTGCTATTGCTTCGTGAGGTTGTGTGCGCCGCCCTTGTAGTGGTAGGTCCGGCCATTCCTCTCCTTCCTGCTGCTCTTGTGCTGAGAGCTGGGCTGCTTCAGTGTCCTTCATGGTTCTGGCGGCTTATGGTTATAGCTGCCGTTCTGGCTGGCCGGTTGCCTTCCCTCTGGGTGGGCTCGCCTCTTCCTTGGTTTCCTCTGCCTGTCCTGGCGTTGGATGGAAGCTTGGTTGCCCTGGGGTTGGAGTGGAGTGTTTCGGCCTTCCGGCCTTGTCCTTGGTTCCTCTGTGTGAGTGTAGGGGCCTCCACTCTACTTCTTCCTCCTACATCCCTCTGGGGCTGCTGGCGTTTGACTTGTGGCTGTCCTCTGCCTGGTAAGGAAGAGGTTGCCTCCCTGGTCTAAGGGGCCTTTCCCCTGTGGGCCTACTGTCCTGTCTAGACGGGTGGGGTCCTTTCGCAGACCCTCCTTCCCCGTGGGTATTGCTAGGATATCTATTCTACGTGAAGGAATCTGTGGCTAGTAGTCTCTATCAGATGTACGAATTACTTACCTTCAGTAACTATGTATCTGGTAGAGACGATTCTAGCCGCAGATTCCTTCACGGCCTGCCCTCCTCCCCGTTCTGCGAGGACCCCTGGGTACTCACCTCCCGGTGGGGGACGTGTCCTCTGTGAGTGCCTTCTTCTGTTCTTCACGGTGGCTCTGTCTGGTTGCTGTTTTTCCCTCCTCTTTGGTTCTGGGAAGGAGGGGCTTCTGGTGTTCCTATACCCCGCTGGGAGAGGTGGGGGATGGCTGTTTAGGAGTTGGTTGGGTGGCTGCTCAGGGCTCTGCTCTGTTCTTCCTCTCTTCTTGCCCTTGGACACTGCAGTGTTGCTCTGTTTGTATAGGGTTTCCTTTTTGTATGCTCTTTCGCACACTGTTCCCATGCTCCCACAGTTTTTAGGTCTCGCACCTGCGATGCAGGGCGAAGCCCTGCTGTCGCAGAGCGAGGCCTATTGTCGCCGGTTCTGCTTACAAGAGGAGACAAGAGACTGGCTTGCTGTCCACACACACACACACACACACACACACACACACACACACACCCACACACACACACACACACACACACACACAGGCACGCACGCACACACAGACACACGCGCACACATCCCCTTCCCCACTACAGGCAAGCGATGTGCCTGTCTCCCTTGCAAGCCTCGTGCCACTAAGACTGCCTCCGACCAAGCCAGGCCCCCGCCCGAGCCAGCCCCCCCCCCCCCCAGAAACGTGCAAAATCACCCAGTGCTGCGGCGCGGTACTCCAGCTCCTCCAACGCAGCACGACTGTCCCATTAGGCATGGGCGTCCCTGCTATTCACTGGTCTTCAGCAGATGTGCACGCTCACGTTCAGATGTGCACTTGCCCATACAGACGGCACACATATGGCTCGCGCATTCAGCACAACGTGCGCTTTCACTTTCCCTTGCTCACCGTTCTGGAAGCTCCAGTTGTGCACGCGCTCAGTCTGTCTCCCAGTGGTTCGCCGTGGAGTTTGTGGGCGGCATTCTCGTGCAGGGCAGGACGTGAGAGTAGCGCAGTCATTCTCCTGGTTCCCTCTCGTTTTCTGAGACACCTTTTTTGTGCAGTTTTGATGGATATTACTGTTTTTCCACTGGCGCAGTCAAAACTTTGTACCCTGCCATCAGTCCTTGAATTTCTTTGGTTCTAGCAAGTAAATCCATGTTTGTGGGACTAGGTACTCTACTGGCAAATAGCTGGGCCATTCGTTGCACATCCTGATTTCTGAGCGGATGAAAATGAGGCATTGGAGTTGTTGCTGGCAGAAAGCACCACTCGCAAAGTGCGTGTGATATGTCTGTGATATGTCTGTGATGTGTGTTATGTTTTTTGATCCAGCCGAGTTCTGATGTTTCCTGTGTTCATACTTGAAAGGTTAATTAGGTCCCATATTTTTGCTTTGCATACTGGGGTTTATTGCCCAGTTAATCCGATTTTACAATGAGGACTATAAGTCCCAGAATGCCAGCTGAACACAGGACGGAATCATCTAATCACTCCTTGACCTAAAAAAAACCACTCGAACGTTGCTCTCTTTCTCCTGTAAATGTGATGTGTATGCTTACAAGTGTTCGCTACGGCTTTTGTGTGTTACCTTCTTGTGCTTCAGGCTAGTGAACACAAACGTGTGATTTTTGTTTGGTGTTATCTAGTTTTTTTTCATTCTCTATCGGTATCTTAACACGTTAGGAACAGGTATTGTTTGGGTGTAAACAAGTTATGGTACGGTTAGTGTTTTTGTGCAGTGTCGACTTAATACGTGAGTGTCTGATGTGATGACATGTGTATTGTACAACTTGTTTTACAAACGTCACATTCCTTCTCTCCCCCAGCATTGTCTTGTCCTGTGTCACCGGGATCCCTTACTCGCCTTCCCTCTGCTCTGTTTAATTCCAATGTTATCTGATCTCCGTTCTTGTGCTGGCAGTATGGGTGGAAGGCCTGGTTACCTACCAGGAAGAGCTGAACCGAGCCTTAATCTCTCTTGCAGCTCGCTTTGTAAGAACCTCAGGTGCTGGGATGTGGGTTTAAAGGGGCCATGAAGCCCAAACAAAGGTTTTGCTTATGGACACCGAGAGCACACTGTGTCCTGCTTAACAGTCTGTGAATGGGGAGAGGATGTAGGGATGTGGCCAGAGCTGCCTACCATGAAAGTGGGAAACTCGATTCGAGGCTCGGCACCCATTCAACACTTCTTGTGATTCTGGGCAAATCACTTACTCTTCCAGTGCCTTAAAAATATGAATATATCCTTATATAATGCAACTTGTGCTCATGTTAAGTGCTCCAATACCTTCAGGTCGAGTTTGTGCTATTGTAATTGAATTTATAGAGCGCTTACTACCCGTGATGAGGCGTCAAAGTGCTTTTCAGTGAGTCACACGCTTCATCAGAACCCAAAACGGATTAGTGAAGAAATAGTATAGGGAAATATGAAAAAGGATAGTGCTGTATAAAACTGCAAAAAAAGTATAAATGCACAGAATCTGAGGGGCTCATCCTTTACCGGTGTTATGGCCCCGGAGAAATAAATCGCATTGTTTCCTCTCCATGCCTACCCAGCGCATTGCTGATATTTTAGCAGAAAAATGATGCCACTTTTGTTAATAAGCTGCACTGGTGCCAGTAGGACAGTTTTCTCAGTTGTTAAACATTTGAGTAAAGACTGCATTAGCAAAGCTGTTGAACTTGGCGAGCAGATGTGCTGTATTAAAAAAAAAAAAAGTTTTAATGACCAGCAGGTGCCAAAAAAAGCAGCTTTTCAAAATGCATATATAAAAGGCATTGTCATTTACAATGCCAATAGCTCAAACTCTTGCAAATGCGAGTCCTATTGCATTGCAAATGCTTGTTTATTGGTGGTTCCGTGTTGTGGTGCAGAAAAGTTCTCCGAAGAAAACTGACGTGGGCGCACCGGGGCAGGGCTTATGTGACCTCGCTGAAGTCTGGGCAGTGTCGCGTGATGTCGCCCCGCCCCCGGCACGCCTGGATGCTGTGGCAAAAAGTTTCCGGATCCAGTCTCACGCTTGGGGATAATTCTACGTGACAGAATCTGCGGCTAGGATCGTCCCTACCAGATACATAGTTACGGAAGGTAAGTAACTCGTACGTTGGGAATTCTATTGTCCCCCCTAGTCCGTGTGGTCGACAGGTTTCTGCCAGTTTGCCTAGTAGGGTCCGTGGCATTCATCATTCAGCCTGAAAGATAAAACAAGAAATGAAAACTTACACTACAAAATGGCACCGGGTTCGCAATGTAGGAAAACCTTGCAATCAGCCACATGCACGGACGAATATTGTGAGTGGCTATAAGTGCAGCAATCGTGTCAGTCATCTGTGCACTTATTGGTTTATGGAGATTGTAACTCCACAATGCTTAACCTAGATATGGGATCAGTTGCCCCATTGGAGGATGAGGACAGAAGACCCCTGTGGGCAAACACTACATAATCTGGAGACAGAAAAAATACAACACCAAGTAGTTGAGAACATGAGTAGATACATGCAGGTACAACCATGAGGTTCTATGGTTATCAGAGTGTAAAGATATGATGAGAGTTGAAAACAAACTGGAACGCATTCATCCACACATTCATAGTCTTACTAATCTGTGGTGCGTCCTAAACGTCTGCGCCTACATGTGTACTCCTCCACTCCTCGCCGATAAATAAAAGGAGCAAGTGCTGGCTATTTATAGTGCTGGCTATTTATAGTGCTGGTGCTAGGTAATTGGTGTCAATTGGCGGTGTAATTAGGCTTAATTGGATGCAGTTTTTATACATCGGGTGTCACAAGGCAGCGCTTTGTGAAAACCAAACGCACCACCTGGCCTGCCTGGAGAGAGAAAGACGGGTAAAGGAAGCCTAATAAGGACATCTGTTGTCCACCCCGGGATTGCCAGGTGTCCGTCTCCTATATACTGTGCTGGAGGGGCAGGCTGTGGCCCCATGAGCCTCTCCTTGCAAGCAGCGGAGTGTGAGTGCCGCACGTGCGCCCACGGAATGTCTGAGCGTCGCACATGCGCCCGACAAGTATACAGTGTGAGCTTGCGGAGATGCTAGGTGAAATATAATCCTGTTCTCTACATAAAACCAGTCGGAATAGCAATACGGCATGCCTTCATGTTTTAGGAGCAAATCCTATGGGACTTCTGTAAGCTTGTTAGCTAGATGAAAGGTGGAATTAACCTCTAGTGTATGCTTAAGCGTTGTTTGTTAATCACCTCGGAGCAAGAGAGGGCCATTAGTACCCCACATTGAGTCATCACAGGATAATTACATCCCCTTTGAACAGAGATGAAGTTGTGGAATAAATTGTGTGTTCGAGGCATGTGGGCTGCTGAATTCATATCTGTGCATAGATCGCCGCCTAGTGTTGGGTCCGGATGATTGCACATTGTTGTCCTGGAAGAGTCTTCGAAGTATCACGAGATAGGTGGCTCCTCCCCTGGACTACAGTGCGCATGGGCATCCTCTCCATCCTCAGATTGGTTTTTTCCGCCATTGGGTTCGGATGTACTTTCTCGACTCTAATTCGGAAACTTTGTATTGACTCTTTCCTAAGGACAAAAGGCCTTCGAAGCGTCGGTATTGTCTCGTTCGGTGCCTGTTTTCTTTCCAGTTCTTCGAACCGGACGTCGGAAGCTGATTCTCGCCTTCGACACCAAAGGCCCAGACTACGACGACGATGGAACGGAGCCCCTTTAAACGATGCCCCGTCTGTAATTCCAAATACCCCCACATAGATGTGCACCCAGTGTGCAATAAATGTTTGTCCCCCGAGCACGACGAGGCCAGCTGTATGGCCTGCTCGAAGTTCCGCTCCAAGAAGACGCTTAAACTTCGGCGCGCTGCGAGGCAGTAGGTGCAACAGTCGGCACCCGAGCCACTCAACATTTTCGAGGCCGGTGACGAAGAAGGCGTCGAGTATGACAAAGTAGAAGATGAAGAGGTTCCCGAAGACCGGTCGGAACCGACATCGGAGCATGACTCCCACTTCGAGATGGACGAGCAGACTGAAGAATTCGTCCACGAAGAAGACATCTTCGAGGTAGGGGACAACGAAGGGGCCATCGGAGCCGTCGATGACGACTCCAGTGATGAGCCAGGCCCAACCGCAGTAGCGGGGCCTATAACTGACATTACGTTCCCTTCGGCTCAGGTCGAGGCATCGCCGAAAGGCCTTAGCCAAGATCTTTCTACTCGTTCTATAGCCCCGCGTCCAAGCCAGGCTAAGAACACATCGAAGGAGCCATCGGTCGATTCATCAAAGTCGAAACCGAAACCATCAGAGCAGAAATTGAAACCGAAACTACTTAAGATGGTGGTCGGTTCGACGTCGACGTCAAAGACTATCGACGACCCTTCGGCGCCGATAGTGCCTGTCTCCTCGAAGACTGGAGCGTCGAAGCAGAGCTCGACCAGCAAACACGTCACCTCGACGCCGTCGGCATCGACGTCGGCGTCAACGCACAAACATGGTAACAAGGCCAAAGGCCTCCAGGAGAAGAAGGCTGTCGAGCCGAAAATCTCGGGACTCAAGCCACTGCTCAGCAAGCACCAAAGGCCAAAGCCGACCCAAAGCAGCAGGTCTCGTCGACGCCCAAGGCTGGGGATGCTCCACGCCGGGAGCTCGGGTCGACGCCATCAAGCAAGCGTCCTCCTCCAGTGCTAAAGCAGCCTGAATCGACTACCACATCAAGCTCCAAGACCGTCGGACAGACCCCGATTAAGTTTGGTCTTCCGCCAACGGCTCGAGCAAAGCAGCTCAACCTCCATAAAGGCGCCGAACCTTCCAGGACGTCGTCAACACCATTAAAGCCTGCCACAGAAGGGGTGGTTTTCCACAAACCCTCGTACGACAACCAGTCGAAATTCTTTATCGACGCGGAATCAGGCAGGCTCACTATCCACAAGCAGAAGATCGCGCCTGAACGTCCCTTGGAGAGTTACAAAATTCCTCTCAAACGAAAAAAGGACTCGGCCACCTCACCAGTTCTCTGCGAGCCCGTTCAGGACTATTTACAGCAAATGGCATGTTCTCCAGCACGGAGTGAGGAGGACATGGGGGACGACTATGGTCAAGCGGCCTATGCTTATAACGCTGACACTGATCAGGATGAACCACAACAGTGGTCTGAGGCTATAGATCAATCTGTGGACCCTGATGATCCACATGCTGCTCCGGACGCTCAGTCCTATAACGTCAAAACATCGCCAACAGAGGACACTGCGGCGTTTAACGCTTTGATTGAAAGGGCAGCACTCAACCATGACGTAGAGATGCATGCGGAGCCAGTGTGTGAGAAGTTGGCCTGATATGCAGTGCTCACTATTCTAGTGATCACTATGCATCAGTCCAAACGACCCTTATGGTGATTGGTTGTAAGTCAACCTTAGACCAGCTATCCTAGTAGCGTGAATACGAGCAGTCTTCGGGCTAAACTCTAGAGGGCGTGTTAAGCCAGCTGGTATACCATCACACATACCCCTTGAACACCAAGTGAAAGGACACCACACAAGTGTTATGAAAATAAACAGTGTATTTATTAGAATCACAACAGCCCTGTACTCTTTATGAGGACAGGGTACTAAGCACACAACAAAACTCTTATAAAAATACTTCAAGTTGCACAATTTACACAAATGCCCGAGGGGCACGGAAAACCATATACTATGGAAGTGGAATGCGAAATTACTAGCAGGTAAGTACTGTACTAATAGACTTTGGAATCGCTAAGACTATGTTACTGAACCTTCAGATTACTAGTAGGAGACCTAGGGGACTTGGGTGCAGAGTGTGCACTCTCACGCGGGATGCGGGACAAAGTCTATGGGAGCGAGTAAAGACAAAGTTAGTGTTCTCGGGCGAACCCGATAAGGTAGATCGAAAACGACAGTGGATCCTGACCCTTGGATAGTGAGGCTATGCTGGGGCACCGAAATGCCGAGTTTACCTAGCCCAGGGGCTGCAGCTGCATATGTCTCAAAAGACGTCGGGAATCCTCGTAGACGAACCAGGAGCCTGAAGAAAGAAGTTGCTGGCAGGCGACCAGTGAAGATAGTTCGAGTTGATCCAAGCCTGGATCGAAGATGGATGACACCTGAAAGCAGAGGGGACCAAGTTCGTGACTACTAGCCAGTAGTCAGGTGGCACCAGGAGGGCACTGGATGGTAGTCACCTCGACTAGGTGAGTGGGCGACGCTGTGCTCTGCAGATCTCACGGACCAGGAGGCGTTGTCGGCGAACAGGATGGAGGAGCGAGCTGTCCCACGATGGATGATGCTGTCGACGTCGCTGGACCCAGGATTGGGGCAACAAGTCTTGGCAAATTCAAGCCCACGCGGTGGACCTAAAATGGCGTCTGGAGTGGACCAGGAGGGTCCGGGGTGCTCCTCTTTTGGAAGGGAGCAAGGGCCAGTCTGGAGCAACCAGACCAGCAGCAGTGATGTCGTCGTGCGTCGTTCAGAAGGCCACAAGCCAGCGGACTAGTAGCCAAACAACGCGGTGAGCAGCAAAAAGCAGAAGGGCCCCACGCAGATCGTGGAGCTGCTGGGAGGCTGGACTTCGGTGCTGGAGCTGCTCAGGGTCGGGGCTTCTCAGACCCCAAAGCACTCACCAGACGATCCCTCGGCGGTCGTGCTGGATAGAAGTCGTGCAGTTCTGATGATGGCCGGTCCCTCGAGGTCTCGTCGCACCTACGGTTCTCAGCTTGGCTGTAGAGGTAGGTAGAGGTCAGAGGTGCCAGGGAAGCCGGGCCTCGTCGAGCTGGTCGGTCGGATTCCTGAGGAAGGACGTGCAGCAAACCGCAGAGTTCTTAGATGGTACCTGCGGATGCAGGGTGACTACTCCTTAGTCACAAGGGAGAAATCTTGAGAAGAAGTCTTGAGTTCCTTTCGTAGAAAGTAGTTTCAGGATTCAAAGATGATCTAATTTGGAAGGGTCCCCGCTCCTGCCTTTATCCTAAAGAAAGGGGTGGGTACGCGACTAGGTCCTGCCCTAGGGGTGGGACCAGGAAGGGGGGTGGTTACACCCCTCTCCCATGCCGGACTTTCCCCAGGCCAGGGGCTGGTGTGCCCCTGGAACTGGTTCTAGCCGGCAGATGCGTAGTGAGCACCGGGGTGCCACTCTGCAGTCACCTTCCTGTAAAGCTCTGCCTACCTAGGATACACAAAACCCTGTCTGGGATGGTGCTAGCACCGCCCCTGACAGGAAACCCTTTGTCCAAGCTCTCCTCGCTGGAAGGACTCCCAGCAGCAGGAGGTCAGACTCGTGTCTGTGGTGGCAGCATCCATTTTGTGGAGCTGAGGCTTCGTTTAACTTTAACCGGGGTTCACAGTTACATACATGTCGTGCCCCTCTAGAAGGGTGGAATGCTAACCCCGTCGCCAGAATTGGCGAGGGGTTAGTATTCCAATTCGTATGACACCTTACTCGACATGATTTGATAAAGCAATACCAGAGATAGCATTTAACCGCGAGGATTATAATGCACTTAAGAGTATATGGTATGCGATATCATGGAACAGGTATTAGGACTTGGTTCCGCAAGCTGCAAACGGGCTCAGCTCATGCCAGAGCACCATTTCACACGATTCCAAGCACTCTGCCTTCAGGATTGTCAAGGCCTGCCATAGGAGTGACTGATAGGAATCTGTGTGTCCATTTTTAGGGTTAGATATTGGTATACTATATCCACAGCAAAGGGTGATTACACCACCTTGCCCCAGCTTTCGGGCAGCCAGTTGTGTCAGATTTAGATAGCCATCCAGGGGTGGCATAATACATGCTTCAGCCCCTGGTAGGCCCTGGGTACACCTATGCCCTGAGTTACAGGGTCTGATAAGGTGGCCCAGTCCCAATTGGATAATGCACCTAAGGTACACATGTCAATTTAGTGAGAGAACAGCTAGGCTGTGGGTCTGATTAGCAGGCCCACAGCCAGAGAAAGTCGTAAACCAGTGAAACAAAAGCAAACAATCTGGGTGATCATAGGATTGCAGACCCTACTCTCCTACACAGTGGACGAAGATTTCTTGTTTGACACTTTCTCCACCTCTGAACGTTCCACTAAGACTTTGCCTATGCTTAAAGGGGTCCTCAAGCATGCTACGGACATCTTCAAGGATCCCACAAAAGCTAGGGTTATTAACCCACGTATTGAGAAAAAGTACAGGCCTGCTCCAGTGGACCCCACCTACATCAAAGGACAGCTCCCCTTGGACTCACTTGTAGTGGCCAATGCCCGCAAGAGGGCAAATTCACAAACCAGTGGTGACGCTCCGCCTCCGGACAAAGAATCGAAGATTCTAGAGGCGTCAGGGAAACGAGTGGCAGCGCAGGCTGCAAATATTTGGAGGATTTCCAATACACAGGCCCTGTTGGCTAGATATGACAGGGCACACTACGACACCCTAGAACAGTTGTTGCAACACCTGCCTGATATGTACAAGGAGGGAGCAGAGATGATTATTCAAGAAGGAGAACTGATTTCTAATGCGTCCATCAAGTGCGCACTGGACGCAGCAGACACAGCAGCTAGGGCCATAAACACTAGTGTGATGCTGAGACGTCACGCATGGCTCCGCATCTGTGGTTTCAAGCCCGAGATTCAAACTACTTTGCTCAATCAGCCGGTTAACCCGGACTTCCTTTTTGGTCCCGAGGTAGACACAACACTCTAGAAAATAAAGAAGGACACTGAGACAGCCAAATCCATGGGGGCTCTGCAATCTCAGCAGTTTCGGGGCAGTTCTTTTGTCGCTCCGGTAATAGGGGAGCCTCGAGAGGACAGGCTTTGCAGCAGGCGCAGTACACAATCCACCTACACAAAGAATACCAGGGGTGGATGCCGTGGGAACAGCGCCAAAGGCAGAGGACGTGGCAATAACCACGCCAGATCCTCCGCCCCCAACAAACAGTGACGCCCTGTCACTGCCCCCGACCATCTAACACCTGTTGGGGGAAGACTCCAGCAGTTCCTGCCAGTCTGGGAAAGCATTACCAAGGACAGGTGGGTGAGACAGCTTATCCGTTATGGCTATTGTCTAGAACTAACCTCCACCCCCCCAACATACCCCCAAGGCAATGTCCGCAGAGCACACGCACTTATTGCAGCAAGAAGTACTCTCCATGCTGCAAAAAGGGGCAATAAAACTCGTGCCTGCAGAAGAGCGAGGTACAGGGGTGTACTCTCTGTACTTCTTGATCCCAAAAAAGGACGGATCCCTGCGGCCCATTCTAGACCTCAGACCCCTCAACCAATACATCCTTTCAGAACACTTTCATATGTTAACCTTACAGCAGGTCCTGCCGTTGCTCAGTCAGGGCGACTTCCTAGCGACCCTGGACCTCAAGGATGCATATTTCCACATTCCCATTCACCCAAGTCACAAGAAATATCTCAGGTTCACCATCAACAATCAGCATTACCAATTCAAGGTTCCGCCTTTTGGGGTCACCACTGCCCCCAGAGTGTTCACCAAGTGCTTAGCTACCGTGGCTGCGCACCTTCGCAGACAACATATCCACGTCTATCCCTACCTGGACGACTGGCTCGTTCAGGCCAAGTCAGCCCAGCAGTGTGCCAGCCACATGTCGCGCACGATTCACCTCCTTCACAGTCTGGGGTTCTCACTCAACTACACAAAGTCACACCTGCAGCCAGCCCATGTGCGACAGTACCTAGGGGCAACCTTGAACACTCTGACGGCGACAGCGCAGCCAAACTCTGCCAGGGTCGACAGCATGCAGCTCCTCATTCGGAGGTTCAGGCCTCAACAATCACTCCCAGCGCAGGTGTTCATGCAGCTGACGTAAATAATTAATTTACTCTCTTAATTTCTATGCAGGTAAGTACTTAATCAATAATAACTCAATCGGAAAGAAAGAAAACAGAGTCCGTGGTGTTAGAGTTCTTAGGGGTTTTATTCCTCAAAAAGGAATGGTCTAGACCAGGATATCATGTTCTGACCACCACAGGGGTGTCAGAAGGGATAGAGCGCTCTTTTATTACATTACATAGCTTATATACTTAATTCATGTCATAGGAAACCGTTATAATGGGCGTAACAGCTGGGAGAAGACAAGATAACAGTATACACGTGTTACAAGTACGTAATCAGAAGGCGTGAACTAGAGGTGTGTGCTAGAAACGTCACAGGTAGGTGTCACAAAAGGGGTGGCACTAACAGAAATGTTGCAATGTCAGCAGAAATCAGAAGCTTGGATGCGCGCGCAGCTGCATGACGTGTGATTGACGTGAAGCTTGAGGGTGCAGGGGACTTGACATTTACACTGACGGAAAGAGACAGAAGTCTGGCATGTCAGATCAACTTGTGCTTCTATCATATCTGATATCTGGTGTTTTTAGGAACTAAGTTATCTGGGCGGAAAGGTCTCTAGGGCAGAAGCTATTCTATACTTGCTGTGAGTGCGTGTATAAGCGCCTGAGTGTCTGTATGAGAAGTGTGGGGGCATGGCAACAAGGGCTATGAATTACTTGAATTATTTGCACAGAGACAGGCCGACCCTTTGGCTCTGCAGCTGAGGAAGATGTTTACTGAAGCTAGCAGGCAGGAATGTATTTTCGGGGAGCGGAACAGATAACTCGAAGGTTATAGTCAATCTTGGCAGGCAGCAGGCTGAGCTGAGCGCGAGGGGCCGCGCTGAAAGTAAGTCAGAGTTCACGGGTACAGAGGCAGCCTGGGCAGAGGCCCTTGGAGTCAGAAGCCAGGAAAGAGGCTCGGTGGCAGAAATTCAGGGCCTACTCAGCTAGAGCTGAAAAACGTAGAAGTACACTACAAAAAGACGTTGGCATAGCATACTTAGGAACGGACCATTCAACCCATTCAGGATGGGTCTGAAAGAGGACATGTTGACGTTGGACGCAAATGTATTTGCGTCTTCATAGCTGGTACAGGAGGGAAGTTACATGCACTTTAATTCGTACATGGAGACGGTGGGGTACGCGCTAGGGAACACATCTTGACCATAAAATTTATATTTCCTCACAGCTGATCGGTACGATGGCATCCTGCATATTCATAGTCCCGCACGCGAGACTGCACATTCAAGAATGCTTGGCACAACAGTGGTTCAGAAAAGGGGGTGGTGATGAACAGAGTGTCTGAATTAAGCAGACCACTCTTACCCAGTCCAAAGATCAGGGCATGATCCATCACCGTTTTTTAGCTAACTGCACCATCCCAGCTCAGAACTTGGCTATATGCAAATTAGTCTGACCCTGGCCCAGTGCATCATGGGAACAGGGCAGACCAAACTACCAAGCCAGTTCTTATACTGGGAAGGAAACAAGCTACCGGGGACCGGTTTCTGGCATTTCAGCCGTCTTCGGCCTGGCTTGCTTGAATCCTGATGGTGCAATGAGCTAGGGACTCACATCTGAGTATACCCTTCCACGCTTATGATGGACAAAAATGATTCAGAAAAGGGGGTGGTGATGAACAGAGTGTCTGAATTAAGCAGACCACTCTTACCCAGTCCAAAGATCAGGGCTTGATCCATCACCGTTTTTTTAGCTCTCTGCACCATCCCAGCTCAGAACTTGGCTATATGCAAATTAGTCTGACCCTGGCCCAGTGCATCATGGGAACAGGGCAGACCAAACTACCAAGCCAATTCTTATACTGGGAAGGAAACAAGCTACCGGGGACCGGTTTCTGGCATTTCAGCCGTCTTCGGCCCGGCTTGCTTGAATCCTGATGGTGCAATGAGCTAGGGACTCACATCTGAGTATACCCTTCCACACTTATGGTGGACAAAAATGATTCAGAAAAGGGGGTGGTGATGAACAGAGTGTCTGAATTAAGCAGACCACTCTTACCCTGTCCAAAGATCAGGGCTTGATCCATCACCGTTTTTTAGCTCACTGCACCATCCCAGCTCAGAACTTGGCTATATGCAAATTAGTCTGACCCTGGCCCAGTGCATCATGGGAACAGGGCAGACCAAACTACCAAGCCAATTCTTATACTGGGAAGGAAACAAGCTACCGGGGACCGGTTTCTGGCATTTCAGCCGTCTTCGGCCCGGCTTGCTTGAATCCTGATGGTGCAATGAGCTAGGGACTCACATCTGAGTATACCCTTCCACGCTTATGGTGGACAAAAATGATTCAGAAAAGGGGGTGGTGATGAACAGAGTGTCTGATGAAGAATTGGCTTGGTAGTTTAGTCTGCCCTGTTCCCGTGATGCACTGGGCCAGGGACAGACTGATATGCATATAGCCAGGTTCTGAGCTGGGATGGTGCAGTGAGATAAATAACGGTGATGGATCAAGCCCTGATCTTTGGACTGGGTAAGAGTGGTCTGCTTAATTCAGACACTCTGTTCATCACCACCCCCTTTTCTGGCACAACAGTGGAACCAGGCTCATGGGCATCTAAAAGACCTAGTGTTGGTGACCGGTCGTGCATACAACTCTCTGCATTGGTGGAATCCACAAAACCTTTGCTGGGGATGACCGTTCCAAGAGCCTGTCCCACAGATAGTGCTAACAACGGACGCATCTCTCCATGGTTGGGGAGCGCATGTCCTCCATTACACGGTGCAGGGACTATGGACAACACAACAGAAGAAGATGCATATCAACCTGTTAGTGCTGATGGCAATCTTCATGGCACTGAAAGCGTTCAAGTTGCACCTGTGCAACAAGGTCGTGTTGATCCAGACGGACATGACTGCCATGTATTACATCCAGAAACAGGGAGGCACACACTCCCCGCAGCTATCTCACCTAGCCCAGAGCATATGGAAGTGGGCCATTCAGAGGAACATCTTCCTCATGGCGGAGCATCTCCCGGGAGTAGACAACCAGATGGCGGACCTGCTCAGCAGGCACAGACATCAGATGCACAAGTGGGAAATCCACCCCTCGGTACTCCAGCCATACTTCCAGCAGTGGGGTCATCCAGAGATCGACCTCTTCGCCACAAAAGAGAACGCAAAATGCCAAAGCTTCGCCGCCAGGTTCCCACACCCGCAGTCTCAGGGCAATGCGATATGGATGAACTGGTCAGGCAGATTTGCGTACGCTTTTTCTCCAGCCCCACTCATACCGCTGTTGGCGCGCAAACTGCTGCAGCACTCCATGACGCTCATCCTGGTTGCTCCAACGTGGGCACGGCAGGCTTGGTACACCACATTCCTGGAATTTTCAGTGGTGCCTCACCAGCGGCTGCGCCTCACTCCCAGCCTCCTCACTCAGAGCCATGGAGACATTCAGCACCCAGATCCTCAACAGTTGAGCCTAGCGATTTGGCTCCTGAGGTCATAGTTTGGCTACCTCAACTTGCCCCCTGAGTGTATGAACATCATCAAGGAGGCAAGGCGGCCTACGACCAGGGCGTGCTATGCAGCCAAATGGAAACGATTTGTCATTTACTGTTCCAACAATGACATTAATCCGCTAGATGCAGCCACGCAGAACATCATATGTTACCTACTGCATCTGCACCAATGCAACCTAGCCTATAGTTCCATCAGGATACATCTGGCTGCTATAGCCGCTTATCTTCAGAACAGACAGCACCTTTCACTTTTCAGAGTGCCTGCCATCAAAGCCTTTTTGGAGGGCCTTAAAAGAGTGATCCCTCCCAGACACCCTCCTTCGCCTGTCTGGAATCTAAATATCGTTCTCACCAGGCTCATGGGACCCCCCTTTGAGCCTCTCCGTTCTTGTGAGATACAGTTTCTCACTTGGAAAGTGGCCTTTCTAATAGCCATCACATCGCTGCGAAGAGTCAGCGAGCTTCAAGCCCTCACAATTCAAGAGCCATACCTACAAATTCATGCTAATACGGTGGTGCTGCGCACCAACCCCAAGTTCATGCCAAAGGTAATCTCGCAGTTCCACATTAATCAAAATATTGAACTGCCAGTTTTCTTTCCAAACCCTGACTCAGTGGCAGACCGGGCACTGCACACCTTAGATGTCAAACGAGCTCTCCTGCATTACATCGACAGGACAAAGGACTTTCGCAAAACGAAACAACTGTTTGTTGCCTTCTCTCCACAACATAAAGGCAACCCTATTTCCAAATCCCGTATAGCCAGGTGGATAGTTAACTGCATTCAAATCTGCTATCACAAAGCTAAATGCACTTTAACAGTTCCCCCAAGAGCGCATTCCACGCGCAAGCTAGGGGCATCCATAGCTTTACTGGGTAACATTCCTCTAGAGGATATATGTAGAACAGCCACATGGACCACCATGCATACATTTACCAAACACTACTGCGTATATGTACACTCCAAACAGCAAGCGGCTGTAGGACAGGCTGTTCTCAGAACTCTTTCAGACTGCTGCAGCTGGCACAGGCAACCGCCGATAAGGAGGTAACTGCTATTTAATCTATGCACAGATATGAATTCAGCAGCCCACATGCCTCGAACGGAATTTGCTACTTACCAGTATGCATCTGTTCTTGGCATGTAGGGCTGCTGATATTCATATCGCCCACCCTCCTCCCCGGTGCCTGTCGCAGCTGTAGCACTCAGAATCATTCTCAGGCATGGTCATCACTTACTGTATTACACTCCATCTCTGCCACAATGGCGAAAAACAATCTGAGGATGGAGAGGATGCCCATGCGCACTGTAGTCCAGGGGAGGAGCCACCTATCTCGTGATACTTCGAAGACTCTTCCAGGACAACAATGTGCAATCATCCGGACCCAACACTAGGCGGCGATCTATGCACAGATATGAATGTCAGCAGCCCTACATGCCAAGAACAGATGCATACTGGTAAGTAGCATATTCCTTTAGATAGGTTGTAACGGAAATACTCCATAGTTCTCTATCTCAAACATGACTAATAGCACCCAGGCAATGTGTACACACAAGGGGTGAATTACACCAGCTTGGAACCAGAATAAACAAGAATGCATAAGGAGCCGTGGAATAGGTTGTGTTTTTTTGATTGGTGGTAAGAGAAATGCTCCATAGTTCTTTTTCTCAAACATGACTATAATAGTACACAGGCAATATGTACACATAAGGGGTGATTACACCACCTTGGAACCAGAATAAACAAGAATACATAAAACTTGTGCTTTAAGTGTTCATGCTAAGTAATGTTTTTAACCATGAGAGTGTATGTGCCGACTGTTGTGCACGTTGTAGCCAAGGAATCTCATCATTGAGTCCTTCCTTCCATGTTCCAAGGCGGTATACCCAAAAACAACAATTGATGGACAGAATGCAGAACAATTTCATACATTCACCCCAGTGCAGAGATCTGGGCCTAAATCCATCGTTAGTTTGCACTCCATGCCACCCCAGTTCAGACATGGCCATATGCAAATCAGCCTTGACCCTGTGCCTCATGGGAACAGTCCAGCCCGAACTGCCAAGCCATGTCTTTCCTGGACCGGAATCAAGCATCCTAGGACCGGTTTCTGACTATCAGCCGTCTTCAGCCAGGATAGCTTGACTCCAGTGGTATGGAGAGCATGGGACTCACGTCTGAGCATACCCATCCCACTCGGGGCGACAAATGCAAAAACACCCACCTCTGCTCTCTGACAAGTGGTCTGGTCAGATCGGCCTTGTGTTTCTTCATGACTTCTAAGACCACCCATTTAAGATCAGTGTCTGTGCGATTGTGATCCAAAAAATGTCTAATTTGGTGTTTGTTTTCTTACATCGTATAGTACTGCGGTGTTCATTGATGCGGATTTAAATCTTTCTGTTGGTCATGCCCTCATACCTCAGGCCGCAGGGGCACGTGAGCAGGTATACCACATTTTCGGTATTGCAATTGGTGAAATTATTCAGTTTCCAAGGGCGTGTGGTCCCTATGTCCACTTTTTCATTGGCACAGTAAACGGACATGCGACACAACCTCTGCATGCGTATTGTCCTGTAGGTCTTGGAGTGTTCCAGAGGGTCACTTGGTCTTCCCTCACCTTGGAAGGGGCTTTTGCATGTACCAGCTCATCTTGTAGGTTCTTAGTCCTTTTAAAAGCAAAAAGTGGAGGTTCCCATTGTTTATCTGCACCATCCAGAATGTGCCTGTTTTTTCTTATGATTTTTTTGTACCGTACTAGAGACTGGTTTGTATATTGTCACATACAGTTCCAAACCAGAAAATTTCCGGCCTATATCCCTTCTCCCCTGGATTTCCAAAATAGCCGAAACCCATGTTAATGGCATCCTTTCGAAACATGGGGAACGTCACGGAATCCTGGACCCCTCCCAAAACGGCTTCCGCGCAGGCCATAGTACGGAGTCTCCCCTACTGGCCACTACGGAGCATCTCCGGGCGATTTTAGACTCCGGTCAAAGTGCTGCGCTGATTCTCCTTGATCTCAGCGCAGCCTTTGACACGGTATCCCATGACATCCTTCTGAAACGTCTGGAGATGGCCGGTGTGACTGGCCTCGCACTTGCGTGGTTCCAATCCTTTCTCAAGGATAGATCCTTCAAGGTGTCGGCTCCTCCATTTCTTTCTAAACCCCACCCCATAGCTCAAGGTGTCCCCCAGGGTTCAGCGTTGAGCCCCTCCCTCTTTAATCTATACGTCCAGCCACTTACGGACGTGGCTAGAGAGTGGGGGCTCACGCTGGTCTCGTACGCCGACGACACCCAGCTGGTTGTCACCCTCTCGGAAAGCCCGTCCTCCGTGGCATCCAAATTTAAAGAGGGTATGACTGCTGTGGCCCGCTGGATGACGGACAACTACCTCCAACTCAACGCCGGAAAAACCGAGGTGCTCCTCCTAGGCCGCAACACCAGCCTTTGGAACAAGCACTGGTGGCCGTCATCCCTAGGCGCCACCCCACTCCCCCAAAATTGTGTCAAAAATCTGGGAGTCTGGGTGGATGCCAACCTCCGCTTCCAGTCCCACACTAAAAAGGTGGCAGCCACCTGCATAGGCCTTCTAAGGAACCTCCGGCTCATACTTGGGCTCTTCGACTCTAAGGCTCGCCAGTTAATCGTCCAGGCCACCATCCTATCGCGCCTGGACTACGCTAACGTCCTCCTTTTGGGAGCCAACAAAGCGGAAACAACTAGGTTCCAACGTATCCAGAATGCGGCAGCCAGAATGCTGGTCGGCCTCCCACGCAGATGTTCAGCCAGAGCTACCATCCGTAAGCTCCACTGGCTGCCCGTGGAACTCCGAATTAAATTCAAGGCCTTAGTCACGATCTTTAAGATCGTTAAACAAGGAAATCCCCCTCTGCTTCGTAGCCTTGCCCAACCTTACGTTCCTGGCCGTGCTTTGCGCTCTTCCAACCAACTCCTCCTGACAATCCCTAGGATTCGACTCTGCCGAACTGGAGGCCGTTCCTTTAGCGTCCTTGGCCCCAAATTGTGGAATGATCTCCCCCTTCGCATCCGTTCCATTGATTCCCTCCCAGCCTTCCGTAAAGCAATTAAGACTCACCTCTTCCCCGCTCCCTAGATTCCCCTTCCCCCCTCCCCCTCTATCCTCAGTCTGTGTGCCTGTTTCTTAGCGCCGGGACACCCCATTGCTGGGGCAGCTGTTGCGCTTCACCAAATCCAGAAAATTTAGCTGCTCTTTTTCGGTGTTTTCTAGTAGGGCTTCATGATCGTTATTTCTAGCTCTCTTCTTGGCATTCCTTATCATTTTTTTGGAGTAATGCCGGTCCAAAGGTTTTTTGTAACAGTCTTCTGCTTGTTCTATGAAATTGTCCGTCTCTGGGCAGTTTCTGAGTACCCGGAGAAATTGGCCCACTGGTAGGTTGTTATGCAAGGCTTTTCAGTGCTAGCTTTCATACAACAGTAGATTATTTTTTTCTGTTGGTTTATTTATGTACCTTTGTGCTGATGCCATCTGCAGTCATGCTATTGTCTAGATCCTAGAAAATTGCATGGTCTTTGTTAATGCAGTGGGTACATTTTAGATGTTGGTCCTTTGTTTTGACCCATTCTACAAAAGCTTTTGCTGTGTCTTCATCCCCTTGCCATACAATGAAAATGTCATCAATCTAACGTTTCCAGGTTCTCAGATGTTCCGTAAATGGATTGCTTTTATTGAAGATGTGATCCTCCTCTAACTGATCTACGTATAGGCATGCCAGGCTTAGGGCAAAAGTGCTACCCATTGACGTGCCTGTGATTTGATGGTACAACACTTCCTTAAATTCAAAAAAGTTCTCTGTTACAGCCACCGCAGCACATTACACAATGAAATGTTGTGGTGTAAGAAAATCCCATTCTGTGTTTAGCAAAATATGTATCTGATAGAGACTACTAGCCGCAGATTCCTCAACGTAGAATTATCCCCAGGCGTGAGACTGGATCCGGACCCCGGCATCACCGAAGCCGTGTGATGCCGGGGGGACGGCATCCCGCGGCTCCGCCACGGCGTTGTCCGCGTACGTGAGGTCAGTGAGGTCACATAAGTCCCACCCCGGCATGCCTACGTCAGGTTTTTTTTCCTTTTCCGCGTGCAACGTGGATCCGGGTAATGCTCAGGCCTGTGTGGGCCTTTCCCTCATGTGTTGTGCGAACAGTGTGCAGATGCCTTCGGTGTTCAAGTCTTGTAAGTCTTATGGTCGCTTGATGTCGGTGACAGATCCTCACCTCATTTGCATGTGGTGTTTAGGGGGGACCACTGCTCCACTGATTACGAGGCGTACCAGCGGTTGAAGCCGAAGTCGCAGCGGGAACGCCGATTGAAACTTCTATCGGCTCGCATGTCCAGATCGGCTACGTCGCCTCGCTCACCCTCTGTGGATGGTTCTTGGAGCGGCCATCTTCTACGTCACCCTCATCCC
Organism: Lissotriton vulgaris; assembly: GCF_964263255.1. Classification (NCBI taxonomy): domain Eukaryota; kingdom Metazoa; phylum Chordata; class Amphibia; order Caudata; family Salamandridae; genus Lissotriton; species Lissotriton vulgaris. The sequence continues at coordinate 7,526,474 of NC_141690.1, forward strand.
TCTCCCGTGCTGCAAGAGCATCACTCGCATGTGGGTAAGTGTCGCAGCTTGTCCCTGAGGGCTGGTTTCCGGCCTGTTGGGGGCGTGGGCTCTCCGCAGGTGATGCGGCCCGCGTGTCTTCCCCCTATCCACTGTTCCCCGGTGAGGGGGTGTCGAGAGCCCAGATGGAGACATATGCTGTGGCTTTGCAGGCCTCGCTGGCTTCTCCTCTCCCACCTTCACTGTCTGGGAAGTCGGTGGATCCCTTGTGCCGTGCGGAACCCTCCGCGGCGTCGCCGGTGGCTTCGGCGCCGTCTAGTTCGGATCCAGGCTCGGAGGATGTGGCGCGGCCCTTTGGGGTTCCCCTCCTTCGGACCACTGCACCTCTGCTTCGCCGCAAACTCCTGCGGGAGTCCCTGTGCTGTCGCGGGAGGTCACCAGGGCTCGGGTAACATCCCCAGCCCCTCTCGGCCCTTTGACAAGGTGGTTCTGTCTAAGGCCGAGGTGATGCCGCTACGGCACCGGCAGCTGCTGGCCCTGGCGGTGCCACAGCGGTCGGTGGACCCCTCTCGCACCGTTTTGGGTCTGGCTGGAAGGGGACCCCTCGCTCCTCTACGGGGCCTTCTCGTCCAGCCACGCAGGCGGCTGCCTTGTCAGAGGTCGTGTTCGGGCTGGTGGCGCCACAGGGGTCGGTGGTCCTCTCGTGGGTTGAGGTTGACGGGGGACTCCTTGTGGGTCCCCTGGTCCCTCTCGTCTCTCCGTGCATGCAGATGTTTTGCCGGAGGTCGAGTCGGACTTGGCGTCGCCGTGGGGGTCGGTGACCCTCTCTCGTTCCCCCATGAGCTGAGGCGGGCGGGGGACTCCTTGTCGCTCTCTGGTGGCTTCTTGTTCCTCCACGCAGGCGGCTGCCTCGTTGGAGGTCGAGTCGGCGCCGTTCCGGCACCGTCCTTTGACCACCTCGGCTCCGTCCCAGGCTGTTCAACTGGGTGGAGAGGTGGTGGCCCTACCTGTGTCTCCTGTGGTGTTGGATGATGACGACGATGCCCTGCTCCAGGTTGCGGATTCTACGGCGCTGGACAGGCGTCAGCTAGTGGATTCGTCCTCTGACGTTCCCTCTTCTCCAGAGGTTGCGCGCTTGCTGGTTTCGTCCTCACCGGAGATGGGCCGCCGGGTCGTGGCTTTCTCCCCGGCGTCATCAAAAGATGGCTCCTTGCCGTTGCCGCGGCCTTCGCCGGAGGACCCACAAGCCCCCCACTCTTCGCGCCTTTCTCCCTTTCGGCCCTTGCCCACTCCGGCTGCCTTCGAGTACGGCCGTTTTATGCTTTGAGAGTGACCCCTTAGCACACCAGGGGAATAGGGTACTTTGAACAGTGAAGAAAAAAGGTTTCTTCCCTTGGTGGACAATTGAATTTACATGCAAATAACAATTATTTTGGTCAACTAAACACAAAAATAGGTTCTCTACACTGTAATACACTCACACAATAACAGTATAGTTTTGTTATTTATTTAAAAGATTTTATCTCTTTCTGTATATTGTGTTATTTAAAAGGAGGATTTGCTTTCTCCACCAATGTGGGAATAATCCAGCCCGAACTGCCAAGCCATGTCTCCCATTGACATGTTCCCTTTGATGGGTCCCTTTTGTTCCACACCCCGGCGGACTCAGCCATCCAGAGGTGTTTGGAGCGGCTTAAGCCGCCTCCTCCTCCTCCTCCTCCTCCTCCTCCCCCTCCTCCTTCCTTCCTTCTTTGGCTGGCTCTTGGTGATCTTCGTCCTTTTGGGCGAGTCGCCCTTGTTGTTCTAGTTCTGTGTGTTTTATGTGTTTTATGGCCACTCGTTCTCCGTGTGGAAGCTGTGGTTCTGTTGGCTGCTGGACGGCCCTTCTTTGCTGTGTCTTTGCTGGATTACCTGCTCCAGGTTGGCCTGAGATTAGGTCTCCTGTGTTTTCTCCTGGGCTGATTGATAAGCCCTCTGCAGGGGTTTTCTCCCAGCGACTTTTTCTGTTGTCCTCTGCTGCGGAAGTTCTTCCAAAGAGGGATGTCATGGGACTTAACGTACCCTATGTGGGGTAGTGGTAGCTGTTATATAGCTTATGCTGGGCTGGGAGGTTGCGGTCGCCTTCGGGCTACTGCTCTCCTTGGCCTTCATGTACGTTGCAGGTGCACTTACATCATATGCGCAGACCCCTTGCTGAGATGTGTCCGGGCTCTTCTCCACTTTCATGTTCTCTATCTTGGAGATTGAGATGCCTTTGCTTCCTTTCTTCTTCTGGTGTTGCCTGGCCGGTCTTCTGGGGGTGCCCCGGGCTGTTCTTCCTGCTTCCGACTGCTTTCTTGCTGTCTGCACCATTCTGTTTGGTCTGTTGCCTTCTGACTGTGGAGGGCTCGACTTCTTTTCCCTAGTTTCCTTGGGCCCTCTAGGTTGTTATTTCCTCTTCCTTGCCCTTGCATTGGCTGGAGGTTTTGTTGCCTTGTAGGGGTGTGGGATGCTTCAGTCTCCCCAGGCTTTGCCCTTGGTTCTTCTTTGCACGCCACCCCCCTCTTGAGGTCGGTGGTGTTCTGCTTGTGGGGGTTCCATCTTGCCTGGGGGGACGAGGCTCTTCGTTAGTCTGTTGGACGAGTACCCTGTGGGACCCTCTGTTATGTCCAGGCTGGTGAGGTCCTTTCGCAGACCCTCCTTCCCCGGGGGTATGGCTAGGGTATCTATTCTACGTTAAGGAATCTGCAGCTAGTAGTCTGTCAGATGTACCAGTTACTTAACTTCGGTAATGATGTATCTGGTAGAGGCGATTCTAGCTGCAGATTCCTTGACGGCCCGCCCTTCCTCCCCGTTCTGCAAGGACCTTTCGCTTGGTGTTCTGCTCTTGCCTCCTGGGAGGGGGCTATTTCTCCTGTGGGTGCATTCCTTGTTCTTTTGACAGGCTGATTTGTCTTGTCGTTGTCCCTTCCTCCTCGGTTGGTGCCTTGGAAGATGGATCATGGGGTACTCCTGTGATCCTCTGGTCTGGTGGTTCAAGATTGAGGCTTGCCTTTCCTCCCTCCCTCCCTCTTTGTTGCTAAGGGTCCTGGCTCTTCTGCTGACCTATGAGTTGAGGTCCCCTGGTTGTGCCTTGCCCTTTACCCTTTGGGGGGTTGTTGCACTTTGTGCCGGGTTTGCCTTGGAGGTTGTCTTTCCCTGTTTGTCTTGGAACTGGGCCCCCTTCGGTATTCTTGGTTGTGGTCGTGGCCCTGCTACATGTTGTATGACATTTTGCTTATGTTCCTTATCTTTGGGGGGAGGGACTGTCAACATTCTGGCAGGGTGGCTGTTCAGGACTGTGCCTCCTCTTTCTTCCTTTCCTGCCTTTGGGTCCTGCGGTGTTGGCACTGCTCTTTGTGGTGTGTTTGTCACCATTCCTTTTTCAATTTTGTCTACTCCTTTGGAAAAGGAAAAAAGAACTGAGGTAGGCACACCGGGTCGGGACTTATGTGACCTCGCTGACATCTCGTACGCGGGCGATGCCTGGGCTGAGCCGTGTGATGCCATCCCTCTGGCGTGTAGGGGTGCTGGGCTATAAGTTTCCGGTTCCAGTCTCACGCCTGGGGATAATTCCACGTTAAGGAATCTGCAGCTAGAATTGTCTCTACCAGATACATCATTACCGAAGGTAAGTAACTTGTAGTCCACGACTTCCATTGTGCGTCTTTGTGGGATACTCCTGTACAGTGCCTCTATGTCCATAGTGATAAAGAGATCTTCGATGTTGTTGGTTTCTAAATCTCTCAAGAGGCAGAGTACATCTTTTATGTCTCACAGGTAGGACATTGTTTTTCGACAATTGGTTTAAGGAACCTGTCACAGAACTGTGACAGAGGCTTGAGGATGGACTCGATGCCAGAGACTTATCAATGTGACCTGCACCTCTGCACTCGTAGACACCAGTGTAGGTCAAATCGAACTGCTGATGGTTTCTTGGACCGTGGCCCCTTAAGTTCAGGAGAAGAACCTTGAAAACTGTTTGCAAGTATGTCAATGCAGTGGCTGTTTCTCACATAGGATAACAGTACTGCGTTTGAGGCTCATACTTCAAAAACGTTATTTGACACCATTGTTTTTCGAAATAAGCAGCAATCTATAACTCCAACACCTGATTACAATGATCTTGGTGTCTCAAATTATATATCACTCTGTTGTTTTTCTAAATTTGTTTAGATTTGCTTCTTGAGTGTGTGTCTAATTTATTGACTGTGTTTTCAGCAAAAACTTAACATTACTGTCTGATAAGCCTCAGCTGCTTGACCGCACTACCACAAATAGAGCTCTTGGAATTAATATTTTAAGCTCTGTAAACCAATAAGGTTTGTCTCAACTATTTGCATGGTGTACCCCTACATTGGTACACTACATTAATAGCCAGCTTCCTGCAATGGCCTTCTGAACTAGGACGCTCACCCACTCCGACAGACCATGCCAGAAACCTTGGCATCATCCTTTACAGCAAGCTCACCATGAAAAGCCAGTTCAACGCAGTCTCCTCTGCCTGTTACTTCACTCTTCTCATGCTTCGTAAGATCTTAAAAGGGCTCCCCATCAACACCAGACAGTCCGTAACTCAAGCCTTATGCACCAGCCAGCTAGAATAGGGCAACACATCCTACATAGTAATCGCCACCACCTCCTGAAGAGATTTCAGACCATATAGAATTCAGCGGCCAGACTCATCGGCGACGTCATAAAGCAGGCGCACATCATCCACACATGAAGCTCTGCTCGCTCCCCATTCAGAAAAGATGTCAATTCAAGATTCTGATCCACACCTACAAAGCCCTACACAACCAAGGACCAGCATGCATTAGCCACAGCTTGAACTTCCACCAACCTTCCAGACACCTACATTCTGCCTTCCTCTCCCTCGTTCACACCCCCTCACATCCGCTGAAGCATCGGTGGAGTACACTTTCTCCTACCTCACTGCGAAGTCCTGAAACTACCTGCCCCTTCACCTCCGGACCTCATCCCAAGGACTCAAGACCTGGCTGTTCAACTGAACCCTCCTTAGCAGCTGGGTTCTCAGTGCCTGGATACCATCATGTTTGATTAGCCATACACAATAGCGCTATTTGCTTGATTTATGCAATATAAGTGTCACCCCTCGTCTGATCAGGATTGCCACTTCCTTTTCTCAAGTGGGCCGGAATAGTTGAATTTCAGTGGATAGCAGTAGGGGAACAATCTAGATATGTTTGGGAAGATTGGAAGGCCATCCAGTAACATGGCAATATCGTTTTTATTTTGTATTGTTTTTTTAAAACTATTTTTTCTTTGAATTGTTTCAAACATCACAAAGCAGTGGTATGCATAATACTCATAAAAGCATAGTATTAAAACGTCATGATAAAACATTCGGTTGTGCAAATGTCCGAAGTTCTGGTTCTGTTTGCCTTGACATATCCAATTCCTCCCCTGTGCGAGTTCCACCCACCCCATTTCTTATCTCATTTTTTGGGCACCCCCTGGCCTTATACACTGTTTTTTCAGCAACCATGCATTTGTCCATTTCCGCTACCCAGTGCATGACAGACGGTCACTCCGCTGGCCCACATTTCATTGTTATGGCACTTTTGACCAGTGTGTATCCCAACGTAGCTACCTGTTGCTCTAGTTCCGTATGATCCATATCGTCCCAGATATTGAGGAGCCCCAGTGAAGGTGTGATAGTTATGTGCTTCCCCATGGCGTCCTGCAATTGTGATGTCGCCCCTTCCCATATGTTTCGTAGGAGTTGGCAGTCCCAGATAATGTGAAAAAAAGGTTGCCTCTTGTTGACAACCATTTTGTTGTTCTTTTTCATGGCTATTGTAGAAGTGCCATCTTGTTTAGGAGAGATTTAAGACCCTTCACTTTCAAGTAGATTATAAGTAAGTATGCCATTGTTATTTGAGTGCGTAATTCTATATGAACTTCATTTGAGTCAAACTGGGAAGAGCTGTGATACTTATTCCCAAAGGAATTTGTTATTGTGATGTGTCCCATGTTCATGCTTTCATCTCTAATCTGTGAGTATCATAATAAACTTCGATAGCGCCCTGTAATATGTTTGAAACTCTATGTAGAAATGGAAAATGTTCAATTAAAAAGTTATGTGTAGGATTGGAGTTTGCTGGTCAGCCACAGACACTTGCAGAATTGTCTAAGGCACGGTCACAGGCACCTAGAATAAGAATAAATATTGTGGCCTAGACAAATAGTATTGATCCATCTGAAGGGATTTATGCCAACCTTAGAGTAGTACCTGTATTTCAGTCATTTGAAATTGCATTTGATGTGATAATAATTAGTTTGATCAAGCTGCGAGCCTGTTATTTTGTGATTGACCATGTGCCGCTTTTTCTTCAGTTTTAAATGCATTAAAACTTTGGATTCTAACAGGTGTATCCCATTGCTTTTGATGATCTGTATGGAAAGAGTTGAAGCTGCTCAGTAAGAGGGCCAGCCAACCAGTCTTTCGCACTTTACGCAGGAGTCAATAGAACCATGACAGTGTTTGTGCATTGGAAATGTCTTGCTGGTATATTATCGATTTTGACTGCTCCTGACTTGCTTTAAATGTATACAAATATTTCTAGCAGTTTTTGTTTCAAGATTCGTTTTTTTTTTTTTCAACAAGTAATTAAAGCTGCTTAGGTTGTCTGTTTCTTTACTTTTTCCACACATTGCCTATCCTTAAAGTACCAAATGTTCTTTTACAGAGAGAAATAGCCCGGAAACTTGCAAACCCAAAGCAGCCAACAAATCCATTTCTGGAAATGGTCAAATTCCTTTTGGAAAGAATTGCACCTGTGCACATAGATTCAGAAGCTATCAGGTAGGTGATGTTATTAGCTTGCTTCATGGTAAACATTATTGGCTTCTGGCTAATGCTTCTGAACACAGACTTCTCACCTTTTATTTATTTTAAGAATTTATAGAGCGCGACTGTCACCGCTGCAGGCATCCTGGCGCTAACAAAATCCAGACCGTGATAGACAACAGAGGCAGCGAAGTATGCCTGGGGAGGGAAGGCTAGCCAGGGAAAAGCCAAGTTTTTACCTTTTTCCTAAACTGCATAAGTTCATTAGTGGCCCTAATCTCGATGGGGAGAGTGTTCCAGAGTCTGGATGCAGTCACCTGAAAGGATCTGCCACCAGCTCTGACGTTCTTAAATCTGGGGACAACTACCAGTTTAGCCTCCGATGAGCGAAGGTGTCTGGAAGGGGTGTACCAGACAAACTTGGACCTGAGGGGGACTGGGCCGCATCCGTGAGTGCCCCCAGACAGCAGACTAGATCTGGACTTTTTCATAGCAGTTGCCCCATGTGCTGTTAGCTAGCGCTAAGGAATTGATGGGGCAGAGCCACATGTAGACACTATCCCTCCATGCTGATGAAATTTCCTTTTATCCATTCTTTCCTCACCTTTTAATGTAAATCCCAGAGACTTGTCCCCCTATTTTATCAGTTTTTTTCTGACAGCAGCTTTTTTTCAGCAATATGGCTGACTCCAATTTCTGGCTTCAATAACTTCAATTATCAATTTCTGACTCCAATAACTTTATTTCAATACACACTGTTACGGAAGATGTCTCCTGCGAAACCAGCTGTCTTTAAACAGTGCCACGAGTGCAGGAAGCAGATTCTGTAATTAATCTGCACGATTTCTGCCTGTCATTTCTAGACATGACTTGAAGTAGTAAGTAAATGCTTGTCGGAGGCAGAACTAAACATTGTGAAGAATAAAAGGCAAAGCAGGTCACACTCAGAGCGTCTGATCGACTCCTCCTCCAAATTGTGGGCCCATTCCTGATTGTGCTCCCATTCAGTCTCCTACGGACAAATTGAACAATGAAGTTCATGGACATATTGCACTATAAAAGCATTAAGAACATGAAGTGCTAGTGGTGGTAGTCTAGGTCTTACCCATCCCATGCCGGGGACCCACCATGCAGTCGAAACGCTAAGGATCTGACTCTGGCACCCTGGTTCGACTCCACACCCGATCTGACATTGGTCCAAGCATGCTCTGAATAAGTTGGTCCATCATTAACCTTGTAGCAGCAGGCAGTCAATCAATCAATCAATCAATCATTCATTCAGTCGGATTTATAGAGCGCACTACTCAACCGCAAGGGTCTCAAGTCGCTGGGGGGGGGGGGGGGGGGGGGGGGGGGGAGCTGCTACTGCTCGAATAGCCAGGTCTTAAGTTGCTTCCTGAAGGAGAGATGGTTCTAGGTCAGTCGTAGGTGGGTGGGGAGGTTGTTCCATGTATTGGCAGCCAGGTAGGAGAAGGATCTTCCTCCACTGGTGGTTCTGCGGTTCCTTGGGACTTTGGCGAGGCTGGTGGAACGGAGCTGACGGGTGGGTGTGTAGAACGTGAGGCGGTTGTTTAGGTATTCGGGCCCATGTCGTGGAGGGCTTTGTGAGCGTGGGTAAGGAGCCTGAACGTGATTAGTTTGCTGACGGGGAGCCAGTGCCGGTCTCTCAGGTGGGCCGAGATGTGGCTGTGTCGGGGGATGTCCAGGATGAGTCGTGCAGAGGCATTCTGTATGCGTTGTTGTCTTTTCTGTAGTTTGGTTGTGGTTCTGGCGTAGAGGGCGTTCCCGTAGTCCAGTCGGCTGGTGACGAGGGCCTGAGTGACCGTTTTACTGGTGGCAGCGGGGATCCACCCGAAGACTTTTCGGAGCATGCGCAGGGTGTTGAAGCATGATGACGAGACGGCGTTGACTAGTTTGGTCATCGTGATGGAGGAGTCCAGGATGAAGCCTAGGTTGCGTGCGTGGTCCGTGGGCTTGGGGGCGGTGCCCAGTGTAGGGGTCCACCAGGAGTCATCCCAGGCATAGGGGGATGGTCCCAGGATGAGGACTTCCGTTTTGTCTGAGTTCAGTTTCAGACGGCTGAGCTTCATCCATACCACAACGTCTTTCATTCCTTCCTGGAGGCTGGCTCTGGCGGTGGCGGGGTCGTTGGTGAGGGAGAGGATCAGCTGGGTGTCGTCGGCGTAGGAGATGATGTTTAGGTTGTGTTGGCGTGCGATGGCTGCGAGGGGGGTCATGTAGATGTTGAAGAGGGTGGGGCTGAGCAAGGAGCCTTGGGGGTACGCCGCAGATGATTTTGGTGGGCGCTGAGCGGAAGGGAGGGAGGCGGACTCTCTGAGTTCTGTCGGAGAGGAGGGAGGTGATCCATTCCAAGGCCGTTCCTTGGATCTCGGCGTGGTGGAGGCGGCTAGTTAGGGTGCAGTGGCAGACTGTGTCGAATGCGGCTGATAGGTCCAGGAGGTTGAGTGCAGCAGTTTCCCCGTTGTCGAGCAGGGACCTGATGTCGTCGGTGGCTGCGATGAGGGCCGTCTCGGTGCTATGGTTTGCTCGCAAACCGGACTGTGAAGGGTCGAGGGAGCCCATGGTCTCGAGGAAGGAGGTTAGCTGTTTGTTGACGATCTTCTCGATGACTTTGGCGGGGAACGGGATGGCGTTCTTGAGGCAGTGGCCTGAAAGTTGGCAATTCTGCAACTGTAACAGACAGACAAACTGCAGAGGTCCCCAGTTGGGCTGCTGTCGTTTGGTTCTTCCCAGCGCTTTATAAGATTATAAATTAATAACTCCATAATGTCTTTGACCTGTTCTTTGTGGGTACTGGTCTGTTCCTCTACTCTGATGTTGGAGTCCTCATTGGTGTCTGATGCTTACTCTGATTTTGGCAGCACCCAATCCTGATCCTTTCCACTTGCTCATTGCTGATTCAGAACAGAGTTCAGTCTGCACCTGGTCTATATCTAATGAGATCTCCAAAGGGCATTGCCAATCTTTGGAGGCTCTTAAGCCTCTCACCCCATCCCATCAGAAGACTGGACACATTGTACAGATCGTATTGTGATACCATTAAAGGATTTCAAAATGCCCCACTCAATGAAGACCTTGACGAGAAAGCAAAGAGCTTACTCCCTGCTCTCTATACTGATTCTTGCCTTTACTTAGATCTGCAGAATGGTATTGGACTTGACACTTCTCCTTTGCGGTAGTAGTCCACAGAGCACCAGTAGTGTTTGACTTACAACTACCTACAATAGAAGCTGAGGCAACCTTTTTGGCAGAAATGTTATGGCCTATGCCTGAAACCTTGGAGCATTTTCTGACCTTCAAAGAGGCCTTGATGGAAACTTTGATAGTGACTGAACCAAAACCTTTTTTTGCCCTGCTTGTAAGGCGCATGTCCTAGGCCCGTTGCTATTCCTCCTTTGACATAGCACCGACTTCACAGAACTTGGTAGTTCATGCATCTATTAGAAGGGTGAATCAAAATGTCTATCCTGCTGCACCTCCGAGGGAATTCAAGTGCATCAATGCTTTTAGGAAGAGAGTATTTTCTTAAGCCAGATTGGCCTCCTGTTTGGTTTGCCTACCAGGATGAAACACATACCCTCTGGTACATAACCAGCAAGAGTTTGATAGCCATCCTTGATTAATTTTGAAACACCTTTGCCCATTTGATTCAAGACTGATAGCATGGCAACCAAATAGGCCTTGATTGCATTGAATGCTCCACTGGCACCAGTGTGCTGATCCGGTGCCATGCATCAATGCACATAACCGAATTCTCCAGGCATCCCTGATGAACTTGCCTTTTAGTGCCTCCAGCCTTTTTTGTGAAAGGACTGATGCTGTGTTGGAAAGCATTAAAGACACCCTTAGTATGGTGTTCTCCTTTGGTCATATCTCTCTGCATCGTCCTTTCCACCACCAGTACCCAAAGTTCTGAGGGTATGTCTGAGGTCTCACCTATATCCAGAAGCACAGCTCACTGCCTGCAATTCAGCCTAATCTGCCATTTCACAGCTCTAGTGGACAAGGTGTTGGCAGAGGTAGTGTACACCACCAGGGACACAAGTCTTCCTCTGCCGCAACTACGGGTAAGCTGTTTTGATTTCTCCTCCCATTGTCAAGGTCAGTCAGTAGAGAGAAATTGTGTTTTTTTCCTACCCAGGTGTAGTGTCATTATATCAGATCAGTGGGTGTTTTAGATTGTTCAGATAGGTAACGCTTTACCCTTCACATCTTCCCCTAACATCCTGTTTTAGCTCAAAATTTTCTAGATCATGCAGCCATCCTTCTTTGGGAAGCTCAATTAGAAAATCTAGAGCAGTACTACTGCACACCAGTAGGTGGCTTTGTGTGGATCAGTGCCGATGTAGTGACATTCCAAAAGTGACGAGCTGAGCTGCATAGAAGTGCCACCAATGCTCACTGATGTCAGTTGCGTTCTTAAGCTCTGCTCACCCTCAGACGCAGAGCCTCTCGGCAGATCCAGACCAGTGTTCATATTACTTAATTGGGACTGTTTTTAGATATGGAGTAATCTCAGTGAGGCTCTGTGAGGAATCTGCAGGTTAGGTGGAGTATCCACCAGATAAATAGTTACCAAGGGTAAGTAACTTGCTATTCTGGTAAGCACTTCTAGCTGCAGGTTCATCATCTTGTGAATAGATGCCGTAGCAATATGTTCTAAGCAGTGGGTGTGTGAATTGGCTCAGACCAAAAACTCCTGATGGATCGAGCGGTGAAAAATGCCTCTCTCGATGGACCAGACTGTCCCTGCAGAGGTACTTCGTAAAAGTATGTGCTGACATCCACGTAGCTGGCTGAAAAATATCCAGGATGGGCACTCTGAACACCAGTGCAGTGTGTAGCTGCTTTGGCTCTGTTGGAATGAGCTTGTACGTCTTCTGGAGGCTGCTTCTTATCCAGTGTGTAGCAGATCTTTATGCAGAGGGCAATCCATTTGGAGACGGCCTGTTTTTGTACAGCCTGACCTTCTTTACCACTGAGAAACCCAGAGTTGATTGTCCCTCAATAAACTTTGCTGCGATCTATATAAAATATCATCGCTCTCTTATAGTTCAAGTGATAGAGAGGTAAGTTAGGGCAGAGGATTCAGGAAGGGTGATCGCCTGACTGATATGAAATGGAATCACCACTTTAGGCAGAAAGGAAGCTCTGGTTATTTCCACCAACTTATCTGGGAAGAATTTTGCTTAGGATGGATTGATAAAAAGCCTGTGGCTCGCTTATATGCCTTGCCAATGTTATGGTGATGGGAAAGACATTTTTCAATGTCAGTAGTCTAAAGATTTGCAGCAGCTCAAAAGGGGTGCACATCAAAAAAGTGAGCATTAAATTAGAGTCCCACTTTTGCATTACAAAGGGTGTTGATATAAATAAGTGTAGCAAACCTTTCAAAACGTTTGTCGCAACAGGTGATTTTAAAGAAAGGCCATCCAACAAAACTTCCCAAAAAATCAGAAATAGCTGACAAATACCCTTTAACAGTGCCCAGAACAAGTCCTTGCTGGACAAAACAAACCCCAAAACTTCAGACTACTTGGCTTACAGTGGGAAAGTTTGGTGATTGCCACAACAAGCAACAGATTTGTCCTAATGACTGGCATAATCAGATTTTGTACAGGAACGCCTCACCTCCAAGATGAGATCAATGGCCTCAGGAGGAACGTCAAAGGAGTTCAGCTGTCATTGTTCCATCTCCAAGCATGGAGATGTTAATTGTGGAGTCTTTGATGCAGCACCCTACGTTGCTGCTTCGACCAAAGATCCTCCAAAAGCAGCTGCTTGATCGAGGAGAGATGCTTGTGCCCACGTGTCTCCTGTCCCAGTCTGGTGCCACAGGGATGACTTGGACTTAGAATGTGTCTTCAAGATAGAACCTCTTTGGTAAGTCCAACTTGTAAAAGAACTCACATTGATCAAGCCAGGTTTCTTCTCATTGTTGGAAGGCTCCCAATGCCACCTCTCTGTGTAGCCACTATTTGTGGCCCACTAAATGTCAGAGCCTGAGTTTTTCTGCCCTGGCGTTGTGATCCCGACAGGTGGTCTACTACCAGAGAAATTACTTGGTGGTCCACCACAGAGAAATTACAATTCCATAGCTGTAGAGCCTCCTGGCACAGGACTCAAGACCCCTTGGGTCCATGTCTCTGAGCAACTGCACCAGTCTTCCTCGGCAGGCATTAAGGCCTTCAACGCCAAGCAAATCGCCCTGAATGCTACCCAATTGATGTGTAGTTGAGCTGCTGTCGGAAACCAGAGCTCTCTGATCTCCAGCTCACCCAAATAGCTCTTCCTAGCTCCATTCTCCCCTCCTCAAGCAAGACACAATACATTCAAGGTTTGTCAGGACAAATTAAAAGTTTGGTAGTCCAATGGTGGAAATGATTTCCCGACGCAATTTTTCATGCAGTGTTCTTTTATGTACAGTTGCCAGAACTCCTATTTAGGAGACTAGCTCGAAGTGACAGCCAACACGTGTTTCGCCCCCTTACATGGCAATCCGGCCTGGGGCTTCCTCACGGCGTAAAATGTATTTGTCTATCTATAGTCCAATGGGTCCGTGTTTCTTTGGAAGAATCTCTATTATATCGGCGTGTAAGCCTTAGGGCGGAAAGTCTCTGCAATCGGCGTCTAACCAATTTGTCCTGACAAACCTTGGATATTCTCAGTTCACTAGTGTGATGGGGGTCACCCACTGTCCAGGACAAATTACCCATGCATATTGCACTCAAGAATACGGCCAGTACAGGATTGGGACCATTTTATTCCCCCTTCTCACTTTGAAAGACACAATACATTCATCACCACTGTCTAATGTGGGTGTAGTGAGGTGAGAGGTCTGACACTTTCCCAATTGCGATGCAGCTGCCACCACTGCAGGTTTTTTCCAGACTCCTCTGAAATCTGGATACAATCTGACAGATTCTCGTGTGCTCTGCCCACTGGGACTTCAAGTCCTGCTGTAGAGCCCACATATGCCATCTGGCATATTTCATCAGCAGGATGCAGAAGACCAACATTCCCAGCAGCTTCAGAGTCCTCTCACTAAGATCCAAGACCGAGGCTGAAATATCTTGAGCATAGCCCGAATTTCTCTTCCAGGGGAGCCTCATCAATAGTCGTAAGCACATGAATATTCCCGCCCATGCGCGGGGACCATGGAAAACCATATACACATATATGTGAAAACATATATGAAGCTCGATATATATTCTCGATATATCACTAGCAACTAGCAACTAGAGCAACAAAAGGCATGTGTGTGTTAATTTGTTGCAAACCAAGCGCATATCAATTTTCAAACAATGTTTTCGACAATTTTGATAAAAATTGTTTACACACCCTTCACATTTAATCACATAGAGCACTTAACATGAAACAGAATATACATATGACAAATCGATATGGATAAAATAGAATATCCACACTTGTCACAAACCACATTTACCACAATGCACTTTGTCTATAAAGAATCAGGAAGTGACTGCACGATGAAAATAAAAGTTTGTTTGTTGTAGCTTGTAATCCCGTGAACAAGCCTCTTGAGGAGGTGAAACGCGTTGGGCGAAGACAAGCGTCTATTAAAAGTCGCTGATAACTAAATATACTCGGATGTGTGCATTCTCTTTTTTCTAATCGTGGGATTGGAAGTGAGGAAATAAGGTGTCGGCTGGGCTCTGCCAAGGAGAATTTCACCGCGCTGGAATGAGAGCGCCAGCGTCAACAGGAGCCAAAACTGATGTGAAATATATATATATATAGCTGCAACAAATCGTCAATCCTGAAACTTCCTGAAAGCTTGAAAGAAGACAGCGGACCCAAAATGATAAGTGCTATTGATTTATAGTGGTAGACCCCACACCTCCGCCATGAGGCGTTTTGAGCCCCAACGGCCCTTGATCACATGGCACGCTATGGATTGCTTACAGGTTATTTAAAGTGAGGGTGCATACATTGTGCTAATTTGCAAATTAAGCATCATCATAGAGCTAGAAGATACATAGTTGGCTCCAGGCATTGCAACAATTTAAAATAAATGCTATTTTAAAAGGTAGATAATTCATAATGGTCATGAATAATCAATACATAACTAAAAAACGGAGATTAATACTACAATAGTAATTAAAAACCAATGCGACATTAATAGAGAAAACATGCGCTCGTACTGTTGTGCATATGTGTAACGCTGTTTCCTACATATTTAGTTATCAGATGTTGAGATTAAAACACCTTATGCAATGGTTACAGTGTGTGGGTATCAACACTGACGTCCCATATGTGAACCACTATTGTGCCCAAGGGGGCAGACAAGTTGATGATCTTGATAAAGTGCAAACACAAGTGCATATATCAATTTGTAGTGCAACACAACCTGTGCAAAATATGAAGAATGTGCAAAATACGCAATAATATATAAATTAATGAAATATATACAGTGACGGAAAAGGCAAACATGTTAAAATAACAATGTTCATTGTAAAGACAGGTCAATGATGTAAAATCTATGAGACCAATGTAAAATGAATAAATAGCCAGAAGAGCAAAGTACGCATACAACCAACCATTTACAGACACTTATAGAAATCCTCACTGAAATTAAGACTTGACGGATATTTACTATCGAGGTCTAAAATATAATGAGTATCGAGTTTACCCAGGATCCCCTCTCTATTTCCTCCTCTTCTGAGAGGCATGACTGCATCAATCACAAAAAACTTCAAAAATTTCACATCTCGCTGATGACAGTCATTGAAGTGCCTAGCCTAAGTTTAATCGCAGTTGGTGATAGCCCTCATGTGCTGGAGCACCCTTTTGTGAACCTGAAGTTTAGTGCTCCCTACATATCAAAGGGCACAAGGGCACTCCAGCACATATATAGCATACTCTGTTTTACATGTAAGGTATTTAGAGATTCGAATAGCCTTATCTTTAAATGGTGTGATGTAAGAAAGCGTATTCACTCCATGTTTGCATGCCTTACAGGATGTGCATTTAAAAAATCCTGTACGTGAGCTAAGCCAGTTTCTTAGCCAAGACTTCTGGACTGCTACTGACTGGGCTGTTGTGCATTGAGGCCGCTTTTCTATATGTATTGGTGGGAGATATACAGGATCCCATATTGAGACTAGGATCATTTCTGATAAGAGCCCAATGCTTAGCCATAATGTTACGTATGGCAAAATGTTGTTTACTGTATGTAAAGACTAATCTAGTCGGTTCCGTACCTGACATGGTACTGATGACTTTTTTCGTTGTTTTGGTTGCGAGTGCCTCATCTCTAGTCAGAGCATCAGTACGTTTCATAGCCGCTTTGATTGTTTTATCAGGATAGCCTCTAGCTAGAAAACATAAACGGCATAATGTCTGAGCTTCTTTAACATCCTCTTGCTTGCTACATATTCTCCTAATGCGCAGCATTTCCCCATAGGGGATGCTGTTGATTAAATGTTTTGGATGATGGCTAGAGGCGTACAGCAACGTGTTACCCGCAGTAGCCTTGCAATGAAGTTTGATGTGGATGTTATTGTTTGCAATGAAGACCTCAACATCCAAAAAATTAACAGACGTATTACTCAAATTAGAGGGAAAATGCAGGTTCAGTGGATTACAATTCAGATCCTTAATAAAGGAACATGCTAGACTTTCCTCACCCTTCCAGTTAATAAATAGATCTATATATCTAAACAGACATATAACATGAAGATCCATAGTTTGAGTGTGAAGGACTCTGAGAACCTGCTCCTCCCACAGTCCCATATGCAGGCAAGCATAACTGGGGGAGAAGCAGGATCCCATAGCCACCCCTCTGGTTTGATGGAAACACATTTGTTGGAACATGAAAAAGTTGTTCTCTAGACATATTTCGATCATACTCAACAACATTTTGTTGTGTGTATAACAATGTAATGGCCTGCTGTTAAGAAAATGTTGAATAGCTTTAAAACCATCAAGATGATTAATGCTCGTATAGAGCAAAGTTACGTCCAATGTTATAAGGATTAAATCATCTTGCCATGTTATTCCCTTTAGTTTCCTTAGAAAATCGCCTGTGTCCTGTACATAGGAGGGCAGGTGAGTCACATGTTCCTGCAAGAAGAAATCAATGTACTTAGATGTGTTTTCTAAGAGGCTATTACAGGCTGAAATGTTAGGTCTGCCTTGTGGTTGGGATAAGTGCTTGTGTATTTTGGGTATGAAATAAATACATGGAATGACTGGATTGTCATTTTTAAGGAATTTAAATTCATCTACACTTAGCAACCCTAGGCCTTTCCAAGCTACTAATTTCAAGAAGTAGTTATTTCAAGATGACTTGACAGTAGGTAAATCCAACCCTCTTGTAGCATTTCTTATCATTAGGATGTTGCCAAGCCTCTTCTAAGTACATGTCCCTAGGCCAAATGACTATATTGCCACCTTTGTCAGATTGATGAATAATCACTGATTTATCATTTTGCAATTTTTTAATTAACTCATGATACAATTTATCTTGCTTGGAGTAATTAAATTGACATCGTGCAATCTTATGATGTAATTTTTTCACATCCGCAGTTACCAATTTGTGATAATAGTCAATATTGTCCTTGACCATCAATGGGCAAAAGGTTGATTTTGCTTTGAATTGCGAGAATGCATGTACTGTTCAGGAACCTGCCAAATTACTGTCATTGTTTAAAGACTGGGTACTTTCACCTTGCAACAGCTGTAGATCTTTCAGTAACCCCATGTCTCCGGCTGTCAGATTGCCTGGACTGTTGGAATGAGTTGTCATGCCTCCCAAAGGGTTAACTCTGTGTTCGAGGCATGTAGGCTGCTGAATTCATATCTGTGCATAGATCGCCGCCTAGTGTTGGGTCCGGATGATTGCACATTGTTGTCCTGGAAGAGTCTTCGAAGTATCACGAGATAGGTGGCACCTCCCCTGGACTACAGTGCGCATGGGCATCGACTCCATCCCCAGATTGTTTTTTTCCGCCATTGGGTTCGGATGTCTTTGGTTCCCTCTTGTCAGAATCGATAAAGAAATAAACTTTCCTCGAGACCAAAAGGTCTTTAGTCTTGCGTCGGTATTGTCTTGCGTTCGGCTTAGCAACTTTCCTCGGCTCCGAGCCGAGCTCTGTACTTCCGCATGCTTTCGGCGTGGAAGGCCTTGTCGACGCTCCAGACTCATCGACCATCCATCATGGACCGTAGTCCATTCAAGAGATGTCCGGTGTGTTACTCGAAGTACCCACACATCGAGGTCTACCCGGTGTGCAACAAGTGCCTGTCGCCGGACCACGATGAGGCCAAGTGTATGGCCTGTTCGAGATTCAGGTCCAAGAAGACACTCAAGCTCTGTCGAGCTGCGCGCCTGGAGGCCCAGCAATCTGCTGCGGCGCCTACGGACATTTTCGATGCGGGGGAGGTCGAGGATGAAGATATCCTGGACGTCTCCGAATCTAACCCCGCGTCGGATGTCGAGGAAGACTACGACGCCGAGGCTTTCGAGAATGAAGAAGTCGTCGAGGAGGTAGGAGACGACGACTGGGCCCTAGGGGCCATGGAGGATAGCTCGGACGAGGAGCTTCCTCAGACTGACTCTGGGGCCGTGCCAATCGATAAGGCCCAGGTCGAGGGATCGCCTTCGGGCCTTACCCAAGACCTTGATGTGAGTTCCTCGGCCCCGCCTGTAGGCCCGGCCACGAACATTGGTACCGAGTCACTCCCGGTGAAAAAACCGAAAGTGAAACCCACGGATCGACGCCTGATGCTGCGCAAGTGCAGATATCGAAACCGAAAGTGCGCATCGCATTGGTCGGTTCGAAGACTTCGGAGGCCTCGGCGCCGAAGAAACCTAAGATGGCCGTCGAGTCGAAGGGCCAAGGCAAAATGGCCGTGCCGAAGGCTACCACGTTGAAGGCTACAGCGTCGACGCCGGCAAGGGTCGGGTCGACCACAAGAAGGTTGTCGACGACTCCAGGAAATCTCATGCGGACCCGAAGAAGCGGCTTGATGACCCGAAAGTCCTCTCTGCCCCGCCTCCACACGACAAGGCCAAGGGGCCTGCGCCAAGTGTGTCGCCTTCAAAGTGGCCTTGAAGGATTTAACTCCAAAACCGTCCTCGAAGGATTCCGTCGAACCGGCTCGTCCATCGGCCGCGTTCACGAAGAAGGTAACTGAGTCCCTGCAGCGCATACGGGAAGGCACCGCAGCAGCCGAGCCGAAGAACCCCCCGCCTGCAAAGCCTCTTGAGAAACCGGCGAAGGCGTCCACGCCGATCCTTTTTACCTTGCTGCCTAAAACGGCGCCGAAGGCTTTCGCTGCTAAACCGGGGGCCGGAGTGCCCGAGAAGGTATCTTCAACGCCGAAGGCATCGTTGGTGGTCCTTGGCCCGCGGCCTCGACAACTTTCAGAAGAGGAGCGTCAGGAACATTTCATCGACGCCGATGTGAGAAGGTGGCCTGATATGCAGTGCTCACTATTCTAGTGAACACTATGTATCAGTCCAGCAACCCTTATTGATGATTGGTTGTAAGTCAACCTTATAGACCAGCTATCCTAGTAGCGTGGATACGAGCAGTCTAAGGCTAAAGACTCGAGAGGGCGCGTTAAGCCAGCTGTTTACCACACATATACCCCTTGAATACCAAGTGAAAGGACACCACACAAGTGTTATGAAAATAAACAGTTATTTATTTAAAGATCACAACAGCCCTGTACTCTTTATGAGGACAGGGTACTAAGCACAAACCAAAACTCTTACAAAAATACTTAAGTTAGCACAGTATATACAAATGCCCGAGGGGCACGGAAAACCATATACTCTGAAAGTGGAATGCGAAATTCCTAGCAGGTAAGTACAGTACTAATAGCTTTGGGAATCGCTAGGACTTGACTAGGGAATCGTTAGATTATGTCTAGGAGGCCTAGGGGACTCGGGTGCAGTGTGTGCACTCTCACGCGAGATGCGGGACAAAAGTCTATGGTAGCTAGGAATTAGAAAGTTAGTGTTCTCGGGCGAACCCGACCTGGTAGGGAGAAAACGAAAGTAGATTCTGACCCTTGGATAGTGAGGCTATGCTGGGGCACCGAAATGCCGAAGTTACCTAGCCCAGGGGCTGCAGCTGCATAGGTCTGAAAAGACGTCGGGAATCCTCGTAGACGGACCAGGAGCCGGAAGAAAAGATGCTGGCCGGTGACCAGTGAAGAAAGTTCAGTCGGATCCAAGCCTGGATCTTGAAGATAGATGACACCTGAAAGCAGAGGGGACCAAGTTCGAGACTACTAGCCAGTAGTCAGTGGGCACCAGGAGGGCACCGGATGGTAGCCACCTCGACTAGGTGAGTGGGTGACGCTTGACTCGAAGATCTCACGGACCAGGAGGCGTTGTCGGCGACCAGGATGGAGGATCGAGCTGTCCCACGAAGATAGAAGCTGTCGGCGTCGCTGGACCCAGGATTGGGCAACAAAGCCTTGGCAAATTCAAGCCCACGCGGTGGACCTAAAATGGCGTCTGGGGTGGACCAGGAGGGTCCGGGGTGCCTCTCTTGAAGAAGGAAGCAAAGGCCAGCCTGGAGCAACCAGACCAGCAGTCGTGAAGTCGTTGGGCGTCGTTCAGAGGGCCACAAGCCAGCCGGCTAGTAGCCAAACAACGCGGTGCACAGCAAACAGCAGAAGGGCCCCACGCAGATCGTGGAGATGCAGGGGGGCTGATCTTGGGTGCTGGAGCTGCGCAGGGTCGGGGCTTCTCGGACCCCAAAGCACTCACCAGTGGAGGACACGGTGGGCTTGCAGTAAAGATGTCGTGCAGTCTTGGCGATCGTCGGTCCCTTGAGGTCTCGTCGCACTCACGGTTCTCAGCTGGGCTGTAGAGGTGAGTAGAGGTCAGAGGTGCCAGGGAAGCCGGGTCTCGTCGAGCTGGGTCGTCGGATTCGTGATGAAGGACTTGCAGCAGACCGCAGTGTTCTTTAGGATGGTGCCTGCGGATGCAGGGTGACTACTCCTTAGCCACAAGGGAGAATCTTGAAGAAGAAATCGTGAAGTCCTTTCGAAGAAAGTGGTATCTTGATTCCAAAGATGATCTAATTTTAACAGGGGGCCCGCTCCCATCTTTATACTAAAAAAGGGGGCTGACCCGGTGACTAGGTCCTGCCTATGGGTGGGACTAGGTGGGGGGTGGTTACACCCCTCAGCCATGCCGGACTTCCCCAGGCCAGGGGCTGGTGTGCCCCTGGAACTGGTTCAGACCGGCCTATGCGTAGTGAGCACCGGGGTGCCACTCAGCAGTCACCTTCCTGTAAAGCCCTGCCTACCCAGGATACACAAAACCATGTCTGGGACGGTGCTAGCACCGCCCCTGACAGGAAACCCTTTGTCCAGGCTCCCCTCGCTGGAAGGACTCCCAGCTGTAGGGGGTCAGACTCGTGTCTGTGGTGGCAGCATCCATTTTGTGGAGCTGAGGCTTCAGTTAACTTTAACCGGGGTTCACAGTTACATACATGTCGTGTCCCTCTAGAAGGGTGGAATGCTAACCCCGTCGCCAGAATTGGCGAGGGGTTAGTATTCCAATTCGTATGACACCTTACTCGACATGTTTTGATAAAGCAATACCAAAGATAGCATTTAACCGCGAGGATTATAATGCACTTAAGAGTATATGGTATGCGATATCATGGAACAGCTATTAGGACTTGATTCCGCAAGCTGCAGACAGGCTCAGCTCATGCCAGAGCACCATCTCACACGATTCCAAGCACTCTGCCTTCAGGATTGTCAAGGCCTGCCATAGGAGTGACTGATAGGAATCTGTGTGTCCATTTTAGGGTTAGGTATAGGTATACTACACCTACAGCAAAGGGTGATTACACGACTTTGCCCCAGCTGTCATGCAGCCAGTTGTGTCAAATTTAGGAGGCCAGCCAGGGGTGGCATAATACATGCTGCAGCCCCTGGCAGCCCTGGGTACACCTATGCCCTGAGTTACAGGGTCTGATAGGGTGGCCCAGTACCAATTGGAAATGTACCTAGGGTACATGGAATCCATTTTAAAGAGAGAGCAGTAGGCCTGGGGTCCTGATTGGCAGGGTCCCAGGTCGACTATGTCCAAAACCAGCTAAAACACAGGGCAAAAAGTTGGGGGCAACCATAGTCAGGATGTACCTTCCTACACAACCCCCCCCCAAACGAAAGGAGATAAGGCTATCCTTGCCCAGGTAAGCCTCTATTACCTAAGTGGCCATATAAGGAAGGACCAGCTCTGGCTTGGTTTCCCCCTGTGTCATGGTCCACTAGGCAACCCCTCACCCTAAGGGTATCTGAGGGTCTCCACCATAGGGAATCTCTGTCTCTGGTGTGTCTTGGGAAAGAAGAAGGCTGATGCTGGGATGGAGTACTGAAGTGAGGCTCCTCTACCTTTGGGCTCAACTTCCTCCAATCACCATTCATCATGTGTGCCTTTCTTTCTTTAGCTGAGATGCACTGAGCTCTCAGGGTCAGCCTCTGGCTACCTAAAGCTGGAGGCTGAGTCCCTCTGTTTGGCTTACTGGAGGTACAGGTCAGGTCTGGGGTTTTTAGGCCCCATGTTTGGCTGTGCCCACCAGTGTCCAGCTGTGGGAGTTCCCTAACTACTTTTAAGGGGGATCCCTCAGGAGTCTGTTCTATTTTCACTTGGCTAGGTTTACCAGCTTCAGTGATCCTAATCTGTTGATTAAGGGGTTCTTTTGGACAGGGGGCCCTTTTGGGTCCACCACTGGCCTCCCTGATCTCTTCAGCCCTGGGCTGACTGAGGCAGGGTAGAGAGGTGCAGGTTACCTGCTCCAGACTGGGTCCCACCTGGGAAGGGTCCACTGCCATCAGGGGTTCTGCCAGGCTAGGCCTGACTACCTCTGGGGCAGTTCCTTCAACAGGGGTAGAGTCAGTTCCCTGAGGAGGCTGGCTCTCACCTAGTGTCTGGGAGGGGGAAGACTCTTCTTCCTCCTCAATGCTCTCTGTTTGAGTGGAGTGATCCATTGTTTCAGGCTTCACAACCTCACTATCTGTCTGAGTAGAGGCTGAGACCATTTCAACCTTGCCAACCTTTTCAGGAGGGCACTCAGTCTGTGTTTGGGCTGTGACTGTCACAGCCCTCCTATCCTGTTCTGAAAAGTCTGTCTGAGCCTGGGCAGTGGCTACCACTGCCCTTCCAACCTTTTCAGGGAGGAATGGTGCTTGGACTGGGGCTGTAGCTATTACTGCCCCACTAACCTGTCTGGATAGGCCTATCATTCTGGAATGAGTTTCTTGTTCCACCTCAGCCCATGCTGAGAGTTCCAGGTCATTCCCCAGTAAGCAATCTACAGGTAGGTTATCTGTCACTGCCACTCTCATGGGCCCTGTGACATTACCCCAGCTGAGCTTGACTACTGCCATGGGATGCCTTCTTTTCATTCCATGAATGTCTGTCACCTGATAAGTAAAACCAGGGGTCAGTTGAGCAGAGGGGACCAGATGGTCACTCACCATGGTGAGGCTGGCCCCTGTGTCTCTGAATGCCTCAACTTTCTGACCATTCACTAAAACTTCTTGTCTATACTTGCCCAAAACGTGGGGTCCAGTAGTGAAGTTGGCAAACCCCATGCCAGTCTCACAGACAAGAGTGTGGTCAGGGAACCTGGCTAAGCCATAGTCCCCCTGTTGGCCCAGAGTAATGCCCACCACATTCTTGGGGGCACTCCCACCACCTGGGGGATTACCACTAGTGGTAACAGGAGGTTTAGGAGTATTACCTGGGGGTGTATTTCCCTTATTACCATTTTTAGGGCAACTGGCATCACTTTTGTAATGGCCCACCTGTTTACAGGTATGGCAATAAGGTTTCTTTTGTTCAGAAGGAGTGTTCTGGGACCCACCACCCTTGTTGGAGTTTTGGGGCCCTTGGGAAGTTTTCTCTGTGGATTTATCCTCACCCTTCTCTTGAGGCTTGGTTGATTCCTTTTTCTGGTCACCACCCTGGTTTTTAGGCCTAACCCTGGTTCTGACCCATTTGTCTGCCCTCTTACCCAATTCCTGTGGAGAGGTCAACTCAGAGTCTACCAGGTGCTGATGTAATAGCTGGTTCTGACAATTATTTAAGATTTGCTCCCTCATAATTAGATTATACAATCCTTTAAAATCAGTAACCTTACTACCCAGTAGCCAGCCTTCAAAAGCCTTAGTGGCACAATCAACAAAGTCAGTCCAATCTTGAGACTGAGTTTTCTGGGTGTCTCTGAACAGCATCCTGTATTGTTCAGTGGTTAAACCAAACCCATCAACCAGTACATTCTTCAAGACTTGGTAATTGTTAGCATCCTCCACCCTTGTGGTGAGGAGCTTATCTCTACCTTTACCATCAAAGGAGAGCCACAAGATAGCTGCCCACTGACTTTGGGGAACACCCTGCACAGTGCAGGCCCTCTCCAAAGCAGTAATCCATTTGTGGATGTCATCCCCTTGTTTAAAGGGGGGCACTATCTTACCAAGGTGTTTTGTATCAAAACTCCTTTCCCTATTGCTAGGTACAATGCTGCCACCAGTGGGGACTGTCCCACTCAATTGTTGCTCTCTAGCAAAGGCAAGCCTTTCTTTGGCCAGGGCAAGTTCTTCCCTTTCAATCCTCAGATTGGCTGCCTTTTCCTTTGCCTCATACACTCTCCTCTGGGGAGATGTCATTCCCCTTTGAGAGGAACGTTGAGAGCCATTGGTATGAAGGGATCTGTTAGAGCCTCTAGATAGAGACCTAACTCGTCCATTCCCAATGTTAAGCTGACCTGAGAGTGGCCCCAGGGCTCCCCTAGAGTCCCTCTCATGTCTGCTTAAGTTGGTCCGGGTTAGTCTGCTGACTTCTACCTGTTCCTTTTCTGCCTCATCCCCTGATACCAAATCATCATCCTCATCATCAGCATCATCTGCTTCCTGAAGAGGATGGTCCTGGGCATCAAAGGGACCCTGTAAGGAGGGCATGTTGCCATCTGAATTAGAAGGGTCTGGGTTACCAGCCCTCCTTGCATCATGAGTCTCTAAGAGACCAATCAGAAAGGCAGTTGTGGGGTTAGACCCCTGCTTAATCTTCCTAGAGGTACACACTTGTCGTAACTCATGGAAGCTAAGCGCAGTATATCTTGAAGGGATGACCTGTGGAGGGTCAACTGACACAAGGGGAACCTCAGTGTTTCCTCCTTTGTCCGACATACTGTTTCTAGTGTGGTGTAAGTGATGCACCTACCTACACTATGTGTTTACCTACTGATCCCTTGCTAAGAGTTGCAGCCAAGGTGTGCTAAGCCTTGAGGAGCTACAACAGCTGGTTCAGTAGAACTCAGAGTATTCTAAGCTTTAGTTATGTGTACCTAACAGTACTTATGTGATCTTTCAACAAGATATTCTTAGGATACGTGTGGTAAAACAACAGCAAGCTCAAATCCCAACCGCTGCTCACCAATGTGAGAAGGTGGCCTGATATGCAGTGCTCACTATTCTAGTGAACACTATGTATCAGTCCAGCAACCCTTATTGATGATTGGTTGTAAGTCAACCTTATAGACCAGCTATCCTAGTAGCGTGGATACGAGCAGTCTAAGGCTAAAGACTCGAGAGGGCGCGTTAAGCCAGCTGTTTACCACACATATACCCCTTGAATACCAAGTGAAAGGACACCACACAAGTGTTATGAAAATAAACAGTTATTTATTTAAAGATCACAACAGCCCTGTACTCTTTATGAGGACAGGGTACTAAGCACAAACCAAAACTCTTACAAAAATACTTAAGTTAGCACAGTATATACAAATGCCCGAGGGGCACGGAAAACCATATACTCTGAAAGTGGAATGCGAAATTCCTAGCAGGTAAGTACAGTACTAATAGCTTTGGGAATCGCTAGGACTTGACTAGGGAATCGTTAGATTATGTCTAGGAGGCCTAGGGGACTCGGGTGCAGTGTGTGCACTCTCACGCGAGATGCGGGACAAAAGTCTATGGTAGCTAGGAATTAGAAAGTTAGTGTTCTCGGGCGAACCCGACCTGGTAGGGAGAAAACGAAAGTAGATTCTGACCCTTGGATAGTGAGGCTATGCTGGGGCACCGAAATGCCGAAGTTACCTAGCCCAGGGGCTGCAGCTGCATAGGTCTGAAAAGACGTCGGGAATCCTCGTAGACGGACCAGGAGCCGGAAGAAAAGATGCTGGCCGGTGACCAGTGAAGAAAGTTCAGTCGGATCCAAGCCTGGATCTTGAAGATAGATGACACCTGAAAGCAGAGGGGACCAAGTTCGAGACTACTAGCCAGTAGTCAGTGGGCACCAGGAGGGCACCGGATGGTAGCCACCTCGACTAGGTGAGTGGGTGACGCTTGACTCGAAGATCTCACGGACCAGGAGGCGTTGTCGGCGACCAGGATGGAGGATCGAGCTGTCCCACGAAGATAGAAGCTGTCGGCGTCGCTGGACCCAGGATTGGGCAACAAAGCCTTGGCAAATTCAAGCCCACGCGGTGGACCTAAAATGGCGTCTGGGGTGGACCAGGAGGGTCCGGGGTGCCTCTCTTGAAGAAGGAAGCAAAGGCCAGCCTGGAGCAACCAGACCAGCAGTCGTGAAGTCGTTGGGCGTCGTTCAGAGGGCCACAAGCCAGCCGGCTAGTAGCCAAACAACGCGGTGCACAGCAAACAGCAGAAGGGCCCCACGCAGATCGTGGAGATGCAGGGGGGCTGATCTTGGGTGCTGGAGCTGCGCAGGGTCGGGGCTTCTCGGACCCCAAAGCACTCACCAGTGGAGGACACGGTGGGCTTGCAGTAAAGATGTCGTGCAGTCTTGGCGATCGTCGGTCCCTTGAGGTCTCGTCGCACTCACGGTTCTCAGCTGGGCTGTAGAGGTGAGTAGAGGTCAGAGGTGCCAGGGAAGCCGGGTCTCGTCGAGCTGGGTCGTCGGATTCGTGATGAAGGACTTGCAGCAGACCGCAGTGTTCTTTAGGATGGTTGGAAAACAAATAGAGAGAGCAAGGGATAATGTCACTTGGGAAGTGACAAGAGATATCTCCTATTCCCCTGGTAGGAATATTTATGCAAACAAAAAGAAGGAGTATCCCCAGCGTCAGGTTTTTTGAAGGAAAAAACTTTCGGAGGGTGAGTTGTTTGGCACAAGAAAAGGAAAAAGTCAACCTTTTTGATAGGAAACCCCACACTCACCACCTAGTGGTGACTTGCTTCATCATCGGGGTCCACCCTGGTGACCTAGCGTCACCAGGATGTGCTTCGACACCTGGATTACAGTGGAGCAGGTGTGACTGTTTGTGCAAAAAGAGGTGTTAAAAATTGTCCTGGTAATCTTAAAAACAATCTTTATTACAAAGTAATCAGAACAATGTTTAAAAATTATTGGCGAGATGTACCTTGGTGAGTTACGGCCAAGGTATCTCTATATGTGTGTGGATGGCTTGGTCAACATGTTTCTACCTTTAGGGCAGTAGCCCGGTATTCTTCAGGACCAAAAACAGGTGGATGGGGGGTGTGTGCCCCCTAAAAGGCACACCCTCACCTATCCCCTGTGTACCAACTGGAAAAATTACCAGCGGTTGATGAGCTCTTTAGAATTAAGAGCAATATCTGGTTACAAAAAAGACCTGTGGGGGGAAGTAAAAGAGTACCGGATTCAGTAGAAATTCTATACTTTCCTGTTACGTCGTGCAGTGTCTCTTGTGTAATGGATAATCATGCCATGGGACGTGCCCTCCGAGTGATCAAGTATAGTGTTCAATACGGGTGGTTGGCAGGGAAGTATTATCCGAGTGTGCACTCTTATCATAAGGTGCCTAGGTTTGTCATGCAGTACGTAATTAATGCCTTCATGGAAGTATATACAACCACGCATTTCATTTCAAATGCATACATACTTAATTTAACATTCGTCTCATTCAACCATCTATCGTGCCCAGTGAATTTCTATGGGCGTCTATAGGTGGGCGTGGCAGGTAGTGGCATGTCCTGGTGTATCCAATGATGCTAGGTAGTGCCCAGAATTATACTAGATTGTGCCACGATTTATATATTTATATACAGACAAGACACACAAACAAGAAACATGTAGGAGTGCTCATAGGTTTCATGGTTAGAACATGGGGCTTACTTGTTTTAAGTCCTTTGATTACTTCAACGGGCAGGGGGTAGGGTTTTATAATCACCGCACCTAGTTCTGAAAAGGCGCGAAAGGAATGAGTAACAAGAGCGCAGGGTCCGTTAGGGATCGCGCTCTTTGTCGGTTTTGGGTTCCATCTCATTAAAGAGCTACGCGGTGCATTCTACTTACAGTTGGCGGGAAATAAAGCGGCCATTCACCTACTCCTCTCCTCCTCTGCTCGGCTAGTAATGCCGTGTGGAGGTCCTTCCGTTAAATGTGAAAATCTCTTCCTGGAAGGGCGTGGTGCCGTGCGCCGGAGGGGGAGGGGTTACAGGGCGATGCCTGATGACGCGGCGAACGCGTATGTTTGTAAACAAAGCGCGTCCCGAGTAATAACAATACAAAGGGAGGAGCGCGGATAATAGATATTTACAGATAACGGATGTTAGTATATATAATTAGATTACAGAATCTGGCAACGCGGAAGCACGCCGATGTTAGTAAACATAAGGCGTGTTCCGCTACTCCTTAGCCACAAGGGAGAATCTTGAAGAAGAAATCGTGAAGTCCTTTCGAAGAAAGTGGTATCTTGATTCCAAAGATGATCTAATTTTAACAGGGGGCCCGCTCCCATCTTTATACTAAAAAAGGGGGCTGACCCGGTGACTAGGTCCTGCCTATGGGTGGGACTAGGTGGGGGGTGGTTACACCCCTCAGCCATGCCGGACTTCCCCAGGCCAGGGGCTGGTGTGCCCCTGGAACTGGTTCAGACCGGCCTATGCGTAGTGAGCACCGGGGTGCCACTCAGCAGTCACCTTCCTGTAAAGCCCTGCCTACCCAGGATACACAAAACCATGTCTGGGACGGTGCTAGCACCGCCCCTGACAGGAAACCCTTTGTCCAGGCTCCCCTCGCTGGAAGGACTCCCAGCTGTAGGGGGTCAGACTCGTGTCTGTGGTGGCAGCATCCATTTTGTGGAGCTGAGGCTTCAGTTAACTTTAACCGGGGTTCACAGTTACATACATGTCGTGTCCCTCTAGAAGGGTGGAATGCTAACCCCGTCGCCAGAATTGGCGAGGGGTTAGTATTCCAATTCGTATGACACCTTACTCGACATGTTTTGATAAAGCAATACCAAAGATAGCATTTAACCGCGAGGATTATAATGCACTTAAGAGTATATGGTATGCGATATCATGGAACAGCTATTAGGACTTGATTCCGCAAGCTGCAGACAGGCTCAGCTCATGCCAGAGCACCATCTCACACGATTCCAAGCACTCTGCCTTCAGGATTGTCAAGGCCTGCCATAGGAGTGACTGATAGGAATCTGTGTGTCCATTTTAGGGTTAGGTATAGGTATACTACACCTACAGCAAAGGGTGATTACACGACTTTGCCCCAGCTGTCATGCAGCCAGTTGTGTCAAATTTAGGAGGCCAGCCAGGGGTGGCATAATACATGCTGCAGCCCCTGGCAGCCCTGGGTACACCTATGCCCTGAGTTACAGGGTCTGATAGGGTGGCCCAGTACCAATTGGAAATGTACCTAGGGTACATGGAATCCATTTTAAAGAGAGAGCAGTAGGCCTGGGGTCCTGATTGGCAGGGTCCCAGGTCGACTATGTCCAAAACCAGCTAAAACACAGGGCAAAAAGTTGGGGGCAACCATAGTCAGGATGTACCTTCCTACAGCCGAAACGGGCAGACTTTCCCTTCTTAAAAGGAAAATCACTCCAGAACCCCTATTGGAGTCTAACAAGATTCCCCTAAAGAGGAAAATGGACTCTGCTGGTGCCCCAGCTTTAGTGGAACCCATTTCACCACAACTTCACGAGGTCTCGCCCGCTCACTCCGACGTGGACGAGGGTGAGGGCGACGACGAGGATGAATATAGCTATCCAGTCTACACAGACCCTGAGGATGTGACAGAGGTCTGGTCTGCTGTTGGTGAGCCTGGGAATCCACATTCAGGTCAAGACCCTCAGCTCTTCTCTGCTAAAACTTCACCTACTGAGGACTCTGCTGCTTTCAATGCCCTCATTGAGCGGGCAGCAGCCAATCACAATGTCCAGCTGCATGCTGACCCTGTGGACGTAGATTTCCTCTTTGACACCTTTTCTGTGTCTGAAAAGACTGTAAAAACTCTGCCAAAGCTGAAAGGCGTTTTAAAGCACGCTGCTGAGGTCTTCAAAGAACCCACCAGGGCAAGAGTCATCAACCCGAGGATTGACAAAAAGTACAAAGCGGCGCCCACTGATCCAACTTACATTAAAGGACAGTTGCCTCTGGACTCCCTGGTCGTCTCGAATGCCCGCAAGAGGGCCAACTCTCAGACTACGGGTGATGCTCCTCCCCCAGACAAAGAGTCCAAGGTCTTTGAGGCTTCGGGGAAGAGGGTTGCTGCGCAGGCAGCTAACATATGGTGCATCTCAAACACACAAGCGCTCCTAGCGCGTTATGACAGGGCGCACTACGATACCCTAGAGACCCTTTTGCAACATCTGCCTGATCAATACAAGGAAGGGGCTGAGATGCTAATCCAGGAGGGGAAGCTAATCTCCAACGCTTCCATAAAGTGCGCTCTAGACGCGGCTGACACAGCTGCGCGCGCCATTAACACCAGTGTTATGCTCCGGAGACATGCCTGGCTAAGAATTTCCGGTTTCAAGCCAGACATACAGACCACCATCTTGAACCAAACAGTCAATCCTGATCACCTGTTTGGCCCGGATGTTGACACCACCCTAGAAAAAATGAAAAAGGACACTGACACTGCAAAATCCATGGGTGCCTTACAGTCCCAGCAGTTTCGGGGTGGGTCCTTTCGTCGCTCCAATACTAGAGGCACCTCCAGGGGTCAGCTTTCGCAGTCCGCGCTGTTCTACAAAGGCAACACCCAGACTACTTATGCCAACAAGTCGTGGTGGATACCGCGGCAACAGCGCCAAGGGCAGAGGACGTGGCAACAACAGCTCTAGGTCCTCTACCGCCAACAAACAGTGACTCTGTGTCACTGCCCCCTGACCACACAACACCGGTCGGGGGGAGACTCCAGCAGTTCCTGCCCGTGTGGAAGTCCATCACCACGGACAGGTGGGTCAGAAAGCTTATCCAATTTGGTTATTGCCTGGAGTTAACATCAACTCCCCCCAACATACCCCCAAGGCACCGTCCTATGTCGGACGAGCACTTGCACTTATTGCAGCAGGAGGTCAACGTCCTGCTGCAAAAAGGGGCAATAGAGCTCGTGCCCATGCAGGAAAGAGGCACAGGAGTTTACTCCCTGTACTTCCTGATTCCAAAAAAGGACGGGTCCCTCAGGCCCATCCTGGATCTCAGGCCCCTCAACTTCTACATCTTGTCGGAGCACTTCCACATGCTAACACTGCAGCCGGTGCTCCCTCTGCTTCAACAGGGGGACTTACTCGCAACTTTAGATTTAAAGGATGCGTACTTTCACATTCCACTACATCCTTCACACAGAAAATACCTCAGGTTCACCATCCAAAACCAGCACTACCAGTGCAGGGTTTTTCCTTTTGGGGTCACCACGGCACCCAGGGTGTTCACCAAGTGCCTGGCGACGGTGGCGGCACATCTGAGACGGCAGAACGTCCACGTCTACCCCTATCTGGACGACTGGCTCATCCAAGCGAAGTCAGCCCAGCAGTGTGCCGACCATGTGTCCCACACCATTCACCTCCTGCACGATCTGGGGTTCTCACTGAATTACCCAAAATCCCACCTCCAGCCGGCCCACATACGGCAGTATCTGGGGGCGACCATAGACACTCTGGCGGCCACAGCACAGCCAAATTCAGTGAGTCAACAGCATTCAATCGCTGATCCAAAAATTCAGACCTCAACACTCTCTTCCAGCAAGAGTGTTCATGCAGTTGATAGGCATGATGGCCTCCTGCATTTCCATTGTCCCGCACGCGAGACTACATATGCGCCCGCTTCAGGAGTGCTTAGCACGTCAGTGGACTCAGGCTCACGGGCAGTTGAAAGACCTAGTGTTGGTGAGCGGTCGGGCATACAACTCTCTGCATTGGTGGAATCCACGAAACCTTTGCAAGGGCCGACCGTTCCAAGAGCCTGTGCCACAGATCATCCTGACGACGGACGCCTCTCTCCAGGGATGGGGAGCTCATGTACTCCATTACACAGTGCAGGGCCTATGGACGCAACAAGAACGGAAGATGCACATCAATGTTCTCGAACTGATGGCAATCTTCATGGCACTCAAAGCCTTCAAAGTACATCTGTGCAACAAGGTCGTGTTGATCCGGACGGACAACATGACAGCCATGTACTACATTCAAAAGCAGGGAGGAACACACTCTCCGCAGCGGTCTCATCTGGCTCAGAGCATGTGGAAGTAGGCCATTCAGAGGAACAACTTCCTCATGGCGGAACACCTCCCGGGCAAGGACAATCAAATGGCGGAGCAATACAATACAACTTTTACAATGAAGAAAACAATAAACTCTTTTTTATATGTTGTTATTCGCCCAATTCATTTCGGAACTATTGTGGGGTCCCTTCGTCAGGGGCAACACTGAAAAATAAAATATAATGTACAGGCGCATAAGTATGTTGTACAAATTCAATGGTAACATACTAAAATAAGCTTTTTAGACTCCTCCACCTAAAGTTAGCACCCAAGGTGTGAATAGTGTGGCATTGGGCGAATAACAACATATAAAAAAGAGTTTGTTTTCTTCATTGTAAAAGTTGTATTGTATTGCTTTGATAATGGATTTTTGATGAAATCATGTTTATGCAATTATAACACAATGTTTGAGGGTATTCATTGAGTGTTAACATGAATAAACTGCATTAATAGAAAGTATAAAAAGTGTCTGATCGCTAGATATCATTTAAGTTGTGCGCAGCTAAGTCTGAGTCAACAGTGTGTTGACCAGCCATATTTTCATGTTTAAATTTACGGGTATTTGGGTATACTCTTAGTTGCAGCACACAGATCAATAGAATTGGTTACAGCATATTTATTTTTGAAAAAATAGTTGTGCTCAGAACACATCAGTTTTGATATCAAATATTACCCACCTTAGCTCTAGAGCACCCAAGTAAGAAAGAATTTAAAATTTCTTTTGAATCAATAGCATCGTTAACAGATAACAGAGCAATAACAAGAGCCTATACATCAGAACAAGCAGCAGAAGTGTATGGCTTAATTAGTGAAGTCAGTAATTTACAGGCGCACAGTGGATCTATAGGACATCAATTAAAACAATTGGAATTTACAGCTAAACGTGAATTAAACCAGAGACTACACGCTTCCACGTTGATTTAATACCACAAGGTCAAATGGATCTCCAGAGGACTCAGATTATCAATTAAACCCATGCTCTACCGCTTACAAAATAATCCTCAATTTATGGAAAAATGGTACCAGATATTAAACAAATGCTCGTTGGATTTAATCCTTCTTATCATTGAGGAGTTAGCGAAAAATATTGATGAGCTAAAAACAGAAATTTCTACCATACGAACAGATCTTGCTGAGAGAATGCCTGAAGATGAACTAGGCAGATTTCTCAGTGACCTCAACATTAAACTGGATGAATATGGGAAAGAATTACAGGAGACCAAACTAAGAAAGTTCAAACGTGATACAATAGACTATAAGCTGAATGAAGCATACACCTGGGCAGAGGTGTATGCTCTAAGACGCTTTACTCGACGTCCAACTACGACCTCCTCAGAGGAAAGTCTAGCCACAGATAAGGACATTGATTCATCTCGAGTACCTATCAAAATAACTCATCCACCAGGTACAACTCAGGTAGAAAAAGCGAGTACTTCAGGACCACAGGTGTCTTTTTTTACCCCAGGTCTCGGAAACAGACCGTCCACCAGAGCAGGAATTAACAAAAAAACAAGGAGAGGAAAAAGAAAAAGAGAAGGAGAAATCCAAAAAAGGACTGCGGAGCCAGGGGAAACCCTTGTAATAAACATTTCTAAGTACCCTTTGACTATTCACGAAGAGAGAATTTTGAACAAAGGCATAACATTCGTTCCCACGTACACAGGCTCTAAATTTGAAGATGGAATTGCTTTCTATAAATTTATGAGAAATTTGAGATTGAGAAATTTCTTTGACAACATTGTACCTAAAGATGAAAACCAAACAACAAAAAAGATAGATATTTTTTGACCTAAAAGCACATTTGAAGCACCGACTTCACATAAGACATTGGATCTTTTTGAGACCTTGGTAACGAAGGATTTGAAAAAATTAAACTACAGACAAAACAGGAAAACTCCCTCGGATCAACTGGGGCAAATCGTCTCTGTACGTACTGCGCGGGAACCCCCCCCCGGCTCCCCGACACATGTCCCATCACAGTAGTGGAGGACGGCTTCACATACCTGGGGGTGTTCATCACGAAGGATAAGGACCTGTCCTATGAGCGCAACCTTCAACCGCCCCTCAGACGGCTCCAGAGGGAGGCAAAGTCCTGGCAGACCCTGCCATTGTCACTATTGGGCTGAGCTGCCTTATTTAAAATGATGGCGCTGCCAAGATTCCTTTACGCTCTCCAAAACTACCCTGACCTGGTGCCCAATGCCTACTTCACAGCAATTGAGGCGGCGCAACGTGACCTCCTGTGGGCAGGCGCCCCACGCATTGCGATGTCCAAACTCACACTGGGATGGTATGATGGTGGCATAGCCCTCCCCGACATCCGTAAGTACTACTGGGCGGCCCATCTCGCAGCCATTAATCAAGGGACCTATGGGGATGGGAATGACCCGGCATACGGGATGGACAGATGGCTGCTCCCTGGGGGGAACTATGAGACCGCACTCTACTCTAGGGTGGGAAAACATCAACTCACTGGGCCTACACAACACTCGGTACAGATCTGGCACATGGCTCAGAAAAAACTGGGATGGTCCGGGGTCCTCACCATGGCTACACCTCTCTGGGCCTCTGAACAAT
Organism: Lissotriton vulgaris; assembly: GCF_964263255.1. Lineage (NCBI taxonomy): Eukaryota > Metazoa > Chordata > Amphibia > Caudata > Salamandridae > Lissotriton > Lissotriton vulgaris. Next base: position 7,561,387 of record NC_141690.1, read on the forward strand.
TAGGCAACTTGGGCCGTTCAAAAGGGTTCCTGGAATGGGACCGGATTGGGATCTCGCAAATAAAAGACATCCTGGGTCCTACAGGTATTCACACATTTGCTCATCTGCAGGACACGTACGAGCTGGCACACACCGAATACTTCAGATATCTGCAAGTGAGACACTCCCTTCAGACAAACATTCCACCCCACACCAAACTGCCACAAGTCTCCCCCCTTGAGGATAGACTACTAGATGGCCACATGCCAGAACACGCCATTTCTCTCACATACAAAAAATTGATTAATAATCCCCCGACCTGCTCCTTCCCTTGAAAGAGAAATGGATTGCGGATGGGTTGGAAATTGACGAGGAAGAATGGATGTATGCTCTTGCCTCGCCGCGCGAGGTGGCTATATCGGCCCGAATGCGCCTAATTCAACTGAAAATACTGCATAGGATTTATATTTCTTGTACGAGGCTGCAACTTATGGGAAGAGGGGGGGGCGGGTTATGCAGGAGGGGATGTGGGGCAACGGGTACCTTTTTTCATATATTGTTGGGATGTCAAAAAGTGTAAAAGTACTGGAGGAGGGTGGTGCACTGCATGCAAGAGGTGTGGGAGGTTGAAATTCGTCTAGAGGCCAAGAGATGTCTTCTTAACATATGGGAACCTACTGACTTGTCGCCTAAAGGGAAACTCTGGGTAACGCTTGGGCAAATGGTGGCAAAACGAAATATTGCTAGACTGTGGGGTGCTCCTAACCCACCGAGGCTGAGAGATTGGCAATGTGACATGGACTGGTGTATGTTGCAGGAGAAGACAGTGTATGTAACTAGAGGTTGTCCCCGTAAGTGGGTGGAAGTCTGGTCCAGGTGGAACGACTACAGGGGCAACATCTGCGAGCCTCCTCCGACCACGCAGGCTAGCTCGCTGGACATATAATACATCTTCTTACTCACTGACTCTAAGCACTTAAGTGTGATTGGACATTGCTCATGCACCGGAACTGCATTGTACCTAACTGTGAAGTAACTTAACGACCAAGTTAAAGGGGAGCTTGTTCTTTGTTTGTTCCCACCTTTTTATAAAAAAGACATTTAGAATCTGTTGTCTTTACCCTATGCACTAAACTAAAAATGGACCTTTATCATCCTGCCTAATGCCTCACGTTTGCAAGCACAAGCACTTTACAACGCCGCCGTACTCCCGAGTTGACGGCACAGGGGCTGTGTCTCTCATGTTCTGGTATTAACGATGCTCTGATTGATTGGCCGGCCCGCTGGGTTGTAGGCGGGAATATTGTATGTTGTGCTCTGCTAAATAAAGGTCTTCCAAAAAAAAAAAAAAACAGGAAAACTCCCAATAATTTGAACAGGTTGGAAAAAGTATATTGACTCAACTTGGGACAAAAACAGAGCTAACCTTTCAAAAAGCGGATAAAGGTGGAGCATTAGTATTGATGGATACAGAATTCTACCAAAGGAAGGTTCAAGAACATGTGAATGATACTAACATTTATTTACTGCTGCAACAAGACCCCACAGTTGAAATTCAAAGGATACTACAATCACTGATAGACAAAGCTATAGATGAAGACTGGATTACACCGAATATGGCAAAATTCCTTATGGTAAAAAATCCTAGTAGACCAAAAATTTACATGTTGCCTAAAGTGCACAAATCATTGGAAGACCCACCTTTTCGACCTATTGTGTCGGGTTGCAATTCAATTTTTGAGCCAGCAGGACAGATAATTGACTATTTTTTGCAACCTTTCATCCAAAAATGGCACACCTACATACAAGACACAACGGATTTCCTACTCAAGTTGGCGACGATACAATTAAAAGCTGGAAGAGAATACATTCTGTGTACTATAGATGTTGTGTCACTGTATACCTCTATTGGGCACACTGATGGACTTGAGGCTGAAGAATGGATGTTGTTACAACACCCGGAAATTGAACTGAACCCAGTATTCTTACTTGAGCTCACACAGTTTTGTTTACAAAACAGTTACTTCAGGTGGTCGGACAGATTTTATATGCAGCTTAATGGAACATCGATGGGCTTTACTGGGGCTCCAGTATATGCAAATACCTACATGGCTAAATTTGAGGAAGAACATATCTTTGCACATAAAGATTGGACTGACAATCTTGAATTCTTTTGTCGCTTCATTGATGATATTTTTTTTATATGGTCCGGCACAGAAGCACAATTGAACCAGAATATACTGACACTAAACTCAAGGAACCCACGGATTCAAGTCACACACACAACAAGTAGATCCAAGATTGCATATTTGGATGTGAATGTAGAGCTAGAGGGAGAACGTATCAACACTTCACTCTATCGGAAACCTACTGATAAAAACAGCATGTTACACTTCCAAAGTTTTCATCCTCAGAATCTGTTGAAAAACCTACCATATTCACAATTCCTAAGGATAAGGAGAATAGTGACTCAACAAAATGAATGCATTGAATACATCAATGAATACAAGGAAAATTACAAAAAGAGAGGTTATCCTACAGAACTGCTTGAGACAGCACAAATAAAGGCGCTTGAAAAGAATCGCATATCTCTGCTATCCAAACAACAAAAGAATGTACAAAGACGCAACATGTTTGTTTCTAAATATTCAACCAACTCTCAAAAGATCAAAAATATTATTCACCAAAGATGGGAACTTTTACAACATGAAAATGATTTTCAGAACAGTTTCACGGATAAACCTCTATTCGCTTATACTCGTTCCAAGAATTTGAAAGAATTGCTGAAGCAAACAGAGATCCCTAGAAAGAAAAATTTCAAAGGGATGAGGAGATGTGCAAATTGTGTGCATTGTAATAATGCAATTGTTGGCAATGAAATCACCCACCCACAATCAGGAAGAATCATCAAATTAAAATTTGAAGGTGACTGTAATAACAGTCAAGTCATATACACTATCAAATGTCCATGCGGGCTCTTATATGTAGGAAAGACTGAGCAAAATCTTAAAATTCGCATATCAGAACATAAGAGCAGAATACGTAATAAATCCATGACATCACCTTTAGCTACACATTGGCAAGAAAAAAAGCATTCTATAGCCCAACTGAGATTTACAATTCTTGAAATTGTGTCATTGAAAGAAGGTACTGATATAAACAAAAAATTACTGCAGAGAGAATCATATTGGATTAAAATGCTTGGTACTCTGACCCCCGGGGGTCTTAATGACCGAATTGAACTGAGTAGCTATCTGTAAAAATGTTTTTCAAACGTTTTTGTAACTATCGTTGTCCTGCTTTTAACAAAAGAATGGTAACACATTCTGTGATTATACTAATTGTTTATTTTTTCACTCATTTCCTGTTTTTTCATACTCTATTATTCTTTATTTTTGCAGTTTGTTGAGTCAGTTTATTTGCACATTTAGTTCTATCATTGCAACAGTCATGACATTTTCGCTATGCTAATGCGGAGCTTATTGGGGATGCACAGTTTTGTATATCGGCACAGTGCTTTATTGGTATATTTAGAGGACGAGTGTTTAGACATTCTGAACACTGAGTATTGTTTAGGGATCCTAGTTGCTAAAGTTTTTTGTATTGACACTTTATGCAGCACGTCGGTTTTCAGCTGTAGCTATTTGTTCATGGTTTCGCGCGGTTTAAGTTATTTTTTTGTATTGACTTCTGACGTAGCCCAGCCGTGTCAGTTAAAGCTTAGCTGATTCGTTGATATTTTGGGTGATTCTCCAATAGAATGAGCCGTTAGTAAAGTTATACAAGGAAATGTCTCGTTCCGACATGTGTCATTACTTTGCCGGTGATTCTAGAGGGTAGAGGAAAACCGAGTGGTTTGGTCATGAGCAGCGTACTTTAGAATAAGGTAAGAACCGATGCAGCAGTGTGAAATCTTACGGTTTTCATTACCGCATTTAGACTATTAGTGACTGGGGTATTTTTTGTGTGATAGGAACGTGTAACTTGAAGACGGAGAGCCTTTGAGCAGCATTGGATTAACGCGTTGCGCAGACTCATTAGACAAGCAGGTATGCATTCGCGTCTAAACGTTCAGTGTTGTATAGTGGCAGATTTTGATCAACACTGGTTATTTTACCATTCACATTGCTCTTATAGGAGACGGTTTGAGTTCATAGCAGTCTCATGAAAGCCAGAGGGAGTGGCCTTCGTGTTCTTGTGTGAGTGGTTTTCACCATTTTGTATTTATTTTTTCCACACTATTCACACCTTGGGTGCTAACTTTAGGTGGAGGAGTCTAAAAAGCTTATTTTAGTATGTTACCATTGAATTTGTACAACATACTTATGCGCCTGTACATTATATTTTATTTTTCAGTGTTGCCCCTGACGAAGGGACCCCACTGTGAGAAGTTGGCCTGATATTCAGTGTTCACTATTCTAGTGATCACTATGTATCAGTCCAAACAACCCTTATGATGATTGGTTGTAAGTCAACCGATAGACCAGCTATCCTAGTAGCATGGACAAGAGCAGTCTTTAGGCTAAACTCTAGAGGGCGTGTTAAGCCAGCTGTTATACCATCACATATACCCCTTGAACACCAAGTGAAAGGACACCACAAAAGTGTTATGAAAATAAACAGTGTATTTATTTAGAGCAGCCCTGTACTCTTTGAGGACAGGGTACTAAGCACACAACAAAACTCTTACGAAAATACTTTAAGTTGCACAATTTACACAAATGCCCGAGGGGCACGAAAAACCAAATACTCTAAAAGTGGAATGCGAAATTACTAGCAGGTAAGTACTGGACTAATAGGCTTTGGAATCGCTAGGACTACGTTACTGAACCTTCAGATTACTAGTAGGAGGCCTAGGGGACTCGGGTGCAGAGTGTGCACTCTCATGCGGGATGCGGGACAAAGTCTATGGATGCTAGTAAAAGCAAAGTTAGTGTTCTCGGGCGAACCCGACTAGGTAGGTCGAAAACGAAAGTGGATCTGGACCCTTGGATAGTGAGGCTTTGCTGGGGCACCGAAATGCCGAAGTTACCTAGCCCAGGGGATGCGGCTGCATAGGTCTGAAAAGACGTCGGGAATCCTCGTCGACGAACCAGGAGCCTGAAAGAAGGAGTTGCTGGCAGGCGACCAGTGAAGATTGTTCGATGGATCCAAGCCTGGATCGAAGATGGAAGACACCTGTAAGCAGAGGGGACCAAGTCCTGAATCACTAGCCAGTGATCAGTTGGGCACCAGGATGGCACCGGATGGAGTCACCTCGACCAGGTGAGTGGGCGACGCTGGGCTCTGCAGTCTCACGGACCAGGAGGCGTTGTCGGCAACCAGGATGGAGGTGCGAGCTGTCCCACGATGGTTGATGCTGTCGACGTCGCTGGGCCCAGGATTGGGGCAACAATCTTGGCAAATTCAAGCCCACGCGGTGGACCTAAAATGGCGTCTGGTGTGGACCAGGAGGGTCCGGGGTGCTCCTCTTTTGGAAGGGAGCAAGGGCCAGTCTGGAGCAACCAGACTAGCAGTGGTGATGTCGTCGTCGGGAAGGCCACAAGCCAGCGGGCTAGTAGCCAGATAACGCGGTGAGCAGCCAAAAAGCAGAAGGGCCCCACGCAGATCTCGTCGATGCTGGGGGGCTGGTCTTCGGTGCTGGAGCTGCTCAGGGTCGGGCTTCTCAGACCCCAAAGCACTCACCAGAGGATCCCTCGGCTGTCGTGCTGGATAGAAGTCGTGCAGTTCCGATGATGGCCGGTCCCTCGAGGTCTTGTCGCACCTACGGTTCTCAGCTTAGCTGTAGAGGTAGGTAGAGGTCAGAGGTGCCAGGGAAGCCGGGTCTCGTCGTGCTGGTCGGTCGGATTCCGGAGGAAGGACGTGCAGCAAACCGCAGTGTTCTTAGATGGTGCCTGCGGATGCAGGGTGACTACTCCTTAGCCACAAGGGAGAAATCTTGAGAAGAGTTGAGAGTTCCTTTCGTAGAGAGTAGTTTCTTGATTCAAAGATGATCCTGCCTTTATCCTAAAGAAAGGGGTGGGTACGCGACTAGGTCCTGCCCTAGGGGTGGGACCAGGAAGGGGGGTGGTTACACCCCTCTCCCATGCCGGACTTTCCCCAGCTCAGGGGCTGGTGTGCCCCTGGAACTGGTTCTAGCCGGCAGATGCGTAGTGAGCACCGGGGTGCCACTTGCAGTCACCTTCCTGTAAAGCCCTGCCTACCCAGGATACACAAAACCCTGTCTGGGATGGTGCTAGCACCGCCCCGGACAGGAAACCCTTTGTCCAAGCTCCCCTCGCTGGAAGGACTTCCAGCTGCAGGGGGTCAAACTTGTGTCTGTGGTGGCAGCATCCATTTTGTGATGCTGAGGCTTGAGTTAACTTTAACCGGGGTTAACAGTTACATACATGTCGTGTCCCTCTAGAAGGGTGGAATGCTAACCCTGTCACCAGAATTGGCGAGGGGTTAGTATTCCAATTCGTATGACACCTTACTAGACATGTTTTGATAAAGCGATACCAAAGATAGCATTTAACCGCGAGGATTACAATGCACTTAAGAGTATATTGTACGCGTTATCATGGAACAGCTATTAGGACTTGGTTCCGCAAGCTGCAGACAGGCTCAGCTCATGCCAGAGCACCATCTCACACGATTCCAAGCACTCTGCCTTCAGGATTGTCAAGGCCTGCCATAGGAGTGACTGATAGGAATCTGTGTGTCCATTTTAGGGTTAGATATAGGTATACTATATCTAAAGCAAAGGGTGATTACACCACCTTGCCCCAGCTGTCATGCAGCCAGTTGTGTCAGATTTAGATGGCCAGCCAGGGGTGGCATAATACATGCTGCAGCCCCTGGTAGGCCCTGGGTACACCTATGCCCTGAGTTACAGGGTCTGATAAGGTGGCCCAGTACCAATTGGTAAATGCACCTAAGGTACACGTTGTAATTTAGTGAGAGAACAGCTAGGCTGTGGGTCTGATTAGCAGGCCCACAGCCAGAGAAAGTCGTAAACCAGTGAAACAAAAGCAAAAACTCCTACACCCACAATAGTCCCGAAATGCATTGGGCGAATAACAACATATAAAAAAAGAGTTTGTTTTCTTCATTGTAAAAGTTGTATTGTATTGCTTTGATAATGGATTTTTGATGAAATCATGTTTATGCAATTATAACACAATGTTTCTGAGGGTATTCATTGAGTGTTAACATGAATAAACTGCATTAATAGAAAGTATAAAAAGTGTCTGATCGCTAGATATCATTTAAGTTGTGCGCAGCTAAGTCTGAGTCAACAGTGTGTTGACCAGCCATATTTTCATGTTTAAATTTAAGGGTATTTGGGTATACTCTATTAGTTGCAGCACACAGATCAATAGAATTGGTTACAGCATATTTATTTTTGAAAAAATAGGTGTGCTCAGAACACATCAGTTTTGGACCTGCTCAGCAGGCACAGCCACCAAATGCTCGAGTGGGAGATACATCCATCAGTACTCCAGCCGTACTTCCAAAGATGGGGTCATCCAGAGATAGACCTGTTCGCCACAAGGGAGAACGCAAAATGCCAAAGCTTCGCCGCCAGGTTCCCACACCCGCAGTCGCAGGGCAATGCGATATGGATGAACTGGTCAGGCAAATTTGCGTACACTTTCCCCCAGCACCTCTGATACCGCTGGTGGCACGCAAGCTCAGGCAGCACTCGATGACTCTCATCCTGGTTGCTCCAACGTGGGCTCGTCAACCATGGTACACCACGTTTCTAGAACTGTCCGTGGTGCCGCATCAGAGGCTACACCTCACACCCAGCCTTCTGACGCAGAGCCATGGCGACATTCAGCACCCAGATCCGCAACAGCTCGATCTGGCTCCTGAAGTCCTAGAATTTGGCTACCGGCACTTACCTGCCGACTGTATGGACATCATTCGGGAGGCAAGAAAGCCCACCACTAGAGCATGCTATGCGGCAAAATGGAAGCGGTTTGTCATTTATTGTGCTGACCACAACATTAACCCGCTGGATGCTTCTATTCAGAACATCATCTGTTACCTTTCCCATCTATACAAGTGTAATCTGGCCTATGCTTCCATTCGCATTCATCTGTCTGCAATGGCCGCTTATCTCCAAAATAGGCAGCACCTCTCCCTCTTCAGGGTGCCTGCCATCAAAGCTTTTCTGGAAGGACTCAAACGAGTCATTCCGCCACGGACTCCACCAGCTCCTGAGTGGAACCTCAATGTGGTCCTTACCAGGCTGATGGGTCCTCCCTTTGAACCGCTGCATTCCTGCGAGATTCATTTCTTGACATGGAAAGTGGCTTTCCTCATAGCAATTACATCGCTACGGCGGGTTAGTGAGTTGCAAGCCCTCACTAGCCAAGAGCCATTTATCCAAATTCATTCCAACAGGGTAGTGCTTCGCACTAACCCTAAATTTCTACCCAAGGTTGTGTCTCAGTTTCACATCAACCAAACAATCGAATTACCTGTTTTCTTTCAAAATCCTGAGTCACTGGCGGAGCGGATGCTCCATACCCTTGACGTTAAATGGGCCCTAATGTATTACATAGATAGGACCAAGGATTTTAGGAAAACTAAGCAACTTTGTCGCCTTTGCACCACACCACAAAGATAACCCTATTTCCAAGGCTGGTATTGCTAGATGGATCATTAAATGTATCCAGATCTGCTATCTAAAAGCAAAACGCACTCTTACCATTCCACCAAGAGCCCACTCCACCAGGAAGTTAGGGGCCTCTATGGCATTCCTTGGAAATATTCCTTTGGAAGACATATGTAGAGCAGCCACATGGTCTACCACACACACATTTACTAAGCATTACTGTGTTGATGTGCACTCCAAACAGCAGGCAGCTGTAGGGCAGGCTGTTCTCAAAACACTTTTTCAAACTGCTGCAGCTGGCACGGGCAGCCTACGCTAATGGAGGGACTGCTATGTATTCTATGCACAGATATGAATTCAGCAGCCCACATGCCTCGAACCGAATATGCTACTTACCAGTATGCATCTGATCTTGGCATGTAGAGCTGCTGACATTCATATCGCCCGCCCTCCTCCCCGGCGCCTGTAGCAGCTGCAGTATTCACATATACTCATAGCATGGTCATCATTCACTGAGTTTCACTCCATCTTGGCCACAATGGCTAAAAACAATCTGGGGATGAAGTCGATGCCCATGCGCACTGTAGTCCAGGGGAGGAGCCACCTATCTCGTGATACTTCGAAGACTCTTCCAGGACAACAATGTGCAATCATCCGGACCCAACACTAGGCGGCGATCTATGCACAGATATGAATGTCAGCAGCCCTACATGCCAAGAACAGATGCATACTGGTAAGTAGCATATTCGTTCCTCTTGTGGAAAAGAATTTCTTAAGTTTAAGCTTACGAATATACTGATATATTTCAACTCTGGTCTGAGCATAACGAAAATTACTCTCCGGACTGAATGACAATCCTAAAGATAATATTTGAATTTCGGCTGCATTTAGCTCAATTGTAGAGAGAATTATACCAGAATTGCTGCAGGTTGCATTGCCTATTGGGGCATTGCTTTGCGTCTCCGATTGTAATTCTTGCCCCGGATTTATACCAACATCCATTTGTTCCCGCAGCACTCACCACGCCACTTCACGGCATGCTGGGTCCTGTAGTCCACATGGCAGCCTCCAGTCGTCAGGTGAGCTGCATCATCAGAGGCGGGGGCGGAGTCGGATGTCACCCTATCAGTGGGCGACTGGACACTTCATTACTACGGCTCTCACTCACATCCCCACATATTTCTCTAGGCGCTGAAGAAGGCAAAACCCATGCCGAAATGCATCCGCCATTTAAAGAGAATTGCTTTAATAAAGATGCTTCCTGAACTCCCCCACGGGCCTCTGCTCTCTTCTTGCTGTTGGGAGATATATATATATATCTCCCAACAGCAAGAAGAGAGCAGAGGCCCGTGAGGAAGTTCAGGAAGCATCTTTATTAAAGCAATTCTCTTTAAATGGCGGATGCATTTCGGCATGGGTTTAGATAGATATATATATATTTTTAGCAGCCGTTGTTCGGGTATGAATTGCTGCCGGCCAGTAGTATATTGTTTTGTAGGGTTTCGTTTAGATAGCATTTCTTATCTGTGACAGGCCTGTGAAACGCTCCGATTCACAGTTAACTGCTGATGCACTTAAGAGTGCGCATTCAGTAGTGTGTGAACTAGAGTTTCCCTACTTTATTTTTCCTTGCAATATTATATAGTGCGAACTTGACAACATGGCATGAGGACAATTTACATTACAGAAGAAGACTTTCATTTGTGGTAGGCACGGGGAGACAAAGCGATTTGCCGGGGATCACAGGATGTTGAGCTGATGCCGAGATTCGAACGTAGCTCCCCAGCTCTAAAGTTCACAATTCTAGAACTTGTGGTGGGAGGTGTGTCTAAAAGTGTATGTCTGTGCTGGCCATCAATGAGAGAGACCTGTGCATTTTTCAAATGGGTGGTAAAAAAATATGAGTAAGTTGCTGGAGATGTGGGCCGCCGTGCCACCAATGTACTTACCGGGGGAGGGTGAACACCCATTATTCCGCAACTTTCTTTCCGCATACCATCACTCCGCATACTTTCATTACGAAAGTACCATGACTCCGCAATGCCATTATAACGCATGGCATTACATTTTATATGCTTTTACCACGCATACATTTACAACGAAATTCTTTGTAAATGCATGAATGGTAAAAGCATGTTTTAAAAAAATCTTTGGATAAGGTAAGTATTGGTATAGGGGTATATGTTTTGGGGTACTAAGGTATATGTTTTGGGGTCTAGACGCCGTACTCGTGCTGCCACCGATATTTGGAATATGAGATCTACTCGATTGTGTGACCGGACTTTGCCCTGACGAGGGACTCGATACCTTTTAAACTTGAGGTGTTACTTCTTCGTGGAACCTACTCTGAACTCCTAATATACTCCCTTATCGCACCACTTGGAACTGGTAGTCAGTGGTGTCGCCAGCTTCGTAATTACATGCGCTGCCCTGATGAAGTCTAAATGCATATACTGCTAATTAGACGAAATACGTGTTGGCTAGTAATCAAAAGGATTCTGTTGTGAACATTAAAGAAGACTGACACTTATCTTGGAATATGATGTTTTACTTTTGATTGACGGATTGTACAATATAACTGTTCAACTTTGCTCTGGATATATCGTGTTTATCCTATGTTTTGGGGTGCTTGGGTATTTTAAGGGTTCAGATATAGTTTTGGGTTTTGGGGTACAGTGGTATTTTTAGGGTTCAGGTCTAGGTTTGAGGGTACAGGGGTATTTTAAGGCTCCAGGGCTAGGTTTGGGCTTTGGGGGTAGTGGTATTTTTAGGGTTCAGGGCTAGGTTTGGGTTTTGGGGTGCAGTGGTATTTTAGGGTTCAAGGGTAGGTTTAGATGTTGGGGTACAGGGTTATTTTTAGGGTTCAGGGGTATTTTTAGGGTTCAGGGGTTGGTTTGGGTTTTGGGGTACAGGGGTATTTTAGGGTTAGGTTTGGGTTTTGGGGTACAGAGGTATTTTAGGGTTCAGGGGTAGGTTTGGGTTTTGGGGTACAGGGGTATTTTTTGGGTTCAGGACTAGGTTTGCGGTACAGGGGTATTTTTTGGGTTCAGGGCTAGGTTTGGGGGTACAGGGGTATTTTTAGGGTTAAGGGATAGGTTTGGGTTTTGGGGTACAGGGTATATTTATAGGGTTAAGATGGGTTCGTCTTTAAGGGTGTTGGGGTATTTTAAGGAGTAAGGGTGGGTTATGATTATGAGGTACAGGGGTATTTAAAGGGAGCAGGGTGGGATTAGCACACAATATGAGACATGGCATGAAGGGTGGAACGTACCACACGCCCCCAGCGTTTGTCACTCCCCCAGGGCACGCCCACAGTACAACGCAGGCACGCCCACAAGGGACTACTTTGCTGGCACAGTTCTTTTGCCTTTTAAATGTATATGGTGGGCGTCTGCATAGCCTATGTCCTTCTGCTGCAACTGCCCTTTCCAACGCTGTATTGGGTGTTGTGATTGGTGCTGTGGTTCCTGAGATTACACGCCTCAAAGGTTTGGGCTCTCTTTATTATATTAGTATGGATATATATGGATATATATGGATATATACAAATGCAGCCTTCCATAAACCAAAAGCTGAGTAATGCTGTTAGAACTCTTTGCACATATACACAAACCAAAGAAAATAGCAGGAGAAAAATAAAGCATATTTGAAAATGCTTTAATGCACAGCAGAAAACATATTCCTGCAAAGAGGAATGAAAGCATTGCCAGCTCACAGGCTCATTGTAGAAAACATAGTGTTGAAAAGCTAACCCATATAACTACACAGAAAATAACTGCCACTACCGTGCCATTAAGGGAGCCATGACCCCTAGATTCCTATCATGCCTCAGGGGGTGACAATCTGCAAGAAACAGGTTAGTATTAGATTCCTTACCTTAAAATATCCCCAGGCGTCAGACTGGATCCGGAAATTTTTGCGTAGCAGTACCCTTGCACGTCGGTAGGCGTCATCTGCGGGTCAGTCGTCGGCGCCGTGATGACGTCGTGGGAGTACTTAGATGCCGCCTCCTCGGGCTGATGTCAGTTATTCTTTTTTCCGCGCCAGCAGCGCAGATCTGGAAAAAGTGGTACATTAGTCACTTTTTGACTAACTTTTTTGAGATCTTTTAGATCAATTCTTCGAATCTCCGACTCTGATCGGTGGCAGTTGGGATGCCAGGTTTTAAGCCTTGTGGGGACTGCGACCGACTGATGTTGGTCACCGACCCTCACCGTCGGTGCCTCCACTGTCTCAGTGTTGATCATGACGAGAAGATCTGTTCCGACTGTCGGGCCTTAACCTCAAAGGCTAGGCGGGAGCGGTCCTGCAAGCGGCTGGAGTCTGGCAGTCGGCCCCGGTTCGGACGGAGGTCGAGGGACCGGTCGCGAGGGCGGAGCCATCATAGCTCCGGGAGTCAACAACATTCCTCGGGGTTGAAGTCGTCGTCAGGTAAGCACAAGAAGTCGAAGAGACTTCATCACTCTTCCGACGCTCGCGCGATGCAGCCGGGAGTTCGGGTGACTTAGCCCACGCGGCTCCGTCGGAGTCGCGGGCGTCGTGACCTGCCCCATACTCTCCGGTCCCTGGGCAGCAATCAACGCCGGAGGAGATCGAGCGCTTCCTCATGGCCATGAGGTCCCTCTCTCCTCCGACGGGTCCTGCGGCGCCTTTGGGCCCAGTGAACCCGTCTGGGGGCCCTAGCAGGTCGGGTGCTTTGGCCTGACGCCGCCGCAGGGCCCCACTGGATCCGCTTCTGGATCCGGATCGTCGCCGTCCCCAATACCTCCCTCGACCCGGTTCTGACGTCGGAGCGGCGCCGCTGGGTGCCGCTCTCGACGCCGCTTGGGGACTTCTACTTCAATGAACCGGAGTTCTACTTCAATGAACCGGCCTCTTCCTTTGAAAACCCTGATTATCAGGAGATGGGTGATGAGGAGTATTGGGAGGGGTCTGAGGACCCTCTGACACGTGAGTGTCAGTCCCAGGAGGACTGGACAGGTGGACTTGGGGATGCCAGTGGTCTGGACTGTTTGCCAGACACTGGTTTTGTCTCACCTTCTACCGTGGCTTCGGAGGAGGCGGGCAGCCAAGGCCTTGGGCCTTGAGCTCCCCGTCGCGGCCGTGAGGACTAACCTCTTCACTGAGGTCCTTAAGCCGCAGTCAAGCTCAATAGAGCCTCTACTGCCGTTTATGAGGCCTTGACTGACGTTCTTTTGGGCACTTGGTCCAGGCACGCTACAGGCCAGCCTGTGGATAACGTGGCCAGACTCCACCGCCTGGCCCCGGGCCACCCTAGTTTCCTGTCCACCCACCCCACCCCGAGAGCCTGGTCATCCAGGCCTCTAATTCCCAGACCGCATTCCCGTCGGCTCCGCCTGATCGGGAATCCAAGAGGTATGAGAATCATGGAAAGAAAATATTCTCCCTTAGTTTAGGACTAATGTCTTCCAACACCGCATGCCTCTTGGGCCGTTACACCCACTCCCTGTGGGACACGGTCGCGGACGTGCTGCCACAATGCCCGGCGGAGGTCAAGGCTAAACTCGCCCAAGACCTTGCGGAGGGTCGAGATGCAGCACGTGCCTGCTAATCTGACCCCCAGCCTAGCTGTTCTCTCTCTAAATTGACATCCATGTACTTTAGGTGCATTTACCAATTGGTATTGGGTCACTCTTGTAAGTCCTTGTACTGTGTACCATAGGTACCCAGGGCATAAGTGAACCCTAGGCCTACCAGGGGCTGCAGCATGCATTATGCCACCCCTGGCTGGCCATCCAAATATGACACAACTGGCTGATCAATCAGCTGGGGCAAGGTGGTGTAATCACCCTTTGCTTTAGATATAGTATACCTATATCTAAACCTAAAATGGACATATATACTCCTATAAGTCATTCCTATGGCAGGCCTTAACAATCCTGGAGGCAGAGTGCTTGGAATTATGTGAGATGGTGCTCTAGCATGAGCTGAGCCTGTCTGCAGCTTTCGGAACCAAGTTTTTTAGCTGTTTCCATGATAACGCTATACCATATACACCATATACTCTTAAGTGCATTATAATCCTCGCGATTATTGCTAACTTTGGCATAGCATTATCAAAACATGTTGAGTAAGGTTTCATACGAATTGGAATACCACTCCCACGCCAATTCTGGCGACGGGGTAGCATTCCCCCCTTCTAGAGGGACACGACATGTATGTAACTGTGAACCCCGGTTAAAGTTAACTCAAGCCTCAGCATCACAAAATGGATGCTGCCACCACAGACACTAGTCTGACCTCCTGCTGCTGGTAGTCCTTCCTGCGAGGGAGGCCGGGACAAAGGGTTTCCTGCCTTGGGAGGTGCTAGCACCACCCCAGACAGGAGTTTGTGTATTAGGTAGGACAGGCCTGAAAGGAATGAGACATGCCTGGGGCACACAAGGTGCCCTGTGCATACACCGGTTCAAACCAGTTGCTGGGGCACTCCAGCCCTAGCTCTGGCGCGAAACCAGATAAAGGATAGGGGGTGTAACCACCCCCCATCCTGGTCCCACCCATAGGAGGGACCTAGTGATAATACAGCCCCCGTTAGCAGAATAAAGGTAGGAGCGGGTCCCATTCCAAATTAGATTATCCTGAATTGAATCTACAAGAAGAAACTCTGGACTTCGACGTTCTGCTCCACAGAAGACTGAAGAAATCTCCCTTGTGGCCAAGGAGTGACCACTCTTCACAAGCAGGCACCATCAAGCGTTCCAGCAGTTCACTTTGTCGTCTTCCCGAGTGGAACCAGACTTCAGAGCCCGACGAGACCCGGACTTCCAGACCTCTCCGACCTCAACCTACATCTGCAGCACAGCTGAGACCCGTGGGTGCGACGAGACACGTGGGACTGGCTATCTTGAAGAAACTGCACTTCGCTTCCAGCACGACTTCTGAGGTATCCTCTACGAAGTGCTTTGGGGATTGAGAAGCCCCAGCCCCGAGCAGCTCCTGCACAGATGATCAGCCCTCCAGCATCCACGAGATCTGCGTGGGGCCCTTTTGCTTGATTGCTGCTCGACGCGTTGTCTGGTCACTGGCCGGCTGGCTAGTGGCCTCCTAGGCGACGATCCTTGAAATCCACACTGCTGGTCTGGTTGCTCCAGACTGGCCCTTGCTTCCCTGCAAAGGAGAAGCACTCCGGACCCTCCTGGTCCGCACCAGTCGCCGATTCCACTCAACGCGTGGGTTTCCTTTGCCAAGGCCTGTTGACTCCGAATCCGGAACCAACACCGCCGACAGCGAGAGCCTGCGTGGGACAGCTCGTGCCTCCATCCTGGTCGTCAAAGACACCACCTGGTCCACGTGGCTGCAGAGTCAAGCGTCCACTCTTCACCTGATCGCGACAGCATCTGGTTCCTTCCTCGTTCCACTCCAGTCACTGGCTAGTGACTTTGAAGATTGTCCCCTCTGCTTTCAGGTCTTCAGCTTCCTTGATCCACCCTTGGATCACACCGGACATCTTCCTCCTGGTCGCCTGCAGCATCTTTTCTTTCAGGCTCCATAGACTTCAACGCAGAAACCCGACACGACTTCGCACCTATGCACCTGCAGCCCGTGGATGAGGTAACACAAGCATTTCGGTGCTCAAGGGTAAATTGACTCTCCTAGTGTCCAGATCCACAGTCGTTTTAGTCCTATCTAGTCAGGATTGTCCGTACTCACCTGTTTCGTAAACTGTACTGTCCATTGACTTTGTTACGCATCTCGCGTGTGAGTTCACTCTCTGCACACGCGTTCCGTGGGCCTCCTATTACTTACCTAAAGTTAGGATAGTGTAGTCCCAGCGATCTTACAGCCTCTGGACAGCTCCATTCCTTCTATCGACTTCCTTATACCACTTGTTTAGTATATGGTTTGTTGCGCCACTAGGGCAACATTGTAACTCGTGCAACGTAACGTATTTTTCTTAAGAGTTTTGTCATGTGCTTAGCCCTCTGACCTCATAAAGAGTTCAGAGGTGTATGTTAGTTAATAAATATCTTGTTTATTTTCATAACTACCTGTGTGGTGTCCTTTCATTCGTTATTCAAGGGATTATATGTGGTAAAACAGCTGGCTTCACATGCCAAAAGAGTTCAGCCTAAGACTGCTTTGTCCATGCTACCATTAGGATAGCTGGTCTATAAGGTTGACTTACAACCAATCACCATAAGGGTTGTTTGGACTGATTCAAGGTGATCACTAGAACTAGTGAGCATCATATATCAGGCCAACTTCCCTTGCTCAACCAGAGCACGTAGTTGTGACTGACTCGTCCCTCCAGGGCTGGGGAGGCCACATGGGAGAGGCGGAGATCAAAGGCCTCTGGTCTCCGGCGGAGTCCCGGCTCCATATCAACCTTTTGGAGCTGCGGGCGATTCGTCTAGCACTGAAGGCATTCCTCCCCTCTGTCCGGGGGAGTGTAGTGCAGGTGTTCACGGACAACACTACCGCCATGTGGTACTGCAACAAACAGGGCGGGGTGGGGCCGTGGACCCTCTGCCAGGAGGCTCTGCGCCTTTGGCAGTGGCTGGAACATCAGGGTGTGACCCTGGTGGTTCAACGCCTGGCAGGTTCTCTGAACGCCAGGCGGACGAACTCAGCCGCCGGTGCATGATGGATCACAAATGGCGTCTGAACTCGGACGTGGCGCAAGGTCTCTTTCTGCAGTGGGGAGAGCCTTGGTTAGATCTATTCACCACAGAAGAGAACGCGCAATGTCATCAGTTCTGCTCGTTGAAATTTCCAAGGCGGCACTCGCTCAGACGCTTTTCGTTGAGAGTAGAGTTGCGGTCTGTTGTACGCCTTTCCGCCTATACCACTTCTGCCCAGAGTGCTGAAGAAGATCAGGCGCAACCGGGCCCAAGTCATCCTTGTGGCTCCGGACTGGGCACGAAGGTACTGGTATCCCGAGCTACTCAGTATGTCAGTCGATCCCCCGGTTCGTCTGCCTCTTCGGGAGGACCTTCTGTCGCAGCAGCAGGGGACGGTCCTCCACCAGAACCTGTCCAGTCTCCACCTCCATGCTTGAAGATTGAGCGGCGACAGTTGAGGCCATTTGACTTGCCTCTTGAAGTCTGTAACATCATTCTGGCTGCCAGGCGTCCCCCCACAAAGCCGGTATACGCCTGCAGGTGGAACAGATTTGTGGCATGGTGCATAGCATAGGCTGTGGATCCTCTCTCTGCCCTCTTTCTGAGGTTCTTCTCTTCCTTCTTTCTCTTGCCCAGCAGGGCTCTGCTCTGGGCACTATCAAGGGCTACCTTTCTGCCCTTTCAGCCTTTCTAAGGCTGCCTGATCAACCATCTTTGTTCAAGTACCCTATTGTAACTCGTTTTCTGAAAGGCATCACACACACATGTTTCCACCTGTTCCGTTTGTGATGCCTCAGTTGGACTTGAACCTTGTTCTTACATATCTGATGTGCGCTCCCTTTGAGCCACTTCACAGCTGTCCTGTCCGCCTTCTTACTCTAAAGACTGCTTTCCTGGTTGCCATCACCTCTGCCAGGAGAGTGAGTGAGCTCCAGGCTCTTTCATCCAAACCTCCTTTCCTTTCTGTCCATCCGGACAAGGTTGTGTTGCGGACTAGACCTACTTTCCTGCCCAAGGTTGTCACGGCCTTCCACATCGGGCAGTCTATCACCTTGCCCACCTTCTTTCCGCCTCCGTATCCCTCAAAAGACGAAGAGCGGCTCCACCGTCTGGACCCAAAACGTGCCCTCTCGTTTTAACTTGATCGCACTCGCCAGTTCCGGGTGGATAACCAACTCTTTGTTGGTTACGTGG
Source organism: Lissotriton vulgaris (assembly GCF_964263255.1). NCBI lineage: Eukaryota > Metazoa > Chordata > Amphibia > Caudata > Salamandridae > Lissotriton > Lissotriton vulgaris. Next base: position 7,579,750 of record NC_141690.1, read on the forward strand.
GTGCTAAGAAGGGACGGGCGGTGCACAAACGGACCTTCTCCCGGTGGGTCGTGTTGTGTATCAAGGCATGCTACTCCTTGGCTAAGAAGGAGCCTCCTGTTGGGCTGAGGGCCCATTCCACTCGTGCCACGGCAGCTACTACTGCCCTTGGTCGGGGAGTCCCCTTGCAGGACATTTGTCAGGCAGCTACATGGGCCTCGCTGCACACGTTTGCAAGACACTACTGCCTGGACAGTCAAATCCAGAGGGATGACTTCTTTGGCCGTTCCGTCCTCCAGGACTTTCTGATGTGATTATTGGTTCGCAGACCCACCACCGTGGTTGGTATTGCTGGGGTATCTATTCTAAGGTAAGGAATCTGATACTAACCTGTTTCTTTCAGATGAATAAGTTACTTACCTTCGGTACCGATAGATCTGTAAGAAACAGTAGTTTGTATTAGATTCCTTACCACCCCACCCATCCTCCCCGTTCTGCGAACCGATATCTAGGGTTAAGGTCATCCCCTTTCAGGGCCCTAGTTTCAATGGCACCAGTGTTGGTTCTTGACATGGCTCTGCGAGGAAAAGCTGTGTCTAAGAACTGACGTTTGCACGCGGAGGCAGCATCTAAGTACTCCGTCGTCATCACGGCGCCCACGACGCCGACAAAGGACGCGGAGCCGCAGACGACGCCTACCGACGCGCAAGGGTACTGCTACGCAAATGTTTCCGGATCCAGTCTGACGCCTGGGGATATTCTAAGATAAGGAATCTAATACGAACTACGTTAGGTCAGTTGTTCTTTCCGGCTCCTTCAATCAGGACACTGGTTAATCAGCTCTCTTTTTTCTGTTTTTTTGTCAGAAATTATTTGATTTTTTTACTAAAGTCTCTTTTACTTTGACGTCTTTTACTTGTTGGAGTAGTATTTAGCCATTTTTTAGAGAGTTGAGCTTTTTTTTCACTCAAAAATGCCCTCTCTTTTTGACTCTTGCCCTTCTTGTGGTAAAAAAGGCGGCAAAATCAGACTCCCATCTTGTCTGTATTCTATACCTTCCTGAAGATCATGTTCCAAAGACTTGCCAACATTGTCAGTCCTTGTCAAAGCGTACTTTGAAAGACAGAGAACGAATTTGTCTTTAGGGAACGGCTGAAAAAGGAATTCATCTAGAGGCCGGTCTCCGGTGAGGCAGAGGAAAAGGAAAGTCAGATCTTCCCCCAGAAGTAAGATTCCGATCTGCTCTTCATCAGTGCCAAAAATGCCCCCACAGGCAAAATAAATGTCGACGAGAAGACCTTTGACGACTGGCCACCGTCGGGAGAACACTGATCGTCGTCCAAGAACAAAAGTACGTCACACCCTCCGCCACAGTCAACCCTGTGACAATCGGCATTGAAGAGTAGTTCTCCGTTGATGCGGGATCGCACAACGTCGAGAGATATCTCTCTGTGTTCGCCGTCGACACAGTGTTTGACGTCGAGACATGCTTTGCTGGAGGTATGGCGATCGAAGTCGAAGCGGACATCTCCGTTGACATCCAGGCGGTGGTCAACTTTGAGAGCCAGATCTGAATTCACAGGCAAAGGACTCATCTAGACCGAAAGCAAAATATCCGAGGCGGTGTTTGACGTCGAAACAGCGATCTCCATTGACGTCTACGACCTCTGCCGTCACACACTTATCCGTGGAGTTCTGATAGATGCTCAACATCGAGAACGAGATCAGAGTGATCGAAGGATCCGTTGTCAAGAAGGTTCTTTGTCGATACACACTCCTTAGTTTAGGTTTCCCAAGCGAACAACGTCGAGAGCGGGATCCGTGAAGTCGAAGGGTTCGACAGCGGGGGGAGTTTCCCTGTCGGCACAGCATCACTCGACGTCGAGAAGGTCACTGTTGAAGCGAAGATCTTGCTCAAAAAGCTCTCTAGTGCTGGTGACGCATAGCCATTCGACATCAAGACATTTGCCATCGGCGTCACGCCGTTCCTCACACTGTTCCACTTCCAGAGAGCATGCAGAGCCTTCTTTGTCACCCAAAGTCTCTTCTCATGTGATCTTGTGAAGCTCATCTTCCCCGTATTCAGAGTGACAAGCACGGTAATCTCCTACACAAGGGCATAGCTCGCCTTCTGTTCATCTTTCTCCAAGACTGCTTCTTCCCACCCGCCATTGGCAGAAAGAATCTGTAGGAAAATCGCTACGGCCTAAGGATTATTCCAGTCCACTGCATAGGTCGCCACTAGCACGGTTGGTGCAAGCTGTAGACAAGACACCTGCTACTCTGCCCATCCCCTTCTTGGTCATCCTCTTCAACTAGATCTTCTAAGGGGGATTATTCACCTACCCTCTCGGACAATCCTCCACCAAGAGTATTGCCTATTGATGACATCAATACCTTCCACGATGATTCTTTCCAGAGGAACGTAGAAACTGAATATACAGATGTCTGCACCACAAACATTGAGTCAGTTCTATTCGAAACTGGATCAACGTTCTGTGTCTAGACCCTTGCTCCCACTGGTTCCTGGTCTCCTTCAACCGGTGATGGACATTTTCCTCACTCCTTCATCGATCAAATCTGCTCCTGCGAGAATCTAGAAGAAATATAAGCCTGCTGATCAGTATCCCCTATTTCTAAAATTGGTTCCTCCACCTGACTAAGTGATCATCGCAGCAGCGAAGAAAACACATGCAGTCTCCTCTTCTTCCTCAGTTCCTCCAGACAAGGAGAGTAGAGCCCAAGATTCTTGGGGGAGAAAGGCATGTAGTTCAGCGGCGGCCTCTTTTAAAGTGTCTAGTGCTGCAGCCCTGTTGGGCTGTTATGACAGATCCTTATGGGATTCCCTCGAGCACTTTAAAGACAAACTGCTGAAACAGGATCGCCAGGATTTTGCTGAGATTCTCCAGGAAGGGGAGCTGGTAGCCAATCAAGTGATCAGTAGAGCAGCGAGAGGGGCTTCTCCAGCTGCGCATTCAAATGCGCATGGAATATGTCCCAGGAGGTCTTCCTGGTTACGTTTAATGGCTTTGAAACCTGAAGCCCAGCAATGCATCTTAAATCTACCTTTCTCTGGCAGCTCTCTTTTTGGCACCCACACCGACGAGGAGATGGCCAGGATGAAGGCTGAGCTGGACACGCTAAAGGCCGTAGGCTTGGAAAAGAAGAAAGAATTCAAGCACCGATACAGGCCTTACAACCACAAAAACTACCATCAGACGGTTCAAACCACTCAATGGTCGCAGAGACAATTCCAACAGTCCAAATCTCATTTCCAAAGCCGTAGATCATCCAGAGGCAGAGTAGGACAGCAACAGCAATCTTCCACCACAACCATAGCCTCAGGAAAGCAATGATTTTCTGCTTCCTCTAGTGTCGCTGCCCCCTCCAGTGGGAGAAAGTATCTGAAGTCATGTAGCAAAGTGGCGCAACATAACCAAAGATCAGTGGGTGCTAAATATACTGAGCAATGGATATGTGCTACTTTTCCACCAACTAAATCTACTATGTCAGGAGGTTTTGATGTTTCTACAAAAATTGACCATAGAAGAGGTTCCTCCAGCTCAACGAGGAAAAGAAATCTACTCTACTTATTTCCTTGTGCCCAAAAAAAATACCAAGCTCACACTTCAGACCTACCTGTATCTTCGATCTCTGAACAAGGTCATTCAGAAGGAGATGTTTCGTATGTTGGCGCTACATCAAATATATCTGCACCTGCAGAAAGGGGATTAGATGTGTTCGATAGACCTCAAAGATCCATACTTCCACATACGGGTTGCTCAACATCATCGCATATTCCTGAGATTTATGGTAGGCTCCAAATATTACCAGTTCAGAGTCTTACCGATCGGCCTCAAATCTGCGCTGAGAGTTTTCATGAAATGCATGGCAGTGGTGGCCACATCTTTACATCTCCAAGGCCTGTTCATGTAATCCGTATCTGGACAATTGGCTGTTGAAGGGTTCATCACCCCAAATGGTGAGGAACTGCCTAAACTGCTTGGGCCTTCATGTGAACATGGAAAAATCGGTCCATCAGCCCACTCAAACTCTCCATTATCATTTTGTATAGTCCAAATTGCAGCTAATCAGGCAACCGCACCCACCAGAATGTTCTGCCCAGAGGCTCAGGCAATCAGATTTTCTACCGCACGTCATGTGAAGGGAGTCTCCCTGAGCTCTGCTCAGTACTTCACTTTTCTGACTGGATTTCTATCCTTTAGGATGTCATCTACTAAAAAAATCTCTCTTCAGGCCTTGTGAATCTTGTGGGAAGCTCCGGCTTTTTTCAGAAGATCCCCACAAAAAGTGCATCTACTGCCGTTATCCTGATCATGAGGTGAGAGATTGTAAGATCTGCACGACTTTCCCTCAGAAGACCCTCAGAGATAGGGAAGGAAGCCTACTCCTGTGGCTGCAGAAGATTAAAGACCAGGATAACCCTTTATCTGAGGTGGGAAGTTTGGCTTCAGGGTCATCTGTATCCTCCAGAAAGAGGATGGCTGAAGATCTATCTTTTCCCGGGGCTAAGGTGTTGAGGAAAGTTCAACACTCCAAGGGCTCTGGCTTGCCTTCTGCAAAAAAGGCTTCTCCACCTTCTAGACTGTCATCTGCATCACCCCCTAAAAAGACTGGAAAGTCTCTGGCATCTAAAAAGCTTCCTGGGAAGATTTTTCCTCAGAAGAAGACCCTGCCCTCGACGTAGTCGTCAATTGCTCCTTTGTCGACGATTATCATCGTCGACGCTACTTCAACGTCAACAGTCACCTTCTCATCGCCAATGCCAAAGATGATGATGATGATGTCGTCAGCCTCTTCTCCGTCGACGCTGGTCTCTGTTTCAGACCTATCTCGTCGACGAAGGTAATGCCATCTATCGGTGACGCTATGTCGTCGGCGACGAAGGGAAGAAAGATCTCGCCAACGAGTGCTCCGTCGACGAAGACCACCTCGGCAATGGCTAAATCGTCGACGCAAACTACCCTATCTACGGCTACCTCGTCGACTTGGACTGGCTCGACGTCAGCGATCCCACCGTCGACTAAGACTACCTGGCCGTCGACACAAAATGTGTCGTCAAAGGTATCGTCGACGAAGATTACACCATCGACGAAGTTAAATGTCTAGTCGACTCCATCTCCTTCGATGACGGCAAGACCGTCGACGCCTCTTCAGTCAACTTCTCTAAACTGCAAGTATGGTCCTCCACACAGTCCACAGACTCTTTTGCCCCACCGGCTATGATGTCTTCTTTGCTTGAAAGACATGGCTCGTCATTGCAAGCTCTATCACCACTTAAATTGCCTGAACAATTGCTGGATTCTGATGACGAGGAGGAGCAATCTGATGTAGACGACAGGTTCCGCACAGCTACAAGTCCGTCTGAATTGCTCATTAAATATCAGGAGGAAGATCAAGACAAGGAACAGTTCTCTGAGCCTGTGGATCAAGCTCCTGCCACGATGCCCACATCACAGATGCCTTTGGCCCTTAATAATTTGCAGTTCATGTTAGACGATTACTATCATTGTTTCCCTCCATCTGTGTCGGCGGGGTCTCTCCCATCAACTCCCATGCCTCAGGCCTCTGCATCTTCTTTGAGATCTCCAAGACCACCTTCTCCAGCGCCAAATCACCATTCTCAGGAGACTAACACCATGGATGAAGATAGAGAGGAAGGAGAGGTGGATGACAAATCTGTTCTGTCGGAGTGGGATGAGTACCAAATTCATACGCCATCACCTTCTGCTCCAGCTACGGCTAACTCCCCTCCGATAGACATCAAACTTTCATCTCCTGATGGAGAGAGCTACTAAAAGATTACTACGATTCAGAAAAGGGGGTGGTGATGATGAACAGAGTGTCTGAATTAAGCAGACCACTCTTACCCAGTCCAAAGATCAGGGCTTGATCCATCACCGCTCAGAACCTGGCTATATGCAAATCAGTCTGTCCTGGCCCAGTGCATCATGGGAACAGGGCAGACTAAACTACCAAGCCAATTCTTCACCAGAAAGGAGACAAGCTACCGGGGACCGGTTTCTGGCATTTCAGCCGTCTTCGGCCCGGCTTGCTTGAATCCTGATGGTGCAGTGAGAAAGGGACTCATGTCTGAGTATACCCTGCCACACCTATAGTGGCCAAAAACGATTCAGAAAAGGGGGTGGTGATGAACAGAGTGTCTGAATTAAGCAGACCACTCTTACCCAGTCCAAAGATCAGGGCTTGATCCATCACCGTTATTTATCTCACTGCACCATCCCAGCTCAGAACCTGGCTATATGCAAAAAGAGCAACTAATCCCAATGGAAACAAAGAAAGACGATTGCTTTCTTTATTTATGCTTTGGAGGACCAACCGCGAAGGCAAATCAAAACTATTCCCATCATTGACTTCATTTGGAAGGAAGGTTTAAAAATGATGGCAACACCCAATTCTGTTCCTGCTGTCTTGCCTCGGTTAGACAAGAAGTATAAGGCACCGGACAACTCTCCTGCATGCCTAATAGGACAACCTAAGGCTGATTTGGTCGTCGCCCAAGCGGCACAAAGACTGGCCCGGAACCCCTCTACGCTTATATCTGCTCTACCAGATAGAGATGACAGACGATTGGATTCCATTGGGAAAAAGTTCTCCACGATGGCAGAAACAACTGTGCGTGCCGTGAACACTCTAGCGATATTAGGGAGATACAACAGGCAAATGTGGTCCGACATCTCCCCTATGTAGAAAAGTTACCAGAACCTGCAAGATAGGAGGCGAGGCAGATATTGCGAGAAGGTGAACTTACTTCAGCAGAAATGATCGACGCAGTAGATGTGGCGTCTACAGGATTCAGGCAGCTACCGGGTGCAGCTATGTTGAGGAGGCAGGGATGGTTAATTCCATATCTTTTCACCTGCTTTTGGCGCTGACATCAGCTAGGAGGGTCAGCGACATTCAAGCATTTACGGTTAAGTCACCTTTTTTACAGTTCACTTCCAATTCAGTGGTGCTTCGTACCAATCCCAGCTTCATTCCTAAGGTACCTACGGATTTTCACCTTAATGAACTGATAATTTTGAAGGCTTTTTTTCCAAATCCTCAAACAACGGCCGAAAGAGCCTTACATTCCCTTAATGTCAGGAGGTGTCTCAAGTCCTATCTTTAACGAATTGCTACAATTCGGAAGTCAGATCAGCTATTTGTAGCATATGGAAGATTACGTCAAGGTTATTCTGTATCCAAGCAGACCATAGCACGTTGGATGTCTGTGGTGATTAGTCTGTGTCATCAGCAGGCGGGAAGGCCTTGACGGACAACCCCGAGAGCGCATTCTACGAGAGCAATCCCCTCATCTACCGCGCTCTTTGCTGGTGTGCCTCTTCATCAGATTTGCAGAGCGGCAACCTGGTCCAGCAGACACCCTTTTACCAAATATTACTGTTTGGATGCTTCAAGTGATGCAGATACGTCAGTTGGACGAGCTGTTTTTCTCAATCCTTTTTAAATGAGGTGAGCCTCTGTTCTCCCTCCTCCACTTGCTCTTTTTAGAGGCTTATTTACATGCTGTTATATATCTTGACCTAGTATGCATATGTTAGCACTAATGCATTTATATATGTTTATGATATTACTTCTGCTTCTTTATTAGATGTATACTGTGATACAAGTAGCGTCTAACGAGCATTATGTTATGTACTGCTATCTACTCTGATTCAGGCATGTGAATCTATGAAAGACACCCCAAATCCTGGAGAAGAACAATAGTTATTACCTGTAATCTGTGGTTCTCCATTATTGGTGTCTTTCATAGATTCACATGCAACCCGCCCACCTCCCCTCAGAGGCTGTTTAGGCTATGTTTTGTTTCACTCCTGTGCGAGAAAATCTGAGAGCCTGAGCCTCTGGGGAGAACATTCTGGTCAGTGCTGTCGCCTGATTGGCTGCAGTTGAGACTATACAAAATGACTGGGATAGTCATGAGTGTGGAAGTTTTTGCTCTTGTAGCTTAGGGATACTTTACTTTCTGGTTGGTTATTGTAGGAGAGTAGGGTCTGCAATCCTATGATCACCCCAGATTTTTGCTTTTTGCTTCACTGGTTTACGACTTTCCCTGGCTGTGGGCCTGCTAATCAGACCCACAGCCTAGCTGTTCTCTCTCTAAATTGACATCCATGTACCTTAGGTGCATTTACCAATTGGTACTGGGCCACCTTATCAGTCCCTGTACCCAGGGCATAGGTGTACCCAGGGGCTGAAGCATATATTATGCCACCCCTGGCTGGCCATCTAAGTCTGACACAACTGGCTGAACGACAGCTGGGGCAAGGTGGTGTAAACACCCTTTGCTGTAGATATAGTATCCCTATATCTAACCCTAAAATGGACAAATGTATTCCTATCAGTCACTCCTATGGCAGGCCTTAACAATCCTGAAGGCAGAGTGCTTGGAATTATGTGAGATGGTGCTCTGGCATGAGCTGAGCCCGTTTGCAGCTTGCGGAACCAAGTCCTAATAGCTGTTCCATGATAACACGTACCATATACTCTTAAGTGCATTATAATCCTCGCGGTTAAATGCTATCTTTGGTATCGCTTTATCAAAACATGTCGAGTAAGGTGTCATACGAATTGGAATACTAACCCCTCGCCAATTCTGGCGACAGGGTTAGCATTCCACCCTTCTAGAGGGACACGACATGTATGTAACTGTGAACCCCGGTTAAAGTTAACTCGAGCCTGAGCATCACAAAATGGATGCTGCCACCACAGACACAAGTCTGACCTCCTGCTGCTGGGAGTCCTTCCAGCGAGGAGAGCTTGGACAAAGGGTTTCCTGTCAGGGGCGGTGCTAGCACCATCCCAAACAGGGTTTTGTGTATCCCAGGTAGGCAGGGCTGAGAGGAAGGTGACTGCAAGTGGCACCCCGGTGCTCACTGTGCATATGCCGGCTTGAACCAGTTCCAGGGGCACACAAGCCCCTGAGCTGGGGAAAGTCCGGACAAGGGAGAGGGGTGTAACCACCCCCCTCCTGGTCCCACCCATGGGCAGGACCTAGTCGCGTGCCAGCCCCTTTCTTTAGTATAAAGGTAGGAGCGGGCCCCCTTCCCAAATTAGATAATTCTGAATCTTGACTACTTTCCACGAAAGAACTCTTGAACATTTCTGAAGACTCTCCCTTGTGGCTAAGGAGTAGCCACCCTGCACCAGCGGGCACCATCTAAGCGCATGCGGTTTGCTGCAAGTCCATCCTCCGGATCAAGACTGCCCAGCTCGACGAAACCCGGATTCCCTGGCATCTCTGACCTCTACCTACATCATCAGCCCAGCTGAGATTCGTGGGTGTGACGAGACCTGAAGGGACCGGCCATCTTCAAGACTGCACGACGCTTATCCAGCACGACAGCCGAGGGATCCTCGAGTGAGTGCTTTGGGGTTTGAGAAGCCCTAACCCTGAGCAGCTCCAGCACCGAAGTCCAGCCCCCCAGTATCCACGAGAGGGGCCCTTCTGCTCTTTGCTGCTCACCTCGTTGTCCGGCCACTTGCCTGCTGGCTTGTAGCCCTCCTGACGAGGAACCACAACACTTCCATCGCTGGTCTGGTTGCTCCAGACTGGCCCTTGCTCCCCTCCAAAAGAGGAGCACCCCGGACCCTCCTGGTCCACTCCAGACGCCATTTTGAGTCCACCGCGTGGGCTTGCCTTTGCCAAGGTTTGTTGCCCCAATCCTGGGTCCAGCATCGCCGACAGCAGATATCTTCGTGGGACAGCTCGCACCTCCATCCTGGTCGCCGACAACGCCTCCTGGTCCGAGAGACTGCAGAGCCCAGCGTCGCCCACTCCCCTGGTCGAGGTGACTTCATCCGGTGCCATCCTGGTGCCCACCTAATCACTGGCTAGTGATTAAGAACTGAGTCCCCTCTGCTTTCAGGTCGTCTCCATCACCGATCCAGGCTTGGATCACAACGAACTTAATCACTTGTCGCCTGCCAGCAACTTCTTCTTTCAGGCTCCATAGACTGTAACGAGGATTCCCGACGTCTTTTGAACCCTATGCAGCCGCAGCCCCTGGGCTAGGTAACCTGAGCATTTCAGTGCTCCAACATAGGTTCACTATCTAAGTGTCCAGATCCTTTTTCGTTTTCAGCCTAACTAGTCGGATTCGTCCGATAACAGTAATTTTACGAAATCTAGCATACATAGACTTTGTCCTGCATCCCGCGTGAGAGTGCACACTCTGCATCCGATCTCCCTAGGCCTCCTGCTCCTAACCTGAAGGTTCGGTAGTGTAGTCCTAGCGATCCTGAAGCCTCTGGATCTTGTTACTTACCTGCTAGTATTTCGAATTCCACTTTTGTAGTATATGGTTTTTCGTGCCCCTCGGGCATTTGTGTAAATTGTGCAACTTAAAGTATTTTCGTAAGAGTTTTGTTGTGTGCTTAGCTCCGGGTCCGAGATCAGGGTAGACTTGTTCTAAATAAATATCCTTTTATTTTCATAACAACTTGTGTGGTGTCCTTTCACTTGGTGTTCAAGGGGTATATGTGATGGTATAACAGCTGGCTTAACACGCCCTCTAGAGTTTAGCCTAAAGACTGCTCTTGTCCATGCTACTAGGATAGCTGGTGTTTAAGGTTGACTTACAACCAATCATCAATAAGGGTCGTTTGGAATGATACACAGTGATCACTAGAATAGTGAGCACTACATATTTTTTTCACAGTTATGACTAAGGTTTTTTGGTTATTATGTGCATATTATTGCTTTTTTATGTACCGTGGGACTCCCGTTCCGACGACGGGGAATGATTCAGGCATGTAAATTTATGAAAGACACCAATACTAGAGAACCACAGATTACAGGTAAGTCACTATTGTTCGTATCTTGGATGAGAACCGCCTTAGTGGTTGCCCGAATGGTGATGGATGTAGAACTTCCACTTTTGCATTCATGGATGAATCAACAAGCTGGCTTCCCAGGTTTTCATGTTGGACAAGCCATCACCCCTCTCGCTCTCTCTCACTCTCTCTTCCTCTCCTCCTTCTCCCTCCCTCTCCCTCCCTCTCCCTCCCTCTCCCTCCCTCTCCCTCCCTCTCCCTCCCTCTCCCTCCCTCTCCCTCCCTCTCCCTCCCTCTCCCTCCTTCTCCCTCCCTCTCCCTCCCTCTCCCTCCCTCTCCCTCCCTCTCCCTCCTTCTCCCTCCCTCTCTCCCTCTCTCTCTCATACATAGTTATCTATCTCTCTCTCTCTCTCTCTCTCTCTCTTATACATAGTTATCTATCTCTCTCTCTTATACATAAAGGGAATTTTGAGCAGCCCTCTTCATCCATTGGTCTCTTAAAATCTTCATAATTTGTCTCTACCCACCACAGCGTACAGTCGGTCAGTCTACTTAATCCAATAGCTTTTCTTTACTGCAAGAACCTTCAGTCTAATCAGCTCTGCAGAGCATCCTGAAAGGGATTGCACTTTTACTCTTTTTCTAGCATATGCTTGCAACCATTGGATGACTGCATTTTTTTACGTGATGGTGAGTTAAAATGGGGCTGGGAGTACCTGAAAAAGACTTTTTTCGAGTCAATCGACGCATATGCGAGAAACCTATTGACTGTTTAATAATTCCAAATGACTGACCCATTAACAGGGGACATTATACCCCAATAAGTGCCAGTTACACCGCTTTTAACTGAGGCAGGAGACCCCCAGAATAAAGTCTTTTTCAAGTACTCCCAGCCCCATTTTTAACTCACCATGTACACTTTATCTGGCCCCATACCCGCACTTCACAAAATGGCTGTTGGATAAAAGATCTCTGAAAAAGTGCCCCTCTTTGATGTGAGCCCGTTGGGTATTGCACCGCCGACCCAACAAGGAGCAGCCCAGATGATGAAGCATGACACCTGCAAGGGTGTGTGAGGGCATTAAAATCCAACTAATAGATTTCCCCTGTAGATCCTAGTGAGACACAGTGGGTCCCTATTCCCGAGTGACTTTCACAACCCCTACTAGAGGAACAGTATCACAATCCTTTTTTTGACGCTTTGATTGGGGCACCTGGTTGTGCTGGACCTCTAACTTCTGACACGTGGAAATAGCCCCCCATTCCTTCTCCTTACCCTACTTTGAAAATAATGATAATTTTATGAGGCCTTGTACCTCATCTTTGGGCAGTCCAGCTCTGCTGGTGTGCCTTTGGGCGCTGCAGAGTCAGTTGGGGTCCTCAGACCTTCGATGCTGGCTGGGCTTGCCCTGGCTCTGGAGGGCCCCCGTGAATCAATTATCGGATCCGGACCAGACCGCCGATGGTAGTTTCATCTCGACCTTCCCCAGTGTCGATCCTGGCGGAGACGCCTCTGGCGCCTATCGTGCCCCAGTCAGTGTCGACCCCATCCATGTCCCTGACTTGGACATGGAGCTAGACCGGCCTCGATCAATGTACCAGTAGGTGGTGAAGAGGACTTTGAGGGGCTGCTGGATCCTTTAACTGACCATCTTGAAGAACCCATGGACTGGCGGATAGACATGTGTGAGGCCAGTAGGTTGGACACTTCCCCTGACACTGGCTTGCTTTCTCCCCCTACCTTGGCTATGAATTGAATTGATAAAAATGTATAATGCGCAGAACAATAACCCGCAGGTATCAAGGCGCCTAACAATACAATCAAAATTGAGACAGACGTCCTTACATATAGGCTTGTCGGAAGAGACTAGTTTTTAGGGCAATGCGGAATTTCTGTAAAGATGGAAGGGATCTCAGGTCAAGAGGAAGATCATTCCACCATTTTGGGGCTAACGTGGAGAAAGCCCTGCCACCCCATTTAGCTCTTCGTACGCGGGGGGCTGTCAGAAGCAATTTCCCGGAGGAACGCAAGTTCCTACCGGGAATGTAATGGGAGATGATAGACCAAATACCAGTGTCGCTATTTTTAGCGATGGCTCTGTAGGTCATGCAAAGGACTTTGAACCGGATTCGAAGTTCTACCGGTAGCCAATGCAGCGTTTTCCTGGCCGCAGTGGCTGAGGAGCGTCTGGGAGTATCCAGGACAAATCTGGCTATGGCGTTTTGGACCACCTGTAAGCGCTGTAGGTGGCTCCGGTTTAGCCCAGCATACAGCGCATTACAGTAGTCCAAACGAGAGCCAATGAGTGCGACGGCTATTTGCTTTCTAGCCTCCAAGGAGAGATATTTCCTGATCCTTCGCAGGGTGTGAATCAAGCCCCAGCAGGTGGAGACCGTTCTACTCACCTGACTGCTCATATCAAGGGCTGGATCTATCATCACCCCAAGATTCTTAGCAGATGTTGTGGGGGAGGGACATATTCCTAGTGAGTCAGGCCACCAGTTTGCTGACCAGATGTTTTCTTTCCCCCCGAACACCAACACCTCAGTCTTCTCCCCATTCAGTTTAAGAGAGTTCTGAATCATCCAGTGACCAACCGCCTCCATACAAGATCTAAACTTGGAGGCGATAAGCTCATCTGAATGGGGGAGAGAGACGAGTATTTGGGTGTCATCTGCATAAGACACTACCTCCATCCCGAAAGATCTTATTAGCCTGGCTAGTGGGGTCACATAGATGTTGAAGAGGGTCAGACTAAGCGCCGACCCTTGGGGGACCCCACACAGCACTGATCGGGATGGAGATAGGAACTCTCCCAACTTGACTCTTTGTTCCCTCCCAATAAGGAAAGAAGTCAAAAGATCCAAGGCAGCGTTCCTCACCCCCACCTCCCTCAGGCGAGATGTAAGCACTGAGGGGGAGAGGGTATCGAAAGCCGCTGTTAGATCTAGTAGGACCAGGAGGGTGGTCTGGCCCCCATCTACTGTCGTGCGGATCTTATCAAGCACGATGGTGAGGGCTGACTCGGTGCTGTGTTCCCTCCTGAATCCATGCTGGGAGGAGTCCAAACATCCCGAGCTTTCCACAAAGATAGCGAGGTGCTTGTTGAGATGTGCCTCAAGCATCTTCGCTGGGGCAGGAAGCAGCGAGATGGGACGAAAGTTTTTTAGGACCTCCGGGTCAAGGGGGGCCTTTTTTAACAGGGGTTTCACTACCGCCTTCTTCCACTCCGTAGGGAAAATGCCATCTCTGATGGCTAGATTCATTATTTCTAGCAGCGGTGGTAAGAGTCTCCCTACACTGCTTGATGATTTTCAGTGGGCAGGTATCCAGGGGAGAGCCAGATTTGATCTTATTGAGCAGGATCTCCAGATCTTGTAAGGCCAGCGGAGGAAAAGAGTCCAAGGTGCACAGTGGGGAGATGTCTGTAGCAGTCATATTCATCTCAACCCGAGTGATGGACGCACTGACGCAGACTCTTTGTTCCTCAAGAGCCAAGTGGATATCCTGTATTTTGGTGTGGAAAAAGGAGGCTATCCTGTCACATAGGTCCTGCGAGGGAATAACAGGATCAGGGGCTCGCAAGTTGACTAAAGTCAACAGTTTTAAAGAGCTCCTTCGGCGAGGACAGCGAGGTGGTCAGGGTTACAAAGTAATCTTGTTTGGCCTGTGTAATCTCGGCTTTATATTTCCTAACAAGGAGTTTATGTGCTTCCTTGTTCTTGGGGTCACAGCTAGCGTGCCAGAGCCTCTCCTTTCTCCTCACTTCTTGCCTAAGAAGTCTGAGGGAATCAGAGAACCAGGGGGCAGATGGTCTCTTTCTGGCTCGGCGGCGGGACTGTACTGCGGCCAATTTATTCAAGGCCTCAGTGGTGACCTGTTCGAAATGGCCGACTGCAGTCTGTACGCTGTCCAAGCCAGTGACAGAAAGGCTTGCAGCCCAGGGCACAAAGGAATCACTGCTAAGATTCCTGAGATTTCTGGCAGTTTTAATTACGTGATTCCCTCTTTTACAAGAGTCCACCCTATGGTATTCCAGAAAAAAAAGGAACCGCAAGATGATCAGACCAAGATAGGTGCATCGGATCCTTGATGGTCAGCCGAGAGTCATTGGAGAAAATGCCATCCAAAGTATGGCCTGCCCGGTGGGTGGCTCCGCTAACTCGTTGCGTAAGTCCACATGACTCCAGCGCCTCGATGAGACATGATGTGTCAGATAGATCATGTCGTTCTAAGTGATAATTAAAATCACCTAGGATGGAAACGTTTTGTTGGCCAAAATAAGGTTCCAGGGCCTGGAGAAGGTTGTGCGTAAAGTGAGTTCTCGAGCCAGGTGGTCGATACACTAAGATCCCATTAAAAAAGGGGCATTGCGCTTCCTTTATTGTGAAGTAGAGTGCTTGAAAGCTATCCGGAAAGTCTGGTATAGGTACAAAATGGCATTGCAGGTGGTCTTTGTGAAGGATCGCTAACCCCCCTCCCACTCGACCCTGTCTATCAAGTCTGACCAAACAGTACCCTTCTGGGACCGCCTCGATTAGGTCAGGGTCAGAAGAATCCTTGGCCCATGTCTCCGTGATGAACACTATGGTAGGTGTTTTATCCAATACTAGCTCTTTAAACATTATTTTATTCTTAACAAGTGAGCGGGCATTAAGCAAAATGCCTTCTACTCCTACTATCTTATGGCTGGAAATGGCGGGGTGGCCAGAGAGGATATTTAGGGACGGGATTGGGAAACCTACGCGCGAAGTAGCAGCCGCAATGAAGGGGGAGGAGACCTATTGGTCCCTGCCAAACCCCCCCCCCCCCGGTAACGCCCCTAAATGGAGTATTCTGATAGATACATCTGCCTTGTGGATTTCTCATCTTGTGAATATCCCCCTGCGTCAGCAACGTTCAGAAAATTCTTAGTAGGTTTCTGGGATCTTCCGTGATTCAGATAGTAACTTGTTACTATTTTGTGTTACTGTTTCTCTGTCGAGTGTCTGTTCTTCGTCGAGGATGTCGTTGAGGAAGACTGGGTTCAAACAGTGCAGATCGTGTGCTAGGATGATGTTGATTACCGATCCGCACGACGATTGTTTGTGGTGTCTTGCATCGGACCATGATGTCAAGAGCTGCCGATCCTGCTACAAGATGAACACAAAGGCTCTACAAGAACGTGAGGCGAAACTTCTGCTGGCCAAGGTGAAAGGAAAAGAAGCGGGAAGGTCTTCGAGGTCAACATCTAGACGGTCGAGGTCGAGATCGGCTTCGAGGTTGAGGTCCAGAGTGCCGTCGAGGTCCAGATCGAAGTCTGCTTCGGGCTCCTCGAAGAAGAAGCACAAGAGGAGGAAGCATAGCTCAAGACATCACTCTGGCAAAGAGTCTTCGGATTCGAAGAGGAAGTCTTCTCGTAAACATCACAAGGACTTCGTGTCACCTTCACCTGAGCGATCTCGTGAGGTTTCCCCGGATCCGGAGCAAGAACCGAATCCGGATTCGCATCATTCTTCGGCACATGAGGAAGAAGAGGAGATTCCTCGGGCACCGACTCAGGTGGTAAACCCAGAGGACCAAGAGGGCCAGGAAGAACCGATGCCGGAGCAGCCTGCTTCGGAGCAGTCAATGGGTTCGTACCCTCCCTTTCCTGGTCCTGGACAGGACCCCTCACATTTCCTAAATGCCATGTTTGGCGTTTATACAAGGGCAATGTACCCCACTGGTGCACCAGCTGCTCCCATGGTTCCGTTGTCTTTTAACTTGGGTGTCCCTCAATCTTACGCTCCGGCACCTTTTATGCCGACGCCTTATACACCTTGGCTCGGTACAGCGCCACCGAGGTCATCGACTCCGCACACGGCTTCGCCGGCTCCGGAGCGACCTCGAGAACTGGTACGATGCCGGTTCGAGATTCTCGTCCTTCAGCTGTCCCGGCTCCTCGTTCGACGCCGACTCCGTCGGAGTCACCACTGGATCCGACGACTTCGATTCGTCTGGAGTGGTCGAGGTGCAGAGCTCAACGCCTCATGGAGGAAAAGGAGTACGAAGATCCTGAAGTAGAGGAAGGAGAGCTTCTGGATCAAGTGGACTGTTTTGAGGACCTACATAGTGCTAGTGGCCTGGAACTCTCTCCTGAGTGGGGTTTGCCATCAGTTTCTGACACACCATCTAAGGACGTGGCACCCTACGATGTCATTACGAAGGCTGCGGAGCTGCTTAATCTGACTTTACCTTCTGTTGAGTTCAAGCCTAACATCCTCAGAGGTTTTGCATTCGCCTTCCTCTATCATAGAGCCCTCACTCCCATTCACTGAGGCTTTGACTGAGCCAATAATGGAGGTATGGAAGAGACCATTGACTGCTCCTGCGGTATCCAGGTCGGTGGCAAGACGTTATAGGGTGGCACCTGGTGACCCTGAGTTTGTCTTCGCATCCTTCACCGGAAAGTCTGGTTGTGCAGGCCGCTTGTTCCAACAGGTCAGCAGGTTCATTTCCACAGGTGCCAGCAGACAAAGACTTTCTAAAAAATTGGACCAGTCTGCAAAAAAGATTTTCTCCTCGGGTAGCATGGCTCTTAAATCTAACAATGCTACTTGCCTGCTGGGGGTATGTATTCTGCATTGATGGACTCTGTGAAATAGTTGTCAACTAAGCTTCCAGAGGAAGTAGTCTCTGACACTCAGGCAGCAGCCCGCCAGGTTATTCAGAGTGGCATGGACACAACGGACTCTGTGGCCAGGATAATGGGCTCTACTGTTGCCACTAGAAGAGCTGCATGGCTTAAGTCTTCTGAATTTTCAGCAGATGTACAGTCTACTCTAATAGACTTGCCATTTGACGGAACTGGCCTCTTTGGAAAAAAAGCGGATGTAGCGTTGGAGAGGTTCAAAGATAGCCGGGCGACGGCAAGATCTTTGGGCCTACAGGCTAGAGGCTCTACCCCCAGGACTGATAAGGTGGCCCAGTACCAATTGGTAAATGCACCTAAGGTACACGTGTCAATTTAGAGAGAGAACAGCTAGGCTGTGGGTCTGATTAGCAGGCCCACAGCCAGGGAAAGTCGTAAACCAGTGAAGCAAAATGCAAAAAATCGGGGGTGACCATAGGATTGCAGACCCTACTCTCCTACAGTCATCATCCGTTTTCCACATAGCCAGTCACTTTCAAAAGTACTATTGTTCATGAGTATGACACCGGCAGCTTCCGAAGAAAGTAACATTTAACAAAAGCAAAGGCTTCCTTCGTCCGCTCATGTTTTTCCGTCTTTCCGCTGCCGAACGACAAGTACGGCCTTGACCAAGGAACAAATTGAACCAAATGTCCTAAACTTCCACACAGCCTTTGTTTGCAAGCCTCTCTCCAAGAATTAATGTAGAAAAACATAATTTTCCATTCCTGCGTAGCTGTGCAAGGCTCACTCTAGTCAAGCCATCTTGTCATCCATTTTAGAAGTAGGCCTCAAGCCTTTTGCATGCAATGCAATGAGGGTGTCTAGTATGCAAAGAAACACAAGACCATAATTAATTCAAGAAATAATAATTATTCTGTTACCCACCCTTTTCCCACTAAGTTTAACCCATTAGCTATGTTACCTAATTTTGCATTACAAACAAATAAACAAACACATGAGACGACAATACATAAACAAAAGCACATTTAAAGAATGCACATGTTATTATTTCCAAAACGGTTGCAATTAGTTAATGACAAACAAAAGGCAAAGTGATTGTATTATTATTGAAAGCAAAACGACAAACCTAACTAGAGTACAAATGATTAAACCCATATGTTCATGATGGTGCGTTTTAATCTAGGTTGAGTCAGTATACATATAAATCATGCAACACACATTAGTAAAAATAAAAATCACAAGAGTTTCATTTGTCACGAACTTTTTGGAAATAAATCTGAAAGTCCGCTCCATCAACGCCAAGCCTCCTCCTCCTCTACTTCCTCCTCTAACAATCATCCCCCACCCGCAGCAGCAAAGCAGCCCTAGATCCGCCATTCCGGATCATGCGGGTCCAGTAGGGGGTCGGCTTATTCATTTTCTACGGGATTGGGAATCGGTTACATCAGATCTTTGGGTTCTCAATCTCGTAGAAAATGGGTATGCTCTTGCTTTTCAGGAGTTCCCTCCCAATTACCCTCCTTGCCAAGGTTTTTGTTCAGAGGACCACCTGCTTCTCCTGCAGGAAGAAGTCCTGGCAATGTTCAGAAAAGGTGCGATAGAGGTGGTTCCAGAGCAGGAAAGGGGTCAGGGGTGCTACTCCCGGTATTTCCTGATCCCCCAAGAAGGATGGCAGGTTACGTCCAATCCTGGACCTCAGGATTTTGAACCTCTATCTCAAACAGGAGAAGTTTAAAATGCTCACACTTGCACAGGTTCTTCAAGCGCTGATGGAGAAGACTGGATGGTGCCGATCGACTTTCAGGATGCGTATTGTCACATCCCCATTCTGAAGTCTCACAGAAAGTATCTCCGTTTTACGGTGGGATCGCAACACTACCAGTTTGCGGTCCTTCCATTTGGGCTTACTACTGCGCCTTGAGTTTTCACCAAGGCGATGGCTGTGGTGGCTGCACATCTCAGAAGGTCGGGGATTCCAGTATTCCCGTACCTGGACGATTGGCTGATCAAAGCAGAATCTCCAGAGACAGTGCTCCGTCATCTGCAGGAGACAATTCAGTTGTTACACAGGTTGGGTTTTTCAATAAATGTACCCAAATCTCACCTGGTGCCCTCTCAGCGCAACCTGTTCATAGGTGCGGTACTGGACACAACTGTGTGTCGTGCATTCCCTCCTCCTCAAAGGATTCGCGACATACAGGAAAGGATTCCCTTGTTTTGCAATGGAGCGGTCGTTCTAGTCCTGAAGGTTCTTCGCCTGCTCGGTCTGATGGCTTCTTGCATTCTATTGGTCAACCATGCACGCTGGCACATGAGGGCACTCCAGTGGTGCCTCCGCAGGCAGTGGTATCAGCACAACAGAGATCTCAGGAAGTCAGTCAGGATCTCCAGAGAAACTGCAGCGGATCTGTCTTGGTGGAGCGTGGAAGGCAATCTGTCTCAAGGGAAGCCTTTTCATCTACCTCTTCCTGTGGCCACGGAGATAACGGATGTGAGATGTTGGCCTGATATATGATGCTCACTAGTTCTAGTGATCACCTTGTATCAGTCCAAACAACCCTTATGGTGATTGGTTGTAAGTTAACCTTGTAGACCAGCTATCCTAATGGTAGCATGAACAAAGCAGTCTTAGGCTAAACTCTTTTGGCATGTGAAGCCAGCTGTTTTACCACATATAACCCCTTGAATACCAAATGAAAGGACACCACACAGGTAGTTATGAAAATAAACAAGATATTTATTAACTAACAAACACCTCTGAACTCTTTATGAGATCAGAGGGCTAAGCACATAACAAGACTCTTAAGAATAATATGTTTAAGTTGCACAATTACAATGTTGCCCTAGGGGCACAACAAACCATATACTAAGTAAGTGGAATGTGAAAGTCGATAGAAGGAATGGAGCTGTCCAGAGGCTGTAGGATCGCTAGGACTACACTACCCTAACTTTAGGTAAGTAATAGGAGGCCCACGGAACTCGTGTGCAGAGTGTGGACTCACACGCGAGATGCGTAACGACGTCTATGGACAGTACAGTAAAAGGTGAGTACGGACAATCCTGACTAAGTAGAACTAAAACGACTGTGGAACTGGACACTAGGAGAGTCAATCTACCCTTGAGCACCGAAATGCTCGTGTTACCTCACCCACAGGCTGCGGGTGCATAGGTACGAAGTCGTGTCGGGTTCCGGCGTTGAAGTCTTTGGAGACTGGAAGAAAAGATAGTGCAGGCGAACAGGAGGAAGATGTCCGGTGTGATCCAAGGGTGGATCAGTGAAGGGGAGAACCTGAAAGCAGAGGGGACAATGTTCAAAGTCACTAGCCAGTGACTGGAGTGGAACCAGATGTCGTCGTCGCGATCAGGTGAAGAGGGGACGCTTGTCTCTGCAGCCACGTGGACCAGGAGGTGTCTTCGACGACCAGGATGGAGGCACGAGCTGTCCCACGCACGCTCTCGCTGTTGTCTGAGTCGGATCCGGATTTGGAGTCAACAGGCCTTGGCAAAGGCAACCCACGCAGTGAGTGGAAACGGCGTCTGGAGTGGACCATGAGGGTCCGGGGTGCTTCTCCTTTGCAGAGAAGCAGGGGCCAGTCTGGAGCAACCAGACCAGCAGATTGGATTTCTAGATTTGTCGTCTAGGAGGTCACTAGCCAGCCGGTAAGGGACCAGACAACGCATCGAGCAGCAAACAGGCAGAAGAGCCCCACGCAGCTCTCGTGGATGCTGGTGAGCTGGTCTTCGGTGCAGGAGCGGCTCGGGTCGGGGCTTCTCAGTCCCCAAAGCACTTGGTCGAGGTTACCTCAGAAGTCGTGCTGGAGCGAAGTGCTGCTTCTTCCAAGATGGCAGGTCCCACGTGTCTCGTCGCACCCACGGATCTCAGCTGTGCTGCAGATGTAGGTAGAGGTCGGAGAGGTCTGGGAATTCGGGTCTCGTCGGGCTCTGAAGTCTGAATCCTTGAGGGAAGACGACAAAGGGAAGCCGCTGGATGCTGATGGTGCCTGCTTGTGCAGGGTGGACACTCCTTGCCCACAAGGGAGATTTCTTCAGTCTTCTTAGCAGAAAGTCGAAGTCCAGAGTTTCTTCTTGTAGAGTTTCAGTTCAGGATTAATCTAACTCTGAATGGGACCAGCTCCTACCTTTATCCTGCTAAAGGGGGCTGTACTACGACTAGGTCCCTCCTATGGGTGGGACCAGGAAGGGGGGTGGTTACACCCCCTATCCTTTGTCCGGTCTTGCGCCAGAGCTGGGGATGGAGAGCCCCAGGAACTGGTTTACACCGGTGTATGCACAGAGACACCTTATGTGCTCCAGGCATGTCTCATTCCTTTCAGCCCTGTCCTACCCAATACACTAAATCCTGTCTTGGGTGGTGCTAGCACCTCCCAAGGCAGGAAACCCTTTGTCCTGGCCTCCCTTGCTGGAAGGACTCCCAGCAGCATGGGGTCAGACTTGTGTCTGTGGTGGCAGCATCCATTTTGTGATGCTGAGGCTCGGGTTAACTTTAACCGGGGTGCACAGTTAGTTACATGTCGTGTCCCTCTAGAAGGGTGGAATTCTACCCCCGTCGCCAGAATTGGCGAGGGGGTAGTATTCCAATTCGTATGACACCTTACTCGACATGTTTTGATAATGCTATGCCAAAGTTAGCAATAACCGCAAGGATTATAATGCACTTAAGAGTATATGGTATAGCGTTATCATGGAAACAGTTAAAGGACTTGGTTCCGAAAGCTGCAGACAGGCTCAGCTCATGCCAGAGCACTATCTCACATAATTCCAAGCACTCTGCCTCCAGGATTGTTAAGGCCTGCCATAGGAGTGACTGATAGGAGTATATGTGTCCATTTTAGGTTTAGATATAGGTATGCTATATCTAAAGCAAAGGGTGATTACACTACCTTGCCCCAGCTGATTGACATCAGCTAGTTGTGTCAGATTTGGAGGGCCAGCCAGGGGTGGCATAATACATGCTGCAGCCCCTGGTAGGCCTTGGGTTCACGTATGCCCTGGGTACCTATGGTACACTGTACAAGGACTTACAAGAGTGACCCAATACCAATTGGTAAATGCACCTAAGGTACATGGATGTCAATTTAGAGAGAGAACAGCTAGGCTGTGGGTCTGATGAACAGGCCCACAGCCAGGGAAAGTCGTAAACCAGTGAAGCAAAAAGCAATTATCTGGGGTGACCATAGGATTGCAGATCCTACTCTCCTACAACGGATGCATCCACTCTAGGGTGGGGTGCACATCTGGGGGATCTGGAGGTCAAGGGACTTTGGTCTCTAGAGGAAAGGTTGCTTCACATCAACCTTCTAGAATTGCGGGCAATACGTCTGGTGCTCAAGGCCTTTCTCCCTTCCCTTCACGGTCAGTCAGTTCAGGTCCTGACGGACAATACGACCGGGATGTGGTATATCAGCAAACTGGGAGGAGTGGGGTCGTGGTGTCTCTGCAGAGAGGCTCTGCGACTCTGGTCCTGGGTTTAGGACCATCAGATTTGTCTGATGGCAAATCACCTGGCCGGAGTTCTGAACGTATGTGCAGACAGACTCAGTCGGCGGTTCTCGGCCGATCACGAGTGGAGGCTCCATCCAGAGGTAATTCGCTACATCTTTCGGATGTGGGGAACTCATCGGGTGGATCTGTTCGCTACTCACGAGAATGCTCACTGCCCGTCATTCTGAAGTCTCCAGTTTCCGATGCAAGGATCTTGGGGGACGGGTTTCAGTTGAGTTGGGGAAGTCAACTCCTTTACATGATTCCTCCCATACCTTTGATTCCTCGGGTTCTGAGGAAGATTTGCCAAGACCGGGCCCAAGTCATTGATCGCCTCGGAATGGCCAAGAAGGGTGTGGTTCACGGATCTTCTCCACCTCTCCTCTCACCTGCCGCTCCGTCTCCCTTTCAGGGCAGACCTCCTCTCTCAGATGGAGGGGCAGGTTCTACACCCCCACATCCAGACATTACACCTTCATGCCTGGAGATTGAACGGGGCAACTTGAATTCCTTTTCTCTCCCTCACGATGTGGTGGATGTCATTCTTTCTGCCAGGCGTGACTCCACTAAGTCCATCTATTCTTATAGGTGGTCTAAATTTGTCTCTTGGTGTAGGGAGAGGGCTGTTGACCCTTTGAAGTCTCAATTGTCAGACATTTTACAGTTTGCTCTTTCTCTGGCGCAACAAGGTTTTGCTGTTGCCACAGTCAAGGGTTATCTTTCTGCTTTATCGGCATTTCTCTGTTTGCCGGATCAGCCCTCTCTTTTTAAGTCTCCTGTGGTTTTGAGATTTTTGAAGGGTCTTACTAATAAGTTCCCTCCTACTCCTTTTATTGTTCCTCATTGGGATTTGAATCTTGTTTTAACCTATTTGATGGGTTCTCCCTTCGAACCCTTGCACGAGTGTCCCATGAGGCTTTTATCTTTTAAAACGGTCTTCTTGGTTGCAATTACCTCGGCAAGGAGGGTAAGTGAGCTTCAAGCTCTTAGTTTCAAGCCCCCATTCTTGACTATGCATGCTGAAAGAATGGTACTCAGGACCAGGGCTGCTTTTCTCCCTAAGGTGGTAACTCCCTTCCATCTAGGACAATCCATTACCCTTCCTACCTTCTATCCTCCCCTCACCCTTCCAAGGAGGAGAGGCTTCATCGCTTGGACCCTAAGAGAGCGGTCAGTTTCTATCTCCATAGGACTAAAGACTATCGTATGGATGATCAGCTATTCATGGGTTTTGCTGGCTGCAAAAAGGGCAGAGCGGTGCACAAGCGCACACTTTCCAGATGGATAATCCTGTGCCTCAAGATTTGCTACTCTCTGGCGGGTAAGGACCCTCCAGAGGGTATCGGAGCTCATTTAACTAGAGCAAAGTCTGCAACATCCGCTTTGTCTAGAGGTGTTCCTGTTGAGGACATTTGCAGAGCTGCGACTTGGGCCTCCCTCCACACTTTCGCGAAGCACTACTGCTTAGATACCGAGGTGAGGAGGGACGGCCACTTCGCGCGATCTGTCCTCCAAGATTTTCTGGTATAGCAGAGTGGACACCCTTCTCCGGGAGTGAGGACTGCTGTGGGACTCTATTCACGAGGTGAGGAATCCACAAGGCAGATGTATCTATCAGAAGAACAAGTTACTTACCTTCGGTAACGCTTTTTCTGGTAGATACAGTATCTGCCTGTGGATTCCTCACTGACCCACCCGCCTCCCCGTTGTCCACTCTGCTGTACTTGTATTTATATGCATGTTTATGATTGAAATTTATATTTGGTTTACTTAGCTACACACTGTGTGTGTGCAGTTTTTAGGTTTTTATGTACTGTGTACAGTGTATATGTATATATCTTCTGTCATTGGTCCGTCCGGGTACCTCGAAGGCATGGAAAAAAGGGCGGAACTGATGTCATCACGCCGACGTGGGCCTAATAAGGAGTCAATGACGTCAGACGGAGTCGCGCGCGATGCCGTGCTCCTATGACTTCGTCCACGCCGGCGTGCTACAAAGAATTTTCCGAAAGTTGCTGACGCAGGGTGATATTCACAAGGTGAGGAATCCACAGGCAGATACTGTATCTACCAGAAAAAACGTTACCGAAGGTAAGTAACTTGTTCTTTAGGGGCACCCTGAACCTTCCTTAATCAGATCACGATTTCGAAACAAGAAAGAAAGACGAAAAAGAAGACCTGCCGTGCAGCTGCTAACAAGAGGACAACAGAAACTGACTTGGCCCCAGCCCTACAGGCCTGTTGATCCTTGAACCTGCTCCTGCTAAAATCCCGCCGTCTCCTGCAGACACCAACCTTGAGAACTCCAGAGGACCTGCCTGCCTTGACCCTCCTAGAGACTGGGACTCCCACGAGCAGTGGTTCTGCTCAAACAGCAATACCCCTGGTGCCAGCCAGGAACTGCGAATCCAGCCGACTCTGCACCCGCCGAGCCCGGCCTGTGCCCAAGTTGACAAAGACCCTGAGGACGTCCCCCCGGCGATTCTGACCTGGAATCTAGTGCCCAAGGACACTCCTCGATGACCCAGACGACGCCTGCAGACTCAGAACCAGGGACCCCTCCTACCGCGACCAGCAGAGGGTAAGATTTCCCGACTTCCAAAGACACCCCTGCACCCCCCGGCCTCAATGTGCCTACCTCCCCTCCAAGATCCCAGCTTACCCCTCGAAGTGTTAGTCGCTCCAGAAGATCCACTGTCCCCGGACCTGCAGTCTTTGTTCCCTTTTCAAGATCTCCATTGAATAACATTGAGAGCCCGACGGCTCAAAAGCACCCTGCACCCAGCCACCCGAGTTCCCCTGGCAGTGCAACCTGTGTCCTATCCTACTTCCCCCTTTGCCCTGAGCAAGTCGCCAGGAGCCCAGCTCCCACAGCAGCGTGGCCAGCTAGCCAGCAGCCACCAACCGAAGGCCCCCTGCCTCTCATTGGATAACATTGGGCCTAACTACCTCTGCACCCGGCTGCCCCTGTGCCGCTGAGGGTGTTCCTACCTGACCATGGGAGACCCCTGAGTCTATGCCCAGGACTTAACTCTGCCAGTCGAGTACTCACCAGCACCAACCCTGAAAAGTAATTCTAACCGTACTTACCAGTAACCTAAATTATCTTCCATAGGAAACCATTGATTTTTTTTCTGTGTCAATTTTTGCAAACTACAAATATTCTTTAAAAACCGTACCAACAACCAAAACATAATTACCTACCTGTTTTAGATAGAGGTACCAGTGCTGAACCTAGGAGTTCAATACTGGATTACAGAAGTAACATACAATAATATTCCTTGAAAGTCACTACTGTAACCAAAACGCTTTTACTTAACTGTTTACAGCTCCTGTCCCGGGACAGAATCTAGGATCCAGTCCTGTGATTAGAAAAGTAATCTACAAAGTAACTAATGGCATTTAACCAGAAAATTCCCATTTAGCTCAATGTTGCATTGTGTTTGAAATTGTGTTGCCTATTGCAACAAGCTGTAACTATTGCATTCAAAAAGTCTATTGCCTATTTGTGAAGTATTTAACTAAAGCAACTCATCCTGTGAAAATATTTTGATACCTTGTTGGTTCTAAAATAAAACCACTATATATTTTTTATACAAAACCTTTGGCCTAGAGTTCAGTTCTTAGGTGTGTGAGAACATTTGCTGACTGAGTGTGTACAACAAATGCTTTACACTGTCGTCTGATACAGCCTTACTGCTCGACCAAGCTACCACTTTAGAGAGTAAGGTTCTATCTAACTTTAGCCTCTACCAAACCTCTGGGGACTCTATACACACTGTACCTTACTTTGGTCCAGTATATATAGAGCCACTTTACTACAGCACCCAAAACCCACAGCCCGAGTTTGAGTGGCCCAACACCCTGAGGAGGTCTCCCAGCAATCTTGACCTGGGTTCTGTGATCCCTGACCTTCCTCAAGCTGACACTTGCAACAGAAGGGTCCCCCCGACCTAGACAGGAGCTGGTGAAAAGACCCGACGCCGAAAGACACCCCTGCACCCGACGTCCCACGTCCTTGGGTGACCTATGCTACGGTGTCCATTCATCCCTCAAGAAACCAACTTATCTCTCCAGGCGGTGCTCGCCTCCAGGAAACCTCCCTGACGGAGCCAGCAGCATCTTTTCCGAACTGGAGATATCCATTGAAATCCACCAGGCTCCTGAAGTCCCCTTGGCTCACTGCACCCGGCTGCTTCTGTGTGACTGGTGGTGCAGCTCCTGTGCTGATTGTTGGCCCCTGCAGTGCTGAGCCTAACCCCTTGAGCTTTGCTCCTATACCCGAGTGGCCTTATCGTAAGCAGGCCCTGACTGAAGTCCCATTAGCCCCTTTGACTAAAGTGGGGCCTCCGCACTCTGCATCCGGCTGCTCCAGTGCCACTGGTGGTGCAATATGCATGCTTATCTGGACCTTTGGGAACCCTGGTTCTAAGCCCCAAAACTCATACTTGTAATTTGTTTACTTACCTGTAAACGGTTAACACACTTGTTCTCTTAGGAACTAATGTTACTCGTTTTCGGTCCATAAAAATCTGTTAACCTGTGTTTTGAATGAGAGAAGTAACTATCTTAAACGTGAAAAAATATTACTTACCTTGTTTTTTAGGCTGTACAGTCTGATATTTAGGCATATCACTCCGAGTAGTCGATGTAATCCAAAAGTAATGCAAAAGTAATTACAAGTAATTTCTAGGTTATTTTAACTGTTTTCAAAGCATATACAAATCTGTAACAATTGCAAATCCGTTCCCAATTGCATTGCCTTGTAAAGTTTTACATTTGCAAGTGCATTTTACCACCTTGTTTGGTTCTAGAAATAAAACCTAAGTATACCATTTTTTATCCTTAACCTCTCGGGATTCTCTCTGAGTGTGTTATCAGTCCTTGATTGAGTGAATACAAGAAATGCTTAACATACCCTCCTGATAAGCCTAACTACTCACCCACACTACCACAAAGAAAGCTGTTAGTGATTATCTCATTTTGCCTCGGCTATAAGTCTGGGGATCCCCTAGACTCTGTGCACACTATACTTTACTTGGTATATTATATACAGAGCTAGCTTCGTACAATCTGGGATACGGTTGCACAGGTATTCCCTCAGTGCCTGGAGGAGGCCCAGGTAGTTCTCTCCCCGGCAGTTGAGGACTGGAAAGACACCGTGAAATTCACCATTCGAGGTGGACTGGATACCACCGGCTCACAGGGCAGAAAGGTTGCCTCGTCGGTAGCTGTACAAAGCTCCACCTGGTTGAGGACTTCTGGCTTTTCAGGGGGTGTGCAATCTACTCTGATGGACATGCTCTCTGATGGCACTTTCCTTTTCGGTAGAAGGCTGACTCGGTGCGTGAGTGCTTCAAGGAATCTCGGGCTACCGCCATACCCTTGGGCCTCACTGCTCCAACCTGTTGCCCTCAGTCTGCCATTTGTGGCTACGGAAGGGGCGCCCAGCTATGTCCTGTGCAGCCCATCCACCTGGTCATGTATGCGGTTCAGCCTCTGCATGTCTGCGGATGTGGACACAGCGTCCTCGTGAGTCAGGGCGCCAGCCCAACCCATTCCGCCTCTGCCTCCAAACCTTCCTAGTCCGGACAGGTGGGAAACTGCAGATAGTCCAAAGGGGCTAATCCCTCCCCTTCGAGACTAAACCTCCTTCCATGCCACCCTCATAAGACTATCTGTCATAGTATCATTTGACGCTTCTCCGTGAGGAAGTTATGCCTCTCTTGGCCCAGGGGAACATAGACAGGGTCCCTTTGCCAGAAGTAGGTCTATCCTGCACCGCCAGACCCTCAACTTTTTCCTTCGGAAGGAAAACTTCAAAATGCTCACTTTGGCCCTAGTCACTTCTGCCCTAGGGCCAAAAGCCTGTATGGAAGCATTGGACTTGCAGGACACTTATTTCCAAATCCCCATCCTGCCTGCTTCCTGACGTTACGGTGGACCACAATCACTTTAAGTTCACAATACTCCCCTTTGGCCTTATAAGTGCCCCTCGGGTGTCCACAAAAGTGATGGCGGTGGTCTCAGCTCATCTGCGCAGATATGGGGTACTATTCTTCTCCTATCTCCACGACTGGTTGTTGAAGGCTGGCTCACCCCTGGCTGTTGTCTCACATGTCCTGACTATAAATGTAGTGCTTTTATATAGTGCACGAATCACCCCCGAAGGGGTCTCAAGGCGCTGTGCACATACCGCTGTGGAACCCTTCCTGGCCTTTCCCTGTGATGTGCCCACTCCTGGGCACCCCCAAAGTGAAGCCAGGCATCCTAGCGCTGTTGGGGCCGTTGTGGAGATTAAGCAAGCTATTGCCCAGAGTTGCAGAGTGAGACCCATGATTAGAATAGGCACCAAGGCGAGAATTATCAGGTCCGGGGAAATTGTGCTCAAGACCCGCAGAGGCGGGAATTGAACCCTGGTCCGGGCCGGACCTCTGCATCAGGGTCTGCCGCTCTAACCATTGAGCCACACTTCTCCACACACACACAGACTATGGCGGACCTCCTGCATGTTTACTTGGGTACACTATCAACGTGCCAAAGTCACACCTGACCCCCTCTCAGAAGCTCCCTTTCATCAGAATGGTTCTGAACACAGTGCAGTTTTGGGCCTTTCAGATGGAGCAGTGAGTCTGGGATATTCGGTCTATGATATTGATTGGGATTTGGTGGTTTAAGTTGTTTTCGGTGTGCCAGAGAACTTTGACCTGCCCTGACCCAAGCTATACATTACTGTCGGCTAAGTTCATGATTCGTTGTGGCATAGACACCACTGATTACAATGGGTGAGCCATTGGCACAAGTGTCTCCATTTGCTGCCATGCTTGGCTGCAGTTGACTGGTTTTTCGGATGGTTAGTCATCCCTTATGGACATGCCCTTTGACTGGACCCACCTTTTTGAGGAAAAGCTAGAACGAAAACACTAGGGCCACATGCTCTTTCTGAGCTTATTCTCACAATCTCCCAAACATCCTGCGGCCCAAACTGACAATGTGCAGTTTTGGATGAAACTGCGAAAGATCTGCAGTGGTGGTTGCTACACTGAAATTGGTTCACTGGCAGACTTCTCTCCCTACTTCTCCCAGAGCTGACTGTGGGGATCCAATGCATCACTTCTGGGTTGGGGCAGCCACCTGGGTGAGGTGGAGGTCAGAGGCCTCCGGTCTACGGCAGTGTCCTGGCTCAATATCAAACTGAGGTCCACATGCTTGATGTTAAAAGCCTTCTTTCTGTCCATCAAATGTAGACTGATGCATATTCTCTCGGACAAACCTGCCGCCATGTGGAATTGTTACAAGCCAGGTGGGGTCATATTATGGGCTTTGTGCCTGGAAGCGCTACACCTCTGCGAATGACTGGACCATCACTGAAGTTTCTTGGTGGTAAACTCCTGGCAGGATGTTTTAATGCCAGACCAGACAAACTTCTCGGATCATGAGACAATTTAACTTGCAGGTGGTGCAGTCTTTCTGCAAATGGCGAGACTCTTGGTTCAATTGAGTCACAGCTGCTGAGAAAGCAATGTCAGCAGTTCTGTATGTTGGAGTTTGCAAGGTGTCTTCTGCAAGAAGATGCTTCCCACCCAGGGTGGCACTCAGGATTCCTGTATGCCTCCTGCGCCGATACCTCTCCTGCCCTGTTTGTGATGATTGGGACAGACCAGTCTCAGGTCATCCTAGTGGTACCAGATTGGGCACAGAGTATGATATCCTAAACTCCTCGGTATGAGCATCTGTCCTCTGATGAGGCTGCCCCTCCTAGACGATCTGCTGTTCCAGCAACAGGACAGGGTTTGCAATCTCCTCCTTCATGCTTGCAGATTGATCAGCAACAGCTAAACACTTTCCAGAGGGGGTTGATGTTGTGTTGGTAGCAAGATGTCCCTCGAAAAAGACTGGCTACGCCTGTCGCTGGTAGAAATTTGTGGTTAGGTGCAGCACGGGGCAGGTTGACCCCCTCCAGGTGATGTTATGACATTTTGCTTTTTGTTTTGTCCCTTGCCCAGCAAGGCTTTGCTTTACACACAGTTAAAGAGTACCTTTCAGTCATTTTACGGTTGAGGGACCTGCTCTCAATTTTTTTAAATCACCTGTTGCAATAATTTTTTTAAAGGTCGCTAACATTTGGTTACTCCATCTTCTTTAGTCATGCTGCCGAGAGACCACAACTTGGTCCTCACATATTTGATGTGCACTCCATCTGAGTTGTTCCTTAGCTGTCCCTTGCGCCGCCTCATCCACAAGACAGTGTTTTTCTTTGCCATAACATTAATTTTGCAAGGATATGAGCTTCAGGCTCTGGGTCAACCTGCTATATCTCACGTTCTTCCCAGACAACCTGGTTCTGCTGACGCATGCATCTTTCTTGCTGAAAGCTGTAACTCCGTTTCACATCAGTCAAAATATCACCTTGCTGGTGTTCTTTGCTCCGCCTCACCTCACCTCATCCTCAGGAGGAGAGACTCCATCGTTTGGGCCTCAAAAGAGCACTGAGCTTTTACTTAGATTGTACCAGAGAACACCGGGTGGACCATCCGCACTTTGTGGGGTTCACTAAAACGAAAAAAGGCAATGCCGTGTAGAAAAGGGACAACTCCTACTGAATTATGCTCTGCATTGAGATCTGCTACGCTCTGGCCAAGAAGTAGCCTCAGGAAAGGATGCAAGCTCATTCTTCAAGGGCCAAAGTTTCTACCCCTGTATTGAAATACAGAGTTCTTGTCCTGTTTATCTGCCAGATACCTAAGTGGGCCTTATTCCCAACACTCAAGAAGCACTGCTGTCTGGACAGACCGGGCCCGAGAGGGGCATTTCACCTGCTCTGATTTGAGTACATTCACAGACCCACCGCCAAATTGGTACGGCTTTGGTATCTGTTCAAGAGGTGAAGAATCTGAGGTTAGAAGTCTTTCAGAAAAACTAAAGTTAACATTGCTATCTGAAAGAAACACTTAGTGATAGATTCCTTACCTTGGAATTACCCCAGGCGTCAGACTGGATCTGGAAAGTTTTCATCAGCAGTACCCCTGCGTGTCGGAAGGTGGTGTTGTGCAGCTCCGCTTCTGTTGTTGGCGTCGTGGTTTCCAAGATGACGTTGCGGCAGCTACTTAGACGCCGTCCTCGTGCGCTGACGTCTGTTCTTTCTTTTTTGCGCCAGCAAGCGCATATTCGGAGGGAGCAGTACCCCTCAGTCATTTTTAGACTCGGTTTTTCTAGGCCTTTTTGTCTCTATTTTTCGATTCGATCGACTCCTGGTGCCTTAGGGATGCCCGGCTTCAAGTCTTGTGGAACTGTCATCGTATGATGTCAGTGACGGACCCGTATCGCGTGTGCCTCTAATGCCTAGGGCACGACCACGACCCAAAGTCGTGCCCCGACTGCCGGGCCATGGCGCTGAAGACTTTGCCGGAGAGGACCCGAAAGTTGCTTGAAGTCTGGCAGTCAGCTCCGCACCGCTCAAGATCCTGGTATCGTGGGAGGTCGAGGGACTGGTCGCGGAGCCATCACCATCGTTCGTCGAAATCGAAGTCTTCACACTTGGTGTCAGGTAAAACGATGCATCACAATAAGTCAACGCTGGTTGACCTTGTGACACCACTGACGTCGACCCCACTGGCACAAACTCCGGCATTGCTTTTGGCACCGGACGACATCGCACCTGGTTTCAGCCCCGATGTGGACACTGAGCCGGAATGGTGTCGCTTGACGCAGATTCCGACGCCGATAGGACCTTTCTTTCCCTATGTCCAGCCTCCTTATTTGAGGCCTGTTCATCAGCCTTCGGAGAAAGGGGAGGACTGGAAGGGGTCTGAGGACCCTCTCACAGCTCAGTGTGAGTATGACCCGGACTGGGCAGAGGAATTGGCCGATGCCAGTGGTCTGTACACTTCTCCTGACCTTGGCATGCTCACTTCTCCTACCGTGGCTACGGAAGAGGGTGCAAGTTACGCATTAGTGTTGCATGGGGCGGCCAAGGCCCTCCTACTCCCTACAGTGGCCGTCAGGACTAATCTCCTGACAGAAGTGCTTCAGCTGGTGGCTACCTCTGCAGAGCCACTGCTGCCTTTTAATGAGGCACTTTCTGACCATCTTTTGGATACCTGGACCGGGCCCAACACAGGGGCCCCTGTGGATAGGAAAGTGGCCCGACGCCATCGCCCAGCCTGGGCGACCCCCTTTTTCTCTCCTAAAACCCCACCCCTGAGGGCTTGGTTTTTCAAGCTTCCACGTCCCAGAGCGCATTCCCTACTGCTCCCCCGGACAGGGAATCCAAGAGACTCTAGCAGTTTGGGAAGAAATTTTTCTTCGCCCAGTTCAGGGCTGCGGGCTGTGAACACCGCATGCCTCTTGGGCCGTTATTCCCCCTCTCTGTGAGATACGGTGGCGCAAGTCCTGCCTCAGTGTCCGGAGAAGGCGAAGACAGTGCTCGCTCAGGTTATTACCGAGGGGAGAGATGCAGCAAAGTTCACAATATGATGTGGCCTTGAAACAGCCGGCTCGCTGGGCAGAGCGATTTCCACAACAGTGGCGCTCCGCCACCACGCCTGACTGAGGACTACTGGCTCCTCGGGGGATGTCCTGAACACCCTGATGGACATGCCCTTTGATGGTATTCGCCTTTTTGGCAACAAGGCAGATAGTGCGTTGGAGCATTTTAAGGACTCGCGGGCTAATTCAAGTCCTTGGGCTTTTCGGCCACTCGCCGTCCTCCGCCTTCTGCTTTTCGCTCCTTTCGTGGCCACGGAAGGGGCACCCCAACACGTTCGCTTAAGAGCCACAACCGCAGCAGTCTCAGCACGGCCTCGGACATGGGACCTGCAGAAGCGGGTCAGGGGCCCAGCGGGCGGGTCAGTCCATTTTCACCCCGTCCACCACTGCCCCAAAATCTTCTTCGTCCGGTCTTTCAGGCCGATCAAACGCCAGTGGGCGGCAGGATTCACCATCACCTTCCCCACTGGCGCACCATCAGTCCGGACAGGTGGGTTTTACAAATAGTCCAAAGGGGCTTCTCCCTCCCCTTCGAGACAACCCCTCCTGTCATGCCACCCCAGTACCACTGCATGTCGGAGGATCATTTGGCACTTCTTCAACTGGCCAAGGGGGCCATCAAGCGCGTTCTTGCGCCAGAAGTAGTACGTGGTTGTTATTCCCACTACTTTCTGGTGCCCAAGAAGAACAAGGGCCTGTATCCTGTCTTGGACCTCAGGGATGTTAATCGCTTCCTCCGGAAGGAGAAGTTCAAGATGCTAATTCTGGCTTAGGTCTTGTCTGCTCTCGACCCTGGAGACTGGATGGTAATGTTGGACTTGCAGGGCGCATATTTCCACATCCCCGTCCTGCCGGGTCACCGGCGTTACCTGCGGTTCACAGTAGGCCAGAAGTACTTTGTATGCCGTGCTTCCATTTGGCCTTACGAGCACCCCTCGGGTGTTCACGAAAGTGATGGCAGTGGTCGCAGCTCATCTGCGCAGATCAGGGGTTCAAGTCTTCCCCTATCTCGACGACTGGCTGTTAAAGGCGGGCTCGCCCCAGACAGTCGTTTCCTACCTCCAGACTATGGCCGGCATCCTGCATATGCTGGGGTTCTCCCTCAATGTGCCGAAGTCACACCTGATTCCCTCTCCGAAACTCCTCTTCATCGGAGCGGTTCTGGATACGACATAGTTTCGGGCCTATCCTCCCGAACGGCGAGTCCAGGATATTCAGGCTAGGATTCCGATCTTTCGGCCTCTATCCTGGGTTTCGGTCACGATTACCCTGAGGCTGCTGGCTCATGGACTCCTGCATCCTGCTGGTCACTCAAGCCAGATGTTATATGCGGGCTCTGAAGTGGGACCTGAAGTTCCAGTGGGCGCAGCATCACAGGAACCTGTCCAATTACATCCGGATCTCAGATGGCACTGCACAGCTGCTGCAGTGGTGGCTCACAAACCGACATTGGGTCCAGGGCAGATCCCTCTCCCTTCCCCAACAGGAGCACACAGTAGAGACGTAAGCCTCCCTCCTGGGATGGGGTGGCCACATGGGAGAGGCCTAGATCTGAGGCCTCTGGTCTCTGGCGGAGTCCAGGCCCCATATCAACCTTCAGGAGGTTCAATGCGATCCAACCTGCACTGAAGGCATTCCTTCCCTCTGTCAAAGGGAAAGTGTTGCAGATGTTCACAGACAACACCACCTCCATTTGGTACTGCAACAAACAGGGCGGGGTGGGGTCGTGGACCCTATGCCAGAAGGCTTTGCGTCTCTGGACATGGCTGGAACAGCAGGGCATTTCCCTGGTTGTTTAACAACTGGCAGGTTCACTGAACGCCATGGCGGACAAACTCATCCGCAGGTGCATGATAATTCTCGATTGGCGTCTTCACTTGGATGTGGCGCAAGGTCTCTTTCGACAGTAGGGAGAGCCTTGGTTAGATCTATTCGCCATCGAAGAGAACGCACAATGTCAGCATTTCTGCGTGTTGGAACTACCAAGGCGGCACTCGCTCGGCGACAGTTTTCGTCTCGAGTGGAGTTGCGGTCTGTTGTACGCCTTTCCGCCTATACCGCTTCTGCCCAGAGTGCTGAAGAAGATCAAGCGGACCTGGCCCAAGTAGAGTTTGGTATCCTGAGCTACTCAGTATGACGAAATATCCCCCGATGCGACTTCCTCTTCGGGAGTATTTCTGTCGCAGCAGCAGGGGACGGTCCTCCTCCCGAAACCTGTCCAGTCTCCACCTCTTTGCGTGGAGTTTGTGCGGCGGCAGTTGATTCCTTTTGACTTGCCTCCTGAAGTCTACGATATCATTCTGGCAGCCATGGGTCCCTCCACTAAGTTGGTATACGTCTGCAGGTGGAATAAATTTGTGGCATGGTGCACAGCAAAGGCTGTGGATCCCCTTTCTGCCCCTCTTTCAGAGGTTCTTCTGTTCTTTCTTTCACTGGCCTAGCAGAGCTCTGCTCTGGGCACTATCAAGGGCTACCTTTCTGCTATTTCGGCCTTTCTCAGGCTCCCTGATCAGCCCTCTCTTTTCAAGTCCCCTGTGAATAGATTCCTCAAAGGCATTACTCATCTTTTCCCTCCTATTCCTTTCATAATGCCACAGTACGACTTGTACCTAGTTTATTGTGCGCTCACTTTGAGCCTCTTCACAACTGTCCTCTAAGTCTGCTGACTGTGAAGACTGCTTTCCTGGTTGTCATCACCTCTGCCAGGAGAATGAGTGAGATCCAGGCTCTTTCTTGTAACTTCCTTTTCTATCTGTCCATCCGGACAAGGTTGTGCTCAGAACACATCCCGCCTTTCTGCCAAAGGTTGTCACTGCCTTTCACATTGGGCATACCATCACTTTGCCCACCTTTTTTCTGCCTCCTTCCAGAGAGGATAAGAGGCTCCACCGTCTGGACCTAAAACACACGCTCTCGTTTTACCTGAACACAACCGTTCTGGGTGGATGACCAGCCCTTTGTTGGCTACGTTGGCGCTGAGAAAGGTCTGGCCATACGAAAGCGGACTGTCTCCCGATGGGTCGTCTTGTGTATTAAAGCCTGTTATTCTTTGTCGAGAAAGGAGCCTCCCCAGGGCGACAGCAGCCACTACGGCGCTGGGACATGGTGCCCCACTTACAAGACATCTGTCAGGCAGCTACGTGAACTTCGCTGTAAACTTTTACAATGCACTATTGCCTGGAAAGCCAAGTTCGTGGATACTGCTTCTTTGGCCGTTCCGTTCTCTGGGACTTTCTGGTATGATCTTGGTCCGCAGACCCACCAACGGGGTTGATATTGCTGCGGTATTTATTCTAAGGTAAGCAATCTATCACTACGTGTTACTTTACAGATTAACAAGTTACTTGCCTTCGGTAACGTTATATCTGTAAGAAACTTAGTGGTAGATTCCTTACCGCCCCACCCATCCTCCCCGTTTCTGCGAACTGATTTCTAGGGTTAAGGTCTTCCCTTTCAAGGCCTAAATTTCAATGCACCAGTGGTCCGTATCTTGTGTGGCTCTGCGTTCCTGGCGCTGAAAGTTGTGTACAAAACTGACAGCACGCGTGGGCGGCATATATGTAGCTGCCGCAACGTCCTCTCGGCGACCACAACGCCAACGACGGATGCGGAGCAGCACGACGTCACCTTCCGATGCGCAGGGGTACTGCTGATGAAAACATTTCAGATACAGTCGGATGCCTGAGGGTAATACTAAGGTAAGGAATCTATCACAAACTAATGTTTACTGATATATCGGTACCGAAGGTAAGTAACGTGTTCAACTCTCATTCTGGTAGTCTCTCTCCAACTGCCGATTCCTCACCAACTCACCCTTCCTCCCCATTGTGTTGATTGTACACTATCTATTAAAAAGATTCCAAATCTAGGGGTCTGCACACTGCTCAAACTCAATTTGCTGTTATGCCTTTTTGTATCAGGGCGTGGACAGCCTTGAAAGCAACTGATGCCAGCGTGCGGGAGTGCTGTGCCATGTAGGCTCCGCAGGTCCATTTTGGAGTGGAATAATGTCAGCGCAGAGCTGCACTGCGCCACATTTCGACGTGCAGAGGTGCTGCTGAATAATTTCTGGATCCAGTCTAACACCTGGTAAATATTCAGAAGTTGAGAACTCTATACTAGAAAGTGTGTTTCCAAAGGTAAGTAACTTGTTACTTAAAACGCAAGGTAACCTACAGTGCTGTTCAACAGGGTCTTTCCCGGACATCTAAGAGCAAGGTAAAATGAATGGTGCTCAGTGGGGGAAGAGGTGACGCAGGCAGTACGAGACGGCAGCACATTTGATTTTTATTGCCATTTGTGAGTCTGAGATGCATTGAGGTTCTTCGTTTGCTGCGTACAAGTAAAGGTTTTTATCTTCGTCTTGGCATGTGCTGAACAGGGTGTTTACTGAAGTTGTGCGATGCTTTTGTTTTAAGAAGGGCAAGATTTTCTTTTGAATCTGGGGGAAGGTGGTGCATCGATCAGCGGTGCTAAGATAAATTGTGAATCAAATTTAAAGCCTACATTCCTTCGACTAATAGGCGTAAGCCCAGGGGTTCGCATGTCCACGTAACCATTTACATTTTCATTTGCCGAATTAAGGTTTAACCTGTCATTGCCAATCTTTGAGTTAATTTTTCACTTTGTTTTGTGAAATCATCTGATAATCTCGATTTGGTCACTTGCATCATTTAGATTACTTTGGTGTTATTACAGACACGTAAAAGAGAAGGTTTTGGAGAACTCCAGTGAGGGGTGCAACGTAAATTTAAGCTGGTGATGAGGATTCCGTTTTGGATTCTTGCATTGGACATGTAGCATTTGACCAGTGGAGGCTGGATTCTTTATTATCAATGCCTACAGATTAAGCCAAACTAAGGTGGCGATTGGATGGTGGTAGATTCCCATCCACTCCATGTTTTAGGTCTCTCTGAATGTATAATGGTTGTGCTGAAAGTGAACATCAAGAAGAACTCCTTGATGAAACCTGCTCAGCAAGAGTTGTTTGTTTGCAGCCTTCAGGACTTCAGGCAGTTGCACAGACTTGTAGGAAGATTAGGAAAGATGTATTTTGGTTGACATTTTATCTTGTATAGTAGTAGATTATTCATAATGATTTATAGATTTCTAGCAATAATAATTAAAGTTGGTCTTTGCAACGTTGCTGTGTTGTCGCTGCAAACGTCTAAAAGTCAGATTTTAGAGGTTGCTTTAAAAATCTGTTTTTTTCTGAAGTGGCCTGCCAGTCAAAAACTGCACACATATTACTTAGGTTATTTGTTATTTTATTCAGTATATACACAAAAGATTGAGTTTATTCATTTTGAAACCTTGAATGTCATGAAAGTCTTCAGAGGGAGATTTTTAGCATTTCTGTGCTTTTTTCATCATGGTTAAGTATTCCGTTTGATTGTGATTTTTCCTCTGTCTGTTTTACAGTGCTCTTGTAAAGCTGATGAATAGATCTATAGAAGGAACAGCTGATGATGAAGAAGAAGGTGTAAGTCCAGACACTGCTATTCGTTCTGGTCTTGAACTCCTAAAGGTAATGTACACAATTCTGCATTGCCAATTTAACTTCTTTTGAAAACCATAACTCAATTTGACTTAAGATTGTTCCTTGTTGAAGGTGTATGCCATTCTTACACCTAATGCCTGCGTCCGAATTGCTCCAAATGTTTGTTTAAGAAGGAAACCTATCCTGGAGGAACGATGTGTGGAGGGAGAATTGGAATAATTATTTGTCTCTAGCATTATTTAAAATTCCTCAGCGCTCTTTGAGTGCTTCTTAGATTCATTTTTTGACTGTTGTGCACCACTATCAAAACGCTCTATTTGTTGATTTTGCAGTGGTATAAGTAAGTACATGGTGACATGAACTACATAGGAAACACTGAAATCATGGTTGAACATGGATGTGGGACTCCAGCTGAGAAAATGGATTTATATTTGTGTCACTTTGGCCAAAGAAAATAGTACAAGGCTTTAGGCATTGATTTTAATTAAGGGAATTATTACCTCTCCATGGCATGTCAAAGTAGGTACTTATAATGGTAAAATTAATGATGCACACAACATTATGTGGTAGATTACAACTGAAAAAGCTCTAGTGCCAAAAGAAGTCTTCAGTCGCAGAAAAAAAAATCCTGTAAGTGTGTATTCCTGTGTTGCTTTTTGAAAGACACACTTTTAGAGTATATACACTTGGAGCTCAGAAGGCAGTAATGTTTTAAGTATGAGATTTTTTCAGGTTAATGTTGCATTTAGTTATTATGATTACATACAGATAAATGTTTGTTTCAATGTTACAAAACAACCTCAAACCTCCAACCCACACCTTTGCTCCGATTGCATATGTCATTCATCTTCTAATGTCTCCTCATTTTCATTTGTAACATCTCTCTGATACTGCAACTGTACCCAAGTATCTCTGACTCGAAGATACGTCTCAAAAGAGCCCCAGTTGTTTCTAAGACCTGTCTGAGGGCTCTCTTTCAGAGGTTCATCCTTGCGTTCATAATTTGTGAGCCTAAGCAGCCAGTCATTCAAGCCCAGCCCACCTTTCCTGCCACAGCAGAGAGCAGTGTTGCTCTTTACCGTCCGAAAGGCAAGCATAAAGAGCATTCCTCCTAGAATTCTTAGGGATTTCATTCGTGTCCTTTGTGACCATTACAACAGAAGTCCTAGTGATCAATATTCCCAGCATCCCTTTAACAACCATGCCTAATCAAAGCAAAGACCTCCACATTCCATCTGTTAGAGCTCCCCCTGCTGTCATCCAATGGTACTGGGACCTGGGTATTCAATGTTGTGTATAAAGTGGTCCCAGTCAAAGCAAAAATACACAATCACAATTTTCATACAATAAGCATATTTTGAAAAAAACTTTATAGGACAAATTATTCTGAGCGATGTTATTTAATATACATCCTCAAATGCAGATCAGTTGTCAGAGCAAT
Source organism: Lissotriton vulgaris (assembly GCF_964263255.1). Taxonomy (NCBI): domain Eukaryota; kingdom Metazoa; phylum Chordata; class Amphibia; order Caudata; family Salamandridae; genus Lissotriton; species Lissotriton vulgaris. The sequence continues at coordinate 7,620,098 of NC_141690.1, forward strand.
CCACAAGAACAATAATAGACATTTAATCTTATTGCCCAAGAGGAGGGGCGTGGGAAAGGAAGGACAGGTGAGGGAGGGGACGTGATCAGGATAGTGTAAGAATTTGATAAGTTGTAAAGTAAATAACAAGTGGTCTTATATACATTTGAAAATCAGTACCACATTGACATTCAAATAATTATACATTTGATAATCCTATCCCAATAGCACAATAACACAGCCACTTAATGTTCTGTTGTCGATGGGTGGGAACAAAGGAAAAAAGGTGTGTCGACGTTTCGACCCCAAAAGGTGTAGGCTGAATCCTGCCCTACTGCGGGGTCTTCTTCAGGACAAGTGGGGAGTGGAGTGACAGGGTGGTGGAGGGCACCTAAGGAAACCACATCTGTCGTGTGGCACCGTCTACAGTGTATGGTGGGCCGGAAGGCTCCAGTGAAGAGGGAGAGCGCATGAACCTAAAGTTCATGTACTCGACCCGAGCTTCATAAGGTGAACTTCGTAGGTAATCGTTTCCAGTATATACTTAGGGGATATCGTTCGGCCGCAGTAATTTTGTGGCGCTGGCATTCAATGCCGACTTTCAACTTCAATCGAATCCAATTCCAGGTTGCAGATCTCGGAAATTATGGCATAGTCGCTCGCCGGGTTTCTCAAGTAGAGTTCCTATCCGCTTTCTCTCTGCCCTCATACTTATGGCTATCTCTAAGGCCCCAAACGTGACTTCATAAAATAATTTTTGATCCTGAAGAAAATTTAACATCTCTACCACATTCCACACCTCACTTCGCCCCTCTCTTATACTAAATTGATTTGTGGTAACATTGTTAGCTTGTGATTGCCAGGCTCAAACATAACTGGTAGACATAAGGATGTTTTTTTCTCAAACTGCAGCTATTTGCCTTAACATCCAGTTTATCAATCTCCATGTTCATCTTACCATGCCCCAGCTATTGTTTTCCCTACATCGTATTGTTACTCAGACCTGGATCTTTCGCTGATCATGCTTCCTCTTTGATCTTACTCTCTCTGCTGCTAGTGCTGGAACGTCCCTTTGCCGGGAGAGCCATGCACTCTATCTGGATACTTTAATATGTGAAGTATTGCGCAACGAGACCAGGACTACTTGACCAGACAACTAGCTTTGAAGAAATCACTTGTGTGACGAAACACGTGTCCGCTGCTCTTCAAATTCAATACAAGCTGCATTGCAACACAGGCTCCTGACATTTGATTGGTGGGGTGCAGACATCATGTTTTTTACAATTATTTCTATTGTTGACCTCTTTAAAGGTGAAATGTACATATCAGATTTTGCGATATTCGGGGGGCGCTAGGTGGCGCACAACCATGATGGCCGCACGCCTGTGAGGCTCCAGCCCTACTGAGCCAAAAATCATTCAGTATGCCCATCCTGTATTAATATTCAGCACCTTTACCTGCACCGCGTGATTCCAGAATCTGTGCTGCCTCTGGGGATACCACCTTTGCCATCCTGGCCTCGAGTGTGATTGAGTACTGCCTGCGGCGGTGAAGAGCGGAAAGTACCGGGCTGCGTCTGAGGCTCTGTTGCGGCCTGTCCGGACTAGGAGAGGCTGCAGCTCTGTGGGCCCGACACCTGAGCTGCGGAATCCTGTGGCGGGAGAGTGCAGCGGCCACGGAGTGCAGTGGGAGCTGTCACCGTGACCGCGGGATGCTCCCTGGCTTTGGCGGCTTGTGGGTTGCGGCGGACCCTGCTGACCGGCTGCGGAGAGGCGCTCGTGACACGGGGGCGCCGACACCTGCCCGGCTCCGGAGTTGCATCCTGCTACCCCCTCCTGAGTTGGATCGCTGCCGAGACTGGACCGCTTCACATCCTGCAGGCCTCTCTTGAGAAAACCGGACTAATTTGCCTGACTATGACCGCTGTGTGGACGCCCGCCGTTTTGCAACCCTCGGCGAGGCCGGATTCGTCACAGTGCAGCACGCGCTTCCTAAAGGAGTTGTGATTACGAGAATAAGAGCAGGTCCGCTATGAAAACACGACTGTCTTTTTCCCCAGACTTTACTCAAACGGTACAGGATGCTAGACGGAAGTTCGCCACTGTCAAAAAGAAACTACAAGCACAACACATTCCCTATGCAATGCTGTACCCAGCCAAACTGAAGATCACGCACCTTGGCTTGCAACACTATTTCTTGAACTCGCAGCAAGTTGAAGACTATCTTCGACGTCACCGGCGTTCAGCCACTGCGGAGTCGGAAGTTGGGAATCGGTCCAGATCCCAGTCGCCCAGGCTACAGAGGTACTTAAATGCTGTGAACCTGCTCATGCTATCTGGAACTGTGCTGGTGATGTATATGTGGTTTTACATTTTGGACATCTGTTTGGCTCGGCTACTTGCCTCCGTCCCACGGTCACTGCCCCCTAGATGGCGAGGTTGTGGTGGGTGAAAGCATGGAGGGAAGTGGGCGGGTTGTGAACCCCTAGCGAGACCCTGTGAGGGCAAGCCCCCTGTGGCTCCCTTAAGGGGAGTACTGCTAATTGTATTATTTTGGTTTTTGGGGGTGGGAGAGGGTTTGTACCCGGCAGGTTGGGGAAGCCGGTCTGGGTTGTGGGAGGTTGTTTGAGCTTGACTACGCAGCAAAATGTCCAGTTTTCCGAAGGCAATGCTACATGGACTCAGGATGCTTATTTCATGTGTTTAAAGGGCTGACAGCACACAGGACATTAATAACATTGTTGTAGCTTCCTGGAATATTCGAGGTCTCAATGACCCTACGAAGAAGCGGCAGATCGTAGGGTATCTAGATAAACATCGCATTACGGTTGCCATGTTGCAAGACACACACTTGGGCCCTGGCGCAGACTCCCACTTTGCTTCACGGTCGGTCGCATCGCAGCTTTGCATCATATTCCACATATTCCCGCGGTGTGGCTATCTTGGTAAAGAAGGGGGTTGCTTTTAACCCTGGTGGGTCGGAGACTGATCCGGCAGGTCGATACTGCCTACTCTGGGGCAAGTTTTACTCTCATGATGTCCTATTCGCTAATTACTAAGGCCCTAAAACGGATGACCCACAAGTCCTTCTCCGCCTCTGGGGTAGGATACAAGAGACAGGGATTCCTTACATTATCTATGGCGGGGATTCCAACACTGTTATGTATTCCCACATAGACCGTTCCCGCGACTCCCCTACCCATTACACGGACACTGAGGGATATTATAGCAGAGAATTACTTATTAGACTCTTGGAGACACTTACATCCCACGCAGCAAGAGGGCACACACTTTTCAGCATTTCACTTCTTCTGGGCCAGATCAGATTACCTGTTTATATCCACTGGGATGGCTCACTGGTTGGGAAGGGCGACCCACTTATGTCGAACGCATTCAGATCATTCCCCAGTTGTTATCGAACTGCATTCTCCCCTCAATCACACCCCATATAATAATTGGCGCCTTAATCCCCTATATTTGCAAGATGCAGCGTTGGAGCAGGACATACAGGATTTTTTCGATCGTACCCTTGACTCTGTTCCAAGTATCACAATAGTTTGGGAGGCGTTTACAGTGACAGCCTGTGGCTGGTGCATCTCCAAGGGTGAAGGTATTCTTAAGTCCATACGCATTAGCTTATCCACACTGGAGAAGGAGCTCAAGCATTTGGAGGGGGAGTTGACCTCGGCACTGCTGGGAACGACCTCCGAGATACTCTGCTCAAAAAACTCACGGAGTATGAGGATTTCTCTGACAGGGAATGTAGGTTTCGGGGGAAGCACCATGTAGCGAGAGTTTGTGGAGAGGGGGATCTCCCCGGGAAAGCCCTGGCGGCCGCGATCAGGCCACCCAGATTATCTGATTACGTAACCGAGCTGCAGGATGATCAAGTGGACATACATAGAAATCTTCCTGACCAATTGCGCACATTTAGATATTACTACAGTAAATTTATACTCCTCCCATAGAGGTACCCCACTTAATCTACTATCCTACTTCGAAGACACAGCCCTCGCCTGGTTGGGAGATACCCAGCGGAAGTTCCTCAACCTCGATCTTGAACTGGACGAGATAACGGACGCCATAATGCAAATGAAATCTGTCCGGGCCCCTGGGTCTGACTGGATACCCATCGATTTTTACAAAATATACGTGTCCATTTTGGCCCCCATCTTGAGGGACGTCTTCTATGCTGCGTTGGAGGAAGGCAGTTTGCCTCTAACAATGCGGGAAGCACTAATCACCTCCTTATTAAAACCGGCAAACCTTTCCATAGCTGTGATTCCTACCGACCCCTCTCCCTTCTAAACTGTGACACCAAAATACTAGCTAAAGTTCTGGCAACCTGACTTAACCTTTTAATGCAGGGCCTGGCACTCCCTGATCAGGCTGATTTTATACCGAACAGGGCCACATCGCATAATCTCCGTACCCTGGCTGCCGTATTACAGGATGTTGACCCTAGGTGCTCAGCGATTGTGGTATTTCTCGACGCTACCAAAGCGTTTGACTCCCTAGAGTGGGACTACCTCCTGGGAACCCTGAGATACATAGGTATGCCCGACACTTTCCTCCAGTGGATTCAACTACTGTATACCCAACCAGTGGCCTCTCTTCTCCTGAATGGGGCCAAGTCCTCCTCCTTCACCATCTCCAGAGGCACCCGGCAGAGGTGTCCCTTGTCCCCTATACTCTTCGCCCTGGCCATTGAGCCTTTAGCTGCTAAGCTCCGTCAATACCATAATCCGAGAGCGTTAATGTACCCTGCCAGGCAGCTGATTATATCCCTTTATGCGGACAACATGATGCTGTATAAACACAAGCCCCAAGACAATCTCAACCCTATCCGTCGGGAAATTACTAAATTTTTTTTTTTTTTTTTTTTTTTTTTTAAAAACCTTTATTTATAGGAAAAAGTACACCGCTATTCAGCCATACATCCCGGAGGCCAGGCAGCATTAAGGCAATAGGATAGGTCATGTACCATATCGGAAGCAGGAGCAATCAGGTTTCATTTTTAAATAACATCAAAGCTGAAACAAGTAAACCATAAGATAAAAGGGCCCAGAAGGCCAAGAAAAAGAAGTGTGCAAGAGGCACAGGAGAAAAAGAAGGGAAGAGAGGGTAGGCTGAGGACAATACAGATTCAGCGGACTTGCGTGGCGGCAGGAGGTCGGGGGCTGCACACCCAAGGTAACACACTGACAATAACAACAATGAGGCATGTGGGAAGTAGTACCGCAGGATAAACAATCTGGAGCCACAGGTAGGGGGCACTACGGGGAAAGCTGGATCTCGGGATCAAGTTCAACGGGGGGGTCGCAAATATCACCTCTATAAGTGTTCCAGGCACCCCAAACAGATCTCCACATTTTATGTTTACCCCTGGCTACATACACCGTCTTTTCACGCAGCATGCACCAGTCCATAGGCTGAGCGAGGGAGGAGCAGGCACACCCCATTTCTGGGCGATGTCTCTCTTAGCCACCATATTGCCCAGGGTGACCCAGCGGGTCTGTGCGACATTGTAGTCGGTCGGGCCCCAGATGTTAAGGAGGCATCTCCGGGCCTCTGCCGGCAGGGCCACACCAGTCACTTCTTCCATAACCTCATGCACACGTTTCCAATAACGGGCCACATCCGGACACTCCCATATGATGTGCAGGAAGGTCCCAAGCATACCACACCCCCGCCGGCACATGCCGTCCATAGAAAGCCCCATACGTAGAAGTCTTGGGCCGGTGACATACACTCTGTGCAGTATCTTCAGCTGCACCAGGCGGAGTCGTGCAGATATGGCCACCTCCCTAGGGGAGGAGATCGCCGATTGCCACTCCTCGTCATCCACCTCTATACCGTCATGCACCCACAGCTCTCTGTCGCACCAGCAAGTCCACTCGCACATTAATAAGTTTTTTATACGTTAGGGAGATAGCGCTGTCCGGCATATGGCCGTCCAGCACCCGATCCTCCAGGGGGGATGATTCAGGGATAGGCTCCCCTTCCACTACATAGGGAGAGAGGGCATGACTAAGCTGGGCGTGTCGGAAGTATTCCGTCGCCGCCAGTTGGTGTTCAGACTGCAGCACTTCAAACGACTTGACCCGTCCTCTGGCCACCATGTCCCCCACCTTGGAAATCCCAATGGTGTCCCACCTGTCGAAGCCCTTAGTATGCCACAGCTTCCCCAGTATATCCGAATCAAACAGCGGGGTGGCCATAGTAACCTTATTATGCCAGCCCAGAGTTTTAGTAATTGTGCGCCATATACGCACCATCGTCATAGTGGGACCTGTCAGCTTCCGATCCAGAGATCCGGAGTACAACGCTCTATAGTAATTCCCATCTCCCACTAGCCACCGATCCATGGCATAGCCTGGGTTGACCGCCGGGCCGTAGAGGCCATGATTGATTGCCGCCAGCTGGGACACCCAGTAGTAGCGCCTTACGTCAGGTAGGGCAATGCCCCCGTCATAACTTGGTATAGTCAACTTAGCCAACGAGATTCTCGGCCTACCATCCCACAGCAACGCCCGCTGCAGTGATTCGATATCAGTAAAGTATTTCGCCGGTACGGGGTCCTGTGTATTCTGCAGGGCATATAAGAAGCGAGGCAGCGCCATCATCTTAAAAAGCGCGGCTCTACCCATCAGGGAGATCGGCAACTTCTTCCAGCCTTCGACGTCCCGGCGCAATCGCTCCAACGGCGGGAGGAGGTTGTGCGAGTACTGGGCTCGGGAGTCCCGCGACACGTAGATGCCCAAGTACCGAAAGCCCTGCTGGGCCACCTGAATTGAGCACCCACGGGGGAGGCGCGGCGTGTCTCCGGACAGTACGTACAACGAGGATTTGGACCAATTGATCGCCAGGCCCGAGTGGGTCCCGAAGGTCCGCAAGAGTTCAAAGGCCATTATGAGCGAGTGGCATGGAGAGGAGAGGTACAGAAGGATGTCGTCCGCATAGAGCGATATCCGGTCCTCGAAACCCGGGGACCACGGTATCCCAGAGATATCGGGGTGCGTTCTAATCCAGGCCGCCAGTGGCTCAAGTGCTAAGGCAAATAGGAGCGGGGAAAGCGGGCAGCCTTGCCTAGTGCCCCTGTGCAGCGCAAAGGAGGCAGACAACCGACCATTGACCGTCACATTGGCCATTGGAGCGGAGTACAGCAGCCGGACCCAGCCGATGAAAGCGGGGCCAAACCCCAACTTGGCCAGAACTGCCCACAGGTAGTTCCACTCCAACGAGTCAAATGCCATAGTGGCGTCGAGGGAGGCGAGGACAGCGGGTTCTCGGAGCAGATGGACACGCGCCATTACTGCGTGAAGCCGTCTCAGATTGAGCGCCGTATTCCGATGCGGGATGAAACCGGACTGGTCCGGGTGCACCAGGTCCGAGATCACTCCCACCAACCGATTAGCCAATAGTTTGGCCAGAATTTTGGGTTCGGCGTTTAAGAGGGAGATGGGTCGGTAGGATCGACAAAGATCGCGAGGCTTCCCCTCCTTATGTATCACCACAATGGTGGCCAGCCGCTGGTCGGGGGGGAGTTCTCCCACCTCGCGGGCCTCAAGGAACATGTTTAACAGAGGTGTCGCAAGTGCGTCGGCCCTGAGTTTGTAGAGCTCAACCGGGATGCCGTTTGGCCCCGGCGCTTTGCCCGAGCGTAATGATTTAATAGCCAAGGCCGTCTCATCCACCGTTAGGTCCCTATCCATATCGACGCGCTCGAGGTCCGAGAGGCAGGGAAGCTCAATGTCCTCCAAGAAGGATGCCGACGCAGACTCCGGGAGGGGGTCCGCCGAGGCGTAAACCTCCCCAAAGTAGTCCGCGAAGGACCCAACTATAGCCGCCGGGTCCGTGAGGGACAGGCCCTCCGCACTGGTCAGCTCCGGGACCACCCGAGACGCGAGTTCCCTTCTATCTAGCCACGCCAGGAGCTTGCCAGCCTTGTCACCCGCGTCATAAATTCTGCCTTGCTGTTCCCTGCTCAGGGCTTTCGCCGCGTCAGTGGCGGTCGCCCGAAGCTCAGACTGTTTGAGGGAGAGAGCGTGGAGTAGCTCGGGAGACGGGCCCAGCTCCAGCTGGGAGTTTAATGCAGCAATGTCAGATTCCAATCGAACTACGTCCTCGTCCCGCCGCCGGCGGACCTCCGCAATCAGGGAGAAGGCCTCGCCGCGAAGCACAGTTTTGAAGGCCTCCCAAAGGGAAACAGACGAGGCAACCGATCCTGTATTCTCGACGAAGTATCGATCCATAGCTTTAGCCAGGAGCGACCTGGTCTTCGGGTCGCGAAAATACCAAGGGTTGATGGGAGCCACCCGCGAGGACACGGGGGTTCGAAAGTCAAAGGAGACCCAAACCGGGGAGTGATCCGAAATGCCCCTAGCCAGGAGACGCGCAGTGGACACGGACTGCGCCTGGGCAGCCGGAGTGAGGACGTAATCCAGTCTAGAAAGGCTACCATGGGCGCCGGAGAGGAACGTGTACTGTCTCTGGGAGGGGTGCAACAGACGCCAGCAGTCAACCATCCCCATGGAATCTAAGAAGTCAGACAGCCAGGACTGGGAAGGACGCAGATCTCTGGATGGGAAGCGGTCCAGGTCCCCGGAAATGACAGAATTAAAGTCACCACCCACAAGCAGCAGCCCCTCGGGGAGACCCAAAATGGCGCCAGCTAGATCCCTGAAAGTAGTCTCTTGTAGCCCCGGGGGAACATAAACCGAAACTAAAACTAGCGTGCGGCCCTCCCATTTGCCCACCACAGCAACATATCTGCCCCTCTCATCCGCAAGCACCGACTCCACCTCCAGCGGAAGGGACATGCGCACCATGATGCCCACCCCTCGTGATCCCGAAGAGAACCCTGAGTGTGCCACCATTTTGAAACCACGTCTGGTCAGAGCTTTACAAGTGTGCCCCACTAGGTGGGTCTCTTGCAGGAAAACCACATCTGGTGAACAACGTTTGAGCATTTGCAACACCACACCCCTTTTAATACGGTCCCCCAACCCGTTTACATTCCAGCTTAACAAGTTAAGAGTTCTACCCCCCATCATCAGGGACGTTCCGCCCCCTTCCCCCCACCCATGCCCGCAATGGCGCCCACAGCAGTAACATAGCAGCGCAATAAGACCTCAGCCAGGACAAAGAATAAGACAAGAAAAGAAGTAGAAAAAACACACCCCAACTACCCACCACCCTGCACCCCTGCATAAGACTAAAATCCACCCCAACTAGCAGTGTGCCTGTCGCCCCTTAACTAACCTACAAAAAGCCCACAGAGGAGAAAGGAGACATCCTATCACCCCCCGTCATCCCCCATATTATTGACAAAACGAGTCAAACCATAGCAGCAGTGTCTGAAGTGAAAGTCCCATACGGCTACCCAGCTCACAGAACGTCAAACAACAAATATTCATTCCTGCGCTTCCGCGCCCCCGGTGGAATCCTCCGTCTGGTCAGCCGGTTCGCGTCGCTCCTGTGGCAGGGTATCCAGCCAGTGCCCCACCTCGTCTGGATAGTCAAAAAACAAAGTCCGGTGGTCCCGCTCGATGCGGAGCTTGGCAGGGTAGAGCATGGAGTACCGCAGGCCCATTTCTCTCATTCTTCGTTTCACCCCGGTAAAGCTCTGACGCTGTTTTTGCACCGCCTGGGTGAAATCCGGAAAAAAGTTCACGTCTGAGTTCTGGAATCGCAAAGGACCCGCGGCTCTCGACGCCTGCAGGATAGCGTCTCTGTCCCTGAAGTTAAAGAGCCGTGCGATGATGGGGCGAGGGAAAGTGCCAGACTTGGGTGGTCCCCCCGGTATCCTGTGTGCCCGTTCCACCGAGAAGAACTTACTCAGGCCCCCCGGCGCTAAGTTCTTAAGCACCAGCTCCTCCACGAAAAGTTCAGCCGAGTCCTCCTCGGCCTTCTCCGGTACCCCAGTAATACGGACGTTCTGGCGCCGCGCACGGCCTTCAAACTCGTCCAGTCGGCGCGCCAGCATTCCGTTCGCCAATTTCAGGCCACGTACCTCCGTCTGGATATCGGACACATCAGTGACCAGGCTAGTCGTCTTGAGATCCAACGACTTCACCCGGTCATTGGTTTTCCCGAGGTCCGTCCTGATGAGGTTCATATCGATCTTCAGGGAGTCGACCTTACTGGACAGTTCCTCCCGGAGTGCGTGCATCTCCGTCTGCACTCCCGTGATCGCACCCAGAACGTCCCGAAGCGTTATGGCAGAATCGTCCGGTGATCCATCCCGTTTCGAGTCAGTAGTGCAGCCCGCCTGCGCCGGCGAGCTTCTTGACTGGGAAAAGCGTTCCGGGATAGTAGACTGGGACTGGGACGGTTTTTTGGTGACCCGCTGGGACTTGCCTCTGTCCAGGTCTCCTTTGCCCGCCATGTTGGTACCTCGGGTCAGACGGCCAGCAGGGGTAAGGATCCTCTTGGTAGGCGCGCCACATACACGATGATAAAACCAGGGTCCGGTACGTTGGCCGAGTAGCGGGGCATGCAGATATCAGAGTTGCTCCCCGGTGGAACTAAGCTCAGACAAAGAGGCGCCCGTGCGGAAGCACCGCTGTACCCCTCAATGATGTGCAGTGACACGGGAGGAGCCTCCGGGCTTCGTCGAGCTAACTAAGTCCAGGAATGTCCGATTTTCATTCCGAAAGCGGGCGCCGCATCAGGACCCACTCAGCAGTCGATTCCCACCATCGTGGGACAGGATAGATAGCAGGATTATTGCGGAGGACCGGGAGGTCTTCGGAGCTCCGAGCTCACGCGGCCATCTTGATCGCCGGCGAAGCTCCTCCCCCAAATTACTAAATTTTGAGCCATATCGGATGTGCAAATGAACTGGTCCAAGTCGGCGGTCTTTCCGTTCACGGATAATTTTCCTAAGCACCATATGGACTATCCCTTGATCTGGGAGGATGAGGAAGTAAAATACTTAGGTATTCGCGTTACTAGAGATTGTGATGCGCTCATGCGGCTCAATTATGGCACAGCAGTGGACAGAATTACGGACTCTATTACCAAATGGCTTCGCCTTCCACTACCCATGGCTGGCAGGCTCTTGCTAATTAAAATGGTCTTACTGCCCAAATTATTTTATCTCTTCATCAACATCCCCTATCAGCCTGGACCTTTCTTTTTTAAAACACTTAACTCACCGCTGGCGAGGCAGATATGGGGCGGGAAACAGGCGAGACTCGCGCGGACTACTCTGATGTTACTGTACGGTCATGGAGGGTATGATGTCCCAAATTTCGAGTTGTATTATTATTGTGCACAGGCCCACTTTGTACTATATTGGTTACATCCACCAGCCTTTATGCCCCACCTGGCAGTAGAGAATAGTTATATGGCACCAACTCCCCCGGCATGTTACCTCTTCACTGCAGTGAAGGACCGGGATCCGTCCACTGTAGACTGTACTATACGAGCATGGCAGTACATAGGCCGGCAGTTAGAAACGCCACTGTTCTATTCGCCTAAAATATCACTTTTACGTAACCCATTGCTGCTGGTTACCTTTGAGGGGATTTGCCGGAAGATGCTGGAAAAATTGAAATACTGTACTTGGGGAGACCTTTATGTGGAAGAGCAGTTTCGGTCTAAGGAACAGTTCTTTGAGACTTGCGAACCGACGGTTATGGAAACATTTATGTATGCCCGCCTTAGACAAAGTGTGAGAGCTCTAACTCCTGATTTCCCGCTGGAACCAGACACATTAGCCACACTGCATGCTCTGTTACATGCAGACAATCCTCGCCATGTTATATCCCTCCTCTACCAGCATGCGCGCAACACGCCTTCCCCTTGCCTGCTGCGGGCTAGGCGCGCATGGGACGCAAACCTACGTATCACTCTTAACAGATGAACAATGGGAGACCAGTTGTGCACAAATAGAGGCGGTGACTAGCAATAACAAGCTGCGCCTCATCCATTTTAATTTTCTTCATCGCATATACCATACCCGGCTATGCTCCATAGGCTCCGCCTTCACGATAGTGACGCATGTGTGCGCTGCGGCAGGGAAGGCGCAGGGTTTCTCCATTTGGCATGGGAGTGTCATCGAGTGCGGTCATACTGGACACAGACAATTCAGGGTTTATCGGAAATGATCAATAGCCCATTGACCCCATGCCCGCTCATGGGCCTCCTGGGGATAGTTCCAGGACCCTAGCGCTGGGACTATTACTAGCTAAACGTCAGGTGGCCTGCAGATGGGGTAGAGGCCATGCTCCTAAATTAAACGATTGGATCCATACTATGACCATGTGGCAGGATTACATGCACCATTACGCAGAGATGCTCCCCATTAAATCCCGCCCCAAAGACATTTGGGGCCCACTAACCTCATACCTCCTTGCACGAGATGCAAGTCAATTGACGGAGCGAGATGGCTAGAGTCTTGATCATTAGAGAACGCATTAAAGGTACACCTACATATACCCGGAGCTTTTGATGTATGCCTAGGTGGCAAATGAAGTAAGATAATTATGAATATGGTTGGCGGGGGGAGGTGTGGGAGGGTCAGGGCGCTGTATTGCGACTGGGTGTGATGTACTGTCTTTGAGTATAATTTTGTTTTTCGGTAAGCTACACTGTTCACTGCAGCCTGTAATTCTACTTAGTATAACAATGCGGATGACTGGTAACATTTTGCTTTTTCTTACTCTAAAATGAGCTCATGTGGAAGTTGGGGCATGAATAAGTTTGGTTTACACTCCTCGTTAGGAGAGATTTTGTAATACTGCTACGGCTCATGCCTGTATTTGTACTATGGATGCATATTGTCTCCTTGTAATGTAACACCGTGCAAAATGTGACAAAGGTTTTTGAAACTCAAAAAAAAAAAGATTTTGCTATATTTATGTGATACATTGGGACATAGTCCTACATTAGACACTGTAACTGAAAAATGCTTCCCTATTCTATATATTCTTCCTCGAGTGCCGGGTGTCTAGGTTCTTGGGGGAGGGGTTTTCACATATGTTCCCTCTGTAATCGTTCCAATTACCCCCGATCTGTGCCCTTTTCTTAGGACAGCCATGTGACACATATACCGTCTTTTCCATTACCATGCACCAGTCCATGTCTTTTTTCCATGTGTTTAATACCCTTCCCACTTAGTGCGACATATGCAAAAGAAACAATTGATGTACAGAATGCTGGACAATGTAAACATTCACCCCCAGTCACAAGGATCTGGGTTTAATCCATCATTCATTTGCTCACCACACCACCCCAGTTTGGACCTAGCCATATGCAAATCAGTCTTGATTCTGTTCCTTGTGGGAACAGTCCAGCCTGAACTGCCAAGCCAGTCCCTCCCTGGAATGGAAACAAGCATCCTGGGACTGGTTTCAGGACATCACCCTTCATCAGCCAAGCTAGCTTGAATCCAGTGGTGTAGTGAGCACGGGACACACGTCTGGGCATACATTTCCCACTTGGGCGACATATGCAAAATAAACAATTGTTGGACAGAATGCTGGACAATGCAAGCATTCACCCCCAGTCACAAGGATCTAGGTTTAATCCATCATTCTTTTGCTCACCACACCACCCCAGTTTGGACTGGAGTCAAGCCATTCTGGCTGATGAGGGATGAAACCCAAAACTGGTCCTAGGATGCTTGTTTCCAGTTCAGGGCGGACCTGTCCTGCAGATCGGGCTGGACGGTTCCCTTTGGGCACAGGGTCAGAACTGATTTGCATATGGCTGGGTTCAAACTGGAATGGCATGGTGAGCACAAAAACAATGGATGTAGGCCCAGATCTCTGTACTGGGGTGAATGTATGACATTGTTATGCATTTTGTCCATTAATTGTTGTTTTTGCTCCCCACAGTCTGGCAATGTTTCTCTTAGAAATCATGAATCAGGGGGGCGTGGCTAGCAGCCGATGATGGCGGCAGCAACCTAGAGAGGCTCCCGTAGCAAGGCGGCGTCCCGCAACAATCCGCATGCCTATCCGTTCACTGATCGCTTCAGAAGGGGTGTCCTGGGTGCGGTGACCGAACGGCGCCCACAAGAAAACTTTGGGAGCGCTCAGACCTCGGAAACGGGGCGAACCTTCATCCGCGTCCCTCACGGACGAGAGGCCTGGTGGCACGAGGCGAGCAGCGGTGTCGAGTGGAACCTTTGGCCGGGCGGAAGTCAACCCTCCCCGGCACGATCGACCAGAAGTAGCCGCTGAAGACAGCACTCGACGCCACCGGCTGGTAATCCTTCCCTACGACCACTTCACCCTACACACGGCCTATCCAGTGGCGCTACACCGCAGTGTCCCTTCACTGCACTCTGCCTACAGCGTGGACCTTGCTACGCAACAGTCGCCATCTTGCCTGAACTTGCCGAGGCCGCAACAGCTCCGCGGCCGCCGGCAGCACCTTGTCATCGTCAGCGACCCCTGGCCTGTGTCCAGACTGAACCTCCTATATAGCCACCCCCATACGGTCGGCTACGGGCGGTCGGCCCGCTCCATCGTAAACGGTGTCACGCCGCAGAGGGAAAATGGCGGGGAAGGGGCCAAGACAAACCGCCGCTCAGGCGAAATTTGGTAAATTTGCTTATGATAACCAGACGTCCACTCAACCTGAGCAGCGCAAATCACTGGGGAAGGGCGCAGACAACGATGGGACCAAAAAGGCCACGCTGGATGATGTCCTACGCGCACTGGAACAGGTTCAGGCCACGGTAGGCTCGACTGCTGCTGAGGTGACCCTTATTAGAGCCGACCTCCAGAAGATGGGCGAAAGGGTGAAGCAGGTGGAGGTGGTGGCTAAATCACTGATAGAGGACGTCTCCGACCTGCAAGTGGCCGTGGAGAGACTACAAGCGGACAATAAACTCCTTAAAAGCAAGTTGGACGACCATGAAGGGCGCTCCAGACGCAACAACGTCCGCATCTTAGGGGTTCCAGAGTCGGAAACGAAAGGAGCCATGGATCTGTATGTGGAGGAACTCATAAAGACAAAACTGGCCCCGAAGGGACTCTCCAATTTCTTCACAGTGGAGCGGGCACACCGGGTCCCCGGCGGGACACCTACACCGGGGGCCGCCCCGCGTCCCATCCTGGCGAGACTCTTTAATTTTAGGGACCGCGACACAGTCCTCCAGGCGGCCAGAGTGGCACCGCCCATCCATGTCCAAAATTCACGGATATCCTTTTTCCCGGACTACACGGCAGAGGTCACCCGCAGAAGGAGGACCTTCTTCGAAGTTAAAAAAACGCTTCACGAACAAGAACTGCCGTACTCCATGTTGTTTCCGGCCCGATTGAGAGTTGTAGCCGACAAAAAGGTCTGGTTCTTTGACTCGGCTGAGTCCGCAAGAGAATGGCTGGATGGATGGCGCACGGTGGACCGCACTTCCAATCGTCGACGCAACAGGCCAGAAGAGGATGGCCGGCCGGGCTCACAATCGTCAACCAGGGGAAGCGCAAACGGATCGCCCTCACAGGACCACGCTGGGGCCGCTGGAGGCGAATGAAACCACCGTGAGGGACTGAATGTCTAAACTCGACTCTACTCCCACGACGATTGCTTATCAAGTCGTTCCTGGACGCTGGCCCGGGTAGCCCGAGGACAGCAGAGGGACTGCCTGCTTTGGGGGACACTCTCCCCCGACGTGCAAGTACTCTGTTTTTGGCATGGGATAAGCGCTCTGCTGAGTTGGGGTGGCGGGCAGTTCTGAGTCCGTTTGGCAGGGAGGCAGGGAGGTGGGGTGGGTTGGGGGTGGGGCTTGTTCGTTTTTACGGGACATTCACAGAGTCGATCTCGAACTGTACAATGTGCTTTGATTGTTATTGAAATGTTGCTGGGGCGACGGAGTCTATACCGATGGTTTATGTTTCTGATTTATATGGATGGCGGATGAACCGCTTAACGCAATGAGAGTGGAGGAGACGCGGATGGGCGGCTCCACCCTCCGACTCCTTGCCTGGAACGTGCGCGGCCTGGGTGATAAAGTGAAACGCGGCCTCGTTCTGTCCGAGGTGAAACGCTATAAACCTGACCTAATACTCCTCCAGGAGACCCACTTGGTGGGTAGCGCTACTAAGGCCTTAGACAGAAGGGGGTATAAAATGTTAGCCCACTCTGAATTCTCCACTGGGTCCCGGGGTACGGGCATACTGATCAGAAAATCCTCCAACTTCATCACCCTCAGCGCTAGAACTGATACACAGGGCTGTTTTGCGGCAGTGGCAGGACAGTGGGACGGGCGCCCCCTAACAGTAGTCTCAGTTTACATCCCACCTTCACTACACTCGGTGATGTTACCAGCCCTGGGTGACTTCTTACTGTCTCTCCCCGAAGGAGACATGCTTCTAGGCGGGGACTTCAACGCAACTGCAGACCCGCAGCTTGACAAGTTCCCGGCAACCACCCTCCCGGGGGGCCCCTCCCGGTTTCAGCGTTTCATAGAAGCACTGGGGCTGGTGGACGTTTGGCGCCATGTTCACCCTGCAACACAACAATACACATTCCATTCCACCGTTCACAATAGTCTATCCCGCATTGACTACTTCCTGGCGTTAGGGGATGGGCTGCAGCGCGTAGAGGAGGTGCTCATACACCCTCGGGGCATCTCAGACCATTCACCGCTGACTCTCACCATCACCTCAGGGACACGATCCCGCCGCCGCGTTTTCCCCATACACGCCTCTTATCTTAAAGTCCCCAAGATCAGGAAGGCCCTGCAGAATGCCACGACACATTATTTCATTGAAAACTAACCGACCGCAGCCTCGGCTGAGGTACTCTGGGAGGCCTACAAGACAGTATTGCGGGGGCAAGCTATCAGCTCTATAACGACACAAAGAAGGGAACAGGCAGCTGAACACGCAGCCCTTGAGCTCCGGCTGCGCGCAGCCACCGCTGCCCACGAAGCCGATCCCACGGATGAAACAACACATGCACTCGCGCTTGAACAGCGCCTATACACCGACCACGCACGGCTCATCACACAAGGACACATCACAGACACACAGAATCGAGTATACGATGTTGGAGACAAAGCAGGAAAGATGCTGGCCTGGCTCGATAAGAGAGGGGGTAGCTCCAGAGGGATCCAGCAGGTGAAAGACGATGAGGGTAGGATTCGGACAGACCCGGAGCGTGTGGTAGAGGCACTGGCATCCCACTTTGAAAAAGTATACACCCCGGAACGGGACGTTACCGCGATTGCAGCCCAATGCGCATTATGCGACATAAACATCCCAACACTGCAACCGGAGGCCGTAGCGGAGCTGGAGGCACCGTTTACTGCTGACGAACTGCGGATAGCAATTGGGGCCCTCCGTACGGGCAAAGCGCTGGGGCCAAACGGCATCCCAGTCGAATGGTTCCAAGCGCGCACTGACACCCTTAGCCCGCACCTGCTCAAAATGTACGAGGAATGTCGTGGTAAGGGGTTGCTCCCATTGGACCAACGGACGGCCACGATTGTAGCTATTCCTAAGCCCGGTAAGCCCCCCGAGGAATGCTCCTCATACCGCCCTATATCTCTACTTAACGCAGAAAGTAAAATCCTAGCAAAACTCCTAGCCAATCGTCTCATGCCCCATCTGTCCGATCTTATCCACCCGGATCAGTCGGGATTCATGCCCCACAGGAATACCTCGCTCAATCTCAGACGGGTGCACGGGGTGCTAGCGAGAGCGGATGACATAGGCGAACCCGCGGCTATATTGGCGCTTGACGCGAAAATGGCCTTTGACATGGTGGAGTGGGCCTACCTCTTTGAGGTCCTTCAGTATATGGGCTTTGGCCCAAGTTTCATCTCCTGGATCAAATTGCTATACACTGCACCGGTGGCACACGTGGTAGCAAACGGCCACATTTCACGCTCCTTCCCACTCAAGCGTGGCACCCGACAGGGATGCCCTCTCTCCCCCCTTCTTTTTGCACTCTTACTGGAGCCTCTGGCTATCCGTATCAGGACTACCCCTTTACTTAAGGGGATTAAATGGAGGGAGGGCTGGGAGGACCGCATATCGCTATATGCAGACGATATGCTGGTGTACCTGACGGACCCCGATCGTGGCATACCAGCCCTCTTGCGCCTCAGAAATGACCACGGCGAGGTGTCAGGCTACACTATCAACTGGGGCAAATCAGAGTTGTACGCCCTGACGGGAGATCACCCAATACTTGGTCCGGACTGCCCTCTGCGGTTGGCCAGCTCCTCGTTCAAATACCTAGGCATCCACGTCACGGGTGACCAAGCTGAACACGAAAAGCTGAATCTCTTGCCGCCGCTGGACTGCCTCAAACAAGATGCAAGCTTCTGGGCGGGGTTGCCGCTGACAATGTTAGGGAAAGCTGCCCTGTTTAAGATGAAGTCCCTGCCCCGTTTCCTATATATCCTCGACAATACCCCATTCGCTGTACCAAAAAAATACTTCAGGAAAGTGGCGGCAGTGGTCTCTGGTCTGCTGTGGGGCAACCGCCCGGCACGTATAGCTCACGCCAAACTCTGCAGGAGCTGGTACGAGGGCGGCATCGCACTCCCGAACCTGTATCTCTATTATTGGGCGGCACAGCTCAGATCTATCAACCAATGGCTGCATGCATCGCAATCGGATCCGGCATTCCAGGCAGATAGAGCTCAATTGGGCGCCAATAACCTGCTGGCACCGCTTTATGACCGACGGAAACTCAGACTGCTGAGGGGCCCCACTAGGCTCACAGTGGCCACCTGGCACGCAGCCACCGCTGCGCTAGGGTGGAAAGACACACTCACTAAGCTCACTCCACTCTGGGACACGAGCCCTGGGCAATCTTCGGGTCAGTAAGGGGTTCTCCCGTTGGGACGATATTGGCATCTCCACGGTGGGGGACATGTGGGAGCATGGGGGAGTTATTACCTTCGCCCGTTTGAAAGAGATCTATGACCTGGGGCCACACGAAACCTACCGGTATGTCCAAATTCGTCATGCACTACTGTCAGCTATCCCGGCGGGTTCGACTCTCCCCGAGTCCTCCCCGCTAGAGGATCGCCTCCTGACGGATTATATGATAGAAAAGGCCACCTCCCTCACTTACCGAAAGCTCCTTAACAATTCCCCAGACCCACTAGTGTCTCTCAAGGAGAAATGGGAGCAGGAGGTGGGCGCGCTTGATGAACATGAATGGAACGAGGCACTGGCTTCCCCTAAGGAAGCGGGCATATCGGCCAGAATGAGGCTCATTCAACTTAAAGTTCTACACAGAACGTATTACACCAGAACTCTGCTCCACCGCATACGACGGTCCCCTGACCCCTTCTGCTTGCGGGGCTGTGGGGAGGAGGGCACACTCTTTCACACATTCTGGGAATGTCCGAGCATGCACATCTATTGGCGTCAGGTCATGCGCACAGTGTCACAGGTGCTGGAGGTCTCGGTGTTGCCGGAGCCGTGGCGATGCCTCCTCAATGTGTGGGAGCCAACTGATTTGTCCCGGCATGGTCGCCTCTGGGTAACGTTGGGGATGATGGTGGCTAAACGAGACATCGCGCAGCGCTGGGGGGTGGCAGACCCCCCAACGGCCTCACAGTGGTGCGTTAACATGGACAGGGCCATGGTTACGGAAAGGGCGGTATACTTGAACAGGGCCTGTCCGGCCAAGTGGAACAAGGTATGGTCCCCATGGAACGCCTACCGGGGCGACATCTGCGATCCACTGCCTGAAGACGACCCATTGGACTCGGATGAGGACGATGGGTTGGAATGAGGAGGCTGATTAGTGTGGGAGGTATTTCGGGGTGGGGTGGGGGGGAGGAGATTGTTCATTCACACCCTAACTTGACCTGTGGGTGTGCATGAGGTTGGTTTCAACTCAGGTGTAACCTCATGTCTATCTGGCAATATGCATAATCAATGATCGTACTGTGACTTCCCGAAGTTTGATTGTTCTTTTCTTTAGGTTTAAAAATAAAAAATGAAAACCTCATTCACCAAGCATGGACCATTTGCATTTAACCTTCATCACTCTCTTAGCGATCTTTACCCCACGGACTTTGGCAATAACCTGCACAGTGTATAATGTAAAGAACGTTCTCATTTGACACCTTGATTAGCGGCCGGCCCATTCGGGTTGTAGGCGACAAGCTGTGTAAAACTGTGAAGGTATAATAAAGGTTTTCGAAAAAAAAAAAAAAAAAAGAAATCATGAATCCCAACACCACCCAGGTTCTTTCTTTTCCTGTTAAATCTGTGTGGTCCCATACATTCAAAGTACACAGCTGTATCTTAGGCTCTATTACTTACACTGTAAATTTGACATACATTGAGTTACTTTTGTCTAATACTGCTGGATATACACACAGTTCCTAATGGTATGTATAAAGATCAACGTTTTAAAGGCTTCCCACAACTTTTGTGCAGAGTCCACCGTCCCTTTATTTTCACGCAAAAACATTTCTGTTATTATGCTTTTAATGTTATGGTGTTTTAAGAAACCAGGGATTTATTGGCGCCACACTACCCACCTGTTGCTCTCCTTTCTCCACTAGGGCCCTTAGTGGGGAGTGATCAGATATGCCTCTTGCCATTTGCTGTACCTCCCTCACTATGCTCATCTTTGCCGCTGGTACGATTATGTAGTCTAACCTAAATTACGATTGATGGGCCCCGGAGTGAAACTTGAACTGGTGCTTGTTGGATGAAGAGTTTGCCATGTGTCTACTAATCCCATTGCCTCCATAAAGTCACGGATTTATGTTCTTGAAGCTGTGGCCTCCCTTGGTGGGTGACAATCCAAATGCCCGTAAGCTATTGAATTAAAGTCTCCTCCCATTAATAATAGACCATTAGGGAGTCAGTAACATGTCTCCCAGATCTGCAAATGCTGCTGCCTGTAGGCCCGGTGGCACATACATGGTAAGCAGTGTTAACGGTTGATCCTCACAAGTACCCGATAATGCGCTATACCTGCCCAGATTGGCTTCCCATTTACGGTCAATAGAAAGCAGAAAGGTCTTCTTAATCAAAATGCCCACTCCTCTAAAGCCGGTCGTAAACGCCAAATGTGTCTTAAGCTTGTACCCCCATCTAGTGAGGGCACTACTTGCATTACCCATCAGGTGTGTCTCTTGGAGGAGCACAACATCTGTTGAGTGCCTTTTTTATGGACTGAAGTACAATCCCTCTTTTTATTTGTACACCAAGCCATTCACAATCCACGACAATAGCTTAATACTTTGTTTCCCCATCTAGTCCATAAATCTCTAAGTCTATACAACTTCTTACATATGCTAGCATTCTGGTGCTGTCACCTGTGGAAGACCATATCAGAACCCTGCCTCTTATGAGGTTTTGTCATGTGATAGTGTCAATTAATCTAAATATCAAAACTAAATTTACATATAATCCCCATCCCCCCTCCCTGCTTCCCTGTAATCTGGGCCTAACAATGCCCCGTGTCCAACTATGCAGAGTACCTGTTTCCCCCATATTGAAATCTTAACAAAGAAAAACAGGAGGTGGGAGGGCATGTCATCTCTCCATCCACACCACTACTGGTTGCAGGAGACGGAGATAGAAAGGAAGTAGAAATAGTAGAGCAGAGAAAGAGAGCGGAAGACCCGAGTTTCATCAGCAATCAATAAACATGTCACTTCACCCATTGCACCTAACAGAATCAGGAATTACAGTAATTGGTCTTCTTTATTGTTTTCCTGTTGCCGCCTCCAGGATGTATCCGCTGTGCCTGTTTCTCTGGAAGACTGGCCTTTCCTTTATCTAGTGCTATTGCCGTTAACCACTCTCCAGCCGTCCAGCCTGTCTTGTGCAAGTTCCAGAGTATCGAAAAACCAGACCTTTCCTTCTGCCTCGACTTGTAGTTTCGCAGGAAACAACATAGCATACTTAATCCCTTTTTCTCAGAGTTGAGATTTGATGTCTAGAAAAGATCTTCTCTGTCGTTGCACATTTATGGTGAAATCAGAGAAAATTGTCACTGTTCTATTATAATTTTTAAAATATTTTTGTTATAAACAAATCAACATTACATATTGTACGACATGAGCAAGGGATTATAAAGTTCGAGGCATGTGGGCTGCGGAATTCATATCTGTGCATAGATCGCTGCCTAGTGTTGGGTCCGGATGATTGCACATTGTTGTCCTGGAAGAGTCTTCGAAGTATCACGAGATAGGTGGCTCCTCCCCTGGACTACAGTGCGCATGGGCATCGACTCCATCCCCAGATTGTTTTTTTCCGCCATTGGGTTCGGATGTGTTTCGGTTCCCTCTGTCGGGATCGATAGTTCTTAACTTACTTTGCTCGAGACCAAAAGGTCTTTAGGACTTGCGTCGGTATTGTCTGTCGTTCGGGTTCGTAGTTTCCTCGGCTCCGAAACAACACTTCCCTTCCGCGTGCTTACGGCGCGGACGGGCCTACACAACGCTCCTACCTACTTCCATCATGGAACGAAGTCCATTTAAACGGTGCCCGGTGTGTGCCTCGAAGTATCCGCATATCGACGTACACCCGGTGTGCAATAAGTGTTTGTCGCCGGACCACGACGAGGCCAAGTGTATGGCCTGCTCCAAGTTCCGGTCCAAGAAGACACTCAAGCTCCGCCGCGCTGCGCGCCTGGAGGCCCTGCGATCGGCACCACCTCCTGCAGACATCTTCGACACGGTGGATGTCGGGGACAACACTATCCAGGAGATCACAGAATCTAACCCGGCGTCGGAGGTCAAGGACGACTACGACGCGGAAGACTAGGATTTCGATGAAGTCGTCGAGGAGGTAGCGGACGACGACGGGGCCCTTGCCACCGTAGAGGATAGCTCGGACGAGGAGCTTCCTCAGACTGACTCCGGGGCCAGCCACCATTCTAAGGCCCAGGTCGAGGGATCACCTTCGGGCATTACCCAAAGCCTTGATTCCCGTCCCACGGCTCCGCCTTCCGGCCCGGCCACGGACATTGATACAGCGCCACTCACGGTACAGAAACCGAAAGTGAAACCATCGGTCTCGACGCCAGACGTATCGAAACCGAAAGCGCTGATCACGCTGGTCGGGTCGAAGACTTCGGAGGCCTCGGCGCAGAAGAAGTCCAAGATGGCCGTCGAGCTCAAGTGCCACGCCAAAATGGCCGACCCGAAGGCTACTGTATCGAAGCCGAAGGTTAAAAAGACCGATGCAGCTGCATCGGCGCCGAAGACGGTCGACGCACATAAGAGTCGCCTCGATCCCATGAAGGCCGACGACCATAAGAAGGCCACTCTAGACCCGAAGAAGCGGCAGGACGACCCCAAGTCTCTCACTGCCTCGCTTCCACTCGACAAGGCCAAGGGGGCAACGGCGTTGACTCCGAAGACCGCGTCATTGGTCGCCACCCCAAAACCAGCTTCAGAAGACTCTCTCGAGCCGGTGCGTCCCTCCGCCTCGTTCACTAAGAAGGTTACGGAGTCCCTTCAACGTATTAGGGAGGGGGCCGCAGCTGTCGAGCCGAAGGACCCTGTGCCGCCCAAGCCTCTTCAAAAACCGGCGAAGGCGCCAACGCCTATTCTGTTCACTTTGCCGCCAAAGACGGCGCCGAAGGCTTTCACAGCGAAACCTGGGGCCGGAGTGCCCGTGAAAATATCTTCGACACCGAAGCCATCGTTAGTGGTCCCAAGCCCACGGCACCGACCGCTGGCAGAAGAAGAGCGTCAAGAAGTGATCATCGACGCCAACACGGGCAAGCTCTCTCTCCTTAAGAGAAAGATCACCCCTGAACCACAATTGGAGCATTACCAAATTCCACTAAGAAAAAGATGGACTCTGCTGGTGCTTCTGCCTCTATGGAGCCTGTATCACCACAGGCACATGAACTTTCACCCTCTCATTCCCATGTGGAGGAGGGTGACGGCAACGACGAGGATGAGTATACCTATCCAGTCTACTCAGACCCAGAAGATGTGACTGAGCCATGGTCTGCTGGTGGCGATCCTGGGGACCCGCATTCGGGGCAGGAGCCTCAGCTTTTTTCAGCCAAGACTTCCCCAACAGAAGACTCTGCAGCTTTCAATGACTCGTCGCTCCAGCTGCGAGTGGTCGCTCCCTGGTCTGCCTGTCTGCTACTACGCGAGATTGGTGATCAGCGCTGCATAGCATTTGAATGTGATAGTGCTCTTTTGTTGAAATCGTATTTGCTTATTCTGTGCCTGGATTTGCGTTAGTAGCGCGACCTGCCCCGCCGCCCTGCTCTGCTCCCCCCTCCATTTTGTCTCCGGTGTTGTTGTTGTTTTCCTACTCCCTGAGCCCGCCCCGCCTCCCAGCTGAAACGCCCTCCCACTACCTATTTCAGCGCCCCCCAGTCCACATAGCGCTGTGACTCCTCGTCGCTCCAGCTGCGAGTGGTCGCTCCCTGGTCTGCCTGTCTGCTACTACGCGAGATTGGTGATCAGCGCTGCATAGCATTTGAATGTGATAGTGCTCTTTTGTTGAAATCGTATTTGCTTATTCTGTGCCTGGATTTGCGTTAGTAGCGCGACCTGCCCCGCCGCCCTGCTCTGCTCCCCCCTCCATTTTGTCTCCGGTGTTGTTGTTGTTTTCCTACTCCCTGAGCCCGCCCCGCCTCCCAGCTGAAACGCCCTCCCACTACCTATTTCAGCGCCCCCCAGTCCACATAGCGCTGTGACTCCTCGTCGCTCCAGCTGCGAGTGGTCGCTCCCTGGTCTGCCTGTCTGCTACTACACGAGATTGGTGATCAGCGCTGCATAGCATTTGAATGTGATAGTGCTCTTTTGTTGAAATCGTATTTGCTTATTCTGTGCCTGGATTTGCGTTAGTAGCGCGACCTGCCCCGGCGCCCTGCTCTGCTCCCCCCTCCATTTTGTCTCCGGTGTTGTTGTTGTTTTCCTACTCCCTGAGCCTGCCCCGCCTCCCAGCTGAAACGCCCTCCCACTACCTATTTCAGCGCCCCCCAGTCCACATAGCGCTGTGACTCCTCGTCGCTCCAGCTGCGAGTGGTCGCTCCCTGGTCTGCCTGTCTGCTACTACGCAAGATTGGTGATCAGCGCTGCATAGCATTTGAATGTGATAGTGCTCTTTTGTTGAAATCGTATTTGCTTATTCTGTGCCTGGATTTGCGTTAGTAGCGCGACCTGCCCCGGCGCCCTGCTCTGCTCCCGCCTCCATTTTGTCTCCGGTGTTGTTGTTGTTTTCCTACTCCCTGAGCCCGCCCCGCCTCCCAGCTGAAACGCCCTCGCCCCTCCCCCTTCACTATCCATATATGACAGATGTTTTCGCGCGCAGCGTTTACGCGCCCAACCCGCGCCCAACCCGCGCCGAAGGTGCGCCAAAGGTAAGCCCGTCTACGCCCGTCCGCGCCTGGACCGCGCCCAGCGCCAGACCCCCTGCCCCTCGCATTTCCCAGCCCTCCCGCATTACCTACGATGCCACCACCCTCCTAGCCCTTAACCCCGGCCGCGCTCCCAACTGCGTCCAAGCCGCCCCTGGACACACCCATGGACCCTTCTCCTGCTACTCCTGCAAATTCTGCGGCACCAACAACATCTCCGCTACGACCACACCACAGATTCCCGTCGCCAACCATCTACAATGCATCCTTCTCAACACCCGATCGGTCCACAGACACGCCATTGACCTATGGAACCTACTAGACACCATCTCTCCAGACGTCGCCTTCCTTACGGAAACATGGATGAACGCTTCCTCCGCACCAGACATCACCATTGCCATCCCTGAAGACTATAAGATCACTCGAAAAGACCGTACCAGCCACACAGGAGGAGGAATCGCTATCGTCCATAAGAAATCAATCCGCATATCAACCAGCTCGGACGCCAACCTCGCCAACTCCGAACACCTTCACTTCCAGATCCACATCGACCCCAAAACCACACTCCGAGGCACTCTCCTCTACAGGCCACCAGGTCCTCGCGCAAAATTCAGTGAAGACATCACGGACTTCATCACCCCACACGCGCTCCCCTCCAAAGACTACATCCTTCTGAGAGACCTCAATTTTCACCTCGAAAAGAACAACGACCGCAACACCGCCACCCTTTTGGACAACTTCGCCAACCTCGGACTCAAACAACTTGTCACCACCTCCACCCACATCGCAGGTCACACACTCGACCCCATCTTCACATCCAGCAACCATGTCTCCTTCAGCCACACCACAGACCTCCTCTGGACTGACCACAGCTGCGTTCACTTCTCCTACAACAAACCAAAACCCAGCATCCACCTCCAACCTACCCTGCAAAGAAACTGGAACAAAATCACCACGGACCAAATCTCCACTTCGCTCCTTCAAAACACCCCAGCCCTCTCCTCCAACGCTAACGAAGCCGCCGCCAACCTCACCATTTGGCTATCCAAAACCGCTGACACCCTAGCGCCACTGAAAAAACGTCAAAACAAACCTGGCAGCAAGAAGGCCTCATGGTTTAACCATGATCTCAAGAAGTCCAAGAAACTCTGCCGCTCCCTTGAAAAGACCTGGAAAAAAGACCCAACCACCAGCACCAAGGACGCCTTCAAAAACGCCACCCGCATTCACCACCAACTAATCCGAAAAGCCAAGAAAACAGCATTCAAGGATCGACTTGACAACAACGCTCACAACAGCAAGGAACTTTTCAACATCGTCAAGGAATTTTCCAATCCCTCGGCCAACTCCAACGACATCACCCCCTCTCAAACCCTCTGCGATTCCCTAGCCTCATTTTTCCACAACAAAATTGCAGACATCCACAACAGCTTTGACAACCAACCCGGAAACCAACCCACCCTACCAGTTGCTGATCATCCTCCCCCCGCGAACACCCTTAACGACTGGAACCCAATCTCCACTGAGGACACCATTCGCCTGATGAACTCCATCCACTCAGGATCTCCCACAGACCCATGTCCTCACCACATCTTCAACAAAGCAGACTCCGTCATAGCACCGCACCTCCGAGACGTCATCAACTGCTCCTTCAACTCCGCCACCTTCCCGGAAGACTGGAAACCCGCTGAACTCACCGCCCTTCTGAAAAAACCCACAGCGGACCCCACCGAACTCAAAAATTACCGCCCCATCTCGCTTCTTCCATTCCCGGCCAAAGTCATCGAGAAAGCTGTCAACAACCAGCTCGCCGCCTTCCTCGAAGCCAACAAATCCCTCGACCCTTCACAATCCGGATTCCGAGCAAAACCCAGCACTGAGACCGCCCTCATCGCAGCCACAGACGACATTCGAACTCTACTGGACAATGGAGACACTGTCGCCCTCATCCTCCTTGACCTCTCTGCAGCATTCGACACAGTCTGCCACAAAACACTTTTACAACGCCTCAACAACATCGGAATCCAAGGAAAATCACTTGATTGGATCACCTCGTTCCTCACCGGAAGAACCCAGAGAGTCCGTCTTCCACCATTCACATCAGAGGCCTCTGAAGTCATCTGCGGCGTACCACAAGGATCCTCACTCAGTCCCACCCTCTTCAACGTATACATGAGCCCCCTCGCGACCATCGCACGCCAACACAACCTCAACATCATCTCCTACGCGGATGACACGCAACTGATCCTCTCTCTCACCAATGACCCCAGCACCGCCAAAACTAACCTACACGAAGGAATGAAAGAAGTTGCCGAATGGATGAATCTAAGCCGTCTGAAACTGAACTCAGACAAAACAGAAGTCCTCATCCTAGGTACATCCCCATCTGCATGGGACGACTCCTGGTGGCCGGAAGCCCTCGGAAAAGCACCCATCCCGACACACCACGCACGGAACCTAGGCGTCATCCTGGATTCTTCACTTTCAATGAACAGACAAGTCAGCGCCGTATCCTCTTCCTGCTTCAACATTCTTCGCATGCTCAAAACTTTTCGCTGGATCCCCTCCGACACAAGGAAAACAGTCACCCATGCTCTGGTCACGAGCCGACTGGACTACGGAAACACCCTCTACGCAGGTACTACCGCAAAACTCCAGAAGAAACTCCAACGAATCCAAAACGCCTCAGCCAGACTCATATTAGACATCCCACGCAACGAACACATCTCTGGTCACCTTAGAGACCTCCACTGGCTACCCGTCAATAAGAGGATCACTTTCAGACTGCTTACCCACGCACACAAATCACTCTACGACATCGGTCCAGAATGCCTCAACTCACGACTGTCCTTCTACACCCCCTCCCGCCAGCTACGTTCTTCCAGCCAAGCCCTAGCCACTGTACCTCGCATCAACAAGACCACCATGGGAGGCAGATCCTTTTCATACCTGGCTGCTAGAACATGGAACTCACTCCCCGCTTACCTTCGCCTTACCCAGAACCACCTAGCATTCAGAAAGCAACTTAAAACTTGGATATTTGACAAGTAATCCTCCCCCCTTCCTAAGCGCCTTGAAACCCTCTGGGTATGTAGTGCGCTATACAAATTTTCTGACTTGACTTGACAATGCACTCATTGAAAGGGCGGCAGCCAATCACGACGTCGATCTCCATGCTGACCCAGTGGACGTCGACTTCCTCTTTGACACCTTTTCAGTCTCTGAAAAAACTGTAAAAACTTTGCCAATGCTAAAAGGGGTGTTGAAACATGCGGCAGATGTCTTCAAGGAGCCCACCCGAGCAAGAGTCATCAACCCACGTATCGACAAGAAGTACAAGGCAGCGCCCACTGATCCTACTTATATCAAAGGACAGTTGTCTCTGGATTCCCTGGTTGTCTCCAATGCACGCAAGCGAGCCAACTCACAAACTACGGGTGATGCTCCTCCCCCAGACAAGGAATCAAAAGTATTTGAGGCTTCGGGGAAAAGGGTGGCTGCGCAGGCAGCCAACATATGGCGCGTATCCAACACACAGGCGCTACTGGCGCGTTATGACAGGGCACACTATGATACTCTTGAGACCCTTTTACAGCACTTACCCGATCAATATAAGGAAGCAGCAGAAATGTTGATACAGGAGGGGAAGCTTATCACCAATGCTTCGATTAAGTGCGCTCTGGACGTGGCTGACACCGCCTCAAGAGCAATTAACACTAGCGTTCTACTTCGTAGTCATGCATGGCTCAGGATATCCGGTTTCAAGCCAGACATTCAAACTACCATCTTGAACCAGACGGTCAACCCAGACCACCTGTTTGGCCCAGAGGTTGATACCACCCTCGAAGATGAAAAAGGACACAGACACTGCGAAGTCTATGGGTGCCTTGCAGTCCCAGCAGTTTCGGGGTGGTTCCTTTGTCGCTCCAATAATAGAGGCACCTCGAGGGGTCAACTGTCACAGTCGACGCAATTCTACAAGAGCAACACCCAACCTTCCTATACCAACAAGGGTCGGGGTGGATACCGTGGCAACAACGTCAAAGGCAGAGGACGTGGAAATAACAGCTCCAGGTCCTCCACCGCCAACAAACAGTGACGCCTTGTCACTGCCCCCCGACCACGCAACACCGGTCGGGGGGAGACTCCAGCAGTTCCTGCCCATGTGGAAGTCCATCACCACGGACAGGTGGGTCAGATCTCTTATCCAATACGGTTATTGTCTGGAGCTCACATCCACTCCACCCAACATACCCCCAAAGAACCGTCCTATGTCCGGCGAGCACTTGCACTTGTTGCAGCAAGAAGTCAACGTCATGCTGCAAAAAGGGGCAATAGAGCTCGTGCCCCTGCAGGAAAAAGGTACGGGAGTTTACTCCCTGTATTTTCTGATTCCAAAGAAGGACGGATCCCTCAGGCCCATCCTAGACCTCAGACCGCTCAACTTTTACATTCTGTCAGAACATTTCCATATGCTCACGCTGCAGCAGGTTCTCCCACTGCTTCGGCAAGGGGACTTCCTAGCAACTCTGGACCTAAAGGATGCTTACTTCCACATTCCACTGCATCCTTCACACAGAAAGTACCTCAGGTTCACCATCCAAAACCAGCACTACCCGTTCAAGGTTTTGCCTTTTGGGGTCACCACGGCGCCCAGGGTTTTCACAAAGTGCCTGGCGACGCATCTAAGACGTCAAAACATCCACGTCTACCCCTATCTGGACGACTGGCTCATTCAGGCGAAGTCGGCCCAGCAGTGCGCCGACCACGTGTCCCACACCATTCACCTTCTGCACGATCTGGGGTTCTCACTGAATTACCCAAAATCCCATCTCCAGCCCGCCCACATACGGCGGTATCTGGGTGCGACCATAAACACTCTGGCGTCCACAGCGCAGCCGAATTCAGTGAGAGTCAACAGCATTCAATCGCTGATCCAAAAATTCAGACCTCAACACTCGCTTCCAGCAAGAGTGTTCATGCAGTTGATAGGCATGATGGCCTCCTGCATCTCCATAGTCCCACACGCAAGACTACATATGCGTCCGCTTCAGGAGTGCTTAGCACGTCAGTGGACTCAGGCTCACGGGCAGTTAAAAGACCTAGTGTTGGTGAGCGGTCGGGCATACAACTCTCTGCATTGGTGGAATCCACAAAACCTTTGCAAGGGCCGACCGTTTCAAGAGCCTGTGCCGCAGATTATCCTGACAACGGACGCTTCTCTCCAGGGATGGGGAGCGCATGTACTCCAATACACGGTGCAGGGACTATGGACGCTACAGTAAAGGAAGATGCACATCAATGTACTGGAACTGATGGCGATCTTCATGGCCTTAAAGGCATTCAAAGTACATCTGTGCAACAAGGTCGTGTTGATCCGGACGGACAACATGACGGCCATGTACTACATTCAGAAGCATGGGGGCACACACTCTCCGCAGCTGTCTCATCTGGCTCAGAGCATGTGGAAGTGGGCCATTCAGAGGAACATTTTCCTCATGGCAGAACATCTCCCAGGCAAGGACAATCAGATGGCGGACCTGCTCAGCAGGCACAGCCACCAAATGCACGAGTGGGAGATGCATCCATCAGTACTCCAACCGTACTTCCAAAGGTGGGGTCATCCAGAGATCGACCTGTTCGCCACAAGGTAGAACGCAAAATGCCAAAGCTTCGCCGCCAGGTTCCCACACCCACAGTCGCAGGGCAATGCGATATGGATGAACTGGTCAGGCAAATTTGCGTATGCTTTTCCCCCAGCACCTCTGATACCGCTGGTGGCGCGCAAGCTCAGGCAGCACTCGATGACTCTCATCCTGGTTGCTCCAACGTGGGCTCGCCAACCATGGTACACCACGTTTCTGGAACTTTCCTTGGTACCGCATCAAAGGCTTCATCTCACACCCAGCCTTCTGACGCAGAGCCATGGCGACATTCAGCACCCAGATCCGCAACAGCTCAACCTGGCGATCTGGCTCCTGAAGTCCTACAGTTTGGCTACCTCAACCTTCCTCCCAATTGCATGGACATCATTCGGGAGGCTAGGAAGCCCACTACTAGAGCATGTTATGCGGCAAAATGGAAGCGGTTTGTCATCTATTGCGCAAACCACAACATTGATCCACTAGATGCTTCTATTCAGAACATCATCTGTTACCTGTTCCATCTATACAAGTGTAATTTGGCATATACTTCCATTCGCATTCACCTGTCTGCGATGGCCGCATACCTCCAAAATAGACAGCACCTTTCACTTTTCAAGGTGCCTGCCATCAAAACATTTCTGGAAGGCCTCAAAAGAGTCATTCCGCCACGGACTCCACCAGCTCCTGAATGGAACCTCAATGTGGTTCTTACAAGACTGATGGGTCCTCCCCTTTGAGCCACTACATTCCTGCGAGATCCAGTTCTTCACGTGGAAAGTGGCTTTCCTGGTAGCAATTACATCGCTACGGAGGGTTAGTGAACTGCAGGCCCTCACAATCAAAGAGCCTTTCTTCCAAGTTCATTCAAACAGGGTAGTGCTCCGCACTAACCCTAAATTTCTACCCAAGGTTGTGTCTCAATTCCACATCAACCCAACCATTGAGTTGCCGGTGTTCTTTCAAAATCCAGAGTCACTGGCAGAGCGGATGCTCCATACCCTTGACGTTAAACGGGCCCTAATGTATTACATTGATAGGACCAAGGATTTTAGGAAGACTAAGCAGCTTTTTGTTGCCTTTGCGCCACATCACAAAGGTAACCCTATTTCCAAGGCTGGTATTGCTAGGTGGATCGTGAAATGTATTCAAATCTGCTATGCAAAGGCAAAACGCACTCTTACCATTCCACCAAGAGCCCACTCCACTAGAAAGTTGGGGGCCTCTATGGCTTTTCTAGGTAACATTCCCTTAGAGGACATATGTAGAGCAGCCACATGGTCTACCACACACACATTTACCAAGCATTACTGCGTAGACGTGCACTCCAAACAGCAGGCAGCTGTAGGGCAGGCTGTTCTCAAGACACTTTTCCAAACTGCTGCAGCTGGCACGGGCGGCCGCCGCTAATGGAAGGACTGCTATATATTCTATGCACAGATATGAATTCAGCAGCCCACATGCCTCGAACTGCAAATGCTACTTACCAGTATGCATCTGTTCTTGGCATGTAGGGCTGCTGACATTCATATCGCCCGCCCTCCTCCCCGGCGCCTGTAGCAGCTGCAGTGTTCACATATCATTTCATGGCATGGTCATCATTCACTGAGTTTCACTCCATCTTGGCCACAATGGCTAAAAACAATCTGGGGATGGAGTCGATGCCCATGCGCACTGTAGTCCAGGGGAGGAGCCACCTATCTTGTGATACTTCGAAGACTCTTCCAGGACAACAATGTGCAATCATCCGGACCCAACACTAGGCGGCGATCTATGCACAGATATGAATGTCAGCAGCCCTACATGCCAAGAACAGATGCATACTGGTAAGTAGCATTTGCATACTCCAATGTTCTGATCTGGGCTACAGTAAGTCAAACACAGATATACAAATCATGACAGGGGGTTTCAAGAGTCTCGTCATTATTCAGTGGTACTGGTGGGATACAAATATTTCCTCTATACGAGTTCCAAGGCCCCCATACTTTGTACCACTTCCCGGGACACCCTCCGGCCACATATACCGACTTTTCCCTGAACATGCACCAGTCCAGATCTTCCCCCCATTTATCTAGCGTTTGCGGTTGGTGGGCCCCCCAGTTTTGCACTATATTTCGTTTGGCTACCATTAGTGCCAGGATCGCCCATTGCTTGGTATAACAGGTGCGGTCCGTCGGCTCCCAAATGTTTAGGATACATCTGCGGGCTTCGGGTTGTAGGTCAACCTCTAGTACGTCTCGGAGAGTGGGATGTACTAGTTGCCAATACGATTGTATACTCGCACACTCCCGTATTATGTGGATAAAAGTACTCCCCTCCCCACATCCACGTCTGCACTCCATTATCCATTCTACCCATCCGTACTAAATCTGGCCCAGTGATATATATTCTGTGCAGAATCTTTAGCTGCACCAACCGCAGCCTAGCTTGGACTGCCCCTTCCCTCGGGGAGGAGACTGCTGTTTGCCAGTCTTCATCAGCCAGTTCAATTCCATCTTTAATCCATTTGTCCTTAACTGCGCTATTGTTAATCCTGAGTGCCGCAGCCGTACAGGCTGTCTGTAAGATCACGTTACGGTACCTAAAGTTAAATAGACGGGCCAGTATAGGTCGTGGGGGTGGGGGTGGGGGGGCTGGTTTCAGCTTTCCACCCGGGATTCAATGCGCCCTTTCCCCTGAAAAAAAGTTTGAGAGATTTTTAGATTGAAGATGCTTCGATATCAGGCGGATTGACTGGTCGCACCCTTCCCCTCAATCTTTCTGGCTCCATCTGCCGCAGCATTCTTGGAGGAGGCATTTTTGTCCATTTTCGTCTGGTGTGTTGTTTTGGCTCCTTTTGTTTCCGGACATTTCCTGCTGGTTTCACCGATGGTGAGTGTAGGAGGATCACTTCACCAGGCCCCCAATTGTGAGAAATTGGCCTGATATGCAGTGCTCACTATTCTAGTGATCACTATGTATCAGTCCAAATGACCCTTATCGATGATTGGTTGTAAGTCAACCGTAGACCAGCTATCCTAGTAGCATGGACAAGAGCAGTCTTTAGGCTAGACTCTAGAGGACGTGTTAAGCCAGCTGTTATACCATCACATATACCCCTTGAACACCAAGTGAAAGGACACCACACAAGTTGTTATGAAAATAAAAGGATATTTATTTAGAACACAACAGCCCTGGACTCTTTATGAGGACAGGGCGCTAAGCACAATACAAAGCTCTTATGAAAATACTTTAAGTCGCACAACTTACACAAATGCCCGAGGGGCACGAAAAACCATATACTCTAAAAGTGGAATGCGAAATACTAGCAGGTAAGTAACTAGTCTCAAAGGCTTTAGGATCGCTAGGACTGGACTACTGAACCTTCAGATTATGAGCAGGAGGCCTAGGGAGATCGGGTGCAGAGTGTGGACTCACGCGGGATGCGGGACAAAGTCTATGGATGCTAGATTTCGTAAAGTTAGTGTTATCGGACGAATCCGACTAGGTAGAGCTGAAACGAAAAAGGATCTGGACCCTTGTATAGTTAAGCTATGCTGGAGCACCGAAATGCTCAGGTTACCTAGCCCAGGGGCTGCGCCTGCATAGGGCTGAAAAGACGTCGGGAATCCTCGTTGCAGTCTATGGAGCCTGAAAGAAGAAGTTGCTGGCAGGCGACCAGTGATGAAGTTCGATGTGATCCAAGCCTGGATCAGTGATGGAGGATACCTGTAAGCAGAGGGGACCAAGTTCTAAATCACTAGCCAGTGATTAGATGGGCACCAGGATGGCACCGGACGAAGTCACCTCGACCAGGTGAGTGGGCGACGCTGGGCTCTGCAGTCTCTCGGACCAGGAGGCGTTGTCGGCGACCAGGATGGAAGTGCGAGCTGTCCCACGAAGGTATCTGCTGTCGACGTCGCTGGACCCAGGATTGGGGCAACAACTCTTGGCAAATGCAAGCCCACGCGGTGGACTTAAAATGGCGTCTGGAGTGGACCAGGAGGGTCTGGGTGCTCCTCTGTTGGAGGGGAGCAAGGGCCAGTCTGGAGCAACCAGACCAGCGGTGGAAATGTCGTCGTTCGTCGTCAGGAGGGCCACAAGCCAGCAGGCAAGTAGCCGGAGAACGCGGTGAGCAGCAAAGAGCAGAAGGGCCCCACGCAGATCTGGTGGATGCTGGGGGGCTGGACTTCGGTCCTGGAGCTGCTCAGAGTTAGGGCTTCTCAAGCCCCAAAGCACTCACTCGAGGATCCCTCGGCGGTCGTGCTGGGCAAGCATCATGCAGTCTTGAAGATGGCCGGTCCCTCGAGGTCTCGTCACACCCACGAATCTCAGCTGGGCTGATGATGCAGGTAGAGGTCAGAGGTACCAGGGAAGCCGGGTCTCGTCGAGCTGGGCAGTCTTGATCCGGAGGAGAGACTTACAGCAAACCGCAATGCGCTTGGGTGGTGCCTGCTGGGCAGGGTGGCTACTCCTTAGCCACAAGGGAGAGTCTTCTGAAAGGTGCAAGAGTTCTTTCGTGGAAAGTCATCAAGATTCGGAATTATCTAATTTGGGAAGGGGGCCCGCTCCTATCTTTATACTAAGGAAAGGGGCTGGCACGCGACTTGGTCCTGTTCATGGGCGGGACCAGGAAGGGGGGTGGTTACACCACTCTCCCATGCCTGACTTTCCCCAGCTCAGGGGCTGGTGTGCCCCTGGAACTGGTTCTAGCCGGCCTATGCATAGTGAGCATCGGGGTGCCACTTGCAGTCACCTTCCTCTAAAGCCCTGCCTACCCAGGATACACAAAACCCTGTCTGGGATCGTGCTAGCACCGCCCCTGACAGGAAACCCTTTGTCCAAGCTCTCCTCGCTGGAAGGACTCCCAGCAGCAGGAGGTCAGACTTGTGTCTGTGGTGGGAGCATCCATTTTGTGATGCTGAGGCTCGAGTTAACTTTAACCGGGGTTCACAGTTACATACATGTCGTGTCCCTCTAGAAGGGTGGAATGCTAACCCCGTCGCCTGAATTGGCGAGGGGTTA
Organism: Lissotriton vulgaris; assembly: GCF_964263255.1. Lineage (NCBI taxonomy): Eukaryota > Metazoa > Chordata > Amphibia > Caudata > Salamandridae > Lissotriton > Lissotriton vulgaris. The sequence continues at coordinate 7,656,003 of NC_141690.1, forward strand.
GTATTCCAATTCGTATGACACCTTACTCGACATGTTTTGATAAAGCGATACCAGAGTTGGCATATAACCGCGAGGATTATAATGCACTTAAGAGTATATGGTACGCGTTATCATAGAACAGCTATTAGGACTTGGTTCCGCAAGCTGCAGACGGGCTCAGCTCATGCCAGAGCACCATCTCACATGATTCCACGCACTCTGCCTTCAGGATTGTTAAGGCCTGCCATAGGAGTGACTGATAGGAATCTATGTGTCCATTTTAGGGTTAGATATAGGTATACTATATCTAAAGCAAAGGGTGATTACACCACCTTGCCCCAGCTGTCGTGCAGCCAGTTGTGTCAGATTTAGATGGCCAGCCAGTGGTGGCATAATACATGCTGCAGCCCCTGGTAGGCCCTGGGTGCATCTATGCCCTGAGTTACAGGGTCTGATAAGGTGGCCCAGTGCCAATTGGTAAATGCACCTAAGGTACACGTGTCAATTTAGTTAGAGAACAGCTAGGCTGTGGGTCTGATTAGCAGGCCCACAGCCAGGGAAGTCTTAAACCAGTGAAACAAAAAGCAAAAAATCTGGGGTGATCATAGGATTGCAGACCCTACTCTCCTACACCCATCGCAAGATTGCTCTGCCGTCCCTAGCAGGTACAGTCTGCCGCCTGACCTTGGAGCACTAAGCATAGGTCTCCAAGCGGCCTTTTGGCGTTTTCCACAGGGCTGCGGCTCAATCTGCCAGTCCGCCGTGGTTTGTTGCGGTAGTAGCTTGAGCTGTTATAGGTTAGCGCATAAACTGCCCCCACAGTTATTTTCATCGTACAAGAGCACCTTAGCCGGTATGTCACTCCGTAAAATTAGTGAAGATACTGCCCAGGTATTCTGACTTTGCTGGTTATAATTGCTGCTTACCTATTATTGGAGCTGTGGCCCTTTCTGCGCTCTCCTATGCTTGCTTGGACAGTATTGTGTTAAATCAGTTCGCATTCAGGGCTTTTTAAATGTGAGGACAACTTGTATATGGACTTGCATATCAGGGGGTGGGGCATTTCACCAGATACCGAGTTGGTTTCCAGTCCCCTGTTCCAGCAACAGAAGAAAGACCACCCTTCCTTACTGTAATTATATGGGCTGTTGAAGTCCTTATCTTCCATCTCCATGTGGAGGTGAAAATGAATGTACTGACAAAGGTCCTGCAACTTGTCCAGGCACCAACCTACCCACCTACCCTTCAACAAAGCCCTCACTGACACTTTTGGGCACTTTAATTAAGTCCTGTTTTGGTCAGGCAGCTAACAGTCAACTCACCTGTCTACGTAGGACTGGCCCCAGGTGACCCGGATTTCTTGACAGCGCATGCAACCCCTGAGAGCCTAGTGGTACAGGAGTCTAATAGTAGAGTAGACCCTAATGCCTTTCAGACTACAGCTTCTGACGATTCAAAATGTCTGAACACCTATGACTAGCGATTGTTCTCCTTTGATAACTTTACTGTGAGGTTATTTAATGTAAGATGCCTGCTCAGTCGCTACACCCACAGCCTTTGGGGCATAATTGGTGAGATCTTATTGTCCCCTTCAGGTCCATAGACGCTAAATACGGTTCTTGGGGGGCCACATTCATTTCCTGTTTGCCGTGCTCCATTTCGGCCTCACCAGTGCCCCAGGCGACTGCAAACTTCTTGACATCAGGGTTACCCCTTGTCACAGCTACTGTAAGCGCTTGTGGCAGAGCCCTTGGTTTGTGCACTGCAGGAGTATCGCGCTCAACGTGGCATTGGCTTCCTAAGGTATAACCTCATAGTGTCCACCTATGTAGATGATGTTCTCTTGTTCGTGACCCTAAACATAACCTCTCGCTGTTCCTTAGGGAGGTTTTCCTTTTTGATGGACATTCTGGATTGCAAATTAATTTGGACAGATTGCTTATTTGCACCAGTGTTGGAACTTTCCTAGATTCCCATGCTTTTTATCATTCCTCTGTCGTCTGAATGGGAGCTTCGGTAAATAAAAAATACCATAGCAGTAAGTACAAAAGAGAAAACTAGGCCTCATTTCATTTTGTAGCTTGTCCACCTCTTTTTGTAAAAGAGCCCAAAAATTCTGCAACAACCAATCAGAACAGCCTCACCCCTTAGAACCCTCCTGAGAGAGCCTCAGATTTTTCTACCGCACGTTGTGCTAGGGAGTCTCCACTGAGCTCTGCTCAGATTTCTCTTCAGATTGGATTTTTTTCCATATCTTCAACTTTATTATGTCTGACAAGGAGAAGAAGGCTTTCTTTAGAGCTTGTGCTACTTGTTCAAAGAAGAGGCTGTTTGTGGAGGACAAGCATGAGGACTGGATCTACTGCTTGTACCCGGACAACAAGACCACCCATTGTAAGATCTGCAGGACATTCTCTACAAAGACCTTGAGAGACAGGGAAGGCCGTTTGCTGACTTGGCTCCAAAAAATGAAGTCACGTAAGGATGTTTTCTCATCTGACAGTGAGGATTCTTTCTCAGCTGCGTCCTCCAGAAGAGAGGTAGGTCCTCCCCTTTCGCATCCATGGAGGCCCCTGTGAAAGCCTTACAAAAGACCTCTGATGGGTCTGAAAGGGCTAGTCCTATAAAATATACTCACTGAGGTGTAAAGGAGAGGCTGGGACAGACTGATGAGACACAGACAGCTAAGAAGGTGAAGAAAGGTTTATCTGTAACTTCCCGATCATCTGAAAAGGAGAAGGGAGGTAAAAAACCTTCTGCTGTCCCTCAGGACCGAAGATTTGACAAAAAAAACACGTCCTTCGAGGACAAACAGCTGGTGCAACGACCACGGCTTCCAGAAAGGACTTAAGTTCAGGTACGGCTTTGACGACGGGCCCGTCGACGGCAGCTTCGTCGACGGCGGCATGGATATCTTCCTCTACGTTTAAAGTACCTGGTTCCTGCTCGTCGACGATGGTGTTTACATCTTCGACGTCAACGATAATGATGAAGAAGATAGTGTCGACGACGGCGACGAGGACAACGTCGACGGAGGCCATGATGATTATGACGACGAGCTCGTCGCCGACTGTTGGCGATCAATCCACCGTCGACGACCAACCCTCCGTCGACGAAATTCATCTCTCCGTCGACTGTTCCTTCGACGACGATTCCACCGATGTTACTGTCGACGACGAGTCCGTCGACTACCTCATCGACGATTCAAAAGGTCTGTATATCTATTAGAAGACAGCAAATTACCCCAGAAATGACATCTCCTCGGCGTGCAACTCCTTTGCCTCCTACTTTGCTTCTGGATGAGGAGTCTGATGAAGATGAGGATGGTCCTTATGGGGACGCTTATAGCCCATCCCAACTACAGGTGAAATATCAAGATTCGAACTCTGAGTACTATACTGAAGAGCGCCAGTTTGTTCACAAAAAAAATAGCAGGATATGGTAGCAATGCCGTCCTCTCTTATTACAGACTTGCAATTGATGTTACAAGACTACAAAAAGGAGATTTCCGTCGCAAACTGCGGAACAGCAGGAGCGTCCTCCTTCTCCATCCATTCCTACTACTCCTGCAGTGGCAGTGACGCTTCTGGTTACTCGGGTTTCGGGACCGGAACCCAGAGAGAGCTGTCAGGCGGTTGTGACAGTACAAGACGATGATGTCTCATCTGATGGAGACCTTCAGGTTGATCCTTCAAATGACCAGGATAGAGGTTGGGATGATGATGTCAACCAGGATCCTGGTTCACCAGTGCTGGATACTGCAATCTCCCCTCCGGCTAACATTGGAGGTTTCCATAATCTTACGGAGAGGGCGTCCAAGAGATTTGGCCTTCCAATTACGACGGTGCAATCAGACTGTTTCCTTTACGACTTCAAGGAACATTACAGAAAGTCAGTTCGTTCAATTCCAATAATTGAACATGTTTGGTCGGAAGGCACTAAAGTGATGCAGAATCCTGCGACAGTTATCCCTGTTCTTCCCCGGCTGGAGAAGAAATATAAAGCACCGGACGGCAGTCCTGCTTGTCTGACAGGTCAACCGAAGCCGGACTCAGTCATTTCCCAAGCTGCGCAAAGCAAGTCCAAGAATCCTTCGACACCACTAACAACACCGCCAGACAAGGAAGGGAGGCGTCTGGACAATGTGGGAAAAAGGTTTTCTTCTATGGCCAGCCTCCTGATTCGAGCTGCTAATGCTCTTGCTATCTTGGGCAGATATGATTGCCAGATGTGGTGTGATTTATCCCAGTTTGTGGACCAACTTCCGGATGCAGCGAAAGATGAAGCCAGGAAGACCATGATGGAAGGGGAGCGTTCCTCTTCAGAGGTGATAGATTGTGCTATGGACATAGCAATGATTCAGAAAAGGGGGTGGTGATGAACAGAGTGTCTGAATTAAGCAGACCACTCTTACCCAGTCCAAAGATCAGTGCTTGATCCATCACCGTTTTTTAGCTCACTGCACCATCCCAGCTCAGAAACTGGCTATATGCAAATTAGTCTGACCCTGGCCCAGTGCATCATGGGAAAAGGGCAGACCAAACTACCAAGCCAATTCTTATACTGGGAAGGAAACAAGCTTCCGGGGACCGGTTTCTGGCATTTCAGCCGTCTTCGGCCCGGCTTGCTTGAATCCTGATGGTGCAATGAGCAAGGGACTCACATCTGAGTATACCCTTCCACGCTTATTGTGGACAAAAATGATTCAGAAAAGGGGGTGGTGATGAACAGAGTGTCTGAATTAAGCAGACCACTCTGACCCAGTCCAAAGATCAGTGCTTGATCCATCACCGTTTTTTAGCTCACTGCACCATCCCAGCTCAGAACCTGGCTATATGCAAATTAGTCTGACCCTGGCCCAGTGCATCATGGGAAGAGGGCAGACTAAACTACCAAGCCAATTCTTCACCAGAAAGGAGACAAGCTACCGGGGACCGGTTTCTGGCATTTCAGCCGTCGTCGGCCCGGCTTTGCTTGAATCCTGATGGTGCAGTGAGAAAGGGACTCATGTCTGAGTATACCCTGCCACACCTATAGTGGCCAAAAACGATTCAGAAAAGGGGGTGGAGCTCCGTGCAAATAAGACTTATCGGCCGAAATGGAAGAGATTCTGTCTCTGGTGTTAGAGGCAGAATATTCATCCATACAATTCAGCTCCGCATCAGCTTTTACCATATATTCTTTCTCTGGCAAAGTCAGGTTTGGCTCATTCTTCTGTCAAAGTACATCTAGCAGCCATCTCTAGGTTCAGGCGGACGTCTTCAGGTCCTTCACTTTGGTCCGATAGGATTATTAAACAATACCTGAAGGGCTTGTTCAGGGTGTTTCCTCCAGTCCCGCCTCCTCCACCAGTCTGGCAGCTTAATCTGGTTTTGGCTCATCTGATGAGAGCTCCGTTTGGGCCCATCCACAGAGCAGATCTAAAATTTGTGTCATGGAAGCTGGCTCTCCTATTAGCCTGAACATCAGCCAGGAGGATTAGTGAGCTTCAAGCGCTAACGATTGTGGAACCCTTTCTTCAGTTCAAGAACAATGCTCTGATTCTAAGGACAAATCCAAAATTCATCCAGAAGGTTCCATCCGAATTCCATTTGAATGAGCCTGTGATTTTGAAGTCTTTTTTTACCACGACCTACTACACCAGCAGAAAGGTCTTTGCATTCTTTAGATGTTCAGAGATGTCTGAAATTTTATCTGGAACGAACAAAACCATTCAGAAAGTCTCAACTTTTTGTCTCTTATAGTGCTCCGCGGAAGGGATTTCTGCTTTCAAAGCACAGTATTTGACGTTGGATCTCTAATACGATTCAGTATGGTCGTCATGAAGCGGGCAAACCGCTTGAAAGACGAGTTTTTGCTCATTCAACAAGATCTGTTGCTTCATCAGTGGCTCTATTCTCAGGAGTACCTATCAAGAACATCTGTAGAGCAGCTACGTGGAGCAGTATCCACACCTTCACGAAGCACTACTGTTTGGATTCTTCCATGAAGGAAGATGCAGCGGTGGGTCAAGCAGTCCTGAGAAATCTTTTTCAATGAGGTGAACATTCCCTACAAACCCTTCTTCCTGTATTGCACATTTTGTATCGATTTTATATATTCTTCTCTGTGGTAACGTGTTTATAATTTGTTTCCTATGAGGAGGTCTATGTTGACATATAAGGATATTCATATAACAAAATGTGCTGTCATGAATTACTGCTAGCTACTCTGATACAAAGCATGGGAATCTATGAAAGTTCCAATACTGCGGCAAGAAAACAAGTTACTTACCTGTAACTTTGGTTCCCCAGCATTGGTAACTTTCATAGATTCCCATGCGCCCACCCTCTTCCCCTGGGAAAGCTCAGCTTCTTTTACTGAGATAGTTGCTGTTACACAACGGCTACGAAAAATCTGAGGCTCTCTCAGGAGGGTTCTAAGGGCTGAGGCTGTTCTGATTGGTTGTTGCAGAATTTTTGGTCTCTTTTACAAAAAGAGGTGGACAAGCTACAAAATGAGATGAGGCCTAGGCCTAGTTTTCTCTTTTTTACTTACTGCTATGGTATTTTTTATTTACTGAGGCTCCCATTCCGACGATGGGGGAATGATACAAAGCATGGTAATCTATGAAAGTTACCAAAACTGGGGAACCAAAGTTACAGGTAAGTAACTTGTTTTCTTCCCCTTACTGCTGCTACAACACTGATAGAGCTGGAGTTCCCACAGCTAGCGTTTTAACTCAGGTGGACAACAGAACCAGTGTGCTATCTGGGTATTCAGATTCACACTGATCTGGAGGTAGTGGTGCGAGAAAATTACTGGATGGTAGTGCATCGCCTTACTGACTCAGTGGATCGATGACTCTGCTTACACTCTCTGTAGCCTCATTGCCATCATGAAGATGGTGCGACCTCAATTTATTTATTTATTATAATACTTTTTACTAGGTATCATTGACACATCAGATCAATCTTAACATGCTGAAGAGACAGTACATTTCAATCAATTTAGTTTCTGAATTACATAGATTCAATTCAGAGTACAGCGTGGAACAATTAGGGGAGTGTGAGGCTAGCATCTGCGTTCCTGTGTGCTGGCTGGGTGTACTTATCTCCACTGTAGGAGTTCCAAGGCCCCCAGACCCTGTTCCATTTCCTAGGGCACCCCCTGGCTATGTAGACTGACTTTTCTCTGAACATGCACCAGTCTAGGTCTCCTTTCCATGATTCAACCCCGGGTGGTTGAAGGGCTCCACAATGTCGTGCAATGTTTCTCTTGGCAAGCATTACAGCCAGTGTAGCCCAGAGCCTCGTGTAGGAGGTGAGGTCTGTTGGTCCCATATGTTCAGGATGCCTCTGAGTGCCTCCGGGAGCAACTCAATTGCGAGCATCTCGCTGAGGGTGCCGTGAATAGCGTGCCAATAATGTTAATGTTATAAGGAATTTGTACAGCGCACGTACACCAAAGGTTTCATGGCGCTATTCTGAACTGGTCGAAGCCAAGTAGAAGTATTAATTGTGTGCTTGTTGGAATAGCCATGTTTTAAGCAGATTCCTGAAACTCAATAGTTCTGTGCAGGACCGGATCTTCAGGGGGAACAAGTTCCTCAGCTGTGGAGCCAGGTATGCAAATCAACAGCCTACATGTCGTTTCCGTTTGAATTTAGGGGTGACTAATAGGTGAAGATGTTTGGAGCGAAGATCACAGGTAGGAGTGTACCTGGATAATAGATTGTTGATAAATATGGGGCTTTGGCTGTTTAGTGATTTAAAAATTAAGCAGCCTGTCTTAAAAAAGGACAGTTGAGGCTGTGGGAGCCAGTGTAGTTTTTTTAAGAGAGGTCTGGAGTCGCTTAGTCAGACAGAGTGGTAACCCCAAATAGATCGAGTTGGCATGGTCCAGATGGGACAATACCAGACCTTTCACCACCTGTATTAGTCAGACCCTCCAGGATTACGCGATTTCGCGGTTTGCCGCGAAATCGGCACTTTTGTAAAAATGCAGCGATTTTTACTAAAGTGCCAGAGAAATCCAGATGTCCATTGCTGCATCCGTGCTGCCTGTGACTCTGGACCCTTTCCTCTCAGTGTTATTTAGTTAGTACAGTCTTTAAGTAGCATTGGATTGTTTGTGCATCAGCAGATATATATAGCTCAGGATTAATTTATATACTTGTCTGTAAAACAGATGTCTTTGTGAGTTCTGTTGTAAGAAGATTCTTGAGTCAGCCAGAGCTGAGCAACTGTGTTGTCATCAATGGATAATTAAAACTTAAGTGAAGAAAATGTGAGGTAGAGGAGAGTAGGAGGCTGAGAAGATAGGAGTCAGTGGAAAAGTACAGACGGTATGGAGGCCACTAGACACAGTTTGATCCAAATAACCCTGATGGAAGACTTCCTACAAAGAGAGTCTGGAGGGCCCTGTACTTAGCCTCTCTGTCAGGCTATACAGAGCGATGTTTCAGGTTCCTAAGGACCCAGAGAGGTATTTTCAGTCAACTAACTCACCCTGCTCAGCAGAACAGAACTGGCGAGAGGGAGACTCTGAGATGAGTAATCTGTGGTTGGAGGCAGAGCTCAATAACCACCGGCAGGACAAGGTTTTGTAAGCACCCCACATATTTGGGGGAAATGCCCATGGGCCACACCAAGTTAGATTTTCATGGCCCTAAGAGGATACTGTGACAATTATAGAGAAAAGTAAGAGACAGGTTCTTTTCAACCCTCTGAGTTATTCTCTTGATGCACAAACCTGCAACGTTTAATGTGCAATCGCCTCTTGACCAGCTACCATGAACACAACCATTACAATTCAGCAGAGAATGAAGAAAAAAATCCCGTCTTCTTAAAGAAACATTAGGTTTTTATTTAATTGGCACTATTCGTTTTTCATAATGTGTGCATAATATAATCTGCCAGCATTATTATACAAAACAGTACAGTGACATTTACACATTTGACGCTTGGTAGAGAAACATGCTGCGCTTCATATTGGTGACAGAAAGAACAAAGACAAGGAAAACGATGTCTAACTTTTGTACATGTCTATGTATGGTGGCCGCTTTGTGATCAATAAATAAATCGGTTGACTCTCTTTTTCCATCATAACTCCACACCAAACAATTTATAAAAAAAAAAAATAGACTACTATCTCAACTAACCCATATGTGTTATGCCATTCAGGTTATCAATGAGCCAGAGTTACTGCTTACGTGTGGACACTTTAAAGGACAGCAGGAGCAGTGAAGATGGGGGTGGGGGATCAGGAGGGGGTAGAAGGAGGAGAGACAAGGAGGAGAGACAAGTGAAAGAGAGAGAGCGAGAAGGGGGGATATTGCGCATATCGCGCAGTAGCGTATTCGCAAGAGCCGGAGATCCTGCCTAGTAAGGATAGGTCTTGCTTAGTAAGGTGGCTATCTCGACTCGCTTGAGAGGCTTAATAACAAGAACACTTACAAAGGGTTTGACTTCTATAACACAAACATTTAACATACACTAAAGGTTTTCCATTTTTTGTTTTTATATAAGAATCACATTGCTGCCCCATACATCACAGGAAATGACATCACATCAGGGCCTATTTCAAAGTGGAATACTCTGCTAAAACAGTTTCCATTGTTTTAAAGCTGAAAATGAATAATTATGAGTAAAATAAAGTGTGCAAAAATGCTGCTAAATTTCCATATTTGTGCCGCTAAATTTCCATATTAGTGCCGCTAAATTTGCTAATCCCTGCCACTATATCCTGGGGGGTCTGATTAGTGCTGCGTGGGTAAGCAAGTGGCAGATCTTTCGGATCTTTCGCTATTGAAAGAAACAGGTTGATACCACTGCCCCTATGTGAGTTTTCAGAGATAGGTCCCTGTCTATAGTCACCTCAAGACTTTTTACAGAGGTAGAGGGCTTGGGGGGGCGAGAGTGATGTTGGCCAATAGTGTGGGCCCCAGAAGACCTGGCTTCCCCCTATCAATAGCACCTCAGTCTTAACTGGGTTAAGTTTCAGGTGATTGTAGTCCATCCAAAGACGGATGTGTAACATGGTTTCCTGAAAGTTAGTGTAGGAGAGTAGGGTCTGCTTTTCTATGGGCACCCCACTTTTTGCTTTTTGCTTCACTGGTTTTCGACTTAATGTTGCTGTGGGCCTGCTAATCAGACCCACAGCCCAGCTGTGCTCTCTCTAAATTCAATACAATGTACTTTAGGTACATTACCAATTGAACATTGGGTCACCTTATGAGCCCCTGTACAGTGTACTATAGGTACCCAGGGCATAGGTGCATCCAAGGCCTACCAGGGGCTGCAGCATGTATTATCCCACCCCTGGCTGGCCACTCACATTAACACAACTGGCTGATCACTCAGCCGGGGCAAGGTCGTGGAATCACCCCTTGCTTAGATATAGTATTCCTATATCTAACCTTCTATCTAGACACATATATACCTATAAGTCACTCCTATGGTAGGCCCTAACAATCCTGGAGGCAGAGTGCTTGGTTTTGTGTGAGATGGTGCTCTAGCATGAGCTGAGCCTGTCTGCAGCTTTCGTAACCATGTCCTTATAGCTGTTCTAGGATATAGCCATACCATATAATCTTAAGTGCATTATGAACCTCGCGGTTAAATGCTAACTCTGGTTTGGCTATATCAAAACATGTCGAGTAAGGTGTCATACGCTTTGGAATACTACCCCCTCGCCAGTTCTGGCGACGGGGGTAGCATTCCACCCTTCTAGAGGGAGAAGACATGTTGTTCCTACTAATCCCGGTTAAAGTTAACCAGAGCCTCGGCATCACAAAATGGATGCTGCTGCCACAGACACAATTCTGATCTCCTGCTGCTGGGAGTCCTTCCAGCGAGGGAGGCTTGGACAATAGGTTTCCTGTCTTGGGAGGTGCTAGCACCACCCCAGACAGGCTATAGTGTATTGGGGCAGGGAGGGCTGAAAGAAATGAGACACTGCCTGGGGCACACAAGGTGTCCCATGCATAGTCCAGTTCAAACCGGTGCTGGGGCACTCCAGCCCCAGCTCTGGCGTGAAATTGGACAAAGGGAAAGGGGTGTAACCACCCCCTTCCCTGGTCCCACCCATAGGAGGGACCCAGCAGGTAATCCAGCCCCTAGATTTGGTATATAGGTAGGAGCTGAGTTCCAAGACTTTAGATTCATCCTGACAAACTTGAAACGAAACTCTGGACCTTCGACGTTCTACCTGAAGATAGAAGACTGAAGAATCTCCCTTGTGGTCAAGGAGTGACCACCCTGCACAAGCAGGCACCATCAAGCACTCAACGGTTTGCTTTGTCGACGCTCCGAGCCTGACAAGACCCGGACTCCCAGACTTCCAACAGCCCGATCCACAGTCACAGCAGAGCTGAGACCCGTGGAGGCGACGAGGGACGTGGGACCGGCCATCTAGGAAAGCCAGCGAATTGCTTTCCGTGCAGCTTCTGAGGCATCCTCGAAGCTGTGCATTGGGGATTGAGAAGCCCCAGCCCCGAACATCATCTGCACCGAAGATCAGCCCTCCACACTCCACGAGTTCTGCGTTGGGCCCTTCTGCATTTTCCTGCTCGACTCGTCTGTCCGGTCACTTGCCCGTTGGCTAGTGGCCATCTTGACGACAAAACTTTGAATCTACACCGCTGGTCTGGTTGCTCCAGACTGGCCCTTGCTTCCCTTAAAAGAAGAAGCCCATCAGACCTTGCTGGTCTGATTAAGAAATTCACAAACAAGTGGTTCTGTTGGGTATAGACAATTTCTTTGGGGTGGGCTGTGAGCAGCTCCAAAGCACACAAACAAGCAAAACTCTCTGATAGTCAAAGTTTTTATATTTTTTAAAAACAGAAAAAAGGAAAGAATATAATTGGAATTACTTCATTCCACTACATTACTGACAATTACTTAGGCAATTACGTGAGTAGTGACTGTGGTGATTCAAGTGACAAGTGAAACATTTATTGGTGACACTTATTTACAAAAACATTTATGTACAATAAAATCACAAAGAAAAAGAGGACCGGGGGCGGTTTGAAACAATGTGATTTCTATCGTTTATGCGGCCAGTCTCTTATAAGTAAATGTTCCAAGGAAAATAGGTGGTTAGTGTCCATATTCCTGGAGTTAACTTGGCCAAAAGTGAGAGCGTCGACGTTTCGACCCAGGTTGCGCCCCAGTTGGTAGTCGCGGCGGGTCTTTATCAAGACAGGGGGGGGGGAAAGGGATCGGTCAGGAGGTGATTTCTTCCAAAGGGTAGCCCGTTGGTCAACCCTTGATATAGCAACATCAGCGATCAAACTCCGCGATGCAGCCAAAGGCGATCTGGATCTGAACGCCAACCGAGCTGTTCGAACATAAGGGTTGTTTGGACTGGTCATATACCAGGCCAACTTCTCACAGTTAGTGATTGAATTGGGGGAATTATCTATGGTAAATGTGAGCTGGAGATCATCTGCATAGTTGAATGTAGTCACATTTCAAGTCTTTTAGGGACTTGATTAGAGGAAGGAGATACAGTTTGAATAGGTGGGGCATAGAGAGGAGCCCTGTGGGACCCCACACGTAGTGGTAAGCTTAGGTGCTATGAAATTGGCCAGGCGCACTGCTTGAGTGCGGCCCTCCGCAAAGGATTCGATACAGTTGAAGGCAGGGCCCTGGATACCAGCCTGTCTGACACGGCCCCCCAGTATCCTGTGGGCAAACGCGGCAGATAAGTCCAGGAGCACCAAAGCCTGAGGGATACCTAAATCTGCTTTCCTACGTATGTCGTCCAATACTGCCAGTATCACTGACTCCGTAGAGTGGGCAGGACGAAATTCTGCCTGGTGGGGGTCCAAGTAACCAGATTGTTCCATGAAATTGGATAGACATTTAACCATATGTGCTTCCAATATTTTAGCTAGGTAGGGGAGTAGGGATATTGGGCGATAATTAGAGGGGTTTGATGGTATTGCTCCAGGTTTATTTTAACAGAGGGACCACGATTGCATCTTTAAATGGTTTAGGGACACAGCCCTGTGACATAAATGCATTTAAAAGAGATAAAGCAGGCTTCGGGAGGGTGGAAAAGATTTCTTTCAAGATATGTGGCGGGCAACAGTCCAGCGGTGAGCCAGATTTTACTTTCGACAATAAAAGAAGAAACGCCTGTGGACTAATAGCTGGAAAATGCTCCAACGATAAATTATTTGTGGGTCTGGCCAGGAATGGTTCGTTAAGAATAGCACATGGGATGCTGGCTTTAATTGTGGCTATTTTCTCCAAAAAAAGTTATTCAGGTTCTCACAGAGCTCCTGAGTGGGAGTAGGTTTCAGCAATACTCTGTCCGCATTTGATAGCTCATTTACAATTGAAAAAATGTCCTTCAATTTGTTACTGGAGTTCAAAATTCTAGTAGAGAAATGAGCTACCTTTGCCGCATTGATGGCTTTTTTTTATAATTTTTCTGCGCCTCTGCATAGAGGAGCTTATCTTCAGGAGCGTAATTTAGTCTCCATTTTCTCTCTTTTTGTCGGAGTGCTAGCTTCTGTTCTCTTAGTTAACTAGAGAACCATTTGTGCGCGTCAGCCCGACGATTTAATCTGAGTTTCTTAGGTGGAGCGAACTTATCGCTGGCAGTTTGAAGCCATGATGCGATGTGAGCTTCATAGAGATCTAAATCCTGAGTGGGCATTGGGGTTGAGCCAGCTAATGAGTTCATAAATTCCTTTTCATTGAGGGTACCCCAACTTCTTATCATGCCCCCCTCCACCAAGGGAGATTTAGGGGCGGATATAGTGAGTTTAGTGGTCCAGACTTGGTCGAGTATATGACCCTTGTTATGTGTATCTGAGGACAGATGCTGGATGAAGTTTAGGTTAGTTAATAGATCTGTAAGTTTGTGTGAGTGAGTACCACCAAGCAGGTCTTTAAACCAGTAGTTAAAGTCGCTATATTAGCTATTTGCTTACTCAGTGAGAGGGGAAATAGAGGCATGTGCTGAGGGGGCCTATAGATTACAGCGCATATCAGTGGAGCAGAATTTGATTCCAGTTTGATGACCAGATTGTCCACTGCCGCAAGACTCAAAGAAGAGACTTCCGTAAATATGTGGTTGCGATGAATAATTGCAGCCACTCCCCCACCCGATTTACCAGATGGACGGTCCACATGTAGGATATAATAATCATTAGGCAGTGCAGCCAGGATGTCAGGTGTATAGTCAGGGGTCAGCCAGGTTTCAGTTATGAGCAGAATGTCAGGTCGGTCAGTTACCAGTAGCATAAGTACCTCTATCTGATGTTTGACTAGAGAGTATGTGTTTAAATAATATACACGTAACGCTACCTGTTGATATTTCTGGAAAACTTTTGCGTGACTGATAGATGTTATTCCTGTCCAGGCACATTTTGATAACAGGGTTTAGTGGGATCGACGCCTGGTGAAGCCCTCGAAGTTCCTTTGAAGAAAATTTGAGGAGTCTGGCAAAGTAACTAGCCCCGGGCCCCGTACTGGCGAAGACGGGCTTGCCTTTGGCGCGCCGCCGGCGCTCCCGCGCCATTGGAGATTCAAATACTGATTCCCTGCCTAATTCTCTGCCCCCGCCCTTTGTGATTGGCTGAGTAGAGGGGAACACTGGGGATCGCTAGGGAGTCAGCGCCGGCTGCAGCTGTAACCATTTCCCAATTTTAAAACTACAATAAAGTGCAACACATAGTTTTTAAAAACGTAACCGAGTATTAAAACATAGTGCAGGCACGAGCAATTTTCCTTGCACAAGGTAGCGGCACAGTTTTCAGATATAAGTTTGTATTTGGTCACATTCCCATATTATATGTATGAACGTGCCCTCCCTTCCACTTTTTCGTCTACATTCCCCACTTTCTGCTCTACCCATACACACCAGACACAGTCCTGTTATGTAGATTCTGTGGAGAATCATGAGTTGCACTAAGTGCAGTCTAGCCTGAATTGCCACCTCCCGCCAATCCTCCTCGTCAAGCTCAAGTCCGTCTCTCATCCATTTTTCTTTAAGGGACTGAGTGGGTCTTCCATATTATTGATGAGCTTTTTATAAATCGGGGAGATGGCCTTTTGACGGTCCAGTATCCTATCCTTCAAGGGAGAGTTATCTGGGAGGGAAGTCTCCCTAGTGAGATGGGTCTGAAGGGCATGGCGGATCTGGAGATATCTGAAACGTTCTGTGTCTGCTAGACAATACTACTGTTGGAGGTACGTGAACGGTAATATATCATCTTTGACCCAAAGATCCTTGATCTGGGAGATCCCGATAAGGTCCCACTTATCAAATCCCCGGGTCCGCCACAGGTTTCCCAGTTTTTCGGAATCCCACAAGGGGATTGCTAGTGTAAGCCTGTGGTCCCAGCCCAGATGTTTGTTTACAATAAGCCATATATGGACCGAGTGGGAGGTTTGACCTGTTAAGGAATATTTACTCGGTCTAGAATAGAGTCCTCTATTGTATTTCCCTCCCGGCAGGAGCCATCTATCCATGGCGTATCCCGGGTCTTCGAGACGGCTATAGGACCCCTGGTTTATGGCTGCTAGGTGAGATGCCAGTAATATTTTTTAATATCTGGGAGGCTGATGCCGCCATCGTACCAATTCAGGATGAGTTTAGACAAAGCAATTCTGGTTTTTCCATCTCACAACCGGTCTTTCTTGAGGCTCTCAATTTCTCGAAAATATGACTTGCGAACCGGGTCTAACAAGTTTTGGAGGGCACACAGGAAGTGTGGCAGTGCCATCATTTTAAAGAGTTTGTCTAACACAAGGAGTTTGGCCCGCAGGAAAGAGTCAGGCAGGGCCACATAAATGCAAAAGCTAAACAATGTGCCGGGCTCTCTACTATTTTTCGAGCTTTTATCCCTTTTGCTCATAATCCAAGTACATTTCTTTATGTTTGTACCTCTATTTTATTTATACTTTTTTTTAAAGGAAAATTATTTTCTTATTCCAATTTTTCTAATAGTGAAAAAGAAAAGTAGTGCATACTTTTACATATATTACATATACATTTACATTCATTTACAAACAACTTACTATACATACTCAATCACAATATGTACAGCTATTTACATATACCATGAGAAGCAAATTGGTGAATAAAAGTGCATTTTGCACAATGCATGAATCAAAAAAACATAATTTAGAATCAAATATCTATGTAATTGTAAGAGTATCTAGAAAGACCTCTTGTTCTTCTATGCTCTTTTCTGTATATAGCTGTACGTATTGTGATGGAGTATGTATAGTAAGTTGTTGTAAATGGAACATAAAGAAATGTGTTTGACTTATGAGCAAAAGAGATAAAAGCTCAAAAAATAGTAGAGTCCGTCACATTGTTTAGCTTTTGCATCATTTTAAAGAGGGCGGCTTTGCCCAGCATTGAGAGTGGCCAAGATTTCCAGCTCGCTATGGGCCAGATGTATCAAAGGGTTTTGCCCATTCTGTGTCTATGGGGAAATGTGTTGATGCATATGGCCCTATGTCTTGCTTCAATCTTTGTATAGGGGACAGGAGGTTCCGAGTGAAATAGAGCAATGGATTCAGTGAGATGAAGATGCCAAGGTATATGAAGCCCTCTGTGGTTGTCTGAATTGGGCAATCCCTCGGTATGACCTGTAGCGCCCCCCCTGAAGGACATAGATGATGGATTTGGTCCAGTTTAATATGAATCCTGAATACCTGCTAAACACTGCCTGAAATTCTAAAGTGTACACCAAAGAAGCTCTCGGGGAAGCTAGATATAGCAGAATATCATCTGCATATAGAGATATCCTATCTTCCCTGTCCGGGGGCCAGCGCAGACCATGAATGACCGGATCCTTGCGAATCCACGCGGCCAGGGGCTTCAGAGCCAGGGCAAACAGGAGAGGGGACAGGGGGCATCCTTGGCACTTTCCACAGCTTAATTGACATGCCTCCAATTTTCTATTGTTCACCACCACTTGTGCCATAGGCTTCGAGTATAGAAGTCTGACCCAGCCCATAAAATTAGGCCCAAATCCAATTTTTTTGAGTACTGCAAAAAGGTATGGTCATTCCACCATGTCGAACGCCATGGTGTCACCCAGAGAAACTAATATTGCAGGCTCCTGGATAGTGGCAGCACTTTCCAACACCCCACGGACTCTGTGTTGGTTTAAGGCTGTGTTCCGATGTGGCATAAAGCCTGATTAATCGGATGTAATAAGCTATCACTTTCACTAATCGAATCGCCAGAAGTTTGGCATGGATCTTGGGTTCTGCGTTAAGGAGGGATATCGGCCTATACGAGGCACAGTTGGTTTTGGGTTTGCCTTCCTTGTGAATGACAACAATGTTCCCTACCCTTTGGTCAGTCGGGAGTCTTCCCCCTTTCTCTGTAAACATCGAGCTGAGGTATGGGGCTATCTTGTCGGGTCTGAGCTTGTAGATCTCAGACGTTCCCTGATTGCAAAGATCGTTTAGCTTGAGCTGTTTTATCGCCTGATAATTCAGCTTTGAGATATTCGCTCATTCCGTCCATCAGGATGGGAAGTGTGATGTCATGGATTAAAGCTTGAGTCTTCTTCGGTGTACTGTACGTTAGTGCGGTAAACTGTCTGATAGTGATCAGCAAATTGGTTGGCAATTTCTTGAGGGTCGGTGATGGGATCGGTATTCTCTCCCCTAAGCTCCGGCACTAGACGACCGACCCTTTCCTTCCTGTCCAGCCACTCTTTCAATTTCCTCACCTTATCTCCATGCTCATATATTCTGCTTTGTTTCCCTCCCCTGTGCCCTGGCTCCGTCTGTTGATAAGGCCTTTAACTTGTCTTGTTTTAGATGTGTAGTTTCTCGGGGGTTACTGCCCCATCTAGTTCGTCTTCCAATCTATGGACCTTGTCCTATGCCTGCGCTATGTCTTTTTGCCTCTCTTTCTTCTTGCCGGTTATCAAGGACAGGGCCTGCCCACGGATTACTGATTTGTAGGCCTCCCATAACGTTTGGGCAAAATCCACCGTTCCCTCATTCTCTTGAAAATAATGATCAGAGGCCTGGATAAGACCTTTTCTGACTTCCAGGTCTCGGAGATGCCAAGGATTGATGGGAGCTACTTTCCCAATTCTCATGTGGCCTATGACTACATGTACCCAAATCGGAGAGTGATCTGATATTCCCCTAGCTGGATGTCAGATTTCACGGATATTGAGCCCCTCACACGACGGGATCAATATATAGTCAATACGGGAGAGACCGTGATGGGCCACCGACAAAAAGGTGTGTTTCTTGTAATAGGATAACACTTGGAGCTTGTCTCTTTACATACTGGTGGACTACACTGTTTTACTTTATCACCAAGCCCGTTGACGTTCCAGCTGAGGACCTTAATCCCTGTGTCCCACTGGGTACCCATCTAGGTCTACGTTTGTGTACTGCTCCTGTGTTGCGTTACATTCTGGTTCTGTCAATATGACGTGTGTTGCTTTAAACTGAACATCTAACAATAACAATACCCTTCCCCAACCGCCCCCTCCCTGCGTCCCTGCACTCTGGGCTTCAAACTGCAGATGATTCAACTTGCAGAGTGCCTGTCGCCCAAAACGTTAACTAAATGTAGAGAAGTGGGATGCGTGATCCTCTGACCCCTCTCTCCACTTCAGGCATTACTATAATAGGGTCCCTTATGCGAAAGTCAATATTTGCTCAAGTCTTTGCATTTGAAAGATTCTTGTCATGCATACAAGTCCAATGGTGCTCTCCGGTATCCGCCCCATGCTCCCACCATAACCAAGCTTACGTTATATGCAGGTCTGGCCCATTACCTTAGTCTGTTGGCCATCACTCGCCCAGTCCAGAGAGGGTTCACCCCACCTGTAGCATGTTCTGCGGCTTTCCAACCAGTCTGCTGCTGACTCCGGGTGGTCGAAGAACCTGGCCCTACCTTCGGCCTCCACTCAGAGTCTGGCCAGGAGCAACATGGCATGCTTGTATCCCTTGTCTCTCAGTGCTTTCTTGATTCCCAGGAAGGATGGACGTTGCCTTTGGACCATTTGGGTCTAATCTGGGGAAAAAGGTTATGTTTGCGTATTCATAGCTAAGCGGTGGTCCCGTTCTGGCGTGTTGTAGTATGACGTCTCGGAAGTTGGGGACTCTGGCCAGGATTGGGCGAGGAGGAGCCCTCTCTATGACAAAGAACTTCCCCAGCCCCTTGGGTTGTAGGTGCCTTAGGATGATGTCGTCAACAAAACGATCAGTCGCATGGCCCTCTGATTTCTCCGGAATTCCCAGAATGTGCACGTTGTTGCACCGTAGACGCCCTTTATAGTCATCTAGCTTAGCTTCAGAGAACTTCCGAAAGGTTTGTAAGTCTTTCACCTCTGTTTGAAGCTGGGACGTGTCTTCCACCAGACTTGTGGCCGTGACTTCCACCTGCTTAACTCGTTCACTGTTCTTATTGAGGTCCGCTCACAGCAGGTTGACTTCTACCGTGATAGTCCATCTTTTGTTCCAGCGAGGTCTTGATCCCTGCTCTGGCTTCCAAGATGTCTTTGAGGGTAGGTTCCGGGTCCGCTGTTTCCGTTGTCTACGAGCTTTTTCCAATGGGTGAGGGCTCTGGCAAGGACGTCTTGGGGAGCGTATACTGGTCCAGTCTGTTTTGCTGTACTGGTTTGTTGCCTCTAGTGGACGACATTGCGCCCCCCTCCAGTTGTCCTGGTCACCGCAGTAGTGAAGATGGTGTTGCAGGGCCTGGTCACTGTAGTCCGGCCGGGCGTCTGCTGCAACGGTATCACCCCGGACCGGGCCGCAGATGTCGCCACGGGGGCAAACACTTCCCAGTAGAGAACACAGGCAGTCAAGGGTTCTTCCCCACTCTACAATCCCAATTGAGGTGTCTATACAAGGGCCCCTTGCCTCATTTATCTCCCCGGACTGTGCTAAAATTGGTTGGTTTGGAGACCCGGTATGCAGTAGCAATGTATCGTGTCACAGGGGAAATCATCCCCTGTCCCTCAAATGTCGATGGGGTCTGACTTCGGGCGGACCGATCAAACTTGGGCTGCTCTCAACTCTCTTCCAGCCACCCGTGAGTGCTGTTGGAAGATGTTGCTCTATGGGCTAGCTTCGGCCGCCGGGGCCCCGCGATGCCCCTGGTGGCGTTAGTTTTCGGGGGGGACGGGGAGGCGGCGTTTCAATGTGCTGCGTCCGTACCTTCTTGCAGCGCCTGCCGAAGCAGAGCGGGTGAGTGAACTCCGCTCCCTCCGTTAAGTAGCACGGCTCCGGGCCACGCCGCAGGTGAGACTCTTCGCTCATGTGTCTCTGGGGGCAGGGCTTTGCGGTATCCCCGGGACTAGCGGGCCATCCTGCCCGGCTACGTGAGCATGCACGCTGCCTCAGCTTTCACGCGAGGTCCGGCGCGTGCACCCGCAGCAGGCCGCACTCTCCCCGATGGGACTTATCTGGACCCCCGGGCGGTCGACTAAGTCCGCTGTTGCAGTAAAGTGCACCGGACGTCTCCCGGTAGCTGAATCTCCTATTCAGGGTAGCAGACAGGTGTGGCGGATATGCGGGGGAGAGACACGTTTCACGGAGCTCCGCTAAGCGGTGGCCTTTTCTCTTCGCTGCTCAGCCACGCCCCCGCAACCTCGATTTTTGTTCTTGTTTGTGAACATCCCAATGCTACTCCCTAGTGCAGTCTTTCACACTTTTTATGCTTTGCTGGTGTGCCTGACCTGGCGAGTGAGATTTTTTTAAACATAATTTTATTGGAATTTGTGAAAATACATATTTAAAAGTTTGTAAACAAGATTTAAGTATACACTGGTTGTAGTGCACAGGTTGCATACATTGTATCCCGTCAGGCATCCGGCCTTCGATGGTCAGCCTTTACGGCAATAAATTGTCCTACAGAGGGATCCAACATTTTCAAAATTATAGGCCGGCAGAGCTGTCCCTATGATCCACCCAGCTTTCCAGTGTGCTCTGTATATAGTTGATGTCCCCTCTTACATTTGACCAGGTTGTGTATTATACGATCTATTACCTGATCACTGGGGACTACTGTGCGCTAACATGTAGTGCAGAATCACATGACTAATTCTTAATTCTAAGTGTCCTTACTTAATAAAACATCTAATCTTAACAAATAAATCTGAAAGAAACAGGTTGGTATTAGATGCCTTATCTTAGAATATCCCCAGGCGTCAGACTGGATCCGGAAAATTTTGCGTAGCAGTACCCCTGCGTGTCGGTGGGCGTCGTCTGCGGCTCCGCGTCTGTCGTTGGCGTCGTCGGAGTACTTAGACAACGCCCTCGCACACTGACGTCAGTTCTTCTTTTTTCCTCGCCAGCGCAGGTCCGGAGAAAGTGGTACCCTTAAGTCCATTTTTACGTAACTTTTTCGATATTTTTGATCTGTTTTTCGAGTCGAACGACTCAGACGGTGCCTGTAGGGATACCCGGGTTCAAACCCTGCGTCGACTGTAACCTACTGATGTCGATTACCGACCCCCATCGCCGGTGTCTGCATTGCCTGGGGCCCGACCGCGGTGACGAGTCGTGCCCCGACTGCCGGGCCTTGACGTCGAAGGCTAGGCGGGAGCGGTCCCGCAAGCGCCTCGAGCTCCGGCAGTCGTCCCCACGCCGTTCGAGGTCCCGGTCCGGAAGGAGGTCGAGGAACCGGTCTTGGGGCCAGAGTCATAATAGCTCCGGGAGTCGACACCATTCCTCGGGCTCCAAGTCCTCAGGTAAGAGGCACAAGAAGTCGAAGAGGCGTCATCGCGCTTCTGACTCGGCCTGCTCCATACCCGCCGGTCCTTGGGCAGAACGCGACGCCGGAGGAGATTGAGGCCTTCCTCATGGCCATGAGGTTACTCACTCCTCCGTCGGGTTCCGCGGTGCCTTCGGGCCAAGCCGCCCGACTGGGTCCCCAAGCGGGCAGGGTGCTTCAGCCCCGGCACCGTCTGCGACTTCGGTCCAGACGCTGAAGGGTCCTGCTGGATCCGGTTCCGGGTCATCGCCGGTCGACCTTACGACCTCGCCGGCGCCAGCTCCCAGGGTGTCGCATCCGGGGCTGTCCCAGGACGTCGTCCTCCCTGGTCCTACCCTCGAATCGGGTCCAGCGCCGCTCGGCGCTGTATTCGACGCCGCTAGGAGATTTTTACTTCTATGACCCGGCCCCATCCTTTGACCCTGAGTATCAGGAGATGGGTGGCGAGGAGGATTGGGAGGGGTGTGAGGACCCTCTGGCACGTGAGTCCCAGCCTTATCAGGACTGGGCAGGTGAGCTAAGGGATGCCAGTGGTCTGGACACTTGAAATGAAATGAAATGAAATGAAAATAAAATTTATAAAGCGCTACAGTTGCTGGTTTTGTCGCCCCTCCTACCGTGGCTACGGAGGAGGCGGCTGCCTATAGTGTGGTGTTGACGCGGGCGGCCAAGGCCTTCTCCCTTGAACTTGCCGTCGCGGCCTTGTGTACTGACCTCACTGAGGTCCTTAAACCGCAGGCAAGCTCCTCTGAGCCTCTGCTGCCGTTTAATGAGGCCTTATCTGACGTTCTTCTGGGCACCTGGTCCCGGCCCGCTACAGGTACCCTTGTAGATAGGAACGTGGCCAGACGCCACCGCCTGGCTCTGGGCGACCCTTGCTTCCTGTCACCCACCCCACCCCCGAAAGCCTGGTCATACAGGCCTCTAACTCCAAGACAGCATTCCCGACGGCTCCCCCCGATCGGGAATCTAAGAGGTACGAACAGTATAGCAAGAAGATGTTCTCCTCATTGAGTTTGGGTTTGCGTCCGTTAACACCGCGCGTCTCTTGGGCCGTTCTACCCACTCTCTGTGGGACACGGTCGCGGCCGTACTGCCAAAATGTTTGGAGGAGGCCCGGCCTAAACTCGCCCAAGCTCTTGCGGAGGGTCGAGATGCGGCACGGTATTCCATCCGGTGTGGACTGGATACAACGGACTCGCTAGGTAGAGCGATGGCAACAACGGTGGCGATTATTCGCCACGCCTGGCTGAGGTCCGCCAACTTTAAGGACTCCAGGGTTACGGTCAAGTCTTTGGGCCTGTCGGCCCTACGCCAGCAACCTGCTGCCTTTCGCTCCTTTCGTGCCCAAGGAAGGGGCGCCCCCACACGTCCTGCCAGCCACAGACCGCAGACTAACATCCAGCGTGGTGGCGGACGTGGTAAACGCCGTGGCGGTGCCCGGGGACAACAGCGAGGCCAGTCCACATCCACCCCCGCAGCATCCGTCTCAAAGCCTTCCTAGTCCGAGCTTTCAGACCCACATGACGCCAGTGGGGGGGCAGGGTTCGCCATCACCTCCTTCACTGGCGCAACATCACTTCGGACCGGTGGGTGCTGCAAATCGTCTGAAGGGGCTACTCCCTCCCCTTTGAGGCGACCCCTTTCAGACATGCCACCGCAGTAGCACTGCGTGTTGGGGGATCACTTGAATCTTCTGCGAGAGGAAGTTACGGCCCTCTTGGACAAAGGGGCCATTGAGCGCGTTCCTGGGCCAGAAGTAGGGTGTGGTTTATACTCCCACTACTTTCTGGTTCCCAAGAAGGGCAAAGGGTCCTACGCCTTACCTTGGACCTGCTGAACGTCAACGGCTTCCTCCGGAAGGAGAAGTTCAAGATGCTGACTTTTGCTCAGGTCTCAGCTGCCCTGGATCCGGGAGACTGGATGGTAGCGTTGGACTTGCAGGACGCTTATTTTCACATCCCCGTCCTGCCGGCCCACCGGCGTTACCTGCGGTTCACAGTAGGCCACAAGCACTTTCAGTTTACCGTGCTCCCCTTCGGCCTTACCAGCGCCCCACGGGTGTTCACGAAAGTGATGGCGGGGGTCGCAGCTCATCTCTGCAGGTTAAGGGTTTCAGTCTTCCCCTACCTCGACGACTGGTTGTTGAAGGCGGGCTCGCCCCAGACAGCTGTCAGCCACCTCCAGACTACGGCCGACCTCCTGCACCTGCTGGGGTTCTCCATCAATGTGCCGAAGTCACACCTGTGTCCGTCTCAGAAGCTCCTCTTCATCGGAGCAGTTCTAGACTAAGTGCAGTTTCGGGTTTATCCTCCCGAACAGCGGGTTTGGGATAATTAGGCTCGGATTCCGATCTTTTAACTGTTATCCAGAGTCTCGTTCAGGTTGACGCTGCGGCTTCTGAGGCTGATGGCCTCCTGCATCCTTCTGGTGCATCACGCCAGGTGGCGGATGCGGGCTCTGCAGTGGGACCTGAAGTTTCAGTGGGCCCAGCATCAGGGCAACTTGTCCGACCATGTCTTGATCTCGGAGGACACTGCAAGACAGTTGCAGTGGTGGCTCACGGACTGCGATTGGGTCAGCGGCAGATCCCTCTCCCTACCCCAATCGGAGCACGTAGTTGTGACTGGCGCGTCCCTCCAGGGCTGGGGGGGCCACATGAGAGAGGCGGAGATCAGAGGCCTCTGGTCTCCGGCGGAATCCCGGCTCCACATCAACCTTCTGGAGCTGCGGGCGATCCGGCTTGCACTGAAGGCATTTCTCCCCTCTGTCCGGGGGAGTGTAGTGCAGGTGTTCACGGACAACACTACCGCCATGTGGCACTGCAACAAACAGGGCGGGGTGGGGTTGTATACCCTATGCCAGGAGGCTCTGCGCCTCTGGCAGTGGCTGGAACATCAGGGCGTGACCCTGGTGGTTCAACACCTGGCAGGTTCCCTGAACGCCAGGGCGGACTAACTCAGCCTTCTGTGCATGATGGATCACGAATGGCGTCTGAACTCTGACGTGACGCAAGGCCTCTTTCAGCAGTGGGGAGAGCCTTGGTTAGATCTATTCGCCACAGAAGAGAACGTGCAATGTCATCAGTTCTGCACGTTGGAATTTCCAAGGCGGCACTCGCTCGGAGACGCTTTTCATTGGAGCTGCAGTCTGTTGTATGCCTTTCCGCCTATACCACTTCCGTCCAGAGTGCTGAAGATCAGGCGCGACCTGGCCCAAGTCATCCTTGTGGCTCCGGACTGGGCACGAAGATACTGGTATCCCGAGTGTGAGAAGTTGGCCTGATATATGATGCTCACTAGTTCTAGTGATCACCTTGTATCAGTCCAAACAATCCTTATGGTGATTGGTTGGAAGTCCACCTTATAGACCAGCTATCCTAATGGTAGCATGGACAAAGCAGTCTTAGGCTAAACTCTTTTGGCATGTGAAGCCAGCTGTTTTACCACATATAACCCCTTGAATACCGGATGAAAGGACACCACACAGGTTGTTATGAAAATAAACAATATATTTATTATTAACAAACACCTCTGAACTCTTGAAGATCAGAGGGCTAAGCACATGACAATACTCTTAAAAAAAAAATACAGTAAGTCGCACAAACTACAATGGTGCCCTAGGAGCATGGCAAACCATATACGAAGTAAATAGTATAAGTAACACGATAGGAGAAATGAGGATGCCCAGAGGCTGTAGAATCGCTTGGGGTACACTACCCTAACCTTGGGTAAGGAGCAGGAGGCCCACGGGACGCGTGTGCAGTGTTAGAACACACACGCGGGTTTCAATGCAAAGTCAATGAGCATGAACAAATTACGAAATAGGTAAGTAAAGACAGTTCCGACTGGTTGTGACTGAAACTACAGGATACCTGGACACTAGGAGAGTCAATCTACCTATGAGCACCGAAATGCTCTTGTTACCTCACCCACGGGCTGCGGGTGCATAGGTGTGAAAGTGTTGGGTTTCCGCGTTGAAGTCAATGGAGCCTTGAAGAAAGATGCTGCAGGCGACCAGGAGGAAGATGTCCGGAGTGATCCAAGGGTGGATCGAGGAAGATGGAGACCTGAAAGCAGAGGGGACAATGTTCACAGTCACTAGCCAGTGACCGGAGTGGAACCAGGAAGGAACCATGTGATGTCGTCGTGATCAGGTGAAGAGGGGACGCTTAACTCTGCAGCCACGTGGACCGAGAGGTGTCTTTGACGACCAGGATGGAGGCACGAGCTGCCCCACGCAGACTCTCGCTGTCGGCGGTGTCTGTT
The DNA here is from genome assembly GCF_964263255.1 of Lissotriton vulgaris. NCBI lineage: Eukaryota > Metazoa > Chordata > Amphibia > Caudata > Salamandridae > Lissotriton > Lissotriton vulgaris. The sequence continues at coordinate 7,681,961 of NC_141690.1, forward strand.
ACGGAATCTGAGTCAACAGGCCTTGGCAAAGGCAACCCTCGCGGTGAGTTGAGATGGCATCTGGTGCGGACCAGGAGGGTCCTGGGGTCCTTCTCCTTTGCAGGGAAACAAGGGCCAGTCTGGAGCAACCAGACCAGCGGTGTAGATTTAAAGGATCGTCGTCTAGGAGGCCACTAGCCAGCCGGCAAGTGACCAGAGAACGCGTCGAGCAGCAATCGAGCAAAAGGGCCCCACGCAGATCTCGTGGATGCTGGAGGGCTGATCTTCTGTGCAGGAGCTGCTCGGGGCTGGGGCTTCTCAATCCCCAAAGCACTTTTTCGAGGGTACCTCAGAAGTCGTGCTGGAAGTGTAGTGCAGTTTCTCCAAGCTCTGCTGCAGATGTGAGTTGAGGTCGCAGAGGTCTGGAAGTCCGGGTCTCGTCGGGCTCTGAAGTCTGGTTCCACCAGGAAGGACGACAAAGTGAACCGCTAGGATGCTTGATGGTGTCTGCAGATGCAGGGTGGTCACTCCTTGGCCACAAGGGAGATTTCTTCAGTCTTCTGTGAAGCAGAACGTCTAAGTCCAGCGTTTCTTCTTTGTAGAGTTGTTCAGGATAATCTAATTTGGAATGGGACCAGCTCCTACCTTTATTCTGCTAAAGGGGGCTGTACTAGTGACTAGGTCCCTTCCATGGGTGGGACCAGGAAGGGGGGTGGTTACATTCCCCTATCCTTTGTCCGGTTTCGCCCCAGAGCTGGGGCTGGAGTGCCCCAGCAACTGGTTTGAACCGGGGTATGCACAGGGACACCTTGTGTGCCCCAGGCATGTCTCATTCCTTTCAGCCCTGCCTATCTGGATACACAAAGTCCTGGCTGGCGTGGTGCTAGCACCTCCCAAGGCAGGAAACCCTTTGTCCAGGCCTCCCTCGCTGGAAGGACTCCCAGCAGCAGGAGGTCAGACTCGTGTCTGTGTTGGCAGCATCCATTTTGTGATGCTGAGGCTCGAGTTAATTTTAACCGGGGTTCTCAGTTACATACATGTCGTGTCCCTCTTAAAGGGTGGAATGCTACCCCCGTCGCCAGAACTGGCGAGGGGGTAGTATTCCAATTCGTATGACACCTTACTCGACATGTTTTGATAATGCTATGCCAAAGTTAGCAATAACCGCGAGGATTATAATGCACTTAAGAGTATATGGTATAGCGTTATCATGGAAACAGCTATAATACATGGTTCCGAAAGCTGCAGACAGGCTCAGCTCATGCTAGAGCACCATCCCACATAATTCCAAGCACTCTGCCTCCAGGATTGATAAGGCCTGCCATAGGAGTGACTTATAGGAGTATATGTGTCCATTTTAGGTTTAGATATAGGTATGCTATATCTAAAGCAAAGGGTGATTACACCACCTTGCCCCAGCTGATTGACATCAGCCAGTTGTCAGATTTGGAGGGCCAGCCAGGGGTGGCATAATACATGCTGCAGCCCCTGGTAGGCCTTGGGTGCACTTATGCCCTGGGTACCTATGGTACACTGTACAAGGACTTACAAGAGTGACCCAATACCAATTAGATATGTACCTAAGGTACATGGAGCCCATTTTAACAGAGAGAGCAGGAAGCCTGGGGTCCTGGATAGCAGGATCCCAGGCCAACTATGTCGAAAACCAGCAAAACACTAGGCAAAAAAGTTGGGGGCAACCATAGTTAGATATCCACCTTCCTACACCCAGGGACGAGGGTGTCGCCTGTAGACGACATCGTCTCATTCCAAGATGTTTTGCTGAGGGGTGCGTCTAAGTTGGGCATCACGGTGACTGTGCCTACGCCCACGCTGTCCATGATTTTCGAGACGCTACATAAAAAGCACCTGTCTCGACTGTTGCTGCCTCTAGTACCAGGATTGGTGGAGCCCGCCGAGGAGTTGTTTCTCACACCGGCGGTGACGAATGCGGCCCCCTCCAGGCTCCTCAAGAAGTACCGGGCTCTGGATTCTGACCCGGCCTTTCTTAGGATGGATCCGACACCAGACTCTGTCATAGTGACGACGGCTAGGAAGCAGCATTCCACCACCCGTCGTCTACAGTGCCTCCTGATAAGGAGAGCCGCTGGATAGACTCGGCTGGCAGGAAGGTCTGTGGGACCGCATCTACCACAATGAAGGCGGCCAGTGCCGCGGCTTTGCTAGGGCGATACGATCGAGCCCTATGGGAGTCCCTCAAGCAATTCGCCGAGCTCCTTCCTTGGGAGAAGAAAGAAGACTTTCAGGAGATCCTGAATGAGGGGATGTTGGTGTCGAACCAACTCATCAGCGCGGCTTCTGATGTGTCCCTGCTGGCGGTGCATGGGTACTGCCATGGTGTCAACCAACGGCGCCACGCTTGGCTTAGACTTACGTATCTCAAGCCAGAGACTCAACAACGGGTGGCCAACCTGCCTTTCTCGGGGGACACCCTGTTTGGCAAGCATGCAGACGACGAAATGGGCTGCATGAAAGCGGAGGCCGAGACCCCGACGGCTGCCGGGTTGGAGAAGCCCAAGGAGAAGAAGACCTACCGCCCGTTCCAGAGACGGTTCGGGCGCAGGGCAGAGGGCGAGGACAACTAAAGCAGCAGCAGTTCCGGAGGCCCTTCCAGAAACGCCAGAAGGGCAGAGGCGGCCAGCAGTCCGCAGCAGCGAACAAAGGCCCGGCCGGGTCTAGGCCCTGAGCGGTTACTTCCCCTGCATCCGTTACCCACTCCGGTGGGGGGAAGCGTTCAATTTTTTGTGGCAAAGTGGAGAAAAATTACTCAGGACAAGTGGGTGCTGAATATTGTTAGCAATGGATACAGTCTTCGGTTCACCAGCCCGCCTCCAGCAATTCCAAAGGTCAGCTCGCAGTTACAACTGCGCGAGCTCCAGGCGGAGGCCGATACCCTGTTAAGGAAAAGGGTGATAGAAGACGTACCTCTGTCTCAAAGGGGAAGAGGTCTGTACTCGCGGTTCTTTCTGGTTCGCAAGAAGGACAAGAACGAGTTCAGGCTCATTCTGGATTTGCGACAAGCAAACAAGTGGATTTGCAGGGAGAAATTACGCATGCTGTCGTTGCATCAGATTTACCTTCAGCTGCAACAGAGAGACTGGCTATGTGCTATAGACCTACAGGATGCATACTTCCATGTGCCCATTGCACAGAAACACAGGAAGTTCCTGCGATTCCAAGTCTGCGCCAATCATTATCAGTGTACAGTACTGCCATTTGGGCTGAAGTCTGCGCCCAGAACATTCTCGAAGTGCATGGCAGTGGTAGCTGCACACCTGAGGAAAAACAAGGTGCGTCTACCCGTACCTGGACGATTGGTTGATCAAGGCCTCCTCATTCTCGGAAGCTCAAGCGCACTTCCAGAAGGCGTGGGTTCTCTTGCAAAAGCTGGGGTTGCACATCAACGTGTCCAAGTCTGTCACGACTCCAGTCCAGTGTATACAGTACTTGGGAGCCTCCATCAATAAGCTGTCCGGAGGAGGAGAGACGATTATCACTCCTTCAGAAGGCTCCGGCTCTTATGACTGCTCCATCTGCAACAGTGAGGACGGTGTCTTCTCAACTGGGGTCGATGGCCTCTTTTATCTTCCTCACGCCACACGCACGGCTGCACATGAGACCATTGTAGGAGTACTTGGAGGATCAGTGGGATCAGAGGAAAGGGTCTTGGGACGACAAGATACAACTGTCTCTGCATGCTCTTCAGTCTCTGAAGTGGTGGTGTTTAGCGGTGAATCTCCTCAGAGGGGTTCCCTTCCACAAGGACATTCCCACGCAGACTATCGTGACGGATGAGTCTCTCCTAGGCTCGGGGCGCACTAGAGACTTACAGATACAAGGAACGTGGTCCCTGATGGAGTCCACGTATCACATCAATTTCCTGGAACTCAGAGCTGTTCACTTGGCGCTGAAGGCCTTTCATCCGTCCTTCCAGACCAACTCTTTGCTTGTACAGACGGACAATACGACCACAATGTATTACCTCAAAAAGCAGGGGGGCTCGAGATCACGCACTCTGTCTCAGGAGGCGCAGGTGATCTGGCACTGGCTTCTGGCCAGAGGACTGACGATAACAGCTACCCATTTACCAGGTGTGCCGAATGTTCAGGCGGACGCACTGAGCAGACTGATTCAGGAAAACCACGAATGGGTCATAAACGACTAAGTACTAGGAGAAGTATTCGCAAGGTGGGGGACTCCAGACGTAGATCTGTTCGCCACCGCCGAAAACAGCAAATGCCGAGACTTCGCCTCCAGGTACTACCAGCAGTGGACGCTGGGGAATGCGCTATGGATCAACTGGTCGAACAGCTTTCTGTACGCTTTTCCACCTATTCCCCTGATTCCAGCGGTGCTCATCAAGCTGGCCCACTCCAGGGCGCGGATGATCCTGATCGCCCTGGAATGGCCCAGGCAGTGGTGGTTCACTGACCTGCTTCACCGGTCTCTCCTTCCTCACATATGGCTGCCGTGCCGGGCGGACCTTCTCACGAAGTTTGGGGGCAGATGGTGCACCCCAACCTCTCGTCTTTGAGTTTGGCGGCATGGCTCCTGAGATAGTGCAATATGGCCATTTGAATCTACCAGAAGATTGTATGGACATACTGAAGGATGCTAAGAGACCTTCCACTAGGACTTCCTATGCTCACAAGTGGAAGAGATTCTGCATCTGGTGCAAGTCCAAGAACTATGATCCAACAACCTGTGAGGAAGATGCCATCCTTATGTATCTTCTACATTTGGCGCAGTTTGGCCTTAATTTCCATTCCATTAAGGTTCATCTTGCTGCGCGGACTGCCTACAGGAAATGCCCTTCACAGACTTGCTTCTTCCAGATCCTTGTGATCAAGGATTTTTTGGAAGGCTTGAAGAAAGTGTTCCCTCCTGTCCGGCTTCCTTCGCCTTTATGGGAATTGAATGTGGTGCTGTCCAGATTGATGAAGGAGCCTTTTGAACCGATTCATAAGGCTTCGTTGCAGCATCTGTCCTGGAAGGCGGCGTTCCTTGTGGTCATCACATCGGCCCGCAGGGTGAGTGAAATTCAGGCGTTGTGTTGCCAGGAACCTTATACTGTATTTCATGCTGCTAAGGTTGTTATGCGTACTAACCCTAAATTTCTTCCAAAGGTTATCTCGGATTTCCATAACCAGACCATAACTTTACCTACGTTTTTTCAGAATGCTTTATCTCCAGCGGAAAGATCTCTGCATTCCCTGGATGTGAGGAGGGGGTTTACATTTTATCTGGATAAAACCAAAGATATTCGTAGGTCGGACCAATTGTTTATCAATTATGGATCAGTCAGGACCGGTCTTGCTACCTCAAAACAGTCCATCTCTAGGTGGATTGTGTCCTGTATACAATTGTGTTACCAAAAGGCTAATAAGACCTTAGGGGGTAAACCTAAGGCTCATTCCAACATGAGCAAAGCTGCCACGACTGCTTTGCTGCGTAATATTCCAATTGCAGAAATCTGCAAGGCGGCCACTTGGAAGTCGGTCCATACTTTAGCTAAGCATTACTGTCTAGACACTGATGCCAGGACAGACGCTCAGGTTGGGCAGGCTTCGCAGCGAAATCTGTGTTCGAGGCATGTGGGCTGCTAAATTCATATCTGTGCATAGTCCGCCACCTAGTGTTGGGTCCGGATGATTGCACATTGTTGTCCTGGAAGAGTCTTCGAAGTATCACGAGATAGGTGGCTCCTCCCCTGGACTACAGTGCGCATGGGCATCGCCTCCATCCCCAGATTGTTTTTTTCCGCCATCGGGTTCGGATGTGTTTCGGTTCCCTCTATCGGGACCGATAGTTTGTTCTACTTTCTCTCGAGACCAAAAGGTCTTTAGGCTGGGCGTCGGTATTGTTCCGTTCGGGTTTCTTACTGACTCTCAGCTCCGATCTCTTACTGCCCCTCCACGTGCTTCGACGCGGACGGGCCTACACTACACACTTGCTATGGAGCGGACGCCATTCAAGAAGTGTCCGCTGTGTCACTCAAAGTATTCTCACCTTGACGTGCACCCCGTGTGCAATACATGCTTGTCACCGGATCACCGTGAGGACACTTGCATGGCGTGTTCCAAATTTAGGAGCAAGAAAACTTTGAAGATTCGCCGGGCTAATCGGCTCCAGGCTCAATTGTCGGCTTCGGCACCCCCACCTGATGACATCTTCCAGGAATCGGTCGCGGGAGAAGACGACGTACAAGAATCGGACTCTGGCCCCGCGTCCGAAGAAGAGACCGGCGACGCGGGTGATGAGGCCTATGACGAAGTCTCCGACGAGGTAGGGGACGACGACCGGGCTTGTCCCGCAATGGGTGATAGCTCGGACGAAGAGCATCCCCAACAAGACTCCGGGGTTACTCCCCGTTATACGGCCCAGGTCGAGGGATCGCCTTCGGGCCTTACCCAAGATCTAACGAACAGTCCTACGTCCCCGCCTCCGGGCCCGGTCACGGACATTTCTAACAAGAAAACGAAAGTGAAGCCAACTGGTCTCGCACCCTCGGATGCGAAACCGAAACCAAAAGTGGCGCTGGTGAAAAAGGTTCTGGAGGCGTCAACTTCCACGAAACCCAAAATGGCCGACTTGAAGAGCCACGCCAAAATGGCTGACCAGAAGATCCGCGCCAAAGTGGCCGACCCAAAGCCATCTGGGTCGGCGCCGAAGGTTAAGGCATCCGACGCGGCGCCGTCGGCACCAAAAGGGGTCGCGGACCCGAAGACGGCTTCTAAAAAGCGTCACGCCGACAGTGCGCCAGGCCATGGGGCGTCGGCGCCGAAGAAGAGGCTTACCGTCGAACACGCTCTCGAAGACGAAGAGTCGCTCGAGTCGTTTCAGCCCTCGGCGTCCCTTACCAAGAGGGTGGGAGAATCCTTACGGCGGATCCAGCAGTCTGTGGTTCCCAGCCAGGACCCTGTGGGGCCTAGGCCCACGACGAAGCCTGCCAAGGGGCAAACGCCCATTCGTTTTACCCTTCCTCCCAAGTCGGCGCCGAAGGCCTTCGCGCCTAAGCAGAGCGGACACTCTCAGGACATCTTGTCGCCGAAGGCTGCCTTGGTGGTGTCAAAGCTTCGGCTCCAGCCGCTTGCGGTGGAAGAACGTCGTGAGGTGCACATCGACGCCAACACGGGAAAATTGTCGCTCCTCAAGAGGAAGATTACATCGGAGCCGACCTTGGAACCTTTTAAGATTCCACTCAAGAGCAAAAAGTACTCTGCGGACTCTTCGGCTCTGATGGAACCACTGTCTCCACAAGCCCTGGAACACTCGCCGGCCCATTCCCCCGTGCCTTACGTCGACGAGGAAGAGGCCGAGTACACCTATCCTGCGTACTCGGATCCGGACGAGGAGCAGGTGCCCTGGACAGCAGGAGACGACGCAAACGACCCGCAGTCGGGGCAGGACACTCAACTTTTCGCCGCAAAGACGTCCCCGACGGAGGACTCGGCGGCATTCAATGCACTGATAGAGAGAGCTGCGGCGAACCATGACGTCGAGCTCCACTCGGATCCAGTGGATGCGGACTTTTTGGTCGACACCTTCTCAGTCGCCGAGAAGCAAGTCAAGACGCTTCCAATGCTTAAAGGAGTGCTGAAGCATGCACAGGAGGTGTTCAAGGAGCCCACCCGGGCGCGGGTGGTCAATCCTCGCATCGACAGGAAGTATAAAGCGGCGCCCACGGATCCCACTTATATTAAGGGACACTTGCCATTGGACTCCCTGGTGGTTTCCAACGCTCGAAAAAGGGCAAATTCGCAAACGACTGGTGACGCTCCTCCCCCTGACAAAGAGTCCAAAATCTTTGAGGCATCAGGCAAACGCATTGCTGCACAGGCAGCAAACATCTGGAGGATCTCTAACACTCAAGCCCTGCTCGCACGTTATGATAGGGCCCATTATGACACATTAGAGGCCATCCTTCAACACTTGCCTGACCAGTATAAAGAGGCGGGGGAGATGCTCATTCAGGAGGGTAAACTCATTACGAATGCGTCCATCAAATGTGCCCTAGATGTGGCAGACACTGCCTCCAGGGCCATCAATACACGTGTTTTACTTAGACGTCATGCCTGGCTTCGAATTTCAGGGTTCAAACCCGACATACAGACCACAATATTGGGGCAGACAGTGAATCCTGACCATCTGTTCGGCCCAGAGGTGGATGCCTCCCTAGAAAAAATGAAAAAAGATACTGAAACTGCCAAATCTATGGGAGCTTTACAAAGCCAGCAGTTTCGGGGTGGTTCTTTTCGCCGCTCCAACTCAAGAGGCACCTCAAGGGGCCAGGCATCCCAATCCACACAATACTACAAGGGTAGCTCCCAGTCCTCGTATAACAACAACAAGGGCAGGGGTGGCTACAGAGGCAACAATATCAAAGGCAGGGGACGTGGAAACAATGCATCCAGGTCCACCACCACCAACAAGCAGTGACGTCTTGTCACTTCCCCCCGATCACACGACACCTGTCGGGGGGAGACTCCAACAGTTCCTGCCGGCGTGGAGATCCATCACCACGGACAGGTGGGTGAGGTCTCTTATCCAGTACGGGTACTGTCTAGAACTTACGTCCATTCCACCGGACATACCGCCAAGAACCCGTGCTATGTCCGACGAGCACTTGACCTTGTTGCAGCAAGAAGTTCTGGTCATGCTGCAAAAAGGGGCAATAGAGCTCGTTCCATTGCAAGAACGGGGAACGGGGGTTTACTCCCTGTATTTCCTAATCCCCAAAAAGGACGGATCACTCAGGCCGATCCTGGACCTCAGGCCCCTGAACTGGTACATCAACTCGGAGCACTTCCATATGCTCACATTGCAGCAGGTGCTTCCCCTGCTTCAACAGGGGGACTTCCTAGCAACGCTGGATCTGAAGGATGCCTATTTTCATATTCCCCTGCATCCTTCCCACAGAAGGTATCTCAGATTCAAGATTTTAGACCAGCACTACCAGTTCAGGGTCCTGCCGTTCGGGGTCACCACGGCACCGAGAGTGTTTACAAAATGCCTAGCGACGGTGGCGGCGCATCTCCGTCGCCAGCACGTCCATGTCTTTCCATACCTGGACGATTGGCTTATTCAGGCAAAGACGGAACAGCAGTGCGTAGACCACGTGTCACGCACCATTCACCTCCTGCACGATCTGGGATTCTCTCTGAACTACCCAAAGTCCCATCTCCAGCCCGCCCACGTGCGACAGTATCTGGGCGCGACTATCAACACTCTGGCAGCCACTGCGCAGCCAAATTCAGTGAGAATCGCCAGTATCCAGGCGCTGATCCAACGATTCAGACCCCAACACTCGCTTCCAGCGAGGGTGTTCATGCAGTTGATAGGCATGATGGCCTCCTGCATCTCCATTGTCCCGCACGCGAGACTACATATGCGTCCGCTTCAGGAGTGCCTGGCACGTCAGTGGACTCAGGCTCATGGGCAACTGACAGACCTAGTGTTGGTGAGCGGTCGGGCGTACAACTCTCTGCATTGGTGGAATCCACAAAACCTTTGCAAGGGCCGACCATTCCAGGAGCCTGTCCCACAGATCATCCTGACGACGGACGCCTCTCTCCAGGGATGGGGAGCGCATGTACTCCACTACACTGTGCAGGGACTGTGGACATTTCAGCAAAGGAAGATGCACATCAATGTGTTGGAACTGATGGCAATCTTCATGGCCCTAAAGGCGTTCAAAGTACATCTGTGCAACAAGGTCGTGTTGATCCGGACGGACAACATGACGGCCATGTACTACATCCAAAAGCAGGGAGGTACACACTCTCCACAGCTGTCTCACCTGGCTCAGAGCATGTGGAAGTGGGCCATTCAGAGGAACATCTTCCTCATGGCAGAGCATCTCCCGGGCAAGGACAATCAAATGGCAGATCTGCTCAGCAGGCACAGCCATCAGATGCACGAGTGGGAGATACATCCATCAGTACTCCAACCGTACTTCCAAAGGTGGGGTCATCCAGAGATAGACCTGTTCGCCACAAAGGAGAACGCAAAATGCCAAAGCTTCGCCGCCAGGTTCCCACACCCCCAATCACAGGGCAATGCGATGTGGATGAACTGGTCAGGCAGATTTGCGTACGCTTTTCCACCAGCGCCTCCGATACCGCTGGTGGCACGCAAGCTCAGGCAACACTCGATGACGCTCATCCTGGTTGCTCCGACGTGGGCTCGCCAACCATGGTACACCACGTTTCTGGAACTCTCCGTGGTACCGCATCAGAGGCTTCATCTCACTCCCAGCCTTCTGACGCAGAGCCATGGCGACATTCAGCACCCAGATCCGCAACAGCTCAACCTGGCGATCTGGCTCCTGAAGTCCTAGAGTTTGGCTACCTCAATCTTCCTCCCGATTGTATGGACATCATTCGGGAGGCAAGGAAGCCCACTACGAGAGCTTGTTATGCGGCTAAATGGAAGAGGTTTGTCATCTACTGTGTGAACCACAGCATTGACCCGCTAGATGCTTCCATTCAGAACATCATATGTTACCTCTTTCACCTGTATCGATGTAATCTAGCGTACTCTTCCATCCGCATTCACCTGTCTGCCATGGCAGCATACCTCCAGAATAGGCAGCACCTGTCACTCTTTAAGGTCCCTGCTATCAAGGCCTTTCTGGAAGGACTCAAAAGGGTCATTCCACCAAGGACCCCACCAGCTCCAGAATGGAACCTCAATGTGGTTCTTACAAGGCTGATGGGTCCTCCCTTTGAGCCACTGCACTCTTGTGAGCTCCAGTTCTTGACTTGGAAGGTTGCGTTCCTAGTAGCAATTACATCGCTGCGGAGGGTGAGCGAGCTGCAGGCGCTCACCATCCAAGAACCTTTCTTCCAAATACATGCTAACAGGGTGGTGCTCCGCACTAACCCTAAATTCTTACCCAAAGTAGTCTCACAGTTCCACATGAACCAGACAATTGAATTGCCAGTGTTTTTCCAAAACCCAGAGACGCTGGCGGAGCGCATGCTCCACACTCTTGATGTGAAAAGGGCCTTGATGTACTATGTGGACAGGACAAAAGATTTCCGCAAAACCAAACAACTCTTTGTTGCTTTTGCCACACAACACAAGGGAAATGCAATCTCCAAAGCGGGGATTGCTAGATGGATAGTAAAGTGCATTCAGATCTGTTATGCTAAAGCTAAGCGCACTCTTACTATCCCACCAAGGGCCCACTCCACTAGGAAGTTGGGGGCCTCTATGGCCTTCCTAGGTAACATTCCCTTGGAAGACATCTGTAGAGCAGCCACATGGTCTACCACACATACCTTCACTAAGCACTACTGTGTAGACGTGCATTCCAGACAGCAGGCAGCTGTTGGTCAGGCTGTTCTAAAAACGCTTTTTCAAACTGCTGCAGCTGGCACGCCGTTAATGGAGGGACTGCTATGTATTCTATGCACAGATATGAATTCAGCAGCCCACATGCCTCGAACTGCAAATGCTACTTACCAGTATGCATCTGTTCTTGGCATGTAGGGCTGCTGACATTCATATCGCCCACCCTCCTCCCCGGCGCCTGTAGCAGCTGCAGTATTCATTCATATACACATATGCTCATAGCATGGTCATCACTCACTTTCTTCACTCCATCTCTGCCAATGGCTAAAAACAATCTGGGGATGGAGGCGATGCCCATGCGCACTGTAGTCCAGGGGAGGAGCCACCTATCTCGTGATACTTCGAAGACTCTTCCAGGACAACAATGTGCAATCATCCGGACCCAACACTAGGTGGCGGACTATGCACAGATATGAATGTCAGCAGCCCTACATGCCAAGAACAGATGCATACTGGTAAGTAGCATTTGCATCGCACAGTAGTGGTTATTTTTCTTCTATCCACCGCCGCTTTGGTATGGGGATGGGCTTACCATTCTATTCACTAGATTGACTATACACAGAGATCCCCTACTAGAGAATGAGTAGTTTCTGTCCTGTAACTCCAGTTCTGTAGTAGGGGTATTTCTGTTATAGTCATAAGCGCCCGCCCTCCTCCCTGGTGGAGAAAAATATTCATGTAAGGAATGCTACAGGTCTGGCGTGAAAGTAAAAGGGACCTGCTCTGCATTCTGGGACACTGAGAGAGTTCTGGAAGGTTCTCTTAAAAGCACAGTATACTGTTCTGAGCCACATAATTGCAGCCTAGGGGGCTTGCTGCCCACTACTTTCTCTATCATTCCAGAGGCTTCTGCTGGTAGGGGAAGGATTTTCTCTCTGGAAAACACTGGACAGGCTGTGCTGTTTGTGGGTTTTTGGTGGAATTTCTAGTTGAAGTACTGGACAGTGTAGTCTGTGGATATAGGCTGCATTATCGGTCTTTAAATTCTCTCTTAAGTGTCTGTGCAGGTCTGCAATTTTTGACGACTTCAGAGATAATTTTTGATTGCTCCGGGGTCCACGCACATGGGCGGGATTATTCACTAGATTATGACTATAACAGAGATACCCCTACTACAGAACTGGAGTTACAGGACAGAAACTACTCCTTTACTGGCACCATCCTTTTGGAACGCCCTCCTCATTATGGTTAGGTCCACTCTAGTTTACTGAAAAGCTCTCAAGACTTTTCTGTTTACACGAGCCTTCCCACTTTAGTCCACTTCTCTGCATTCTGGTTCTTCTGTCCTCAGCGCCAAGAAGCCGCATGTTGATCGAGCGCCTTACAAATCCTTTTACTTCGCATTCTTCATCAACGAAAAAGTTAAACCTTACCCGGCCCAATCCACCAAATCCACGATCTGGAAAAGGGACCTGAAGGAACTGAACCCAATCTCCTTGCCTTCCCACACTTGCAGACTCCTCCTTCCCCCTTCGGACGCCTCTGACGTACAATCTCTGACCGACTTCTACCTCGACACTATGACCTCAATAATCAACGAAGCCGCCCCCCCTGCAACTGTAGAGTCTCCATCAAGAACTGAACCCATGGTATGATGGTAGACTCAATGAAGACAGGCGTACCATGCGAATGGCAAAGCGCACCTGGAGATCAGACCCCTCAGCACTGCACCTTAAAACTCTAAAGAAGAAGAGAAATGCCTACTTTAGGAAAATCAAGCGCTCGAAATCTGACTTCTTTAGCCTCCAGCTGGACCAAGCAAAAAACCGACCAAGAAAACTGTTCGAACTAGTCAAAAATCAAACCAAGGTGGAACCTTTACAATCAAACAGCACAACAAGCGATATACCATCCTGTGAAGGCTTTTCTGCTTTCTTTAAGCTAAAGACTGACAATATAAGAAGTGATCTCCTCAATGATGTAAGCCGATACTCCAGCCCCATCAGCATCACTACCACTCAACCCAAAAACAACGCGGCATGGTCGTCCTTCGACACCTACTCTAAAGAATCAATTTACAAACTGCTCAGCCCCTTGAAACCCTCTAATCACCTCTCAGACCCCTTACCTGCTAATGTAGGGTGAGTGCTGACTTCACCCCCCTGCTCCTCCCACTCTGGACTAAAATCATTAACAGTTCCCTTCAACAAGGACTCATCCCAGACTCCCTCAAGGTGGGGCAAGTCACGCCTATACTCAAGAAACCTACAGCTGACCCGGCTGACCTAAACAATTACCGCCCTATTACCAATATCCCCCCCTGGCCAAACTGCTAGAAAAATGCGTACAACTCCAACTGACAAAACACATTGATCAGTTTGACCTCCTCAACCCTCATCAATCAGGCTTCCGAGCAAAACACAGTACGGAAACGGCTATGACGCACATAGTTGATGATGCCCTCCAAATCCTTGAACCCAACGATTCCTGCCTCCTCATCCTACTTGATCTCTCCTCAGCATTTGACACTGTCAAACACGAGAACCTACTGGAGCTGTTAAACACCAGAATGGGTTTATCCGGGACTGTGCTCAAATGGTTCACTTCCTTCCTACATAACCGGGCTCAAAAGTTCAAGATCAACAACGTGCTGTCCTCATCTGTGCCTGTAACATTAGGCGTCCCACAAGGATCTTCCCTATCCCCCACTTTGTTCAACCTCGTCATGGAACCACTCACCACCTTGCTTCAAGCTTCTAATGTACACTTTCACATGTACGCCGATGACACTCAACTTTACCTCAAACTACAATCCCCGGATGACATCAAACTTCTGAACTCCACGCTCAGAAACACCCAATCATGGTTGGCAGATAATCACCTCAAACTAAATGCTCTGAAAACTGAGTTCCTGCTGATCTCACCTCCTGCGAAAATCGCCATCACCCAAACCTGGCTCCAGTACCTAACTGCACTCAATGTCCAACCCACCATCGTGGACTCCGCAAAATCCTTAGGCATCACACTTGACGCCAATCTCAACATGCAGCAACACATTAGCAAAGCTACTAAAGGAGCTAATTTCCAAATCAACACTTTGAGGAAACTTAAGCCCTTCTTCCCAGCTAAGGACTTTCAAACTGCTGTACAAGCTCTAGTCATCCCTCGCATAGACTACGGAATTGTGGCTCTCAGCGGACTCCCCCGATCAACAACCGCACCCCTAAGAGCCTCCTTGAACGCTGCAGCGAGACTTATCACTGGATCAAGAAAACATTTGCATATATCCCCTGACTTAAAATCCCTGAACTGGCTGCCTTTTGAAGCCAGAATACAGTTGAAAATTGCCTGTATGACACACTTGGCCATACACCACAAGTCACCTAACTACCTCACTCAAAAGCTGACTATATCAGGAGGCACGAGATCCAATAGAAGTACAAAAAATCCTCTCCTGAAACCTCGAAGATTCCGGAAGGAAAAAACATACAAACGCTCCTTCTCAGGAATGGCACCCAGGATCTGGAATGCACTCCCTCCTGAAACCAGACTTATCGCCTCCACTGCATTTTTTAAGAAAGAGGTAAAAGGCATCCTTATGGCTAAATTCTCTTGAACTCTATTTTTGTTGGATCAAAGACTTTGCACCTTTTTGTATTACTGGTTACTTGATTGTCTATCTGTTTTAAGTTTTTATCTGACTGCTATCCTATGTTGTTACTCACGTACTACCGACTACTATATTGTACCTAATAGTTTGTTTAAACACCCTCTTGTTTGCCCCTACCCCTTGTTTCTGTAAAGCGCTCTGATATCTGCAAAGAGCTTGTTCGCGCTATATAAAACTTTGAAATAAATAAATAAAAAGCCAGCCGTTGCAGGTAAGTACCCTTGGTTCAGTAACACAGGCCTTGGGTGTTGAGGTCAGCACCAAAATGGGCCAACAAGTAGCACCAAAGCTGCACCACCAGTGGTACAGGGGCAGCCCGGTGCAAAGGTGGCTTTGGGTGCCCCGTAGAAATCAATGGATATACTTGGTTGAAGAAAACAACTGCAAACCTGGACCAGAAGACTGGTTGAAGGAATCCCATGACTGGAGAGGTGAGTTGGATAGTGGGGGGATGCTGGGACACCGTCAGTTGGGCACTCCATGGCCTGGGGGCTACGGGGGCAGGGGTGTCTTTAGGCGTCTGGTTTCTCTCACTGGATCGGGTTGTGGTCGGTGGAGCCCTTCAAGTTGAGGCTGCAGGCATTGTAGGAAAGTTCAGGAGAGGTTAACCAACGCTGTATTCCAGGTCAAGATCGCCGGGGAAACGTCACTGGCTCGTTCGGCCACTTGGGCTCGGGCCGTGGTCGTCTGGTGCAGAGTGGTGAAAGTGTTGAGTATATGCCTGAATTTGGAGTCCTTGCGGTGGTTTCTTTTCTGGAAAAATCCGGTGTTCACAGGAGAAAGGAGTCTTTGTTGTAGGCTGCTGGGGTCTCCGGTGTTCTTGGAAGTTGCTGGTTACAGGACATGTCGGATTCTCAGGTGAAGGGTGACTGGAGGAGGAGACAGGCCTGTAGGACTGTGGCAAAGTCAGTTCTCCACTGCTGCACGGCTCTTTGGTCCTCTTTCGTAGGTCGTTAAATCTGAGGAACAAGGTTCAGGGGAGCTCTTAAATACTAAATTTAAGAGTATTACTGAGGTCGGGGGGAGGTGCAGTAGCCAATGGATATTGTCCTCGATGGTGACTGCACCCTTTAGGAGCCCTCTACCTTTGGGGAGAGGGACACATCCATTTTCCTGTTAGGCCAAATTCTCCAACCCAAGATGGAGAATTCTCAAGAGAGGGGTTCACCTCCGCTCCTGGCCAAGGTGAACACTCCTACTCTGCTTTCTAATTTTCCTTGCTGTTCTGCCGCAAAAATGTGGAGCAAGGACAGGGGTAGGCATTGCCACTAGTTGGACATGATCAAATTGGCATAACACAAGGTGAGAGCCTTTGAGGCTCACTGCCAAGTGCTGCAGTTCCTGCTGGGGAGAGGAGAAAAGCACCTCCGTCCAGAGCATTCTTCATTCCTAACCTCTAGAGCAGAAAAGCTCTCACCCCATGAGGTTAGAAACCCGTCTGGTGGTGGCTGGCTGACAGGGACCGGTCGGTTAATAGAATAGAATGTGGTCGTTTTTTAGGGGCATTTCTAAGATGCTCTTTGAGTGCATTTTATACTAAATCCATCACTGGCTTCAGTGTGGGTTTATTATGCTGAGAAGTTTCATATCGTACTTCTCAGACTTCAGTAAAGCCATCATGGGGCTGTTTAGTTCGCATTGGCAAACTCCCATCCCATGTACTCAAAATGTCACAGCACTTAGTGTCCAAGAATGGACTCTGACACTGTAGGGACACTTTTAATATAAAATCCAGCCCATCCCTGATCATTTTCAGAAAACAGCTAAAGACATGGCTGTTCTCTCAACGTTACGACTAATCATTAATCTTTCTACCTTTTATCTAGAGATCCAACTACCGGTAGCAGCTCTTAGCCCTCAGCGCCGAGACACCTAAGGGTAATTGCAGCGCTTTAAAAATTGCATAAATAAATAAATAAATAAATAGGGGATATTGCTCATGCTGCTATGCCCTCACCTTTGATATAGTCCATCCTGACTTAGGGCTGTAAGGTCTGCCAGAGTGGTGACTGACCTATGCCTCCGCCCCTAGGAAGGTGTTCCATGTTGATTTTTAGTTTAGCCACGCCACTACACATAGCCAGCACTGGCAGGGGTGTATGCGTTACATGTGGGGTCCTTTAGGGTAGCACAATACATGCTGCAGCCCCAAGGGACCCATCTCTGGTCACAAGGCCCTTGGTACCACTGGTACCTAATACAAGGGACTTATAAGTGGGCCAGAGGTGTGCAAATTGTGGGAGCAGTGGTACAGTTTTTGGGAAAGAACACAGGCCCTGGGAACCTGATTAATGCAAAAACAACAGTTGATGGACAGAATGCAGAACAATGTCATACATTCACCCCAGTACAGAGATCTGGGCCTAAATCCATAGTTTTTTTGCTCACCATGCCATTCCAGTTTGAACCCAGCCATATGCAAGTCAGTCTTGACCCTGTGCCCCATGGGAACAGTCCAGCCCATGGGGCACATGGTCAAGACTGATTTGCATATGTGCAAAAACAACAGTTTATGGAGAGAATGCAGAACAATGTCACACATTCACCCCAGTACAGAGATCTGGACCTAAATCCATCGTTTTTTGCTCACCATGCCATTCCAGTTTGAACCCAGCCATATGCAAATCAGTCTTTGACCCTGTGCCCCATGGGCTGGACTGATCCCATGCTGCACAGGGTCAAGACCCTAGTGGCCCGGGCCCTAGTTTCTATGCACAGGTAAATGTAAACTGCCAGCATTTGTAGAGCGCACAGCTACCTCCAACGAAAGTGTCCCGGCGCTGTCCGTATACCGCTTAGGAACCCTTCCTGGCTTTTCCCTGTGAAATGTCCACTCCTGGGAACCCCCAAGGTGAAGCCAGGCATCCCAGCGCTGTTGGGGCCGTTGTGGAGATTACGCAAGCTATTGCCCAGAGTTGCAGAGTGGGACCCATGATTAGAAGAGTCATCGAGGCGAGAATTATCAGGTCCGAGGAAATGGAGCCCAAGACCCGCCGAGGCGGGTATTGAACCCTGGTCCCAGGCCAGACCTCTGCATCAGGGTCTGCCACTCTAACCATTGAGCCACACTTCTCCACTTGAGCCACACTTCTCCACTGGTAGTCCGTATCTTACATGGCTCTGCATTCCTGTCACGTAAAGTTGTTTACAGAACTGTAGTCAGCACGCGTGGGCGCGTCGGAGTAGCTCCAGTGACGCCATCTCGGTGAAAACGCCACCAACGACACACACAGAGCCGTACGACGACGCCTATCGACGCACAGTGATACTGCTGACGAAAACTTTCCAGATCCAGTCTGACGCCTGGGGATATACTAAGGTAAGGAATCTATCACTAACTAATGTCTCTTAAAGATATATTGTTACACAATTAGTAACTTGTGCATTGAGGACCAGTCTGGCTATGGAGTTTTGAACGTGCTGTAGTTTCCTGAGGAGTTTTGGGGTGACACTGGCATAGAGTGTGTTGCCATAGTCAAGTCTGCTGCTGATGGGTGCGTGGGGTACCGTCTTCCTGGTTTAAGTGGGGATCCATCTGGGGGTATTTTGTAGCTGGCGAAGCATGTGGAAGCATGAGGAACCTGCGTTGATCTGGTTGTTCATACTACCTGAGATACCCAGTAAGATGCCAAGGTTTTGTGTGTGCTACTTGGGTTTGGGGGCTGTTCCTAACAAATCGGGCCACAAGAAGTCGCCTCAAGGTGAGGTGGGTGGGTCCCAGGATGAGGACTTCGTCTTTTCAGAGTTTGAGGCAGCTGTCGCTCATCCAGATGGCGACAGCCTTCATTCCGTTGTGGAAATTGTTTCTGGCGGCTGTGTTCTCGTTGGTGGCTGAGAGGTTCAGCTGGGTTTCGTTGGTGTAGGAAACTGTTTAGTCTGAGCTTCCTAATGTCTGTGAGTGGGGCCATGTAGTCGTTGAAGAGGGTGGGTCTCAGGGAGGAGCCCAGGGGCACTCCACAGCTGGGCTCTGTAGGTTCTGAGATGAACGGTGGTTGTCTGACTCGCTGTGTTAGACCGGTGAGGAAGGAGTAGATCCTGTCCAGGGTCTTGTCACGCATGCTAGCATCGTGGAGTCTTGTGATTAGGGTGCGTTAGGAGACTGTGTCGAACGCGGCTTAGAGGTTCTGAAGGATGAGGGCTGACATTTCGCCCCGGAGGAGGGAGCGAATGTTGTCTGTGGGGAGGGCGGTCTCGGTTAAGTGATTGCTTTGGAAGCCAGATTGGGAAATGTCCAGGACGTAGTTGGATTTAATGTACTCAGCCATTAAATCTGGGAATCAGCCCTTTTTGAATGCTTCCTGCCAGTAGCGACAGTAGTTCCTCTTCATAGGCTTTATAGAATGCAGCCAGAAGGCGTCAGTGCCTGGGGCGCTATATTCTCCCTGACCTCCTCCACTGTGATTGAGTGACAGAGCATGTCTCACTGGTCAGGGGCCAGCCATGCCTGCGCACATCCTCCAGAAACTTGTGAATGTCTTGTGGAGACTCCACTTCACCGCCGCCACCGCCAAGGAGTCACACGAGGCCGGAGATCCATAGAAACTCACCTCAGACCTCGCCGACACCGCCAAGAGTCAGACGCCATCAGGACTCCGCGCCGCCGCTCCGGGAGACTACAACTCCCGGCAGGCAACGCGGCGGCGCGTGCTGAGTGACGCGGGGCGCGCTGAGGGAGCGCACACGGACGCATAAAGCGGAGAGAAGCCCGGCAGAGCGGGGGACACTGCCATTTCACCGCCGCCACCGCCAAGGAGTCACACGAGGCCGGAGATCCATAGAAACTCACCTCAGACCTCGCCGACACCGCCAAGAGTCAGACGCCATCAGGACTCCGCGCCGCCGCTCCGGGAGACTACAACTCCCGGCAGGCAACGCGGCGGCGCGTGCTGAGTGACGCGGGGCGCGCTGAGGGAGCGCACACGGACGCATAAAGCGGAGAGAAGCCCCGCGTCGCGGGACGCGAGCGGGACGCCCGGGGCTAAGCCCGGGCAAAGGGCGGGCCCTCTGTGGCCCTCCGGGGACCGAGGAGCCGGGCCGGGGCCATACCCTTTACGTCCCTCTATCCATCATTCGAGCAGCTTCTTGATATGTGAGTGAGAACCTGTTATTTTTCTTTTATACTTCTCGTATTAAGCTAGCATTCAATTATCAGCTACTATGACTACCAAAGTGGTTACTATGGACAATTTCCTTATAAAGAAGGTAGCGCAAATTAACAGTAACAGGAGGGCTTCACTGGGTCTGGAACACTCATCTGCTACTATTATTGCACCAGAACCCCCAGTAACTGTTTCTGATAACCCTGTGGCTAAGGAACACTCGGTCCCTGCAGGCAAAGTAACCATTGTAACAGCCATGGTCCATGCAGGCCAGTATGATGAAATTCCTTGTGCTCCTGTTCCCACAGTATTGCCCATATCATCTACAGGATTACATGATCACATGATCGTGCAACTAAAGAATCCCCTAGAAAATTTAAGAAAGCCCGAGTGAGACGGAGGGGGAAGCAAAGTAAGACAAGTTATAAAATTACACAAGGAGGGGGGAGTGCGCCTGAAACTGCACCTCTACTTCTTGAGTTGAGATCTTCAAACTTGGGAGGAACGGGGGATGCTATTTCACAGAGCCGACCCACAGATTCTGTGATGCTTATTGATTTTTCACAATCAGGGATTATAGAGAATACTGGTAATTTTCCCCTTGATCCCACTATAATGACTAAGCACCTTTTGTCTAGTACGCCAACTAGCCCATCTCTACTAGATTCATCTACAGGGAATGATAATGGAAGGTTATCAGGATCACCAAAAATGCCCATTGAGGCATCTTCTAGGTCTTCTATCTCACCCCCCACTATAAGAACAAGTAAAAAAAGGTGTTGCGTGTTAATCTAGGTTCCTGATCGATACTGTGACCTTATGCCCCATTCGGCTATAAATCCATTTATTCCCTATATTGGCATAACCGTTCAAGTGCGATTTTCTGAAAAGTCATCTCTGGCCTCACACGAACAGAGCCACATTCCAGCATGACTCTCTGCTACTTCCTTTGCAACCAATTAGTGCAATGACAGAGCAGCAGTCACTATCTGATATTCCTAGATAACACTCCGAGTTCTTCAACAAGATAAAAACTTAGCAAACCTGGAAATCCCCGCTTGCTATGTTTTGATTAGTAATGGAACTCTAATGAGCAACTGATAACTGTCACTTCCTAGTGACATCTTTAATTGACGTCTTATGTCCAGCAAACTTGCGTCAAACCCGGCACCTGTCAGGTATAAATATTACCAACGTTGACTTAAGCAATGAGAGAGATACGAGCTGTGAGTTCGTTGCCTGTTGCTGATGCTGGCTGCCTGCATGACCCTGTGTTGGTAAAAACGAGCACTCTGTCGCTGCAGCCTGCTATCCTGTGGTGGTGAAGCTGCTGATTACCATTATCGCCGCTACAGCGCGACCTATGGTGCAGTACGCTTGAGGAGCCGAGCAGCCGTCCTCTGCGAAGACATCCAGCAGATTCCAGCTGCCCGCGGACGCTGTCCCCCGCCTCCTTCCTCGACGTGCTGAAGAGAAGCCGCTGCCTTTCTCGTGCAGAGAAATCCAGTCCCGGCGCTTCCGGTTTACCCTCGCGGGTGACTGGGATATCGAGAGAGACCCCTGAAGGAGATACCAATCCTCCATCATTCTATTCAGAGGTATGGTGTTGACTAAACCCTTAGACGAGAATTCTTGAAACAAACCTTGGCAAAACCAACTTAACTTAAGCTACTTACTTACTCCCCTTTTCACGTGTTAGGCTTAGGTCAGGCACACTGGGGTAGGCTTAGTTAGAAGCACCAGTTGAGTATGTTAGCCTAATGTATATATGACTGTATATATGTTTTATTACTTTTAACCATTGTATGGCTAAGAAACCATATCAATGCTTTTACAGTTCTATTTTGCAATCCTTATCTTACTGTACGTACTTTTTATAATAACAGTTATTGCAATTGTGGCAATACATTTCTCTTGTACGAGAAGAAAAACTGTTCAATAAATGTTAACCTTTATTGATACACGCCCGTCTCTCTATTCTCTACATCTCGTGAAAGTAAACTGCACCAGACTGAGTGAAATCTATGTCTATTGTTTCACACGACCCTAGAGATTGACTCTTGATCTGAGGAGCAAAGTTGTCATGTTGCACGGTTGTTGGAAAACTGAATCCCTTCTTGTCTGTGCCAAGGAAGCTGATCACTTCCTATGCAGAGAAGAAGGTTTCCAGTGACCTCTGAGCTAGTTGGTAACACAACCCAATTAAGTTTAGCATAGTCAGTGGAGGCCTGGAATATAAGCAGTTCCACGTCGATACTACTGTTTGTTATTCCAATGCGCAGGGCCTAGTGGGAAACTAGGAACTACACTACAAAGGGGGGGGTGAGCCATTGTGTAACCAACCTCAGAAGATAAGGAAAGGGGTAGTTCAGACCCCACAGTCACATACTGGGCAAACTTTATTAGGCGAAGAGGCCATGTTGGCCAAAATTTTAGAATTAATTAGGGGTGTGATGCAACCGATTTTGGATAAGACCGACTTGATGTCCACACACTTGAACATCATAGAGAAAAAGGTTGAACAGAATTCCCTCCTTTTACATGACCTAATAAAAGGCCCGGGAAAAGCTAAGACGAATCCCACAGTTAAGACTAACCCTCCTGCAAAATCTAATGCTGTAACGCCCCCTATAACACCAGCTCCTATAACTCCAGTAATTAAGAAATCAGCACCCGTGCTAAAAAAGAAATTAGTGCAAGAAAAGGGAAGAGTGGGTAGCCCAACGATTTTGCCATCAACTCCCACGCTGCAACCGCCTGCAATTCAGCTGGCGGCCCCAGTAACTAAAGAACAAACTCAAAAACCTGGGGGAGCTCAAAATCAGGGAGGCAGAAAAGACCCTTTAACAACTAATCCGAGAAATAAGAATCCACCAACCACTGCCTTAGAAAAAACGAGCCATACTATAGACTTACCCCTAGATTCTGCCCCTTTTGTCATTGTAATAGCAGGGGTTCCAGAACTACCTGCAGGTAAATGGGAAGATCATGTTGCCTTACGGAATAAGGTCACATTTTGGCTCCGAGACAACAGACCGTTGCCTGCATCCATCAATGGAGAAATCCTAAGTGTAAGGCGTGCCCATTGGGTGGGAGTCAGACCTAAGGATAGAAGGGGTGACGTAATAGTCATCAATTTTAAGGATTATAGGGCCGTGAGGCACATTGGAGATTGGTTCGATGCTAGTAGCAGCGATGCCATCTCCACACATCTTTTATCCTATTTCTATCCCTATGCACCGTCAAAAGATTCTAACAAACAGGGTTGGAATAGGCAGCTATTTAAGAAAACATCACACCGACAGCGGGGTTTTAGAAAAGTGGGACCATGGGATATGCCCGGTTTAATGGGGCCACCACCTTTGATGGGTTATCCTGTTTATGTAAATGCTCAGGACCCCCATATCCACATGCAAAGGTCGGAGGAGTCCTATCCCAGATACCGGGTATCAGATTATCAATACCCCCCTATAAATAGCCTATACCCACCACACCCTGAGCCCAACCTCCTGCAAGGGAGGCCATGGAATAACAGAGTTCCACCCATCCATGCACAATCTACCTATTCAAAATCGTTTCCAGATTTTTAATGGTCTGGACGGGGTGGATTGACAACAAGCTCAGACATCCCAAGAAAATTTGGTTGGGAACAAGTTTCATCCTCCAGTTTTTCACCCCTTGATTAAGGATATAGTTCCCCTTAAAATTACTGAGATTTTGAGCGGGATTCCCCAAGATCTGCCAACTTTACAAAAGGCCCCTAGTACTGACAGTTTGTTACCATGCAACAGTAATACCCTGGAACAGATGCAACACCCCATAGTTGATAATAATATTAGGGGCGGGGAACAGGCAGGTGAAGGCCTGACCCAGAAAGAGAAAGATCTATGTGCACTGTTGTTTTGGAATATAGCAGGGTTTAGGCAAAAAATCACAAATCCAGCCTGGGAGTCAGTAATAAATGGTAAGGATATAGTGGCCTTGCAAGAAACTTGGATACAGGAATCAATCCATGTAAGTGGCTATAGAACCTTCTTTACACCAGCTGTTGGAGGTCATTTTGGAAGAGCTAAGGGCGGGTTGACAACGCTTGTCTCAAATCAACTTAAAATTAAACAAGCTCATTGCCATTTAAATTCCTGTTATTTTCAAATTATAACCTTACGGAATTATAAAGGAGCTGTAGTGTTAATTATTAATTTTTATAACAATGTCCCGAAAGATGATATTTTGGTTGTAATGAAGCAGCTTAAAGATGAAATCCAGTTAGAGGTAGACAGAAATGAAAGGGAGCTGATAATCATATGGGGGGGGGGGGGATTTTAATTGTTCATTATGTACTAAAAGGAATCAGGGCCTATGTGGCCTAATGATTGAGAGAGACATGCACTTGACACACTTTGAACATACCCTGATGGGGGACTTACTAAATGAATTATTATTCATGTTTGACTTGGGGTTTGCCAATGAATCTGCCCCAGAACCCACACCCTTTGTTCCGACTTTTGTTGGTAGAGGCTTATCGACAACTATTGATTTTATTATTACCTCCAGTAACCTCAATCATAGACTCTTGGGGGTTACGAACATCCAACTACCCATAAGTGACCACCTTCCACAATCTCTTAAGGTAGCAGATTTGTTCCCAGACCCATCGACGGCCACGCCTCTTGTAGAGACAGCGGTTGATGTTGTCCTTGGGAGACAAAACGGGTACACACTTAAATGGAGTAAAGTAATCCCCACAACCTTTTTTGAGAAACTATGGGAGGTGTGCTCAAATAGTTTTATTATTTGCCTAAGTGACAACTCCACTAACGATCAAATTATTGAGCACTTTGGAACAATAGCTTCAAATATAAAAAGTAGCCTAAGGGTGGAGGCAAAACGCAGAGGCAAGGGGCCCAAGAGCTGGTTTAATACTGCATGTACAAGGGCTTTGAAAAACTTAAAACAGGCAGTACACAGATGCCCTAGGGATAAAAATAAAATAAGAGAGTGTAGGAACATATATACTCAGGCCCTGAAAGCAAGGAGAACCGCGTTGAATAAGGAGGCATTAGATTCCCTTTGTGAGGCCTCGCAATCTAAAGATTCCGCTGCATTTTGGAAAGCAATTAACACCCCTTTCCCCCATGAAACCCACACGGCGCGAATCGAGATTGCAATAGATGAGGATAAATGGGTAGACCATTTTTCAAATCTCTATAAGGCACAGGAAGACATCCATGGTGGGGGTATTAACTCTAGCCTGGATGCACAACAGAGTTACAACCTGGTTACAACAATTGATGAAGTGCTTTTAGCCTTGGGATCAACTAAATGCGGTAAGGTTGCCGGACCTGATGGGATTCCGGCAGACCTATTTAAAGCGAATATTGAAATCTGGGGGCCAATGTTGGTACAACTTTTTAATGCAGCTCTCTCATTGGGTCTGAAAGAATCCTGGTTCACCTCAGTCATTGTCCCGATTTACAAGAAGGGGGATAGGAACAGCTGTGCCTGTTACAGACCAATCTCCCTTCTTGATTCCTCAGTAAAAATTTTAGGACGCGTTGTATTGGCAAGACTCCAAAGCTGGGCAGAGGAAAATGATATTATTAGTGATTTGCAATTGAGCAAGGGTTAAACCTAATGCTTTTGCAGCATAAATATATAAGGATAAAATCTGAACGCTTGTATTTTACTTTTGTCGATCTTTCTTCAGCGTTCGACTGTGTATCACACTCTAAACTGTGGGATATAATGAAAGGTTTGGGAGTGGACAATAACATTATCTGTTTTTTGAGGGAACTCTACAGTGGAGCTACAGCCTCTGTTCGTTATGGCAGGGGAGGAGAATGCTCCAGGCAATTTAGCATAGGTCGCGGAGTGCAGCAAGGTTGCGTATTGGCACCGTTTTTATTCCTTCTTTATATTAATGGGCTCGAGCGTCACCTGCTGCAGGAGTGTAGGGATATGCCCAGGGTGGGGAGGAGGGAAATCCCTGCGCTCATGTATGCGGATGACGCAGTACTCATGGCACGCACTCCCCGCGCTCTGCAAAAACTAGTAGTTAGCTTTGAGAAATTTATGTTGAACCTGGACCTACTAGTAAACTGTAGTAAGACCTTCACAATGAATTGTGGCCTAAAACCAGGTAAATTAATGAAGCGTATTTTCTTAAACAATGTACCGCTGGATAACACCCCAACCTTTTCTTATTTGGGCATTTTATTCCATGAATCAGGTTCCTGGACAAGCGCTATTAAGGCTAGAACTCTTTTATTTATGAAAACGATCATGGCTTTACAGAACTTTGTTAGGAAACTGGGCAGGAAGCCGATAAAAGAAATGTTAACCATCTATAAAGCTACATGCTTGTCTGTGGCTATGTATGGTTCAGGTCTGTGGGGATATGCAAATGTTGATCAAATCCAGCTGGTAGAGAACAAATTTCTGAGGGGAGTTCTAGCAGTTCCACAGTGTGCAGCCACATTTAATTGTCACGCTGAACTTGGCCAACCCTACATAACGGACATTATCAGAATTCAACCTATCCTACTGTGGCATAGGGTATGGACTACTAACGAATGCGTTATGAACCGGGCCCTGCTACGTGACACCCTCAGTTTGGACCATGCGGACAGAATGGAATGGTTGGGTTACGTAAAGCACTTTTTGACCGAGATTGGACTACATTCATATTTCTCGGACCCAACCTCAATGGACACTATTCCTAGGAAGTTACTAAAAACCATCTGCCTGGACCACTTGCTGGATAAGAGGAAGAGAGTGGAAATTTTGAAATCTACAGTACACTCGCACCTTCCTACCCTCTGTGAGACTAATACTGTACAGCCATATTTATCCCTGCCCATGACTAACTATGATCGTTTTCTTTTAACTCGTTTTAGATTTTGTATATTTTTTAGATTAGTGTCTTTTCCATGCATGAACTCATGGATTCATATCTTGCCCACCTGCTTGTGTGATGGTACGTCGCAACAATCTGATATTCATATCCTTTTCTTCTGCAAATTTTATACTGCTATACGTAGGAAAATCATAGTCCCTTTTTTAAAAAACATGAATTTAACCAGATGTCGCCCAGCTTTTTTAGAAGTACAGAAAATGGACACGATTTTAACTGTTACTGTGATTTTAAACTATTTAAAAAGTGTTTTTAAATTTAGGAAACAAATTCAAACTGAAATATCATAGACTCCCTATCGATCTACCTCACTGTACTACTAATCATGAGAAGTATCTATTGAAACTACTGTAATTACTGTATTTTGTTTTATGTTTGTTACTTTTATGGTTATTTGCTTTTTAACCGAATAAAGTTTATTGAACTTGACTCCACTGATCTGGACTCTTAGACCTGCTTCGAGAAATCATGGAAGGCACTCCGTATACTGCCCGAATCTTAGTTGGTCCTCTCTCCTGCTATTTGCAGTCTCATGAGATTGTCTGCGGCCCATAGTGGTTTGATCAGGGCTGCTAGTGTATGTCCAGGGCGCTCTTCCTCCCCATATATTCGTGCCCTTCTAGGTTTGCTGTAGAAGTTTATGTCCCTATCTGCTGCACCGGTATAATCACAAATGTTAGATTGTGTATGTTCCTGCAGTGGGGCTCTATCACCCCTATCATATTGTATTTCCAAGGATTTGAGCTCCTGTTATAATTTGGCCTGCACAGCCCAGATACATTTTAGTATCACATTTCTTTTTGCTTTGCCCTCACCTCGGATCACTACTTTATAACCCTCCCACAGTGTGAAGATTTCACGGAGTCTTTATTTTCACTGAACTAATACTTAGTAGCCTCTTATTTCTTCCAGAAACCCTTATCCAGTAGATTCACAGGCTGTCGTCACCATTGTCCAATTATGCGGGCCTCTTCGGGAAGTCTTAGTTCTAAAAGCACAGGGTGAATGGTCTGACAATGTATCGGGGTACTGCAGGCAATTTGTCGATCACCCTTAAACATCTTTTTTAAAAAAAATATTTTTATTTTAACTTGTTCATGCACAGAGCAAAACACAGCATGTTACAATCATAATTCCCACCGTCCTAAAACAAATATCCTCAAAATAAAGATCAGGGACAATACAATACAGTATCATTTCGTAGAAAAAGCAACTATCCAATGCCATCTACTGTACATCCCCCTAAATAATAGGATCTAAAAGAACAGCATCAACTACCTATACAAATAACCAAAGAACTCCCTCCCTCCTCACCCCCTCAGGGTCAACCAGATACACCCCACCCGTCACCTATATATCCTGAAAATCAGTATGGAACCAGTGCGATATCTCAATTTCACCATGTACCCCATAAGTCACCCCAAGCGATGTACCCACCCTGTTGTCTGGCTCAGATTGCACCCCCGGGGTCCCCTCAGTATTCCATGAGGGGGAGGCTTCAACCTCCTTCCGAAGCGGGACCTCCTGAATCATTCCCTGCCATGCAATCATGTCATCTTCTAACTTGTCATCTCTTCGGACTCATCTCATACAAACTACCTCCGCCGTTGCCCACTAGCCAGGTCCCTGGCCCAATTCTTTAGTGTAGGTGGCTGTGCACTCATCCAATGAATCGCCACCCGCCTTTTTGCCAACACTAAGCCCAACTGCAAAAATCGTCTTTAAAGTTTTTTGCCTTATGGCCTAGAGATAAGTCCCAGTAGTACCTGCCTACTTGAGTGTTGAACTGACCACCCCGTTTCTTGTTTCAAATGATCCAATACCACTACCCAAAAGGGGGTCACCATAGGGCAATCCCATACCATGTGAAGAAACCTGACATCAACATATCCACACCTGGGGCCCTCAGAGGACCTATCAGAGTATATTTTGTGTAGTGCATATGGGGTCCTGTATGTCTGGTGAACAATATCATATTGAAGTAGTTTGAACCACACATTGTAGCCAATTTGCCTGACCCCTATGTGCATCTTTTTCCACTCATTCTCTATCAGAGGCGTTCAAGTAGTTCATCCCACTTGCCCTGTATAGGCAACGGAGCTATCCAAAAGTCATCTCTCAACGCCCTATAAATGAGTTCCCAATCGGCGCCCCCGACCATCCTGACCAGAGCAAGGGTATTGGATATGGGCGGCTCTTTGGGAAATGTCGGCCACACCTAAAGTGCTATCGCCGAAATCTTAGCATATTGGAGGTATTGTCCGCAACCTAATTTAAACTCTGACTCAGCCTCCACTCTAGTGAGAAATCGCTGATTCAGGTACATATCCTCTATTCCATCACAGCCTCCCGTTGTCCAACGAGTGATGGACATATGCTAACCGACATTACTGAACGGTGTAACCGCACATTGCGGGGCCTCCGGAGCATACGGGGCTCTTTTCACCATGTTGCGGACTGTGTATTACCATATAACAGCCACCTGTCTAATAATATACGGAAGGTGCACTGGGACCAATTTTGGACCTCAGGCCCCTAAACCAATACATCTTATCAGAGCATTTCCACATGATCACTCTACAGCAGGTATTACCACTGTTGCATCAAGGAGACTTCCTCGCAACACTAGACCTCAGACGCATATTTCCATATACCGATACACCCGGCACACGGGAAATATCTCAGGTTTACAATACAAAATCAGCACTACCAATTCAAAGTCCTTCCTTTTGGGGTAACAACAGCCCCAAGGGTGTTCACCAAGTGCCTAGCGACAGTAACTGCACATCTAAGAAGACAGCATATTCATGTCTATCCATATCTGGATGACTGGCTAATACAAGCACAGTCAGCCCAGCAATGTGCCAGCTACATGTCACGCACTATTCACCTCCTGCACAGTTTAGGTTTCTCGCTGAACTACAACAAGTCCCTTCTTCAGCCTGCCCACGTACAGCAATACCTGGGAGCGACAATAGACACTCTGGCAGCAAAAGCACAGCAAAATTCTGCCAGAATAAACAGCATTCAGACGCTGATCCAAAAGTTCAGGCCACAACACTCGTTCCCAGCCCGAGTGTTTATGCAACTGATAGGCATGATGGCCTCATGCATTTTCATAGTCCCTCATGCAAGACTTCACATGCGTCCGCTGCAGGAGTGCCTAGCACCACAGTGGAACTAGGCTCAAGGACAATTGAACGACCTAGTGTTGGTGACCAGTCGTGCATACAACTCTCTGCATTGGTGGAATACACAAAATCTTTGCAAGGGACGACTGTTCCAAGAGCCTGTACCATAAATAGTGTTGACGACGGACGCATCCCTGATAGGGTGGGGAGCCCATGTCCTCCACCACACAGTGCAGGGCTTATGGACCACGCAGCAGAAGAAAATGCACATCAACCTACTGGAGCTGATGGCACAGTAATTTTGCATACACTATATACAAAATTCCAGTCAGTGAATGTAGATACTATTTACAAAGAAGTGTCGTTGCGTCGACGTTTCGGTCTCATACAATGTGATATAGCGAGACCATCATCAGGACATTGGTTGCACAATGGACCTATAGTGGAGGAATATAAATACAATCACACCTATGTATGTACAAACTCTTGAGAATAAAGTTATATAGTGTATGCAAAATTACTGTGTATATATATGGAAGATATGTAAATACTGTCCATATTCTTTACAAAAGTGTCTTTTGGTACTGTATATAGATTTTTGATCAACTGAAGAAACAGTATACCATTTTGTTGCCGAAAGTGGATTGTATTATATTGTATATATATATCCTCATGATTTAATAGATGATGGATTAAAAAAGCAAATGATTTACTATTTGTATGTTCTCTTGATGAATTGACAATTCATGCTCACTTCGGTGACATTTTTTCAACTGTGAAACATCTAAAATAATTCGCCTAAGGAATATTGTTTTTTGTTATTGATTATACCCAGTTCCTTAAGAATATTGGGTCGCCCTATTGAATTTTTTGATACTTTTAGAAAGTTAGCATTTGCTTGCCTAACCATTTCAGCCCTCCTCTGCTGGTATGTGTATCGGACTGTCTGGGATGTGTGAGTGACAGGGCTGGGGGATGACAGGTGGTGAATGCGTAGATTGCACCTTAGTGGGAGGTAGGAGTGGCTCTTGACTCTGAATCTTGCTGTGCTCTGCCACCACAATGCTGGCTCCACCCTCCTGGGGAGCGACTGATGACTCAGCCGACACCTGGCCCAGGAAGGGCGAAGCCCCCATCAACAAGGTACTCTGGCTGCCCCTGTCCGCACAATGCTGGCTCCACCTCCTGTGGGGCGTCTGATGCGCCTGCACACTGAAAGCAGAAGCCGGATTACACCCACCAGAGTACTCAAGGACTGAAAGTGGCTATGCAAAGGCCCCCCTGGCCTGCGAGAACAAAAGAAATGCAGTATAAAAGACGGAGCCTTGCTCCTTGTAAATTAGATCCTGTTTGGGCTACAGAAGGAACTCTGCCCGACGAGAAGGACCGGGAAGGACAAGGAAGAGTGCTGTCTCTTGCCTGTGTCTGGTGCCTTGCTGCAGAAGGAGAGGAAAAGAAAAGACTACAAGAAGACTTTTGCTTTATGAAACTTTGTGCCAAACTCTGCTGAAAGATCTCCAAGGGCTTGCTGCTGAACTTGCCCCCTGACCAGCGCCCCAGGACCAGTGGGCGCTACATCCTGAAGAACGCGACTGTGTGTGCTGCTTATCGCTGCAATACTGACAGAGGGGTTTGGGAGCGCTGGGCAAGCCTGCCACGCTCCCCGTAATCCAAGGCATTGACATCCCCCTGAGCACCGTGACCGGGGCCCAAAGCAACAGCGAGAGCAACGTGAGGTCCAGCCGCCGCTGGCCAAAACACCGTGACCGCACCTGCACCGGGAGCCCGTGAGCAAAGTGAAGGAGGACCCGTCCGGTCCAAGCTCCCGAATTTACTGCGCTTCTAGCCGTCAATCCACCTGCGAAGACGGACAGCCGCCCTGTGATAACCCCCCTCTGGCCGGTATCCTGCCCGACAGCTCAGCTGTGAGCGCACAGCTGCAACCGGCACTTTGGCTGGGTACGTCCTGCACTTGGGGACCGTACTGCCACTTGCCGCCACCACACAGCCACCGCCTCCAGGGTCGGAGCGAACGACGAAGGAAGGACCCTGCCGCCACTGAACACCGCCGCCCCGGATGACCCGTGACCTGCCCGGCCGAGAGCCGCAGTGAACAGCGACCCCGGAAAAGCAACGCGACGTGGGACAGCTCCCCTGGACGCCGCCCGCTCCACAAGAATTTGAAAGGTACTGTGTTGTGTCCTCACGGTGCGAGCGACCTGCAACTCGAGCTCGCACCGCGCTATCTGCTCCCAACACGAGCCGCCTCTGGAACCGAGGCTCGCACAGCTCCTGGTCCTCGAGGCCCGATCTCCCCTCGGAAGCGAGCGGAGACAGCGGAAAGCGCATTGAGGCGCTACGAGACACTGAACCTTGTCGAACCTGGGCAGAAGGCCCAAAAGATTGCTTATTGCTAGAAAGAACTGTGGCAACCTGAACTTGAGTAAACTGGAATCGCTATTGAAAGTTTGATAACTGTATTTACAAGCCTGCTTTAAATTTATATAAAGATATATATTTTTACAAATACAGTTTGGTGTCATTGTGTGGTGGGTTGGTTGTGATGGTGTGATATTGCAAATGTTTAACCCTATGTGCCCCAAAGATTAGCCTAAGACTGCTTAAGCCACACTACCTAGAGGGTAAGCAGAGGTTGTCTGGAAGGTAACCCTCAGCCCTGACGAGGAAGAGAGAGTCCCTGCTGGTCGCTAGTGCTACACTG
This sequence comes from Lissotriton vulgaris, assembly GCF_964263255.1. NCBI lineage: Eukaryota > Metazoa > Chordata > Amphibia > Caudata > Salamandridae > Lissotriton > Lissotriton vulgaris. The sequence goes on from NC_141690.1 coordinate 7,714,794, forward strand.
CGCCAACTAGAGCCTCCCCCTTCCTACACTTTCGCTATTCAGAGTGCCTGCAATTAAGGCATTCATGGAAGGGCTCAAACGAGGGATCCCCCCAAGACACCCACCATCACCTGTCTGGAACCTAAACGTTGTTTTAACCAAACTAATGGGACCACATTTTGAGCCTTTACACTCGTGTGAAATACAATTTTTAACATGGAAGGTGGCTTTTCTTGTAGCGATTACTTCGCTTAGAGTTAGCGAGCTACAAGCCCTAACTATTCAAGAGCCATTCATTCAAATTCACGCAAATAGGGTCGTGCTTAGGACAAACCCTAAATTCATGCCCAAAGTGGTATCCCACTTCCACATCAATCAAACAATAGAACTGCCAGTGTTCTTCCCTAATCCACAGTCAGTACCTTAAAGGGCTCTACACACACTAGATGTTAAGAGGGCTCTCCTATATTACATAGACAGGACAAAAGAATTCAGGAAGACAAAACAGTTGTTTGTTGCCTGTTCACCACAGCACAAAGGCAACACTATTTCCAAAAATGGTTTAGCCAGAGGAATAGTTAAGTGCATCCAAATATGTTACATTAAAGCTAAACGCACTTTAACAGTTCCCCCAAGAGCGCATTCCACACGCAAAATGGGGGCATCCATGGCTTTCCTAGGAAACATTCCTCTAGAGGAAATATGTAGAGCAGCCAAATGGACTACCATACATACATTTACCAAACACTACTGCGTAGATGTACACTCCAAGCAGCTGTAGGACAGGCTGTTCTAAAAACTCTTTTTCAGACTGCTGCAGCTGGCACGGGCAACCACCGCTAGGGGAGAGACTGCTATACATTCTATGCACAGATATGAATTCAGCAGCCCACAAGCCTCGAACGGAATATGCTACTTACCAGTATGCATCTGTTCTTGGCATGTAGGGCTGCTGACATTCATATCGCCCGCCCTCCTCCCCGGTGCCTGTCGCAGCTGTAGCATTCACTATTACTTTTTAGCATGGACATCACTTACTGTATCATACTCCATCTCTGCCACAATGGCGAAAAACAATCTGAGGATGGAGAGGATGCCCATGCGCACTGTAGTCCAGGGGAGGAGCCACCTATTTTGTGATACTTCGAAGACTCTTCCAGGACAACAATGTGCAATCATCCGGACCCAACACTAGGCGGCGATCTATGCACAGATATGAATGTCAGCAGCCCTACATGCCAAGAACACATGCATACTGGTAAGTAGCATATTCCTTATCGACCTTGTACAACGTGTTCAGACTAAACTCCAAAAATAAAGTAATGTAGTAACGTGCGCAAAAGCAGTATCATGGCAGCAAAGCTCATGATAACATAGCAGTGTCGACAATGTCCCTAACGGCCATATAACAGTACCAAGGCCAGATGCATGCATCAGAGACCTCTCTATAGACTAAAATGATGGGGGTAACCAACAAACACTGTTTCAATCGATTTTGTTTTAAGTGGGTTCAGCTTGTGTGTTGGAGAAGTTGAGAGCTACTTCAAGAATAGTGTTGCTGTTCCATTATGTAATTTAAGAAAATAAATGAAAAATCTTTGATATTTTTTTTTTGTTGCCCCTTTAAGGTTCTCTCTTTTACACATCCTACCTCTTTTCACTCTGCGGAAACTTACGAGTCTTTACTACAGTGCCTAAGAATGGAAGATGACAAGGTGGCAGAGGCTGCAATACAGATATTTAGAAACACTGGTCACAAAATAGAAATAGACCTTCCACAGATTAGATCGTGAGTATATTTCTGAGTGTAGATGGATCTGTGAATGATAACAATTACATGTATTATTTAAATATGTATTTTTTTCTGTTAGCTTGTTTTTGTTGGATTTAATTGGCTGTGGCGTTTGTGTATGAAAAAGAGAATCTGATTTGTTCTCAGTCAACAATGGTTGCCCTTTCGCTGTACAACTGCCTTTTAATTGTTAATTGCCTTCAGTTGTTTTGCATGAATCTTTTTGTGTATTGCTGAATGTGTTAGATGCATCTTAAAACAGTGACAAACTTTAAAAACATTATACATTGATACCATAGATTTTATAAATTTCTATTTCCTCTTGGTTATGATTTATGCTAATTTCTTTCATCGGTTGCTAGACTTTGAGTCCGATGTGACACAAAAGTGATTTGTATTTTGTGATTGTCAATTATTGACACATTTCCCTTAGCAGGTACTGGGATATATACATTGCCATTTAGGTCCCCATAGCATAACCAGTGGTGCATGCAACAATGTAGTTATTTCATAAATAAGGTACAGATTAGAATTTGATTGAATATTTGTCTTTATTTTATAACCTTGATTTTTATTGACATTTCAGCACAACATAACATTTTTGCAATCGTTTACAATTACCATGTTAATAAACACTCTGTGTTTCTTTAATATTTGTAGATCAACAGAAGTACACACATTTCTACCCTTTCAGTTTCATTTTGCATGGCGACATCCTTGTTCTTCAGCTGTTTTAGTAGTTAAATGCATGTTGTAAATCTGGGTCTTTTACACATGCCTTGTCAACCTTGTAACCAGCTGTGTAACTAACTGCCTCAACTGGGAGAAGACTGTCCAGGTACAGCACTTGTGATTTAACATCTGTATTGTTAAGGGAGTCTGGGAGAGCAGGGCTTGTGGAAAAGCAGGACGGATTGTGTATTATAGCTACTCTGTGAAGAGGAAGTGGATTAGAAGTGCAGGAGGGCGTAGTACTCACCTTAACCCCAAGTGTAAGCTCCCCACACGATGCACTGAAAATGCCCAGTAACTGATCAGTTTTGTGTAATACACAATGTGTATTTAAAATTTCCCATTCTGTAAGCTTACGTTTGAGTAATAAATCAAATTCTAGGTTCCTGGAATTCCTTTTTGAGAGATGGGTGGGAATTCTGTCATGATGTTTGACAACCCCTGAGAATGAGGACATCAGCCCATCAATTGGAGGATCACTGAGCCTCTTCCCTATGTAAAGCCTGACTCTTGCTAGGCATAACCTGAATCATTGCAGTGCTCCATTGATTTTTCAGAGGTGTGTGTTGGGAGCACAGGAAGGGGGGATCCTACCTTGCAGTTCATGGTAATGTTACATTTCGCAAGTGTCAGTAGAAGGTCAGCAAATTCAGTTGTTGCTTTTCCTCCTTCGAGGCGAGAGGCCAGTCCCAGTACAGAGTTCTGCAGTGTGATGTAATGGCTTCTCCTCTCTATTTTCTCAGTGTTTACTCGCAACACGCCGTATTAGAAAGATTATATGGGCCAAGCTTGCTTGTTCCATATGGCAGGGCAATTTGATTAAGTCGTGGGACAGATTTTACCAATCACTTTGTATCCCACAAGTACTGTGCAGATCATATTGAATATATAGTGTCTGGCACTTTGAGGTACGTTTTGGGGCTTCTCCAATACATTGATTCATTCCTTCTCATGGAATGGGCTCCAAAGTTCTCCCATTTATCCTTTAAACAGTCCAGATATGTTCCTCCAATACGTAACAGGGCTCTGTACAGTCAAGAAATCAGTTTCCTGTCAAAACCCATTGTGTAAATGGCTGGAATATACTCATGTGTCAGATGTTGTGAAATGGTGGTTCCCCCTCATAGAGGGTAAATACATGTAGAGAGCTGCGTCTGTCTGAAGAATTGACCCTCTTGTCCCCTATCCTCCCATTAAGGTTTCAATTTCTGTTAGTGAGCTAGCCTTGTAAAAATCTCCTTTCATATCTAGTCAGACATTACTTGAACTCTTAGCTAGTTTTTATTCCCATATAATGTTCTACACTGATCAGTAGATACGGATGCACAATGGCATAGGGTGACTTGTCCCTGGCTCCTTGTAACAACTGCAGATAAGTGGTGATCTACTAATTCTAGCTATGCCAGAGTGTGCCAAAGCTAGATGATGGGAAGCAGTCATCCTTACAACAAGAGTCCATTCTTGGCCAACAACTCTTCGCTGAGTTAATGTAAATTGCTCCAGCCCATCCATCTTGCAATTCATTGGGTCTGAGCTGCAATTCATTGGGTCTGAGCTGCGATTTAACACAACTCGAAGTTCCTTGTGTGACTGTGAATCTCCCAGCATTCTAAACAAAATGGCCTTGTTTGGAGTTTGGCAGACGGTTACTCCATGATAAATGTAATGGATATCCCATCAACCTTATTACAAGTGTCTTGGGCTATAACTCACTTGCAATAAGGTGGAAGGTGATATCAGTCACATTTGTGCTGGTTTATCCATTCTCTAAACTATAAATCAAGCTCAGCATTGTTTAAAAGACCATTAAGTTCTTTACAGATCTTCCTGGTAATAATAATTGGCAGGTTGGTGAAATAATATAAAAGGTGTGGGAGCATCAGCATCTTGAATAGGGCTGTTTTCCCTCCAACTGTTAGAGTTAATGTCCGCTCAAAGGCTATTTGGGACCTCAGGGCTTTTATGATTCCCTTATGTTGTCTTCGTAAAGATCTGCATCCGAGTAGTATAGCTGCACCTAAAATACCTTGCCTACCCTTTCCTGATATGCCCCAAGTCCCAGTGGGTAAAAGCAGCATTTCACTGACTTGACCCAAAGCCCTGAGAGTCACCCAAATGTATTTAATGAATGCATATGTATTGAGGTGCAGTTTGGCTCCTACGGTGCCGATGTATAGCAGAAGGTCATCTGCATAAGCAAGAGCTCATTAAAGGTACCACCTATCTTGATCCCCCACCTCTCTCCAACTGAACCTCATTGCAAAGGGTTCTAATGTCTGGTCAAACAAAAGTAGAAAAGTGGGCACTCTTGCCTTTTCCCCCCCATCTAATGTAGTATTGTGCTGATATTACTTCCCTTGTGCATACCATTACCACTCTGGACACTTAAAGTATTGTATTGAATTACAACATTTGAAACACGCTTACTTACCCCTATGTGGGGTGTTGAATTACTTGCTTACATGGGTAGCATGCTACACTATAGACTATATAGTCAGCAGGATGTTGTCTTTGTTTTGATCCTATGTGACATGTTTCTATGTCATGTTTGATGACCACCGAGGTGTGCAGTGGTCGCCATGTTATAGGATGCAGTGCTTAGCAGTGTGGAAGATGAGGAAGTGAGAAAGACAGAGGCGCTGTATTACAATTGTCAGTATGCAGGCAGGCTTGAACAGCACTGCAGGTCCTGTTATGGTATTTCTTATGATTATAGTCTGCTTAGGTGGTTACTATGCTGGGTCCAATCTGCGATTTTGTGTACAGTTTTGATTCTGAGCAGGCATGGTAGATGAGAGAGAGAAGTGGGGTGCTATGTTAGGATGGGCATTGTTAATATCACTTGGCTCAGTGTTGTCATGACATGTAAAAAAGCGGTCAGAGTGTTTACATATTTGAAACCTGCAGTGGGGGACTATATTAAAGTCTTTTGAATTGTCCAGCAGTTTGTTTCCAATCTCTTGAGTTATCATTTGATGATGTCTGGTTTCTTAACTGTGGATCGAAAAGCCTTGTAGCAGATGACTTATGTGAATATAAGAGGTATACGTTACAGTTTGCTGCTGTCCGCTGCGTATTATGGTCTTAGCATTATTGTAGGCCATACATGTTAATATGGAAGTTTGTAACTATATAATGCTATGAGGAACCATAGGTTAGCCCATCTTAGCGTACCTGCATATTGAAAGCCGTTTGCTGGTTGGGTTGTTCTGGTTCGAGGTTGTAAGCTGAAGGACTGCACTTGAGGGTGCAACTGACTTACTGGGCTCTGTTGCTGGCACGTGGGGTAGTACAATTATTTAGTAAATAGCCATGATTTCATCTTCCTTTGGAAGTAGGTGCTTCTAATGCTGTTCCTCCTACCGATTTCCTATGTTACGGTAGTGTACCCCTGGAGCTCAATGTTTTGTTTTGTTTGTATTGCTTGAATTCAACTTGAGGATATAGCAGTTTTTTTCCTTGGAAGACTCTGTGGACAATACGGAGTGCCTTGAACTTTTCTCTTCTAGCTATAGGGAACCAAGTGGAGTGATTGGAGGACTGTAGTCAACCCTCTTCCAGGGTGAAGGCAAAGAAGAAGCCTTTTTGCAGCATTTTGGATGAGTTATATTTTGTGTATGATGAATGCTGGTGCTCCAAAGTATAGGCTGTTGGCAGAGTCAAGCTTGGAGAATAAAAATGTGAGTATGACTTGTAATTTGTTGGTAAGCAAGCTATGGGAAGATGTGATGTAGTCTTTTCGATGTGTAGAAGCCTTTTCTTTGTGATGTTAACATGCAGTATCAAGGATAGGTCTGAATCCATACTTGATCTAGATTTCTAACGTCTCTTAATATTGTTGGGGGGGAGGGGGAGCTCACGTTTCTTAGGTCATATGGTGGTAGGCTGATCGGTTTGCAATTGTCCACAGGTCATAATCTCTTTCTTTGTGGTATTAACCAGTCAATGGTTATTCATCATCCAGGTGTTCATGGCACAGAGGCAGTCATCAAGTTTTTTATTATAGAAGTCTTCTAGGAGTTACATTTGTTGATTGATTTGGGTATCAACTGCATAGTTGTATCAGGTGATGTTGAATGGTTTAATCCGGTTTGGTATGGTGGTTAGGCAGACAATGAGTAATTGAGGGGATATGAAGGGCCCCTGTGGAACATCACAGTATTTTATGTGAGGAGGTCATGTAAAAGTTGGTAGGTAGGCTATCCTTGGTCTGCCTGTGAGATGAGGAGCAAACCATTTTAGAGTATTTTTACAGATTCAGTGATAGTGAAATACTTATAGTAGCTGTGCCGATGGACAGTGTTAAACTCTGCTGATAAATCCAGAAGCAACAGGACAGCTACTCTGTTCTTAGATCATCCCAGATGGATGTGATGGCTGACTCTGTGACTCTGAAGCTGGACTGTTGGCCTGGCATTAAGTAATTATGTTCTGTAAAGGGCGGAGCTTGCCCTCCGCCTGACTGCAAGATGGCTGCATACTCTCTCCGCCCTCCCAGTGCAAAAACCTCCAAAATCCTACAACAAATTAACTTCCACACACCATGTTCACTTGCTCGCTGATCCCCTGTGACCGTCTGCTGCCGTTGTTGCAGTTGGATCGGCTCTGTGACGCTGGATGCCAGCCGGGCCTGGTGACTGCGGTAGTCACTATACTGTGGTGCGGCGCAGGCTGCTGGGGTGGCCGCCTGATCAGAGCTGTATGGAGACCGCTGGACACTTTGCAGAGACTTGGGCCCAGCCATCGCAGTCCTGGGGCTTGCCGGAAGGCGCAGAGGCATTGGCGGCTCCCGGAGTGCCCGCCGGGTGGTGTGAAGGGCTGTGATGAGGGCCTGGCCCTGCCTGCTGGAGTCTGGTCAAGGTGGCACCTCGGGTCTTCTCTGGACCAGAGGCCTGCACCCTTGGTGATGGACGGCTGGGCGCGGCTGCAGCTGGGTCTGCTTGTGACTGGAGGCCAGTGGAAGCTGCCCTGGGCCTGGTCTTGCTTCTCGCTGGGCGCTGTATGCCTACTGTGTAGGTTCTTCCTCTCCGGCTCAGCTGGGAGGCCTAAAGATTCTGGCGTTATTCCCCACCGACGGTGAGTTGTCGGTGCTGATGTGGCTGGGCTGCCCCAATATTGGTGCCCCGCTGGGCTTCCGATGTGACCTAAGGGGGTCTTCCCCTATTCACCCGAGGGGCCTAGCCTTGCTGTAACCGCCTCCCCTTGGATTTGGCCGTTTCTTTGCTGCCCCTGGCCCCCTCTGGCTCTTCTGTGTCCATCGCTGCTGGCCCTGAGTGACTGAGGTACCGGCTCAGCGATTTGCACGGACAGGGCGCTCCCAACCCCACGTTGGAACATATTGCTCTGAGGCGCGCGACGGCTCTCGTCATAGCTGGTCTCCAACCACCCCCGCACCCACTAGTGACTCCTGTGTTTGTTTGGGGTGAGCGCCACTCTCTTAACTCTGTGACTGGTGGCATGCTTAGCACAGTATTGGGGGCAATGGGACATCATTACCATCATGAGAAAGCCAGGAAAATCCCAATCTAAACTGCCATTAGAGCCACGTAAATCCAGCCGACTGATGGAACAGGACAAAACGCTTCTGAATCAAGGTCTGAGGTGGGTGATTCACCTACTGACCCAGACATTAAGCAAATCCTGCTGGCTATGCCAAGCAGATTGAACAAAATGGATGGAAAAGTTGATTCCCTTTTCTTCTGCATGGAATGGATGAACGAGCGCCTAGATATGGTTGAGAGAAGGGTCTCTGACGCCGAAGACATCTTGAACTCTGCATCACTCTCCCGCACTGGACAAGCAATTCTAGTCCCTGCAGGCTAAAGCCGAAGAGTTGGAGGCCTGCTTATGCTTATTGGTAGTATTGTGGAGGCCACCAACATCCCTAATATAGTGCTTTTTGTGGAACAGTTGTTAGTCTCTACCCAGCAGAGAGGTTGTTTTTCCAGTATTTTCGTTGTTGAGAGGGTGCACCGCTCGCTGGCTCTTCGTCCGGTGCCCAAAGCAACGCCACGCCCAAGTATAGCAAGGCTCTGAATTATAGAGATAACAGTGGTGCTCTCCGGAGGGCCCGGGAGTTGCAGGAGCTTCACTACGGAGGCATGACCCTCTCCTTGTATCCTAATTTTACCCAGCCTGAGCAGGATGCTCGGCTGCTTTTTGCTCCACTGAAAAGAAAGCTTTGTGATCTACAGTTGGAGTACAACATGATGTATCCTGCAAAATTGAGAGTACATGCGGACGGGAAGACTCATGTATTCACGGATCTTGCGCAAATCCTGCAGTTCTACAAGCAGAGAGATGCTACAAGGCCACAGAACCGCCTCGCTGGCCCACATGCAGATCGAAGGAGCGACTCGTGAGGGCTGAAGTCTCCTCTGCACCTCCTGAGGGACATACCGGGTCAGGTTTGCTGTGCAAGTACAACTGCTCTAACTACTATCTGCTCTCACACAACTGTGGCTATTAGGCAAGGGGAAAATACCCGTGATCTTGTACTATATTTCTCAACATGCCTGTGATTATGATAAAATAGTCTGATATTATGCTTATTATCCACTCAGTTGATCTTGCTGGCTGTGATTTCAACTGGGGTGGGCGACTTGCAGAGGCTGGAGTTTGGAGGTGGCTGGGTTGGTCCCGCGGGGAGATCCATGTTGCAAGCATATGTTTATAGCACGGTAGAAATGCTGTTATTACTGCCTACTTTGCCAAGACAGGGAGCACCCTTAGTCAGGCGACCTCTGCCCCGCAGTGAGTTCCACAAAGGGTGCATCAAGGAATTTTGTTGCATTTGTTTTTTGTCCTCATTTGCCTGTTTCCAAAGAGAAAAAAAGATATAGCCTTTTCACTTACACCGGTGTAATGGAGGAAAAAACACGCCCTTTGTACATTTGTGCAGGAAGCGGGGGGAGAAAGAGAGAGGAGGTGTCCGATTCAAAATCGTACCAGCCCTGGTCAGGATGCTTAGCCTTTCTTTCTCGACTTCCCTACGGCAGACCAGCCGTACTGGGCAGATAGGGCATAATCATTGGACATCAGCGTTTGTTTGTTGCTCACACCACTTAAAAACTGGGGACCAGAAATTATGCTTTTTTAAAACCCTCATATCTAGACAGGCCACATACTTAACAGATAACCACCAATCCAAAAAACTGGGAGGGGAGACCGATATTCATTGTTTACAAATTTCCCTGTGTGCCAGTAGCATAGAATAAAAGAACAGCCTTGCCTTATCTTCTGAATATCCTGTAAGCGATTCTTCATAGCCAAAAGTGACAGAGAGAACGCTTAGCTTAATGTCCGACCCTAACATAGAGGACAGCGCCTTACTCACATCAGACCAGAAGAGTTGAATCTCAGGGCAATGTACAAACATATGCACATCATCCTCTTTCAAACTGCCACACTTTGGGCACGCCACATAACCTCCTCTCCCGAACTTCGACAGCCTCTGTGGTGACCAGTACGCTCTGTGAAGGGAGAAAAGGTGATTTCTTCTTAGGTGCGCAGGTTTTACCATTTTAAAAAGCGTAGACATTGATACGTGCCACTTATTTTCCAATGAAGACTCCGGCAAGCATCTTCCCCAGAATTCCGTAGGTAGAGTGAAGTCTCCATCTTCCAGTTCGACCAGCAGCCAATAGATCGTCGCCAACTCTTTCTTATTAGGTGATTCATCCAGAAGTCTGTCCTCTAAATAATTTATAGTTCCAATCCCGACACAAGAGTCTTGGAACCAGCTCTGCATTTGTAGATATTTAAACCTGAATATTTGTCAACCGAATAAAAGATTGCACGTCTCCCAGCTAATTAATTGCATGTCAACTGCAATATCGTTCCAACTCGTTAGACATGCTTCTTTCAAAGGTTTGACTAAAGCGTCTTTTGCCCACTCGGGTGATCCTGGTGAATCCCAGATAGGGGCCATTGAGCTATAATATGATATTTTAAGCGTTTTTCTGACCCTGTACTAGGTTTCGGCCAGGCCCCTCAATCTTCATCCTAACCTTCTTAAAGTATTGGGGTCTGCATACTTGAACATAAAGCCTTTGCTGCCTTCCAACTCCTGTGCTGTCAGGAATGACGCCCAGCAGTCTCCCGATTTCGGATAGTGTAGGTGTATTCAGTAGCATTTTCCCATTCTTTAATAAAAAGGCCCAAGAATAAAAAAGCAGGTTTGGCAAAGCTAAGCCACCTTTCACCACCCTCCTTCTTAATTTTTTCCAAGTTATCCTTGGACCTTTGCTTGACCAAATAAAGCTGGTGATCTGGCCCTGTAATTTGTTCAGCATATCGCTCTCAAAGGGGAGTGGAATAGAGTCAAACAGGAATGTTAACTTTGGGAGGATCATCATTTTTATTAGATTGACCCGTCCCAGTAGTGTGAGTTGGAGATGTTGGCAAATTTTTCAAAGTCCACTAATCTCTTTCTTTGCCTTTTCAAAATGTATTTTTGAAAGTTTGGAAATATCCTGCGGGATCATAACCCCCAGATATCTCATTACTTCCTTTTTAACAACTTCCCCTGGCTCCACGTTCCAACACATGATTTTCGTCTTACTTTTATTTATATCCTAACCTGATACTTTCCTGAAATCAGCTGTGATTATCATGATTCGATTTAAGGTATCTTGAAGGTTGATTGAATAAATAAGAATATTATCAGCGTATAGGCCCAGTTTCCTGCTCCAGCCCTGAAATTGAAACGGTATGATCCCAAGGTCCTCCCTTAGTTTTCTGGCCAGGGGCTCTATATATAGCTTAAACAAGAGTGGTGATAAAGGACTCCCCTGCCTAGTGCCTCTACCAAAAAGGACCGGGCCGTCAAGGAGCCTTTGATCAATAATATAGCTGTTGGTGCACTATATAATGCATTTAAGGCTGTACTAAAGTTCTGACCCAGGTTAGCAGCCTTTATCACGGCCTGCAAAAAGGCCCAGTTAACCCGGTCAAAGGCCTTAGTAGCATCCAAAGCTATGACCGCAAGTGGGAGCCAATAAGTAGAAGCAAGATCTATCGACCCTATCAAAGAAAAGGTAAGCTCCTTTAAGGATCTCCCGCAAATAAAACCTTTTTAGTCTGAATGAATCAGATCTGCAATGGGAACATTCAGTCTGTCGGCCAATACCGTAGCAAAGATCTTATAGTCTCAATTTAATAAGGGTATTGGCCGATATGATTCGCAATTGGTCGGATTTTTACCAGGCTTCAGAATTAGGGAAATATTTGCCTCAGTCCATGAAGCAGGCATTTCTGCCCCATTAATGAAAAAGTTGCTAAATTTTTTTAAGAGTATACGTTTTAATATATTAGCCAGAGCTTTATAAACCTCAAGAGGCAAGCCGTCTGGGCCTGGAGCCTTCCCTTTCTTTCCATGTCTTAATACCAAGTCAATTTCTTCCTCCCTAATTGCCTGGTTTAAACACCTGCATTTCTCGTCTTCAAGGGACTTTCCTGAATTCTGAGCTAGCCAAGCTTCAATTTCGTCTTTAGAGGGGTTTTGATCTTCCTGATACACCTTGCAATAATAATTATGAAAAACTTGCTCGATCTCATTGTCGCAGATGAGGACATCTGTGCTATCACACTTAAGCTGGTCGATTCTATTTCTCCCTTGCTCTTTTCTCGCCTTCCAGGTCAGCAATTTGCTACAGCCTTCGCTGTATTCAAAATGAGCAAGCTTGCTTGCGTCCCATTTTTTTCTCACCCTTTCATGCAAAACTGTTGCAAGGCTAGCTTTAACCTCCTGTAGTTTTTGCAATGAGTTCTCCCTAACTTTTTCCTCTATCGCAGGATCCGACAAATCCTTCTCAAAAATCAGGATTTGTTTCTCTAATTCTGACACCTCTTCATAGAAACCCCACCTTCTTCCCGCAACTATTGTCCCTAATCTACCTCTAAGAAATGCTTTATAGGCATCCCAGATAATTCCATATGGGGATGACCCTTGATTAAAATGAAAAAACTCTTCCGTTTCTCTAGTCAGTCGCCATCAGCTCCTCATCCTGGAGAATAGTGCGATCAAGACTCCATCTGGATTGAAAGGTTTTGTCATATAGTTTTAAATGCAGAATTACAGCCGAGTGGTCAGACAAATGAAAACCCACATGTTCAATCTTTTCAATCTATTTAGTCCGGCTGCTATCAGTGAGAAAGTAATCTATCCTTGACTGGTGCCTATATTTCTGATTATAAAAAGTTCAACCCTTTCTCTGTCCCGCCTTCTGCCTCCAGACATCAAAGAGGCCCAGCTGACTCATAATTTGTTTGATAAACATAGACATTTTCGGATTAACTCGGGCTCTACAACACGAGGTCCTATCTAAATTATAATCTAAGACAGCATTAAAGTCCCCTGTCATGATGATTGGGTCTGTAGACTCTACCATTTTCTTGAAAACACCCCCCAAGGGGGAAACATCGTCCTGGTTAGGGCCATAGTATCCTACTAAAGTGAAGGCACAGCCTGAGACATTTGCCTTAGCCACCAGCCATCTTCCAGATGCATCTGAACTATGTGCTTCCAAAATCACTTGCGACCCTTTCCTGGCTAGAATTGCGACGCCTCTTGTTACAGCCAAGTGAGATGTACAAACAACTTAGAAGACCCAACTTTGGCGCCTAAAAAGATCTAAACCTTCTTTCTCTGATAAGTGTGCCTCCTGCAAAATCAGTATCCGGGATGGGCAGTCTTTTAAGTATTGTAGGGTTCTAGCCTTCCTCCCTCGCACCCTAAGACCAGTCACATTCCAAGAGAGAATTTTTATTACTTTTCTTCTCTTCTCAACCATTTCTTTTGAAACCTGAAATAATTTTTGCAGAACCATACGGGAGAGAAAGGGCAAAGCTTCTCAACGCTAAGACAGAAAAACAATTTTGAGGCATCTGAGGTTTTTTTCCTTCATTTTTTCCCTGTGCTCCCCTGAAACTCCCCTCCCTGGAAAAACCCTCCCCAACTATTACATGGCACAAGACCATATGGGCAATCTCCCTTGGAACAGGCGTGCATATAAAAAAAAAAAAACTGAGAAAAAAAGAAATGAAACTGTAACTTTCCCTACGGTTTAAGTTCGCCTATTTTTGTAACAAACACGGGGCCTTGCAGTATTAGTGTAACAAGATGAATTTATCTATTAAGCTATAGGAGTCAGAAGCCTGAAGGTCTTGGGGTACTGGAACCCTAACTTCCTGTTTAGAGACTTTTAATAAAGTCATCCAACTTTTCTACTGAATGGAAGATATGCATCTTATTGTTTAGCATGACCTTCAGATAAGCGGGTAATCTTAGCTGAATTGAAGCACCTAGGCGTTTCCAACTGTCAATCCTCTGCCCCATCTCCCACTGCCTGTTGGAGGTGGTAGCAGAAAAATCAGATCTTATCTCATACCGGGCTCCCTCTACCTTGATGGATCTCATCCCCAAGGCTTTTGAAAGTACTTTTTCTTTTAATGAGTAAGTCAAAAAATGTAATGGAATTTTCCTAGGTTTTGGCCTGCTAGCATTAAGACGAAAAGGATCCCTGTGGACTCGCTGTAAGTCTTTTGCTATCTCATCTTCTGTTTCTTCTAACTGAAGTTTGTTCTTAATCAGTTTTACAACATAAGATTTAATATCATCCTCCTCTCTGCCCTCCGGTACCTTCAGAATCTTCAGGTTATTTCGTCTTTGGTGGTTCTCCAATCTTTCCACTATATCCAAACCCTCTTTTTCAACTACTTTCAACTTATCAATCTCCACACAATTTGCCTGCACTGTTTCTCTTGAGTTCAATGATCTCCTTCTCTAGGGTTGAAGTTCTCCCACTAAGGTCATCAATCTTCTTCTCCATGATTTTGCACGCCCTTTTAATCTCAAGCTGGTTAGACTCAGATGTCACAAATCTACTCCTGATTTCATCTGAAAGTGATTCTAGGAGTGCACCTACTGACAGTTGTTGCATTTGTTGGGTGTGGTTTCGTTTTGAGATCACAATCTCTTTTTGTTGGTAAGATTGTGTATGCTGGGGGGGGGGGGGGGGGGGGGGGTCTATCTCGTCTATACATAGTTGGGGAGGGTATAGCTTGGGTGGGTGGGTTTATCTGAAATGTAAGACAGACACATACTTTGACAGGGAATCAATGCTGAGTATTGGATTCATGGTTATATACATGCACAGCTCCTTTGTTATGGCTCAGGTATGTTATGACAAGCCTGACCATAGCCCCTAGAGGGGTCATGAAGGTCCGATTTGTAATATGGAATGTCAGGGGGCTGAATGACCACAAAACGATTCGAAAAGTTGTGGCATATTTGAAGAGGCACTCTGTGGGTGTCGCTATGCTCCAGGAGACGCACCTACTGCTTGATAGCGGTAGGCTAGCACAGAAATAATTCCAGGGTTTGATATGTGCAGAAGGGTTCACTACGCCCGGCAGGGGTGTCCTAATATGGATCAACCCCAAGCCAGGGTTTACTCTTAATGAGTCCGAAGCGGATCCAAATGGGAGATGCATTATAGCGAAGTGCCAGAAGCAGGGCCACACTTTCAAATTGGTTTTTGTAGACAGCCTCAATTATGACTCACAGTTTTACTGTGAGCTGGGCTCCCAACTCCTGCAGGACCCTAACACAACTTTGCTGCTGGTGGGCGACTTTAAGAGCATTTTAGAACCTGACAAAGATCGCTCTAGGGGTCCCCTAGCTGTAGCTATTACTATTGTCGACTTGATGGATGAGTTAAACCTATTAGACGTGTGCCGGCAGCGCTCGCCGGACGTTTGGGGATTCACTCACTACTCTTCCCCTCATGACACACACCCGTATTGATTATTGGTTACTCTCTAGGAGTTTGCTCTTTTATGTCAGACTGTATCCCACTTGCATGCACATATTTAGATTATTCTCCTGTACAATTAGATATCACGTTTCCCAGCAGGCAGGCTATGCCCTTTACTTGGAGGTTCCCCCTTATTCACTGGTGAACACAGTATTCGATGCTGAATTTCTGAAAAAAATACTGGCTCTGTGGAGAGTTTTGCGACAGTTTGGGAGGCTTTAAAACTTTTTATTAGAGGCATCACTATATCCAAACATTCAGGTGTGCTTTGTTCTCTAAGGGACAGGTTAATAAAATTGGAACACAAAATTTCTACCCTGGGGATAAAAAGTTACTGGGGAATATAAAGACTGCTCTGGAGGAGTTCCAGGAGGCCGCTGATAGCGAAGTGAAACACCTGGGTAAATATGCCACCTCTAGGGTGTATGGGGAGGGGGAACGACCTGGGGCTTCTCTGGCCGAGCTACTGCGCCACAAGAGAGATGTACATCTGATAGTTGAGGTTTGGGACGAACAGGGACTTCCCATTCATGAGTGCGCAGATATTGCGGACTGATTTAGCTGATGCTACTCCGATTTGTATACAACACAGAGGCCCCCTGACCAGGACGCAATACATGACTACTTTGAGCATATCCACATAACGTGGCTCACGAATTATCAAAGGGAATACCTCATGGCTCCTTTGACTCTTGGGAAAGTCAGGGCAGCGCTAAAATCTATGCAAACAAGTAGTGCCCCTGGCAGGGACGGGCTTACACTGACTTTTTATAAGACTTTTCAAGATCAATTGATCCCACAGCTAATATCGGATATGGCCAAGTCTGGGGTTATGCACCACTCTATGCGTGAGGCCTTGATCATAATGTTGCTTAAACCTGGGAAATCCTCAGTGGAATGCTCCTCATACAGGCCCCTATTGCTTTTAAATGTAGATGCCAAAATGTTACAATTCTGGCGAATCGCTTAACTCCTTTGATCCCACTGGTGGATCACCCAGAGCAGGCTTATTTTGTCCCCAGTTGCAATTTTGCCCTCAAACTCCGTACAATTTTCGGTACTATTCAGCAACTCAGCCCTGACGTTAAAGCCCCAGCAGTCTTTTTAGATGTCGAAAAGGCTTTTGGCTCTGCTGCTTGGGCGTTTATGAAGGGGGTGTTGAGGCGTATTGTAGTTGGCGATATCTTCCTAAAATTGTTTACTGTGTTCTACACCAAGCCCACTGCCAGAATTCATCTGCGTGATATGATTACCGCCTCCATTGCCATTTCAAGTGGCACTCTGCAAGGTTGCCCATTGTCCCCTCTCCTTTACGCCCTGGTGGCCGAACAGTTGGCGTGTGCAGTTTGTGAGTACCATAGTCACAGGGCATTGCGGTTCCCAGGGTATAGCTTGGTTCTTTCAGCATACGCGGACGATACCCTGCTGTATGTGGGAAAGCCGGACCAGAATCTCAATCTGATCCTCTCTGAAGTCGTGCAGTTTGGACAATTGTCCGGCCTTAAAATTAACTGGTCAAAATCGGTTATCTTTCCATTAACACAAGGGACCACCCATCCAAGATTAGATTACCCTATGCCGTGGTAGTCTGGCCATGGTCGTCGGACCCCGTTCGTTACTTTAAGATACAAAATTACACTAACACTGACATAATACTGGCAGAAAACTATGGAAAGGCAATTACCAAGCTCGAAGATCACGTTTCTGGATGGATTAGATTACCTCTCTCCTTATTAGGTTGTATGTCTATTATGAAAATGGTCATCCTCCCTAGATTTCTGTTTTTATTCTTAAATATCCCCATACTGCCGCCACGCTGCATATTCTCTACCCTTTGCTCCCTTATGATAAGGTTGGCCTGGGCTGGTAAGCAGCCGAAGGTAAGATGGAGACATTGATGTTACCTTATTCGGCAGGGAATGTCAGATTGGTTAGAGATGAGAATCTGGTAGATTTTAGCAATCTTATGGTCTGCTCAGTCTACAAAGATAAGCTTACCCTCTAGAGGATTAAATTGAGGGAGGTCATTCAATTTGTAGAATGTGGGGCAGGTTAAGAAGAGGACATAGTCTGTGTATAACACCATTCTATCATATCCTCCCTCTCTCCACTAAATTTGCGCACCTGGTTGTCCATCCTCTCTCTCACTTCCAATGGCTCCATAGCAAGAGCAAACAGCAGAGCGGACAAGGGGCACCCCTGCCTTGTCCCCTGTTGGATCATGGATGTGAAAGTGATCTAATCGGGCACCAGCCACACGCATTGCTGCTACCAGGTCAGTGTATAGCAGCTTGACATATGAAAGAAATGTAGGGACAAAATCGAGGGAGCTAAGAAGAGCGTACAAGTACTCCCATCTCATGGAGAAGAACAGCTCGTCAGTGTCTGCAAGAATGATCACGCCGTCTCTCCAATCTGTCCGTCAGAGCCATCACATTATACAATCGTCCAACATTATGCTGGCTAGCTTGAAGAGGCATAAAACCAGCCTGGTCCGGAAGCACAAGGTCGGGACCAGCAGCATGGGCTAGTTGGCCAGTGCTTTCGCCAGCACTTTCACTTCTTAGTTCAAGAGGGAGATCGGACAGTATGAGGAGCCGTCCTCTGGCACTCAATTGGGCTTAAGAATCATCACGATCTCTGTGTGTCTCCAGTCCTGGGGTAGACCTGTATGGTCGACAGTGGAGCTAATCACCTTCATCATATGCTCTTGGAGTTTAGGCATATATACATTGAGGAATTTGCATGGAAAACCATTGGGCCCTGGGGCTTTCCCAGGTCGTAGTTCCGCCAGGGCTGACAACAGTTCCTCCACTGTGATGTCACCCTTTAGCAAGTCGCGCTCAGTCAGTGTGAGGGTGCTGAGAGGAAAGTCGGCCACAGACCCCTCTATCTGCTCCTGTGACAGAACCTCCCTCTGAGTGTACACTCTTTAAAACTAAGTGGCAAAGCTGCAGGCCACATCCTTGGTGTCCGTGCACAGGGAATGGCTGGGCCACATGAAACCGTATCAAAGGAGGAATGTGGGGCAGTTTGGCACAGTATATGAAGCATTTTACTTGACCTATTCCCCCTGGTGCGTTGCTGCAAGAGTATCCGCTGCCCTCAGAGCCACCTGTCTGATCTGTGTCTAAAGCAGCAATCCAGGATTCAAGCTTCACTTGCACCTGTGCCAGACGCTTTCATTCCCCCGTTGTATAGCTATTGTCCGCACCCTACAATGTGGCTTTTAAGGCCTCCCAGCGTATTGCCGAAGAGTCTACAGAAACCGCCTTATGGCTGATGGATTAGTCAATGTACTGTACTATGTGCTGCCTAATATTTATTTTAGTCTTGGAGATTCCAGGGCGAGAGGCACCACCTAAAAGTGGGGCGCTGGCAACCCTCTCTGAGGTGGAGAGCGACCAGGAAATGGTCTGAAAACACTCATACTAGCATGACAACATCAGCAATTGTATACCTATATGAGCATGGCACAAGGAAGTAGTCTTAGTGTGAGAAGGAGCCACGCCCCTATGAAAAGGTGTAGCCGTCCTCGGAGGGGTGATGGGCTCTCAGAACTTCCACTAGGCCTAAAGCTTCAACAAAGGGAGTTAGGCAAGTGCCTCCAGTCCCGAGGGGCTATCCATGTGGACACCGCCAGTCAATGGTACTATCCATGATGCCATTCTAATCGCCCCATCACTGAAAGTCTTAATTGGAATTCTCCCCACGGCCCTGTTAAGTCTACAAATGACTGGCTCAGAAGAAGAGGGACGTAGACACTGAGAAATGTGAGGGGTTCTCTATATAGTTTACCAGTCAGTTGTGTACCTGCCCTGCAGATTCACCCAGTACTTAACATGTTGGAAGGGAACACAATTCATGATGAGGATACCAGTCCCCCTTGAGCCCCTGGTAAACCCAAAGTGAAATACTTGTATATAGCCAGACAAGGAACCCTATTACCCTTAAGATGAGTTTCTTGTAGAAACAGGACATCTACCCCTTGCCTCCGGGCGTATTTCAACACTGCACCCCTCTTGATTTTATCAAGTAAACCATTCACATTCCAAGACACCATATGGCGCTGATGAGCAAGGTTTCTGACCGAATGACCACTAGGGTGGAAAAATAGGTAAGGAGGGAGTGACAGACATTGGATCTACAAAACATAAACAAGAACATGAACATCTCCCGTACATCCTGTACTTCGAGAACAGGAAGTATCTGTCGTGGGGCGAACCACTGCCGGTTCCCAACAGGGAACCCCAGTAGGCCAGTCCTAATGATTACCCAAACCACCAGAGGGCCACCACTACTCCCCAATCTACAGTGGCCCCAAACCCACAAAAGTCAGGTAAATGTCTCTCAACAGGAGGGTACACAACAAGGGAAGCCAAGTATATCACTCCCATTGCCAAATGGTCATTAAAGCCTTGCTCCACATTGGGGATTGTTGGGGGCAATATCAGGAGCTGTCCATCTTCCATGGCGGCAAGTTGTAGGAATAGCAGGTGCTAGAGGCATGAAGAAATCTGCCTCCTAGGCCAGGACTGACCAATGTCTCGGAGAGTTCCTCCTGGAGAAGTGAGAGCTGTTGTATCTTTTCACCTGGGTTTTGATGGTTCGATTCTCTTTCCCCCTGTGACAAAGTCCATTTGTGGAGGAGTGTGCGGTTTACGGTGAACTCCCTCATCTGTCCATTGGAAAACCTTCTGGCACAAAGACTACGGTTTGGGAGGCATAGATCACCTTCAGTTTAGCCAAATACATCAACATGTACTGAATATTTAGGGCACTTAGAACTCCGATCTCGCTTGACTGGTAGAAGAGGATCGTAGTAGAACTGCCCTGCTGACCTTAACACTGGTGAAGAAGATGCTGCACCGAAGATGGACTGCAGCTGCTGCTTTTTGGGGTAGCGAAAGAAAGGACTGTGCCTTCTGTGTCCTGCTAGTTGAAAAGTCGTTGCTTAAAGCAGACACTCCAAGAGTCAGTTGGCTGGTTTTTTGTTCGCAGCACAGGGCCATAAAAGTTGAAGGAGTCTACTGGAATGAGTTTGTAGCCTGGATAATCTGATCAACAACAAAGTGATGGATTGAATGCTTGAATTAGTCTCAGCCACTGACAATCACTTGGGGCTGCATCCCAATCCATCACTAAATTGTGTAAACTGAGTCTCTGGCTCATCTCTAAAAGGTTGGTTTTCAGATCCATGGTTGTGCACTTAGTCCAGTGCATCAGCGCTGAATGTGAAATCTGGTTATTCTAGTCTGCAGAACCCCACCCAGTATATAAATGAGGTGGTGTCAATGCTTTTGGGGTTACTGACAGTGAAGAGTGATAGTCCAAGCAATGTTCATTAATGATTTGCACAAACAAGATCACTGGAAACAGAATGAACAAGTTACTTACCTTCGGTAACGATGTATCAGTAAGAGACGTTAGTAGTTATAGATTCATTACCGTAGAATTACCCCCAGGCATCAGCCTGAATCTGGAGAAAATGTTTCGTAGCAGTACCCCTGCGCGCCGGTATGTGGCGTCGGTCGACCTCTGCATCGTGGTCAACAGGATGAAGTTGCGGTGTCTATTTTGACGCCGCCCCTGCGTGCTGACGTCAGTTCTGACACGACTTTCCATGCCAGAAACGCAGAGCCATGCAAGACACTGGCACTAGTGTACATAACTTTGGCCCTGTAAGGTAGTCCCTATCCCTAGAAGTCATTTCGCAGAACGGGGAGGGTAGGTGGGGCGGTAAGGAATCTATAACCACTAATGTCTCTTACAAATACATTGTTACCGAAGGTAAGTAACTTGTTTGTCTGAAAGAGACTGTAGTTATAGATTCCTTACCTTAGAATAGATACCCCAGCAATACCAACCCCAGAGGTGGGTCTGGGAACTAAGTTCACACCAGGTAGTCCTGGAGAACAGATGGCAGAAAAAGCAGTCTCTCTGGACTTGGCTGTCAAGGCAATAATGCTTAGTAAATGTGTGCAGGGATACCCATGTGGCTGCCTGGCAGTTGTGAACAAGCGGAACTCCACGTCTCAAAGCAGTGGTACCTGCCGTCGCTCTGATAGAGTGGGCGAGCATTCCTACTGGAGGTTCCTTTTTAGCCAAAGAATAACAGATCTTAATGCATAGGCCGACCCATCGAGAGATGGTACGTTTGTGCACTGCCCGACCTTTCCTGATGACTACATAACCCACGATGAGTTGATCGTCCACCTGGAAGTCTTTAGTGCGGTCAAGGTAGAAAGCACACGTTTTGGGTCCAGACTGTGGCGTCTCTCCTCCTCTTTGGAAGGGTACTGAGGCGGGAAGAAGGTGGGCAATGCAATGGTCTGACCTATGTGAAGAGAGGTAACCACTTTGGCCGGATGGACAGCAAGAAAGGGAGGTCTGGAAGATAAGGCTTGAAGCTCACTTCCCCTGCGAGCAGAGGTGATGACAAGCAAGGAAGCAGTCGTCAAAGTAAGGAAACGAAGAGGACAATTATGTAGTGGCTCAAAGGGAGCACACACAAGATAAGTGAGGACAAGATTCAGTAAGTAATTAACCGTAGAGGACTTGAAAAGAGAAGGCTAATCAGGAAATGGCTGAAAGATAGCTTTTAAGAGTGTCCAGAGCAGAGCCCTCATGGGCCAAAGAAGGAAGGAAGAGGAAAACCTCTGAAAGAGGGGCACTAAGGGGATCCACAGCCTTTTTCTGTGCACCATGCCACAAATTTGTTCCATCTGCAGGCGTATACCATTTTAGTGGAGGGATGCTTGGCTACCAAGATGATATTACAGACTTGGGGAGGAAGGTCGAAAGCTGTCAACTGTTGCCGCTCAATCTCTACGCAGGGAGGTGGAGACTGGACAGGTTCCGGTGGAGTACCTTCCCCTGCTGCTGCGACATAAGATCCTTCCGAAGAGGCAGTCTGATCTGAGGATCGATGGCCATGCTAAAGAACTTGGGGTACCAGACTCTTCGTACTCAGTCCCTGGCCACAAGAATTACTTTGGCTTGATCGCGCTTGATCTTCTTTAGCACCCTTGGTAGAAGTGGTATATGCAGAAAAGCGTACAGGATCCTGAAATTCCACTCCAAACTAAAGGTTTGGCCGAGTGAATGCCGCCTTGGAAACACCAAAACGCAGAACTGCTGACATTGCACTTTCTCTTCGGTGACGAATAGCTCTAACCAAGGCTCTCCCCACTGCTGAGACCTCTTTCCCCACCTCTGAAGACGTCATGCGTGATCCATCATGCACCGGAGGCTGAGTTGGTCTTCCCTAGCATTCAGGGAACTTGCCAGGTGTTGAACGACCAGGGATATGCTCAGCCATGTCCAAAGCCGAAGAACCTCTCGACAGTCTGTCCACGCCCCACCCCGCCCTATTTGTTGCAGTACCACATTGCGGTGGTGTTGTCTGTGAGCCACCTGCACTACTCTTCCTTTCCTTGACAGAAGGAAGGAAAGCTTTCAGTGCAAGACGAATCACCCGGAGCTCCAGAAGGTTGATGTAGAGCCCGAACTCTGCCAGAGGCCTCTGATCTCTGCCTCCCCATGTGGCCGCCCCATCCCAGAATTATTGCATCCGTCACTACTATGAACTTTAGTTGGAGAAGGGAGAGGGATCTGCCACTGACCCAATCCTGATTTGTGAGCCACCACTGTGACATCGGAAATGATTCCATGGATGCTGTGCCCACTGGATCTTCAGGTCCCACTGCACAGCTGGCATATGTCATCTGGCATGATCCACCAGCAGGATGCAGGACCCCATGAGGCCCAGCTGCCTCAGGGTCATTCTCACCGAAATCCGGGATAGAGGCTGAAACCTCTGTATCCTAGCCCGAATATCCCGGACTCTCTGCTCGGGAGGATAGACCCGAAACTGCGCTGCGTCCAGAACTGCTCCAATTAAAAGAAGCTTCTGCGAGGGAATGAGATGCGACTACAGCATGTTCATTGTGAAACCCCAGCTAATGTAGGCGGTCCGCCTCATTCTGGAGGTGGGAAATGACAGCCTGGGGCGAACCTGCCTTCAGCAACCAGTCGTCGAGATAGGGGAATCCTGGATCCCCTGATCTGCATAGATGAGCTGCGACCACCAGCATCAGTTTTGTGAAAACCCGAGCGGCGCTGGTAAGGCTAAAGGGGAGCACGGCAAACTGAAAATGCTCGTTGCCTGCCGTGAACTGTATGTAACGCCGGTTGGCAGGCTAGACGGGGATGTGAAAATAAGCATCCTGCAAGTCCAACGTTACCATCCAGTCTCCAGGGTCAATGGCAGACAAGACCTGAGCCAAGGTTAACATCTTGAACTTCTCCTTCCGTAGGAACTGGTTGACGTCCCTGAGGCCTAAGATAGGATGCAGCCCTTTATCCTTCTCAGGTAACAATAAGTAGTGGGAGTAGCAACCAGGACCTACTTCTGGCACAGGGACGCGTTCGATAGCTCCCTTGGCCAGGAGAGCCGTAACTTCCTGAAGGAGAAAGGCCAAATGATCCTCTGACATACAATGTAGTGTAGGTGGCATGGAGGGAGGGGTAGTCTTGAATGGGAGGGAGTAGCCCCTTTGGACTATCTGCAAAACCCACCTGTCCGACGTGATGTTGTGCCAGTGGGGGAGGTGATGGCGGATCCTGCTGCCTTTTGGCAACTGGTGGCCCTGAAAGGTCAGACTAGGAAGGTTTAGAAGCAGCTGCAGAGAGGGCATTGGTTGGATTAGCCCTTCCGCTGGCCCCCAGATGCACGACGCTGGGTCCCACGTCCCTGGCCACGCAGAGGCTGGGGTAGCTTGTGCAGCCTTGTGGCTCTGGGAGTAACGTGGTGGGGCAGCCCTTCCGTAGCCACCACAGGGGTGAAAGGCAGGCGGTGTAAGGTGAGAAGTGGCTGCAAGGCCCAAGTATCTGGCCGAAGCCCTAGAGTCCTTGAAACGCTCGGGCGCGTTGTCTGCCTTGTCAAGAAACAGGTGACGGCCGTCAAGGCCATGTCCAAAAGGGTAGATTGGACATCCCCAGAGAAGCCAAACATTCTCAGCCAGGCGTAGTGCCTCAGGGGTACTGACGTGGACACCATTCTACCTAGTGAGTCTGCAGTATCCAGCCCATAGTGGATGGTGAAATTTGCTGCGTCTCGACCCTCAGCAACAGCACAGGTGAGCATGGCCTGGACCTCCTCCGGGCACTTTAGCAGCACTTGCGCGAATGTATCCCACACCGTGTGTATATAACCGCCCAAGAGACTTGCGGTGTTCACCGACTGCAGTCCTAAGCTGGCAGAAGAAAACATCTTCTTCCCAAGATGGTCCTGCTTCTTGGATTCCCTATCTGGGGGAGCAGTAGGTAATACTCCTTTCGAGGATGAGGCTTGGACCACCAAGCTCTCAGTGGGTAGGGTGTTGGGAGAGGAAAATTGGGTCGCCCAGGCCAGGCGATGGCTTTGGGCAATCATCCTGTCCACAGAAGCCCCTGTGCTGGACTTAGACCAAGTGCCCAGAAGGACATCAGTGAGAGCTTCATTAAAAGCATGCAGGGGCTCTGAGGCTGCTGCCATCTGAAGCACCTCAGTCAGGAGGTTAGTCCTGACCGTCACCATAGGAAGCTCGAGGCCGAAGGCCTCAGCCGCCCTACGCAAAACCATTGCATAGGAAGCTACCCTCCGTAGCCACGGTAGGGGTAGAAAGCATACCAAGGTCTGTGGAGGTGTCCAGACCACTGGATCACCCAACTCCTCTCGCCAGTCCGATTCTCATGTTGGTCTGCTAGAGGGTCAACAGACCCCTCCCAGTCTTCCTAACCCTGCTCTGGCTGCCACTCTATAGGGAACGCCAGGGATGAACAGAGGTACAAAAGTATCCTACGGCGTCTGATCCTAGTCAGGGGGTGAGGCTCGGGTGAAAGCTGGTTGGGGGCACAACCGGTGTTGGGGTGTCGTCACTGGATTCGACCCTGGGGAAGGTACGGTCATGTCGACCAGCGCCGATCTGGATCCAGGCCTTGATCCTCGGGGGTCCTCCAGCGCCGAAGCTGCTGGCCTCGAAGGCCCAGGGCCCCCACGGGAGTCTGCCGGGCCAGAAGGCACGCAGGCAGAGTTGGGCTGCCCAAAGATGCTGTGAAGTGCTTCATAGAAAGCTCGAAGCTGGGCAGGGGATGCTCCAGGAAAGAGAGGGAAGCGTAGAGTTGTCCCAGAAGCGGCCTTCGAAGAGCAAAGACGCTCCGGATCCTGTGTCGCTTCGGCCGACGGAAGGGGAGAAGGCGAAGAGCAGCTGTACTTCTTCACCTTCTTCTTGTGCTTTGACTTCCTGGAGGTGTGTGAAGACTTTGAAGAAGAATGGTTATGACTGCGCGACCGTCCACTCACAAGGTGACCTCGAATGGCACGGAGCGGACTACCGGGCCTCCAAAAGCTTTTAGGACTGCTCCTGCAAAGATTCCAGGTACATGGCCTGGCAGTTGATGCATGACTTTGGATTGTGGTCGCGCTCCATGCACCAAAGGCACACGAGGTGCAGATTGGTGACAGACATCAACTTGTGACAGGGGTCGCAGGGCTTGAAGCCAGTCCGACGATGGGACATCCCTCGTGCAATACTAAAAAAAGATGTCGACAAAAGTCGAAAAAGTATTAGTATAAAAGTGACTAAGGGGCACGCTCTCTCTGGATCTGCGCTGGCTGGTGCGGACAAAAAGAACTGACGTCAGTGTGGAGGGGCGGCGTCTAAATAGACACAGCAACTTCATCCCGGCGACCATACTGGCAAGGAACGCGGTGTTGACCAACACCACCTACCGATGCGCAGTGGTACTGCTATGGAAACATTTCTCCTAGGGGTAATTCTAAGGTAAGGAATCTAGAACTACCGTCTTTCAGATATGTATTTCAACATATTTATTTTAAAATAGTTACATCTGATAGACATCTAGTTGCAGATTCCTCATATTAGGATTTCTCAGACATCAGGCTCGATCTTCAAGATTTTTCCTCGCATAATTCCCTTGCACACCAGTAGGTGGCGCCATTTGGCTCAACGTGACATTGGCGGGATTTGCGACAAAAGTGACGTCCACGTCCCGTATATAGGCGCCACTTCGGACGCGGACATTAGTTATTTTTTTTCCACGCCTGCTAGCTTAGATCTGTGAAAAGAACTACTTTGTCACTTTTTGACCGGCCTTTTTTGTCAAAGGTGTTTTTATTGATCATTTAGTAGAAGAGAAAGAAAAACCAGAAGAAAGAAACATGCGACAATCCCGCATTTCAGCCCACGCAGGGGTTAGCTAAACAAGCGTCCAAGGGCGACACAACAGAGTTGGGGTGGACCATCTGCGTTCAAGTCTTTGTAATCGGCCTAACGCCAGGTGGTGCCATTCTTCCAACTTATGGGATAGTAGCCAGTAAGCCCTTAGGGTGGAGGGCGCTGAAAAGTCATAGGTGCACTGGAGTCCACCAACGCGAAAACCTCAGTTAATCCCCCATTAGATAGGCACGATCGGCTCGTAACAGTGTTAGGAGATCCTGCGGAGGGCATAGGGCTCTGTACGCCATAATGTGATGGAGCACTAGGCCAGTCCGAACTACCAAGCCATGTCTTTCCCAGACCGGAATCAAGCATCCAAGGACCGGTTTCTGGCTATCAGCCTGGATAGCTTGACTCCAGTGGTGTGGAGGGCTATCGGCCTATAGGGCGCGCATTTAGGGTTTTTACCGGGCTTAGGGATGACGGAAATAAGTGCTTCCGCCATGGTGCGGGAGGTTCCGCCCTCTTCAGCCATGTGATTAAATAGTTGTATCAGGTGCGGGCATAATTCAGAGGCAAAAGTTTTATAGAAGATGGCCGTATACCCATCCGCCCCCGGGGCCTTGTGGGGTTGTAAGGCCTTAATGGCTGTCAGCACGTCGTCCCTGGAGAAGGGGTCGGACAGTGCCTCATTCCATTCTGCCGGTACCTGAGGCTATTATAAAAAACAAGGGAACCCACTAGGTAGGCAAGGACCTGGGGTATCTATTGCAAAAAAGACAATGGTCCTTGACATAGAATTTGACGGTTACAATAATTATAGGCAACACTGTGCACTATAATGACCACAGAAAAGTCCAGCCGGACTTATAATTTATTCAATAGTTAGGTATATCAATATGAAGAAAACAATAAAACAGTGGGACACAATCCTGTATCCACAATGCTATACATACATTAAAACAATACAAACATATAGGGTGTTTCAGGCATGTAAAAAAAGTGGAGCAAGAAGGAGAAACTCTACAATGCACTTGCTTCACATATGTGGGGAACAAAACAAATTAAGGCACATAATAGTGAACTAGTGTTAAGCCCACATATCATGTCGACGGCGTTTCGATCCAGTCAGAGGTAGTGGATCATCATCAGGACAACCATTGTCTGCCTGAAATAAAGCATCAACGCGAGAACGGCGGGTCTGCTGCGCTGTGTCCGGGTGGTCGGGGAGGGCTGATTCACAGCTAACTGCCACAGTAGGCTGAAGCGTTAGACCAATCACCCTGAATTGAAGGTGTGCGGTCGGAGGCCCGTTCAATTAGAAAGTAGATTGTGCATCATGGTGGCGGCGATCTGGAAGTAAGTGAGCCCAGCACTTATGCGGAGGGTGAGGGGTAGGCTCCAATTGGGAGCGCGGTACCGTTGTGGGTCTTCAAGGGACCAAGGATTGCGGCCGCTTCCTGATTGAAGCGCGTTCGTGATCTCAGTATGTGAGACAGGGGGCCGGAGGGGGCTCCAAGGGTTGCACAGAATGAAGCGACCAGTGGGGCACCTGTCAGGGGGGCTGTTGTAGTGGATGCAGTTCCTTCGTTCTCAGTGGAACGGCGGAAGACGTCCCGGTGCACGATCGCGCCGTGGAGCCTGAGGCAGCGTCAGCCCCTGCAGATATTCGGCTTGGGCAGTAGCCTCCAGGCGCTCCTCTGTATAAAGGGATTTGTAGAAGGCCCCAAATATCTCCGCCTTCGTCTCATCCTGATGTGTCACTGTAGGAGAGTAGGGTCTGCAATCCTATGATCACCCCAGATTTTTGCTTTTTGCTTCACTGGTTTACGACTTCTCTGGCTGTGGGCCTGCTAATCAGACCCACAGCCTTGCTGTTCTCTCACTAAACTGACACGTGTACCTTAGGTGCATTATCCAATTGGTACTGGGCCACCTTATCAGACCCTGTAACTCCGGGCATAGGTGTACCCAGGGCCTACCAGGGGCTGCAGCATGTATTATGCCACCATCTGGCTGGCCATCTAAATCTGACACAACTGGCTGCACGACAGCTGGGGCAAGGTGGTGTAATCACCCCTTGCTTTAGATATAGTATACCTATATCTAACCCTAAAATGGACACACAGATTCCTATCAGTCACTCCTATGGCAGGTCTTGACAATCCTGAAGGCAGAGTGCTGGGAATCATGTGAGATGGCGCTCTGGCATGAGCTGAGCCCGTTTGCAGCTTGCGGAACCAAGTCCTAATAGCTGTTCCATGATAACGCATACCATATACTCTTAAGTGCATTATAATCCTCGCGGTTATATGCTATCTCTGTAATCGCTTTATCAAAACATGTCGAGTAAGGTGTCATACGAATTGGAATACTAACCCCTCGCCAATTCTGACAACGGGGTTAGCATTCCACCCTTCTAGAGGGACACGACATGTATGTAACTGTGAACCCCGGTTAAAGTTAACTCGAGCCTCAGCATCACAAAATGGATGCTGCCACCACAGACACGTCTGACCCCCTGCAGCTGGGAGTCCTTCCAGCGAGGGGAGCTTGGACAAAGGGTTTCCTGTCAGGTGCGGTGCTAGCACCATCCCAGACAGGGTTTTGTGTATCCTGGGTAGGCAGGGCTTTAGAGGAAGGTGACTGCAAGTGGCACCCCGGTGCTCACTATGCATCTGCCGGCTAGAACCAGTTCCAGGGGCACACCAGCCCCTGAGCTGGGGAAAGTCCGGCATGGGAGAGGGGTGTAACCACCCCCCTTCCTGGTCCCACCCATAGGGCAGGACCTAGTCGCGTACCCACCCCTTTCTTTAGGATAAAGGCAGGAGCGGGGACCCTTCCAAATTAGATCATCTTTGAATCAAGAAACTACTTTCTACGAAAGGAACTCTCGACTTCTTCTCAACATTTCTCCCTTGTGACTAAGGAGTAGTCACCCTGCACCCGCAGGCACCATCTAAGAACACTGCGGTTTGCTGCACGTCCTTCCTCCGGAATCCGACCGACCAGCACGACGAGACCCGGCTTCCCTGGCACCTCTGACCTCTACCTACCTCTACAGCTAAGCTGAGAACCGTAGGTGCGTCGAGACCTCAAGGGACCGGCCATCATCAGAACTGCACGACTTCTATCCAGCACGACCGCCGAGGGATCCTCTGGTGAGTGCTTTGGGGTCCGAGAAGCCCCGACCCTGAGCAGCTCCAGCACCGAAGTCCAGCCCCCCAGCATCCACGAGATCTGCGTGGGGCCCTTCTGCTTTTTGCTGCTCACCGCGTTGTCTGGCTACTAGCCCGCTGGCTTGTGGCCTTCCCGACGACGAACGACGACATCACCACTGCTAGTCTGGTTGCTCCAGACTGGCCCTTGCTCCCTTCCAAAAGAGGAGCACCCCGGACCCTCCTGGTCCACTCTAGACGCCATTTTAGGTCCACCGCGTGGGCTTGAATTTGCCAAGACTTGTTGCCCCAATCCTGGGTCCAGCGACGTCGACAGCAGCAACCATCGTGGGACAGCTCGCACCTCCATCCTGGTCGCCGACAACGCCTCCTGGTCCGTGAGACTGCAGAGCCCAGCGTCGCCCACTCACCTGGTCGAGGTGACTCCATCCTGTGCCATCCTGGTGCCCATCTAATCACTGGCTAGTGATTCAGAACTTGGTCCCCTCTGCTTACAGGTGTCCTCCATCTTCGATCCAGGCTTGGATCCACAGAACAATCTTCACTGATCGCCTGCCAGCAACTTCTTCTTTCAGGCTCCATAGACTGCAACGAGGATTCCCGACGTCTTTTCAGACCTATGCAGCCGCAGCCCCTGGGCTAGGTAACTTCGGCATTTCGGTGCCCCAGCATAGCCTCACTATCCAAGGGTCCAGATCCTTTTTCGTTTTCAGCCTAACTAGTCGGGTTCGCCCGAGAACACTAACTTTGCTTTTACTAGCCTCCATAGACTTTGTCCCGCATCCCGCGTGAGAGTGCACACTCTGCACCCGAGTCCCCTAGGCCTCCTGCTAGTAATCTGAAGGTTCAGTAGGCCAGTCCTAGCGATTCCAAACCCTATGAGATTAGTACTTACCTGCTAGTAATTTCGCATTCCACTTTTGTAGTATATGGTTTTCCGTGCCCCTCGGGCATTTGTGTAAATTGTGCAACTTATAGTATTTTCGTAAGAGTTTTGTTGTGTGCTTAGTACCCTGTCCTCATAAAGAGTACAGGGCTGTTGTGATCTAAATAAATACACTGTTTATTTTCATAACACTTGTGTGGTGTCCTTTCACTTGGTGTTCAAGGGGTATATGCGATGGTATAACAGCTGGCTTAACACGCCCTCTAGAGTTTAGCCCGAAGACTGCTCGTATCCATGCTACTAGGATAGCTGGTCTATAAGGTTGACTTACAACCAATCATCAATAAGGGTTGTTTGGACTGATACAAAGTGCTCACTAGAATAGTGAACATTATATATCAGGCCAACTTCTCACAGTCACCTCGCCCCGTGCAGTCTGAATACCCCCAATGTATTCACGTTCCTTTTTATCCCGCAGTTGTCTGGCCAGGTGCCTCCCAACCTTATTGCCCTGGGAGTAGGAGAGCCGCCGCAGTTTCAGCAGGGTGTATTCAGCTCTGTTATCATAATGGGCCCGTAGTTTACCCCTGACGGCCGTTAGTTGCCTGAGTCCCAACCTGGAGGGATTCTCCTTGTGCGCCTGCTCTAAGGATGAGATTTCTGCCTGTAGGAGTTCCCGCTCCCGACCACGCTGCCGATTAAGAGCGGCATTTAGTGCAATGCAGTGTCCACGAAGGTACGCCTTGAAGGCATCCCACGTGGTGTATATTGACGTGTCCCCTGGGGCATGGAGTGCGAAGAACTCGTTAATGAGTCCCCTAAGGAGGTGCATGAGGGTTTGTCCCGAACCAGGGAAGCTGGGAAGTACCACTTGGAGCTACCGTTATTCCGCACACCCCACTGGAATCCTATCGCAAGTAAGCTGTGGTCAGAAACCGAAAGTGGGTAAATCATGGCCTCCCTCAGATCTACCCGCAGAGACCGGCTCATTAAGAAGTGGTCGATCCGGGAATAGGTGCGCTGGACGTGGGAGAAGGTGAAATCTCTGGATTGGGGGTACAGGAAGCGCCAGGCATCCACAAGGCCCAGGTCAGAAATCAGTTGCTGCGTGTCAGGGGAAAACACGCCTGTAGCTGATCTTTGGGAGTGTGTGCTATCTAAGTCCGGTTGCCATACCATGTTAAAGTCTCCCATAGCAATCAACGTCCCCTCTACAAAATCGACAACGGCTTTCAGCAGCGTATGTAGAAAGGCGTTATGTCCTGTGTTAGGTGCGTACAGGACAAGAAATGTGCAGAGTCTACCTCTCAAGAGGCCATTAACCTTGACCCAGCGTCCCCCTCTGTCACTCTGCACCCCCATAGGTTGGAAGTGCATGGTTGAACGAAACATAAGGGCCACACCCCTGTGTTTCGTGGTGGCGGAGGATCTGTAGATTATTGGGAACATCTTGTCTTTAAGGCGGGAATCCTCTTTATTGGTCAGGTGGGTCTTTTGAAGGCCCACTATATCGAGATGGTGGTCAATGATATACTTCCAGACCTTCTGGCGTTTTTGGGGGGAGTTAAACCCTTTAACATTCCATGTTCCTGAGGTTAAGGGTGACATTGGAAGGTCCTACGAGATAGCCCTACAAAGGTCGGTAGCCCCCGCCCGCCATGGTGTGGAGCCAGATGAACAGCCCCCCCCCCCCCCTCCCAACTCCTCCCCAGTGCAGCATGCAACCCCCCCGCACACGGCAAGATCAAACCACCTCGCTGGTCTCCCCCATCTAAAGCTACCATCAACCCCCAGCCCCCACCCCCCCTCGGCCAACCCGCCCCGCCAGCATAGTCCAGAAAATACGTGTTATGAGCCTACCCTCGCTACCACCACTAACCCCACCCCCCCAACATCCCCAAAGAAAGAACACAATACACTGAACAAATTAGAAAAAGTCTGAACGACAGGGGGATATGGCACCAGTCACTATCCCTCCAGATCGTGTCTTCGGTCCCCCTCACGATCATGGAGAGAAAACACAAGTGTTACCTCAGAGTGGAGGCCCCCTCCGGCGCCTGCAGATGGCCCCCTTGGTTTCATGAAGCTGCTTCATCTTGATCCGCTGCTGCATCAGTGACCTGGGCCACCGAGGCGACTGCTGCGTCCCGCTCGCGCAGCCTTGCAGACAGGTCCGCCCCCCCCCCCTTCTGCGATGGCTTGCCCACTCTTTGCCACTCCGCCGAGGGCCGTCGTCTGCCAGTCGAGCCACCGCTCCCACACGCCGGCTCTGGCGGTCCAGGCCCAGAAGATCCATCGGCGCCTCCAGAGAACGCACTTGGATCAGCTTATTTTGCCAGCGGAAGATTAGACGGAAGGGGTGCCCCCAAGAATAGGGCACTTTTTGCTCCTGGAGAAAGGTTGTCACGGGTCTGAAGTCCCTGCGCTTCTGCAGGGTGGAAGCAGCCAGATCCTGGTACAGCTGGGGGCGATGGTCTCGGAACTGGAGGGGAGCCAGATCCCGTGCTTTCCGAAGGATCCGTTCCTTCAGCTGAAAGTCATGGACGCACAATAGGATGTCGGGGGGGGGGGGGGAGAGGGGGTGGCGCATGAGCTCCACGTGGCAGCCCCACCCTGTGCACTCCGTCCATGCGGATGGTCTGGATGTCTTCCTCTACTAGAATGTGTTTGAACAGCGACTCAACGTACTCCCTCAGGTCAGCCCCCTCGCCCTTCCAGGGAACCGAACGTATGCGAATATTGTTGCAAAGGGACCTGTTTTCTAAGTCCTCTGCATGGGCCTGTAGGTCCAGGTTTTGCTACGTCAAGCGGATCACGTCCTGCTGGAGCTGGTGAATGTCCCCAGCCGTACCCACGTTGTTCTCTTCCAACGTCGCAACCCGCTCCCCTATTCCGTCCACATCCCTCCTCACGTCGCTCAAGTCTGAGGTCAATTGTGAGCGCAGCTCTGATATGTCCTCTTTAATGGCCGCAAAGAGTTCTATCATGAAGGCCTTGGTCGCGGGCACATCGTTTTCACTCTTTTTTGGGGATTTGTCCAGGATAGGCGAGGTAGCAGGTGCCGTTCCCCTCGGAATCCCCTCCTTCCCAGGTTTCTCTTTTTTCGTCCTGTTGGACGCCATGGTTGCCGAGACGCGCCACTAGGACCTCTCTGATTGTAAGTATTTTCACCCAGGGGTAGGGTTGGGCCCAGGCGCCCCAACGCTGGCCTCGTAGTTTCACAGCCGTCCGGCCCCCAGACACAGAACTCCACGGTAATATATCTGCCCTCCGAGACCCAGGGCGGGGGCCTCCGGTCAGCGTCGTCTGCACAGAGTGTCAGCGAGAGGCCGCAGGAGGGTCCACACTCCCGTGCTATACTTCCAGGCAGTAGGGTAAAAACGGCAGGGGGTCCACACCTCTGGTGCCGCTTCTATCAATGGGCACTCTCCGCACACGGGGGTACCCACACACCTCCAATCGGTCCGATGAGGCAGGAAGGGGGGGGCAGGCAATCACAGAACGGGCAGCACCGGTACACGTTGCGCCCCACCGTTCCCACTCCGCCAAGTCCTGCTGGGAGATCTCGAGAGGCCCTCGGCCAGGCTGGCAACGTAGGCGGGGGCGAGTCGCTAGGGGGGTCGTACGCCGTGGTCTAGCCGCTCCCTCTCTTCAGGCTGTGGGGCTCCCGCCGAAGCTCACCTCCATGCGTTGGCGTCCGCAGCCGGATCCAATCTCCCCTCAGTCCAGGCCAGCCACCAGGCCTCAGCAGGCCGTCGATTATTCCCGTGCGGGCCCGTGGTCCTGGCACCCGTGGTCAACCCCGCCAGTCTTTTCAATTGGCTTTAGGCACCCCACTGCGAGCCCCGCTCCGGCACCAGGGCTCTGCTCCCCCAGTCCGCCGGAGGTCCAAGCAGCAGCGCGGGGGAAGCCCGGATACAACAGCGCCGTAGGCCCGAAATCCCTGGGCTCAATTTCTACGCTGCCGACGTCTGCGCAGCCGCCCCCGCTCCCGTATCCCAGAGCATTTACGGGGCCTGGGGCGCTGTCTCACTGTCGCCGGGGGGTCGCTGCTTCAGTGCTGTCCGGGGTCCTTCCCGAACCCGGCGGAGTGCGAGGAAGCGGAGTGCTGATGGCCCCAGCAAGGGGCGGCCCAACTGCTCACTCCCTGGCGAGGCCCGCGCCGGCCTCCGGGTCTCTTCACGCCGTCGACGATCAAACAACTCCAGGACTCCCCAATCTAGTCACCGGGGCCCGGGGGTATCGGGCGGCAGAGGACCACGGGCGTTTGGTAGCCCAAGAGGGTGCTGAACAATGCTTACAGATAGCGTGGCGCCGGAGGGACTCAAAAACACGTCCTACTCCGCTTCCATCTTGGCCACGCCCCCCCGACAGGCCTTTTTAACACTGTCAACAATATTTTGGTGTAAGTCTTAACACGTCAAAGAAGACTTCTGATTCAAACCGTGCAGCGTCTGTCATCGTGCCATGTTGGTACCGGATCCACACTTTATTTGTCTTTGGTGCCTGGATCTGGAACACTACTCCAAGTTGTGGCCCAACTGCTGGCCATGAGGGAGCGGTCCATAAACCTACTGGCGGCCCAGCGTTCAGCACCCTGTAGTTCACCTAGTCCTAGCACTCTCACTCAAATTCATCAGGTCGGTCAGGTGAGAGGCATAAGAAGCACAAGAAGTCAAAGCGTGCTTCATCTTCTCACCGGCCAACATGATGGAAGAATCTCAGCGCTCTAGGCTTTGTTCTGAGGAACCTGCCCATGGGTCGGCTCTGCCTTTCCGGAAGCCGGAGCGACCCCTGTCCAGCTTAAGGAATTTTATGATGCCATGTGCCTCATATTTGGGCGCCCTGACCCTCCCAGCATGACTTCACCCCCAGTGATCAGAAGGTGCTCCATCGGGATTCGTCGAGTCTGGGCTGACACCAGTGACCCCCTGTGAATCCGGTGATGGATCTTGCTTCGAGCTGGTCGTGCCCTTATGATCTTCTCCGGCGCCCACTGGCGGCACCAGCCCCATTCTTATCCCCAATGACTCTGTACCAGATCAATGCCTACCGATGCTGCTACTGATCGGTCCCTTGGTTCCTAGGTTGCTTCCCTTGCCCTATTCTGAGGGGCTGTGATTGATTCAAGATTGGGAAGGGTTGTTGGACCCTTTAAAGACCAGCTTGAACCTCAGATGGATTGATATGAGGAATTGGATGAGGCCAATGGCATTGACACCTCTACAGATTCTGGCCAGCTTTTTCCCTCTACCTTAGCTACGGAGGAGGGAGCGTCATATGCTATGATTGTGCGAAGGGCAGCTGAGGTCTTGGACCTTCAGCTCTCTTCTGTGGAAGTCAAGACAAACATCTTTTTTTTTTTTTAAACTCTTTATTCGTGACTGTTTCAGGATGACATACATTTCTGTTCAGTTTCTCATCATATCTCACATCAGTCTTTTCCATTTTCTTAACCATTAATATTTGGGAGTATAACATTTCAATCATGAGTTGCTTGTCATAACAGTCCCCGGATGCATCCCATTTATGTTCTGTAAACACCATAATCATGACTTTCATTAGTGGCAAACCCCAACTGTCCCTCCCTCCCCGTCCGCCCACCCCCTGTCTCCTGGTTGTTCTCTCTCGTACACTCTACATCCCGGGCCAAGGTGGCTCTGTCTATCTGGAATTTGTTAAAGGTCCTAGGTCTGGTCTAACCCTTGTGAGTTGCACTAGTGCCCGTGAGTCTCAGCCCCCCCTGCTACCTGTGTGAGTTCATCCCACCGGGTCTCCTGGCCTGTCCAGGTCTGCCTCTTCCAGTTCTATCATCATTAAGTCCCATTCCTGTACTATGGGGTATTTGCGAAGGCCCTTGCTCTCCTCCTCCTGCAGAGCTGCGGATTCTGCTTTACCCCATTTCAGCAAGTCTCTGCGCCACATTTCTATCTGCGGGGCACTGGGCGATTTCCATCTCATAGTGAGCACCCTGATCGCCAACACTAGTGACAGGTCCGTAAATTTCAGTTGTGCCTTGCATGTTTTGGGCCGTTTCCTGTTCCCTAGTAGGCAGGGTAATGCTCCCTCAGGGATCCGGAGTGTTGGTATGGAGTGCAGCGTGTGTTTGATCGTCCCCCAGTAAGCATGTAATTTCGGGCATGTCCATAGCATGTGAAGAATATGTGCCTCGTCTTGTTGACATCTCGGGCAGCAGTGTGCAGCGGCAGGGAACATCCTATGTAGTCTCTGGGGTGTAAGGTAGGCTCTATGGAGAATCATGGCTTGTATGAACTGAAATTTAACATTCCTGGATACCCTTCTATGATGACCTAGAATAATTTTCCACTCCCCGGCCGTTATGTTTTCACCCGAGTCTGCAGTCCAGGTCTCCCTGAGTGTAGTGATCGGCGATGCCACATGTTCTCCGATACCAACATACAGCCATTTCACTAGGTGTCCCCCCGTGCCCATATAATGCATGAGGTGTACTAATTCATGTTGATCTGGTTTCGTACGTTGTGGGGCCCAGGTCCGCCGCACGTAGTGCGTTATTGAGGTGTGTAGGAGGTATAAGCGTGAAGGGGCTCCCGTGACCTGCACAAACGAGGCATGGTCCAGTATGGTGTAGTCGCCGAACAGGTCTCCCACCCTGTCCACCCCGGCCTCCGTCCAGGGACGTAGTCTGCGCTGTGTTATAGTCCCCTGTGGTGTCGGGAGCCCTAGTAGAGGTATATTATCCGCATTGTGTATGACAATGTTTTCTTCCAGCAGGTCAGGGCCACATGCAGGAGGGGGTGGCAGTCTCTGGGGATCCTAGCGTTGGGCAAGAGGAGGGAGTGTAATTCTCCACATGCTAATTTGTCCGTCGTTTAAGCGATCTCATGGAAGTCTCTGCCCGCCACCCATCGGGTCAACCATTGGAGCTGGCTGGCATAGTAGTAACCTCGCAGGTCCGGTACACCCAGGCCACCCCTTCTGGTGTTCAGTTGTAGTTTTTTAAGGCTGATTCGTCTTCTCCCCGAGCCCCATATGAGGTTGACCAGTAATGTATTTAGTGTGGTGAAAATCTGTCGCGGGAGCAGGACCGGCAGGTTTACAAAGTAATATAATATGCGGGGGAGCAGGACCATCTTCGAGACCGCCACTCGTCCCATTACCGATAGGGGTAGGGACGTCCAGAATCCTATGCTACCCCGTAGGCCAGTAATGGCCTTACAGATATTACCTTCAATTTGGGCCTCGGGGTCCCGGTAGACCTGTATTCCGAGATATTTAAACGTGGTCGGTGCCACTTGGATTTCATAGGCCCCGAACTGTATATGGGGGGGGGGCTGTTGGCCATCTCGGAAAAAGAAACCCAGGGACTTTCCCGGGTTTATAGCCAGTCCAGATATGGTCTCAAAGCGTCTGAAAACAGTCGCCAGGGGCGAGTGGTCCCCTCGCAGGTTCCGGAGAAATACCAAGATGTCGTCAGCATATATTGAGACCATGTGGTTGGTGCCTTCCACCGGTATGCCTTCCTCCGGTATGCCTTCCTCCGCAGCTCTATTGCGAAGCGCAATAGCCAGGGGTTCCAGCGTCAGCACAAACAGTAGTGGCGACAGTGGGCAGCCCTGTCGGGTGCCCCTATGGACCTCATAACTGTCAGATGTGTGTCTTCCCGTGCGTGCCCTAGCCGTCGGACCTGTGTACAATAAGCGGATCCATTTTATGAGAGCCTCCGGGAAACCAAAGCGATGCAGGACTTCGAACATGAAGTTCCATGTCAGGGAATCAAAAGCCTGACGGAGGTCTAGGGCTATGCAGCCAGCGTGTGGTAAGTTGTGAGGTGTAGTTGTCATGAGGGCGTGGAGTCGCCTCGAATTCTGGGAGGTACTCCTCTCTGGGAGGAAGCCACATTGATCAGTATGGATCAGGCCAGGGAGGTGGTGTTGGATCCGCATGGCAATAGCCTTACTAAGGATCTTCTACTCCGTGGAGAGCATGGATAGGGGCCTGTAGTTACCCACATCTTGAGCGTCCCTACCGGGTTTCGGGATCGAAATCACCAAGGCTTGCATGGTGGTAGTCGGGAGATGGCCAACCTCGTAAGCGGTGTTGTATATTTTCTCCGGGACGGGGGCCAGCACATCAGCATATGTTTGATAAAATTCCCCTGGCAGGCCATCCATGCCCAGGGTCTTGCCCCGGTTAAGTGTATGGATTGCTATCTTTATTTCATGTTGTGTTATAGGCCCGGCTATAGCCGCCTGGATTCCCGGGGTCAGCACTGGGAGCGTTAGTTCTCCTAGGAATTCCGTCATGTCCTCCCTGACCTCTACAGAGGGGGGGGGCATAGAGGTTCTCCAGGTGAGTCTTAAATACAGTGTTAATCCCCATTTGAGTGTGCACCTGTTCTCCCGCTGCGTTCCTGATAGACGTTATTGTAGGGCACTCAGGGGCATCCCGGACCAGCCGGGCAAGCAGAGCACCGGATCTGTCCACCTCCGCTTGTTGTCGTTTCAGATAGGCCCCATAGTCCATCACTCTCAGGGTTTCTAGCAATTCTGCGTGGTCGATATTACACTGCTGTAGCTCAGCTGTTCGGCCAGGGTCCTGCCCCACCGCATTTTCTAGGTCGCGCAAGCGCTGTTCCACCTCGCATAGTTTACCATGGATCTCCTGTCTGGCTCCCACCTGGCGGCCTATAGCAGCCCCCCGTATTACAGCTTTCATTGCATCCCACACCACTAGGTTCGAGGATGCAGAATCCCAGTTTGTATTGAAGTAATCAGTTAAGGCGTCGGCTATATGTGATGGAAACGGGCCATCCTCGAGCAGCGCGGGGTTAAGCCTCCAGGTAGGAACTGGTGAGGGTACCCTACCCCAGTGTAGGTCAATCGCCAGTGGTCGGTGGTCTGAGAACGTTTTAGCAAGGTAATCCGATGTGGCGCATCTAGTCGCTACAGAGTTAGAGCACACAAACCTATCTAATCTGGTATGTAGATTGTGTACATGGGAGTAGCATGAGTATTCTGTGTGTGTCGGGTGCAGTGTGCACCAGATGTCCGCCAACCTCCAACCCTGGAGCCACGTCCCAAACGATTCTGACAGTTTATGTATTCCCGCCGCCTAGAGGGGGGGGGGGCTGTGATCTGTCAAGGGTCACATCTAAGATCATGTTCCAGTCACCTCCCAAGATCCAGGGGACGTCCA
Organism: Lissotriton vulgaris; assembly: GCF_964263255.1. Classification (NCBI taxonomy): domain Eukaryota; kingdom Metazoa; phylum Chordata; class Amphibia; order Caudata; family Salamandridae; genus Lissotriton; species Lissotriton vulgaris. The sequence continues at coordinate 7,754,579 of NC_141690.1, forward strand.
CCCAGTCCGCTAACGCCCGGCCCACTGCAGCAAGGAACCTATCTTGGTCAAAATTCGGGGCATAGATGCTGCCCAACACTACCACCTCCCCGTCTAAGGTGCCCCTCACCAATACATAGCGCCCCTGTTCGTCAGTCCGTCTTTCCAGTTCCACAAATGGAGTACCATGGCGCTCCCATATCGTGGCCCCTCTGGAGAAGGCAGAGTATGTTGTAGAGAATACAGTACCCCTCCATTTCTTCCGTAGTAGGAGTGCCTCGGAGTGTGTCATGTGTGACTCCTGTAGGAACACTATATGTGCCTTTTGCCGTAGCAAGAAAGCATGCACTCTGTCTCTTCTGCACTGCCCCCAACCCTCTCACATTCCAGGTGACCAGCCTATACTTTCCTTGTACGTCAGCCATAGCACCGTGTTGGTGTCACAAGGAGTGTTCCCATATGTCCTAGCGAGTGATTCTTCCGTGTCAACCAGGAGACAGTACCCTCCCTATCCCAAACCCCAACTGTGGAGGCGCAGCCTCTAAACCCTGCTGTGCCGAACCATAAACTTTGGAACGTCAGTAAACAAGTAACCGTGCATACGCTAGTGGGGGGTCGGCCAAGCACTTGCCGTGTCCATAGTGCCATGCTCGGTCAATTCGCCGGCACAACGGCGCCGCCGGAGAGTTCTTTCGGAATTGTTCGGTATATGTAGCCACGTCTCGTGGAGGGGGGGGGGGGGGGGGGGGGGGGGAGGAGAGGGTCAGGGGAGGGGAGAGGGGAACAAGGGTGGCCCCATACTGGCATAACCAGCAAGCTGCAGCTGTGTCGTAGGAGCACAGGAGGCGCAGGAATCACATCCCACGGTCCCCGCATCTAAGTCTCTCTCCCCATCCAAGGTCAGGCCATACAGTGTTCGCCAGCAAATAAGGGCCACATACATACTCTGAGCAAGCATAGTTCCCCTCCTCCCTCACCCCCGCCGCCCCCTTAGTTCATACAGAAAAGGATATCGTGTTGTACTCAAGTCTCAGGTCTGGTTCATAGGAGGTATTACTCTTGGGCATTGTCTATTAGGTCATCCGCGGCTCTAGGTGTCACCGTCGGGAATAGGACCATACTGTTGTCCGAGTCCGAGTGTACTGTGCTATCCTCAGTGTCCGTGTTAATTGTCTCCCGGTCGTCTCTGAAGGAGCCCACCGCTGCCACTGCATCAACCTGTCCCTGCTTTTGTTGGTGGGCGGTCGGTTTGCGCTGCTTCGGATGAGTGCGTCGGGCGCCGTTCCTGGTCTCCCCTTGAGTCGAGCTTTCTTTTGACCCATTGTCTGTTAAGTCCTGCGTCGGGTCCAGTCGCTCCTCAATGTCCATCACTTCCATCCATTCCTCCACGTCTGTGGGGCTTTCAAAAAAGTTAGTCTTCTTGTCATGGATCACCTTCAGGCGTGCAGGGAACAATAAGGCGTAGCGTAGTTTTGCCTTTTGGAGCCTCTGTTTCACTTCATAGTAGGAGGACCGTTGTTTTTGCACTTGAGTGGTGTCCGGGTACAGTGAAATTCGTTTATTCTCCCACGGTATGACCGATTTTATTCTGGCCTGATTTAGCAGCATGTCTCTGTCCCGGTAATTTAGGATCCGGACAATAAGCGGCCTTGGTGTCTGTCCCGGTTTTGGTTGGCCAGTTGGGATTCTATGAGCCCTCTCTACACAGAAGAACGGTGACAGACCCTCAGAGGCAACGTTATCTCGGAACCATTGTTCCATGAACTCTGCCGGCCGGGACCCCTCGCTTCTTTCCGGCAGGCCAATAACGCGAATGTTATTGCGTCGATTGCGCCCTTCTGCATCTTCCACGCGTTCCATCAGGGTTTTGACTTGACGTTGGATCAATTGGATGGGTCCGTGTGTTCCGCCACTGTCGGGGCAAGTTCAGTTATCGACAGACCTTGATCCTTAACTTTATCCGCCAATTTCTCATGATCCGCCTTAAGCAAGGAAAGGTTAGTGGTGAGGGTGCCCATCTGCGTCTCCATCACAGCCCTAGAGTCTCTGATCTATTTAAGTATAAGGTCTAGTTTGTCGCCTTGCTGGCTCTCTGAAATGGTGGAGGTCAATGTCAGCAGTGCAGAGCCCCCGGGGCCCGTATCCTGGGCAGGTCCCATGACCGGTCCCTCCTTGCCCTCCGTGTTCTTCACGCCTTTGCGCACCATAGTAGACGTCAGGTGCCCGGTTGGCAGCAGGAGTGCGGTTCAGGGCGAGTACCAGCCGCCTGGTGTGTGTCTTATGTCCCAGTAGTCTCCCCGCTGGCCTCTCCTGGCGCTCCCACCTTGGGGAAGCTGTTGAAGATTTCCGCGATTCCGCGGGGGGGGCGCTTTCCACCACACCCAGCTTATAGGGGCGCCGAGGGCTTCCACTGCGCCAACCACCCTGAGGCACTATGTCTCTCTCCTCACCAGGCTGACTGCGGCGGTCCAAGATCGGCAGTAGGAGCAACTGGGCGCCGCCCCGCTTGGGCTCCTAGCTATGTATGGGCAAAGTGCAGACACAAGAGGATTGGGCTGTAGTGCATTAATAGTGGCGCTTTGGGGGTGTTAACTGTGCTGCTGCAGGCTTCTCCGGCGCCCCAGTCTTCGGCCCACCGCGTGGGGATAGGCCCTGCACCATCGTAGCTCAGCCGCGTCCCAGCCAGGCATCCGGGGCGTCTCAGCCGGGTCCGGCCCCTAGCCCAGGGGTCCCTGCCTGTCTTCATCCGCCCTCTCCGGAAAGCAGGGCAGCAACGATACTCGAGACCCCGGCTCCCCGCCCAGCGCAGGGCCTCAGGGGTCCTCTCCGCACTCTCCCGGGGCTCCTCACCTTCAATCCACACGGGCAGGCATCAGGCTAGGCGGGGGGGCTCCCCAGCAGGCAGGCACTGCCGGCGGCGGGAGTGTTCGGTCCGCAGCGCCTATGTTCCGGCGCCCTAGCCCGCAGCGCAGGTCCGCCCGCAGCCTCCGTCCTTCTTCCCGGCGCCAGGGTACACAAGGTGCCGTCCGCACCCCTCGGCAGTCGCGGGGTCAGGGTCTCAGGTGCAGGGGTCCGCTTTCGAATTCGGAGGCTCCGGCGTACTGTCGCCTCTCAGTCCTCGCTCCTCGGGCACTTCCGTCACTCGAGGCCCCGGTCTGCAGCGTGACACTAGGCCCCGTAGTCCGCCACGGCGCAACTCCGGAACCCCCGTCGTCAGAGCTTCGGGGTTTTCAGCAGAGCAGTCGGGGGTTAAGAGCCTCAGAAAACAACCATTTTCAGGTGGAAACGGCCCCTCGGCGTAGGCTGCAGGATCTTTCCTCTCCCAGCAACACCGGAGCACTAGTAAGCTCTGTCCGCCATGTTGGCCTGCTAGCTAGGAGAGATGCAGCAAAGTTTTACATTTGTTTTCTCCTTGACACAACCAACTCGCTAGGCAGAACAATTTCCTCGAGAATGGTTTTCGATTCCACGCCTGGCTCAGAACGTCTGGATTTTCTAGGGATGACCAGGCTTCCCTCACGGAGATGCCCTTTGATTGCACCGGTCTCTTCGGATACAAGGTAGACATGACCCTGGAGCACTTTAAGGATTCGCTGGTTGCGGCCAAGTCCTTGGGCTTTTCAATGGCCACACGTTCCCTGTGAGAATCTGGCCTTGTATATGATGTCCACCAATGTAAGTGGGCACCATGCACCAGTCCTGACAACCCTTATGGTGATTTAAGAGGTCTTAGACAACCTTAGAAAGTTCTCTAAGTGGTTGCTGTGGAGAGCAGCCTTCAGGCTTAGTCCAGAAGGAGTGTAAAGCAGCTTGTTTTACTAGAATGCAATCTTATAGTATAGATTAAGTGAAAAAGAACCACACCAAGTATTTATAGGAATATTTGTGTATTATATAATACTCTAATATGTTCCAATATCTCCATCACAGAGGTAATGCAATACACACAATACTTTAGCAAAGAAACACAGTAAATAGCATGAAATACACAGTGGCCCGTGGGGGAATCAAACCATATACTAAAAAAGTGGTATAAGAACCACAACTCTGATCAAGACAGAGTCGAGAGGACATAGAAGTGCTGGGACTCCATGTAACCGCCCAAAGTGAGTAGATGGGGACCCCACGGAGAGCGTGGCAGTGTGGAAACACAACTGTGTGCTTTGTTCAACTCTATGTGAAAGTCATTGTTAGATTTTGAAGATTCAGGACCCTTCCCAGCGGACCTTGAAGAAACTCAGTGGAATGCAGGGGTTGGAGAGCCAACCCACCCGTGTATATCCTAGTACCCACGTTATCTACACCAGGAAAGTCTGGTGCATACATGTGAAATGGTGTCGGAAACCACAGTCGAACCCAATGGAGGACTTCAGGAAAGTGCCACTTTGGAAGGAGAAAGTGGTCGGTGGAATCCGAGGATGGATTCTTGATGAGAGGTACCTGCAAGCAGAGGGGTCATAGTCTGTCATGCAGGAGTGACCAGGACACTTGGAAGACAAATGTCCTCCGATGTCGGGTGTTGCAAGATGAATGACGATGACCTTGACTCTTCAGCTGTGAGGACCAGGCGACGCAGAGGCAGACAAGGAGCCGTGCACGAGCTGTCCCACGAAGGATGTCGAGTGCTGAGGAGTTGGTGTCCATTGGGAGCACCAACAAGCCTTGGCAAATGCAACCGACGCAGGAATCAATGAAGGAGCAACGTCAGGACCAGCAAGGTCAAGGGGACTCGCTAACAGCAGGGGAGTCAGGGCAGACCCAAGCTATCAGGGGAGCCCAAAAGAAACAAGTGTGACCCTCAAGTGGACCAACAGGCCGGAGGCACAGGAGTCGCGAGAGGACCTCAAGCAGCTCACCAAAAGACGTAGGCTACGATGCACATGATTATGGTGTGGCTGAAGATTCTGGTCATTGGAGGTGCTCAAGGTTGGGGCTGCATGAAGATCTTCATGCAAGGAAGCCAACAAACCTTTGCAATTGCAAGTTGGATGCGGTGCACAGGGGTTTGGATATTGCAGCCCCAACAAGAGATACAGGCCTCAAACTTGGTGAGAGGGCTGGGCAGGCGCGGGAGCTGAGAAAATCACCACCTGTGTTGCAGAGCTGACTGAATCTTTAGGAGCTCAAGATCTGCAGACCGGTCGACTTAGTTACGGTGCCTGCAAATGCAGGGGGGTGACTCCTTCACTCGAAGGGAGATTTCTTCAGGTGTGTTTGATGCCTCAGAGGACTTGGAAGGTTCCTGTATGATGCACAGACGATGCAGCAGACTGGAAGGGAGACTAAGTCAGGCCCAAAAGAAGTCCAGAGTGCCCAGATGGTAGAAGTGCAGTGGTGTCTGATCTGAATCTTATCCCTCAAGAAATCTAGGGACCTACACCACGGTAAGCTGGTAAGCCCTTAAGTACCCTAGGGACAGGGTTGGGAAAATTCATGGGACATTCCCAGGGGAGGGTCTGGACATGGGGGACGTTACTCCCATGTCCTTTGTCCAGTTTCGCACCAGAGCAAGAGCCAATGGCTCCCAGAGCTGGAGTATGCACAGGGGCACCAAGTTTGAGTTTAGAGTTTGAGTTTAAAATATTTCTTAAGCGCACGTACACCTAGCGGTTTCATGGCGCTGTACAGTACTGAACCCCGGAGGAATCAGAAAACAAGAGCATGAGAGGGGGGTTTAAGGGGAGAAGGCTTGTGTGAAAAGAAAAGTTTTCAGTGCCTTACGAAAGAGTGTATACTGGGGACAGGATCTCAGATGAACCGGAAGGGAGTTCCAAAAGGCAGGGGCGAGTGTGGAAAATTTGGAGCCTCCCCACTTTTTACGTTTGAAACAGGGGACTGCGAGCAATTGTTGGGTGGAAGAACGCAGCTCCCTGGGAGGAACATAAGAATGAATTTCAGAAATGATAAAGGCAGGGGCTGAGCCGGACCGGGCGTTGAAGATGATGCATCCTAGTTTAAACTGGGCTCGTTCACAAATGGGGAGCCAGTGTAAGGTCTTGAGGAGGGGAGTGACGTGATGTGACTTGGATAAATTGAAGACCATGCGGGCCGCCTGGTTCTGGACTAGCTGGAGGCGTCGCACGCTGTACGCGGGCATACCACAATAAAGGGCATTGCCGTAATCCAGGCGGGAGAGCACCATTGCCAGGACTATAAGTTTTAGGGCCGGGAAAGAGAAGAACCAAGAGACTTTACGAATAGTGCGAAGGGAAAGGAAAGAAGAGGACACCACAGTGCTAACTTGGGAGTGAAGTGAAAGTTGGTGATCCAGTTTGAAACCAAGAGTTTTTACAGAGGGGGAAGGAGTTGGGGGAGAACCCAACGAGGGGGGCCAAAAAGAAGAGGACCAGGGACTGGAGCAACCACCTGTCAGCACCAACTCCGTTTTGTCGGGGTTGAGCTTCAGGTGGTTGTGATTCATCCAGTCCCGGATGAAAGTCATGACCGACTGAAAATTAAAGATAGACTCTGGGGAGGAGGATAGGGAAAAAATAAGCTGGAGGTCATCCGCGTAATTGTAGACGGAGACCTCCAGCTGTTGGAGGGCAAAAATAAGAGTAGCAATATACAGGTTGAATAACAAGGGGGAAAGGGATGAGCCCTGGCGGACCCCACATTTAACCGGCTGGAAGTCCGCTGAAAAATCACCCAAGCGCACTGCTTGGGTGCGGTCACCCAGAAAGGAGGACAGCCAGACCAAGGCCGATCCTCCGATTCCCGCCGCTCTGACACGGGACAATAAGATGGAGTGATCTACCATGTCAAAAGCGGCGGAGAGATCGAGGAGGACCAGGGCCTGGGGATGGTTAGTGTCCATACCCTCTCTGAGGTTGTCAAGGTCCGATAATACAACGGACACCGTGGAGTGTGAGGGACGGAACCCAGCCTGCCGGGGGGCTAATACCCCATTCTCCTCCACGAAGGTGCTGAGCGTTCTGGTTACATGACACTCCAGAACCTTCGCCAAAAAGGGCAGGAGTGAGATGGGGCGATAGTTGACCAGCACTGAGGGGTCCGCTCCGTTTTTTTTTTAAGATGGGTATGATGACGGCCGATTTAAGAGGTGGGATGACGATGCCCTGTGATAGTGAACTATTAAGAAGGGTGAGGGGGGGCGAGGTACAAGCAGAGTAAATCTGTTTCAGAATATATGCAGGGCAGGGATCTAGAGGGGAACCGGACTTGACCAGTGGTAGAAGAGAAAGAAAGGATTGTTCTGTAAGGAGGGGGATGAAGTCGAGGCATGCTGTGTTGCGGGGACATAGGGGGTTGACAAAGGAAGGGGAAGGAGGGGGGATATTTGCTTTAATGGTAGAAATGTTATCAAGGAAAAAAGAATTGAGGGAGCCACAAAGATGCTGGGAGGGTTTGAGGGTGGCCCTATCGGAGTATGCAAGGTCGTGCACAATAGTGAAAATTTCTCTGGACTGATTTTCGGCAGCTAGAATTTTAGAGGAAAAGTAGGCGTTCTTGGTCACCAGGATGGATTTTTTGTACTGGGCCAAGAGAGTCATATACTGATTTCTAAGTATTGGACAGTAGCCCCGCCTCCAAGAGCGTTCTACCCGGCGGACGTTACGTTTTTGAATTTTAAGTTCCTGATTGAACCAGCGATTTGCGTAGTTGGTGCATCTGGATGATGCACGTCTTAAGGGAGCGACTGAGTCGCAGCCTGAGCAAAGCCATGAATTGATGGAATCAGCTTGTTCGAGAGATGACAGCCCGTGAAGGTCCGGGCAGGAGGCGGAAAGTGTAGCAGACAGGAAGGCCACATCTACATGGTTCCAGGAGCGCGCCCAAATGTTTTTTGGGAGGGAGGACTTGCGGGCTGGACTGAGGGGTAACGAACAGAAGATGAGAAAATGATCAGACCAGGTGCAAGGGGAAATGGTCAAAGACTACACCGGGCAGTTGAGGGACCAAATCTGGTCTAGGATGTGGCCCTGGCAGTGGGTTGGGGAATGCACAGCTGGGGAAAAATTAAGAAAGCGGAGAGACTCTGAGAATTCTTTCGATGTTGAACATTCGGCTGGATCTGAAGGACAAAAGTTGAAGTCTCCTAAAACCAAAATGGCTGAGTTATTTACAACTAGGGTTGCCACCAAGTCTTGGAAGCTCGGCAGGAAGAGTTGAGGAGAAGAGGGAGGACGGTACATCAGCACACAAGTGAGCGGAGTACTGAGGGAGAGTGTGCGGGCAACTAAAAAATCTGATGAGCCAATAGGGGAGAAAACTAGAGGTTGAAAGACGATTTCTCTACGGGCAATCAGGGCAACGCCACCGCCCGGTTTGCCGGGGGGGACGATCGGCGCGAAGAACATAATGATGCAGGAAGCATGGCTAATAAGGGGGGAAGGGAACTGTCACAAAACCAAGTCTCCGTAAGAAGAAGGAGGTCTGGTTTGTGCAGGTCCAATAAGGTGAAAAGTTCATGATAATACTTGACAGCTGACCTGGTGTTAAGGTAAAAAGCAGATAAAGTGGTGATAGAAGGGCGGGCTGGCGATGTAGAGCAGGGACGGTTAGTAGATGAAGAAGATAGGGAGGGGTAGTGGGGGGGAACGAATGAAGGGGTCAATCCCAATCTATTAATTCGTGCTGTTACAATATCATCCAGAGGCCACGAACCTTGAAGGTTAAGTAGCTGTGCAGAGGAATATTGTGTGAAAAGGGCAGAGTGGCTGGCCCCTGGCCCCGTTCGGACGCGGACAGGCGCAGACGGGCTTGCCTTCGGCACGCAATCGTCGTGCCCGCTGCACTCGTCCGCTGCGCGTCCGAAAGTGGCACATAATTTATGGATAGATGGGTGTGGCCTCCGAAAAGGGGGCGTGGCCAGCGGCTGGGCGGAATGCTGGCGATGAGAGTTAGGCTTCGGTACCAAACAGCGCTAAATCCGCTGTGGAAACCGGACAGCTGGTAGAAGTAAGTTTGTTTAAAAGCAATATATTACAAATGACAATCAAGTTTTAAAAAAGAGCAGAGAGACTCCCGGCTTCCGCCTCAGGAGTTTGTACAATAGTAATGGCGGCGCTAGCAATCAGCGTCCCTTGGTAATCTGTGGCGTGGCCTCCGAAAAGGGGGCGTGGCCAGCGGCCGGGCGGAATGCTGGCGATGAGAGTTAGGCTTCGGTGTGCCTCTCATGCAGACTTTCTGGCACTGACCAGTGCACCCACCTGGTCCAATACACTAAATCGTATCTGGGAGGTGCCCACACCTCCCTATGACAGGATGCCTATGGTTTCACCTTCCTCTGCTCGAGCTTGGCTCAGTAGCAGGAGGGCAGAAATGTGTCTCTGGTCGGCAGCAACCATTTTGTGCTGTCCGTGTCTAGAAGGTTGGCACCAAGAACACTGAGAGCCTAACGGAGGTGCTTGGAATCATACCTGCTACACCGTTTACGATGTGCGGGTATGATTCCATCATGTTTGATACCAAACATGATAGGATTCATTGCAACCTTTTTTTTTTTTTTTGTAAAATTTTTGATTGCAACCTTTTTTGAGATGGTCAGTGCATAATTACACGGTTCCTCTCTATATGGTATATGGCCGCTTCACTGACAACTCGGGAAAATGGACTCCATTGGCTGCAGGGGTGCACTGCTCATGTAGGGGCACCCTCTCACTTAAAACCAGTCACCCTGCCTTCAGGAATAGCAAAGGCCTGCTATAGGTGTGACTTATTGGTTTTTATTCCAGAGATACAGGAAACTTATATCTTTAGTAAGTGGTGCTAGCACCAAATTACACAGGCTGCAATGGCAGACCTGTAGTTTGATTTTAAATGGTCTCTCGTGGGTGGAATAATACATGCTTCATCCCATGGGAGACTTCTTGGGTACCTATGCCCTGGGCACCTTAGTACCATATACTAGGGACTTATAATGGTACCCCAGTATCCAATCTGGAATGTACCCAAGTACTTAACGCCACAGTTTAGGGAGAAAGCAGATAGACTGGGGTCCTGATTAGCAGTATCCCAGTCAGACTAGTCAAAATACAGCTTAGCACCCGGCAAAAAGTGGGGGTAACCCTGCAGAAGTATCCTACCTACCCGGTCTACCTTTCACGGCAACGAAAGTGGTTTTTAGCCGTGCCAGCTGTATGACAGCCAAGTTTAGAACCTCTGCATGGCCGTGAACGCGGCTCTTTTCAACCCGGTGGGTGGGATGGCCAGAGATCAGGTCAGTCCATACCTCTACACCTGCAGGATCAGCCATCTAATTCACCAATGGCAGAAATTCACGTTGGACAGGTGGGTTCTTCAGATAGTCTAAAGGGGCTACTCTCACCTTGGAGACTAAACCTCCCCGCCTGCTTCCAACTTAGGAACGGCTGATGGAGGACCACCTGAACTTGTTTCAGAAGGAAGTCTGGTGTCTCTTGGCCAAGGGAGCCCTTCAGAAGGTTTCTATGGCAGAAGTAGGCTGTGGTTGCTACTCCCGCTACTTTCTGGTTCCAAAAATGACAAGGGCCTTTATCCTATCCTAAATCTGCCTGCCCTCAGTTACTTCCTCAAAAAGTAGTAGATCAAGATGCTCACTCTGGCTCAGGTCTTGTCTGCCCTAGACCCTGGAAACTGGATGGTGGCGATGGAGTTGCTGGACCCCTATTTTCACATTCCCGTCCTGCTGGCTCACCGGCGTAACCTGCGGTTCACAGTAGGCCACAAGCACTTTCAGATTTTTGTGCTGCCCTTTGGTGTTTAGTGCCCCTTGGGTGTTCTCCAAGGTGATGGCGGTGGCCGCAGTTCATCTGCGCAGATCAGTGGTGCCAGTCTTCCCTAACTGACTTTTGAATGCAGACTCCTCCCAGGCTGTCATCTCCCGACATATAACAAGTATTGTTAGAAATCGGAGTCTCTAGTTGGCAGGGGCTTGCACATTTGTCCAAGTAGGGACCCTTCTTCCTAATCAGGATAAGGGAGTTACACTCTTAAAATAGCCCCTGCTCACCCCCTTGGTAGATTGGCACAAGCAGCCTGGCTTATTTTCGAGGCAGTGTGTAAAGCATTTGCACCTAACCAACAGTAATACAGTGTAAGCACTACAAAAGGGCCCTACACCAGTTTAAAAAAAAAGCCAATATTTTTATATTCAAGACGAAACACGATAAGAATCCACAATACAGTACTTAAAAATCTACAGTTATCAAAATACGCTTTAAAAAGAGACTTGAGCAAACCAATTCAAAGAGTTCAGGCATGTTGCGGCTTTGCAGAGCAACTACGATGTTGGGAAGACCCGCAAACAGTACCTGTTAGAGATGCAGGGCGCCGAGGCCCTTGAAGTCACTTGCGTTGCAGGTCGGGCTCCTTTCTGTTGGGAACAGGAGCGCTGGCGTCGGTAGCCATCGGGTGCTGCGGTGCGTAGTGCGGTGTGTGGTGCCCTCAGGTTGCGGTGCGAGCAGCTGCTCGGTGGCGGTGGCGGATGTAAGTGAGACCAGGGTTGTGGTCCGAGGTCAACGCGGTGCTCATCACAGTGCTGGCAGGTCCGGTTCATCATAGTTGCTGAATCGCTGTAGTCTGCTGACGAACAGGAGTCGATGGCGGCGGCGGTAGGCCAGGGCTGCGGTGCGGGATGAGGGCGGTTTGTGGTGTAACTTTATGAGCGATGCCCATGAACCATGGGTAGACGTCATTGAGTTACTTTTCCTCTATGGCAGCACAAAACACATAGTCCCCAGTGCTGCGGGCAGAAGAGCTTGAAGTCTTTGCGGTTCCTGAGACTTGTGAACAGAGGGCAAGTTCTACCTCAAGCCCTTGGAGAGACTCACAAATTAGGTTGCAAAATGTCCAGTCCAGGCTTTTTACTGCCCAAGACAGAAGCAGCCACGGCAGGTTAGCCCAGCAAAGCACTCCGCAAAGCGGTTGTTCCTCCTTACAGATTCTCCAGCTCTTCTTCTTGGCTTCACCCCCCCCAACCCCCTCCCCCCCCATCGCAGCCCAGGTCTATTCAGCCCTTTCCTACCTAGATAATCTAGAGCCACTTTTGCTTCCTAGCCTTCTGTAGTCCAAAACCAAGACAAGCAATCCACATTCCAGCAGAGTCACACGGGCTGACTGAGCAAGAAAATACATACTTTCTATAAGTGGTGTTTTCAAACACAGAATGTAAAAATCTGAAAGAAACAAGTTAGAGATAGATTCATTACCTTAGGATACCCCCCAGGCGTCAGACTGGACTGGAAAGTTTTGGTCCGCAGTACCCCTGCGGCTCCTAGTACATCGCTGGCGTCATAGTCACGGAGATGACGTCGCTGGAGCTACTTGGACTCGCCCGCGCTCGCTGACGTCCGTTCTTTTTTATGCGCCAGCAAGCGCAGATCCGGAGAGAGCAGTACCCCCCCCAGTCAATTTTTGACTGGGCTTTTTGGACTTTTGTCTCTGTTCTTTGAATCTTGCGCTGTTTGTCCCCGCATGATGTCGGTGACGGACCCATACTGTGAGTGTCTCTACTGCCTGGGGCATGACCACGACTCCGAGTCATGCCCAGAATGCCGGGCCCTGGCTCTGAAAGCGGTCCCGAAAGTTGCTAGAGGCCTGGGAGTCGGCGCCGTTCAAGGTCCCGGTCCCGTGGGAGGTCGAGGGACCGGTCGCGGAGCCGCCATCACCATCGTTCTACAAAGTCTTCACACTCTGAGTCAGGTAAGGCGAAGGACAAGAAGTCGAAGAAGCGCCGTCGCTCTTCGCCTTCCTCTAGCCTGTTGCGCAACACGGCTGAGGGTGCGGGTGGCGCCGCCCCTGCGGCTCCGGCGGAGCCTATGCAGTTGCCGATGGCCTACCCGCCCTTTCCGAATCCATCTGCGACTCCGGCCCAGCTGCAGGACTTCCTGTCAGCCATGCCACGAGTATTTGGGCCGTCTGGCCCCTTCTGCATGCCTTCGGGCCCGAATGAGGGTCCTCGCTCTTCGGCGTCATCGGCTCCGGCCCGGCGTCGATGACTACTCCTGTCTCGATGCCGAGAGACCCCCATGGGTCCATGCATGGATCCCAGCTGATATCGGTTGGCTTGGTATGCCATCAATGCCGTACCCAGCTTCCACCCCGATGTGGAGACGGTGCCGGACTGGCGTCGATAGACGCTGATAGGGAATTTCTATCCCTTTCTCCATCCAACTCATTCTTTTCTGCCTGCCCGCCAGGTTGTGGCGAACGGGGAGGACTGGGAGGGGTCTGACCACCCTCTTGCAGCCCAGTGCGATTTGCACCCGGACTGGGAAGAGGATTTGGAGGATGTAGGTGACCTAGATTTTACTCCAGAACCTGGCACACTGTCTCCTCCTACCGTGGCTATGGGGGAGGGTGGTACGTATTCTGTGGTGTTGCGTAGGACAGCCAAGGCTCTCCACATTGAGCTCCCTACTGTGGCCGTCAAGACTACCCTCCTGACAGAAGTGCTCGGGCCAACGTCTTCCTCTACAGAGCCGCTGTTGCCCTTTAATGACGCACATTCGGACGTTCTTTTGGGCACCTGGTCCAGGTCCAACTCGGGGGCTCCTGCGGATAAGAACGTGGCCAGACGCCATCGCCCGGCCTTGGGCGACCCCATTTTCCTCTCCCAACACCCAACCACTGTGAGCTTGGTTGTTCAAGCCTCTGCGTGCCCAAGCGCATTCCCTTGCGCACCTCCGAACAGGGAGTCCAAGAAACTGGAACATTTTGGGAAGAACATTTTTACTTCCGTCAGATCGGGCCTGCGTTCTGTGAACACTGCATGTCTCTTGGGCCGTTATTCCTATTCTGTGTGGGACACGGTTGCGCAAGTGCTGCCTCAGTGTCCGGAGGAGGCCCGGATAGTGCTCTCCCAAGCTATTGCTGAAGGGAGAGATGCAGCAAAGTTCACGATTCGTTGTGGCCTTGACACCGCCGACTCGCTGGGCAGGGTGATTTCCACCACAGTGGCGCTACGCCACCACGCCTAGCTGAGGACGACTGGCTTTTCCGGGGTTGTCAGAACACTCTGGTGGACATGCCCTTTGATGGCACACTCCTTTTTGGTGACAAGGCAGTCTGCGCGTTAGAGCGTTTTAAGTCCTATGGCCTTTCGGCCTCGCGCACTCCTTCCGCTTCTGCTATTCGCTCATTTATTGGCCAAGGAAGGGGCGCCCAAAGACCTTTGTTTCAGAGCCACAGACCAGTGCAGCAACAGACTCAACGCAACCGCGAATGTGGGACCCTCAGAGGTGGGCCACGGGGCCAGCAGGCAGGTCAGTTCGCCACCTCCCCTGCAGCCACTGCCTCCAAACATTCCTAGTCCGGTGTTTCAGGCCCACCAAACGGCAGTGGGTGGAAGGATTCGCCATCACCTCCCCCACTAGCGCACCATCACTTCGGACAGGTGGGTTCTGCATATAGTCCAACGGGGCTACTCCCTCCCCTTCGAGACTACCCCTCCAGCCATGCCACCTCAGTACCACTGCATGTTGCGGGATCACTTGGTGCTTCTCCTGCAGGAAGTTGGGGCCCTCTTGGCCAAGACGCCAGAAGTAGGTAGTGGTTGCTACTATCACTACTTCCTGGTGCCACAGAAGGACAAGGGCCTGCGTCCTGTCTTAGACCTTTGGAACGTGAAGCGCTTCCTGCAGAAGGAGAAGTTCAAGATGCTCACACTTGCTCAGGTCTTGTCTGCCCTAGACCCGAAAGACTGGATGGTAGCGTTGGACTCGCAGGACGCATATTTTCATATCCCCGTCCTGCCATCCCACCGGCCTTACCTGCTGTTCACGGTAGGCCACGAGCAATTTCAATTCACTGTGCTCCCTTTTGACCTTACCAGCGCCCCTTGGCTGTTCATGAAAGTGATGGCGGCGATCGCAGCTCATCTGCGCAGATCCGGGGTTTCAGTCTTCCCCTATCTCGATGACTGGCTGTTGAAGGCGGGCTCGCCCCAGGCAGTTGTCTCCCACCTCCAGACTACGGCTGACCTCCTGCATTTGCTGGGATTCTCCATAAACATGCCGCAGTCGCACCTCTCAGAAGCTCCTTTTCATCGGAGCGGTTCTGGACACGGCCTAATTTTGGGTTTATCCTCCCAAACAGCGAGGACAGGACATTCGGGCTATGATTCCGATCTTTCAGGCTGCTGGGCCTCCTATCCTCCTCCATCCTGCTGACCAAACATGCCAGATTGCATATGCAGGCTCTGCAGTGGGACCTGAAGTTCCAGTGGGCGCAGCATCAAGGGTACCTCTCCAAGTACATCCAGATCTCAGAGGGCGCTGCGCAACAGTTGCAGTGGTTGCTCACGAACCAACGTTGGGTCAGCGGCAGATCACTCTCCCTTTCCCAAATGGAGTACACAGTGGTGACGGATGCGTCCCTTCATGGGAGTGTCGGAGATCAGAGGGCTCTGGTGTCCGGCGGAGTCCAGGCTCCATATCAACCTTCTGGAGCTCTGGGCGATCCTACTTGCACTGAAGGCATTCCTTCCCTCTGTCACGGGGAAGGTAGTGCAGGTGCTCACAGACAACACCACAGCCATGTGGTACTGCATCAAGCAAGGCTTGGTGGGGTCGTGGAAATTGTCAAGAGGCTCTGCGTCTCTGGACGTGACTGGAATGTCAAGGCATTTCCTTGACGGTTCAACACTTGGCAGGTTCTTTGAACGCCAAGACGGGCGAACTCAGCCTCAGGTGCATGATGGATCACGAATGGCGTCTTTACTCTGAGGTGGCGTAAGGTCTCTTTCAACAGTGGGGAGAGCCTTGGTTAGGTCTATTCGCCACAGAAGAGAATGTGCAATGTCATCACTTCTGCGCGTTGGAATTTCCAAGGCGGCACTTGCTAGGCAACGCTTTTCTTTGCAAGTGGGGTTGCGGTCTGTTGTACGCCTTTCTGCCTATACCACTTCTGCCCAGAGTTCTGAAGAAGATCAGACGCGACCGGGCACAAGTCATCCTTGTGGCCCCGGACTGGGTTCGAAGAGTTAGGTATACTGAGCTACTCAGTATGAGCATGGATCCCCTGATCCGACTGCCTCTTCTGGAGGATCTTCTGTCGCAACAGCAGGGGACGGTCCTCCACCGGAACCTGTCCAGCCTCCACCTACATGCCCACGTGGTGACAGTTTATTCCTTTTGACTTGCCTCCTGAAGTGTGAGATAACATTCTGGTAGCTAAGGCGTCCCGCCTCTAAATCTGTATACGCCTGCAGGTGGAACAAATTTGTGGCATGGTGCACAGCAAAACCTGTGGATCCCCTTTCTGCCCCTCTTTCAGAAGTCCTTTTGTTTCTTCTTTCTCTGGCCCAGCAGGGCTCTGCTCTGGGCACTATTAAGGGCTATCTTACTGCAATTTCGGCCTTTCTTAGGCTCCCTGATCAGCCCTCTCTTCTCAAGTCTTTTGTTTTGAATAGGTTTCTCAAAGACATTACTCATATTTTCCCTCCTATTCCATTTGTTATGCAGTAGTGGGACTTAAATCTGGTTCTTACCTATTTGATGTGTGCTCCCTTTGAGCCGCTTCACAACTGCCCTCTAGGTTTATTAACTATGAAGACTGCTTTCCTGGTTGCCACCACCTCCGCTAGATGCGTGAGTGAGCTCCAGGCTCTTTCCTGTAAGCCTCCTTTTCTGTTGGTCCATCCGGACAAGGTTGTGCTTCGCACTCGTCCTTCCTTCTTGCCAAAGGTTGTCACTGCCCTCCACATCGGACAAACTATCACCTTCCCCACTTTCTGTCTGCCTCCGCACCCTTCCAGAGAGGAAGAGAGGCTCCACCATCGGGATCCAAAACATGTGCTCTCATTTTATCTGAATCGCACACAACAGTTCCGGGTGGATGACCAGCTCTTTGTTGGCTACTTGGGCGCCAAGAAAGGCCGGGCTGTACACAAGAGGACTCTCTCCCACTGGGTCGTCTTGTGTATCAAGGCCTGTTATTATCTGTCTAAAAAGGAACCTCCGGGGTTGCGCGCCCATTCTACTAGGGCGACAGCATCTAGTACTGCATTGGGACTTGGTGTCCCCCTGCAAGACATCTGTCAGGCAGCCACGTGGGCCTCGCTGAACACTTTCACTAAGCATTATTGCCTTGACAGTCAAGTCTGGAGAGAACGCTTCTTTGACTGTTCTGTTCTCCGTGACTTTCTTGTCATCTTTGTTCCCCGCCCCACCACAGGGGTTGGTATTGCTGGGGTATCTATTCTAAGGTAAGGAATCTATCACTAACGTGTTTCTTTCAAACGACCAGTTACTTCCCTTCGGTAACGAAATATCTGTAAGAAACATTAGTTAGTGATCGATTCCTTACCGCCCCACCCATCCTCCCCGTTCTACCAACAGATTTCTATGGTTAAGGTCAACCCTTTCAGTACCCTAGTTTCAATGCACCAGTGGTCAGTATCTTGCATGGTTCTACGTTCCTGGCACGGAAAGTCGTGTACAGAATTGACGTCCGACGCGCCCACACGTGCAAAGTCGCTCCAGCGCCGTCATGTCAGCCACTACGACGCCAGCGACCTACGTGGAGCCACACGATGACGCCTACCGACGCGCAGGGGTACTGCTGACGAAAATTTTCCGGATCTAGTCTGACGCCTGGGAATATTCTAAGGTAAGGAATCTATCATTAACTAATGTTTCTTATAGATATATCATTACCGAAGGTAAGTAACTTGTTCATCACCTTCACTAAAAGATGTATTTTAGCATTCTGAGTCCAGACATACTAAACTCGAATTTCTACCTTGTTCCCTGGGTCAGTTTAGGATTATATGATGTTATAATCAAACTGCCCATTCAAGCCTATGAGAACAGGTAGCCTTGCGATAGTGAAAAACGAAATAGGCGATAATTCATTATCAGGACATGTCTCACACACCAGGGCGTGTCCTACCTTTCACATACACTGCACCCTACCCACAGGGGTACTTTGGGCCTACCTTAGGGGTGCCTGACATGTAAGAAAAGGGAAGGTTAGGGACTAGCCAGTGTGTGCACAGGGCAAGTCGACATGACAGTTACAAACTGCGCGCAGACTCTGCAATGGCAGGTCTGATGTACCTTTTCCGGGCTTTTTCGGTACCCAGGCCCTGGCCCACTCAATGCACTTTACTAGGGGCTGACAAGAAAACCAAACAGCCAATCATGGAAACACCAATCCATTACATACTTTAACACAGGAGCACTTGCACTTTACCACTGATCAGCAATGCATAAAGTGCGCAGAAATATTACGCTTGCAAAGCAAAGTAAAAACCAGGAGGGCAGAAAGCAAAAACTCAGGGGAAACACTCCGAAAGATTCAAAGTCTAACAAGTATCAATAGGAACTGGTTTACACTTGAGAAGCTGCGCTGTTCATGTATGGAAAAAAACATTTGGTTTTCTATGAAAACCCTCACCCACCAACCTAGTTGGTGGCTTACTTCATCATCTGGTCCTACCCAAGGTGCCGAGGGAACCCCAGGTGTGCTTCAACAACTGATTACAGCGGAGCTGGTTACGTGTGTGGTGAGTGCAAAGTGAAAACTGTCCATTGGGTCCTTTTAAACTAAAGGTAAATATTTTAATGATGGGGTCAATGGCAGTATTAAAAAGAGAAGCGGATATGGGTATAGATAAACTTATATATCTCATATCCTAAAAGCAAGGTAAGGTATACATGTTTCAGCCAGACAGCTACGTTTACTGGCTTTCTTCAGGACCTATGTGTAAGAGTGCTTTAAATGCTAGAACGTGAAATGGCCAGGTGTAAATTAGCGTGGCCACTGGTGATGCCACACTCGCTAAGGTGCAATGATGGAGGTTGTGTCCTCCTAGAGTTGCTTGGTGCCTGTAGGGTGAAAAAAAAGTCAATACAAACAGAACCTGAACATAAAGTATTATTTGATCCTGGTTTTAGCATAATCATGCTGTGACATGATGCGCGCCATATCTGGTTTTGTGTGGTATAGTGCGGAAGTGAAGCGGTAAGTGGCGCTTCATCTCCCAACTTCATACTAGGGCGTACCTCCTGCTTTCACTGGGTCTCACTGTCAATGTGCCGAAGCCACACCTGACTCCCTCTGTTGCTCCATTTCATTGGAGCTGTTCTGGACACAGTGCAGTTTTGGGCCTATCTTCCAGAGCTGCGAGTCTAGGATATTCACGATATGATACTGATGTTTCCTCCTCTATCTTGGATTTCGGTGTGAATGACTGAGTCTGCTGGGCCTCATGGCCTCCTGCATCCTGCTAGTGGCGCATGCAGTAGGACCTGAAGTTCCAGTGGGCGCAGCATCAGGGGAATCTCTCAGACATGGTCCAGATCTCAGAGGAAGGGCCTGCAGTGGTGAATGACCAACTGTCATTGGGTTAGAGGCAGACTCCCTTCCCCAACCAGAACACAGTAGTGACAAATGCGTCACCTGTGCGATGGGACAGCTTCTGGGAGAGGTGGAGATCAGAGGACTATTTTCTTTTGCAGAGTCCATGTGGTAAATATTTCATTTACCGTCTTAATTTCTATGCAGGTAAGTACTTAAACAAAAATAACTCAATCGGAAAGAAAGAGACAGAGTCCGTGGTGTTAGAGTTCTTAGGGGTTTTATTCCTTAAAAAGGAATGGTACCAGACCGGATATCGTATTCCTGCCACCACAGGGGTGCAGGAAGGGATAGAGCAATATTTTATTGACAATACATAGCTTATATACTTAAATCATATTATAGAAACCAATACAGTAGGCGTAACAGCTGAGAGAAACAAGATAAGACACACACGTGGTAGTGATACGTAATTAGAAGGCGTGGAACTAGGCGTGAACATAGAGGTGTGTGCTAGAAACGTCACATGTAAGTGTCATAAGTGGGTGGCAACAAAAGCAGAATCTTGCAATGTCAGCAGAAATCTGAGGCCTGGATGCGCGCGCAGCTGCATGACGTGTGCATGACGTGTAACTGGAGGGTGCAGGGGACTTGACATTTACACTTAGCGGAAAGAGACAGAAGTCTGGCATGTCAGATCGACTTGTACCACTATCATATCTGATATCTGATGTTTGGGAACCATATTATCTAGAAGAGAAAGGTCTCTGGGGCAGAAGCTATTCTATACTGACTGTGAGTGCGTGTATAAGCGTCCAAGTGTCTACATGAGATGCGAGGGGGCATGGGCCTTCCATGGTAACAGAGGCTATGAATTACTTGCACGGAGACAGTGAGGCCGGGCCCTTTGCTCTGCAGCTGGGGGGATGTTTACTTAAACTAGTAGGTAGGAATGCATTTTCGAGGAGCGGAATAGATAATTCGAAGGTTGACTTTGGTCTTGGCAGGCAGCAGGCTGAGCTAAGAGCCGTGGGCCGCGCAGGGAGTAAGGCAGAGGTCACGGGTACAGAGGCAGCCCAGGCTGAGGCGTTCAGAGTCAGAAGACAGAAAAAGGCTCGATGGCAGAATTCGGGGCCTGCTTCGCCAGAGCTGAAAAACGTGTAAAGTACACCACAAAAAGACGTTGGCATAGCATACTTAGGAACTGAATATTCAACCCGTTCATGGCGGGTCTGAAAGAGGACATGTTAACGTTGGACGCAAATGTATTTGCGTCTTCATAGCTGGCACAGGAGGGAAGTTACATGCACTTTAAACTCGTACATGGAGACGGTGGGGTACACGTTAGGGAACATTTCTTGACCATAAAATTTATATTTCCTCATCCAGACTCCATATCAACTTGGAGCTCCGAGCATTTTGCTTGGCCTTGAAAGCTTTCCTTCCCTGCAGGACAAGCTGGTTCAGGTGTTCACGGAAAACACCACTGCCATGTGGTACTGCAACTAACCGGGTGGGGTTGGGTCTATGACCGTTTGACTAGAGGCATATCCCGGGTTGCTCAATACTTGGCAGATTCCCAGAATGCCAGGGTGGGAAAATTCAGCTATAGATGCCTAGCAGGTCACGAGTGACGTCTCCATCTGGAGGTGGCACATGGTTTATTTCTGCTGGAGAGACTTAGTTAGATCTGTTCGCCTCCGTCGAGAAGGTGCAGTGTCATCAGTTTTGCACGTTGGAGTTTCCAAGGCGGCTGTCCCTTGGAGATGCTTTTCATCTTGAGTGGAGCTCAGGCCTGCTTTACTCCTTTCTGGCTATACCGCACCTGTCCAGAGTTCTCAAGAAGACCTGGAGCGACCAGGCCCAACTCTTTTTTGTAGCTCTGGACTAGGTATGGAGCGTATGGTATCCCGAGCTTCTCCATCTGAGCATCCATCCTCCGATCAGGCTGCCTCTTAGGGAGGATCCACTGTCTCAGTAGTAGTAGAGGGTCCTCCACCTGAATCCATCAATTCAGTGCCTTCTTGCTTCGGAGATTGAGCGGTGGCAGTTGATAGCATTTGACCTTCAACCTGAAGTAGGTAATGTTATTTTGCCAGCCAGGCATCCCTCTAACAAGACTGCATACTTCTATACTCCTGCCTGTGGAACAAATTTGTGAAATATTGTACAGACGGATATATTGATCCTCTTTCTGATTTACACTCCTCTGCAGCCCTCTAAAGATGGGACCCAAAAACAGCATTGTTGTTCTACCTTCACCGCACTAAACTGTTCCGGTTGGACGGCCAACTCTTCATGGGGTAAGTTGGATGAAAGAATGGTCCTGCAGTGCAGATGAGGACTATCTTGCGATGGGTAGTTCTCTGTATCAAAATTTGCGATACTCTAGCCAAAAAGCACCCTCCTCAAGGCTTAAGGGCTCAATCCATCAGAGCTATGGCTGCTATCATGCATCTGCATACATGGAGTTCCAGTCCTAGACATTTGTCAGGCTGCAACGTGGGCATCCCTTCACATGTTTACCAAGCACTACTGCCTGGACAGTCCAGTCCGAATGGATGGCCTTTTACTGCAGGATTTCGTGGTCTAAACTGGTCCGCAGTCCTTCCTCCAGGGATTGCTTGGGTATCTATTTAAGGTAAGGAATCTGCAGCTAGATATCTGTCAGATGGAAGTTACTTACCTTTGGTAATGACTTATCTTGTAGAGACATGATCTAGCCTCAGGTTTCTTACTGACCGACCCACTCATCCTCCCCACATTGCCTCCAGGTTTTTAGAGTCAGGGCTGATCCCTTTCATGGTCCTAGCTGTTCTAAACACATTAGTGTCAGTGTACGTTATGGCTCTTTGCTCCTGGTGTGGAAGGCGTGCAAAGTAGCTGACCTCAGTGCGCCGAGGTGGCACTTATATAGGTGACGTGGATGACACTTCTCCACGGACGACGCCGACGACATCTCGTGGAGCCAACCAAGGCCCTGTTGGGTTCTGCAAATAAACCAGAGGCCCGGCTGCCACTGTAGGAGTATGCCATGCTATGAATTAATAAATAAAAAAGCAATGGGGAGCGAGTGCCCTGCATGCAAAAGCAGGCAGGAGAAAACCATTTAAGCAAATAGTGCTTGAAGGCTGTAATTAAAGCCTACTGAGTAACAGCACATTTAACCGATTAGCAACACATAACAGGGGGTTTCCTCATGGGAGTTTACAAATTGAGAGAAGGCAGCACTAAGGAGGGACTACTAAGCCTGTTGACCAGTGAAAAACCACAGTTTCCAAAGGACAATGACACAAGCCAATGAAAAATATGGGCAGACAATGGGCGGAGCTATAATTCCCTACCTGAATACAGCATGCCGTGCAGAACAGTGCAGGCGCTGCTCAGGTGCGACATAAAAAACTGAACAAGAGGAAGACAGAAAAACGGTGAAAGAGAAAACTGGGATGGAAAAGGAGTGTCTGGTTGTGGATGAGAGAGGCTTAGGGGTGGAATCGGTGTAGTGCAGCCTTCAATCAATCAATCAATCAGGATTTATAAAGCGCAGCTAAATACTCTTTATGGTATCCTTGCGCTTGCAGGTCCCGGAGGCTTATTTGAACAGCCAGGTTTTGAGGACCATTCGGAATTCTGGAAGTGGGGTGACAGTACAGGGTTCTGTTGGTGGTGGAGTCGGTGAGTGACAAGATTGGAATTAGGCACCCCAATATTAGACAGCCCCCAGGCACAGTTTTAGCAAAACCTTGGGACCAGCACTTATTCTTTTACAAATACCGCAATGATGCAGTCTATGCATTTGCACTGAAAACCGCACAACTGCCAAAGAGTTTTGTAAGCAATAGATGGTAAAATGAATAAGTGCAACTAAAAAGTGGCATTAAAATGGAACACTGTAAAAAAACAGATGCCATATTGCGCTTCAAATTACAAGGAGGCCCCTTAAGAGCAGTAAATAAAAGTATTCTTATTCACTTCTAATGGAAATCGCGCTGTACAAACATGCTGTTTTGTTGTGTGCACGTGTTTAAGTTTCTCTGAGAAATGTAGTCACTCTAAAACTGGTTCTATTAGCACGCCCCCGAAAGCATACTCCTCCTGTGTAATGTGTTAAAGTTTTCTTCTGGTAACTCCAACTTTTTGAGGTGGGTCACGTAAGTACAATAGGTGAAATGCGTTGCGGGTCCGGATGCCAAAGTCTATATCCTATGATGATCTTATGCCCCTCCTCGTCATCCAGTGATATAGATTATTCCTAATTATAAAAAACCACATTTAATCAATTCCGATGTAATGAAATACAGCAAACCAGAGGGCAAGCACCTCTGCAGGGAAAACTCCTTGCACTGATTTACAGATCTCAAAGTGTGATTCTCTTACTCAAGGTAACTTTGATCGTAATCCGTTTTGCCATCCATATTTCAGATTTCATTTCATTTACCAAGATCAATATAATTTTCCAGTTTTCTAAAGCCCTTTACTCTCTCTTCCTAGACAAATGATCAGGGAAACTACTGGAAGATAAGTGAATTCGATGTAACCAGAGAATCCTAGTAGGAGATGGCATAAGCTTTATAAGCATAAAACGTTTAAAGCAACGTTAGCCTTCTCTTTAGATATAGTTTCTGGTTAAAAAAAAAAACTATAGTGATTGCAAAAAGAAAAAAAATCGATTAACAAAACACCAGTCTCAAAAAGGAAGAAACAATGTCTTGATTTGATAAAACGAGGTGTCCCTTCTATGAAGTGAGAACTACCAGAAGTCCAGGGTGGCCCTCGGGGCAAAACAGGGAACCCTGTTAGCTGCCCAGATCGCATTGTTCCTTTTGAGTAGTAGGTGGTCAGTGTAGGAGAGTGGGGTCTGCTTCCTATGGTTACCCCACTTTTTGCTGTGATTCTCTGGTTTTTCGACTTTAATGTGGCTGTGGACCTGCTAATCAGGCCCACAGCCCAGCTGTTCTCTCTCTAAATTGATACCATGTACTTTAGGTGCATACCAGATTGTTTACTGGGTCACCCTTGTGAGCCCCTGTATAGTGTACCATATGTACCCAGGGCATAGGTGCACCCTAGGCCTACTAGGGGCTGCAGCATGTATTGTGCCGCCCCTGGTTTTTTCCTTCCAAACTGACACCACAGGTCTGTTCACACAGCCTGGGTAAGGTGGTGTAATCACCCCTTACTTGGATATAATATACCTATATCTATATATACATATAGACACATATACACATATAAGTCACTCCTGTGGCAGGCCTTAACAATCCTGGACGTCACACTTACAACAAGGAAACCCTACCTTCTAAGGAACCAGGGTGCATATTTATATCAAAAAACAATGGTTCCAGTGGAACAGATAAGAGTATACATAATAAATACTGAACAATGTCAAATAATAATGTGAAGGTTACTTAGGATGTAAGAAGGAGAAACAAACTCATGACACCTAATGAATTACCATCAGTTGTTATTTTTGCAAAAAATACACAATAAAATACACTGTAATGTACATATCACAACGTGAAGATTTTTAGAAAAAAGGAAGGGGATGAAAGGGGAGGGTCCCAAGTATAAAGTTTGAACCAAAGGAGTGGTTGAAGCACATAGAGAAGACAACAAGTGACAATATGTGCACGGTTTCAACAGGGGTGTATTTACAAGGAATTGGGAAAATGACCAATTACACAATATTCAATAATTTAAACAATGACTATTAAATTCATAGACATTGACTGAGAGGTTCATTCCCAAAGGGCGTCGACGGCGTTTCGACCCTTTACAGGATAGAGGGTCTCATCAGGACAGGGGCAGTGTGGGACATCTGTGGGGAGTGAAAAGAGGATAAGTGAGCTCAGTGTATGGATGGGTGAATTAATAAAAAGGACTTAATGTGGAAGACCTGGTACCTTTAATGACGGGCTTGTGGTGAGAAGGTGCCAACCATGCGTGAAAGAAAAATTAATTGTACTTACAGTGCACCCTGCTGGGTACTACAGTACAGGGAAACAGAAAGCGGAAAAATTGTGATCACTAATGATTAGTAATTAAATTGGCAACACGCTGTCTGGGGCTTATAGAATTATGTACTCACCACTGTCAATAGTTAGATGGAGCACAATAGAGTTAATCTATACCGAGCCAACACGCAGTGCATCCGTTTTTGAAACGTATTGCTCAAGTGCTGCGATGAGCACGAGTCCGGCGGTGACCAGGAGGATACCTACAAGGTGTTACAGGGGTTAATTAGGGTCGTGCAGGGCAATCCGCTGCAAAATTGTTCCATATATAAGGGCGGCGCGTACCTGTTAGTCACCGCGATCCTGCTACCGTTCGAATGAATCGTGGAGCCGGCACTGTCAGGCATCCAGGAAGTAGAGCGTGTGCGCAGGCCAAAATAGAAGAGAGCCGAATGCTCGATCTTCTAAGCAAAAGGCAAAAGAGGTTGGCACCGAGTGATCGATGAGCCCACAGAGTGAAAAATGCGATGGGAACCGGGATTACATGCAACGCATTTTCAGAGGACAAATATATTTGTACAATTTAAATATACATGATTAAAGCAACATATTTACATATTTTACATCAATCCACGCAGAAATTATACATATTAAATTTCAGAGTCTCGAAGAAACAAGAAAAAATACATTATCCAAGGTTCTCTGGATATATGTCAGCAGACATACCGTAAATGGAAAATTGGAAAAATATTATCCTAAGGTTACTACAAAGCCTCTCCATTCCTCAGCGGAATTGAGACCTGTATTTATCGAATTAGTCTTGTCAATCCAGTGGCACTCTCGTCTTTGCAGTATCTGTGATATATTACCTCCTCTTTCAGGTAGTCTGGCGACGTCAATCACCTGCCACTTTAATTCATCAGCTGTATGATTTTTGTCCAAGAAGTGGGTAACCAAGGGTGCTGACACAACAGACCTTTTAATACGGCTACGGTGTTGTCCTATTCTTGCCTTTATGGGTTGTTGAGTCTGTCCAATATATGGAAGACCACAAGGACACCAAATGCAATACACAACATTGCGTGTATTGCAATTGGAGAAAAAATCCAGAATGTGTTCACAATTACCGTATTTAAAGGTGGTTGTGTTTTCCGTAAACGGACAGTTAACACAGTTCCCACATCTGTGGTGGCCAAGGACAGGGGACATGCCCCACGCTGATTCTAATGTGCCAGTTTTTTTAAAAAACGGATGCACTGCGTGTTGGCTCGGTATAGATTAACTCTATTGTGCTCCATCTAACTATTGACAGTGGTGAGTACATAATTCTATAAGCCCCAGACAGCGTGTTGCCAATTTAATTACTAATCATTAGTGATCACAATTTTTCCGCTTTCTGTTTCCCTGTACTGTAGTACCCAGCAGGGTGCACTGTAAGTACAATTAATTTTTCTTTCACGCATGGTTGGCACCTTCTCACCACAAGCCCGTCATTAAAGGTACCAGGTCTTCCACATTAAGTCCTTTTTATTAATTCACCCATCCATACACTGAGCTCACTTATCCTCTTTTCACTCCCCACAGATGTCCCACACTGCCCCTGTCCTGATGAGACCCTCTATCCTGTAAAGGGTCGAAACGCCGTCGACGCCCTTTGGGAATGAACCTCTCAGTCAATGTCTGAATTTAATAGTCATTGTTTAAATTATTGAATATTGTGTAATTGGTCATTTTCCCAATTCCTTGTAAATACACCCCTGTTGAAACCGTGCACATATTGTCACTTGTTGTCTTCTCTATGTGCTTCAACCACTCCTTTGGTTCAAACTTTATACTTGGGACCCTCCCCTTTCATCCCCTTCCTTTTTTCTAAAAATCTTCACGTTGTGATATGTACATTACAGTGTATTTTATTGTGTATTTTTTGCAAAAATAACAACTGATGGTAATTCATTAGGTGTCATGAGTTTGTTTCTCCTTCTTACATCCTAAGTAACCTTCACATTATTATTTGACATTGTTCAGTATTTATTATGTATACTCTTAACAATCCTGGAGGCAGAATGCTTGGTTTTATGTGAGAGGGTGCCCTAGCATGAGCTGAGCCCCTCTGCAGCTTTCAGAACCATCTCCTTATAGCTGTTCTATGATATAGCCATACCATATACTCTTAAGTGCATTATAATCCTCACGGTTAATGCTAACTTTGGTTTGGCTTTATCAAAACACGTTGTGTAAGGTGTCAAACACTTTGGAATACTACCCCTCCCGCCAGTTCTGGTGGCGGGGGTAGCATTCCACCCTTCTAGAGTCAGAAGACATGTAGTTACTGGTTTACCCGGTTAAAGTTAAACAGAGCCTCAGCATCACAAAATGGTTGCTGCTGCCACAGACACGAGTCTGACCTGTTGCTGGACGGAACTCCGTCAGGGGAGGCCTGGACAATAGGCTTACTGTCCAAAGAGGTGCTGGCACCTCCCCAGACAGGCTTTTGTGTATTGGAGCAGGGAGTGCTGCATTCAGTGAATGCTTTACAGACACTGCCTGGGAAACACAACGTGCCAAATGCATTTCCCAGTTCAAACCGGTTGCTGGGGCACTCTGCCCCAGCTCTGGCGCAAAACTGGACAAAGGGAAAGGGGTGTAACCACCCCCTTCCCAGGTCCACCCATAGGAGGGACCTTAAGGGTAGTCCAACCCCTAAACTTAGTATAAGTATAGGAACCCAGTCACTAGGACTTTAGATTACCCTGGAAGAAACTTTGAAACATATATCGTTGGACCTTCGACATTCCATTTCGACTGGAAGACGGAAGACATCTCCCTTGTGGTCAAGGAGTGACCACCCTGTTCAAACAGGCACCAACAGCAACTTTGCCGGTCTGCATTTTCGAGGCTCCCGCCAGATCCCGAAGTATCTGCGACACAGGACATGGACTTCCAGACATCTCTGACCCCGACCTTCGCTCACAGCAAAGCTGAGACCCGTGGCAGACACGAGAGACGTGGGACCAGAACTCCTGGACATCCTGCATTTTGCAAGCTGCACTCACTTCACGAGGTATCTCGAAGTGGTGCATTGGGGTGCTTGAAGCCCCAGACCCGAGCACCATTTGCACCGAAGCTCAGAGGTCCCCACTCCACGAGTGACCCGTGGGCCCTGCTTTTGCATTTCCGCTCGACGCGTCTTCGCGGTTCCTAGTTATTTGACTAGTGAGCCCCCCGAAGACTTCTTTTTAAATCTAACTTGCTTTGCTGGTTGCTCCAGGCTTGCTCCAACTTCCCTGCAAAGGAGAAGTTCCTCAGACCTTGCTGGTCTGCACCGAAGCCAATCTCGACATCCTGCGTGGGTTGCGTTGCCAAGGCTTGTTGGGTCCAGTCTGGATGCCTACACCACAGTCAACTAGATCCTTCATGGGACAGCTCGAATCTAGCTCCTGGTTGTCGTCGACGCCTCCTGGTCCTCGTGGCTGAAGAGACAATCTTCACATCTTCACCTGAAATCACACCCCCTCAGCAGACCCAAACCCTAGCAGGCCGTGGAGTGGTGTGTGTGAGACGTTGGCCTGATATATAGTGCTCACTATTCTAGTGATCACTGTGTATCATACCCAATGACCCTTATTGATGATTGGTTGTAAGTCAACCTTATAGACCAGCTATCCTAGTAGCGTGGACAAAAGTAGTCTTTAGGCTAAACTCTAGAGGGCGTGTTAAGCCAGCTGTTTGACCATCACATATACCCCTTGAACACCAAGTGAAAGGACACCACACAAGTTGTTATAAAAATAAAGGATATTTATTAATAACAAGTCTACCCTAAACTCTTTGAGTCAGGGAGCTAAACACAATACAAAACTCTTACGAAAATACTTCAAGTTGCACAATTTACACAAATGCCCGAGGGGCACGAAAAACCATATACTCTGAAAAGTGGAATGCGAAATACTAGCAGGTGAGTAACTCGATCCAGAGGCTTCAGGATCGCTAGGACTACACTACTGAACTCTAAGGTTAGGAGCAGGAGGCCTAGGGAGATCGGGTGCAGAGTGTGCACTCTCACGCGGGATGCGGGACAAAGTCTATGGAGGCTAGTATTTCTAAAGTTACTGTTTCCAGACGAATCCGACTAGGTAGACTTAAAACGAAAAAGGATCTGGACACTTGGATAGTGAACCTGCTCGTGTTACCTAGCCCAGGGGCTGCGGCTGCATAGGGTTCAAAAGACGTCGCGAAACCTCGTTGTAGTCTATGGAGCCTGAAAGAAGAAGTTGCTGGCAGGCGACCAGTGAAGATGTTCGGTGTGATCCAAGGCTGGTTTGGTGATGGAGACGACCTGAAAGCAGAGGGGACTCAGTTCTTAATCACTAGCCAGTGATTGTGTGGGCACCAGGATGACACCGGATGAGGTCACCACGATCAGGTGAGTGGGCGACGCTGGACTCTGCAGTCACACGGGCCAGGAGGCATCGTCGGCGACCAGGCTGGAGGTGCAAGCTGTCCCACGAGGGTGTCTGCTGTCGGCGATGCTGGAACCAGGATTGGAGCAACAAGCCTTGGCAAAGGCAAGCCCACGCGGTGGAGTCAAGATGGCGTCTGGAGTGGACCAGGAGGGTCCGGGGAGCTCCTCTTTTGGAAGGGAGCAAGGGCCAGTCTGGAGCAACCAGACCAGCGGTGGAATCGTCGTGGTACGTCGTCAGGAGGGCCACTAGCCAACAGGCAAGTGACCGCACAACGCGGTAAGCAGCAAAGAGCAGAAGGGCCCCACGCAGATCTCGTGGATGCTGGGGGGGCTGGACTTCGATGCTGGAGCTGCTCTCGGTTGGGGCTTCTTAAACCCCAGTGCACTCACTCGAGGGTCCCTCAGAGGTCGTGCTGGTTAAGCGTCGTGCAGGTTTTGAAGATGGCCGGTCCCTCAGGTCTCGTCACACCAACGAATCTCAGCTGGGCTGATGATGCAGGTAGAGGTCAGAGATGCCAGGGAATCCGGGTCTTGTCGAGCTGGTCAGTCTTGATCCGGAGGATGGACGTGCAGCAAACCGCGATGCTTAGGTGGTGCCTGCGGGTGCAGGGTGGCTACTCCTTAGCCACAAGGGAGAGTCTTCAGAGAATGTCAAGACTTCCTTTCGTGGAAAGTAGTTCAAGATTCAAGATTATCTAATTTGGGAAGGGGGCCCGCTCCTACCTTTATCCTAAGAAAAGGGGCTGGCACGCGACTAGGTCCTGCCCATGGGTGGGACCAGAAAGGCAGTGGTTACACCCCTCTCCTTTGTCCGGACTCTCCCCAGGTCAGGGGCTGGGGTGCCCCTGGAACTGGTTTGAGCCCGCATATGCACAGTGAGCACCGGGGTGCCACTTGCAGTCACCTTCCTCTCAGCCCTGCCTACCTGGGATACGCAAAACCCTGTCTGGGATGGTGCTAGCACTGCCCCTGACAGGAAACCCTTTGTCCGAGCTCTCCTCGCTGGAAGAACTCCCAGCAGCAGGAGGTCAGACTTGTGTCTGTGGTGGCAGCATCCATTTTGTGATGCTGAGGCTCGAGTTAACTTTAACCAGGGTTCACAGTTACATACATGTCGTGTCCCTCTAGAAGGGTGGAATGCTAACCCCCTCGCCAGAATTGGAGAGGGGTTAGTATTCCAATTCGTATGACACCTTACTCGACATGTTTTGATAATGCGATACCAAAGTTGGCAAATAACCACAAGGATTATAAGGCACTTAAGAGTATATGGTACGCGTTATCATGGAACAGCTATTAGGACTTGGTTCCGCAAGCTGCAAACGGGCTCAGCTCATGCCAGAGCACCATCTCACATAATTCCATGCACTCTGCCTTCAGGATTGATAAGGCCTGCCATAGGAGTGACTGATAGGAATACTTGTGTCCATTTTAGGTTTAGATATAGGAATACTATATCTAAAGCAAAGGGTGATTACACCACCTTGCCCCAGCTGTCGTGCAGCCAGTTGTCAGATTTGGGTGGCCAGCCAGGGGTGGCATAATACATGCTGCAGCCCTTGCTAGGCCCTGGGTACACCTATGCCCTGGATACCTAAGGTATGCTGTACAGGGACTGATAAGGTGGCCCAGTACCAATTGGTAAATGCACCTAAGGTACATGTGTGTCAATTTAGAGAGAGAACAGCTAGGCTGTGGGTCTGATTAGCAGGCCCACAGCCAGGGAAAGTCGTAAACCAGTGAAGCAAAAAGCAAAAATCTGGGGTGATCATAGGATTGCAGACCCCACTCTCCTACAGTGTGGCTCACTGGTTAGAGGCAGCAGACCCGAAAGCAGAGAACGGCCCGGGACCAGGGTTCAATTCCCGACGCGGCAGGGTCGTGGACCAGGGTCAGCGGACTCTGTAATTCTCGCTTCGGTGCCTAATCTAACCAGGGATCACACTCGGCAACTCTGGGCATTAGCTTGCCTCATCTCTACAACGGCCCCCCACATTCGCCATGGATGCCTGGTTTCACCTTGGAGATACCCAGTAGGGACCATCTCACAGGGATAGCCAGGACGAGTTCCCCAGCGGTCTACAGCGCCACAACGCCTCAGGGCAGCAGGGCTCTTTACAAGATCACATACATTACATTACATTTGATGAGCGAGATAACAAAAGCACTTTCTCTGCTAATGGGCTCAGCCCTACTGCAAGCTGTGGCACTTAGAAAACACAACTGTCAGACGATTGGCAGGAGAGGCCAGCAGGCCCTATTCAGCAGGAGGGCCACTGGAGGAGGGAGTAGAAGGGGGCAATGCTAAATTATTTCATTTATGGCATCCTTTCCAAATTCACCATTTCTCTCAAACCTGCAGAAGGGAGTGCAAATGAAATTACTCCATCCTTCCCACATGAGCAAACAAAGCTTTTAATTCATGTACTATGCATATTCCCCAGATGGGCTTGGGTTTTTTTGTTATTGGATTCTTAAGAAGAGGTTTTCTTCTGTCCTGCATCAACTCTGCGGCAATATTTGGTGGCACATGCTGAGTCTTTGACAAGGATTAGCTCAAGCCATAGACGCAGTTTTCTGCAAACCAGAACATCCGACCCGCAGATATGGTCTTTAAAAACAGAAAAACTGCACATTTCAAGTCGGATTTTGCTACATTTTTTAAAGTTATGAACCACTGTAAACAAAATTCCTGTCCGGTCTTATAGCTGGTAATTGGTGCCTGGTAGTTTCAGATGGTATTTTTACTAAATCCGTGGAGAGTATGTTTTTTGTAAGCTGAGCCTGTATTTTACTGTCCACTGCTTAACATCTATGTAACAATCGCTAAATCCAGCAGAAACGTTATGTAACCCATAAACTGGAATGTCCACTGGGGATATGGATGGCCACAATTCATTCTTGGAGTGTATTTACATTTGGCTGTTGATCACTCCACAATTGTTACAAGCCACTGTTTCATGGGAATGAACCAAAATTAATGCCTGACATTCACAAGAAATAAAATGCCTGAATTATATTTATATAAAGGGTTGTATTTACTGAAAGGGGCATATTTTTGATTGTGAAGATCTCTGCCACATGGTGACCTGTTCTTAGGACACCCCCACGCCGCACGGCCCCCCAGCTGTGTGTGTGCCCCTCGCTGCTGCTCACAGTCACGATTTGCCGTTTTTGCCTGTTTCCCTAGCTCGTCTTGCTGGTTACTGCCTCACTGTTTTTCCGCTGCTGTATCTTTGTAATAGTTTGTAATTTTGTGCATTGTATCCCGAATTGCCTGTTTCCCCTGGTTAGCCCCGCTCCCTGCTTTCCACCGCTGTGATCTCGCGGCCATGCCCCCTTTTTCTCCGTGTCCTCCCCGCTCCCGCCTCCCAGCTGCTCCTCCCTCCCACTTGTCCTCAAATGGCGACCGCGCGGCGCAGGTGAGTGTGACCTGTTCTCAGGACACCCCCGCGCCGCATGGCCCCCCAGCTGTGTGTGTGCCCCTCGCTGCTGCTCAATCACGATCTGCCGTTTATGCCTGTTTCCTTAGCTCGTCTTGCTGGTTACTGCCTCACTGTTTTTCCCCTGCTGTATCTTTGTAATTGTTTGTAATTTTGTGCATTGTATCCCGAATTGCCTGTTTCCCCTGGGTAGCCCCGCTCCCAGCTTTCCGCCGCCGTGATCTCGCGGCCACGCCCCCTTTTTCTCCGTGTCTTTCCCGCCTCCCAGCTGCTCCTCCCTCCCACGTAGCCTTAAATGGCGACCGCACGGACGCGCAGCGGGCGCGCCGATTGTGCGCCGAAGGCGCGCCAAAGGCAAGCCCGTCTGCGCCCGTCCGCGCCTGGACCGTGCACAGCGCCAGGACCCCTGGCCCCCGAAGATGCCTGCCCACACGACGGACCTACGACACCTTCTTCCACCGCAAGATCGCCGACATCCACAACCGCACCCTACCGTCGAACCAACGCCCCCCACCGCCACCCTCCGCCCATGGACCACGGTGTCCACCGAAGACTCAGCCTGCACGATGAACACCATCCACTCCGGATCTCCAACCGACCCCTGCCCCCACCACGTCTTCAACAAGGCCGACTTCATCATTGCATCCCAACTCCGGGACAACATCAACATCTCCTTCAACACCGCCACCTTCCCGGAGAGCTGGAAGCATGCTGAGCTCAGCGCCCTACTGAAGAAACCAACAGCGGACCCCAACGACCTCAAGAACTTTCGCCCCATCTCGCTCCTCCCTTTTCCTGCCAAAGTCATCGAGAAAACCGTCAACAGACAGCTTGCCGCCTTCCTCGAGACTAACGGATCCCTTGACCCCTCGCAGTCCGGTTTCTGAGCCAACCACAGCACCGAGATCGCCCTCATTGCAGCCACCGACGACATCAGAACCCTGCTCGACAACGGGGAAACAGCGGCCCTCATCCTCCTGGACCTCTCCGCAGCGTTCGATACTGTCTGCCACCGCACCCTAGTCCAACGCCTCAGCAACACAGGTGTCCAAGAGAAGGCACTGGAATGGATCATCTCGTTCCTCGCCGGAAGAACACAGAGTCCCCTTGCAGCCATTCGCATGCCAACACAACCTCAACATCATCTCCTACGCCGACGACACCCAACTGATTCTCTCCCTCACCAGAGAACCCTCCACCACCAGAACTAACCTACACAAAGGGATGAAAGACGTCGCCAAGTGGATGAACAGCTGCTTGAAACTGAACTCGGACAAGACGGAAGTCCCCATCCTGGGACCATCGCCCTCCGCCTGGGACGACTCCTGGTGGCCCCCCGCCCTGGGCTTCACTCCCAAGCCAACAGACCACGCACGCAACCTGGGCTTCATCCTGGACTCCTCCCTCTCGATGACCAGACAAGTCAACACCGTCTCCTCATCATGCTTCAACACCCTACGAATGCTCCGCAAGATCTTCCGATGGATCCCGACCGAAACCAGGAAGACGGTCACCCAGGCACTCGTCACAAGCCGACTGGACTACGGAAACACCCTCTACGCCGGAACCACAGCCAAGCTACAGAAAAGACTCCAACGCATCCAGAACGCCTCCGCCCGACTCATCCTGGACATCCCCCGACGCTCCCACATCTCCGGCCACCTGAGGGACCTGCACTGGCTCCCCGTCAGCAAGAGAATCACGTTCAGACTCCTCACCCACGCACACAAGTCCCTCCATGACCTGGGCCCCAAGTACCTCAACGACCGCCTGACCTTCTACACGCCCACCCGCCAACTACGTTCGACAAGCCTTGCCCTCGCGGTCGTACCACGCATCCGAAGAGCCACCGCCGGAGGAAGATCCTTCTCCTACCTGGCGGCCAAGACATGGAACTCCCTCCCCACCCACCTTCGGTTGACCCAGGACCATCTCGCCTTCAGGAGACAACTCAAGACCTGGCTGTTCGAGCAATAGCAGACCCCTTCCCCCAAGCACCTTGAGACCCTCCGGGTGAGTAGTGCGCTATACAAATGCTATGATTGATTGATTGATTTGTTTACCAGCATGTAAGCTTACACAACCCCAGGGAAGTGGCAAAGGTTCGTTTGGCAAGCCAATTTCCATGCAGATCCATGCATGGATAAACAAGCTTGAGTCCAGAATCAATAATTTTGCCAGGTGAGGTCCCAATGAAAGCTCTGCTGCTCAGGCCGCTGTATGTTAATTGTTAAAAAACAGAACTCCCTCTGCCCATGCATCTACGCCCCTCTGGGTGATAGTCAGCTGGTTATCCGCTGGTTGAGGTCAGTGGCCTTTTGCAGCTACAAGAGAAAGAAAGCAGCCTACCACCCTCAGGCGGTCAGATGCACGCGGGGACTGCCCAGGCAGTCCCTGGCAGAGTTCCCAGTGCTGGATCCTGGGTGCACCGTTCTCCGGCACAGAGAACTTTGTTCAACCAAGTTAGTTAATATGCAGGGTTACAGTGACACAATGGATTAGATTTTCACAGTTAATAATAAAAGTAAAGGTGCGTGAGCTGCGCTATGTTGAACAAAGGAAAGGCGCAACCCCTTACTTAAAGGGAAAGTGCTCTTGCCCTTCTGCACCAATTACAAAACAAATTGCAAAGCAATAGGTCTCGCATTTTAATGCAGGACCTATGGAATTGCAAATAAGTGCCTGCCATTGTCCTGCGCTGAATGTAAGCAAAACTTATCATCAGGCGTGAAGTAGGACAAACACAATAAAGATAATAGTGCTTACAAGACTAATTAACACACACCGTGTAACAACCGAAGTAAAGGGGCCAGTCGCCATGGGAGGTTACACATGCAGACAAGGTAGTACCAAGGAGGTACTGACAAGCCTATTAAGAAATTCGAAGCCTGCCTTTACGAAGGGCAATGACATGAGCCAATGACAAATATGGGCAGAGAGTAGGAGAGGGCTTCTCTTTCATACTGACTACAACTTGTCTTGCAGGCCGTCGCATGCGCGCTGACTTTAGGCTCGACCTAAAAAGCAGCTAAGACTTTCAATAACCGGGAAGTCTTGGAACATTACAATTTATGGCCCTAACACCCTTAATATGCTATCTCGAAGTGCTATGCTAGTTCTAGCAGATGAATAAATAAATCTGAATTTCGGAGGTGCTGCGCGTACCTGGTTAACAGAAGTTCAAGGCCAAGAGCTAGGATATTGTGTCTACGAGAGAGAACAAGTCTGGCACCAGTTTGTCAAAGCAGAATGGAATGCGTTGCAGAGCTTCAGGCAGTCTTACTTGATGTTCTTGTGGTCGACATGGAATCTGGTGCCTTGATCATCTTGACCTATGATCGGCGACATAGGTGAAGTTTCCCTTCTAACCAAGTGGTCAATTGGCAGTCCTTATATAATGAATCTTATCCCAGTTTGGAATTTCTGACATAAGTTGAGGAATGTATGACATATACATTATGTGCGTCCTGGATGTTTCCTTATGGACTTATTAGGTGAGAGGACATCGATTCAGCCTACACTATCTTGGTTATGTATTGACGTGTTTTTAATCAGACAGATGCCACCTTGTATCTGTCATTGATTAAAGGGCTTGATGCTTTCACTGTTTTTAGAAAGATATGGTCAAGCGACATATGCATCTAATAGTAGCCATTACAGTAATTCTGCATAAATGGAGAAAGACGGCGACTGCCTTTGAAAGGTGGTGTCCTCATTTTGTCAAAATAGAGTTGAGGCCTACCTAGGTAAAAAAGCTGGACAGGCTAACTAAAATGGAATCTACAACTAAAATCAAACCTGTTCTATTTCTGTATCGGAACCCAAACCTAAAAGAAAGAATCCTAAAAGCGAGTAATTAAAATAATAGAATTATAGTGGGAAAGAATCATTTGATTTACTACATTTCTGGAATAACATCTAAATGATCTCTTTGAAAGTGATTTTGATTGATATGGCTTATCCGCAATATTCAATATACCTTTACCGAATAAAAGCACATGCCAGAAACTTGCATTTGATGAAATAGCAATTCATCACTTGTTACATGTTCAATATCTGAAAGAGACACGTTAGTGAAAAATTCCTTACCTTAGAATATCCCCAGGCGTCAGACTGGATCCGGAAAGTTTTGCTTAGCAGTAACCCTGCGCGTCAGTAGGTGGCGTCCTGTGGCTCCGTCACTGGCGTCGTAAGTGCCGAGATGATGTCACGGGGACTACTTAGGCGCCACCCATGCGAGCTGACGTCATTTCTTTTTTTTGCCGCACCAGCAAGCGCAGATTGGATCTGGATTGAGCACGTACCTTAGTCACTTTTTGACTGCTATTTTGAGACTTTTGTCTCCCCTATTTTGTCTCCTGGTGCATGTAGGGATGCCCGGCTTTGTCTTGTGGGGCCTGTCATATTAATATGTCGGTAGCTGACTCCCACGATGTTTGCCTCTACCGCCTGGAGACCGATCAAGATTCCCGGGACTGTCGAGCCATGGCACCCAAGGCTTTGTGGGAGTGGTGCTGGAAATTGCTGGAGGTCCAGCATTCATCACATCACCGTTCCGGGTCTAGGGGTTGTTCCCGGGACCGCTCGTGGGACCCCAGCTGTTGGTCCTCGGGCTCCAAGTCTTCGCCTTCGGATTGCGGTATGCGACGCCATAAAATGAAGTCGAAGAAGTGTGATCGCTCTTCGATGTCCCCCTGTGGCTCCTTAGAGGCGGACGAGGGGGACAGGGGCTTCGCCCCTGTGGTTCCTCTGGAGCTTGGGAATCTTGCGGCCTACCCGCTATACAAGGCTCCGTTGTCAACTCCCGAACAGATGCAAGAGTTCCTTGCTGCCATGGACCACCTTTTTAGGCCTCAAGCTCCCGCCGGCGTGCCTTCGGGCCCCTGCGGTCCTGTGTCCAAATCCTGTTGGCCTGGCGGCTCCGTCACCATCTCCAGCCCCGGCGCCACAGAATCCTACGCTGTTGGCTCTGACCCCGGCGCTACGAGATGCAGCATTGCCTGCTACGCCCTCAGCTCTACCCTCTGTGCCGCACTGGGTGCTGTATATCCCACCCTTGCCCCGGTTCCAGGACCATTTTGTTCCTACCTGGGATCTGCATTGGGATGTGGCGCTGTTACGGCCCCGGCTTGGACTGTTCTCTGCGCCATTCCCGATGCCGTTCGTCCCTCTGCCGCCGCGACCGGCTCCCTCTATACCAGAGGCAGACGAAGACTGGGAAGGGTCAGAGGACCCGCTTGCCCGGCAATGTGACTCCGAGCAAGATTGGGTGGACGACTTGGAGGATGCAGGTGACCTCTGTTTTTTCATCTGACCTGGGGTACGCCTCTCCCCAGTTTACCATGGAGGATGGTGCTTCTTACATGATGGTGCTCCGTCGGATGTATGTTGATACCACGCATACTTTTAGCACGCATACCATTACCACGCATTTTTTAAAACGCAGAACCCATTACCACGGATACCTTTACAACGCATTATACTACAACACAGGTACTATTACAACGCATACCATTACAACGTAAGTATAGGTAAGTATATAATATTTTAAAATAATGTAATTAATAATAATTTAAATATTTTAATTAATTAATTATTTTATTGATAAATATTTTAATTAAATATATTTTTATTTATTATTTTTTAAATATATATATAAAAAATATCCCTGTACCCCAAAACCCAAACCCAACCCTGAAACCTAAAAATACTCCTGTACCCCAAAACCCAAACCCAACCCTGAAACCTAAAAATACCCCTGTACCCCAAAACCCCAACCCAACCCTGAAACCTAAAAATACCCCTGTACCCCAAAACCCAAACCCAGCCCTGAAACCTAAAAATACCCCTGTACCCCAAAACCCAAACCCAGCCCTGAAAGATAAAAATACCCCTGTACCCCAAAACCCAAACCCAACCCTGAAACCTAAAAATACCCCTGTACCCCAAAACCCAAACCCAACCCTGAAACCTAAAAATACCCCTGTACCCCAAAACCCAAACCCAACCCTGAAACCTAAAAATACCCCTGTACCCCAAAACCCAAACCCAGCCCTGAAACCTAAAAATACCCCTGTACCCCAAAACCCAAACCCAGCCCTGAAACCTAAAAATACCCCTGTACCCCAAAACCCAAACCCAACCCTGAAACCTAAAAATACCCCTGTACCCCAAAACCCAAACCCAACCCTGAAACCTAAAAATACCCCTGTACCCCAAAACCCAAACCCAGCCCTGAAACCTAAAAATACCCCTGTACCCCAAAACCCAAACCCAACCCTGAAACCTAAAAATGCCCCTGTACCCCAAAACCCAAACCCAACCCTGAAACCTAAAAATACCCCTGTACCCCAAAACCCAAACACAGCCCTAAAACCTAAAAATACCCCTGTACCCCAAAACCCAAACCCAATACCCCTAATAAATGTTATTTAAAAAAGATAAACATACCTATAAACTTACCTAAACTTACGTTGTAATGGTATGCGTTGTAATAGTACCTGCGTTGTAGAGTAATGTGTTGTAAAGGTATCCGTGGTAATGGGTCCTGCGTGGTAATAGATGCGTGGTAACAGTACTTCGTGCTAACAGTTACATACCGCTCCGTCGGGCTGCTGAGGTCCTCAACCTTGACCTCCCCACTCTGGCCCTCAAAGCCAACCACCTCACCGAGGTGCTCCAGACGGCATTTACTTCATCAGAGCCGTTGCTTCCCTTCAATGACGCCCTTACGGAGGTCCACCTGGGCACTTGGTCGAGGCTAGCCATGGGGGCCCCGGTAGATAAAAACATCGCTAGACGCCACCGACCGGCGCCAGGTGACCTCTCTTTCTTGACCACTCACTCTACGCCTGAGAGCCTGGTCATTGAGGCCACGCCGGATAAGGACTCTAAAAAAGTAGACCAGTTTGGGAAGAGGTTGTTCTCTTCGGCCAGCTTGAGGCTGCGGTCGGTGAAAACCATCTGCTTGTTGGGCCACTAATCCCACGGTGTGTGGGATGCCATTGCTTAGGTGTTGCCTCAGTGTTCTGAGGAGGTGCAGGCTGTCCTTTCTCAGGCGATTGCTGAAGGTAAGGATGCGGCTAAGTTCGCCATTCGGTGTGGGTTGGACACCGCCGACTCATTGGGCAGGGCGATTTCTACGACTGGCGTTGCGGCGCCACGCCTGGCTGCGTTCGACTGGGTTCTCGTCTGATTTCCAGAGCTCACTTACGGACATGCCTTTTGATGGCACCCGCCTGTTTGTCAACAAGGCTGACCGTGCACTGGATCGCTTTAAGGACTCACGGGCTACGGCCAAGTCCTTGGGTCTTTCTACTAAGAACCCGGCCACTCCTGGTTTTCGTTCCTTTCGTGGCCAAGGTAGAGGCACCAAGGCACGCCCCTCCAACAAGCCTGTGCAGAACCAGCGTCAGCGTGGCTTTGGTCGCGGTTTCCGCAGGGGCGGGTCGGGGAACCAGCATGCGGGTCTGTCCACCTCCACCCCTGCTGCTTCTACCTCCAAACCTTCCTAATCTGTGCTTCGGGGAGCACCCCAAGCCGGTGGGTGGCATGATCCGCCACCACCTCCCCCACTGGCGCGAGATTACCTCAGACAAGTGGGTGCTGCAGATAATCTGCCAAGGTTACTCCCTTCCCTTTCAGTCCTCCCCTCAGCCATGCCACCTCGGTGCCACCGCATGTCGGGGGAGCACTTGGTTCTTTTCCGACAGGAAGTCACAGCCCTCCTGGCCAAGGGGGCCATCGTTTGCGTTCCTGGGCCGGAAGTAGGGAGTGGTTGTTATTCCCACTACTTTCTGGTCCTTAAGAACGACAAAGGGGGTCTGCGTCCTATCTTGGACCTCCGGGACGTAAATCGCTTCCTCCGGAAGGAGAAGTTCAAGATGCTGGCTCTGGCTCAGGTCTTAGCTGCCCTCGAACCTGGAGACTGGATTGTAGCGTTGGACTTGCAGGACGCATATTTTCACAACCCGTCCTGCCGGCCACTCGGCGTTGCCTACGGTTCACAGTAGGCCAGGAGTATTTTCAGTCTACCCTACTCCCCTTCAGCCTTACCAGCGCCCCTCGGGTGTTCACGAAAGTGATGGCGGTGGTTGCAGCTCATCTGTGCAGGTCAGGGGTGTCAGTCTTCCCCTAACTCGACGACTGGTTGTTGAAGCCGGGCCTGCCCCAGGCAGTCGTCACCCTCCTTCAGACTACGGCCGACCTCCTGCATTTGCTGGGGTTCGCCATCAAAGTGCCGAAGTCGCACCCGACTCCCTCTCCCTCTTAGAAGCTCCCCTTCATCGGTGCAGTTCTGGATTCGATGCAGATTCTGGTTTATCCTCCCAAGCAGCGAGTCCAGGATATTCAGGCTATGATTCCGATCATTCAGCCTCTGTTCAGTCAGAATGACGCTCAGGCTCCTGGGCCTGATGGCCTCCTGCATTCTGCTAGTGCAACATGCCAGATGGCATTTGCGGGCTCTGCTGTGGGACCTGAAGTTACAGTGGGCACACCATCAGGGCAACCTGTCCGATCATGTCCAGATCTCAGAGGGCACTGCACTACAGTTGCAGTGTTGGCTCACGAATCGCGATTAAGTCACTGGCAGATCCCTCTCCCTTCCCCAGCCCGGAGCACACAGTAGTGACGGATGTGTCCCTCCTGGGATGGGGAGGCCACTTGGGGGAGGTGGAGATCAGAGGCCCCGGTCTCCGGAGGAGTCCTGGCTACATATCTACCTTCTGGAGCTGCGGGCGATCTGACTTGCACTGAACGCATTCCTTCCCTCTGTACAGGGAGGTGTGGGGCAGGTGTTCACGGACAACAACACCGCCATGTGGTATTGCAACAAACAGGGTGGGGTAGAGGTGTGGACGCTATGTCAGGAGGCTCTGCGCCTCTTGACATGTCTGGAACATCAAGGCATTCTGAATGCCAGGCCGGACAAACTCAGCCGCCAGTGCAGGATGGATCACGAATGGCATCTGAACTTGGACGTGGTGCAAGGTCTCTGTAAGAAAGTGACTCTTTATATACTGGACCAAAGTAAGGTACAATGTGTATACTGAAACCACAGTCCCCAGAGGTTTGGCAGAGGCTAAAGTTAGATATAACCTTACTCTCTAAAGTGGTAGCTTGGTCGAGCAGTAAGGCAGTATCAGAGGTCAGCAAATGGTCTCACACACTCAAGAACTAAACTCTAGGCCAATTGTTTTGTATCAAAAGATATAGTAGTTTTATTTTTAGAACCAACAAGGTATTAAAATAGATTTTCCCAGGATGGATTACTTTAGTTAAATACTTTTCAAATAGGCAATAGACTCTTTGAATACAATTGTCAACACAATTTCAAACAATACAACATTGAGGTTAATGGGAATTTCTAGTTAAAGGCAATTAGTTATTTTGTAGATTACTTTTCTAACCTTAAGACTGGATCCTAGATTTAGTCCTGGTACATGTCCTGTAAACAGTTATGTAAAAGTGTTTTGGTTACAATAGTGATCTTTAAGGAATATTATTGTATTTTAAAAGTTGACACTTTGAAACTTTTTCAGTTGAAATTACCAATGTTATCCTATGGAAAGAAATTCAGGTTGCAGGTAAAGTATGTTTACTTTACTTTTGTAATCCAGTGTTGGACTCCTAGGTTCAGCACTGGGACATCTATCTAAAACAGGTAAGTAATTACGTTTTTATCGTTTCCTGCATTTTGTAAGAATATTTGCAAGTTTCAAAAATTGACACAAACATTTTCATCAAAAGGCAAGCAATGATATCTTATCACCTTCGCTGCGGCGGCTATTCCACCGCAGCGCTAAGGGGGCAGGGGGGGGGGGCACATGCTGGTGACGGAACCGCTCAGTCACCAGCCGCGGTTGAGCTGTGCTCATGACTGAGCGGTTCCGTCATGGCCCCGCCCGCTTAATAGAACGCGCCTCGCAGGCACGAAATCAGCACCGCGCAGGCACGTCGGGCGGGCCATGACGGAACCGCTCCTTCATCAGCACAGCGCCACCGCGGCTGATGACGGAGAGGTTCCGTCATCAGCACGGAAAGGATTAAGGAAGGAAATTCAAGTTACTGGTAAATACGGTTAGAATTACTTTTCAGGGTCAGTACTGGGCTCAAAGATGCAGCACTGATGTCTCTCCTGCTAACCGGTGAGTAAATCTGAATTCGTTGTTCGGCTGATTTTAGATGAATATTTTAAGTTCCAAAACTCCCCACTTTGAAGAATTTCCAAGCAAAACCAGTCAATGTTCGCCTATGGAAGAAAAGTGAGTTATTTGCTTTTAGGTAAGTATTCGACTGGTAGAGTTAAGGTTCTGGGCATAGACTCGTGGGTCTCCCAGGGTCAGGTGGGTACTGTTGGTAC
Source organism: Lissotriton vulgaris (assembly GCF_964263255.1). Classification (NCBI taxonomy): domain Eukaryota; kingdom Metazoa; phylum Chordata; class Amphibia; order Caudata; family Salamandridae; genus Lissotriton; species Lissotriton vulgaris. The sequence continues at coordinate 7,798,025 of NC_141690.1, forward strand.
ACCCTCAGCGGCACAGGGGCAGCCGGGTACAGAGGTAGTTAGGCCCAATGTTATCCAATGAGAGGCAGGGGGCCTTCGGTTGGTGGCTGCTAGATAGCAGGCCACGCGGTTGTGGGAGCTGGGCTCCTGGTCACTTGCAATTGGGGACATAGGATAGGACCAAGGTTGCACTGCCAGGGGCACTCAGGCGGCTTGGTGCAGGGTGCTTTTGAGCCGTAGTGCTCTCAATGTTATTCAATGGAGATCTTGAAAAGGGAACTGAGGCTGCAGGCTTGGGGACGGACGATCTTCTGGAGTGACCAACACTTCGAGGGGTAAGTTGAGATCTTGGAGGGTAGGTAGGCACCCCGGATTTGGGCACAGGGTGCCGGGGGGGTGCCGGGTGCAAGGGTGTCTTTTGGCGTCAGGATATCTTACCCTCAGCTGTTCGCGTTGGAGGGCTCCCTGGTTCTGAGGCTGGTCGTGGAGGAGGGTCCTTGGACACTGGATACCAGGTCAGAATTGATCACCGGGGGGACATCCTCAGGGTCTTTGTCCACTTGGGCACAGGCCGGGCTCGGTGGGTGCAGAGTGGGCTAGATTCGCGGTTCCTGGCTGGCACCAGGGGTATTGCTGTTTGAGCAGAACCACTGCTCATGGGAGTCCCAGCCTCTGAGAGGGTCAAGGCAGGCAGGTCCTCCGGGGTTCTCGAGGTTGCTGTCCGCAGGATATGCCGGGATTTAGCAGGAGCAGGTTCAAGGATCAAGGAACAACAGGCCTGTCGGGCCGGGGCCAAGTCAGTTGGTGTCGACCTCTTGTGAGCAGCTGCACGGCAGGTCTTCTTTTTCATCTTTTTTGTTTCGAAAAAGGGATCTGAGGAAGGAAGGTTCAGGTTGCCCCTAAATACTAAATTTAGGGACGTTACAGGTAGGGTGAGGGCTGGGACCAATAGGTCCCTGTCCTGGGATGGGTACATGCCCTAACCTGCTCCTCTCCTGTGGGAGGGGGCAGGAGCCTAGCTGTGAGTGGGTAGGGCTCCCCATTCTCAAGATGGCGGTAGCCCGGAGTTGTGCTTTAACTCGCCTCTCCCACCTGAGGGGCGGATTTAACACAGACTGGCACATCCCCTATCCTGACGTAGGGTTTCCCCCAGAGTGGGGGTCATAACTGGTGGGGGCCAGTTTCTGAGTACAGCAAGTGGCCTGGAGAAGCTCACAAAGGCGGCATACCTTTGAAGCTTCCCCCTGCCCATCCTGGGGGAGGAGACCTAGCGTCTCACCCAGGATGTGCATTGTTGCAGGCCCAGGAGAGTGGGGGGGCTCTCCACCCAGGTGTCCAGCAACATGTCTGCTGTGTGGCAGCCTAGGCAGCCTCTCAGACAAGACGTGGATTGTAGGTTAGGTTTCAGGGGGCATCTCTAAGATGCCCTCTGTGGTTCTCACAGGAAGAGTGTACGTGTGAGAGGAGGTTCCGGTTCCGGGTTCAGGTGTGAGACGCAGAGTGAGAGATGCGAGATGCAAGCTGCAGCGAAGCCGTGCTGCAAGCGAGTGAGTCGCGAGCGAGACAGTGCGGCGGAACGAGAAAACAGCGATAAGTGCACCTTTGGACCCTGTGCAACCTCGCACCCTGGGGCTGAGCTTTGTGCCTGAGTGAGTCAGTGCGGTAAGATTCTGTTAGTACGTGATCGAAGCTGACGGGAGACTCGAGGCTCACTGTCAGAGGTTTGCTGATTGAGGTGGACGCTTGAGGAGGATGCCTTGTTTTCACCGCAGGTGCTGTGGACGGTGAAGGGCTGCCTGACGCGCTCTGCTGATCCAAGCCTCAAGGGGTGGAGCCACGTATCGTAGCTGGGCCGTGCTGCAAGCCAGTGTGATCCTGCGTTGCCGTGCAGTTGATTGATGACCCCCGCCACAGCTGCCATAACTGCTTTCGCTGCGGCCACTACCGCTTTCGCTGCTGCGGTCTTTTCCGGCTTTTCCCTGACGGCTGCTGCAGCTGATCCTGTGCTTGACTGCTGCCACCGCGTTTCCGCATTCCGTCATTGCTCCTCCCCCGCTATTCTATCTCTGCGGCTGGGGGTCTTGACGCCTTGCTGTGTCTTCGGAGCTCGGCCTCGTTCGGCGCAGGACTTGGGGCAGACAGGCTGGGAGGCCTGGGAGGTGAGCTGCAGTGGTGAGGAGCTGTATCTCTGTTCGTGAGGCCCATTTTTCTTGGTGTAGCTTGAGGCGGGCACAAAGGTGGTGGAGAAAGGTGGTGGTGAAAGGCGACCCTTGTGATATAAGAGGGGGCAAAAACACCATCAAAGAGCAACAAAGGAATAACTGGTCCTGTTTGGGAGGCGAGAGGATTCCTTAACCCCTAAATCCTTAATCATAACTCCATTATTACGTTATCAAATGTTACTGAAGTTACATTAAGGTGCCGGTTAACGATGAGATCAGGTCTCCAACGCGGTACTCCGAAGTTAAAACAGCGCCAGAGACTTGATGCTTCAACCAAAGCAGGGACAAAGTCAAAATTAGATGGAAAAAATGAGGGGGCTATTACATCAAGGGACTGCTTGTCTGAATCAGCTGAGCTGAGTGTAACAACTTTATCCCCTGTAGTTCCTGGGAAGATTCAGAAGATTTCTAACGTCGACGCTCAACCGTCAATCAAGTTACTTTTTTAAGTACCATACTCAAAAGCAAAATAGAACTCAAATTAAGAAGGATAATGGTAACTCTGGCGTTGATTGTAGATCATCTTCATTTACTCCTCCTGTATCGTCACCGGGTTTAAATAATGCTCAACTTGGGGGAAGACCATGAGCCTAAATTTGCCTCGTCTCTACCAAGGCCCCGAGATGAGCCGGTCTCTCTGGTTTCGAACCTATTCGTTGGCCATTCATCTCCATTGAAACACCCTAAAACTATTTCGGGTCAAATTAAGGCGTTGAAAATGAGTAGCCCTAAGGAAAAGCTTCCAAAGCCGGTTAATGACACACAAGACCCAGTGCTTAACCCGTCGGAAAATTTACCAGTATACACCGGAAGGTTGCCCGTCATAATACGGTGGATCAGCCAACCGATCAGCCTACTGATCTAATTGTGGTGGAGAATCAACAAAATTTAGGAACAGAAGAGTCGAACAAAAGATCTATAGAGAGTGGAACTGTTGTATGCTCCGTAATTGAAATCTCTTCGGGTTCGAATCATAATGTCAGTGATGCGGCCGTAGAGGCTGATTATAATGTGTTTAGGCCCCTTACTAAAGGTGGCGGTGATGATTTAGTATTAAGCCCGATTGATCATCTTTCCTTGATTGGGGAGGCTTGTCCTATTAATCTGGATAAATCCAGTATAATTTTGGAAAATGGCTTTTGTATCAATAAGTCTGTATTGATTCCAGGTGTGACCAGTAGGAGCAATAATGTTAAATTGGATATTAATGAGCATTGTACTTCTTTTAACTCCGCAGATTTATCTTTTCTTACAAAGTTTCATGGAAATTTTCAGGCAAAACCAGACACCTTGGAAAAGAACGTTAGTAATTCTGAGCATGGAGTATGGGATTGTTTGCCTAATACAATGGATTCTATAACAAAAGCTCTTAATTTCCACTCATAAGTTAGACATTCAGGTAGATATTCTAAATACCTTAGCGACACATGTTGTAGGAATTGACGAGAAGCTTCTTCATCTAACTAATTTGTTTTCTAAAGTTCAAGCTGATAAAGAAAACCAGTTAATATCCTGCACGTGTGCTCAATTGATTGATAACATTTCTGATCTGCCATCAATTGTTGGTTCTATGGTTCACGAAGTAAAACTATTATCCGGTAGGGAAGATGGGCGGAGTGAAGATTTTAGAAATACTGGAACTATAGAAAAAAATCCTCTGGTCCTGAAACTTCCCCCCTGCGGAAGGCTAGTAATAAAAGCATAGCCCCCGCCCAGTAGCTGGTAATATTGATGTACCTTTAGAGGCATCACACTCCCCTAAATTAAAGATAAATCGATAGTCATATAAGAATAGTACAATAGTAACTATGGTCACTGAAGTAACAGGAGTACCTGAAGTTTTAACAAAAAGGGCGAGAAAAAGATTGAGAAAAGCACATAACAAGGCAGCCCGGGATAGAAAAATAGTCACCGGGGTAGCAAACAATAGCGGCCCATTAAACTTGAATTCTGGTCCCATGGCTCTCTTCCCAATTTTTAGACCTTCGTCTGCAAATAAAAAGGTTAAGCCATGCAGTAAAGCTGGAATTGAAGGGCCAAAGGAAGAGCCTATTATTAATGTGGGGACTAAAATCCAGATACTGCCAATCTAAGATGACCAGGTAGGGCAAGATAAACCAATGCAAGATTCACACTCTTATCAGTTTACTGAAAACTTTTTCCAGAATGAGATTATCCCAGTTCAAGAATTAATTGGGTCTAATAATAATATATACACCTATCCAAAAGAAATAGGGCCCGTTTGGTCTAGAGATGATGGAGCAGTCTCAAAATGAGAGCAATGTATGGCCATTGATACAATTTTAAACCCCTCCCTTATGCATAAGGACCTAATTAGTCAGGGAGCACAGCCCTGTGTACAAGACCAGAAGCTGCCCCATGGAAAATGAATAAATCCTTTATCTTTCCATTCTAACAAGAATGAGCAGGTTGAGGGTCCCAGTATTCTAGCTCAATCTAAGCCAGAGCAACCTGATTGTTTAAATCGCCCGGATAATCCCTTGTTGGTGACTGCTGGGAATATGGATCGATCTGATTTAGGGCCTAGGAGTACTACGGATCGATCCTGTCGAGGGCCTAGGAGTAATATTGAACCCCCCAAACTGCAGGTTGAAAATCGAAAAGTGCTTTTCTGCCCCCAATACTCGACCCGCGGTTCACATGATATTTTGAATAGAGGGAACATTCTGAAATTACTAAAAGCAACTCCTGATCTTAAGGATGTTGCAACCGAGGACCTGGAATCTGTAGAGTTTAAGATAGATGGTGGTAATAGGGAGATAATTTATTTTATTTAAATTATTTATTTAAAACATTTATAGAGCGCGGCTGTCACCTGGCAGGTATCCTGGCGCTGGTAGCTTACTCCTGGGTTTTAGGCGGGGGAGTTAACTAGTGACGGTATTTATTTATAACCACACAACGTGGTTAAAGGATGACATTGTAAAGAAAACATTAGCAAATTCTAACAACTTCGAAAGTTGGGGGATTAAATTATGGAGACTCCACGGCCTGCAATATCCGACCCCACTAATACCCATAGTGAAGGAGACCCCAAAACAAACCAATGTTAATCAATTTAGAGTATTGAAAGGCACTTCAGGTCCATCTTCAGCCCTAAATTGGCTAGGTGCCATTAAAATCAAAAGCTGTCAGCCAGGGTCACGAGTGTGTGAGGAATTAAAAGGGGTATATGCGGCAGCTGATGATGGGAGTTGGCTCCCGACTATTCTATCTAGAAAAAATTCAGCAAAGACTGATTGATGTTGGTGTACTTCATACAATACACCAACAGCAGTAAGAATCTGCTCTTGGAATACAAATGGTTTTAACACACTTGTAGAAGATGTAAATGTTGTAGGGTTTTTAAAATTGTTTGATTTGTTACTTTTTCAAGAAACGTGGAATTTGGTCAGCACTCCGCTGATCGGCTATTACGTTTATTTGAATGCAGCATGCAGGGACACTGCATATGGTCGACCAAGTGGGGGACTCTCTTAATGTTGAACACCATGAAATAGACCTCCAAGTCAAATGGATTCAATGTGTTAAATTAATAGCCAGTCAATCGTTGATCATTTTAAATGTTTATTTAAGTTCGGAAAAAAAGGTGCGATCACTTCAACTTATTCAGTTATGGGAAATGGTGAAAGTGCTACATTACGATCATAGGGATGCTCAGATGATCATTTCGGGAGATTTGAACACTCATCTTTTATCGTATAAGAAGCGGGAAACCCATTCAGATCTTTTATCCCAATGGTCTAATTGTGAATTTATTAAATATAATCTAACAATGTTATATGATAGAGAGCACTTTCCAACATTTAATAAAGCTGACTGTCTTTCTATAATTGACTATACGATATTGTCAGATAAACTCTCAAAACAAGTTCAAAGATATGAGGTTGTGCCAAGGATTGAGAGCAACCATATCCGCAAGTTATCGCGATCAATTTACCCTTCTAGTATTTACCAGAGACTAGAATATTGGGAACGGCCCTGGTCGCTTTTAATTCAAAAAGGTTAATATGGAATGAGAAAACAGAGAAAGATATCACTAACTTTCTCTCTCTTCTAATCCTTGATGCGCAGGTCAAATACTCTCATGGAAACCCAATGATTGCCCTTTGGCCCACCTTATGTGGCTCCCTATTGAATACATTTCCCAATAGGGAACCGTCTGGGGGTGTAAGTTTGAATCCTAGGAACCCAGGTTGGTTTTCCCACCACTTATTGTATTTGAAATGGTCTCTCAACAAAACAATAAGATCAGTGTACAAAAAAGCAAAGGGATCTTCCTACTTTTTAACGTCGCTTAAAATCAGAAATCTAAAGAGGGGTTATAAGAATGAAATATGGAGGGCTAAACTATGAAGAGACTTAGGCCAAACTCCATCACACATGTAAATCTAAGGATCTAAGATTGTTTTGGAGTATAATTAATAACTTAGAAAATGGAAATTTTAGAAATGCCAGAGCCAATATAGATGAATTCAGCTGGATAATTTTTGTTATTAATAAATTAACTTTCCGAAGCCAACTGATAGAGGACCTTGAACGTCCTGACCCCAAATATAAATTAGTCAGGTGAAGGGTGCGACCCTCTTGGCACAAGGGATACACCAGGCTCTACGAATATTAAGTTATGGTCGGTAGACAAAGTTTAAAAAGTTTTATTTAAAATTAGATCAAATGGAGCACCTGGCCCTAATGGAATGCCGAACGCTATTTTTAAAGCTAAAATTGAGTATTGGCCAGAGTTATTAACGGCCCTCTTCAATGAAATACTTAAGACAGGCTGTATCCCGGACTCATGGAGGGGTAGTATAATACAGCCGATCTACAAAAGTGGGCCCCTCACAGACGTAGATGCTAAAATATTCGCAAGTTGTTTGTTAGAGGAGTTGGAGTCATGGGCGGAAAGAGAAGAATTGATCCCAATCTATCAAACAGGATTTGGGGAGGGAGAATCGAGACTTACCAATTTGATTTTATTGTCTTTAACTAGGAGAAAGAGCCATATGTAGGAAACAAAAATTGTACATTTGTTTTATTGATTTAAAAGCCGCGTTTGATTCTGTACCCAGAAATATTCTTTGGAAAAAGCTAATGAATTGGGGTATATCAGGAATTCTTATAAAAATTATTTAGTTATTATATCCAATACCTGGTTGCAGGTTAAAATTGGCGATGGTAGACACACTACCCGCCACCTCGAAACAAATCTTGGCTTAAAACAAGGATGTGTGCTTGCCCCCTGCCTTTTTAATTTATTAATGTCTGATCTCCCAATCCATTTTAAAGATGTAAATTACCATTCCCCTTCTGTAATGGGTAAAGAAATGAAATACTTACAGTATGCCGATGATACTATTTTACTTAGCCAAACTATGATAGGATTAAAAAGATTAATACATTCTTTTGATATATATGTAACCCAAAATGGTTTAACAATTAATATTAAAAAAACAAAAATAATGTTATTAGGGAAAGGCAAACTTGGAGTAAAGGAATTGAATATCAATGGTTTGTCTGTTGACTGTGTAAAAACTTATAAATATTTGGGAATTACATTTGATGATAGACTATCATTTAGACAGCATTTCAATAAGTTAGAGGCTAAAGGTGCCTCACTTGCTTTCGCATTTCGTAAATTAAGAGATAAATTAGTATGTCCCAATTATGACCATCTACTTAAAGTCATGAAAGCAAAACTTATCCCCTCCCTGGACTCTGGGTCCATTATTTTTAAAGGTAGAGACGTGAAAGTATTGGAGGCCATAGTTGCAAGGACATATAAATCAGACTTTAGGATACCTAGGCAGATTTCACGTGCCAATTTAAGATTGGAATTTGGCTTACGACATCAGCTCTTGGTGCGTAAAGCTGTATTTGTTAAAACACTATTGACATTATCTTGAGCCGAGGAGGGCACGTTGGCCAATATGTGTTGGAACGAGATTTCGACCAGCGAATATTCTAGAAGCTGGCAGGATTATTTAGCCGAGTGTCTCCTAAAACTAGAATGTCCCAAATTGGAAGACGAAACAAGGAGTAAAATGGTTTATTAAAAAATTGATCAATTCAACCGTTGCCTTGCTGTCAGAAGTGTTGGATAAATAGGAGTTGGGGAAAAGAAAACACTTTTGGACCATTGCCAATTGCTTCGATAAAATGATGGTCCAACCCTATTTACTTTTTCATCAAAAACCCTTAATTAAGAACAAATTTATGTTAAGGTTTGGTATCTATCCAACCAAAGATGGAACCCCCAAATGGAAGTCCGAATTGGCATCAAATATTTGTCGGCTATGTGGGCAATATGATGAAACCTTGCTGCATATGGTAACACTATGCCCAAAAATGATGAAGAAATGGAAAACAATTTAAAAACCTATTTTTAAAGAAATGGGACTCAGGACTTGTAGATCGGCATTAATATTTTGCTTAAGCGGTGTCAACGTCCATTTAATACATCAATTTGTAAAATTTATGCTTACAGTGGAATTGAAATTCTGTAAGGTTGACACCCAAAGTATATGTTAAATTTGTTATGGATGTGAAATGAGGATGTTGCTGTTTTTAAGGTGATGATGAATTACTTCTATGGCTCTTTTTATTGTACTAATTGTTTGTTCTTAGAGTACTACTTTTTATATAACTTCCTATTTTTTTAATGTTTTTATCGAAGACATACGTGCACTTTATCCCTGAAAAATGGCAAGCCCTATAGACTGTTTTAAAAATGAAATAATAATTTTAAATTACCCCGAACTGGAAAAGTTAATTGATTGTGGTCAACCTTATGCATTGTATCCTGGAATATTTAATTAGGTAATGTGTTGTGTTTGTATTTATTTCTGTTCTTTGTTGTAATGGTTTTAATTAATCAACAAATAAATCAATCAATCAATCAACCCTCTGTGGTGTATTTTATATAAAATCAGCGTGGGTTTAATGTGCTGAGAAGTTTGGTATCAAACTTGTCAGTCTTCAGTGTAACTGTGGAGTTCGTAATGACAACCACCCAGCACCATATACTCTGAATGGCATCACTGCACTTACAGTGCCCAGGAATGGCCCTGGGTACTGTAGGGGCACAGGGCCCACACCACTGGCATAGGGCACCCAGCTAGAGGGGTGACTGATGTATGCCAGGGCAGTGGATTTGTGGGCATGGCACACAGGGATGTGTGTCATGTTGACTGTTTGTTTAGTTCTGTACTGGGACACTCAGCCTGCAAAGGCAATGTGTGTGTGTTTCAGGGTGCAGGGCCCCTAAGGGTGGCACAATAAGTGCTGCAGCCCTTAGGGGTCTTCTATGGTCAAAATGCCCAGGGTACCTAGGGTGCCATTTACCTGGGGCTGACATTTGGCCAGAGATGCCAATTGGGGTTTAGCTTCATCACAGTTTTAGCCCAGGGCACACTCAAAGTACATCAGCCATTCCGCAAAAAGTGGGGGCAGACCATGCAAGAAAGATGGCACTTTCTCATAGTCTTTCTGCAGTGGGTAGAGCCCTGGTTAGATCTATTCACCACCGAATAGAAAGTGCAATGTCATCAGTTCTGCGCGTTTCAATTTCCAAAGCTTCAATCTCTCGGCTACGCTTTTTGTCCCCAGCGGAGCTGCGGTCTGTTGTACGCTTTTCTGTGTATACCACTTCTGCCCAGAGTGCTGAAGAAGATCAGGCGCGACGGGTCCTAAGTCATTCTTGTGGCTCCTGACTGGGTTAGAAGAGTATGGTCTCCCGAGTTACTCAGTATGAGCATTGATCCCCCGATCCGTCTGCCTGTTCGGGAGGATCTTCTGTCGCAGTGGCAGGGGACGGTCCTTCACCCGAATTGTCCAGCCTCCACGTCCATGCGTGAAGATTGAGCGGCGACAGTTGACGGCTTTCGACCTTCCTCCTGAAGTCTGTAATGTCATTCTGGCAGCCAGGCGTCCCTCCACTAAAACGGTATACGCCTGCAGATGGAACAAATTTGTGGCATGGTGCACAGCGAAGGCTGTGGATTCCCTTTCTGCCCCTCTTTCTGAGGTTCTTCTATTTCTTCTGTCCTTGGCAAAGCAGGGCTCTGCTCTGGGCACTATCACAGGTTATCTTTCTGCCATATCCGCCTTTCTGAGGCTTCTTGATTAGCCTTCTCTTTTAAGTCCCCGGTTGTTAACTGTTTCCTCAAATGCATTACACACACGTTCCCTCAGTGGGATTTAAATCTTGTCTTGATTTACCTGATGAGCGCTCCCTTTAAGCCCCTTCATAACTGTCCCTCATGTCTTCTCACCTTAAAGACGGCTTTCATGGTAGCTATCACCTCTGCCAGAAGAGTGAGTGAGTTTCAGGCTCTTTCTTCCAAACCTCCTTTCTTTTCAGTTCATCTGGACACTGTGGTTCTAAGGACCCGTCCTACTTTCTTGCCAAAGGTTGTCACGCCCTTCTACATCGGGCAGACTACCACTTTGCCCACCTTCTTTCCGCCTCCGCATCCTTCCAGAGAAGAGGAGAGGCTCAACCGTCTGGACCCAAAAGGTGAGCTCGCATTCTATCTGCAGCATACACAACAGTACCGGATGGATGATCAGCTCTTTTTTGGCTATGTTGGCACCAAAAAACGGACCATTTCCCGGTGGGTTGTTCCGTGCATCAAAGCATGTTACTCCTTGGCCAAGAAGGAGCCTCCTGTGGGACTGCGTGCCCATTCAACCAGGGCAACTGCAGCCACTACTGCCTTGGGACGCGGTGTTCCCATGCAGGACATTTGTCAGGCAGCTACCTGGGCCTCGCTGTACATGTTTACCAAGCACTACTGCCGTGACCGTCTAGTCCGGAGAGACTGCTTCTTTCGCCGTTCTGTTCTCCGTGACTTCCTGGTGTGATTTTGTTTGCAGACCTTCCACCGGGGTTGGTTTTGCTGGGGTATCTATTCTAAGGTAAGGAATCTATAACTAGCATGTCTCTTTCAGAAGCACAAGTGATAGATTCCGTACCCCCCCACCCATCCTTCCCGTTCTTCGAACTGATTACTAGAGTTAAGGTCATCCCCTTTTATGTACCAATGGCCAGTGTCTTGCATAGCTCTGTGTTCCTTGTGCGGAGAGTCGTGTACAGAACTGAGAGCGCACGCATTGGTGGTGCCTAAGTAGTCCCTGTGACGTCATCTCAGTGCCTACGACGCCAGCGACAGACGCATAGCCTCAGGATGCCACCTACTGACGCGCTGGGGTACTACTAAGCACAACTTTCCGGATCCAGTCTGTGGATATTCTAAGGTAAGGAATCTATCACTATCTAGTGTCTCTTACAGATATATCATTACACAAGTAGTAACTTGTGCAACATGTCCTCAAACTGAAATGAAAAAATGGTCTCTGCACTGAAAGACATGATCCTTACAAAAGTTTTTCGCCCACCATGCCACCTCAGTTTGAATCCAGCCATATGCAAAGCAGCTTTGACTCTGCTCGAATTGGAACAGTCCAGCCCGTGCTGCCAGGCCAGGTCCTCAATAAACTGGAAACAAGCAACCCATGATCTTTGCCACGCTTATTATGGGCTTATCAGCCATATATAGCTTGATTCCAGTGACCCAGTATCCTGCGTCTGAACATTCCTGTTGCACTTAGGACAGAAACAAGGTGATTGATGCATGGATGGACGAATCACCAGATCGCTGCTCCTCGTGGCTGTGTACCCCAATAGACCAAGACCTGACGTACCAAAGTTGCACCATAGTCTGCTGGTGCAGGGTGTGTCATCGAAGTGTAGATTGGTTGCCCACAAGGATAGCTACTGTCAAAAGAAGAAAAACACTGAATCCGGTGTGCCAGGCTACTGGTAACCCAGTGGTGACTGAACCTCTGTTGACCAGGAGTCGACATAGTGGGATGTCAACCCCTGCAGCCAGAATGCCCTCACCAGGTTCATTGACCGGGGAGTAGCACCAGGAAGACCCTCATTGATTGCACAGAATTATTGAGCATCTTCTGTTTCCTGTATCCCTGGCAGCAGGGCCGTTCCAGAAAAGTTAATAGCAAGGAGTCACTCATGATGGAACTGGATTGGAGGCTACATTTCACACGTGTGTGTGTCGGGGGAGAGATGTAACTGTTTTGTTGGACCTTGCTCGCCCCCTTGACTGTCTCCCTGCCGAAGTTGGTCAGCCAAAGGAACTTAAGTAACAGCAAACCAACTTGCCAAAGTTTTTCTCTAAAATGTTTTGCGTCCAATTTGTTGAGGCAGTCCTTGTGCAACTCAGTTACAGACTGAGAATCCGTTACAGACTTTTGAGTATTGCAAGTGCAACGAGATTTAAAATGTGACGATGTTGGAGGGGACATATTCCCACCATTGCATTTGCTGTGAGGAAAAACCTCTGAAGAAACATCAGAAAAGAGGGGAGCTCTGGATGTTCATTGAAAGGCATGAAAAAAATAAGAACTGATGAAGTTGCAGCAGGGTGGACACTTTATGACTCCAGTTACGTCACTGTGATGTTGCTTCTGCTGTTGAGATGTAGCCAGCACCCTCTACTAGCGCCAAGTAGCTATGTGTAACATTTTGGATCCATATCCAGGGGATATTCAGCAAGTGCGGAATGTGCAAGAAGGCAGGGGACCCGCCAGAAAGATAGTTACTCTAGGAAACCATCTTTTTAGGTGGGATGTAGTATGAAGACGTGGTATTCAACTGTAGTGTGTGAGGAAGTGAAAAATGGTGCCTACTTAGTGACAGGCAATTCTGATAGATACATCTGCCGTGTGGATTCCTCACCTTGTGAATATCCCCTTGCGTCAGCAACATTCGGAAATTATTTTTGTAGCTTCGCGCCGACGTGGATCCGGACGTCACAGAGGCATGGCACCGCTCGCGACTCCGCTGAAGTCACCGACGCCTATAACAGGCCCACGCCGGCGTGATGACACCAGTTCCCTTTTTTCCGCGTCGTCGACGCTAACGGTTTTCAGGGATCGTACTGTAGCTTTACAGTAACTTTGTTACTACTATCCTATTATTGTGTCTATCTTTATATTCTTCGAAATGTCGTCGAAGAAAACTGGATTTAAGGCTTGTGGCGAATGTGGCAAGACTATGTCTATCACCGATCCTCATGAATGCTGTGTTTGGTGTTTAAGTTCCGACCATGACGTCGAGGACTGTCCTTGCTGCAAGAAGATTACTCCGAAGGCGCTAAGAGAAAGAGAGACGAAACTCCTTGTGGCAAAACTTAAAAATAAGAAAGTTAAAAAGTCTTCGAAGTCTCGAACTCGTCGGTCGAGGTCTCGTTCGAGGTCACGCTCGGAGTCGTCTTCGGCTCACACTTCGAAGTCTTCGAGGAAGAAACATAAGAAGAGGAGCCATGAGTCACGTCATCACTCCGGAAAGGACTCTAGTTCAAGACCGAAGTCCCAGGTCAAACTTCTGAGTGAGGAAGTGGAGGTTTCGGAGTCGGAACATAACTCTGTTGGTGAGGCTTCACATCCGGATTCACCCGAATCTCAGTAGCAGGTCCATTCTCCGGTTCCATCCAATCCTTCTGGTCAGGAGGATGAAGGTTAGGAGCAGGGGGCTGGTGAAGTCGAGGTTCCGATGCCTGCGGGTTCGTCGACCCCGGTTCCTGGACTCGGTGAAGAGGTCGACGTCGTTTCGACTCCACCTCCTCAGGAACGACCCAGAGATCCATATCCTGAATTTCCAGCTCCAGGTCAGGATCCTTCTCAGTTCCTGAACGCCATGTTTGGTGTCTATTTTAGGGCAATCTTCCTGTCTGGTGCACCTGTTGGTCCCACAGGTCCTATGGCATTCAACTTGGGTATTCCCCAGGCTTACGCCCCTGCTCCCTTCATGCCTTTTATGCCAGCTATTCCAGCGCATTGGCATTTTCCAACACCACCGGTGTCGTCGACGCCGAAGCGCACGACGCCGACTCCGTCGACGCCAGTCTCATCGACGCCGATGCCTACGACTCCGAGGCAGGATTCTGCCCGACCTCGTATTGAAAAACCTCATCCGACTTCGGGTTCAACGCCGGCACCGACCCCGTCGGAGTCCATTCCGAATCTGTTGACTTCTGCTGTGAAGGAAAGATCTCGGAGAAAGGCCCAGAGACTTCTGGAAGAGGAAAGATGTCAATATTCAGATACTGAAGAAGGGGAGTTACAGGATTCTGAGGATCCTTTTGAAGACTTGTGTGAGGCCAGTGGGCTTGAACTGTCGCCTGAGTGGGAATTGGCTTCAGTGTCAAATGTACCATCGAAGGATGTGGTGCCTTATCACACAGTTATTAAAAAAGCAGCGAGTTTATTGAATATTACTCTGCCCACTGCCGATTATAAACCTAATATTTTAACTGAGGTTCTTCATTCACCCTCGTCAGTTATTGAACCTATGTTACCCTTCAACGAGGCCTTATCTGAGCCCATCTATGAGGTTTGGAAGAAGCCTTTATCTGCTCCTGCAGTTTCAAGAACAGTGGCGAGGAGATACAGAGTTGCACCTGAGGACCCTGCGTTTTTATCAACTCATCCCTTGCCTGAGAGTTTGGTGGTGTCAGCTGCCTGCTCAAAGAAATCTGCTGGTGCTTTTCCACAGGTTCCTGGGGATAAAGAATCCAGAAAGCAAGATCAGAGTGCCAAGAAGGTTTTCTCATCAGCCAGTATGGCGTTAAAGTCAACCAACGCAACGTGTCTGATGGGAAGGTATATCCATGCCTTGACGGATTCTGTCAAGCAGCTGGTTCCGAAAATTCCTGAGGATGACAGGAAGGATTTTCAGGAAGTGATATCAGACACTCGAGCAGCTGCGAGACAGGTGATTCAGAGTGGTCTGGACACTGCTGATTCGGTGGCAAGGGTCATGGGCTCCTCCGTGGCCACTAGGAGGGCTGCCTGGCTTAAATCATCAGAGTTCTCTGCAGACGTCAAGTCTGTTTTGATGGACTTGCCTTTTGATGGCTCAGGATTGTTTGGCAAGAAGGCTGATGCTGCCTTGGAACGTTTTAAGGACAGTAGGGCCACTGCAAAATCTTTGGGTCTTAAGTCCAGAGGTACTACTGGTAGACGCTTCAGGGGGTTTGGAAGATCCTCCTTTCGTTATTACAGACCATCCCAGCAGCAGCCTCAACAGCAGCAGAATACGCTGTACAAGTCATACAGGGGCAGGCAAAGATCCCGCCCTAGAGGTCGTCAAACTTCCTCCTCCTCCTCCTCTCCTTCCCAACCCCCGGCCAACGCAGCAAAGCAGCCCTAGATCTGCCATTCCGGATCATGTGGGCCCAGTGGGGGGTCGGCTTACTCATTTTCTACAAGATTGGGAATTAATAACATCGGATCTTTGGGTTCTCAATCTTGTAGAGAATGGGTATGCACTTCCTTTCCAGGAATTCCCTCCCAATTACCCTCCTTGCCAGGGTTATTGTTCGGAGGACCACCTGCTTCTCCTGCAGGAAGAAGTCCTGGCTCTGTTCCGAAAAGGTGCGGTAGAGGTGGTTCCAGAGCAGGAAAGGGGTCAGGGGTGCTACTCCCGGTATATCCTGATCCCCAAGAAAGATGGCAGGCTTCGGACAATCCTGGATCTCAGGATCTTGAACCTTTACCTGAAACAGGAAAAGTTCAAGATGCTCACTCTTGCACAGGTTCTTCAAGCACTGCTGGAAGAAGACTGGATTGTGTCGATCGACTTGCAGGATGCGTATTTTCATATTCCCATCTTGAAGTCGCACAGAAAGTATCTCCGTTTTACGGTTGGGTCATAACACTACCAGTTTGTGGTCCTTCCGTTTGGTCTTACTATTGCGCCTCGAGTCTTCACCAAGGTGATGGCAGTGGTGGCAGCTAATCTCAGGAGAACGGAGATACATGTGTTTCCGTATCTAGACGACTGGCTGATCAAAGCGGAGTCGCCGTAGAAGGTGCTCCATCATCTGCAAGTGACAACTCAGTTGTTGCACGGGTTGGGTTTTTTGATAAATGTACCCAAGTCTCACCTGGTGCCCTCACAGCGCAACCTGTTCATAGGTGCGGTACTGGACACTACTGTGTGTCGTGCATTCCCTCCCCCTCAAAGGATTTGCGACATACAGGAGATGATTCCTTTGTTTTACAATGGAGCGGTCGTTCCAGTCCTGAAGGTCCTTCGCCTGCTCGGTCTGATGGCTTCATGCATCTTGTTGGTCAACCATGCACACTGGCATATGAGGGCGCTCCAGTGGTGCCTCCGCAGGCAGTGGTATCAGCACAATGGGGATCTCAGGGAGTCGGTGAAGATCTCCGGAGAAACTGCAGCGGATCTGTCTTGGTGGAGCGTGGAAGGCAATCTGTCTCAAGGGAAGCCTTTTCAGATTCCTCCATCGGTTGCCACAGTAATATCGGATGCGTCCATTCTAGGGTGGGGTGCTCATCTGGGGGACCTGGAGGTCAAAGGTCTTTGGTCTCCAGAGGAAAGGTTGCTTCATATCAACCTTCTAGAGTTGCGGGTGATACGTCAAGGCCTTCCTCCCTTCCCTTCGCGGTCAGTCTGTTCAGGTCCTGACGGACAACACGACTGCGATGTGGTACATCAACAAGCAGGGAGGAGTAGGGTCGCAGTGTCTCTGCAGAGAGGCTCTGCGTCTCTGGTCCTGGGTTCAGGACCATCAGATTTGTCTGATGGCAAATCATCTGGCCGGGGTTCAGAACATTCGTGCAGACAGTCTCAGTCGGCAGTTCTCTGCCGATCACGAGTGGAGGCTCCATCCAGAGGTAGTTCACGACATCTTTCGGATGTGGGGGACTCCTCGGATGGACCTGTTCGCCACTCACGAGAATGCTCACTGCCTGTCATTCTGCAGTCTCCAGTATCCGATGCAAGGAGCTTTGGGGGACGCGTTTCAGTTGAGTTGGAGCTCGCAACTCCTTTACACGGTTCCTCCCATACCTTTGATTCCTCGGGTTCTGAGAAAAATTCGCCAAGACCGGGCCCGAGTCATATTGATTGCCCCGGATTGGCCAAGAAGGGTGTGATACTCAGACCTTCTCCACCTCTCCTCTCACTCGCCGCTCCGTCTCCCTCACAGGGCAGATCTCCTCTTTCAGATGGAGGGGCAGGTTCTACACCCCCACCTCCAGACATTACACTTTCATGCCTGGAGATTGAACGGGGCAACCTGATTTCTTTTTCTCTCCCTCACGATGTGGTGGATGTCATTTTGTCAGCCAGGCGTGACTCCACTAAGTCCATCTATTCTTATAAGCGGTCTAAGTTTGTTGTTTGGTAGAGGGAGAAGTCCGTAGACCCTTTGAGGGCCCATTTATCCGATGTTCTCCAGTTTGCCCTTTCTCTGGCACAGCAGGGGCTTGCTGTTGCCACGGTGAAGGGTTATCTGTCAGCGCTGTCGGCGTTTATCTGTTTGCCTGACCAGCCTTCTCTGTTTAAATCTCCTATAGTTTTGAGGTTTTTGAAGGGCCTCACTAATAAGTTCCCTCCTATCCCTTTTATTGTGCCTCAGTGGGATTTGAATCTAGTTTTGACATTTTTAATGGGTGTTCCTTTTGAGCCTCTTCACAAATGTCCTATGAGGCTCCTGACTTTCAAAACAGTTTTCCTCGTTGCAATAACCTCGGCAAGGAGGGTAAGTGAGCTTCAAGCTCTTAGTTCCAAGCCCCCATTCCTGTCTATTCATGCTGATCGAATGGTTCTTAGGACCAGGGCTGCTTTTCTGCCAAAGGTGGTGACTCCTTTCCACCTTGGTCAATCCATTACCCTTCCTACTTTTTATCCTCCCCCACACCCTTCCAAGGAGGAGGAGAGATTATACCGTTTTGACCCCAAGAGGGCGGTGTCTTTTTACTTGGACAGGACTAAAGACTGTCGCTTGGATGACCAGCTCTTTATTGGCTTTGCTGGCTGCAAGAAAGGAAGAGCGGTCCATAAGAGGACTTTGTCGAGATGGATCGTCCTCTGCATTAAGATCTGCTACTCTTTGGCCGGTAAGGAACCACCAGAGGGTATAAGGGCTCATTCTACTAGAGCCAAGTCTTCGACCTCTGCATTGGCTAGAGGTGTGCCTGTATAGGATATTTGTAGAGCGGCAACTTGGTGTTCCCTCCACACTTTCGCGAAGCATTACTGCTTGGATTCCGAAGTGAGGAGGGACGGTCATTTTGCGCGCTCTGTCCTTCAGGATTTCTTGGTCTAGAAGAGTGGACACCCTCCTCCGGGTGTGGGGACTGCTGTGGGACTCTATTCACAAGGTGAGGAATCCACAGGCAGACATTGTATCTACCAGAAAAAGCGTTACCGAAGGTAAGTAACTTGTTCTTTTTGACATGATTGTGTAAGATTTGTATATTGTGTAACTTATTGCCTCTCAAGGAACTTAAAGATACTTCATCCAATTGATTTTTCAATGAAGTTATAATTGTTTATAGGACCCTTATTCCGATTTTGCATCAGAAAGCAAAGCGAGGAACACCACATCAAGCCAAACAAGCCATCCACTGTATCCATTCTATATTCTCGAATAAAGAAGTTCAACTGGCACAGATCTTTGAGGTATGTTTCTAAGTAACTGTGGTGTAGTGAAAATGTCTGTTTAAGGTTTATAGTTGAATTCAATAAGTATTTCAGGTTGTGGTCTCACTTTTTGATTTTACTCTTTGGTTTCTTTGTCCTGTGCTGAATGAGTTTAGAATATTTTGTCTCCAACTGATAGTTTTAAATCGCAAAAAGTAATTTTTGAGGTGATTCTATTTCATTGAATTGGCACTCATGGTATCTCCATTCATTATTTTTATAATGTTAATCAGTGAAGAATTTTGCACTACATTTTAAGATCATTCACAGGATTCCATGCTTTTAGGTTTTCATTCCCCATTTACTTTTTTTATTTTTGCCACCATCAATAAAGTGCATTTCTATCAATACATCATGAATAAATACACGAGGAAACACTGGCAATCATAAATAGGATAAGAAAGGGAATAAAAACATTTTATGAAAGAATTCATTACATAACATAAAATACCCAATATTAAGCTGCATTTAGTACCCCTGAGGCCCTAGATTGTTGAAATTGTGGCTGGCCTCCCTCAAATATCGGCTTTCCAACTATTGATGGGAGCCCAGGTAAGATTCCCTAATTTTCTAGTCCTCCATCCTTTCCTCTCATATATACCCTTCTCAAGATTATAGATAGCTAAAAGCAGTAAAAGCCACTGTTGTAATGAGGGGGAGCCAGGGTCCCACCAGGCTGATGAAATACAAATTCTTGATACTGCCATGGCCAAGAAGACAAACTTACTGTGTGCCTGTGGTACTCCTTCCTTTGCCACCCCCAGAAACTTTAAATCAGTCAGGAGTCTTATTTGAATCCTCGGAGATTGTGTTAAAAATCCTTCAATAGCTATCTTCAGCGGCTCTAAAACCGGGCATGTGAAAAGCATATGAATGATATTGGCATCAGCACTGCGGCCTTGGGGACAGAGGATCTCTTCTGTGCCACCCCATTGAGCGATCCTAGCTGGCATATAGTAAAACAATAGTCTTAAAATTTTGTGCCTGCAGGCCATCTGACCTCAGTACAGAATGGCCCAGCTTAAGTGAGTCCATAAACTTGATCCCTTCAAAACTTAGCTTTTGCTGCCATTTCTTGTGATATTTATCTAGGTCATCAACCATCAGTTACCTCAGTCTTCCTTAAACCTGGGTATTATACAGACCTCTGGACCTCTTATTGCATCCATAATAGGTTCTTTAGAAAGAGCCCTCCCCCTTTTTTTGTTGCAATGTATCTTTGAACCTTAAGGTATTAAAAAAATTATTTGCCATCAATATTAAAGAGCAGTTGAACCTTCTCAAATGGTATTACGAGTTTGAATCGACCAGATCCCCATCTTCCTCACTCCTAGCGCATCCCATAGGTACATAACCCCGTCATGGATTACCTCTGGGAATGATGATCTGAAGGAGACACGTTAGTGATAGATTTCTTAGCTTAGAATATCGGCAGGCGTCAGACTCGATCCGTAAAGTTTTGCTTAGTTGTACCCCTGCGCGTCAGTAGGTGGCGCCTTGCGGCTCAGCTTCTGTCGCTGGCGTCGTAAGCGCTGAGATGAAGTCACAGAGACTACTTAGGCGCCACCCATTCGCGCTGATGTCAGTTCTTTCTTTTACTACTCCTGTAGTGTAGTTCCTAGTTTCCCACTAGGCCCTGCGCATTGGAATAACAAACAGTAGTATCGACGTGGAACTGCGGATATTCCAGGCCTCCACTGACTATGCTAAACTTAATTGGGTTGTGTTACCAACTAGCTCAGAGGTCACTGGAAACTTTCTTCTCTGCATAGGAAGTGATCAGCTTCCTTGGCACAGACAAGAAGGGATTCAGCTTTCCAACAACCGTGCAACATGACAACTTTGCTCCTCAGATCAAGAGTCAATCTCTAGGGTCGTGTGAAACAATAGACATGTATTTCACTCAGTCAGTCTAGTGCAGTTTACTTTCACGAGATGTAGAGAATAGAGAGACGGGCGTTTGTCAATAAAGGGTTAACATTTATTGAACAGTCTTTCTTCTCGTACAAGAGAAATGTATTGCCACAATTGCAAGACTTGTTATTATAAAAAGTACGTACAGTAAGATAAGGATTGCGAAATAGAACTGTAAAAGCATTGATATGGTTTCTTAGCCATACAATGGTTTAAAAGTAATAAAACATATATACAGTCATATATACATTAGGCTAACATACTCAACTGGTGCTTCTAACTAAGCCTACCCCAGTGTGCCTGACCTAAGCCTAACACGTGGAAGGGGAGTAAGTAAGTAGCTTTAAGTTAAGTTGGTTTTGCCAAGGTTTGTTTCAAGAATTCTCGTCTAAGGGTTTAGTCAACACCATACCTCTGAATAGAATGATGGAGGATTGGTATCTCCTTCAGGGGTCACTCTCGATATCCCAGTCACCCGCGAGGGCAGACCGGAAACGCCGGAGCTGGATTTCTCTGCACGAGAAAGGCAGCGGGTCTCTTCAGCGCGTCGAGGAAGGAGGGGGGACAGCGTCCGCGGGCAGCTGGAATCTGCTGGATGTCTTCGCAGAGGGACGGCTGTTCAGCTCCTAAGCGTACTGTACCATCGTTCGCGCTTTAGCAGCGATAATGGTATCAGCAGCTTCACCACCACAGGGACAGCAGGCTGCAGCGACAGAGTGCTAGATTTACCAACACGGGGTCTTGCAGGCAGCTGGCATCAGGAACAGTAGCTCTCCATTGCTTAAGGCAACGTTGGTAATATTTATACCTGACAGGTGCCGGGTTTGACGCAAGTTTGCTGGACAGAAGACGTCAATTAAAGATGTCACTAGTAAGTGATAGTTATCAGTTGCTCATTAGAGTTCCATTACTAATCAAAACACAGCAAGCGGGGATTTCCAGATTTGCAGAGTTTTTATCTTGTTGAAGAACTCTGAGTGTTATCTAGGAATATCAGATAGTGACTACTGCGCTGTCATTGCACTAATTGGTCGCAAAGGAAGTGGCAGAGAGAACTATGCTGGAATGTGGCTCTGTTCGTGTGAGGCCAGAGATGACTTTTCAGAAAATCGCACTTGAACGGTTATGCCAATATAGGGAATAAATGGATTTATAGCCGAATAGGGGCATAAGGTCACAGTATCGATCAGGAACCTAGATAAACACGCAACACTCCAGGAAGCGCAGATCCGGATAGAGCACATACCTCAGTCACTTTTTGACTGCTTTTTTGAGAATTTTAGTTTCACCCTTTGTTTCTCCTGGTGCACATAGGGATGCCTGGATTTAAGTCCTGCAGGCTTTGCTGCCATAATATGTCGGTGGGGGAACCCCACGATGTTTGCCTCTATTGCTTGGAGACTGATCACGACTCCTGGGCCTGCCGGGAATGTCAAGCTATGACCCCGAAGGCCTTGAGAGAACGGCGCCAGAAGTAACTGGAGCTCCGGCATTCTTCACATCGCCGCTCCGGGTCTCGGGGCTGTTCCTGTGACCGCTCGCGGGACTGGATTCGCCGCTCTTCAGGCTCCAAGTCTTCGCCCTCCAAGTCTTCACCCTCTGATTCTGTTAAGCGACGCCATAAAAAGAAGTTGTAGAAGCGTGTTCGCTCTTAGACGTCCACCGCCCCCCCCCCCCCCCCCCCCCCCCCCCAACCCCCCCCTGCCGCTCCTCGGATGCGGGCGAGGGGGACAGGGGTTCTGCCCCCATGGCTCCTCTGGAGCGGGGGAGTCCCGCGACCTACCCGCCTTACTGGGGTCCTTCGGCGACTGATGCAAGAGTTTCTTGTGCCATGGATGACTTTTTAGGCCTCGGTCTCCTGCTGGCGCGCCTTCGGGCCCAGCAGTCCCGTGTCCAGATCCTGTTGCCCCATTGGCGGATCCGGCTTCGGCGCCACAGGATCCTACGCCCTTGTCCCGGGCCACGACGCCAAGAGGTCCAGGGCTGCTGGGTCCGGCCACAGCGCCGCCCTCGGCCCCACAATGGGTGCAGTTCATTCAACCCTTGCCCCGGTTCCAGGACCCTTTGTTCCTACTTGGGACCCAGACTGTGAGATGGCGCCGGTCCGGCCCGGCGCCAATCCTGCCACCAGTTATCCGTTCTCCGGCTTTGCTGCCGCGACCGGCCCCTCCTATGCCGTATACGGAGAATGTGAGAAGTTGGCCTGGTATATGATGATCACTATTCTAGTGAGCACCTTGCACCAGTCCAAACAACCCTTATGGTGATGGTTGTAAAGTCAACCTTATAGACCAGCTATCCTAGGGGTAGCATGGACAAAGCAGTCTTAGGCGAAACTCAAGTGGGCATGTGAAGCCAGCTGTTTTACCATATGTAACCCCTTTAATACCAAATGAAAGGACACCACACAGGAGATATATATAAAATGTTATTTATTACTAGACAATCCCTCTGAACTTTTTGAGGTCAGAGGCACAAGCACAATACAAGATATTTAATTAAAATACAATAAGTTGCACAAAATACAGTAGGGCCCTAGGGGCACGCTAAACCATATACTAAAATAGTGGTATAAGGACCACCACACGAAAAGTGAATAGGCCTAGGGAATCGCTGGGGCTACGCTGAGCTACCCAGAGTTAGGAAGCAGGAGCCCCACGGAATGCGTGTGCAGTGTCTAAACACATACGCGAGTTACCATAGAGAATGAATAGGAATGTAAAAGATGTTAACTAGTTCTTTTAGGGCACTTCTGACTGGAGTCGGTGAAAGTTACTTGAAACCTAGGCAGTTGGATAGTCAATACCCACAGGAGCACAGAAGTACTTGCGTTACCTCACCCACAGGAAGCGGTTGCATAGGTGTCAAAGTGTGTCGGGTTTCGTCGTCGAATCCTATGGAGCCTTGAAGAAAGATGCTGCAGGCGACCAGGAGAGGAGTGTCCAGGTGGATCGAAGATGAAGAGGACCTGAAAGCAGCGGGGACAGTCTGGGTCACTAGTCAGTGACCAGGAAGGAACCAGGCGATGTCGCGAAGCAATCAGTTGCTGTCGTGAAGCTTGTCTCTGCAGCCACGTGGACCAGGAGGTGTCGATGACTACCAGGATTCAGGCACGGATTGTCCCACGAAGGCTCTCGCTGTCGGCGGTGTCGGCTTCAGGATTGGAGTCAACAAGCCTTGGCAAAGGCAACCCACGCAGGAAACGAAGTTGGCTTCTTAATCAGACCAGCAAGGTCTGATGGCTGCTTCGTTTGAGGGAAGCAAGGGCCAGTCTGGAGCAACCAGACCAGCAGTGGAAATTCAAAGATTCGTCGTCAAGATGGTCACTAGCCAACAGGCAAGTGACCGGACAGACTCGTCGAGCAGGAAAACGCAGAAGGGCCCCACGCAGAACTCGTGGAGGGTGCAGGGCTGATCTTCGGTGCAGATGATGCTCGGGGCTGGGGCTTCTCAATCCCCAATGCACAGCTTCGAGGGTGCCTCGGGTGCTGCACACTTAGCATGTCGCAGATTTTTCAAGCTGGCACGGTCCCACGTCTCTCGTCGCCTCCACGGGTCTCAGCTCTGCTTGGACTATGGATCGGGATGTTGATTGTCTGGAAGTCCGGTTCTTGTCAGGGTCTGTGCTCGGGCTCTGGCGGGAGCGTCGACAAAGCAAGCTGTTGATCGCTGGATTGTGCCTGCTTGTGCAGGGTGGTCACTCCTTGACCACAAGGGAGATTCTTCAGTCGTCTTTTTTCAAAGTCGATCGTCGAAGGTCCAGAGTTTAAGTCAGGATAAATCTAAAGTCTTGGGACTCAGCTCCTACCTATATACCAAATCTAGGGGCTGGATTACCTGCTAGGTCCTTCCTATGGGTGGGACCAGGGAAGGGGGTGGTTACACCCCTTTCCCTTTGTCCAGTTTCGCGCTGGGGCTGGTTTGAACTGGACTATGCATGGGACACCTTGTGTGCCCCAGGCAGTGTCTCATTTCTTTCAGCCCTCCCTGCCCCTATACACAAAAGCCTGTCTGGGGTGGTGCTAGCACCTCCCAAGGCAGGAAACCTATTGTCCAAGCCTTCCTCGCTGGAAGTACTCCCACCAGCAGGAGGTCAGACTTGTGCCTGTGGCAGCAGCATCCATTTTGTGATGATGAGGCTCTGGTTAACTTTAACCGGGAATAGTAGGAACAACATGTCTTCTCCCTCTAGAAGGGTGGAATGCTACCCCCGTCGCTAGAATTGGCGAGGGGGTAGTATTCCAAAACGTATGACACCTTACTCGACATGTTTTGATAAAGCCAAACCAGAGTTAGCATTTAACCTCGAGGTTCATAATGCACTTATGAGTATATGGTATGGCAATATCCTAGAACAGCTATAAGGACATGGTTCTGAAAGCTGCAGACAGGCTCAGCTCATGCTAGAGCACCATCTCACATAAAACCAAGCACTCTCACTCCAGGATTGTTAAGGCCTGCCATAGGAGTGACTTATAGGTAAATATGTGTCTAGACATAAGGTTAGATATAAGAATACTATATCTAAGCAAGGGGTGATTACACGACCTTGCCCCAGCTGAGTGATCAGCCAGTTGTGTCAATGTGAGTGGCCTGCCAGGGGTGGCATAATACATGCTGCAGCCCCTAGTAGGCCTTGGGTGCACCTATGCCCTGGGTACCTATAGTACACTGTACAGGGTCTCATAAGGTGACCCAGTACCCAATTGGTAATGAACCTAAAGTACATTGTAGTGAATTTAGAGAGAGAGCAGCTGGGCTGGGGGTCTGATTAGCAGGCCCACAGCCACATTAAGTCGAAAACCAGTGAAGCAAAAAGTGGGGTGACCATAGGAAAGCAGACCCGACTCTCCTACAGAGAAGGACTGTGAAGGGTCCGAGGACTCTCTTGCCCGGCAGTGTGCCTCAGAACAGGATTGGGTTGACAACTTGAAGGATGCAGGTGACCTTGATATCTCTTCTGACCGGGGTTTGCTGCTCCCCTGCCTACGATGAAGGAAGGGGCTTACTACACAATGGTGCTCCGTTGGGCTGTGGAGTCCCTTAACCTCGACCTTCCCACAGTGACCCTCAAAACTAGCATCCTCACTGAGGTGCTCCAGACGTGGTCTACTTCGTCTGAGCCGTTGCTTCCCTTCAATGGCGACCGTACTGAAGTTCTTTGGGCACTTGGTCATGTCCGGCCACGGGGGCCCTGTAGATTAAAATGTCGCTAGACTTCACCGCGTGGAAACCCGGCCTTTTTGACTACTCATCCCACGCCTGAGAGCCCGGTCATCCAGACCTCAACGTTGCAGAGTGCCTTTCCCACAGCCCAGCCGGATAAGGACTCTAAAAGGCTGGAACAGTTTGGTAAGCGGTTGTTCTCTTCGGCCAGCTTGGAGGTGCGGTCGGTGAACACCGCCTGCTTATTGGGCCACTGCTCCCATGCATTATGGGATACTGTTGCTCAGGTGTTGCCTCAGTGTCCTTAGGAGGTCTAGGCTGTCCTTTCTCAGGCGATTGCTGAGGGCAAGGATGCGTCAAGTTTGCCATTCGGTGTGGCTTGGATACTGCAGACTCGTTGGGCAGGGCGATTTTTACTACTGTGGCGTTGCGACGCCACACCTGGTTAGGTTTGACTGGGTTCTCGCCCAATGTCCAGAGCTTGCTCATGGACATGCCCTTTGATGGCACCTGCCTGTTTGGTGATAAGGCCGACAGTGCACTGGAGCGCTTTAAGAACTCGCGAGCCACAGTCCTTGGGGCTTTCTGTAAAGAACCCGACCAATCCTGGTTTTCGTTCCTTTCGTGGCCAGGGGAGAGGCACCCAGGCTCGTTCCTTCAACAAGCCTGTGCGGAACCAGCCTCAGTGTGGCTGTGATCGCGGCTTCCACATGGGCGGATCTGGGAATCAGCGTGCGGGTCAGTCCACCTCTACCCCCGCTCCTTCTGCCTCCAAACCTTCCTAATCCGAGCTTCGTGGAGCACCCCACGCCGGTGAGTGGCAGGATCCGCCACCACCTCCGCCACTGGCCCGACATTACATCGGACAAATGGGTGCTGCAGATCGTCCGCAGGGGCTACTCCCTTCCCTTTCAGTCTTCTCCCCCGGCCATGCCACCTCGGTGCCACCGCATGTCGGGTGATCATTTGGTTTTTCTCCAACAGGATGTCACGCCCCTCTTGGCCAAGGGGGCCATTGACTACGTCCCTGGGCGGGAAGTAGGGAGTGGTGGTTGTTCCCTCTACTTTCTAGTCCCCAAGAAGGACCCCATCTTGGACCATCGCGACGTCAATCGCTTCCTCCGGAAGAAGTTCAAAATGCTGGCTCTGGCTGCCCTCGACCCTGGAGACTGGATGGTAGCGTTGGACTTGCAGGATACATATTTTCACATCCCTGTCCTGCCGGCCCACCGGCGTTGTATGACGTTCATGGTTGGCCAGGAGCATTTTCAGTTCACCGTGCTCCCCTTCGGCCTTACCAGTGTCCCTCGGTTATTCACAAAAGTGATGGCAGTGGTCGCAGTTCACCTGCGCAGGTAAGGAGTCAGTCTTCCCCTACCTCGACGACTGTCTGTTGAAGGCGGGCTCGCCCCAGGCAGTCGTCACCCACCTTCAGACTACGGCCGACCTCCTGCATTTGCTGGGGTTCTCCATCAACGTGCTGAAGTTGCACCTGAGTCCTTCTGAGAAGCTCCCCTTTATTGGAGCGGTTCTGGGTTCAGCGGGGTTTCGGGTTTATCCTCTCAAGCAGCAAGTCTGGGATATTCAGGCTATGATTCCGATCTTTCGGCCTTTATCCCGGCTTTCAGTCAGGATGACCCTCAGGCTCCAGGGCCTGATTGCCTTCTGCATCCTGCTAGTGCAACATGCTATGTGGCATATGCGGACTCTGCAGTTGGACCTGAAGTTCCAGTGGGTGCAGCATCAGGGCAACCTGTCTGATCATGTCCAGATCTCGGAGGACACTGCATGACAGTTGCAGTGGTGGCTCACAAATCGTGAATGGGTCAATGGCAGATCCCTCTCCCGTCCCCCACTGGAGCACACAGTGGTGACGGATGCTTCCCTTCTAGGATGGGGAGGCCACTTGGGAGAGGCAGAGATCAGAGACCTCTGGTCTCTGGCGGAGTCCCTTTTAGAGCTGCCCGCGATCAGACTTGCACTGAAGGCAATCCTTCCCTCTGTGCACGGAAGTGTAGTGCAGGTGTTCATGGACAACACCATTGTCATGTGGTATTGCAACAAACAGGGCATATGGGGTTGTGGACCCTATGTCAGGAGGCTCAGTGCCTCTGGACATGGCTGGAACATCAAGGCATTACCTTGGTGGTTCAACACCTAGTAGGTTCTCTGAACGCCAGGGGGGATGAACTCATCGGCCGTTGCATGAGGGATCACGAATGGCGTCTGAACTCAGACGTGGTGCAAGGTCTCTTTCTGCAGTGGGGAGAAACCTGGTTATATCTATTCGCCATAGAAGAGAATGTTCAGTTTAATCAGTTCTAGCGTGGGTATTTCCCAGGCGGCACTCGCTCGGAGATGTTTTTCGTCTCTAGTGAAGCTGCGGTCTGTTGTACGCCTTTCCGCCTATATCACTTCTGCCCAAACCACTTCTGCCCAGAGTGCTGATGATGATCAGGCGCGACCGGGTTCAAGTCATTCTTGTGGCTCCGGACTGGGCTCGACGAGTTTGGTATCCCTAGCTCCTCAATATGAGCATCGATCCCCCGATCCATCTGCCTTTTCGGGAGGATCTTCTGTCGCAGCAGCAGTGGACAGTCCTCCACCCGAACCTGTCCAGCCTCCACCTCCATGCGTGGAGATTGAGCAGCGACAGTTGACGGCTTTCGACCTTCCTCATGAAGTCTGTAATGTCATTCTGGCAGCCAAGCGTCCCTCCACTAAAACGGTATACGCATGCCGATGGAACAAATTTGTGGCATGGTGTACAGCAAAGGCTGTGGATCCCTTTTCTGCCCCTCTTTCTGAGGTTCTTCTGATCCTTCTATCTTTACCCCAGCAGGGCTCTGCTCTGGGCACTATCAAAGGTTATCTTTCTGCCATCTCTGCCTTTCTAAGTCTTCCTGATCAGGCTTCTCTTAAGTCCCCGGTTGTTAACCGTTTCCTCAAAGGCATTACACACACGTTTCTTCCTGTGCCTTTCATAATGCCTCAGTGGGACTTGAATCTTGTCTTGACTTTCTTAATGTGCGTTCCCTTTGAGCCCCTTCATTACTGTCCCCTATGTCTTCTCACCTTAAAGACCGCTTTCCTGGTAGCTGTGACCTCTATCAGAAGAGTGAGAGAGCTCCAGGCTCTTTCTTCCAAACCTCCTTTCCGTTCAGTTCATCCAGGCAAGGTGGTTCGAAGGTCCCGTCCTTCTTTCTTGCCAATGGTTGTCACGCCCTTCCACATCTGGCAGACCATCACTTTGCCCACCTTCTTTCCGCTTCCGCATCCTTCCAGGGAAGAGGAGAGGCTCCACCGTCTGGACCCAAAACGTGCGCTTGCATTCTATCTGCAGCGGGCATAACAGTTCCTGGTGGATGATCAGCTCTTTGTTGGCTATGTGGGGGCCAAAAAAGGTTGGGCTGTGCACAAACGGACCATTTCCTATTGGTCGTTCTGTGCATCAAAGCATGTTACTCCTTGGCCAAAAAGGTGCCTCCTGTAGGACTGTGTGCCCATTCGACAAGGGCAACTGTAGCTACTACTGCCTTGAGACGCGGCTTTCCCTTGCAGGACAGCAGCTACGTGGGCCTCACTGCACACGACTACCAAGCACTACTGCCTGGACAGTCAAGTCCGGAGAGACAACTTCTTTGGCCGTTCTGTTCCCTGTGACTTCCTGGTGTGATTTTGTTTGCAGACCCTCCACCGGGGTTGGTATTGCTGGGGTATCTATTCTAAGGTAAGGAATCTATCACGAACGTGTCTCTTTCAGATGCACAAGTTACTACTTGTGTAATGATATATCTGTAAGAGAGGTTAGTTTGTGATAGATTCTATACCACTACACCTATCCTCCCCGTTCTGCAAACTGATTACTAGCGTTAAGGTCATCCCCTTTTAGGTGGTCAGTATCTTACCTGGCTCTACGTTCGTGGCGCGTAAAGTCGTGTACAGAACTGAAGTCGGCGCGCATGGGTGGCGCCTAAGTAGTCTCCGTGACGTCATCTCAGCGCTCACGACGCCAGTGTGGACGCAGAGCCACAGGGCGCCACCTACTGACGCTCAGGGGTACTGCTAAGCAAAACTTTCCGGATCCAGTCGGACACGTGGGGATATTCTAAGGTAAGGAGTCTATCACTTACTAATGTCTCTTACAGGAATATCGTTACACAAGTAGTAACTTGTGCGTTACCATAAAGGGGAGTGTAAAAATTCATCCTGCCTAACCCTAGCTTCTTCCTTACAGAGGTCCAGACAGAAACTGCTGCCCCAGGGTCTTAATTGTAACTTTTTTGTATACTAACTAGATTCATTGTATCTCAACAGCCAATTTGGGGCCTCTCTCTTGCAGCAATACAAATACATCCGGGGAAGTATCACTTCTCCACCGGTTCACAACCTTTCCTCCAAGTAATCTCCAAATGTATCGGATTGCTGCAGCCCAGTAGTACATTTTTAAATCTGGGACATTCCCCCCCCACCTCCCTCCCTCCCCTCAACACAGGAGCTAAATTCTTTTCCACGATCTTGCCCAGTTCCGAGGTTAAGGTGACCCCTAGAGATAAACTGCAGATTAGGTCACTCGTGGATCCGGTAAGCAGATCTTGCTATTGATGACTATTTGAGTTTTCTCCCGATTGAGCAGGTAACTAGAAACCACCTGGAGCGTTTGGACTCAATCTCTATCTCCCTTAAGGCTTCAAGTGAGTTAGCTGCCGTTATCACAAGATCATTCGCGTACTCCCAGTATTTTGCTCTCGAAGCCTTGTGGCCGGATAGGCTGGATTCCTATATAAGCCTCATTTTTCCTAATTAAGGTGTCTATATAGAGTGCTAATAAAAGGGATGTATAGGAACACCACTGTCTAGTCCCCTCGTGTGATAAAGATAGGGTCACTATGTCACCCATTAAACGAAGGGCGCGGGGGCTCTATATAATGCCTGCATGGCCTCGATAAACCCCTTTCCGACCCCTACCTTCTCAAGAGCGGCCTATTGAACGCTTTCTCTGCATCAAGTAAAATAAAAGCCATAGGGTCTAACCCTGGGTGTAGTGTGCATATTGGGGCTAGGCGAAGCACCACAAAGAGTGTTGCAATCTACGCCCACCCACACACTTCGCGTAGCCCCACTATGCGCCGCCCGCCTCCCATGCGCCCTCTTCTAAATGCCCAAAATAATGTTAAGCACTGTAAAACTAATTAAAAAGGACTTACCTGAGATGCAGCGTCCCGGGGCACCCTCTACCTGTGGTGAGCCAACTTCTTCAAGACAAATGCGCGGGTGCCCGCGCCATCTTGTCTCCCACCCATTTGCTTTCTAATTATTCAGCTTTGTGCTCACACTCTGTAGCTCTCATATTTTATTTTTACATGTAAGGCTGGGTCCTTGTGATGGAAGAGAGGCTTGGCCCAAATCATTGTCAAATTGACAAAGTGCCTCCATCACTCTTTACTTGGCTACTTTAGAGCACAAACTATACATCTGTTTGTGTCAAGAAGATCAGTATTTCAATTAAATTCATAACCTACTTTGTTGCGCATGATTGTTTAGGATAATACATGAGAGCAACCTACATGAATACGTCACTTTGTTACACAGCTTCAGTATTCACACGTTCATTGATTAAATAAATCTTTATTTTATTCAGTGACATCCCAAATATAATTAAAAGATTGTTGAGGCCATCACAGTGGGAGTAGAAAAGTGCTCAAAAGTAGTGGATTTAAAATGTAATAATTTGTTGGTAGATAACTCATTTTTATTTACAAAAGTTATTTTTTCATACAACATCAGAACTAGAATTATTATTGCATCATAGATAGTATCATAGAAATTAATTTATTTTTGTCATTTTTTCACATTGCCTGCTCTCACTGGAGTTTAAGATGACATTTAAGGTCATCTAATCTTTTTAGACTTTACAGAGCTCCTGTCCTAAGACATGCCTGAAATTGAAGTGGCTCTAAAATAAGCTGGTGAGCCATAACAAGGTTTCGAGCCTAGTGGAATGTTATTAATTGTAGCTGATCTGAAGACCTCTTTCCTATATTGTATGTAAAAGAAATTGAGGAATAAAATCAACCACTTGGATATAGAGTCTACTTATCTGAAAGAGACACGTTAGTGATCGATTCCTTACCTTCGAATATCTCCAGGCGTCAGACTGGATCTGGAATGTTTTGCTTAGCACTACCCTTGCGCATCAGTAGGTGGCGTCCTGCAGCTCCACGTCCGTCACTGGCGTCGTCCGCACCGAGATGACGTCACAGAGAGTACTTAGGCGCCACCAATGCGCGCTGACGTCAATTATTTCTTTTTCCGCACCAGTAAGCGCAGATTCGTATTAAGCACGTACCTTGGTCTCTTTTGACCACTATTTTGAGACTTTTTGTCTCCCCAACCTTCTCTTGGTGCACGTAGGGATGCCCGGTTTGAAGTCCTGTGGGACCTGTCGCCGAAACATGTTGGTAGCGGACCCCCACAATGTTTGCCTCTCCTGCCTGGAGGCCGACCACGACTCCCGGGACTGCCGTGCCATGGCCCCCAAGGCCTTACGGGAGCGGCCTCGGAAACTGCTGGAGGTCCAGCATACATCGGATCGCCGCTCCCGGTCTAGGGGCCGCTCCCGGGACCGGAGACGTCCCTCCTTGGACTCCAAATCTTCGCCCTCGGATTCCGGTAAGCGTCGCCATAAAAAGAAGTCGAAGAAGTATGTTCGCTCTCCGACGCCCCCCCCCCCCATCGCTCCTAGGAGGCGGAGAGTTCCGCAGCATAACTGCCATGCCCGGGTCTGTTGGCCACTCCCGAACAGATGCTGCTTTGGATCGCCTTTACGTGCCTCGGGCTCCCGCCGGTGTGCCTTTCTGGCCCCGCGGACCCGTGTCCAGATCCTCCTGGCCCGGCGGCTCCGCCATTGGCTCCAGCCCCGGCGCCACAGGATCCTGAGCCGCTGGCTCCGGCCCCGGCGCCACGAGGAGCAGCGTTGCCGGCTCCGGCCCCGGCGCCACCCTCTGCTACAGCCCCGGCGCCACCCTCTGCTACAGCCCCGGAGACACCCTCTGCTCCAGCCTCGGATCCGCCCTCTGCGTCACCCTCGACTCCGACCCTGCACCGTTTATCCCACCACTACACTGGTTCCCAGACTATTTTATTCCGGCTTGGGATCCGCATTGGAAACAGCCGCCTGTCCGGCCCCTCCAGCGCCGTTCCATCTCCGGCCCCTCCAGCGCGTTCCATCTCTGGCCCCTCCAGCTCCGTTCCATCTCTGGCCCCGGCTCTGCCTCTGCGTCCAGCTCCCTCCACGCCAGAGGCGGACAATGACTGGTAGGGGTTCGAGGACCCGCTTGCTCTGCAATGTGACTCTGAGCTCGATTGGGTTGGATGACTTGGAGGATGCAGGCATCCTTGATGTCTCTTCTGACCCGGGCTTTGCCTCCCTCCCGCCCACAATGGAGAAGGGTGTCTCCTATATGGTGGTCCTCCGTCGGGCTGCTGAGGCCCTCAATCTTGACCTCCCCACAGTGGCCCTCAAGACCAACCTCCTTACCGAGGTGCTCCAGCTGGCGTCTACCTCAGCGGAGCCGCTGTTTCCTTTTAATGACGCTCTTACAGAGGTCCTCTTGGGCATCTGGGCGAGGCCAGCCACGGGGGCCCCGGTGGATAAAAACGTCGCTAGACGCCACCGACCGGCGCCAGGTGACCCCGCTTTCTTGACCACTCGCCCAACGCCTGAGAGCCAGGTCATTCAGGCCTTGACGTTGCAGAGGACCTTTCCCACAGCCCCGCCGGATAAGGACCAGTTTGGGAAGCGCTTGTTCTCCTCGGCCAGCCTGGTTGTTGAAGGCAGGCTCGCCCCAGGCAGTCGCGAACCACCTTCAGACTACTGCCGACCTCCTACATTTGCTAGGGTTCTCCCTCAACGTGCCGAAGTCGCACCTGAGTCCCTCTCAGAAGCACCCTTCATCTGAGGGGTTCTGAGCTCAACGCAGTTTCGTGTTCAGCCTCCCGAGCAGCAAGTCTGGGATATTCAGGCTATGATTCCGATCTTTCAGCCTCTTTGCCATGTTTCAGTCAGGATGACCCTCCAGCTCCTGGACCTGATGGCCTCCCGCACACTGTTAATGCAACATGCCAGGTGGCATATGCGGGCTCTGCAGTGGGACCTGAAGTTCCAGTGGGCACAGCATCAGGGCAACCTGTCCGATCATGTCCAGATCTCGGAGGGCACTGCACTACATCTGCAGTTGTGGCTCACAAATCGCGATTGGGTCAATGGCAGATCCCTCTCCCTTCCCCACCTGGAGCACACAGTGGTGAAGGATGCGTCCCTCCTAGGATGGGGAGGCCACTTGAGAGAGGCCTCTGGTCTCCGGCGAAGTCCTGGCTCCATATCAGCCTTCTGGAGCTGCGGGCGTTCCGACTTGCACTGAAGGCATTCCTTACCTCTGTCCCGGGAAGTATAGTGCAGGTGTCCACGGACAACACCACCGCCACATGGTTTTGGCACAAAAAGGGCGGGGTGGGGACCTGGACCCTATGTCAGGAGGCTCTGCGCCTCTGGACATGGCTGGAACGTCAAGGCATTACCTTGGTGGTTGTAAAGGGGGGTCAGGAATGGACTGGACACGTTGCCTTGGTAAAGAGGGTTTTATTTTAACATAAAGTTTCTTTTTCCTGAAAGTGAGTCTCTCCTTGGCAAACCCTGCAGGATCCGTGATGTCGGCTGGGTTGGGGTGTTCTTTCCGTCTATCGGTTTGTGTCAGGCGGGCACTTCTTCCCAAAGGACCTCTCGCAGGGGATATGTCGGAAACAAAATAACAGAAAAAGGACCAATTACTGCCACGTCCTACTACTCTTTTATTCCCAGGAGCCAAGGGAGTGAGGGGTCACCTATAAGTGCTGCAGTTTTTATAGAGCTCAAGTGATAGACGTGAGGGTCGGTATTCTTAAGGGGAAGGGTAGTGTTGGGATACTAGGGAGGTGATAGTTTTCTTAATGCGGGTGAGTTTCCCCGTCGTCCCACCCAGTTCGAGATACGGTCCCGTACCTGTCGGAGCCACACTCCTCCCTCGGGAGCGTGGCACGGCGCTGCGCGGTCTCGTTGGCCTCCTGGCACGTCTTCTTCGGACAGGGCTTCACCTTTCTCCAGCTCGTCTGCTTCTCGTCCTCGCGTTGTTGTTTCCACGTCCCGGCGGCGTTCTTCCTCCACGCTCTCCTCTCTCCGTTCCTCTCCTCCGGTGGTGATGTCACCCGCCGACCTCCAAGGTTCCGGTCCTTTATCCAATGAAAGGAAGGCAACGTCACAAGGGGCAGTCCCGGTGTCCTGCTCTGTATTCCAGTTAAAGGAGCCGTGTTGTTTTTCTTGTGACGATGTTCCCCACGTGAAAGGCTCGTCCTGCGAAGAAGGAGCAACCATTTCTTCAGTATTAACAGACCACCAGTTACCGTCATTACTGTAGTCCTGACTATCAGTCATTGTCCCGGTCACCTGGTTACATACCTCCCCCCCTGGGTTCTCCCGATCGGGGAGAAGGGGCGATCTAGACAAAAAGTCCGCATTAGCGTTGTCCTTGCCCTTGCGGTGTTTTATGACAAAGGAAAAGGGCTGAAGGAACAAGGACCACCTGAGAACCCTGGGATTGAGGGATATGTTCCTTTGCATCCATTGCAACGGGGCATGGTCCGTGTAGAGTACAAATGGACGTCCCTCCAGATAATACCTTAGTTTATCCACAGCCCACCTAATAGCTAAGCATTCTCGTTCAATCGTGGGATATTTCCTTTCCCTGGGGTGCAATTTACGACTTAGGAACAGGACAGGGTGTTCAATACCATCCCCCCCCTCCTGCGACAACACAGCCCCAATTCCTACCTCAGAGGCATCAGTTGCCAACGAAAATGGTTTGTTGTAGTCAGGAGGTATCAGCACTGGGTTCGTAGTGATAGCTCTTTTTAGTGCCTCAAATGCTTCCCTAGCCTCCCGGGAGGGTTGACTCAACTGAGAGGGTTTGGCAGCCTGACTGAGGAGATCTGTCAAGGGACTGGCTGTGGCCGCAAAATTCTCAATAAAGCGTCTATAGTATCCAATGAGGCCTAGGAATCCCCTTAAGTCTCTTTTGGTGGAAGGGAAAGGGGTCTGCATGATAGCCTTAACCTTCTCTTCTTGTGGGGCGATGACTCCCTCCCCTAGCAGAAATCCTAAATACTTTACCCTGGGAAACGCGGCTCTTGACTTTTTAGCGTTGACATGTAAACCTGCGTTGTTCAGGGCCTGTAGGACCTTCTGTACATGTCTCAAATGTTCTTCCCAGGTCTTACTGAATATCACTATGTCGTCTAGGTAGACGGAGCAATACTGTTTCAGGTCTGATAGGACTCGGTTCATTAACCTTTGAAAGGTGGCTGGTGCCCCATGCAAGCCAAAGGGCAATACATTGAACTCGTAGAGTCCTTCCTCTGTGGCAAAGGCAGTTTTTTTCCTGTCCTCCTCTCTCAGGGGCACCTGCCAATAGCCTTTGGTAAGGTCTAGCGTTGTTATATATCTTGCCTCTCCAATCCGTTCAACTAGCTCGTCCACTTGTGGTATGGGATAGGCGTCGAAGGCCGAAATGGCATTCAAAGCCCTGAAATCCATACAAAAACGAGTGGAACCATCGGGTTTTGGGATCATCACTATGGGAGACGACCAGTTACTGTGAGAGGGCCTGATGACTCCCAATTTGAGCATTACTTCCACCTCTCTTTTGACATCCCCTCTCCTAGCGGCCGGAATCCTATATGGCCGTTGTTTGATTATCTTCCCTTCCTCTGTCTGTATTTGGTGTTCTGTCAGATGAGTCAGCCCAGGGGTATCTGAGAATATGGAAGAAAAGGGATTGAGAGTCCTTAACAAACTTTCCTTTTCTTGTTCCGTTAACTCAGGGTTGACCGGTAACTGTTCCAAGGTACTTAATGAATCACAGACCGGTAAACCAAAATGGGCTGCTTTAGGAGGGGGTCCTATCCATTTTTTTAGAAGGTTTATGTGGAAGGTTTGGCTTCTGGAGGGCGATAACTGGACTCTATATGTAGTTCGGCCTATGGTTTCTATCACGGGGTAGGGACCTAGCCATTCGCTTTTAAACTTCTGTGTAGAAGAAGGAAACAGCACCAACACCAAATCGCCCTTGTCTAGAGTGCGCCATTTTTTTCCCTTATCGTAATAGAATTTCTGTTTGCGTTGTTGTAGTTCTGCATGGGAATATGCCAAATCCCTGAGCTTTCCCAACTTGGACTGGAGTTGTTGGGTATATTCCAAGAGAGATCTTTGTTCCTCTATGCCTTCCTGCTCCCATGCTTCCTTGGTTATCTCTAGGAGGGACCTGGGTTGCCTTCCGTACAACAACTCAAAAGAGGAACATCCCAAACTGCTCTGTACTTGAGCCCTCAACACATATAGTGCTAAGGGAAGAAGTCTGTCCCATTCCTTGCTTTCTACAGTTAGCATCTTCTTCAAGGTTGTTTTCAATGATCTGTTATACCTCTCAACGAGGCCATCCGTCTGAGGATGATATGCTGAAGTTTTAATTTGATGCACATCTAACAGTTTGCACACTTCCTTCATCAACTTTGATACAAAAGGGGTACCCTGATCCGTAAGGATCTCTTTAGGGAATCCTACTCTCGCGAATAGTTCAACTATTCTATCCGCTATATTCCTGGTGGTGGGAGCCTTCAATGCAAAAGCCTCAGGGAACCTAGTGTGATAATCCACTATAACCAATGCATAAGTGTTTCCGCTGGAAGACCGGGGTAAGGGACCGATAAGGTCCATCCCCACCCTTTCAAACGGTTTGCCTATGAGAGGCATCGGTTGCATAGGGACAGCTTGGGGGCGTGTCAAGTTTTTCTTTTGACAGATGGCACATTTCTTGCAGTATAATTCCGCCTCTTTGTAAAGGCCGGGCCAAAAGAAATGTCGTACAATATTCTGGGTGGTTTTCTCGGCCCCGGAATGACCTGCTGTGAGATGTGCATGGGCGTAATACAGGATCTGTTCCCTGAAAGCACATGGTACCACTAACTGAAGGTCATCCCCTGCCTTTCCTTCTCGATACAGTAAATCATTCTGTATCACGAATCTGGGATATGTTGCAGGGGTAAGAGTTTGTGCCACATGAGCGGCCTCCCACGCGTTCATAAGTGTCGCGTCGTTAGCCTGTGCAAACCTGAAATTCCGATCCAATACCCACGGTTCCTTTACTATGTATGCATTTGCTGTTTTGCCCTGAGATGACAATTTATCCTGAAAAAGGGACATAAAGTCTGGGTTATCAATGCCCAAAATTATATCTTCAGGCAAAGTGGATATGACCCCAACTTTGATTTGTACTGGGGCTCTACCCTGAGGTTCAATGACCAATTGAGCTACAGGATACGGTCGCACGTCGCCATGGACGCACCGTATGTGTACTTGTTCGTTAGGCATGATCTGTGTAGGTCTGACTAGTTTCTCCTGTACTACAGACTGTCGGCACCCTGAGTCTAACAACCCCCGTATAGTCTTATCATTAATCCTGATACGTACATAGAACGATGGTCCCATTTCTGCAGAGTACATTACAGCTCGGGGAATATAGCCAACCTCCATGGGTTCTTCGGCTGGTTTTCTTTTTGGACACATCCGGGCTATGTGTCCCCACTCCCCGCAGTCAAAGCACTGGGGCCCCTTCAACGTTACGTTATCCACCCTCCTTGGTTTTTGCCTGACAGGAGGGGGTAGCTCCGGTTTCTTTTTATCATTTCTCATCGTGACCGGAGGTTTGCTGGGTTTTTCAGAGTCCCAAGTAAAAGTTCTGGGTTGGGCTCGGGAATAGTTGGTGGCCATTTCAATGGCTTGGGCTACGGTCAAACCAGAGTGTTGGCGTAGCCACCTTTGCGTTCCGTACGGCAAGGCCTCCATGAATTGTTCTAGTACTATACTGTCCATAACATCTTCTTTGCTTCTTTGTCCAGGCTTAAGCCATTTTTCTGCCGCCATCTTCAGTCTTAAATACAGAGTTTTGGGGTTTTCCCCAGCTACTCCTCTTTCCTTTCTAAACCGGACACGGTAGGCCTCGGGGTCTAGTCCTAGATGATCCAGGATAACTTCCTTAATGGTGGCATATGGAGTGTTTCCGGCATGATTAGCCACTTGGTAGGCGGCTTGAGCTTCCCCAGATAACAACGGGGCTAAGAAAAAGGGCCTCTTCTCTGGAGGCCAACCACACGCTTGGGCTGCTCTCTCAAAATTCGAGAGAAAAGCGTCCGGATCTTCCCCGGGCACGTACTTTTGTAAGGCTACACCGGATGGATGGGGACTTCCGACCCTACGGTCTGCACCGAGTACCGGGGTTTGGGCCACTTTCTGCAGGCCCTCTATCTGGGCACTTAGAGCATTCTTAAACAGTTCACGATCAGCATCCGCTACCGTTATCTGATTTTTTATAGCCCATTCCAGCTTGTCTTGTCCGTCGATAAGGTGTTGGATTACTTGATCCATCAGTGATTGCTGGTGGGGGTCAGGCGATCCCACTTCTGACACCACTTGTAAAGGGGGGTCAGGAATGGACTGGACACGTTGCCTTGTTAAAGAGGGTTTTATTTTAACATAAAGTTTCTTTTTCCTGAAAGTGAGTCTCTCCTTGGCAAACCCTGCAGGATCCGTGATGTCGGCTGGGTTGGGGTGTTCTTTCCGTCTATCGGTTTGTGTCAGGCGGGCACTTCTTCCCAAAGGACCTCTCGCAGGGGATATGTCGGAAACAAAATAACAGAAAAAGGACCAATTACTGCCACGTCCTACTACTCTTTTATTCCCAGGAGCCAAGGGAGTGAGGGGTCACCTATAAGTGCTGCAGTTTTTATAGAGCTCAAGTGATAGACGTGAGGGTCGGTATTCTTAAGGGGAAGGGTAGTGTTGGGATACTAGGGAGGTGATAGTTTTCTTAATGCGGGTGAGTTTCCCCGTCGTCCCACCCAGTTCGAGATACGGTCCCGTACCTGTCGGAGCCACACTCCTCCCTCGGGAGCGTGGCACGGCGCTGCGCGGTCTCGTTGGCCTCCTGGCACGTCTTCTTCGGACAGGGCTTCACCTTTCTCCAGCTCGTCTGCTTCTCGTCCTCGCGTTGTTGTTTCCACGTCCCGGCGGCGTTCTTCCTCCACTCTCTCCTCTCTCCGTTCCTCTCCTCCGGTGGTGATGTCACCCGCCGACCTCCAAGGTTCCGGTCCTTTATCCAATGAAAGGAAGGCAACGTCACAAGGGGCAGTCCCGGTGTCCTGCTCTGTATTCCAGTTAAAGGAGCCGTGTTGTTTTTCTTGTGACGATGTTCCCCACGTGAAAGGCTCGTCCTGCGAAGAAGGAGCAACCATTTCTTCAGTATTAACAGACCACCAGTTACCGTCATTACTGTAGTCCTGACTATCAGTCATTGTCCCGGTCACCTGGTTACAGTGGTTTAACACCTGGCAGGTTCTCTAAACGCCAGGGCGGACGAACTCAGCCGCCGGTGCTTGATGGATCACGAATGGCGTCTGCACTCGGACGTGGCGAAAGGTCTCTTTCTGCAGTGGGGAGAGCCTTGGTTAGATCTATTCGCCACCGATGAGAACGCACAATGTCATCAGTTCGGCGCGTTGGAATTTCTAAGGCGGCACTCGCTCGGAGACGCTTTTCTTCTCGAGTGGAGCTGCTGTCTGTTGTACGCTTTTCCGCCTATACCACTTCTGCCCAGAGTGCTGAAGAAGATCAGGAGCGACCGGGCTCAAGTTATTCTTGTGGCTCTGGACTGGGCTTGAAGAGTATGGTATTCCGAGCTACTCAGTATGAGCATCGATCCCCTGATCCATCTGCCTCTTCAGGAGGATCTTCTGTTGCAGCAGCAGGGGACGGTCCTCCACCGGAACCTGTCCAGCCTTCACCTCCATGCGTGGAGATTGAGCGGCGAGAGTTGACAGCTTTCGACTGTGAGAAGTTAGCCTGGTATATGTTGTCCTTTAGTTCTAGTGGGCACCTTGCACCAGTCTAATCAACCCTTATTGATGGTGGTTGTAAAGTCCACCTTATAGAAAGCTATACTAGTGGTAGCATGGACCACCAGTCATCAGGCTAAGACTTCAGAGAGTGTATTAAGAAGTAGTTTTACCAATTATAATCCCTTGAGTACCAAATGAAAGGACACCACACAAGGTATATATCAAATATATATGTATTTATTCTAAACACAACCCTTCTGCACTCTTTGAGGTTAGAGGTAAAAATACAATACAAGACACAGAGTTAATATACGATAAGTTGCACAGTGTTCTAAAAAAGTGGTATAAGAACCACAAGAGAATTAGTAAGCAGGCCTGGGGCCTGTGGAATCGCTGGGGCAACTCTAAACAACCAAAGGTTAGGAAGTAGGAGGCCCACGGGAGAAGCGTGCAGTGTCTAAACACAGACGCGGGTTACCATTGACTTTCTATGGGAAACGTAGAAGTTATAAATATACAATTTAAGGACACTTCTGGATGGACTACGATGGAACCCATTTAAACTAGGACACTTCGAGAGTCAAGACCCACGGGAGCACCGGAGTACTCGTGTTACCTCAACCAGGGAAGCTGGCTGCGTAGGTGTCTTTTCGGGTCGGGTTTCGTCGTCTTTTTCAATGGAGAGCTGCAAAGAACTGCTGCAGGCGACCAGAGGAAAAGTGTCCGGGTGGATCCAAGGGTGGATCGAAGATCTGTAGAACCTGAAAGCAGAAGGGACAGAGTCTGGGTCACTTGCCAGTGACCAGGATGGAACCAGGAAGGAACCAGGCGATGTCTGGTGATTTCAGGTGAAGATGTGAAGTTTGACTCTTCAGCCACGAAGATCAGGAGGGGTCGACGACGACCAGGAACAGGATTCGAGCTTTCCCACAAAGGATCTAGTTGACTGCAGTGTCGGTATCCGGACTGGGCCCAACAAGCCTTGGCAAACGCAACCCATGCAGGATGTCAAGAATGGCTTCGGTGCAGACCAGCAAGGTCTGAGGAATTTCTCCTTTGTAGGGAAGTTGGAACAAGCCTGGAGCAACCAGGAAAGCAGGTTAGATGTAATAAAAAGTCTTCAGAGGGCTCATTAGCCAACGGACCAGGAACCGAGAAGACGCGTCGAGCTCAAATGCAAGAGCGGGCCCCACGGGACACTCGTGTTATGTTATGTTATATATTTCTTGTAGTGCGCACTGCTAGTCAAGACTGTCCTGGCGCGAAAAGGGATTCAGTGTCAGAAAGTAACAAAGGGATAACATAACAGGAGAGAAGATGTGCATTTACATAAATTGCTTGAATAAGTGAGTCTTAAGGTGTTTTTTAAAATAAGTGAGGTTAGTCGTGTGTCTCAAATGGTCAGGGAGGCTATTCCATAGCTGTGC
Organism: Lissotriton vulgaris; assembly: GCF_964263255.1. Classification (NCBI taxonomy): domain Eukaryota; kingdom Metazoa; phylum Chordata; class Amphibia; order Caudata; family Salamandridae; genus Lissotriton; species Lissotriton vulgaris. The sequence continues at coordinate 7,840,270 of NC_141690.1, forward strand.
GGCTATGACCGTCATGGATTTTCCTCCCAGACGAGCTCTCTTAAATCTCGGAGTGACCAAATGTCTGAGAGAGGCCGATCTCAATTGTCGCGGGGGATGATAGAAGGCAAACCTGGCACTGAGGTATGGTGGGCAAGGACCATGTAAGGCCTTAAAGGCCAGTGATAGGACCTTGAAGCGCACTCTGAGAGCAACTGGAAGCCAATGAAGATTCGCCAGTTGTCTTCGTACACTATGGCATTTAGGGATGTTGAATAGGAGCCTCACTGTCGCGTTCTGGACTACCTGCAATCTGCGGAGCAGGAAATCAGGAGCGCCCACGTAAAGTGCATTAGCGTAATCCAGGCGCGACAGGATGAGTGCTCTAGCCACTGTTTCCTTCGCTTCCTGGGGGAGAAGAGGAAAGAACTTCCGGAGGGTGATCAGGGTCCCATAACAGGTTCCCGCCAGTCTCGAGATCTGGTCTCGGAAGCACAGGTCAGCGCCAAACCAAATCCCAAGGTTCTTAGCAACTCCACAGTTTCCAGGTGGGCAGGGCAGTCCAATGGGCCAGATGGAATCCCTGAATCCCACCGGGAATTGGCCATACAGGAGAATCTCCGACTTGTCCTCGTTACACTTGAGCTCCGCCTTGGCTAGCCAAGCAAATACTGAGGACAAGCAGGATTGGACTCTCAACGTGTCAAGGTTGTCCTTGTCCCAAGTGAAGAGAAGCTGGGTGTCATCGGCATAGGCCATTATTTTGGCACCCAGACTCTCTGCAAGATATACCAGGGGGGTCAGATATACATTGAAGAGCAGGGGGCTTAGAGTCGACCCTTGGGGGACCCCAGTGTCCACCCCGCTAATCGATGACTGGTAGGGAGGGAGCCAGATTTGTTGAGAGCGGTCCGTGAGGAAGGATTTAACCCACTTGAGAGCGGCACCAGTAATGCCAATATCCTCTAGTCTAGAGATTAGCTGGGCATGTGGGACCGTGTCGAACGCGGCAGAGAGGTCCAATAGAATTAGGGCCGCTCTGCCGCCTCCGTCCAAACAATCCCTAATGGCCTCGGTAACCTCCACCAGCGCGGTCTCAGTGCTGAAGGTGGAGCGAAAACCTGACTGGGCTGAGTGTAATGCCCCCGTAGACTCCACAAACCTCTCGAGCTGACGGAATGCCACTTTCTCACATACTTTGGCTATTGCTGGAAGCAGGGAGATGGGTCTGTAGTTAGATGCATCCAGGGGGTCTGCGGAGGGTTTTTTTAAAAGTGGAAGAAGTTTGGCTTGCTTCCACTGAGATGGTACGTTACTTGTAGTAAGGGATTTGTTAACCAGATCAGTAACAATCGGTGCAATGACTTCCGCCACTCCGCTCAACACTCTGGCCGGACAGGGGTCCGCCGGAGAGCCTGATTTAAGCGCCTTTAGAATGGCCAGTACATCCTTCACCTCAACCACTGCGAAAGCGCACTCGTGGAGTGTGGAGGCCTGAGCTTCTGTGCAAATGGTGCTCGGGTCTGGGGCTACTCGTACCCCAATGCACAACTTCGAGATACCTTGGGTGTCGATGCAGTTAGCAAAATGCAGAATGTCCAGGAATTCCGGTCCCACGTCTTTCGTGTCTGCCACGGGTCTCAACTTTGCTGGGATTGAAGGTTGGGGTCAGAGATGTCTGGAAGTCCGTGTCCTGTGTCGCAGATTCTTCGGGATCCGGCGGGAGCCTCGAAAATGCAGACCGTCAAAGTTGCTGTTGGTGCCTGTTTGAACAGTGTGTGATGCAAAAACCACAGTTGATGGACAGAATGCAGAACAATGTCATACATTTACCCCAGTACAGAGATCTGGGCCTTAATCCATCGTTTTTTTGCACTCCACACCACCCCAGTTCAGACATAGCCATATACAAATCAGTCTGACACTGTGCCTCATGGGAACAGTCCAGCCCGAACTGCCAAGCCATGCCTTCCCTGGACCGGAAACAAGCTTCCGAGGACCGGTTCCTGGCATTCCAGCTGTCTTCAGCCCGGCTTGCCTGAATCGAGTGGTGTGTAGTGCATGGGATTCACGTCTGAACATACCTATCCCACTCGGGGGTGACAAATGCAAAAACCACAATTGATGGACAGAATGCAGAACAATGTCATACTTTCACCCCAGTACAGAGATCTGGGACTAAATCTATAGTTTTTTTTGCACTCCACCCCAGTTCAGACATGGCCAGAAACTGGTCCTCGGATGCTTGTTTCTGGTCCAGGGAAGGCGTGGCTTGGCAGTTCGGGCTGGACTGTTCCCATGAGGCACAGGGTCAGACCGATTTGCATATGGCCATGTCTGAACTGGGGTGGTGTGGAGTGCAAAGAAACGATGGATTTAGGCCCAGATCTCTGTACTGGGGTGAATGTATGGCATTGTTCTGCCTTCTGTCCATCGACTGGGGTTTTTGTGTTTGAACAGTGTGGTCACTCCTTGACCACAAGGGAGATGTCTTCTGTCTTCCAGTCGAAATGGCATGTCGAAGGTCCAGGATTTATGTTTCAGAGTTTCTTCCAGGGTAATCTAAAGTCCTAGGGACACAGCTCATAATACTTATACTGAGTTTAGGGGCTGGAGTACCCTTAAGGTCCCTCCTATGGGTGGACCTCGGAAGGGGGTGGTTACACCCTTTCCCTTTGTTCAGTTTTGCACCAGAAATGGGACAGAGTGCCCCAGCAATCGGTTTGCACTGGGAAATGCATGGAGCACCTTGTGTGCTCCAGGCAGTGTCTGGAAAGTATTCATTGAATGCAGTCCTCCCTACCCCAATACACAAAAGCCTGTCTGGGGAGGTGCTGGCACCTCCCTGGACAGGAAAGCTATTGTCCAGGCCTCCCCTGCCGGAGTTTCTTCCAGCAACAGGAGGTCAGACTCTGTCTGTGGCAGCGGCATCCATTTTGTGATGCTGAGGCTCTGTTTAACTTTAACCGGGTAAACAAGTAACTACATGTTTTTTCCCTCTAGAAGGGTGGAATGCTACCCCCGCCGCCAGGACTGGCGGGGGGAATAGTATTCCAAAGTGTTTTCACACCTTACACATGTTTTGATTAAGCCAAACCAAAGTTAGCATTAACCGCAAGGATTATAATGCCCTTAAGAGTATATGGTATGGCTATATCATAGAACAGCTATAAGGAGATGGTTCCGAAAGTTGCAGAGGGGCTCAGCTAATGCTAGGGCACCCTCTCACTTAAAACCAAGCACTCTGCCTTCAGGATTGTTAAGGCCTGCCATAGGAGTGATTTATAGGTGTATATGTGTCTATATGTGTATATATAGATATAAAAAAAAATACATTTATAGAGTGCACTACTCACCCATAAGGGTCTCAAGGTACTGAAGGGGGGTGCGGGGGGGTGCTGCTACTGCTTGAACAGCCAGGTCTTGAGGGGTTTCCTGACGGTGAGATGGTCCTGGGTCAGTCGTAGGTGGGCGGGGAGGTAGTTCCACGAATTGGCAGCCAGGTAGGAGAACAATCTTCCTCCGGTGGTGGTTCTGCGAATCCGTGGGGCGAGGGCGAGGTGAGCGGAGCTAGCAGGTTGGAGTGTAGAACGTGAGGCGGTTGTTGAGGTATTCGGGCCCATGTCGTGGAGCGCTTTTTGTGCGTGTGTGAGGAGCCTGAACGTGATCCTTTTGCTGACGGGGAGCCAGTGTAGATCTCTCAGGTGGGCAGATATGTGGCAGTGGCGAGGGATGTCGTGGATGAGTCATGCGGCTGCGTTCTGTATGCTCTGGAGTCTTTTCTGGAGTTTGGCTGTGGTTCCTGCGTATAGGGCGTTCCTGTAGTCCAGTTGGCTGGTGACAAGGGCCTGGGTGACCGTCTTTCTAGTTCCTGTCGGGATCCACCGGAAGATCTTTAGGAGCATGTGCAGGGTGTTAAAGCATGAGGATGAGATGGCGTTGACTTGCTTGGTCATCGTGAGAGAGGAATCCAGGATGAATCCCAGGTTGCGTGCATGGTCCGTGGGTGTCGGTGCTGTGCCCAGCGCTGTGGGCCACCAGGAATTGTCACAGGTGGATGGGGATGGTCCGAGGATGAGGACCTCCGTCTTGTCTCAGTTCAGTTTCAGATGGCTGAGCTTCATCCATTCCGCGACTCCTCATTCCTTCCTGGAGGTTGATCTTGGCAGTGGCTGGGTCATTGGTGAGGGAGAGTATCAGCTGGGTGTCGTCGGCATAGGAGATGTTGTTGAGGTTGTGTTTGCGTGCTATGGCAGCGAGGGGGCTCATGCAGATATTGAAGAAGATTGGGCTGAGGGAAGAGCCTTGGGGTACGCCGCAGATGATCTCGGTGGGCGCGGAGCGGAAGGGAGGAAGGTGGATTCTCTGGGTTCTGTTGGAGAGGAACGAGGTGATCCAGTTCAGGGCTTTACCTTGGATCCCAGCGTTGTGGAGGCTGGTTATTAGGGTGCGATGGCAGACTGTATCAAAGGCAGTTGAGAGGTCTAGGAGGATGAGAGCGGTTGTTTGTCCGTTGTCAAGCAGGGTCCTGATGTCGTCGGTTGCTGCGATGAGGGGGGGGTCTTAGTGCTGTGGTTGGCTCGAAATCCGGACTGGGATGGGTCAAGGGAGCCATTTGTCTCGAGGAATGCGGTCAGCTGTTTATAGACGGTCTTCTCAATTACTTTTGCGGGGAAGGGAAGAAGAGAGATGGGGCGGACGTTCTTTAGGGTCCGCTGTGGGTTTCTTCAGAAGGGCGTTGATCTCTGCGTGCTTCCAGCTCTCTGGGAAGGTGGCGGACGTGAAGGAGTTGTTTATGACGTTCCGGAGGTTGGGTGCGATGGTGGTGTCGGCTTTGTTGAAGATGTCGTGAGGGCATGAGTCCGAGGAAGAGCCGGAGTGGATGGTGTTCATAACGTGGATGGTGTCTTCAGTGCTGATGGGAGTCCAAGCGTTGAGGGTGGTGCTAGGGGGTGTTGGTTCGGTGGCTGGAGGTGGAGTATGGGCGCTGAAGCTGTTGTGTATATCAGCGATTTTGCAGTAAAAGAACATGGCGAGGGAGTTGCAGAGGTCTTGTGACGGTGTGATGTCGTTGCTGCTGGCGCAGGGGTAGGAGAGCTCTTTTACGATGCCGAAGAGTTCCTTGCTGTTGTGTATGTTGTTCAGCTGCTCTTTGAATGATATCTTTTTGGTGGTGCGGATCAGCTGGTGGTGTTTGCGAGTGGCTTTCTTGAGGGCTGTCAGGTTTTCTGTCGTCTGTTCGCGGCACCAGGTATTCTCGAGGGCTCAGCAGGATTTCTTTGATTCTATGAGGTCGTCTGGGAACTATGTGGCTTTCCTGTTGCCGGCTTGCCTGGAGGGTTCTTCAGTGGTGCGAGGGCATCAGCGCAGTTGCTGATCCACTCTGTGATGTTGCGGGCTGCGTCGTTAGTGTCAGCGATGTCGATTGGTGGGTTCTGGCTCAGTGATGTGGCTAGCTGGTCTGTGGTGACTTTGCTCCATCATCTGTGGGGGATCTGTTGCGGGCGGTGGTGGGAAGTGGCCTTCTTAAAGGTGAAGTGGATGCAGCTGTGGTCGGTCCAGTGTAGTCTGGTGGAGTGACTGAAGGGAACGTGGCCGCTGGCAGAAAAGACGGGGTCGAGCGTGTGGCTGGCGTAGTCAGTGGGGGTGTTCACCAGTTGCTTGAGTCCGAGGTTGGCGAGGTTGTCGAGCAGGGTGGTGGTGGTGGTGTTGTCGTTGTTGTTATCCAGGTGGAAGTTGAGGTCTCCTAGGAGGATGTAGTCGGGGGAGGCGAGGGCATGCGGGCTGATAAAGTCGGCGATGGCTTCACTGAATGGTTTGTGTGGGCCCGGGGGTCTGTAGACGAGGGTGGTCTTTGGGTCAGTGTGGATCTGTAAATGTAGGTGTTAGGTAGCAGGGAGTGTGTTTTCGGAGTTGGTCGTGACGCTGATGGTGTTCCTGTAGATGATGGAGATTCCTCCTCCGGTTTGCTTGATGCGGTCCTTCTGAATGATCTTGTAGCCGTTAAGGATGGCTAAGGCTATGGCGATGTTGGGGGCTGAGGAGGCGTTCATCCAGGTTTCCGTGATGAAGGCGACGTCCGGCACTGTTGTATCGAGGAGGTCCCAGAGTTCGATGGCGTGCTTGTGGTTGGAGCAGGTGTTGAGTAGGATGCACTTGAGGTGGTTGTTGTTGTTGCCTGTTCCTGAGGGTGGTGTGCAGGTTCGGAGGCAGGTGAATTTTCAGGCTTGGCAGGTGAAGGGTTTGTGGATGCGCTTCGGGGTGACTCGGTAGCAGGCGGATGGTCAGCCGGTGTTGAGTGCGTGGAGGGTGGCGGTGTCGTATCTCAGTCTGGTTTCTTGGTTTTGGCGGGGGCAAGGGGTTCTGGCGCTGGGCACGGTCCAGGCGCGGACGGACGTAGACTGGCTTGCCCTTTGACGTGCCAGCGGCGCGCCCACTGTGCGGCCTCCATATGAGGGGCTGTGGGAGGGAGGAGCAACTGAGAGGCGGGAGCAAGGCGGCGAATGGGGCACCAGGGGGGCATGGCCGCAAGGGACGCAGCGACGGTAAAGTGCGAGGGAGTGGAGCGGGTAGGGATGTGACACAGAAGGCAAAAGGGGGAAGGGGTGGAGAGGGCACGAGAGGGCAGAAGGGGCGAGATAAACGAATAAGCGGCAACAAGAAGGCACAAGGGGCGAAATAATCAAATAGGAGGCATCAAGAGGCAAAACTAAAACACAGGCAAATCAGGCAGGCCGGACCGCGGAGCTGAAGAAGCGGTCAGGACTCAGGCACAGCGGGTAGCGGCAGCGGGACAGCGGCACAGGAGGACCATGTGGCGGCTGAGGGGAGCGACCTACCTGGTGATAGGGTCAAGGGTCGCTCTATATAGGTATACTATATCTAAGTAAGGGGTGATTACACCACCTTACCCAGGCTGTGTGAACAGACCTGTGGTGTCAGTTTGGAAGGCAAACCAGGGGTTGCACAATACATGCTGCAGCCCCTGGTAGGCCTAAGGTGCACCTATGCCCTGGGTACCTATGGTACACTATACAGGGGCTCACAAGAGTGACCCAGTAACCAATCTGCTATGTACCTAAAGTACATGGTATCAATTTAGAGAGAGAACAGCTGGGCTGTGGGTCTGAGTAGCAGGTCCACAGCCACACTAAAGTCGAAAAACCAGAGAATCACAGCAAAAAGTGGGTGTAACCATAGGAAGCAGACCCTACTCTCCTAGATCGACCTTTCTCCCGAAGTCTGTAATGTCAATTTTGGAAGCCAGGTGTCCCTCCACTAAAATGGTATACGCCTGCTGATGGAACAAATTTGTGGCGTGGTGCACAGCAAAGGCTGTGGATCCCCTTTCAGACCCTTTTTCTGAGGTTCTTCTGTTTCTCCTATCTTTGGCCCAGCAGGGCTCTGTTCTGGGCACTATCAAAGGATATCTTTCTGCCATTTCCGCCTTCCTAAGGCTTCCTGATTAGCCTTCTCTTTTTAAGTCTCCGGTTGTTAACTGCTTTCTCAAAGGCATTACACACGTTTCCTCATGTGCCTTTCATAATGCCTCAATGGGACTTAAATCTTGTCTTTATTTTTCTGATGTGCGCTTCTTTTGAGCCTCTTCATAACAGTCCTTTACGTCTTCTTACTCTAAAGACTGCTTTCCTGGTAGCCATCACCTCTCCCAGAAGAGTGAGTGGACTCCAGGCTCTTTCTTCTAAACCTCCTTTCCTTTCTGTTCATCCAGGCAAGGTGATTTTAAGACCCGTCCTTCTTTCTTTCCTAAGGTTGTCACTCCCTTCCACATCGGGCAGACCATCTCTTTGCCTACCTTCTTTCCGCCTCCTCATCCTTCCAGGGAAGAGGAGAGGCTCCACCGTCTGGACCCAAAATGTGCGCTTGCTTTCTATCTGTAGCGTACACAACAGTTCGGGGTGGATGATCAGCTCTATGTTGGCTAAGTGGGTGCCAAAAAAGGTCAGGCTGTACGCAAACGCACCATTTCCCGGTGGGTCATTCTGTGCATCAAAGCATGTTACTCCTTGGCCAAGAAGGAGCCTCCTGTGGGGCTGCGTGCCCATTCGACCAGGGCAACTGCAGCCACTACTGCCTTGGGACGTGGTGTTCCCTTGCACGACATTTGTCAGGCAGCTACGTGGGCCTCGCTGCACACATTTACCAAGCACTACTGCCTTGATAGTCCAGTCGGGAGAGACAGCTTCTTTGGCTATTCTGTTCTATGTGACTTCCTGGTGTAATTTTGTTCGCAGACTCTCCACCGGCGTTGGTATTGCTGGGGTATCTATTCTAAGGTAAGGAATCTATCACTAACCTGTCTCTTTCAGATGCACAAGTTACTACTTGTGAAACGATATATTTGGAAGAGACATTAGTTAGTGATAGATTTCTTACCGCCCAACCCATCCTCCCCGTTCTGCGAACTGATCTCTAAGGTTAGGGACATCCCTTTTAAGGGCCCTAGTTTCTTAGGCACCAGTGGTCAATTTGTTGCATGGCTCTGCATTCCTGGCGCCGAAAGTAGTGACATACCTGACGTCAGCGCGCATGGGTGGTGCCTATGTAGTCTCTGTGACGTCATCTCGGCGCTTACGACGCCAGCGACGGACGCGGAGCCGCAGGATGCCACCTACTGACGCGCAGAGGTACTGCTAGCAAAACATTCCGGATCCAGTCGGACGCCTGGGGCTATTCTAAGGTAAGGAATCTATCACTAACTAATGGCTCTTACAGATATATTGTTACACAAGTACTAATTTGTGCACCCATTCCAACGGCGACTCAAATTCGATCCAAATTCAGACAACCTCCCAATCAAATCTGACCAAGGTTTCGCTGGGCGCTTTACCTCAAGGCAGACAACATTAACTCTGTTCCCTATTTAGAAAAATTAAGATAATCATGGTGACCAGGCTGATGAGTTTGTTGAGTCCTATGCAGATAATTGGTATGAGGACTTGCATGACTTGAGGGCTGATTATGTCCCTGAAACTAGCCCTTTGCTTTCCTGTGTTCTGCATCTTCTCAATCTTTTCCTCTGAAAGGAGAAATTCATGATGCTCACCCTGACCCACTTGTTTACCATCGTCCCTGGAGACTAGTTGTTGGCGTCGTACCTGTAGGATGCCAATATCCAGTCTTCAGGGTCGAGGGCAGAGAAGATCTCGACCAGGGTGAGCGTCTTGATTGTCTCCTTTCGGAGGAAGAGATTGAAAAGATGCACTGTGAGAAGTTGGCCTGATATATGATGTTCACTAATTCTAGTGATCACCTTGTATCAGTCCAAACAACCCTTATGGTGATTGGTTGTAAGTCAACCTTATAGACCAGCTATCCTAATGATAGCATGGACAAAGCAGTCTTAGGCTAAACTCTTTTTGGCATGTGAAGCAAGCTGTTTTACCACATATAACCCCTTGAATATCAAATGAAAGGATACCACACAGGTAGTTATGAAAATAAACAAGATATTTATTATCTAACAAACACCTCTGAACTCTTTATGAGGTCAGAGGGCTAAGCACATGACAAGACTTTTAAGAAAAATACGTTAAGTTGCACGAAATGCAAAGTTGCCCTAGGGGCGCAACAAACCATATACTAAACAAGTGGTATAAGGAAGTAGATAGAAGGAATGGAGCTGTCCAGAGGCTGTAGGATCGCTGGGACTACACTATCCTAACTTTAGGTAAGGGGCAGGAGGCCCACGGAATGCGTGTGCAGAGTGTGAACTCACACGCGAGATGCGTAACAATGTCTATGGACAGTACAGTTCAAGAAAAAGGTGAGTACGGACAATCCTGACTAGATAGGACTAAAATGACTGTGACTCTGGACACTAGGAGAGTCAATCTACCCTGAGCACCGAAATGCTCTCGTTACCTCACCCACGGGCTGCGGGTGCATAGGTTCGAAGTCGTGTCGGGTTTCTGCGTTGAAGTCTATGGAGCCTGAAAGAAAAGATGCTGCAGGCGACCAGAAGGAAGATGTCCGGTGTGATCCAAAGGTGGATCAGTGACGCTGAAGACCTGAAAGCAGAGGGGACAACGTTCAAAGTCACTAGCCAGTGACTATAGTGGGACCAGGAGGGAACCAGAGGCTGTCGTCGCGTTCAGGTGAAGAGTGGACGCTTGACTCTGCAGCCACGTGGACCAGGTGGTGTCTTCGATGACCAGGATGGAGGCACCAGCTGTCCCACGCAGGCTCTCGCTGTCGGCGGTGTTGGATCCGGATTCGGCGTCAACAGGCCTTGGCAAAGGCAACCCACGCGGTGAGTGGAATCAGCGTCTGGTGCGGACCAGGAGGGTCCGGGGTGCTTCTACTTTGCAGGGAAGCAGGGGCCAGTCTGGAGCAACCAGACCAGCGGTTTGGATTTCAAGGATCGTCGTCTAGGAGGCCACCAGCCAGCCGGCAAGTGACCAGACAACGCGTCGAGCAGCAATCAAGCAAAAGGGCCCCACGCAGATCTCGTGGATGCTGGAGGGCTGATCTTCTGTGCAGGAGCTGCTCGGGGCTGGGGCTTCTCAATCCCCAAAGCACTTCGTCGAGGATACCTCAGAAGTCGTGCTGGAAGCGAAGTGCAGTTTCTTCAAGATGGCTGGTCCCACGTGTCTCGTCGCACCCACGGATCTCAGCTGTGCTGCAGATGTAGGTAGAGGTCGGAGAGGTCTGGGAATCCGGGTCTTGTCGGGCTTTGAAGTCTGGATCCTTGAGGGAAGATGACAAAGTGAAGATGCAGGACGCTTGATGGTGCCTGCTTGTGCAGGGTGGACACTCCTTGCCCACAAGGGAGATTTCTTCAGTCTTCTGTGGAGCAGAACGTCGAAGTCCAGATTTTCTTCTTGTAAAATCAATTCAGGATAATTTAACTTGGAATGGGACCAGCTCCTACCTTTATTCTGCTAAAGGGGGCTGTACTATCACTAGGTCCGTCCTATGGGTGGGACCAGGAAGGGGGGTGGTTACACTCCCTATCCTTTGTCCAGTTTCGCGCCAGAGCTGGGGCTCGAGTGCCCCAGCAACTGGTTTGAACTGGGCTATGCTCAGAGGCACCTTGTGTGCCCCAGGCATGTCTCATTCCTTTCAGGCCTGTCCTACCTAATACACAAAATCCTGTCTGGGGTGGTGCTAGCACCTCCCAAGGCAAGAAACCCTTTGTCCAAGCCTCCCTCGCTGGAAGGTCTCCCAGCAGCAGGAGGTCAGAGTTGTGTCTGGTGGCAGCATCCATTTTGTGATGCTGAGGCTCGAGTTAACTTTAACCGGGGTTCACAGTTACATACATGCCTTGTCCCTCTAGAAGGGTGGAATGCTACCCCCGTCGCCAGAATTGGCGAGGGGATAGTATTCCAATTCGTATGACACCTTACTCGACATGTTTTGATAATGCTATGCCAAAGTTAGCAATAACCGCAAGGATTATAATGCACTTAAGAGTATATGGTATAGCGTTATCATGGAAACAGCTAAAGGACTTGGTTCCGAAAGCTGCAAACAGGCTCAGCTCATTCCAGAGCACTATCTCACATAATTCCAAGCACTCTGCCACCAGGATTGTTAAGGCCTGCCATAGGAGTGACTTATAGGCGTATATGTGTCTACTTTAGGTTTAGATATAGGTATACTATATCTAAAGCAAAGGGTGATTACACCACCTTGTCCCAGCTGATTGATCAGCCAGTTGTGTCAGATTTAGATGGCCAGCCAGGGGTGGCATAATTCATGCTGCAGCCCCTGGTAGGCCTTGGGTTCACTTATGCCCTGGGTACCTATGGTACACTGTACAAGGACTTACAAGAGTGACCCAATACCAATTGGTAAATGCACCTAAAGTACATGGATGTCAATTTAGAGAACAGCTAGGCTGTTTGTCTGATTAGCAGGCCCACAGCCAGGGAAAGTCGTAAACCTGTGAAGCAAAAAGCAAAAATCTGGGGTGACCATAGGATTGTAGACCCTACTCTCCTACATGCACAACCTGTCCTGTCGGCGCCTACCTGAGGTTCGAGGTGGGAGAGGAGCATTTCCAGTTCGCTGTGCTCCCTTTTGGACTCACCAACGCCCCTCGGTGTGATAGCGGGCATGGCAGCACACATTCAGAGGTCAGATTGCCCGTTTTTTCCTACCTTGACAACTGGCTGTTGTAGGGGGCTCACCCCAGGCTGTAGTCAACCTCCTCCAGACTATGGTGAACCTCCTACCATCTTTCGGGTTCACTATAAACATGCTAAAGACACACCTGACTCCTTACCACATGACCCCCTTCATTGGAACCATTTTGGACATGGTTCGGTTTCGTGCCTTTCTCATGATAGAGTCCAGGACATTCAGGCTATTCTGATCTTTCAGACTTGGTCCTGGATTTTGGTGAGGGTGACATTGAGGCTGAGGCTGATGACCTCCTGCATCCTGCTGGGTTAGCATGCCACATGTCAAATTTGGGCTCTGCACTGAAGTCCTAGTAGCTCAAGGGGGATCTCTTCGACCATGTCCAAATTTCAGAGGAGACTGTGAAAGAACTGTAGTGTTGGCTTACCTACTGCGATTAGGTCAAAAAGTATTCTAAAAGTAAGTACTTTGTAATTTAGCCTGCTTTTTGAAACCATACCAATATGTAACAATTGCAGATCCATTCCCAATTTCATTACCTTTTAAAATCTTGCATTTAAGAATATATCTCGATAAGCTTAACTGCTAGCCCACACTACCACAAAGTGAGTTGTGAGTACTTACCTAATTTAGCCTCTGCTATACCTCTGGGGACTCCCTTGACTCTGCACACACTATACCTTACTTACTTTGGTATAGTATATACAAAGCCAACTTCCTGCACAGATGCACTGCCTCTGGGTTAGGGTGGCCATCTGGTCCCTATTGTCTGCTCAGCAAAGTCTGCTGAGAAGGGCACTTTGCCCATTAGGACTTGCAAGACCTTCTGGTTTGAGTCCATCCACAGCCTTTTCCCATTTGGTACTGCCATGGTATCTATTTAAAAGGTAAAGAATTTAAAGCTACAAACCTCTATCAAAAGAACAAAAGTACCATCTTTAACACTCTTTCTAGTAGACACCGTGTTGGGATCTTTTTAAAGGTAGAGTCCAAAGTCTAAGAATCTTCACAGTCTACCAGTTTGCTTTCAGAGCTCCGTGTCTGGCAGCGCAGACAGTCTTAAAAGCAACTGGCTTCAGTGCCCTGGAGTGGCACTTATTTAATCTCCACCTCCACTCTTCATTTCCAGAGTAGAGCGGTGTCGGTGCATAGCCGCAGTCCACCACCTTCTGCCACTGAGGTACTATGGAAAAAATCCTAGATCCCGTGAGATGCCTGGGGAATATTCAAAAGGTGAGAAATCTACAGCTAGATAGTTTGTACCAGAAAGCCGGTTACCAAAGGTAAGTAACTTGTTCGTTAGCTAGAGAGCTATGGTCATAGTGAACTGTAAGATCAATAAAAATAAATGTTTTAATTTATTTAAATACTGGTGAAAAGGGGCTAGTATTTATTCAAAATGGTAGCCAATATGGGGAGAATTACTTTATATTCCGGTTATGCCCTACTAAATAAATGTCTTTGTTCGAGGCATGTGGGCTGCTGAATTCATATCTCTACATAGATCGCCGCCTAGTGTTGGGTCCGGATGATTGCACTTTGTTGTCCTGGAAGAGTCTTCGAAGTATCACGAGATAGGTGGCTCCTCCCTTGGAATACAGTACGCATGCGCATCCTCTCCATCCTCAGATTGTTTTTCTCCGCCATTGGGTTCGGATGTTTTTCCTACGCTCAAAGTTCGGAATAGATACAAAACTTTTTTAAAAGGCCAAAAAGCCTTCGGAATCGTTGGTATTGTTTCCGCTCGGTGCCTGTTACCTCGCCTAAACTTCCTTCTTCTCTCCGGTCGTCGACACGGCCCGTTGGGCCTTTCGACGCCATGTGGGCCTATCGTCGATGGAACGGAGTCCACTTAAATTCTGCCCACAGTGCCATTCCAAGTACCCGCATACTGACAAACATCCAGTATGCAACAAGTGCTTGTCACCGGACCATAAAGAAGAAGATTGCCTCGCTTGTGCCCAATTCCGGTCCAAAAAGACGATCCGGAATCGACGGGCCGCTAGGCAAGAGATGCAGAGAACAGCACCAGACCCGGAAAATATTTTCGACGACGACCAAGAGCTCGTCGACGTAGAAGACTCTGATCTAGAGATCGTGGCAGTCGAGGACGATTCGGAAGACTAACAGATCCCGCAGGGGCGAAACATGAGTACACTGCCCCTGAAACTCACTTGACCGAGAACAAAGGCTCCGGTCGAGGCATCGACTACAGGTCTTAGCCAAGATCAAGACACTGATTCAATTGCCCTGCATTCAAGCCCGGCTACGAATACAAAGAAAAAGCCTTTTGACACTCCAGGGCCAAGTCACGTTCTCAAAAAACCAAAGGTTGTCGATCCGAAGGCTGTCTGACCGAAGGTCATCGTATCGAAAGTCGCAGACCCAAAGGCCGCCGAGCCTCGACGTACCGCGTAAGCCTTTACAACCAAAGGTCGTCGACCCGAAAAGGGGTGTCGACTTGAACGTCACACCGAAGAAGCCGGTCGAACCGAAACGAAAGTCGACAAACCGAAAGCTGTCCAACCAAAGACGGTTGCGCCAAAGTCAATCAACCCGGGCACAACTGCTCCAAAGAGCCCAGTCGAACCGAAAAAAACAATTGATTCGACAAAGGACAAACAACCAAAAAAGGTCGAGCCTCTGAAAAAAACGGTCCAACCCACAATTCCGGTCGATCCGAAACCAAGCCTCGACCCGAAAATGGCAGAAAAAATACCTAAAACTATCAAACCGACAAAATCTGTCGATCCGAAAACAAACGTTGATCCAAAAAAGACAAAACCCAAGGATTCGACTCCAAAACCAAGGACAGTGGAAGTCAAGTCAAAAGATTTGTATAGCGCGCTACATACCCAGAGGGTCTCAAGGCGCTTGAAGAAGGGTGGGGAGTTACTTGTCGAATATCCACGTTTTGAGTTGCTTTCTGAATGCTAGGTGGTTCTGAGTAAGGCGAAGGTGAGTGGGAAGTGAGTTCCAAGTTTTAGCTGCTAGGTAGGAGAAGGATCTACCTCCCATGGTGGTTTTGTTGATGCGAGGTACAGTGGCAAGGGCTTGGTTGGAGGATCGTAGTTGGCGGGGGGGGGTGTAGAAGGATAGTTGTGTGTTGAGGCATTCGGGTCCGATTTCGTAGAGTGCTTTGTGTGCGTGGGTTAGGAGCCGGAAAGTGATCCTCTTATTGACGGGGAGCCAGTGGAGGTTTTTCAGGTGATCAGAGATGTGTTCTTTACGCGGGATGTCTAATATGAGCCTGGCTGAGGCGTTCTGGATGCGTTGTAGTTTTTTCTGGAGTTTTGCGGTGGTGCCGGCGTAGAGGGTGTTTCCGTAGTCCAGTCGGCTTGTGACCAGAGCGTGGGTGACTGTTTTTCTAGTTTCGGTAGGGATCCAGCGAAATGTTTTTTTGAGCATGCGAAGAATGTTGAAGCAAGATGAAGAAACGGCGTTGACTTGTCTGTTCATGGAGAGTGAGGAATCCAGGATGACGCCCAGGTTCCGTGCGTGGTCCGTCGGGATGGGTGCTTTTCCAAGGGCCTCTGGCCACCAAGAGTCGTCCCAGGCGGAGGGGGAGGTACCTAAGATGAGGACTTCTGTTTTGTCTGAGTTCAGTTTCAGACGGCTGTGCTTCATCCATTCGGCTACTTCTTTCATTCCTTCGTGTAGGTTGGTTTTGGCCGTGTTAGTGTCTCTGGTGAGTGATAGGATCAGTTGAGTGTCGTCGGCGTAGGAGATGATGTTGAGGTTATGTTGGCGTGCGATGGCCGCGAGGGGGCTCATGTAAACGTTGAAGAGGGTGGGACTGAGTGAGGACCCTTGAGGTACGCCGCAGATGACTTCAGTAGCCTCTGACTTGAATGGTGGAAGGCGGACTCTCTGGGTTCTTCCGGAGAGGAACGAGGTGATCCATTCCAGTGCTTTTCCTTGGATTCCGATGTTTTTGAGGCGCTGTAGGAGGGTGCTATGACAGACTGTGTCGAAGGCTTCGGAGAGGTCGAGGAGGATGAGGGCGACTGTGTCTCCATTGTCCAGTAGAGTTCGAATGTCGTCTGTTGCTGCGATGAGGGCGGTTTCGGTGCTGTGCTTGGCTCGGAAGCCGGATTGTGAGGAGTCGAGGGATTTGTTGGTTTCGAGGAATGCGGCGAGTTGGTTGTTGACAGCTTTCTCGATGACTTTGGCCGGGAACGGAAGGAGTGAGATAGGGCGATAGTTTTTGAGTTCGGTGGGGTCAGCTGTGGGTTTCTTCAGGAGGGCGCTGAGTTCGGCATGTTTCCAACTTTCCGGGAAGGTTGCGGAGTTGAGGGAGCAGTTGATGACGTCTCGGAGGTGCGGTGCAATAATGGAGTCTGCTTTGTTAAAGATGTAGTGAGGGCAAGGGTCTGTGGGGGATCCTGAGTGGATAGAGTTCATCAGACGGATGGTGTCCTCAGTGGAGATTGGCTTCCAGACATTGAGGATGTTCAGGGGGGGTGGGGGTCCTGCAGGGTATTGGGTGGGTTGGTCTCCGGGTTGGTTGTCGAAGCTGTTGTGGATGTCTGCAATTTTGTTGTAGAAGAATGAGGCCAGGGAGTCTCAGAGGGCTTGAGAGGGGGTGATGTCGTTGGAGTTGGCTGAGGGGTTGGTAAATTCCTTGACGATGTTGAATAATTCCTTGCTGTTGTGGGCGTTGTTATCTAGACGGTCCTTGAAGGCTGCTTTCTTGGCATTTCGGATTAGTTGGTGGTGTATGCGGGTGGCGTTTTTGAAGGCGTCCTTGGTGCTGGTGGTTGGGTCTTTTTTCCAGGCCTTCTCGAGGGAGCGACAGAGTTTCTTGGATTTCTTAAGGTCATCGTTGAACCAGAAGGCCTTCTTGCTGCCTAGTTTGATTTGTCGTTTTTTCAGTGGTGCTAGGATGTCGGCGCTGTTGGATAGCCATTGGGTGAGGTTGGTGGCTGCTTGGTCTGGGTTTGAGGAGTGGGCGGGGGGCTTTTGAAGAAGCGATGAGGAGATCTGGTCGATGGTGATTTTGTTCCAGTTTCTTTGCAGAGTGGGTTGGGGGTGGTTGTTGGATGTAGGCTTGTTGTAGGTGAAGTGAACGCAGCTGTGGTCAGTCCAAAGGAGAGCTGTGGTGTGGCTGAAGGAAACATGCTTGCTGGAGGTGAAGATGGGGTCGAGTGTGTGACCTGCGATGTGGGTGGGGGTAGTGACAAGTTGTTTAAGTCCGAGGTTTGCGAGGTTGTCCAAAAGGGTGGTGGTGTTGCGGTCGTTGTTCTTTTCAAGGTGAAAGTTGAGGTCTCCCAAAAGGATGTAGTCCTCGGAGGGGAGCGCGTGTGGAGTGATGAAGTCCGTGATGTCTTAACTAAATTGTGCGCGGGGTCCTGGTGGCCTGTAAAGGAGGGTGCCTCTGAGTGTGGTCTTGGGGTCGATGTGGATCTGGAAGTGAAGGTGTTCAGAGTTGGCGAGATTGACGTCTGAGCTGGTTGAGATGCGGATGGATTTCTTATGGACGATAGCGATTCCTCCTCCTGTGTGGCCGGTACGGTCCTTGCGAATGATCTTATAGCCTTCCGGGATGGCAATGGTGAGGTCTGGGGCTGAAGAGGCATTCATCCATGTTTCTGTTAGGAAGGCGACGTCTGGAGAGATGGTGTCGAGTAGATTCCAGAGGTCAATGGCGTGTCTGTCGACCGAGCGGGTGTTGATAGGGTGCATTGTAGGTGGTTGGGATCGGATATCTGTTGTGTGTTCTCTTCACCAATTCCTCTGAAGAAAAAGAAAGACTCTGCCACTTCTCCACTTAGACCTTTCGAACCTGTCGCTCCTACTATGCCTACCACTCCTTATGCCCCTTACTCTCCAACACAGTCAGAGTATAATGTAGATTATGTAGAAGAGGATCTTGAGCAGGATTATAACTATCCACAGGACCCAGAGACTCAAGAGGACACATGGGACAATCAACAAGACCCATATGATACACATCCCATCCCTGACACCTCCTCCTACCCAGTTAAACCATCACCCACAGATGATACAGTAGCATTTAACCTACTAGTGGACAGGGCCGCTGTAGGATGGTACATCCTGACTATGGTTGCCCCCAACTTTTTGCCCTGTGTTTTAGCTGGTTTTTGACATAGTTGACCTGGGGCCCTGCCAATCAGGACCCCAGGCCTACTGCTCTCTCTCTAAAATGGATTCCATGTACCCTAGGTACATTTCCAATTGGTACTGGGCCACCTTATCAGACCCTGTAACTCGGGGCATAGGTGTACCCAGGGCCTACCAGGGGCTGAAGCATGTATTATGCCACCCCTGGCTGGCCTCCTAAATTTGACACAACTGGCTGCATGACAGCTGGGGCAAAGTCGTGTAATCACCCTTTGCTATAGATATAGTATACCTATATCTAACCCTAGAAATGGACACACAGATTCCTATCAGTCACTCCTATGGCAGGCCTTAACAATCCTGAAGGCAGAGTGCTTGGAATCGTGTGAGATGGTGCTCTGGCATGAGCTGAGCCTGTCTGCAGCTTGCGGATCCAAGTCCTAATAGCTGTTCCATGATATCGCATACCATATACTCTTAAGTGCATTATAATCCTCGCGGTTAAATGCTATCTTTGGTATTGCTTTATCAAAACATGTCGAGTAAGGTGTCATACGAATTGGAATACTAACCCCTCGCCAATTCTGGCAACGGGGTTAGCATTCCACCCTTCTAGAGGGACACGACATGTATGTAACTGTGAACCCCGGTTAAAGTTAACTGAAGCCTCAGCTCCACAAAATGGATGCTGCCACCACAGACACGAGTCTGACCCCCTGCAGCTGGGAGTCCTTCCAGCGAGGGGAGCCTGGACAAAGGGTTTCCTGTCGAGGGCGGTGCTAGCACCGTCCCAGACAGGGTTTTGTGTATCCTGGGTAGGCAGGGCTTTACAGGAAGGTGACTGCTGAGTGGCACCCCGGTGCTCACTACGCATAGGCCGGTCAGAACCAGTTCCAGGGGCACACCAGCCCCTGGCCTGGGGAAAGTCCGGCATGGGAGAGGGGTGTAACCACCCCCCCTCCTAGTCCCACCCATAGGCAGGACCTAGTCACCGGGTCAGCCCCCTTTTTTAGTATAAAGATAGGAGCGGGCCCCCTGTTCAAATTAGATCATCTTTGGAATCAAGACACGACTTTCTGCGAAAGGACATCAAGATTTCTTCTTCAAGATTCTCCCTTGTGGCTAAGGAGTAGTCACCCTGCATCAGCGGGCACCATCCTAAGAACACTGCGGTCTGCTGCAAGTCCTTCCTCAGGAATCCGACGACACAGCTCGATGAGACCCGGCTTCCCTGGCACCTCTGACCTCTACTCACCTCTACAGCTAAGCTGAGAACCGTGAGTGCGACGAGACCTCGAGGGACCGACGATCGCCAAGACTGCATGACTTCTTTGCAACAAGCCCACCGAGTCTTCCACTGGTGAGTGCTTTGAGGTCCGAGAAGCCCCAACCCTGAGCAGCTCCAGCACCGAAGATCAGCCCTCCAGCATCTCCACGATCTGCGTGGGGCCCTTCTGCTTTTTGCTGCTCACCGCGTTGTTTGGCTACTAGCCGGCTGGCTTGTGGCCTTCTTAACGACGCCCGACGACATCACTGCTGCTGGTCTGGTTGCTCCATACTGGCCATTGCTTCCTTCTTCAAGAGAAGCACCCCGGACCCTCCTGGTCCACTCCAGACGCCATTTTGAGTCCACCGCGTGGGCTTGAATTTGCCAAGGCTTTGTTGCCCAATCCTGGGTCCAGCGACGCCGACAGCTTCATCCATCGTGGGACAGCTCGCTCCTCCATCCTGGTCGCCGACAACGCCTCCTGGTCCGTGAGATCTGCAGAGCACAGCGTCGCCCACTCACCTAGTCGAGGTGACTACCATCCAGTGCCCTCTTGGTGCCACCTGACTACTGGCTAGTAGTCACGAACTTGGTCCCCTCTGCTTTCAGGTGTCATCTATCTTCAAGATCCAGGCTTTGATCACTTCGAACTCCCTTCACTGGTCGCCTGCCAGCATCTTCCTTTCAGGCTCCTGGTCCGTCTACGAGGATTCCCGACGTCTTTTGAGACCTATGCAGCTGCAGCCCCTGGGCTAGGTAACTTCGGCATTTCGGTGCCCCAGCATAGCCTCACTATCCAAAGGTCAGAATCCACTTTCGTTTTCCTCCTACCAGGTCGGGTTCGCCCGAGAACACTAACTTTCTGAAATCTAGCTACCATAGACTTTGTCCCGCATCCCGCGTGAGAGTGCACATTCTGCACCCGAGTCCCCTAGGCCTCCTAGAAGTAATCTGAAGATTCTATAGTCAAGACCTAGCGATTCCAAAGCCTATTAGTACTGTACTTACCCGCTAGTAATTTCGCATTCCACTTTCAGAGTATATGGTTTTCCGTGCCCCTCGGGCATTTGTATATACTGTGCTAACTTAAGTATTTTCGTAAGAGTTTTGTTTTGTGCTTAGTACCCTGTCCTCATAAAGAGTACAGGGCTGTTGTGATTTTAATAAATACACTGTTTATTTTCATAACACTTGTGTGGTGTCCTTTCACTGGGTGTTCAAGGGGTACATGTGTGGTATAACAGCTGGCTTAACACGCCCTCTCGAGTCTTTAGCCTTAGACTGCTCGTATCCATGCTACTAGGATAGCTGGTCTATAAGGTTGACTTACAACCAATCATCAATAAGGGTTGTTTGGACTGATACAAAGTGTTCACTAGAATAGTGAACATTATATATCAGGCCAACTTCTCACAGCCGCACTATACCACAATGTTGAAATGCATAGTGACCCAATAGAGGAGGATTTCCTTTTTGACACATTTGCCTCTTCGGAGAGAACAGTTAGAACACTCCCTATGTTAAAGGGTGTACTAAAACACGCCGCTGATATCTTTAAGGATACAGCTAAAGCACATGTAATCAACCCTAGGGTTGAGAAAAAATATAGGCCTGCCCCTACAGATCCCACATACATTAGAGGTCAACTACCTCTTGATTCACTAGTTGTAGCTAACACACGAAAGAGGGCTAACTCTCAAACAACTGGAGAAGCACCACCTCCCGATAAAGAATCAAAAATCCTTGAAGCCTCAGGGAAAAGAGTGGCTGCACAGGCAGCCAATTCATGGAGAATAGCTAACACGCAGGCTCTACTAGCTCGCTACGATAGGGCATACTGCAACATCTTCCTTAGCCATTCAAAGAACAAGCTGATTCTCTTATTTAGGAAGGGAAGCTCATCACAAATGCTTCCATTAAATGTGTGGTAGGCGCAGCAGATACCGCAGCAAGATCCGTTAACACTAGTGTCTTGCTAAGACGACACGCATGGCTATGCATCTCCGGCTTTAAAAGCGAGGTGCAATCTACTATTCTAAACCAGCCGGTCAATCCGGACTTCCTCTTTGGACTAGCAGTAGATAATTTTCTGGATAAAATGAAAAAAGACACTGAGACTGCAAAATCAATGGGGCGCTGCAGTTCCAACAACATAGAAGCTCTTTTTGGCGCTCATCATACAGTGGAGCTGCACGAGGCAACACGTCGCAAAGTGCCTCGGCATATAAAGCCAATACCCAGTCCACCTTCAATAAAGGTCCCAATCGAGGTGGATACAGAGGAAATAGCAATAAGGGTAGAGGACGCGGAGGCAATAACAGAGCCTCCCCTGCCACAAAACAGTGACTTCAATACACTACCACCAGACCACATAACACCGGTTGGAGGAAGAATACAACAATTCCTACCTGTCTGGAACAACATTGTATTATATTGTATTGTATTGTAAGGGGTGCTTGTAGAGCGCACTGGCACTATGGGTTTCCTGGCGCTGGTTGGAAGTCGAGAGGACAGAGGGACTAACCAGATTGGGGGAAAAGCCAGGTTTTTAAGGACTTACGAAAGAGTCAAAGAGTTAGAGGTTTTAAGAGGAAAAGGAAAAGAGTTCCTGAGCTTGGGGGCCAGGTATGCAAATCTCCGGCCTCCAGATCTGCAGAGCTTGTAAGAGGGGACAGTCAAGAAGTGAAGATGATAGGATCTCAAGTTCCGGGATGGGCAGTAAGGTCTGATAAGAGATTTCATGAAGGCGGGACAGGGCCCAACTAACGACTTAAAGATGAGGCAGCCGATCTTGAAGGCTGCCCTTGAGGTGACAGGGAGCCAGTGGAGTTTGGCAAGGAGGGGCCTTGCGGATTGCCACTTCGGTATCCCTAGGGCCAGTCTCGCCGCTTGATTTTGGACTGCTTGCAGTCTAGCCACCGATGTTTTAGGCAGACCGTGATAGATCGCGTTAGAGAAATCTAAGCGGGAGTGGACGAGGGCCATGATGACCTGCAGGAGGGCGTCAGGTGTAAGGAGGTATGCCACTTTCCTGATCCTGCGCAGCTGGTAGATACAGGACGAGACCACCGTCCCCACCTGCGGCCCAAGGGATAGAGCGGAGTCAATTGTGACCCCCAGACTCTTCACCAAGACCACGGGAGTGGGAGAGGGACCGAGTTCCGCCGGCCAGAATTGTGGCCCCCAGAAGGTGGCGCTCCTACCGGGAAGGAGGAGCTCCGTCTTACCGGGGTTCAATTTTAGCTGGTTGTGGCCCATCCACTGGAGAATGTGGGGCATAACTGCCTGAAAGTTGGGAATAGCAGAGGGGGAATTAAGAGAAAAGATGAGTTGCAGGTCGTCCGCGTAGTTAAACACGGTAACGTCCCACTGCCTCAAAGAAAGAAGAAGGGGGCGAAGGTAAAGATTAAAAAGAAGAGGGGATAGAGAAGAACCCTGGGGGACCCCGCAGGGCGAGTGCTCCCTAGGAGCCCTGAAGGTGCCCAGGCTGAGGGTCTGAGACCTGCCGGTCAAGAAGGTTTTGACCCAGGCCAACGCCAGGCCCTGGATGCCAGCCTGCTCGACACGGTGGAGAAGGATGTTATGATCCACCGTGTCGAAGGCGGCTGACAGATCTAATAATACCAAGGCCTGGGGGGTACCCTTGTCAACACCGTCTCTCAAGGCGTCCAGCACGGCCAAGATCACTGTCTCCGTAGAGTGGCCGGGTCTGAAGCCGGCCTGGTTAGCTTCGAGAAAGTTGGAACTCTCGATAAACTGTGAGAGACAGGTGGTGACGTGGGCTTCCAGGATTTTAGAAAAGAAAGGTAGAAGAGAGATAGGACGGTAGTTCGCCGGGGCGGCGGGGTCAGCCCCTGGCTTCTTCAAAAGGGGCACCAACACGGCCTCCTTGAAGGAGCCAGGCACCGTACCGGAAGAGAGAGAAGAGTTTAGCAGGGGGAGAATGCAGTCGGGTAGAGAATGGCAGATGTCCCGGAGTATAGAGGGGGGGCAGCAGTCATCTGGGGATCCCGACTTAATGCGGGTGGCGAGGGTGGCCAGAGAGGTAGAGTCTAGAAGAGGGAGTTGTGTGAGTGAAGAGGTGTTGTGGGGGGGGGGGAAACCGATCCAGCGCCAGGAGGAATAACTGGAATGGTGTCCTTAATCAATACAATTTTTTCAATAAAAAAAGTGCTGAGAGTATTGCATGCTTCCTGTGTGGGGGCCTGAGTTGGGAGCGTCCTAGGGTCGGAGGTGAATTCATTGAGGATTTTAAAAATTTCTTTGGGCTGGCAGGGGGCAGGGGGCAGATAAACATTACCACAGACAGGTGGGTAAGACAAATTATCCAGTATGGGTACTGTCTAGAACTGACTTCTACTCCACCCAACATACCACCCAGACACCGTCCAATGTCCACGGAACACATCGCCCTATTACAACAAGAGGTGAAAAGTATGCGGGAAAAGGGGGCCATAGACCCAGTCCCTTTCCAGCACCAAGGAACAGGAGTATACTCACTATACTGCCTCATTCCCAAAAAGGACGAGTCCCTCAGACCAATACATGACCTCAGACCCCTAAATCAGAATATACTTTTGGAGCACTTCCACATGATCACTCTACAGCAAGTCCTCCCATTGTTCAAGCAAGGTGACTTCCTAGCAACCTTAGACCTCAAGGATCCCTTTACATCCTTCTCACAGGAAGTATCTCAGGTTCACTATCCAAAACCAACACTATCACTAAAGTTCTCCCCTTTGGGGTGACCACAGCTCCGAGAATGTTCACGAAATGTCTAGCGACAGTAGCTGCACATCTAAGGAGACAACACATTCATGTTTATCCATACCTGGACGATTGGCTGATACAAGCAAAATCGTACAAACAATGCAAAGTCATATGTCCCAAACAATTCAGCTGCTACACAGCTTGGGCTTTTCCATAAATTATCCAAAATCCAACCTACTGCCATCCCACATACAGCAATATCTGGGAGCTACTATAAACACCTCGCTGGCAAAGGCATATCCAAATGCAGCGAGTATAGCCAGTATGCAAATGCTCATTCGCAAATTCCATCCACAACACTCCCTGTCAGCTCGAGTGTTCATGTAGCTCATAAGCATGATGGCCTCCTGCATTTTCATTGTCCCTCTTCTGCCCGACTTCACATGCGTCCACTGCAGGAATGCCTAGCAAAACAGTGGAACCAAGCTCAAGGACTATTAAAGGACCTAGTGTTGGTAAACAGTCGTGCATACAACTCTCTGCAGTGGTGGAACCCACAAAACCTTTCCAAGGGACGACTGTTCCAAGAGCAGGTTCCACAAATAGTGATAACAGCGGACACATCACTGTTAGGTTGGGAAGCCCACGTACTCCAATGCACAGTGCAAGGGCTTTGGACAACCCAGCAGAAAAAATTGCATATCAACCATTTGGAGTTGCTAGCAACATTTCTAGCTCTGAAAGCATTCCTAAAACACCTGTACAACAAGACTGTGTTGATCCGGACGGACAACATTACAGCCATGTACTACATACAGAAACAGGGAGGAACGCACTCTCTACAACTGTCTCACTTAGCGCAAAGCATATGGAAGTGGGCAATTCCAAAAAACATCTTTCTCCTGGCAGAACACCTCCCAGGGAAGGACAATCAAATAGCGGATCTACTTAGCAGACACAGGCAGCAACTACACAAATGGGAAATTCACCCTCAAGTACTCCAACCATTCTTTGGTTGGAGTACTTGAGGGTGAATTTCCCACCCACAAATAGACCTGTTTGCCACAAAAGAAAACTCAAAATGCCAGTGTTCGAGACATGTGGGCTGCTGAATTCATATCTGTGCATAGATCGCCGCCTAGTGTTGGGTCCGGATGATCACACATTGTTGTCCTGGAAGAGTCTTCGAAGTATCACGAGATAGGTGGCTCCTCCCCTGGACTACATTGCGCATGGGCATCGACTCCATCCTCAGATAGTTTTTTTCCGCCATTGGGTTCAGATGTATATTGGTTCACTCTAGTCGGAATCGATATACAAGTTTCTTAAGGCCAAAAGGCCTTTAGGTTTTCGTCGGTATAGTCTTGCGTTCGGTACCCGATTCTTCCAGCTCAGTTCTGAGCCGGATTTCCAGAAGAGCCGCGCGCTTTTCGACGCTGAAGGCACAGTCGACGCCAGAGGCCTTATCGATGAACCATCATGGAACGGAGTCCGTTCAAGAGATGTCCCGTGTGCAACTCCAAGTATCCCCACATCGACGTCCACCTGGTGTGCAACAAGTGTCTGCCGCCTGATCATGATGAAGCCAGCTGCATGGCTTGTTCCCGTTTTCGATCCAAGAAGACTCTTCTGCATCGACGCGCTGCGCGCCAGGAAGCCCAGCAGACTGCACCGGCGCCTGAGTACATATTCGATGCTGGGGATGATGAAGGAGCTGACTGGGAGGTTCGTGTGTGTAGGAGAGTAAGGTCTGTAATCCTATGGTCACCCCCGATTTATGCTTTTTGCTTCACTTGTTTATGACTTTCCCTGGCTGTGGGCCTGCTAATCAGACCCACAGCCTAGCTGTGCTCTCTCTAAATTGACAACCATGTACCTTAGGTGCATATCTAATTGGATACTGAGTCACCTTAGTCCCTGTACAGTGTACCTCAGGTACCCAGGGCATAGGTGCACGCAGGGCCTACCAGGGGCTGAAGCATGTATTATGCCACCCCTGGCTGGCCATCCAAATCTGACACAACTGGCTGATCAATCAGCTGGGCAAGGTGGTGTACTCACCCTTTGCTTTAGATATAGTATCCCTATATCTAACCCTAAAATGGACACATATATTCCTATCAGTCACTCCTATGGCAGGCCTTATCAATCCTGAAGGCAGAGTGCTTGGAATTATGTGAGATAGTGCTCTAGCATGAGCTGAGCCTGTCTGCAGCTTTCGGAACCAAGTCCTTTAGCTGTTTCCGTGATAACGCTATACCATATACTCTTAAGTGCATTATAATCCTCGCGGTTATTGCCAACTTTGGTATAGAATTATCAAAACATGTCGAGTACTACTAATAGTAAAGTAATACTACCAATTCTGGCCACGGGGTAGCATTCCACCCTTCTAGAGGGACACGACATGTATGTAATTGTGAACCCCTGTTAAAGTTAACTCGAACCTCAGCATCACAAAATAGATGCTGCCACCACAGACACAAGTCTGACCTCCTGCTGCTGTGAGTCCTTCCAGCGAGGGAGGCTTGGACAAAGGGTTTCCTGCCTTGGGAGGTGCAAGCACCACCCCAGACAGGATTTTGTGTATTAGGTAGGACAGGGCTGAAAGGAATGAGAAATGCCTGGGGCACACAAGGTGTCCCTGTGCATACACCGGTCTAAACCAGTTCCTGGGGCTCTCCAGCCCCGGAGCTGGCGCAAGACCGGACAAAGGATAGGGGGTGTAACCACCCCCTTCCTGGTCCCACCCAGAGGAGGGACCTAGTCGTAGTACAGCCCCCTTTAGCCGGATCAAGGTAGGAGCTGGTCCCATTCCAAATTAGATTATCCTGAACAACTTTACAAGAAGAAACTCTGGACTTCGACGTTCTGCTCCACAGAAGACTGAAGAAATCTCCCTTGTGGGCAAGGAGTGTCCACCCTGCACAAGCAGGCATGATCAGCGTCCAGCGGCTTCCCTTTGCCGTCTTCCTTCAAGGATCCTGACGAGACCCGGATTCCCAGACCTCTCCGACCTCTACCTGCATCTGCAGCACAGCTGAGATCCGTGGGTGCGACGAGACACGTGGGACCGGCCATCTTGAAAGAAGCTGCACTTCGCTCCAGCACGACTTGTGAGGTCACCTCATCCAATTGCTTTGGGGACTGAGAAGCCCCGACCCAGAGCAGCTCCTGCATCGAAGACCAGCCCTCCAGCATCCAAGAGATCTGCGTGGGGCCCTTCTGCCTGGTTTCTGCTCGACGCGTTGTCTGGTCACTTGCCGGCTGGCTAGTGACCTCCTAGACGACGAACTCCGAAATCTTCACTGCTGGTCTGGTTGCTCCAGACTGGCCCTTGCTCCCTTCCAAAAGAGGAGCACCCCAGACCCACCTGCTCCACTCCAGACGCCGTTTCCACTCACCGCGTGGGTTGCCTTTGCCAAGGCCTTTTGACTCCGAATCCGAAGCCGACACCGCCGACAGTGAGAGCTTGCGTGGGACAGCTCGTGCCTCCATCCTGGTCGTCAAAGACACCACCTGGACCACGTGGTTGCAGGGGCAAGAGTCCACCCTCACCTAATCACGACGACGACATCTGGTTCCACTCCAGTCACTGGCTAGTGATTTTGAACATTGTCCCCTCTGCTTTCAGGTTCTTCTCTTCACTGATCCACCCTTGGATCACACCAGACATCTTGCTCCTGGCCGCCTGCAGCATCTTTTCCTCCAGGCCCCATAGACTTCAACGCCAGAACCCGACACGACTTGGCACCTATGCACCCGCAGCCCGTGGGTGAGGTAACACGAGCATTTCGGTGCTCAAGGGTAGCTTGACTCTCCTAGTGTCCAGTTCCTCAGTCGTTTTAGTTCTACCTAGTCAAGATTGTCCGCACTCACCTTTTTCTTGAACTGTACTGTCCATAGACACTGTTGCGCATCTCGTGTGTGAGTTCACACTCTGCACACGCGTTCCGTGGGCCTCCTATTACCTACCTAGAGTTAGTATAGCGTGGTCCCAGCGATCCTACAGCCTCTGGACAGCTCCATTCCTTTTATCGACTTTCACATTCCACTTACTTAGTATATGGTTTGTCGTGCCCCTAGGGCACCATTGTAATTTGTGCAACTTAAACGTATTTTTCCTAAGAGATTGTCATGTGCTTAGCCCTCTGATGTCATAAAGAGTTCAGAGGTGTATGTTAGTTAATAAATACTTGTTTATTTTCATAACAACCTGTGTGGTGTCCTTTCACTTGGTATTCAAGGGGTTATATGTAGTAAAACAGCTGGCTTCAGATGCCAAAAGAGTTTAGCCTAAGACTGCTTTGTCCATGCTACCATTAGGATAGCTGGTCTATAAGGTTGACTTACAACCAATCACCATAAGGGTTGTTTGGACTGATACAAGGTGATCACTAGAACTAGTGAGCATCATATATCAGGCCAACCTCTCACAGTGAGAACCTGTCGAATCCCGCGTCAGAGGTAGACTCCCACTACGACGCGGATGTTGAAATGCTCGACGCGGAAGAAGTCGTCGACGAGGTAGGAGACGACGATGGGGCATTTGGGGCCATGGAAGATAGCTCGAGCGAGGAGCTAACTCAAACTGACATTGGGGACGAAACGCTTCAGAAGGCTCAGGTCGAGGGATCGCCACTAGGCCTTACCCAAGACCTTCCAATAAGTTCTACGGCCCCGCCTTCGGGCTCGGCTTCGGACATTGCTAAGGAGCCGCACCCTGCGAAATGAAAACCGAAAGTAAAAGCACCGGTCTCGACGCAAGTGAAAGCACTGATGCCTCCATCGAAATCGAAAGTGCGTATTGCTTTGGTCGGCTCAAGGCCCTCGGACCTGTCGGCACCGACGAAGCAGAAGGGCGTTATCGACCCGAAGAAACTCAAGGGCGTCGAGACGAAGTTTAGCACGCCGAAGGCAAAGGTCAAGGCAGTCGAGCTGAACAAATCGGCGCCGAAGACGGTCGACACCGACAAAGGGCTCGGAGATCCGAAGTTTCTCGAGCCTCCGCGTCGACAAGACCAAGAGCGGACCGACCCACGAGTCCACGTCTGGTGGTGCCTCGAAGGATTCCGTCGAGGCCACGCAGCCGTCCGCCTCATTCTCCAAGCAAGTGGCAGACTCCCTAAAGCGCATCAAGGACAAGGCCTCAAGTGTTGGGCCTAAAGATCCTCCACCTTCGAAGCCTGTCGATAAGCCTCAGAAGACTTCGATGCCCAATCACTTCACTTTGCCGCCGAAAGTGGCGCCGAACGCTTTCGCCCCTAAAATGACCACCAACGTGCCCGAGAAGGTGTCCTCGGTGCCGAAGTCGACAACAGTGGTCCCGGCCTTGAAGCATCTACAATCCTCGTTGGAAGAGCTACAGGAACAGTTTATCGATGCCGAAACAGGCAGACTTTCCCTTTATAAGCGGAACATCGCCCCGTAACAGCCAATGGAGTCCTATAAAATTTCACTGAAGAAGAAAAAGGATTCTACTTCGACACCTGTTCTTGTGGAACCGGTTTCTCCACGTAGCCATGATGTCTCATCCACTTATTCAGATGTGGACACTGGGGAAGGTGATGATGATGATGAATACAGCTATCCTGTATACACTGAGCCAGATAATACCAATGAACCCTGGGCAGCTGCTGCTGACCCAGGTGATCCTCACTCTACCCCAGACACTCAAATGTATGCTGTAAAAACGTCGCCTACTGAGGATTCGGCTGCGTTTAATGCCCTCATTGAAAGGGCAGCTAAGAATCATGACGTCCAGCTCCATGCTGACCCCATTGAAGTGGACTTTTGTTTTACACCTTTTCCGTCTCAGAGAGGACTGTCAAGACTCTGCCTATGTTGAAGGGTGTCTTGAAGCATGCTGGGGAAATCTTTAAGGAGCCTACGAGAGCCAGGGTGATAAACCCCAGAATTGAAAAGAAGTACAAACCGGCGCCTGGAGACCCTACTTACATCAAGGGACAGTTGCAGTTGGACTCTCTTGTTGTTTCTAATGCCCAGAAGAGGGCTAATTCACAAACAACGGGTGATGCTCCTCCCCCAGATAAGGAATCTAAGGTGTTTGAGGCATCAGGGAAAAGGGTGGCAACTCAAGCGGCCAATATCTGGCGCATTTCAAACACACAGGCACTTCTAGCCAGGTATGACAGGGCACATTACGACACACTTGAGACCCTGTTACAGCACCTGCCAGATGAATACAAAGAGGCAGCTGAGATGCTCATCCAAGAAGGGAAGCTCATATCAAATGCTTCTATTAAATGTGCACTGGACGCGGCAGACACCGCGGCCAGAGCTATTAACACTAGTGTCATGCTGAGTCGACATGCCTGGTTCAGAATCTCCAGGTTCAAGCCAGAAATACAGACCACCATTCTCAATCAGACAGTAAACCCTGATCATCTAATTGGCCCAGAGGTGGACACCACCTTGGAGAAAATCAAAAAGGACACTGAAACTGCTAAGTCCATGGGGGCTCTACAGTCCCAGCAGTTCCGGGGTGGTTCTTTTCGTCGCTCAAGCACTAGAGGTGTTTCCAGAGGCCAGCTCTCCCAAACCACACAGTACTATAAAGGCGGCTTGCAGACCACATACACCAAACAGAGTCGAGGTGGATATCGTGGAAACCGCGCCAAAGGCAGAGGTCGTGGAAACAACAACTCCAGATCCTCCGCCACTAACAAACAGTGACACCTTGTCACTGCCCCCCAACCACGCAACACCTGTCGGGGGGAGACTTCAACAGTTCCTGCCAGTCTGGAAGTCCATCACCACAGACAGGTGGGTCACACAGCTTATACAGTACGGTTATTGTCTGGAGTTAATATCCACTCCACCCAACATACCCCCAAGACACCGTCCTATGTCCGCCGAGCATTTGCACTTATTGCAGCAGGAGGTCCTCGTCATGCTGCAAAAAGGGGCAATCAAGCTCGTGCCTATGAAAGAAAGAGGCACTGGAGTTTACTCACTGTACTTCTTGATACCAAAAAAGGACGGGTCCCTAAGACCCATACTGGACCTCAGACCCCTCAATCAGTACATTCTATCGGAGCACTTTCACATGCTGGCCCTGCAGCAAGTCCTACCATTGCTCAGTCAGGGGGATTTTCTCGCAACTTTAGATCTGAAGGATGTGTATTTTCACATACCGCTGCAGCCGTCACACAAAAAATACCTCCGGTTCACCATCCAAAACCAACATTACCAGTTCAAGGTTCTGCCTTTCGGGGTCACCTCGGCACCCAGGGTGTTACAAAGTGCCTGGCGACGGTGGCGGCACACCTAAGGAGACAAAACATTCACGTCTACCCTTATCTGGACGACTGGCTCATCCAGGCAAAGTCAGCCCAGCAGTGTGCTTCCCACATGTCCCACACCATTCACCTTCTTCACCATCTGGGATTCTCACTGAATTACCCAAAGTCCCACCTGCAACCCGCCCACATACGGCAGTATCTGGGTGCGACGATAAACACACTGGCAGCCACAGCACAGCCAAATTCAGTGAGGGTCAGCAGCATTCAATCGCTGATACAAAAATTCAGGCCTCAACACTCGCTTCCAGCGCGAGTGTTCATGCAGTTGATAGGCATGATGGCCTCCTGCATCTCCATAGTCTCGCACGCGAGACTACATATGCGTCCGCTTCAGGAGTGCTTAGCACGTCAGTGGACTCAGGCTCACGGACAGTTGAAAGACCTAGTGTTGGTGACCGGTCGTGCCTACAACTCTCTGCATTGGTGGAATCCACAAAACCTTTGCAAGGGACGACCGTTCCTAGAGCCTGTTCCACAGATCATTCTGAGGACCGACGCTACTCTCCAGGGTTGGGGAGCTCATGTACTCCACTACACTGTGCAGGGACTATGGACACCACAGCAAAGGAAGATGCACATCAATGTTCTAGAACTGATGGCTATCTTAATGGTAATGAAATCTTTCAAAGTACATCTGTGCAACAAGGTCGTGTTGATCCGGACGGACAACATGACGGCCATGTACTACATTCAGAAACAGGGAGGAACACACTCTCCACAGTTGTCTCATCTGGTTCAGATCATGTGGAAGTGGGCCATTTAGAGAAACATCTTCCTCATGGCAGAACACCTCCCAGGCAAGGACAATCAGATGGCGGACCTGCTCAGCAGGTACAGCCACCAGATGCACGAGTGGGAGATACATCCATCAGTACTCCTCCGTACTTCCTAAGGTGGGGTCATCCAGAGATAGACATGTTCGCCACAAAGGAAAACGCCAAATGCCCAAGCTTTGCTGCCAGGTTCCCACACCCACAGTCGCAGGGCAATGCGATATGGATGAACTGGTCAGGCAAATTTGCGTACGCTTTTCCCCCAGCACCTCTAATACCACTGGTGGCACGCAAGCTGAAGCAGCACTCGATGACTCTCATCCTGGTTGCTCCTACGTGGGCTCGCCAACCATGGTACACCACGTTTCTGGAACTGTCCGTGGTACCGCATCAAAGGCTGCGCCTCACACCCAGGCTTTTGACGCAGAGTCATGACGACATTCAGCATCCAGATCCGCAACAGCTCAACCTGGCGATCTGGCTCCTGAGGTCTTAGAGTTTGGCTACCTCAACTTACCTCCTGACTGTACGGACATAATCCGGGAAGCAAGAAAGCCCACCACCAGAGCATGCTATGTGGCGAAATGGAATCGGTTTGTCATTTATTGTGCAGACTACAACATTAACCCGCTGGATGCATCTATTGAGAACATCATTTGTTATCTCTTACATCTGTACAAATGTAATCTGGCCTATGCTTCCATTCCTATACATCTATCCGCAATGGCTGCTTATCTCCAAAACAGACAGCACCTCTCACTTTTCAGGGTGCCTGCCATTAAAGCCTTTATGGAAGGACTCAAACGAGTCATTCCTCCGCGGACGCCACCAGCTCTCGAGTGGAACCTAAATGTGGTCCTCACTAGGCTGATGGGTCCCCCTTTCGAACCACTGCATTCCTGCGAGATTCAGTTCTTGACATGGAAAGTGGCTTTCCTTATAGCGATTACGTCGCTACGACGAGTTAGTGAACTCCAGGCACTAACTATCCAAGAGCCATTTATTCAAATTCATTCCAACAGGGTGGTGCTTCGCACTAACCCTAAATTCCTTCCTAAGGTAGTTTCTCAGTTCCATATCAACCAGACTATAGAACTACCTGTGTTCTTCCAAAATCCAGAGTCAGTTGCGGAGAGGATGCTCCACACACTTGACGTCAAGAGGGCCTGTGAGAAGTTGGCCTAATATGTGATGTTTCCAATTCTGGAACCACCTTGTATCAGTCCAAACAATCCCATATGGTGTCTGGTTGTAAGTCAACCTTGTTAGACAAGCTATCCTAGGGGTAGCATGGACTAAGCAGCCTAAAGGCTTAACTTAAGAGGTCGTGTTAAGCGAGCTATTTTACCACATACAATCCTGTAATATCAAATGAAAGGACACCACACAAGTATATATTATAAAAATATGTGTTTATTTCTAAATTAATCCCCAGTACTCTTTATGAGCAAAGGGGCACAAGCGTTAAATCAAAAGCACAGTATAACATACAAAGTTGCACAAATATGGATGAGGGCGAGTGGCCACTCAAACCATATATTAAAAAAGTGGTGTAAGAGATGCCAATCGAACAGTGGTTAGGCCTAGGGCCTAGGGAATCGCTGGGAGCAGTCTGGACTAGCAATGCTGAAGTCGGGAAAAGCCCGCGGGATTCGGGTGCAGCACGTAAAGTGCGGCTTGCACCAATGCAATGTCAATGGTGCGTAAAAGTTACACAAATAGAGTTTAAAGATACTTCCGCTGAACCTAGAGGAACAAAACTTAAGACACAGACCCTAGAGGTGTGTACCAGTGTGGGAACACCGGCGTTGCAATGTTACCTCACCCACAGGAAGCGGGTGCATAGGGTCGAAGTGCCGTCGGGTTTTGACACGCAGGCTCTTGGTGCTTGGAGCTGAAGATGCTCAGGCTATGGGAAGCAGAAGTGTCCGGTGTGATCCAAGGGTGGATCGGAGTCGAGAAGTATCTGTAAGCAGAGGGGACAGAGACTGGGTCACTCAGCAGTGACCAGGGTGGAACCAGGACGGAACCAGGCAATGTCGGGCGCAATCAGATGGTTGTCGAGGAGCTTCTCTCCGCTGTCACGTGGGCTCTGGGGCATCTGCGACGTCCAGGAGCAGGTCACGATCTGTCCCACGCAGGCTCTCGCCGTCGGCTTCAAGATTAGAGGAAACACTTGGCAAAAGCAATCCATGCGGAACTGGGAGATTGCTTCTCACTTGGACCAGGAGGGTCAGAGTAGGGGCTCCTTTTCACAGGAGCTGGTGCAAATCTGGAGCAACCAGAAAAGCAAGTCGGTTTAAGGTTTTCGTCGGCACAGGGGCCACACGCCAGCTGGCACGTGACCGGGCCAACGCGTCGAGCTAACGCAAGCAGAAGGGCCCCACGCAGCACTCGTCGAGTGTGGAGGGGTGAGCTTCGGTGCAAGAGTAGCTCAGGGTTGGGGCTTCTCAAACCCCGGTGTACAGCTTCGAGGGTCACTCGTGGGCTGCACGGTCAGCGTCTCGTGGCCTTTTCAAGATGGCGTGCCCCACGCTTCCGGTCGCCTCCACGGGTCTCCGCTCTGCAGGGACTGTGGATTGGGCTGTAGGAAGACAGGCAAGCTTGATCTCGTCGATCTGTCGCTCGAGTTCCGGCGGGAACTGCAACAAAGCAGGGGTCGAGGTGCTGGATGGTGCCTGTTTGCACAGGGTGGTAACTCTTTGACCACAAGGGAGATTCTTCAGTCTTCTACGTTGAGTAGGATTTCGAAGGGTCCAGAGTTTCGTTTCTTATATTTCTTCAGGATAATCGGAGTTGCATTGGCACTGCTCCCACTCTTATTCGAATCTGGTGGGCTGGATTACCTGCTAGGTCTCCTATGGGTGGGACCCAGGAAGGGGGTGGATACACCCCTTTCCTTTGATCCAGGCCGCGCTGGGACTGAGGCTGGTGTGCCCCAGAACCGGTTTGGCCGGATTATGCAAGGGGCAGCCTTGTGCTCCCCAGGCAGTGTCTGGTTTCTTTCAAACCTCCCTGCTACAATCCACTATCTCCTGTCTGGGGTGGTGTAACACCGCCCTGCGACAGGAAACCCTTTGTCCAGGCCCCCATCTGCTGAGTTTCGGTCAGCAGCAGGAGGTCAGACCCGTGTCTGTGGCAGAGGCATCCATTTTGTGGATCTGAGGCTCTTTTAAAATTAACCGCGTTTCAGCAAAGTAACATGTCTTCTCCCTCTAGACGGGTGGAATGCTACCCCCGTCGCCAGAACTGGCGAGGGGGTAGTATTCCAATTCGTATGACACCTTACACAACATGTTTTGATAAAGCCAAACCAGAAGTTGCTATATAATGTGGAGAAGTGTGGCTCAGGGGTTAGAGGCGGCAGACCCGGAAGCTGAGATCGGCCCTGGACCAGGGTTCAATTCCCTGCCCCCACGGGGGTTGGGCTCAATAATTCCCCGGACTCGATAATTCTCGCTCCGGTGCCTACTCGACTCACGGGTTCACACTCTGCAACTCTGGGCAATAGCTTGCTTAATCTCCACAACGGCCCCTCGCGGCGGGATGCCTGGCTTTCACCTTGTGGATACCCTGCCGGGGTATCTCACAGGGGAATACCAGGACGGGTTCCCTAAGCAAGCGCATAGATGCCTGCGATGTGGGCGATTTGCGCTATATAAATACAAGTACATACATGCATACATACATAACCGCGAGTATTATAAGGCACTTAAGTGTATGGTATGGCATTATCCCGGAACAGCTTAGGGAGTTGTTCCCGACAGCTGCAGACAGGCTCAGCTCATGCCAGAGCTCCATCTCACATTAAACCACGCACTCTGCCTTCAGGATTGATAAGGCCTTCCATAGGAGTGACTCACAGGTTTATATGTGTCCAGATATAGGTTTAGATGTAGGTATACTATATCTAAGCAAGAGGTGATTACACCAACTTGCCCCAGCTGAGTGATCAGCCAGTTGTGTCAATTTTGGATAGCCAGCCAGGGGTGGCAAAAGATATGCTGCAGCCCCTGGTATGCCTTGGGTGGCACCCATGCCCTGGGCACCTATAGTGCACTGTACAGGGGCTGATAAGGTGACCCAAGCCAATTTAGTTATGCACCTAGGGTACATGGAATCCATTTTACAGAGAGAGCAGATAGCCTGGGGCCCTGATTAGCAGGGAACCAGGCCAACTAAGTCGAAAACCAGCTAAACACAGGCAAAAAAATCTGGGGTAACCATAGTCAGGTAGCCACCTTCCTACAGGGCCCTAATGTACTACATTGATAGGACCAAAGATTTTCGGAAGACTAAACAACTATTTGTTGCCTTTTTGCCACAACACGAAGGCAACCCCATTTCCAAGGCTGGTATAGCCAGGTGGATCGTTAAATGTATTCAGATCTGCTATCAGAAAGCCAAGCGCACTCTCACCATTCCACCGCGGGCCCACTCCACCCGAAAGTTGGGGGCCTCCATGGCTTTCTTGGAAATATTCCTTTGGAAGACATATGTAGAGCAGCCACATGGTCTACCACACACACATTTACAAAACACTACTGTGTAGATGTGCACTCCAAACAGCAGGCAGCTGTAGGGCAGGCTGTTCTAAAAACACTTTTCCAAACTGCTGCAGCTGGCACAGGCGGCTGCCGTTAATGGAGGGACTGCTATGTATTCTATGCACAGATATGAATTCAGCAGCCCACATGCCTCGAATCGAATATGCTACTTACCAGTATGCATCTGTTCTTGGCATGTAGGGCTGCTGACATTCATATCGCCCGCCCTCCTCCCCGGCGCCTGTAGCGGCTGCAGCATTCACACATACTTCTAGCATGGTCATCATTCACATAGTTTCCCTCCATCTTGGCCACAATGGCTAAAAACAATCTGAGGATGGAGTCGATGCCCATGCGTACTGTAGTCCAGCGGAGGAGCCACCTATCTCGTGATACTTCGAAGACTCTTCCAGGACAACAATGTGCGATCATCCGGACCCAACACTAGGTGGCGATCTATGCACAGATATGAATGTCAGCAGCCCTACATGCCAAGAACAGATGCATACTGGTAAGTAGCATATTCGACTTTACCGCCAGGTTCCCACATCCATTGTCACAGGGCAATGCGATATGGATGAACTGGTCAGGCAGATTTGTGTACGCTTTTCCCCCAGCTCCACTAATTCCACTAGTGGCACGCAAACTACGGCAACAGTCAGTCACAATGATCCTAGTTTCTCCAACATGGGCAAGGCAGCCATGGTACACAACATTCCTGGAACTCTCAGTAGTGCCTCATCAAAGACTAAAACTCACACCCAGTCTTCTGACTCAGAGCCATGGAGAAATCAATCACCCAGATCCCAATCAGTTGAACCTAGCGATCTGCCTCCAGAAGTCTTAGAGTTCGGATACCTTAACTTGCCTCCAGACTGCATGAACATCATTAAGGAGGCAAGAAGGCCAACTACTAGGGCATGTTATGCAGCAAAATGGAAGAGATTTGTTATTTACTGTAACAATAACCAAATCAATCCATTAGATGCTTCTATACAAATCATATGCTACCTATTGCACCTTCAAAGGTGGAACCTAGCTTATTCTTCTATAAGACTACACTTTGCTGCTATAGCAGCATACCTCCAAAACAGACAACACCTTTCACTGTTTAGAGCACCAGCAATAAAAGCTTTCATGGAGGGCCTTAAAAGAGTAATTCCTCCAAAAAGCCCACCTTCACCAGCCTGGAATCTGAACGTTGTACTCACCAGACTTATGGGGCCTCCTTTTGAACCCCTACATTCATGTGAACTACAATTTCTCACATGGAAGGTGGCTTTCCTTATTGCTATTACCTCACTTAGAAGAGTTAGCGAGCTACAAGCACTAACTATTCAAGAACCCTTTATGCAAATACACGCAAACAGGGTAGTAATTAGAACAAACCCTAAATTTATGCCTAAAGTCATATCCAATTTCCACATCAACCAATCTATAGAACTGCCAGTGTTCTTCCAAAATCCAAGGTCAGTAGCTGAAAGAGCTCTACATACCCTAGATGTCAAAAGAGCTCTGGCAAATTATGTTGACCGGACAAAGGCATTCAGAAAAACAAAACAGTTGTTTGTTGCTTTCGCACCACAACATAAAGGAAATCCCAAATCAAAGTCAGGAATAGCCAGATGGATAGTTAAATGCATTCAAATATGCTATTAAAAAGCTAAACGCACTTTAACAGTCCCCCCAAGAGCACATTCCATGCGCAAAACGGGGGCATCCATGGCTTTCCTAGGAAATATTCCTCTTGAGGATATCTGTAGAGCAGCCACATGGTCTACCGTACACACTTTCACAAAACATTATTGTGTAGATGTACATTCCAAACAGCAAGCTGCTGTAGGACAGGCTGTTCTTAAACTCTTTTTCAAACTGCTGCAGCTTGCACAGGTGACCACCGCTAGAGGAGATATTGCTATACAGTCTATGCACAGATATGAATTCAGCAGCCCACATGCCTCGAACGGAATATGCTACTTACCAGTATGCATCTGTTCTTGGCATGTAGGGCTGCTGACATTCAAATCGACCACCCTCCTCCCCGGTGCCTGTTACAGCTGTAGCATTCTCTCTTTTGCATGGACATTTCTTACTGTACTATACTCCATCTCTGCCACAATGGCGAAAAACAATCTGAGGATGGAGAGGATGCCCATGCGCACTGTATTCCAAGGGAGGAGCCACCTATCTCGTGATACTTCGAAGACTCTTCCAGGACAACAATGTGCAATCATCCGGACCCAACACTAGGCGGCGATCTATGCAAAGATATGAATGTCAGCAGCCCTACATGCCAAGAACAGATGCATACTGGTAAGTAGCATATTCCTTACTGCTAAATATAACATTGCAATGGGCTTCTAGTTGAACAGGGAACCACTCAAGAATGTGAAACTATGACAAAAATCTAAAGTAACTTATTTCCTATCAAGTTGGTTTTAGAAATTTTAGACTTCAGTCTAGTTTTTACTGTTTGCGAGAAACTGAATAACTAGGTTAAAACTAGCAATGTTAATGATGAAAGTGTTTCTTGCTTCTCTCAGGGTAAATGACCAAATCTTTTTTCTTTCTTCTCCCCTAGCCACTCAGTAGAAGCCTGAATGCTGATGTTCCAGAACAGCTTGTAACACCCTTAGTTTCTTTGGGTCACATTTCTATGTTGGCACCAGACCAGTTTGCTTCACCCATGAAGTCTGTGGTCGCAAATTTTATAGTGAAAGATCTCCTTATGAACGACAGGGTAAATATATGTTCTAGCTTTAATATACCATATGTTGCTTGTACACAGTCTTATTTGCAACCATTTCTCTAATTAAACCAATGTGAATAGTATTCTGTTATCTGGGGTTTTACACACTGTTTGTGTCTACAATTTATAGTCTAACGGTGAAAGAAATGGGAAATTATGGTCGCCAGATGATGAAGTGTCCCCAGAAGTACTGTCAAAGGTAAGATCTTGTTTGAGACGCTCCATAGAATTGTATGTAATTAGTGTGGTGATATTGAGTCAGTAGTTTGAAGTAGTTTTTCAATGTGCAAAGAAATTTTGCATCTGCTGTCTAGAGAGAAAGACCTCCTACCGGAACGAGCTCTTAGACCGCTTCCCAAACTGTGGGTTGCCAGCTGATTTCCAGTGGATAGAGAAATAGCAATAACTAAAGATGCATTTGCATTTTATGTTAATCTTGTCACATTTGCTGTGCTTTCAATACAGAGACCAGATTTCAGGCTAATTGCTGCCTCTTATTTTAACATGGGAATTGGTGTTTACTTCTCTTTTTTTGACTGACAAAGTGAGACAAGGTTTGAAAGTGAACTATAAATCTTAAAGAAACAGGTAAGTGTTCGATTCCTACCTTCGAATATCCCCAGGCATCAGACTGGAACCGGAAAGTTTTCGTCAGCAGCACCCCAGCGCGTCCGTAGGCGTTGTCTGCGGCTCCGCGTCTGTCATCGTGATTGCCGGTATGACGACGTCTGAGTACTAGACGCCGCCCTCGCACGCTGACGTCAGTTCTTCTTTTCTCCGCGCCAGCAAGTGCCGATCAGGGAAGAGCAGTACTCTAGTCATTTTTTGACAAAATTTTTAGATCTTTTGATCACTTTTCGAGTCGAGCTTCGACTCGCGGTGCCGTAGGGATGCCTGGTTTCAAACCTTGCGAGGCCTGTCACCGCCTGATTTCGGTGACCGACCCCCACCGTTAGTGCATTTACTGCCTCGGGCCGACCATGATGACAAGTCGTGCTCCGACTGCCGGGCCTTGACCTCGAAGGCTAGGCGGGAGCGGTACCTTAAGCTGCTCGAGATCTGGCAGTCTGCTCCACGCAGCTCGAGGTACCGGTCGCAGAGACGCAATCATCGCTGCTCGTCGAGTCACTCCCACTCATCGGGCTCCAAGTCCTCCGGCAAGTCGAGGCATTCGAAAAAGAAGTCGAAGAGGTGTCATCGCTCTTCCGACTCCCCCCCCGCCCCGATGCTCGCGCGACGCGGCCGGGGTTGCGGGCTACACTGCCCGGACTGCTCCAGCGGTGCCGCAGGCGCCGCGTCCAGCTTCATACCCGCCGGTCCCTGGGCTGCATGCGACACCGGAGGAAATAAGTGCTTTCCTCACTGCCATGAGGTCGCTTTTCCCTCCGTCGGAACCTGCAGAGGCGCCTTCGGGCCCCGCGGGGTCGACTCCGACTGGTAGCCCTAGCGTGCCGGCGGCTCTGGCGCCGTCGGGTGCTTCGGCCCCGACACCATCGTCGACTTTGGACCCGTCTCCGCAGGGCCCTGCAGGATCCAGGCCTGGATCCGGATCATTGCCAGTCAACCTCACGACTCCTCCCCTGGCGCTGACCTCGAGGGTGTCGCTCCGGCTGCTGTCTACGGACTACACTGGCCCCGGTTTCGGCCCCGGTCTGGGTGCGACACCAATGGGTGACCAATTCACCTATGACCCGGCTCCATCATTTTTGCTTGTTTACCAGGAAATGGATGACTAGGAGGACTGGGAGGGGGGGGTCTGAGGACCCTCTGGCACAGCAGTGCCAGTAGAGCCAGGACTGGGCAGAACAGCTGGGGGAGGCCAGTGGTCTGGACACTTCGCTTGACACTGGATCCATCTCTCCTCCATCAGTGGCTTCGGAGGAGGGTGCTACTTATAGCGTGGTGTTGAACAAGGCGGCCAAAGCCTTGGCTCTTGAGCTCCCTGTCGCGGCCATGAGAACTAACCTCCTCACTGAGGTGCTCAAAGCGCAGGCAAGCTTCTCGGAGCCTCTACTGCCGTTTAACGAGGCCCTCACCGACGTTCTGATGGGCACCTGGTCCAAGCCCTCTACAGGCCTCCCCGTGGTTCGGAACGTGGCCCGACGCCACTGCCCGGCTCTGGGCGACCCCTGCTTTCTGTCCGTTCACCCTACCCCGAGAGCCTGGTGATCCAGGCCTCTGCGTCCTAAACCGCATTCCCGGCCACTCCTCCGGATCGGGAATCCAAAAGGTTGATCAATTTGGCAAGAAACTGTTCTCCTCTCTGAGTTTTGGGCTGCGGTCTGTCAACACTGCCTGCCCTTTGGGCCGTTACACCCACTCTGTGAGATATGGTTGCGGACTTGCTGCCACAGTGTCCGGAGGAGGCCCGGGCACAGCTCGCCCAAGCCTTGGCGGAGGGGCGGGATGCAGCACGGTACTCAATTAGATGTGGACTTGACACTACGGACTCGCTGGGCAGAGCGATTTCCACGACTGTGGCGATTTGTCGCCACGCCTGGCTGAGGTCTGCCAACTTTTCAGGGGATGTCCAGGCCACGCTCATGGACATGCCCTTTTGATGGCCGTCGCCTTTTTGGCGACAAAGCGGACAGTGCGCTAGAGCGTTTCAAGGACTCCAGGGCTACGGCCCAAGTCCTTGGGCTTAGGCCAGCGCCAACAAACTTCCGCTTTTTGCCATTTTCGTGGCCAAGGAAGGGGTGCCCCCACACGTCCAGCCAGCCACAGGCAGCAGAACCAGTCTCAACGCGGTTGCGGACGTGGTTACCGCCGTGGTGGTGTCTGGGGACAACGGCAGGGTCGGTCCACATCCGCAACCGCAGCATCTGCCTCTAAGCCTTCTTAGTCCAGCATTTCAGATCTACTCTACGCCAGTGGGGACGGGGTTTGCCATCACCTCCTCCACTGGCGCTCCATCACGTCGGACAGGTGGGTGCTGCAAATCGTCCAAAGGGGCTACTCCCCTTCGAGGCGACCCCTCCCGCCATGCCACCGCAGTACCACCGCATGTCAGGGGATCACTTGACACTTCTGCAGGAGGAAGTTAAGGCCCTCTTGGCCAAGAGGGCCATCAAGCGCATTCCTTGGCCAGAAGTAGGACGTGGTTGCTATTCCCACTACTTTCTGGTCCCCAAGAAGGGCAAAGGAGACCTACACCCTATCTCGGACCTACAGAGCGTCAACGGCTTCCTCCGGAAGAAGTTCAAGATACTGACTTTGTCTCGGGTCCTAGCTGCCCTGGACCTCGGAGACTGGATGGTGGCGTTGGACTTGCAGGAAGCATATGTTCGAGGCATATGGGCTGCAGATGGTACATTTATGAATAGATCGCCATCTGGTGTTGGGCTCGGATGATTGCACTCGTTTTTCTCTTGGAGAAGTCTTTTGCCGTCACAAGACCGATGACCCCTCCCTTGGGTGCTAGTGCTCATGGGCATCGGCTCCATCCTTAGATTGTTTTTTTCCGCCATCGGGTTCGGATGAGGATCGAAGCGCTCCGGATCGACTTCGAGAATAAAGTTATTTTTCGGCGCGTATTCCCTTTTCAATTCGACGGTATTGTTATCGAGCGCAAATTAATTTCCATTTCGACGCTCTTCGACGTCAACAACAAAAGTTTCCAACTTCTACGTCGACGAGACCGGGAGGCCTATTTCGACGTAGTCCAGCCCGGAGTCCATGGAAAGGACTCCATTCAAAAGATGTCCAAGGTGTGGTGCTAAGTTCCCACACAAGGACCTACACGAAGTGTGCAACCTCTGTTTATCACCTGAACACGAATCCAGGGACTGTGAAGCCTGCGCAGCATTCTCCTCCAAGTCGACGATTAGAAACTGTTGAGCCCGAAGACCCGAGGTGTCGAGAATGCAGTCAGAGGCAATCCCGGAGCTGTTCGAGGCCCAGCACCCCGAAGAGGAGGAGGAAGAAGAAGATGAGGAAGAGTCGGGGTCGGGAGTGGACGAGTCTGACGTCGAAGAAATCGACGATCATCAAACCGTGAGGGACGACGTACCCTTACCAAAAAACCGACCCCGCTTGGTGTCGACCCCGCCTTCCAGCCCGGTCAGACTACCGAAAAAAGTTTGACGCCCCGCCCTCTGGCTCGGCAACGAAACAGAAACCGAAACACTCGGCCTCCCACCATGTCGGATCCGAGAAGCGGTCGATATCGACACCGAAGCTCCATTCCAAGGAAAGCTTGCAGTCGAAACCGAAACATGCTTCTACGTCGAAGACTTCCTCGACACCGAAAAGATCGGATTCGAGCCAAATCTCGGTGCCGAAAACACAAAACACTGACAGTCAGAAGCAAAAGCACCTTTCGGAACCATGAACTTCGGTACCGACACATGAGCATCAGACAGATCCAAAACAAAAGACTTTGTTTATCGATCCACAAACTGGCAAGGTGGTGACAAAACTACCTAAAAAGAGGAAGAATGAACAGTTGGACGACAAAGCTCCTCCTCCTAAAAAGAGAAGAATAGGGACAAATACAACTGCCCCCCCCCTCCCCCCCCTGTCTCCTCAACCTAAAGACACACCCTCTTCTCCTCTTCCTCACACTCTGCCAGGTATTCCTCCACCTTCAACACCACTACCATCTACACCTCAAACAGATGTAGAAAGTGACACAGGGGAGGGAGAGCTTCCTAGGGATGACGACACTGTCCCAGAAGACGCAGACCCATGGGAAGATTATAACGCTGGGCCAGATAATGATAATGACCCTGAACTGTATCCCTCAAAACCTTCACCACCTGATGATAATATAGGTTTTGCACAGTTAATTAATAGGGCTGCAAAATACCACAAGGTAGACTTGCATATGGAACCTCAAATAGAGGATTTCCTTTTAGAAACACTACCTGCTGCACAAAAAACATCAGGAACACTACCAATGCTTAAGGGTCTACTAAATCACACATCAGACATATTCAAACACCCTGTGAGGGCTAGGGTATTAAACCCAAGAATTGATATAAAATATAAGGCAGCACCAAAGGACCCAATATTTATCAAAGGACAAGTACCTCTGGACTCGCTAGTAGTCACAAACGCTCGCAAGAGAGCAAATTCATTAACTAAAGGAGAAGCGCCTCCTCCTGACAAGAAGTCCAAGTTAATAGATGCCTCTGGCAAAAGAGTAGCATCCCAAGCGGCAAACAGCTGGCGCATAGCTAATACGCAAGTGCTACTTGCACGTTATGATAGGGCTCATTATGATGAGTTAGAAAAACTCATTACACATCTCCCTAAGGAACATCAAAAAAGGGCAGATCAGCTCATACAAGAAGGGAAGATAATAACTAACACTTCCATTAAGTGCGCCTTAGACGCAGCAGACACTGCAGCAAGATCCATAAACACCAGTATCATGTTAAGAAGACATGCATGGCTCAGAGTCTCAGGGTTCAAAC
This sequence comes from Lissotriton vulgaris, assembly GCF_964263255.1. NCBI lineage: Eukaryota > Metazoa > Chordata > Amphibia > Caudata > Salamandridae > Lissotriton > Lissotriton vulgaris. The sequence continues at coordinate 7,885,232 of NC_141690.1, forward strand.
AAGAGGTACAAACATCCTTATTGAACCAACCTTTTTATTGAGAAAACAGTTTTCGGCTCAGGTACAGATGAGACTTTAGAAAAGATGAAAAAAGACTCAGAAACGGCTAAATCAATGGGGGCATTGCAACAGCCAACTCAAAGGGGTTCCTTTCGTAGGTCCACCTATAGAGGCGGATCAAAGAATACAGGCACAAGCCAGCAATCCACCTCTTTTACACCAACATCACCCAGAGGTAATTCTAGAGGCAGTTACAGAGGTAACAACAACAAGGGTAGAGGTCGCGGAAATAACAACCGCAAATCTCCTACCCCAAGACAGTGACTTCATACAGCTCCCCCCAGACCATATAACACTGGTCGGGGGACGTCTATCACAGTTCCTACCTGTCTGGGATAACATCACATCAGACAGGTGGGTGAGACAAATTATCCAACATGGTTATTGCCTAGAACTCACAGCTACCCCACCAAACATCCCCCCCAAACAGCGTCCAATGAGTCAAGATCATCTACCATTGTTAAAACAGGAAGTACTATCACTGCTGCAAAAGCATGCCATAGAGAAGGTTCCACAACATCAACAGGGAACAGTGGTATACTCTCTATACTTCCTAATTCCCAAAAAAGACGGGTCTCTAAGGCCAATACTAGACCTCAGACCGCTCAATGCATACATAAATTCAGAACATTTCCACATGGTCAAGCTCCAACAAGTACTTCCTTTACTGAAGAAAGGGGACTTTCTTTCTACACTGGATCTAAAAGACGCTTACTTTCATATCCCAATTCACAAAGCCCACAGGAAATACCTCAGGTTTGTTGTAGAAAGACAACATTATCAGTTCAAAGTCCTTCCGTTTGGGGTCACAACAGCACCAAGGGTGTTCACAAAATGCCTAGCGGTGGTTGCAGCTCACCTAAGAAGACAACAAATACATGTCTTCCCTTACTTGGACGACTGGCTAATAAAGGCCAAGTCACAAAAAGAATGTCTTCAAAACACACAAAAGACAATTCAGTTGCTGCACCAGCTAGGGTTTACGGTGAACTACACAAAATCCCACCTGCAACCAAACAAAGTTCAACAATGTCTAGGGGCTACTATAGACACAGAAAAAGCCAGAGTATATCCCAATCTAGTCAGGATTCAAACAATGCTCACATTGATTCAAAGATTTCAACCACAACACTCACTAACAGCTCGAGTGTTCATGCAGCTATTAGGGATGATGTCCTCTTGCATACTGCTAATACCATATGCCAGACTACAGATGCGTCCGCTGCACGAATGTCTAGCAACACAGTGGAATCCGGCTCAAGGTCAGATTACAGATCTGGTGTTGGTAGACGACCGCACACATCTCTCTCTGAAGTGGTAGAACACAACAAACATTTCCAAGGGGCGGTCGTTCCTAGAACAAATTCCACAAGTCGTAGGGAGCGCATATGGAGAAATATACAGTACAGGGAAGATGGACTGTACAGAAAAAAAGACAGCACATCAATCATCTAGAACTACTAGCAGTGTTTCTAGCATTAAAAGCTTTTCAAATGCAGATTCTCAACAAAGCAGTCCTGATCAGAACAGACAACATAAAAGCAACGTATTCTATTCAAAAACAGGGGGGGGGGGACACACTCTCTCCAACTATCCAGACTAGCGCAGGAGATTTGGAGATGGGCCATTCCTCAAAACATCTATCTGTTAGCCGAACACCTACCAGGAGTTCAAAATCAGATAGCAGACATTTTAAGCAGAGAGTCAGAACAAATACACGATGGGAACTGCACGACCAAATACTGCAGCCATTCTTCCAAAGATGGGGACAACCAGGGATAGATCTCTTTGCCACTCATCAGAACGCAAAATGCCAAAGCTTCGCATCCAGGTACCCACACCACCTGTCGCAGGGCAATGCATTATGGATAAATTGGTCCAACAAATTTGCATACGCTTTCCCCCTCTCCCACTAATTCCATTAGTGGTTCGAAAACTACAACAACATTCAATGACCATGATACTAGTGGCACCCACGATGGCACGACAACCGTGGTTCACCACGCTCCTGCAACTATCACAGGTGCCACATCTTAAGTTAAGAATATTACCCATGCACCTTATACAGAACCATGGAGAAATAATGCACCCAGATCCCAAACAATTGAACCTAGCGATCTGGCTCCTGATGTCAAAGAATTTGGATACTTAAATTTACCTTCAAACTGTATGGAAATCATTAAGCAAGCAAGACGTCCTACCACCAGAGCATGCTATGCAGCAAAGTGGAAAAGGTTTGTTGTATACTGTAACAGTAACCACATCAACCCTCTGGACGCATCCACAAAAAATATTATTTGCTACTTACTACACTTACAGCAATGTAACCTTGCTTACACCTCCATTAGAGTGCATCTTGCAGCTACAGCAGCGTACCTGCAAAACAGGCAACATCTATCCCTGTTTAGAGTGCCAGCAATAAAAGCCTTCATGGAAGGCCTCAAAAGAGACATTCCACCAAGACTACCGCCTTCCCCTGTCTAGAATCTTAACATAGTACTCACCAGACTAATGGGACCACCTTTCGAACCTATGCACAGGTGTGAAATACAATTCCTTACATGGAAGGTGGCCTTCCTTATAGCCATTACCTCCCTCAGAAGAGTGAGTGAATTACAGGCGTTCACAATACAAGAACCATTCCTACAGTTACACCAAAATAAAGTGGTTCTTAGACCAAACCCAAAATTCTTGCCTAAAGTAATTTCAGCATTCCACATCAATCAACCAGTGGAACTACCAGTCTTCTTTCCAAAACCACAGACGGTAGCAGACAGGGCCCTACATACATTAGATGTCAAAAGGGAAATATTGTATTACATAGAAAGAACACAAACTTTCAGCAAAACCAAACAACTATTTGTAGCGTTTTCCCCAACACATATGGGCAATCCTATCTCTAAAGCAGGCATTGCCAGGTGGATTGTAAAATGTATACAAATATGTTACATAAAAGCAAAAAGGACATTAACTGTTCCTCCTAGAGCTCATTTTACACGTAAACTAGAGGCATCTATGGCATTCTTAGGAAACATTCTCCTAGATGACATATGCAAAGCAGAAACTTGGGCTACACCGCATACCTTCACAAAACACTACTGTGTTGATGTGCAGGCAACACAACAGGCTAGAGTGGGTCAGGCTGTACTAAAGACTTTATTTCAAACTGTTGCAACAGACACTGGTGACCACCGCTAGGGAGATAACTGCTGTATAGTCTATTCATAAATGTACCATCTGCAGGCCATATGCCTCGAACGGAATATGCTACTTACCAGTATGCATCTCTTTCTGCATTCTATCATACTGCTCCATCTAACCCTACTATGGCAAAACAATCTACGGATGGAGCCGATGCCCATGCGCACTAGCACCCAAGGGAGGAGTCATCGGTCTCGTGACGACAAAAGACTTCTCCAAGAGAAAAACAAGTGCAATCATCCGAGCCCAACACCAGATGGCGATCTATTCATAAATGTACCACTCTGCAGCCCTCTATGCCAAGAACAGATGCATACTGGTAAGTAGCATATTCCTTCCACATACCCATCCGGCATGCCCACCGGCTCTACCTTAAGGACACTGTAGGCCATGAGCACTTTCAGTTTACTGTGCTCCCCTTCGGCCTTACCAGCGCCCCTCGGATGATCACAAAAGTTATGGCGGTGGTCTTCTCCCTATCTCGACGATTGGTTGTTGAATGTGGGCTCGCTCCAAACTGTCATCTCCCACTTCCATACTACTGCCGACCTCCTGCACTCTCCTGGGTTCTCCATCAACGTGCCGAAGTCACACCTGTGCCCCTCTCAGAAGCTCCTTTTCATCAGAGCGGTTCCTGACTCGGCGCAGTTTCGGGTTTATCCCCCCCCGAACAGTGGGTTTGGGATATTCAGGCTATGATTCTGATCTTTCAGCCTTTATCCTGCGTTTCGGTCAGGTTGACACTGCGGCTCCTGGGGCTGATGGCCTCCTGCATCCTTCTGGTGCATCACGCCAGGTGGCGGATGCAGGCTCCGCAGTGGGACCTGAAGTTTGTGGGCACAGCATCAGGGCAACCTGTCCGACCACGTCCTGACATCGGATGGCACTGCGAGTCAGTTGCAGTGGTGGCTCACGGACCTCAATTGGGTCAGCGGCAGATCCCTCTCCCTACCCCAACCGGAGCACGTAGTGGTGACAGATGCTTCCCTCCTGGTATAGGAGGTCCACATGGGAGAGGGGAAGATCAGAGGCCTCTGGTCTCCGGCGAAGTCCCGGCTCCATATCAACCTTCTGGAGCTGCGGGCGATCCGACTTGCAATGAAGCCATTCCTTCCCTCTGTCCGGGGAAGTGTAGTGCAGGTGTTCACGAACAACACCACCGCCATGTGGTACTGCAACAAACAACAAACGAGGCTGGGTGTGGTCGTGGGCCCTTTGTCAAGAGGCTCTGCGCACCTGGACATTCCTGGTACACCAGGGCGTCACCCTGGTGGTTCAACACCTGACAGGTTCCCTGAACGCCAGGTCGGATGAGCTCAGCCGCCGGTGCATGATGGATCACGAATGGCGTCTGAACTCTGGCGTGGCACAAGGTCTTTTTCAGCAGTGGGGAGAGCCTTGGTTAGATCTATTCACCACAGAAGAGAACCCGCCATGTCATCAGTTCTGCGCGTTGGAATTTCCAAGGCGGCACTCGCTCGGCGACTCTTTTTGTCGCGAGTGGAGATGCGGTCTGTTGTACGCCTTTCCACCTATACCACTTCTGCCCAGAGTGCTGAAGATCAGGCGAGACTGGGCCCAAGTCATCCATGTGGCTCCGGACTGGGCACGAAGGTACTGGTATCCCGAGCTACTCAGTATGTCAGTTGATCCCCCAATTTGTCTGCCTCTTCAGGAGGACCTTCTGTCGCAGCAGCAGGGTATGTTCCTTCACCCGAACCTGTCCAGTCTCCACCTACATGCGTGGAGATTGAGCCGCTGCAGTTGAGGCCATTTGACTTGCCTCCTGAAGTTGTTGATGTGATTCTGGCAGCCAGGCGTCCCTCCACAAAAACGGTATACGCCTGCAGGTGTAACAAATTTGTGGCATGGTGCCCAGCAAAGGTTATGTATCCACTCTCTGCCCCCCTTTCAGAGGTTCTGCTCTTCCTTCTTTCTCTTGCCCAGCAGGGCTCTGCTCTGGGCACTATCAAGGGCTACCCCTCAGCCATTTCAGCCTTCTTAAGGCTTCCTGATCAGTCTTCTCTTTTCAAGTCCCCTGTTGTAAATAGATTCTTGAAAGGCATCACACACCTGTTTCCTCCTGTTCCCTTCGTGAAGCCTCAGTGGATCTTGAATCTTGTTCTTGCGTATCTGATGTGCGCTGCCTTTGAGCCACTTCATCCTCTTCGTCTTCTGGCTCTTAATACTGCATTCCTAGTTGCCATCACCTCTGCCAGGAGAGTGAGTGAACCCCAGGCTCTATCTTCTAAACCTCCTTTGCTCTCTGTCCATCCGGACAAGGTTGTTCTGAGGACTCGTCCTTCTATCCTGCCCAAGGTGGTCACAGCCTTTCATATCGGGCAGTCCATCACCTTGCCCACCTACTTTCCGCCTCCCTTGAAGGAGGAAGAGAGGCTCAACCATCTGGTCCCAAAACGTGCGCTTTCCTTCTATCTAGACCGCACACGCCAGTTCCGAGTGGATGACCAGCTCTTCGTTTGTTACATGGGTGCTAAGAAGGGATAGGCGGTGCACAAGCGGACCATCTCTCGGTTTGTCGTCTTGTGCATCAAGGTTTACTACTCTGTGGCGAAAAAGGAACCTCCTGTTGGGCTGTGCGCCCATTCCACTCGGGCTACGGCGGCTGCTACTGCCCTGGGTCGGGGAGTCCCCTTGCAGGACGTCTTTCAGGCAGCTAAGTGGGCCTCGCTGCACACGTTTGCTACACATTACTGCCTGGACAGCCAAGTTCAGAGAGATGGCTTTTTCGGCTTTTCCGTTCTCCAGGACTTTCTGGTGTGATCTTGGTTCGCAGACCCACCACCGGGGTTGGTATTGCTGGGGTATCTATTCTAAGGTAAGGAATCTAATACTAACTTGTTTCTTTCTGATGCACAAGTTACTTACCTTCGGTAACGATATATCTGTAACAAACAGTAGTTAGTATTAGATTCCTTACCGCCCCACCCATCCTCCCTGTTCTGCGAACCGATATCTAGGATAAAGCACTTCCCTTTCAGGGCCCTAGTTTCATGGCACCAGTGTAGGGTTCTTTCATGGCTCTGCGTTCCTGGCGCTGAAAGTTATGTACAAAAGCAGACGTCAGCGGGCGAGGGCGCCGTCTAAGTACTCCGTCATCCCAGCAATCACGACGACGGACCCGGACCCGCAGACGACGCCTACTGACGCGCAGGTGTACTGCTGATGAAAACTTTCCGGATCCAGTCTGACGCCTGGGGATATTCTAAGGTAAGGAATCGAACACTAACTACTGTTTCTTACAGATATATAGTTACCAAACGTAAGTAACTTGTGCAACAATCTTGCTGTGACACAGGTAGTGTGAAAGGAATAGCTGTAGGATATCTTTTTTGTAACGCAACAGCATTTAAATACCTGAACACATTTCAGAATATATCAACAGTTAGGAAAGCAAAAATCAACCACTTTTTTGTTATGCTGAAGTGTGATGAAACAAACATTTTAATAGGACTGCAACAAATGTAGAAACTTTTATTTTGTAACGCGCAAAGGTTAAATATTCACTGAAACCCCCTTCCTACACATTATCATTTGTGTGCAGTACTGTTTTATCATTAAAACTGTAATAGCACATTTAGTGGCCATTTAATTGGAAAATGTGCTGTCTGTAAATGACAGTACAATACCGCACAATGCTTTAGTAATCTATTTACAACAGTGTGCTTCATAATGCACCATCAGCACCCTTACCACTCTCCTGCTGAATACATTTGCTACACTTTGTAGGAAGCTAGGATTTTTCACTATCCCTCTAACTTCAGTAATGTTACTTTTATGCCAGCACCCGACTGAAAATTGTTCCAGCACCACTGGTGTAAAGGTGCTGAACTATGTCCCGAAGTCCAGCTTTAAATCAAACCCTTACACGTATTCGCATGCAAGACATCGGGGGAACTATCCAGTATTGTTTATTGCTGGGTTTTTTCACTTCTCGTAGACATTTGAACAGAGAATAAGGTCTCTATATGTTATCATACATAATTGCTCTAGTTGTGTAAGACTTACACAGCAAATTGAGAAATATAGATGTAGCGTGACGGGCAGAGCTGCCGACTTTGTATCTTGGGAACCAGGCTCAAGTCCTGGAGTTAGCTCTGAGCAAATCACTTAATCTCTTGTGCTTAAAATAAAATGAATTCTGATAGTGTGTAATGTAATCTGATGTAGGAAGGTGGCTTTCTATGTGGTGTACCAAAATGTGGAACACTATGCAGAAAGTCCAGGCGACCCTTATTGGTTTCCAGGGCTTAAATTCATAATCCCAAGTGCATCATTTGTGGTAGCGTGGGTGAGCAGTTTTGGCTTATCTGAGGGTAGTGTTTAAGCTTTTGTTGTACACACAGTCAAAAAGAGACACACTCAAGAAACTAGAGACCAATTTAGAAAAAAAACAGATTTTTTTATACAATTTTAGACACCAAGATCATCAGAATCGGGTAAGTACTTAAAACGTTTTAGATTTTTACGGATGAAATGTTTGAAAATCACAGCTGTCAAATTTGAGGCATGAGCCTCAAACGCTGTGATGCTATCCTATGGGCAAAACAATGTAATAGAGACATCTAGCCGCAGATTCCTTACCTTTGAACTCCAGGGTGTCAGGCTGGCTCTTAAGATTTTTCTCTGCAGTACCCCTGCGCGCCAGTAGGTGGCGTCTGTCGACTCCTGATGTCATTGGCATAGTGTTTGTCATCATGACGTCCGCGTTGTCAATATAACCGTCACTCCAGCACGCTGACATCAGTTCTTTCCTTTCTGCGCCAGCCAGTGCAGATCCGTCAAAGAGCGCTTCTCCCCTGTCATTTATTGACAGACTTTTTTTGGACTTTTTTGTCCACAACTTTTGGTGTGCTAGGAATGTCTAGCAAGAAGACCTCGGGTTCAAGCTGTGCGGCTCCTGTCACAACGCCCACTTAGTGTGTCTCTTGTGCCTGGAGTGCGACCAAAGCAAACACAAGGAGATGAAGGACGGAGCGCTGGAACTTTTCAGACACTCACCCCCAGTCACAGGTCTGGGTTGAATCCATCATCAATCTTTTGCTCACTTCGCCACCTCAGTTCAAACCCAGCAGTATGCAAATCAGTCTTGACCCTGTGCCTCATGGGAACGGTCTAGCCTGAACTGCAAGCCAGGTCTTCCTTGAACCGGAAACAAGCATCCTGGGACAGGTTCCTGGGTAACACCCTTCATCAGCCAGGCTATCAATCAATCAATCAAAGACATTTATACAGCGCACTACCTACCCGTAGGGTCTCAAGGCGCTAAGGGGGGGGGGGGGGGGGGGGGGGTGTGCCGTTACTGCTCGAACAGCCAGGTCTTGAGCTTCTTCCTGAAGGAGAGGTGGTCTTGGGTCAGGCGCAGGTCGGCAGGGAGGGAGTTCCAGGTCTTGGCGGCTAGGTAGGAGAAGGACCTTCCTCCTGTGGTGGCTCTGCGGATGCGTGGGACGGCGGCGAGGGCGTGGCTGGCAGAACGGAGGTGGCGTTTGGGAGCGTAGAAGTTGATTCGGTTGTTGAGGTAGCTCGGGCCTTGATCGTGTAGGGCTTTGTGTGCGTGGGTGAGGAGCCGGAAGGTGATTCTTTTGTTGACGGGGAGCCAGTGCAGGTCTCTCAGGTGTGCGGAGATGTGGCTGTTCCGTGGGATGTCGAGGATGAGTCTGGCTGAGGCGTTCTGGATCCGCTGGAGTCTCTTCTGGAGCTTGGCGGTGGTTCCGGCGTAGAGTGCGTTGCCGTAGTCCAGTCGGCTGGTGACGAGGGCCTGGGTGACGGTCTTCCTGGTCTCCGTGGGGATCCACCAGAAGATCTTCCGAAGCATGCACAGGATGTTGAAGCACGACGAGGAGACGGCGTTGACTTGCCTGGTCATGGAGAGGGAGGAGTCCAGGATGAAGCCCAGGTTGCGTGCGTGGTTCGTCGGCTTGGGTGCGGTGCCCAGGGCGGGGGGCCACCAGGAGTCGTCCCAGGCGGAGGGCGAGGAGCCCAGGATGAGGACCTCCGTCTTGTCTGAGTTCAGTTTCAGGCGGCTCGTCGTCATCCACTCGGCTACCTCTTTCATCCCTTCGTGCAGGTTGGCTCTGGCGGCGGCGGGGTCGTTGGTCAGGGAGAGGATCAGCTGGGTGTCGTCGGCGTAGGAGATTATGTTGAGGTTGTGTTGGCGTGCGATGGCCGCGAGGGGGCTCATGTAGACGTTGAAGAGTGTAGGGCTCAGCGAGGATCCTTGAGGGACACCGCAGATGACTTCGGTGGCCTCTGACTTGTACGGTGGTAGGCGGACCCTCTGTGTTCTTCCGTCGAGGAAGGAGGCGATCCATTCCAGTGCCTTCTCCTGGATTCCGACGTTGCCGAGGCGCTGTACTAGGGTGCGGTGGCAGACCGTGTCGAAAGCCGCGGAGAGGTCTAGGAGGATGAGGGCCGCTGTTTCTCCGTTGTCCATCAGGGCTCGAATGTCGTCGGTGGCGGCGATGAGGGCGGTCTCGGTGCTGTGGTTGGCACGGAATCCGGACTGCGATGGGTCGAGGGATCCATTCGTCTCGAGGAAGGCGGGCAGCTGTTTGTTGACGGTTTTCTCGATGACTTTGGCTGGAAACGGGAGTAGAGAGATGGGGCGGTAATTCTTGAGTTCGGTGGGGTCTGCCGTAGGTTTCTTGAGTAGAGCGCTGAGTTTGGCGTGCTTCCAGCTCTCGGGGAAGGTGGCGGTGTCGAATGAGGTGTTGATAATGTCCCGCAGGTGGGGTGCGATGACAGTGTCGGCCTTGTTGAAGACGTGGTGAGGGCAGGGGTCGGTCGGAGATCCGGAGTGGACGGAGTTCATCACGCGGACGGTGTCTTCGGTGCTGATCGGGGTCCAGGCTCGGAGGGTGGTGGTGGGCGGCGTTGCTGTGGTCGTGGCGTGGGTCGGAAGGGTGCTGAAGCTGTTGTGTATGTCCGCGATCTTGTTGTGGGAGTAGGAGGCGAGGGAGTTGCAGAGGTCTTGCGATGGGGTGATGTTGTTGTTTCCGGCGTTGGGGTTGGAGAGCTCCTTCACGATGTTGAAGAGTTCCTTGCAGTTGTGTGCGTTGTTGTCCAGTCGGTTCTTGAAAGCCGTTTTCTTGGTGGTGCGGATCAGTTGGTGGTGTTTCCGGGTGGCGAGCTTGAGGGTGGTCCTGTTGTCCGGTGTGGGTTCCTTTCTCCAGACTTTCTCGAGGGCTCGGCAGTTCTTCTTGGAGCTCTTGAGTTCGTCGGTGAACCATGGGGCTTTCTTACTGCCGGGTCTGCTGGGCGGGGTCCTCAGAGGGGCGAGTTCGTCTGCGCATTTGCTGATCCACTTCGTGAGGTTGTCGGCGGCCTGGCTGGGTTCGCTGAGCTGGCCGGAGGGTGCTGGCTCAGGAAAGCGGCGAGCTGGTCGGCTGTGATCTTGGTCCAGCTTCTTCGAGCAACCTGTTGCTGGTGGTGGTGGATCGTCGTTCTTCTGAAGGTGAAGTGGATGCATCTGTGGTCCGTCCAGTGGAGTTCTGTGGCTAGCTTGAATCCAGTGTCAAAGTGAATAAGGGACTCACACCTGGGCATACCCTGCCAACTTAACGCGATCTCTGTGTTGGCTTTATCTGAAAGAAACACGTTGTGATAGGTTCCTTACCTTAGAATTACCCCAGGAGTCAGACTGAATCCGGAACGTTTTCGTCAGCAGTACGGTGGCGTTGTGCGGCTCCACGTCCATCGTTAGTGTCGTGGTTGCCGAGATGACGTTGCAACAGCTACTTAGGCACCACCCTCATGCGCTGACGTCAGTACTTTCTTTTTCCGTGCCAGCAAGCGCAGATCCGGAGAGAGCAGTACCCCCAGTCACTTTTTGACTGAGTTTTTCGAGTCCTTTTTTTCCTGTTTCTCAAGTCGATCGACTCCTGGTGCCGTAGGGATGCCCGGTTTCAAGTCCTGTGGGGACTGTCATCGCATGATGTCGGTGACGGACCCGCACCGTGTGTGGCTCTATTACCTGAGGCGCGACCATGACCTCAAGTCGTGCTCCAACTGCCGGGCCATGGCGCCGCAGACTTTGTGGGAGCGGTCCTGAAAGTTGCTTGAAGACCGGCAGTCGGCTCCGCGCCATTCAAGGTCCCAGTCCCGTGGGAAGTCGAGGGACCGGTTGTGAAGCCATCACCATTGTTCGTCAGGATAGAAGTCTTCGCACTCTGGGTCAGGTAAGGCGAAGCATCACAAAAAGTCGAAGCGCCATCGGTCTCCAGCTTCTCGTCGTGGCTGCGGGTGTGGGTGGTGCAACCCCTGTGGCTCCGGCAGAGCCTACACAGTGGACGCCAGCCTACCCACCCTTCCCAGGTCCGTCGGCGACTCCGGCCCAGCTGCAGGAATTTCTGTCAGCCTTGGTCCGCCTCTTTAGGCCATCGGGCCCCACCGGTGTGCCTTCGGGCCCCACGGGCACAACTGAGGGTCCTCACTCTTGATTGTCGCCGGCTATAGCATAGCTGCCTGCCCCGGCCCCGGCGCAGCAGGGCCCCCAAGGATCCAGGCCTGGATCCCGGTCGATGCTGGTTGACCTCGTGACACCTCCACCGGCACCACCTCAGACCTCGCCCATGCACATGGGCGAAGTCGCCCCCGGTTTCAGCTCCGATGTGGACACGGCGGCCGAACGGCATTGCTTTGCACCGATTCCGATGCCAATGGAGCCTTTCTACCCCTATGTCCAACCTCCTTATTTTCGGCCTGTTCAGCAGCCTTTGGAGGAAGGAGAGGACTGGGAGGGGTCTAAGGACCCCTCCCAGTCCAGCAAACATGTCTCCTTCAGTCACACCACAGCTCTCCATTGGACGGACCACAGCTGCGTTCACTTCATCTACAATAAGACCACAACCATCCTCAACCTACTCTGCGAAGAAACTGGAACAAAATCACCACCGACCAGATCTCCTCATCGCTTCTTCAAAACCCCCCTGCCCACTCATCGAACGCCAACCAAGCATCCATTAACCTCACTCAATGGCTAACCAACAGCGCCGACATCCTAGCACCATTGAAAAAACGCCAAATCAAACTAGGCAGAAAAAACGCCTCCTGGTTCAACGATGATCTTAAGAAATCTAAGAAACTCTGTCGCTCCCTCGAGAAGGCCTGGAAAAAAGACCCAAACACCAGCACCAAGGACGCCTTCAAAAACGCTACCCGCATTCACCACCAACTAATCCGGTCTGCCAAGAAAGCCGCATTCAAAGACCAACTAGATAACAACGCCTGCAACAGCAAGGAATTATTCAACATCGTCAAAGATTTTACCAACCCCTCAGCCAACTCCAACGACATCACTCCCTCTCAAGCCCTTTGCGACTCCCTAGCTTCGTTCTTTCACGACAAAATCGCAGACATCCACAACAGCTTCGACAACCAACCCGGAGACCAACCCACTCAACCTTCTGCCGTACCTTCACCCCCCTTGAACATCCTCAATGACTGGAACCCAATCTCCACTGAGGACACCATCCGCCTGATGAACTCCATCCACTCAGGATCCCCCACAGACCCTTCCCCTAACCACATCTTCAACAAAGCAGACTCCATCATAGCACCACACCTCCGAGACGTCATCAACTGCTCCCTCAACTCCGCCACCTTCCCGGAAAGCTGGAAACACGCCGAACTCAGCGCCCTTCTGAAAAAACCCACAGCTGACCCCACCGAACTCAAAAACTACCGCCCCATCTCGCTCCTTCCATTCCCGGCCAAAGTCATCGAGAAAGCTGTCAACAACCAGCTCGCCGCCTTCCTCGAAACCAACAAATCCCTCGACTCCTCACAGTCCGGCTTCCGAGCCAAACACAGCACTAAGACCGCCCTCATCGCAGCAACAGACGACATCCGAACTCTACTGGACAATGGAGACACAGTCGCCCTCATCCTCCTTGACCTCTCTGCAGCCTTCGACACAGTCTGCCATAGCACCCTATTACAACGCCTCAGAAACATCGGAATCCAAGGAAAAGCACTGGAATGGATCACCTCGTTCCTCACCGGAAGAACTCAGAGTCCGCCTCCCACCATTCAAATCAGAGGCTACTGAAGTTATCTGCGGCGTGCCACAAGGATCTTCACTAAGCCCCACCCTCTTCAACGTATACATGAGCCCCCTCGCGGCCATCGCACGCCAACACAACCTCAACATCATCTCCTATGCGGATGACACCCAACTGATCCTCTCACTCACCAATGACCCGAACACCGCCAAAACCAACCTACATGAAGGAATGAAAAAAGTAGCCGAGTGGATGAAGCACAGCCGTCTGAAACTGAACTCAGATAAAACAGAGGTCCTTATCCTAGGTACCTCCCCCTCCGCCTGGGACGACTCTTGGTGGCCAGAGGCCCTTGGAAAAGCACCCATCCCGACGGACCACGCACGGAACCTGGGCGTCATCCTGGACTCCTCACTCTCAATGAACAGACAAGTCAACGCCGTTTCATCATCTTGCTTCAACATTCTTCGCATGCTCAAAAAAACATTTCGCTGGATCCCCACCGAAACTAGAAAAACGGTCACCCACGCACTGGTCACGAGCCGCCTGGACTACGGAAACACCCTATACGCCGGTACCACCGCAAAACTCCAGAAAAAACTCCAACGCATCCAGAACACTTCAGCCCTACTCATACTAGACATTCCGCGTAAAGACCACATTTCCGGTCACCTGAAAAACCTCCACTGGCTCCCCGTCAATAAGAGGATTACATTCCGCCTCCTAACCCACGCACACAAAGCACTTTACGAACTTGGACCCGAATGCCTCAACACACGACTTTCCTTCCACACCCCCTCCCGCCAGCTACGATCCTCCAACCAAGCCTTTGCTACTGTACCTCGCATCAACAAAACCACCATGGGAGGAAGATCCTTCTCCTACCTGGCAGCTAAAACCTGGAACTCACTTCCCACTCACCTTCGCCTCACTCAGAACCACCTAGCATTCAGAAAGCAACTTAAAACTTGGATATTCGACAAATAATTCCCCTCCCTTCTTCAAGCGCTTTGAGACCCTCTGGGTATGTAGCGAGCTATATAAATTATTTGACTTGACTTGACTCTCACTCCACAGTGTGAGTTTGACCTGGACTGGGTAGAGGAATTGGGGGATGCCAGCAGTCTTGACTCTTCTGCTGACCTTGGCATGCTAACTCCTCCTACCGTGGCTATGGAGGAGGGTTCGAGTTACGCAGTGGTGTTACGTAGGGCGGCTGAGGCTTTCCACCTCCAACTCCCTACAGTGGCCGTCAGGACTAACTTCCTGACAGTGCTTCAGCCGGCGGCTACCTCTGTGGAGCCACTGCTGCCTTTTAATGATGCACTTTCAGACTTTCTTTTTATGCACCTGGTCCAGGCCCAACACAAGGGCTCTTGTGGAAAGGAACGTGGCCTGGCGCCATCCCCCGGCCCACCCCATTTTCCTCTCCCAACACCATACCCCTGAGAGCTTGATTGTCCAAGCTTATGCGTCCCCAAGCGCATTCCCTTCTGCACCTCCGGACAGGGAATCCAAGAAACTAGAACAGTTCGGTAGGAAGATTTTTTTCTTCCGCCAGGTCAGGGCTGCGGTCTGTGAACACTGCATGCCTCTTGGGCCGTTATTCCCAATCTGTGTGGGATACAGTGGCGATGGTGCTGCCTCAGTGTCCGAAGGAGGCCCGGACAGTGCTCTCCCAAGCGATTGCTGAAGGTAGAGATGCAGACAAGTTCAGGATTCAATGTGGCCTTGACACCGCTGACTCTCTGGACAAAGTGATTTCCACGACAGTGGCGCTCCGTCGATGGGCCTGGCTGAGGACCACTGTTTTTTTGGGGGATGTCCCGAACACCTTGATGGACATGCCCTTTGATTGTCTTTGCCTTTTTGGCAATTAGGCAGATAGTGCTTTGGAGCGCTTTAAGGTCTCTCGGGCTACGGCCAAGTCCTTGGGCTACGTCCATGCTGCCATGCGCCATCCTCCACCTTCTGCTTTTCGCTCCTTTTGTTGCCACGGAAGAGGCGCCCGACTCGTTCACTTCCGAGCCACAGGCCCACGTAGCATCAGTCTCAGCGCGGCAGCGGACGTGGAACCCACGGAAGTGGGTCAGGGTGCCAGCAAGTGGGTCAGTCCACCTCCACCCCTGCTACCACTGTCTCCAAACCTTCCCCACTGGCGCACCATCACTTTGGACAGGTGGGTTTTACAGATAGTCCGAAGGGTATACTCCCTCCCCTTTAAGACTACTCCTCCAGCCATGCCACCCTAGTACCACCGCATGTCGTTGGATCACTTGGCTCTTATTCGCCAGGAAGTTGCGACCCTCTTGGCCAAGGGGGCAATCGAGTGTGCTCCTGCACCAGAAGTAGGATGTGGTTGTTATTCCCACTAGTTTCTGTTGCCCAAGAAGGACAAGGGCGTGCGTCCTATCTTGGACCTCCAAGATGTCAGTCGCTTCCTCCGGAAGGAAAAGTTCAAGATGCTAACTCTGGCTAATGTCTTGTCTGCTCTCGACCTGGGAGACTGGATGGCAGCGTTTGACCTGCCGGACGCGTATTTTCACATTCCCGTCCTGCCGTACCACAGGCGTTACCTGCGGTTCACGGTAAGCCATGAGCACTTTCAGTTTACCGTGCTCTGCTTTGGCCATACCTGTTCCACTCTGGGGGTTCACCAAAGTGATAGCGGTGGTCGCATCTCATCTGCTCAGATCAGGGGTCCAGTCTTCCCCTATCTCGACGACTTGGCTGTTGATGGCGGGCTCTCCCCGGACAGTCGTCTCCCCACCTCCAGACTACGACCTCCTGCATTTGTTGGGGTTCTCCATGAATGTGCCGAAGTCGCACCTGATTCCCTCTCACAAGCTCCTCTTCAGTGGATCGGTTCTGGTTAAGACGCAGTTTCCGGCCTATCCCCCCGAACGACGAGTCCAGGTTATTCAGGCTATGATTCCGATCTTTCGACCTCTTTCTTGGGTTTCAGTCAGGATGACCCTGCGGCTGTGGGCCTCAAGGCCTCCAGAATCCTGCTGGGCACTCATGCCAGATGGCATATGCGGACTCTGCAGTGGTGTAAGAAACTGGCTCTATATAAACACTACAAAATGAGGTATAGTGTGTATAGAGTCCAAGTGTCCCCAGAGGTTGGCAGAGGTTAAAGTTAGATAGACCCTTACTCTCTAATAGTAGTAGCTTGGTCTAGCAGTAAGGCAGTATCAGAGGACATTGTTAAGCATTTGATGTACACACTGTCAGCAAATGAATTCACACACTCAGGAACTGAACTCTAGGCCAATTGTTTTTGTATAAAAAATATACCTTTATTTTTAGAACCAAGCAAGCCTGGTACAGGTAAGCATTACATACTTTTCAGTAATAAGTTACTGGATATAGAACAGTTTGAAAATGCAATCGAAATTGTACTTTGTTTGATTTACAGGGGAGCAGCACTTAACAAATACAGTACATTGGAATGAATAGGCTTTTTCAGTAAATTGTAAGTAAGTTACTTTTTGCGTTACTTTTATAACTCAGTGCTGGATACGTAGATCCAGCACTGGGACATAGAAACAGGTAAGTAATTATGTTTTGGTTATTTGCATGATTTTTAAAGATTTCAGTTTTCAAAACTCCACACCTAGAAAATATTTGGAGCAGTACATTGAAATGAATGGGCTTCTACAATAAATTGCAGGTAAGTTACTTTTCATGTTACTTTTCTACCTCCGTGCTGGATATCTAGATTCAGCACTGGGACATTTCCTGCAAACAGGTAAGTAACCACGCTTTGGTTATTTGTGCGATTTTTAAAGAATATTTTTAGGTTTAAAAACTCCAAACTTAGAAACTTTGGAGAACAAGCATCGACAAAGCCAATAGGTCTCGCCTTTGGGACCTTAAGTGTTGAGCCATGCAACACTTGATGGTGCACCAAGGATATTGCGCTGGATAACTAAACACTGAGGTCCCAAATGCGAGACCTTTTGGCTATGCCAATGCTTGTTTGGAAGGTTTGTGGCCTGTTTTATGGTATGGTGGGCCGGTTTTGTCTGTTCCATCACATCACCTTTAGCAAGCACAAATGCAGGCAGACTACCATACCCGCAAAAAAAGTGTCTTTACAAGTTCAAAATTGCCTTCTTTGCAAATGAGCTGCATTTTTAGGTCTCGGCTAGCGTAGGCTGCGCTTGCTCAGTCTCGCTGGCAAGATTTTATGTTTCTTAGTATGGAGGGTTAACCCCGCCCCTCTTCTCCATTGGCTGGCCTCCTAAATGCTGACCAGCCATTGGAGAAGTGGTCCCAGTGATGATTTAAGCTCTTTCTTTTACGGATTGGGGGGGCGTGTTTTTTCGGTTCTTTCTCTGTGACGTCCTCAGTCCAAAACACCCCCCCAATCTGAAAAGGACGAGGCTTAGTTCATTGTGTCCGCGCCAAGGTTTTTCTTGCCTCTGTTACCTGGTTGTGCTCGCTTTTCTTGTTTGCTGGCCGAGCAGCTCTTCTGTGCACGGCGGACCGCTGCCCGTCTCGCTGGTTGGGTTGCGCCCATGTGTTCACGCTGGTCACGAGGTCCGTCATGCACGTCCCCTGGTCTGGCGCCTCGTGTGTGCCCATTCGCTTGGGTGAGTGCGCCTGCCCCCCATGCCCCCACATTTTATTTTTGGAGCACTCCGCCGGCTGGGCAAAGGCCTGCACCTCCGTGACTTGCTGCAGAGATAAATCAGGGATGGGGTTAGTTTGCGGCTCCCGGCTGAATGAAGCCGCCTTTCGGTCCTGGTGACAGCCTGTGTGCGGGACGACAGGCCGAACACTGGAGGGACTTTGTATACGGGAGAGTGGGGATTTGGGAGCCTCCATAGTTGGGGGCGCCGGGTAGGCTCCTGCCTCAGACATTAAGGTGTGCCTGCGCTGATCTCTGGTGCATCCCGTGGCTGGCCCGTGGTTCGAGACTCACCTCTCCCCCTTTCACCGATTCACTCCTGCGCACGCTCCTGGTTTCTCAGGCGAGCCGCGATCTCCATGCCCACGCCCCCGGGAAGTGTCAAATTTGCACTGGGCCTCATATGGATGACCGGTGCCGTCTTTGCGGATGATCGTCCCCTGTAACATGCAGCGCTAGGCCTCTCGGCGGTCTATTGTTACATTTTGTGCCCGGGCACACACTTCGCTGGCTTGCTGTTGTCCGTTTTCCCCTGGATCTTTCAGACCCGGCCGCAGGGTGGGGGTGAGTCGGCTGCGGGTTGCATATTAAACAATTTAGGGAGACTCTAACATAGTGGCTTGTTTTTGGGGTTGTTCCCACCCACTGTGGCGACAGTAGTAGCACATCAGGCTGCACACCAGAATTCAGCACGTAGGAGGTGAAGTTGCCCCCCGATTCACACTCCATTTTCTGGGCGCTACAGTAACTTCTCTGGGAAAGGATGTGGTTCGTTGGCTAGAGTGCCGTCTAGGGTGCTGGAAACCAGAGTTCGAGCCTCGGGGTCGAGTCCACATTGGGTGATTCTGGCTAAATCAGTTAGTCTCCCTGTACCCGATAGGGGTCAGCAGCAGTTGCCCAGCGCTGGATGCAGCACGCAGAACGGGAGTGCTGGTAGCCGTAGGTGAGACAGTCTTTGACCTAGGTGTATAGTCCAGTCGGGTGGGGGCAGTTGGTTACAGCTATAACTTGGAATGGTTCGGGAGGTACATTGCAGCTAAGAAGGCCACCAGGTGGTGTGATTACTGTAGTGCTATGACATCACAATTACGGGAGCGGTCTTCTCCCGGGTTGCGCTGCGTCTTGACAGCAGTGACCTTGTCCTGCTGTTGGCTCATCCAGGGCGCTGCATGTTGTGTGGAAGGCGCCAAACACCTTGTTTCTGGTCCCGCTTGCACGGGCGCTGCATTGTGGGGCTCAGGCGGGACCAGAGCATAGTTTTCGTTCGCGCCCTCTTCGCTGCTGCGGGAGCACGTGCTGGGGGCAGTTAGCCAGTTGCATGTTGGGCATTGCGCGGTCGGTCAAGCTGGTCGGCCCCTTGGCGCATGGGTTTCCGGTAAGGTGTATGTGGCCCGGAACGCTTTGTTGTCTTATCAGGTTTACACTGGAGTTGTGGGTGCAGTTGAGATGACTAGGGGCGTGCCCCTCCCACACCCTGCTGACATCTTTCACTTTTGCTCCGGGTTTTCTCTGCTCATCCAGCTTGCCCCGACGGAGGACTGAACGCGTTGCTGGTCTCAGGGTCAGCTTCTGGGGGTACCTGCTCGTATTCCGGCCCTCATATGTGCTGGCTGGAGTCTGGATTGCGGCCCAGCTCCAGTGCTGCCTTTTTGCAGTGCAACTATTTTCATTGCGAAGCCATCCTTCCTGACTTGCACAGGTCTGATGTCTCAGGTTTTAGCATATTCGGGATGCCATTAGGGAACAGCCTAGACCAGTCGGGCGGCACCCTAGTTCAAGCAACTTTTCAGTGTGTGTTTTTGACACGCCCGTACCCACATTGACCACGCTCCTCTGAGACCCCATAATTTTCAGCCTAATGATGTGGTCCACCAGCCAGAGCTGTTGTCTTTGCTCGTGTTTCGGCAGCGGCTCGTAGACCTGTAATTCTGGGCAGATACCTTATTCCCCCGGGTCGACGATAATTGACCGTGCCCAGGTAGTGGAAGTTATAAGGTTGCTCCTTTCTCTACACCTGCTCTTCGTGTATCTCCTGTCTGCGCGTTACCCCTCTAGCTTCCAGGCAGTGCAGTATCGTTCCAGCTGGCCTAGTGCGGAGACTCTGCCCAGGGTCTGTTAAGAGTATTAAAACTAGGTATAGAAGATCAGCACTTCACTTCAATTACTTTAGAGCTAGCGTGTGTGTGGCTCTGTGTGTGTGTGGCTCTGTGTGTGTGTGTGTGGCTCTGTGTGTGTGTGTGTGGCTCTGTGTGTGTGTGTGGCTCTGTGTGTGTGTGTGGCTCTGTGTGTGTGTGTGTGGCTCTGTGTGTGTGTGTGGGTCTGTGTGTGTGGGGGGGGCTGTGTGTGTGGGGCTGCTCTGTGTGTGTGTGGGGCTGCTCTGTGTTGTGTCTGGGGCTGCTCTGTGTGTGTGTGTGTGTGTGTGGCTCTGTGTGTGTGTGGGGCTCTGTGTGTGTGTGGGGCTCTGTGTGTGTGTGTGTGTGGGGCTCTGTGTGTGTGTGGGGCTCTGTGTGTGTGTGGGGCTCTGTGTGTGTGTGTGGAGCTCTGTGTGTGTGTGGGGGGCTCTGTGTGTGTGTGGGGGGCTCTGTGTGTGTGTGGGGGGCTCTGTGTGTGTGTGTGGGGCTCTGTGTGTGTGTGTGGGGCTCTGTGTGTGTGTGGGGCTCTGTGTGTGTGGCTCTGTGTGTGTGGGGGGGGCTCTGTGTGTGGGGGCTCTGTGTGTGTGGGGGGGGGCTCTGTGTGTGTGTGGGGGGGGCTCTGTGTGTGTGGGGGGGGGCTCTGTGTGTGTGGGGGGGGGCTCTGTGTGTGTGGGGGGGGGCTCTGTGTGTGTGTGTGGGGGGGGGCTCTGTGTGTGTGTGTGGGGGGGGCTCTGTGTGTGTGTGGGGGGGGGGCTCTGTGTGTGGGGGGGGCTCTGTGTGTGTGGGGGGGGCTCTGTGTGTGTGTGGGGGGGGCTCTGTGTGTGTGGGGGGGGCTCTGTGTGTGTGTGGGGGGCTCTGTGTGTGTGTGGGGGGCTCTGTGTGTGTGGGGGGCTCTGTGTGTGTGGGGGGCTCTGTGTGTGTGGGGGGCTCTGTGTGTGTGGGGGCTCTGTGTGTGGGGGGGCTCTGTGTGTGTGGGGCTCTGTGTGTGGGGCTCTGTGTGTGTGTGTGGGGCTCTGTGTGTGTGTGGGGGGCTCTGTGTGTGTGGGGGGGCTCTGTGTGTGTGTGGGGGGGGCTCTGTGTGTGTGTGGGGGGGCTCTGTGTGTGTGTGGGGGGGGGGGCTCTGTGTGTGTGTGGGGGGGCTCTGTGTGTGTGTGGGGGGGCTGTGTGTGTGTGTGGGGGGGGCTCTGTGTGTGTGTGGGGGGGGCTCTGTGTGTGTGTGGGGGGGCTCTGTGTGTGTGTGGGGGGCTCTGTGTGTGGGGGGGGCTCTGTGTGTGGGGGGGGCTCTGTGTGTGGGGGGGGCTCTGTGTGTGGGGGGGGCTCTGTGTGTGGGGGGGGCTCTGTGTGTGGGGGGGGCTCTGTGTGTGTGGGGGGGGGGCTCTGTGTGTGTGGGGCTCTGTGTGTGGGGGGCTCTGTGTGTGTGGGGGGCTCTGTGTGTGTGGGGGGCTCTGTGTGTGTGTGTGGGGCTCTGTGTGTGTGTGTGGGGCTCTGTGTGTGTGTGGGGGGCTCTGTGTGTGTGTGGGGGGCTCTGTGTGTGTGTGGGGGGGCTCTGTGTGTGTGGGGGGGGCTCTGTGTGTGTGGGGGGGGCTCTGTGTGTGTGTGTGGGGGGGGGCTCTGTGTGTGTGTGTGTGTGGGGGGGGCTCTGTGTGTGTGGGGGGGGGCTCTGTGTGTGTGGGGGGGGCTCTGTGTGTGTGGGGGGGGCTCTGTGTGTGTGGGGGGGGGCTCTGTGTGTGTGTGGGGGGGCTCTGTGTGTGTGTGTGTGTGGGGGCTCTGTGTGTGTGTGTGTGGGGGGGGGCTCTGTGTGTGTGTGTGTGGGGGGGCTCTGTGTGTGTGTGGGGGGGCTCTGTGTGTGTGTGTGGGGGGCTCTGTGTGTGTGTGGGGGGCTCTGTGTGTGTGTTTGGGGGGGCGGCTCTGTGTGTGTGGGGAGGGCTCTGTGTGTGTGTTTGGGGGGGCGGCTGTGTGTGTGGTTCTGTGTGTGTGTGTGGCTGTGTGGGTGCAAATGCAATAGGTCTCCCATTTGCGAGAGATTTAGCTATTAATCTCTACTACTCTCTAATGCTTACCTATTGCCATTGTAAATGACAATACCTATATTTATCTGTTTTTTTAAAAAAAACGATAAATGAAAAAAATGACATTTGCAAAGCCAATTGCTCTAACTTTAACAAAGACTAGACCATTGCTTTGTAAATGCTTGTTTTTTTAACCTAACTAATTTGCTAATTGTGTCTACTTTATTTTGGTAACCGGGCCTATTTTCTGTTCAAGTTCAGCCGTGCAACTATTAACAAAATACATACTGCACATTAATGGGAGAAAATGACCTCTTCTTTACAATTTTCTCCAGACTAGAAGGCAAAGGGCTGTGTGCAATATACCTGCCTCTCCGCCCCCATTCCTCCCCAGCCCACAGCACCAAAAAACATATGACTGTTTCGAAGAAGCCACTTATGAACTACACGGGGTGGGCGCATCACGTCCTCACTTTTATATTTAACAAAGAGGAGCAAATAAATAAGTAAATACCATACTGTCTTGTTTGGTTGCTGGACATCAAGTCCACATAGATCACTTCGTCTTGCACCACTCACCACGGAAAGTGTGATCACAATTTCCATATTACGGGGTCAGTGTGAACCCCTCCCTTCAATATTCCCCCCAACCACCAAGTCAGTTCGCACCATGGAGAGGGAAAAAATCCCACCTCTCGCAGGGCAGGCAGTAGGGGGGCAGCTACATCTGCACTGCATTCACTACGAAGGCTTCCAGATAAAGCACTTAAATGAACAATCAATCATGCATACTCTGTCTAAAAAGCCTGTTGTTCAACTCTGTCAGCAGCTAAAGGGTAAAAAAAGGTTGTGAGGAAACATTAATAAGATCATAGGTTCAAGTGTCCTCTACACTCAACCCTTCCATAGAGGAGTGTGAACTCGCTAGAGGATTGCAATGTACTGAAGCGAAAGGGACAAAGCACTGGCAAAGCCAAAGGGTTTGGCCTTTTAAATTAGCGCAAAGCATTTGTTTTT
Source organism: Lissotriton vulgaris (assembly GCF_964263255.1). Classification (NCBI taxonomy): domain Eukaryota; kingdom Metazoa; phylum Chordata; class Amphibia; order Caudata; family Salamandridae; genus Lissotriton; species Lissotriton vulgaris. The sequence continues at coordinate 7,908,312 of NC_141690.1, forward strand.
GTTAATCTGAAGTATAATCGTGTTGGCTATCCTTTGATATTAATTTTACGTTAGCATCCGTGGGGTACAGGACGGTACTCCTTTTGAATGCTTTAACAGGTTACTTTAATTGGGTGTTTAAGTGCTTTGGCGTCGGGCTGTATATTTGTTTGTGTGTGAGCAAAAAAATCATCGTAGAAGAGTAAAAATGGTAGAAATAAGAGTTCATATAGCAAAATACAAGGTCTATGGTGGAGCAACAGACGGAAAAAAACAAGCCAGTATACACACGTGTGGCCTCCCTATCCTCAATCGCCCTTTCACTATTTGGTAACATATGATACAGCGATAGGTTGAGAGCACAAGCCGGTAGGAGCGAAAGAAAGCTTTTGAATGTTAGTATGTATGGGTACCAGATAGGTAGCACTCGATTCGTTTCTGTGCCAAACTGCCAAGGGTGCCATTTTGTCAATTTTTGCATTTTGGTAAGTGTGCCACCTAATTTACCAGTGCAAACTGGAGCCCTCACTTGCAGTTTTTCGAAAGCCCATAGTCACACACATTGGTTTTTTTTTTACCAGAGGAGCCCTGGAGCCAGAGGCTACCTTAGAATGATCTGGAAGCTTGAAAGAGCATGAGGCAAAGGAGAGCAAAGAAGCGTGCCACACCCAAAGAGAAACCGCACGTTCCTTTCAAGAGGCAACAGTCGGGTGAGAGGTTCCTCGCCCAGATGGTGCCAAATACAACTAAAACAAGCAATGGCAAAGCCAACAGTGACTCGATGTACATTTGAAAAGTAGGGGTTTGCAAATCCTAGGTAAAGGGACATCTGTACACTCTGGGAGTTGAGGCGGCAACTGACATCTATTTATTCAAAGTATGACTTTTCCTTATTTTACTCTCAAAGATAGGAGCTCTTTGACATTCAATTGACTATTTGTACCCTGAACTGCGACTCTGAATCCTTCCCGTCCTGGAAAGATTAAGCGAATTAAAAAAAGGCACAGTACATGTGGGCTCACGTCGCTGCTGGCCTGGTGGTGAAGTGAAGGGCCGTTCAACGCCCACGTTTAGCTGCCTCGTCCGACCGAGGGGAACATCCTGCTTCATGTCACCTGGAGGAAACACACCGAACTTGAAACTTAAACCCACTGTGAGGGCCACCGGGTCATAATGTTCATTTAAAAAGTTATATATGCAGCCGTTCCCAGGCTAAGAGGGGCCAGCTGTGCGCAGGGCAGGGGAGTCCGGGAATTTGAGGGTGGCGAAAGCAAAGGCTGCAGGGGAGTTCAAGAGGCGGGGAGGTGAGCAGGGTTCGTACGAGTGCTCGACAAGAAGCAGCAAAGGGAAAGGTATATTATATAAAATAAGAGTGACAGGCAAGTTAACGGTGCATAGAGAGATCATTGGGGGGGCAGGAAGGACACGTAGGGAACTGGAGGGACATGGGGTAAAAACAAAGTGCGAACAACATTAACAAGCATTGGACGCGCGGCGGGCTGCAAAGAAGTACTTAAACATAAAATTAAAAAAAGCGAGTTCTGCGCACGCGCAACGAAAACGGTGCTGTGCATGTCGCGCACGTGTTTGTGCGCGTGATAGTAAGGTGGTCGCCGGGAAAGTAGCATTTTCCCATGCAGCCTACTAAATGTCTCGGCCAGGGCAGCACATGCGCTGGATCAGGCCGAGACCTAAAAAGTGTCAATGTTATCCTATGGAGGGAAAACAGTTTAATGGTTCTCAGGTAAGTAATCGACTGTGGGAGTTAAGGTTCTGAGGTTAGACTCCGGGGTCCCCCAGGATAAGTGATGCACTGTTGTTGCACCCTCAGCGGCACTGGGGCAGCAGAGTGCAGAGTGTTGAGGCCCAATGTTATCCAATGGGGGATAGGATGCCTCTGACTGGTGGCTGCTGGCAAGCAGGCTGTGAGAAGTTGGCCTGGTATATGATGTTCACTATTCTAGTGAACACTTTGCACCAGTCCAAACAACCCTTATGGTGATGGTTGTAAAGTCAACCTTACAGACCAGCTATCTTCGAGGTAGCGTGGACAGAACAGTCTTAGGCGAAAAGACTCTTGAGGGCGTGTAAAGCCAGCTGTTTTACCATATGTAACCACTTGAATATCAAATGAAAGGACACCACACAGGATATATATAAAATATATATGTATTTATTTACTAACACACTCCTCAGAACTCTTTATGAGATCAGAGGCAAAAGCACATAAGTTACACTCAGAAATACTTTAAATAGCACAATTTACAGTTAGGCCCTAGGGACGCGTAAAACCATATACTAAGTAAGTGGTATAAGAACCACGACTCGGGAAGGGAGAAGGCCTAGGGCATCGCTGGGGCTACACTATCTGACCCTTAGGTTAGGAGTAGGAGGCCCACAGGCAGCGTGTGCAGAGTCAGTACTCTCACGCGAGAGTCAATAGAAAGTCAATAGGAACATAAAAGGTAAGTAAATGAAGATTTAGGACACTTCCGGTCTAGCTAAAAGGATACAACTAAAAACCTAGACACTTAGATAGTCAATACCCGTGAGAGCACCGAAGTACTCGCGTTACCTCACCCACAGGAAGCGGGTGCATAGGTGTGTAGATGTGTCTGGTTTCGCCGTTGAAGTCTATGGAGCCTGTGAAGAAAGATGCTGCAGGCGACCAGGAGGAAGATGTCCGGGTGGATCCAAGGGTGGATCGGAGTTGAAGAAGACCTGAAAGCAGAGGGGACAGAGTCTAGGTCACTAGCCAGTGACCGGGTGGAACCAGGGAACAAACCAGACATTGTCAAGGAGCAATCAGGTGCTGGGGTGAAGCTTGTCGTTGCAGCACGCGGACCAGGAGGCGTCTAGGACGACCAGGTGCTGGAGAGGAGCTGTTCCATGACGGTTCTCGCAGATGGAGGGGTCGGCTTCAAGATCGGAGCCAACAAGCCTAAGCAAAGGCAACCCACGCAGGATACACAAAAGGCTTCTGGTGCAGATCAGGAGGGTCTGAGGAGCGTCACCTCTTCAGGGAAGCAAGGGCCAGTCTGGAGCAACCAGACCAGCGCTGGATTCTCAAAAGGATCGTCGTCAGGGGCTACTAGCCAACGGGCCAGCAACCGGACAACGCGTCGAGCAGAACACAAGCAGAAGGGCCCCACGCAGATCTCGTGGAGTGTGGAGAGCTGATCTTCGGTGCAGGTGGAGCTCGGTGCCGGGTGTCTCAGTCCCCAGTGCACAGCTTCGAGGAGGCCTCAGGAGCTGCGCTGTGTTAGCAAGTTGAAGACTTTCCAAGTTGCCTGCTTTCACAGGTCCGAACGCCTTCCGCGGGGCCCAGCTGTGCTGGAGTCGTGCAGTGGGGTCAGGGGGATCCGGGAGTCGAGGTCTTGTCAGGCTCTGTGCTTGGGTTCCGGCGGGAACGGGGACAAAGCAAGCCGTCGAGTTGCTGGATGGTGCCTGATTGCCCAGGGTGGTCACTCCTTGGCCACAAGGGATAATCTTCCGTCTTCAGCTTGGATGAATGTCGATTGGTCCAGAGTTTCGTCTTCAGTCGATTCCAGGATTAATCTAAAGTCTCCTGGGTCAGCTCCTACCTTTATACAACTAAAGGGGGCTGGTTTGCTCACTAGGTCCCTCCTATGGGTGGACCAGGAAGGGGGGTGGTTACACCCCCTTTCCTTTGTCCAGTTCCGCGCCAGAGCTGGGGCTGGAGTGCCCCAGCAACCGGTTTGAACTGGGGGATGCATGAAGCACCTAGTGTGCCTCTGGCAGTGTCTCAACATATTCAGCCCTCCCTGTCCCAATACACATCCTCCTGTCTGGGGTGTTGTTTGCACCTCCCCAAGCAGGAAACCTATTGTCCAAACCTCCGTGACTGGAAGGACTCCCAGCAGCAGGAGGTCAGCCATTTACACCGAAGCTCATCCCTCCACACTCCACGAGTGCCGCTTGGGACCCGCTCTTGCATTTCAGATCGACGTGTCTTCCCGGTTCCTAGCCCGATGGCTAGTGAGCCCCCTGAAGACTTTGTTTTTTAACTAAACTGCTTTCCTGGTTGCTCCAGGCTTGCTCCAGCTTCCCTTCAAAGGAGAAGCGCCACAGACCTTGCTGGTCTGCAACAGAGCCAATCTCGACATCCTGCGTGGGTTGCGGTTGCCAAGGCTTGTTGGGTCCAATCCGGATACCGACTCCGCAGTCAACTAGATACATCGTGGGACAGCTCGTATCCAGCTCCTGGTCATCGTCGATGCCTCCTGGACCTCGTGGCTGAAGAGACAAGCTCACCTTCTTCACCTTCAAGCAAGCAACATAGTCTGGTTACTTCCTGGTTCCTTCCTGGTCACTGGCTAGTGACCCACACTCTGTCCCCTATGCTTTCAGGTTATTTACTTCACCGATCCAACCGTATACTTTTCCTCTGGTCGCCTGCAGCACTTCTTTGCAGCTCTCTATAGAAAACGACGACGAAACCCGACACCAAAAAAGGAACCTATGCACCCGGCTTGCCTGGGTGAGGTAACACGAGTACTCCGGTGCTCCCTTGGGTCTTGACTCTCGAAGTGTCCTAGTCTAAAGGGGTTTTATCGTAGTCCATCCGGAAGTGTCATTAAACAGTAACTTTGTAACTTCTTCGTTTCCCATTAAAAGTCAATGGTAACTCGCGACTGTGGTTAAACACTGCACGCGTCTCCCGTGGGCCTCCTACTTCCTAACCTTTGGTTGTTTAGTATAATCCCACAGAATCTTCAGGCCCTAGGCCTGCTGACTAACTCTCACATGGTTCTTATACCACTTCTTTAGAAAATGGTTTGTGAGGCCCCTTCGGCATAACTGTATTTGTGCAACTTATCGTACGGTAATTGAGTAACTTGTGATGTACTTCGATCTCTGACCTCAAAGAGTGCAGAGGGGTTGTGTTAGAAATTAATACATATATATATATTTGATATATACCTTGTGTGGTGTCCTTTTTTTGGTATTCATGGGATTATAATTGGTAAAACAGCTTGCTAAACATGCTCTCAGAAGTCTTAGCCTTAGACTGCTGGTCCATGCTACCACTAGGATAGCTTGTCTATAAGGTTGACTTTACAACCACCATCAATAAGGGTCGATTAGACTGGTGCAAGGTGCCCACTAGAATAGTGGACATCATATGCCAGGCTAACTTCTCACAAAGGCCTTGCCAATTGCGGTACAAATAGACATTTTCCTTATTTTAATGGAAAGATCACGGGCCTGTTTAGTAGTCACCCAGTGCACTTTGTCGACAAGCAGTAGTACCCAGGGAAGAAAGTAGGGGTGACCATGTCAAAAGGAGATACTTTCCTACATCTGGTACTCATGTAAAGAGTTCCAATGTCCCTGGGTAGCGTTTGTGTGGTATAAAGCTGCAATATATGTAGATATTGAGCATAAGATATGTCACTGCACCTCGTTTTAAGACAAAACTTGAGATTAGTCCCTACCCCACACTTACTCTGCTGCAGAGGGTTTATTCAAATGTGCTAATATCACTGGTATTGACCAAGATTTTTCAGAAGCCTGGAAATTTTAGTGAACAGCTCCCCATCCAACACCCCACTCTGAAAAGTGTTCCAGCTTCAGTGCAGTTCACCATCTCACACTTTTATTGGCAGATCAATATATTGACCTCAGTCCGACAAAGACTTATCAAAGGGGGTGGTCATGGCAGTGACATTTACCAACAATTGCTGTTTGAGAGGAACACAAAAACATAGTATGATAATGTGGTAATTCGTAGCATTTTGAATTTTGAAAGCATGTGTACTATTAGATGAAAAACTGGCCTCATCATACGTCTGTTAAAGCTAGGTGGTTCACAAAAGTTTGTTTTGAAAATTGCGTCTTTGTTCTAAAACGTTTTGCAGCACTATCCTAGATTGTGTGAAAAGAGAAACAATTCTTCGTTCTAAAAGGATGATGAATGAATACTCCCCCTTACAGGACTAAATTCCTGTAAAGATAATATTTCAGAATATTAACTTGTCATCATTGAGACCAGACTGGTATCTATATGTTTTTGTTTTAATTTGTTTATTGGGATTTAGCATTTCATGTTACAAGTTGATATAATACAGTTATAATATATTGACATGCATCTGCAGGAAGTTGAAAGATGACTGTGGATAATCGAATTTACAACATTACGGCATATCAAACATATTAGTCATGGCACAGTAAGATATTCTGGGTGCTACCTTCTTGCCTGATTCTGTTTCTGTGTTAATATTCTTACTAGAACCTGGCTGGGTGAGTTCCCTATGATCGTGAATTGCTGTTTTATCCCCACATTTACCTTTTTGTGCTATCACATATGATATTTAATGAATGTGTTCCCGTTTGAAATTCATCAGTTTCGGAACTGCAGATGAAGAACTACTACTAACTTCGCGAATGAACTGGGTAAGATGTTAGGGAGCTGCCGGAATATATATCGGTGAAAACAATTGTGCGGCTGGTTGTATTTTTATTTCACGGTGTGGTGACGCGCGTGTGGGGAGGGCCGTGGCAGGCAGTTTCGTCATAGTGTAAGGGATTAACTGGTGTGGCCCTTATGTATCACTTGCCTTGGGTGTCTGGGCTCTGCCTGAGAATAGACTGGTATCTAAAATGACTTTCCAAGATGGAGTTTGAGATCACTCGGGTGAATTGAGGAGAGACCACAAGGAGTAGTAGACCAGATAAGTGAAGAGCAGTGAACGTTACTGTCTCACGGCAGGGTAGCTCTTGTGTGTGACTTCTGTGGTTAACAAGACTTACTTTACCCCACCTCACACTCATTCATAAGGAGTGGAATTGGAAGGAAGAAAGATCAGTAGTAATAGTTGCTTAACTTTGGTAACATTATGTTCGAGGTATGTGTGGCTATAGCAGCACATATGTTTTGTATACTCCTGCCATCTAGTGTTTGTTCCACGTTTGTGCAAGTAGTTTTTCTACGAAGAAGTCATTAGAGTGCCTCCTCTTCTTGGTGATTATGCTCATGGACATTATTATATATTTTTTCTGCCTTCATAGTGCAGAGTGTGTGCCTGCACTCCAGTTAGATGCTGTCACACTGTTCTTTTCGGTTCATGCAATGCTATTCCCCTGGTCAGTATTATTTTGATCAAGTTTTCCATTCTGCTGATCTATATATCTATATTGCTCATCAATTCGCTTCGACTGTGGTCCTTAAAGGGCCTTGGCGTTTAAGGCCTTTTTTCAGTCTCCATCTAGTTCTTCAGAGTATGACCTGCTGATGATGGAATGAACGCCCTACTCTTACTGCCCTTGCTTCCACACAAAATATCTCCAGACAGATCTACACCAGGTCTGTAATCTGTGTTTGTCGCCAGGACAGAGAAGCGGATTGCAACGCCTGCCGCTCCTTACCCTCCAAGAAAACCCTTTAAAACCGTCAAGCTGTCAACTCAAAATGGCACGGAGGACCATCTTCGAAGAAAATTGTCGAAGAATACCCTCCGCTGCCGGTTTAGTAGGAAGCCGGTTTAGGAGGAAGAGGAGTTATCTATTCAGGGCAGTTCCAGCTCCAACCTCAAGGTCGACGTCGAGATAGAGGACGTTACACTTGCTCGGCAGTACATGAGTATAGTAGTCCATGTCCCTCAACAGTGTTGATCACTCCAAAAGACACTTGGTCCCTCTGGAACAAAATACAGAGGTGCCTCGGCCCACCACTGCCTTCTGGCCATGGTCAGCATTGAGCACCTGGTTTGGACGCCTGGATCTTCGGCTCGTCGCCCAAACACCAAACAAAAGCTGGAGAATTCAGCACTTCGGCACCTACCTGACCCTTGTTGCTGAGCCGTCCATCACTAGCGACGTCCACTGCTTCCACGTTGAGCTGCACTTCAGTACCGAATCCTGGGTCGAACCGGAATCCTTTGAGTCAGACTTGCAAACCTGATTCTATAAGGCCAGTGGAGCCCTTTCTTCATAGCCTCTAAGAGCAACTAGATGCCAAACAAAAGCAAATCTACCACCACCCTCAGACCGGCTAGATCCTTGCCACATCTTCTGCTCGCATTCCTCCAACACCAAAAAGGTGACTGTCTTTCCAGGAAGCTCTGGGTCTACTGGTACCACCAAAACACCGAAAGCAGTTGGACAAAGCTACCAGCACTTTGCCTCTTCAGCCACCATCAACACCACCACCACCTCTTCCTCCTCCATCACCACCAGCCTCACCTTCTCCACCACACTCTATAGAAGACTCACTGCATATTAAAAATCCGGGGTCTCCCCAATATGATGCAGCTGCCGATGGTGGGGGTAAAGACACTTTTGGAATACTATCACATATCTACCCCTGGGGTTCCTATTATTATCGACCCTCGAGGGCACACAGACCCCGATCAATGCAGCCTTGAGAAATCTACTTGCCATGGCGAATTTGATTGTTCGAGGGATATGAGCTGTAGATCATATGCTGTGCATAGATCGCCATCTAGTGTTTGGTCCGGATGTTTGCATTTTTTCTTCGAAGAAGTCTTTTGCAGTCACGAGGTAGGGGACTCCTCCTTTCGGTGATAGTGCGCATGGGCATCAACTCCATTGTTAGATTATTTTATTTCCACCATCGGGTTCGGATGTGAATTGTTGCGCTCTGGTTCGGCACCGTTCTTTATGCGCTCTTCAACGCGCAATCAGCTACCCTCAACGGTGTTGTTTATGGATCACGTTTCCCATTCTACGCGTATTGTTTACACTCGAAAACCTTCGATTTGAAGATTCGTGGAAGGCCGTTGGGCCTACCCGCGCCGGGGTCTGTAGCAGTCAAGGGAACTGTCCATTCAAATTCTGTCCAGGGTGTCGCTCTAAATTTCCGCGCACCGACGTGCACGAAGTGTGCAACCTTTGCCTATCCCCGGAAAACGACAAGAAGGACTGTGACGTGTGTTGGTTGTTTCGATCATAGGCGCTCCGTGACCATCTGGCTCGACGTCACAAAATGTACCATCAAAGTGGCTCCGTGCCAGATCTCCTTGGAGACTAGTCCGAACAAGAAGAATCACAAGCTCAGGAAGCCGAAATGGAGGAGCAACACATCTCCGTGTCTGAAGCTGACTATGATGCCAAAGACCTCACACCTGAACAACGGATCGTGAGTAACGAGACTTCCTTACCCTACCATCTCCCCCATAAAAAGGCTCTCTGGTCCCTCCTCTGCCTTAGGGCCAAGGTCGGCACCAAGAAAAGGTTTCGAGCACCCCGCCTTAGAGTTCGGTGCCGAAACATAAACAGCCTTCCGGCGCAGGCTCTACTTGTCCCCACGTCGGTGCCGATCCGAAACCTTCGTCGTCGAAATCCAAACACCTTCTGGTTTCCGTGCCACCGGTGTATAAGGCTAAATCTTTGGAGTCGAAACTTTCGACACCAAAGCCGGTGTCTAAAAAAAGTACTTCAACTAAAGAGCATCCGACCTATATTCAAGCTTCGGATCCAAAACAGAAAGATTGTGATTCATTCAGAAACTAGACATATTCATGCCAAACTTCCTGAGAAGAGGAAAATGGGCTTACAAGAAGCCTACCACATTCCTATAAAATGGAATAATGTGGGAACCATTCTCCACCATACATTCCACCCTCTTCACCCATTGATCCAAATGTACTCATTACACCTACACATTCTCCTCCACCACCATCACCTGACCCACAGGATACAGGGGATGGAGAAATAGATGACTGCACACCACAGGATAGTTACCCATCGGATAATTAGAATGCTGACCCTCAAACAGTTAATGACCTCGACCTATAGCCATCCAGACCTTCTCCTCCAGATGATAACATTGGATATTTTGAGCTTGTGAACAGAGCTGCTCAATATCATGAAGTAGAGCTTCATAAAGAGACTTTAGAGGTGGATTTTCTTTTTGACACACTAAGTTCATCTCAAAGGACTACAGAAACATTACCAATGTTAAAGGGTATGCTTAAACATACTGATGACATCTTTAAAGACCCTGTAAGAGATAGAATCATCACTCCCAGGGTAGAGAAAGTAAAAATCTGCACCTAATAACCCTGTATATATATCAAAGGCCAGTTACCCTTAGACTCGCTCTTGGTTTCGAACGCTCATAAAAGAGCTGATTAGCAAACAGGGGAAGCCCCTCCTCCTGATAAAGAGTCCAAACTAATTGACGCTACGGGCAAAAGGGTAGCGTCACAAGCAGCTAATCATTGGCGCATTCCCAATGCTCAAGCACAATTGGCAAGGTATTATAGAGCTCATTATGTTGAGCTTGAAAAGCTCATTAAATCTCTACCTGATGAGCATAAGTCTAGAGCTAGTGCCCTTATTCAAGAGGGTAAGTTAATAACTAATACCTTTATCAGGTGTGCTCTAGATCAGGCAGCCACAGCAGCTCGGGCAGTAAACACTAGTGTACTGCTCCGTAGACATGCTTGGTTAAGAATTTCACGATTCAAGCCTGAGGTACAAGCCTCTATTCTTAATCAACCCTTAGACACAGAACACCTCTTGGGCCCAGCTGTCAATACATCACTCGAAAAAATGAAAAGGGATACTGAAGTTGCTAAGTCCATGGGGGCTTTACAATCACCTTCCAACAGAGGATCCTTTAGTCATTCATTTTACAGGGGCAACTCCAAAAATGTGTCTACAGACAATCCCTCCTCCTCTTACAAGGGCAACAATCAATCGCCCTCTTCAAAAGGTCATTTAGAGGTGGATATAGAAGAAACTATGGCAAGGGAAGAGGCAGAGGTGACTCAACACGCACTTCCCCTGCAAACACCAAACAGTGGCTTCCTTTCCATACCCCCAACCATTCCACTCCTGTCGGGGTACGTCTTTCCCAATTTCTACCCATTTGGAATATGATTACATCAGACAAATGGGTTCTTCAAATTATCCAATCAGGTTATAGCCTGGCGCTTACAAGCACTCCACCGAGCATTCCTACATGGTCACTCCTCATGTCACAAGAACATCTCACCCTTCTAGAGAAAGAGGTTCTCTCTTTGTTGCAGAAAGGTGCAATAGAACCAGCCCCTTACAAACAGCCACATATAGACCTGTTCGCTACACATCTAAACGCAAAATGCCCAGCTTCACGTTCAGGCATTCACACCCTTAGCCCAAAGGCAATGCACTATGGATGAATTGGTTAGAAATATTTACTTACGCTTTTCTGCCTCTCCCACTCACTCCAATAGTGGTTCGGAAACTCAAACAAGCGTCCCTGACACTAATCCTAGTTGCTCCCACATGGGCATGTCAACTTTTTTTCACAACCATATTGGAACTCTCAGTAGTTCCTCACCAAAAACTGTCTTACTCCCAGTATCCTCACACAGAGCCATGGAGACCAGACCCCAGTCAGCTCAATCTGGTGATCTGGCTCCTGAAGTCCTCGAGTTTGGCTATCTTAACCTACTGCCAGACTGCATGAATATTATCAAAGAGGCTAGTTGTCCTACCACAAGAGCCTACTATGCAGCAAAGTGGTAGCGGTTTGTCATATACTTTAATTAATAACAACCATATCAATCTGTTTGATGCTTCTGTACAAAACATTGTTATTTGTTACATCTACAACTTTCCAATTTAGCGTAGACGTCCATGCGCTTACATCTGGCTGCAATAGCTGCATACCTTCAGAATAGACAACATCTATCTCTTTTTAGAGTGCCTGTTATCAAAGCCTTTATGGAGGGACTCTAGTCATTCTCCTGAGACGTCCACCTGCTCCATTGTGGCATCTCATCATTGCTCTCACCAGACTAATGGGTCCACCTTTTGAGCCATTGCACGAATGTGAACTGCAATTTCTCAAATGGAGAGTTGCTTTCCTTGTTGCTATCACATCACTCAGAAGAGTGGGTGTGCTTTAGGCATGAACTATAGAAGAAACCTTTTTACAAATGCACCAAAATAAAGTGGTTCTTCTGGCTAATCCTAAAATCCCTCCTAAAGTATTTTCTGCTTTTCATATCAATCAATCTGTTGAGTTACCTGTGTTCTTCCCTCAACCAGATTCAGTGGCAGAACGTGCCCTACACACAGATGTGTAGAGAGCATTGTTTTATTACATAGAAAGGACAAAACTTTTCCTTAATACAAATCAACTATATGTCCCTTTTGCTCCACCACAACAAGACAATCCCATATCAAAATCGGGTATTGCAAGGTAGATAGTCAAGTGCATTCAAATATGTAATGCAATAACAAAACAAACGTTCACAGCTCCCCTTAGAGCACACACTACACGCAAACTGGGGGCTTCTAAGGCATTCTTTGGAAATATACCCACATTCACAAAACATTATTGTGTAGAGTTGTTAGCAAGACAACAAGCTAGAGTGGGCCAGGCAGTTTTACGAACACTATTTCAGACCACTGCAACTGATACAGGTTAGCCACCGCTTTGGGAGATAACTGCTGTGTAGTCTATGCACAGCATGTGATCTACAACTCATATGCCTCGAACTGAAAATGCTACTTACCCAGTATGCATCTGTTCTTGGCATATAGGGCTGTAGTCATTTGCGCCCACCCGCCTCCCGGGTACCTATACCTGTTGCAGTAACATCTTAGATCCATACAATCATGGACATCTCCTTTTACTACTCTTACTAACTCTATTATCACCCTCTGCGGGAAAACAATCTAACAATGGAGTCGATGCCCATACGCACTATCACCGAAAGGAGGAGTCACCTACCTCGTGACTGTAAAAGACTTCTTCGAAGAAAAGCAAAGTGCAAACATCCGGAGCACTAGATAACAATCTATACACAGCACATGACACTACAGCTCTATTTGCCAAGAACAGATGCATACTGGGTAAGTAGCATTTTCTTTATCAGGTCAAACTATTTTTAGGGACCTGCTGGCCTGTTCTAGCGGGTTGATTAAGAACAGGTGTTATGTTCACTCAAAAAGTGAAAGAGCAATCAAGACTCCTTTAAATTTTGTATTTATCTTGTCCTATTTGCTCTTGTTCAAAGACAAAGTTTAAATGTCAGCTTAACTTGCTGATTATTTTATCCTGGAGGTTGGTGTTTACTTTTCTTTCTCTGACTGCAGAGTTGGAGAATTTGTAACTGTCTGACAATCATGCTATACGACGAGTGTGAAGTGAAAGGCTTAAGGATTTTAGGAGGTTTTTTTTCTAACACAATATTTACATATCTTGTAAATGAATTGTACAAATATTTCCGTAGGTAGGAAAGCACATTTTTTATATTTCTGTGTGACTGAAACAAAGATTTTAGTACAATAAAAACAAATCAGAGTACTTTAATTACTGATGTGAAAATTAATATTTTTGCTGAATCCCAATTTCCACACATTTTTGTTTTTACGCTATGTAGTGTTAGAAGGATTACTGCATGTTTTGTTTTTACGCTATGTAGTGTTAGAAGGATTACTGCATGTTATTGGGAGTGTTTGTGGCCATTTTAATGGAAAATATGCTATCTGTAAATTATAGTGTGCTGCCACAACATGCTTTAGTTTAACAAAAGTGAGAGCTTTTAACCCCTTCACTGCGGCGGCTATTCCGCCGCAGCGCTAAGGGGGTAGGGTGGCCGCGCGGTGGTCACGTGCTTGTGACGGAACCGCTCTGTCACGGCTCGCGGGTGAGCTGTGCTTGTGACGGAACGGTTCCGTCACGAACGCGCCCGCCCAATGGAACGCACCGCGCAGGCGCGAAATCAGCGCCGCGCAGGCGCGCCGAGCGGGCCATGACGGAACCGTTCCGTCACAAGCACAGCTCACCCGTGGCTTGTGACGGAGTGGTTCCGTCACAAGCATACAAGGGGTTAAACATTAACTAAAAACATCCCTGCCCTCTTCCTCATGACAACACTATTGGTGAACTAAGAGGTGAGTCAGGGGATATACCCCAGCAGTGGGTTAGATTATCTTCATTATACATGGAGCAAACGTTTAGTTGTTTACATAAAGCAAAAGTTGTTTGTACAGCAGAAATGCTGAGCCCACATACTTGAAGGTTCTTTCATATGTGGTAATAAAGAAAATGGTGACTCTCTAAAATAAAATATCTATCTATGATCACATAACTTGGAACCAGTTTACTGGCTAAGCGCATCAGTTAGGTCATGTAGATTATTCAAGCCACTAGACCTGCAGGTCTATTAAAATTGTAATGATTTTTCAAGGTCTTGTATATCCCGCCTGTCCCTCCCTTCCTGATGGTTCAAAATTATATCCGAAGCTTATAGGCAAAGCTGCTGTGTTCCACGAAGTACAACTCCGCGGCTTGCTGGCTGGTGGCGGTCCTCTTCCCGGTATCTCCCCGGGCTTCGTCCCTGGCTTGCTAGCCCCACGGGGCGCCCCCCTTGCCTGCTCCCCTGGGAGGAAATGTATCAGTGAAGCCACCGTCCTGAAATGGATTGTTGTACTATGCCAATTACAGTGCTCTGTTGATGATCGAATAAGATGTACCTGTACTGGATTTTACCTTGCTACTCTGTACTGGGTCTCTGCATGGAACCTCTCTATTTGGCTGTATTGTTGTACTGCAGCTGCTTTAATAAAAAGTTCATAAAAAATAAATAAATAAAAGGATTCCAGTGCTACCACCTCTCGCCCTGTGCTGTCTGCTTTTCGCCCTTTTCGTGGCTACTGAAGCGGTGCCCCGCCACGTTCTGCCCAGAGCCACAGGCCTTTGTAAGCTATCCAGCCTCTGCGCGGCCAGGGACGTGGGGCCCAGCGTCGTGGGTCTGGGGGCCAGCTGGCGGGCCAGTCCACTAGCGCCCCCTCTGCAGCAGCCTCCAAGCCCTCCTAGTCCAACTTTTCAGGGCCTCCAGTTGCCAATGGGCGGCAGGATCCGCCATCACCTCCCACAATGGCAAACCATCAAGTCGGACAGGTGGGTTTTGCAGATAGTCCGGAGGGGCTACTCCCTCTCCTTCAAGACTAGCTTTCCATCCATGCCACCGCAAACCCATCGCATTTCGGATTATCACTTGCCTCTTCTCCGTCAGGAAGTTACGGCTCTCTTGGCCAAGGGAGCCATTGAGCACGTTCCTGTGCCAGAAGTAAGTTGTGGCTGTTATTCCCACTACTTCCTGGTACCCAAGAAGGACAGAAGCCTGCGTCCTATTTTGGATCTCAGGGACATCAACCTCTTTTTCCAAAAGGAGAGGTTCAGAATGTTGAAACTGGCTCAGGTCCTGTCTGCCCTCGACCCTGGAGACTGGATGGTAACGTTTGACTTGCGGGATGCACATTTTCACATCCCCATCCTGCCTGCCCACTGGCGTTACCTACGGTTCACGGTAGGCATCGAGCATTTTCAGTTCACCGTGCTCCCTTTTGGCCTTACCAGCGCCCCTCTGGTGTTCACGAAGGTGATGGCGGTGATCGCAGTTCATCTGTACAGATAAGGGATTCCAGTCTTCCCCTATCTCGACCACTGGCTGTTAAAGGCGATCTCGCCCCAGGCTTTTGTCTCCCACCTCCAGACTGCAGCAGAGCACCTGCATTTGCTGGGGTTCACTATCAACGTGCCAAAGTCACACCTGATTCCCTCTCAGAAGCTGCTTTTCATTGGTGCAGTTCTAGACACAGTGCAGTTTCGTGCCTATCCACCCGAGCAGCGAGTCTGGCATATTGGGACTATGGTTCCGATTTTTTGCCTCTATCCCGGGTTTTGTTCAGATAGACTCTGAGGCTACTGGGGCTCATGTCCCCCTGCATCCTGCAGGTGGACTATGGAGGGTGGCATAGGCGGGCTCTGCAGTGGGATCTGTAGTTCCAGTGGGCACAGCATCATGGGAATATCTCCGTTTGCGTCCCGATCTCGGAGGGCACTGCACACAAGTTGCAGTGGTGGCTCACGAACCAGGATTGGGTCAACGGCAGAGCTCTCCCTTCCCCAACCAGAGGTCACAGTGGTGACGGACTCATCACTTCTGGGGTGGGGTGGCCACATGGGGGAGGCGGAGATCAGCGGCCTCTGGTCTCCGGCGGAGGTCGGGCTCCACATCAACCTTCTGGAGCTTCGGGCAATCGGTCTTGCACTGAAGGCATTCCTTCCTTCTGTCAAAGGAAGAGTACTGCAGGTGTTCAGGGACAACACACCACCATGTGGTACTGCAACAAACAGGGCAAGGTGGTAGTTGTGGACCCTATGACAATAGGCTCTTCAGCTTTGGATGTGGCTGGAATGTCAGGGCATGTCCCTGGTGGTTCAACACCTGGCAGGTTCTCTGAACACCAGGGCGGACAAACTCAGCCCCGGTGCACGATGGAGCACGAATGGCGTTTTCACTCGAAGGTGGTGCAGGGTCTCTTTCAGTAGTGGGGAGAGCCTTGGTTAGAGCTATTCGTCACCGAAGAGAATGTGCAATGTTAGCAGTTCTGTGTGTTGGAATTTCCAAGGCGGCACTCGCTAGCCGACGCTTTGCGGCCTGAGTGGAGTTGTGGTCTTCTATGCGCCTTTCTGCCTATACCTCTTCTGCTGAGAGTGCTGAAGATCAAGCGCCACTGGGCTCAAGTCACTCTTGTGGCTCCAGACTGGGCTTGAAGAGTCTGGTATCCCGAGCTCTTGAACATGGCCATCGATTCTCCGATCAGACTGCCCCTCTGGGAGGATCTTCTGTCGCAGCAGCAGGGGACGGTTCTCCACCCGAACCTGTCCAGCCTTCACCTCCTTGCGTGGAGATAGAGCGGCGACAGTTGACAGCTTTCGACCTTCCTCATGAAGTTTGTAAAGTTATCTTGGCAGCCAGTCACCGGTTTAGGGGAGCTCATTGTACTCATCCCTAGGGAAGAGCCAAGTCTAAGCTTTTCCTAAATGGAAGCAGAGATTTAATTTGTCTGATGTTCAGGGGAGGTTCTTTCCAGAATCGTGAGGCTGCTACATCGAATGGTCTGCCACCTGCCCTGGTCTTCTTGAATCTAGTGATGGTTACCAGATTTGCACTAGAAGAACGGAAATTTCTCCCAGGGTTGTACCACGTAAATTTCTCCTGCATGGACACTGGACCTAAACCAGGTACTGCTCTAAGCACAATACAGATGGATTTGAATTGGATTCTCTCATTGATGGGTAACTAGTGAAAGACCCTTTTGAGCTAAAGTCACTGAGGACCTGCGCTGCCTATTTAACGCCAATTTCGCTGCTATGGACTGGAACCTCTGCAGCTTCAGTAGCACTGATTGTGGTGCTCCCATGTACAAAGAGTTACAGTAGTACAAACTACTTAATATTATACTCCTCACTACTAGGGGTCTAGTAGCACAGGGCAGTAGTGGGAGAATCTGGCGTAGTGCTCTTATCAGGGAGAAACAGATGCCAACTGTTTTATTGGCTTGTGACTCCATTTGAAGGTTGTCATCCATTAAAACCCCCAGAGTTCATACTGTTCTAGCTGGAATCAGTGGTTTATTCATAGGGGTAAGTCTGAACTCGGAGGGCAAAGGCCGCGCCATTTTGGCCGGGGAACAGTATACTATCCCTGTTTTAGCTCCATTAAATTGTAGGGAGTTTTTTTTCTGAGCCAATTGGAGGTGTTATACATACACTCCTGGAATTTATTTAGGAATACTGCTTGATTTCCTTCCAGAGAAAACACCAGTTGTGTGTTGTCTGCATAATTGACTAGATCAATGCCAAAGGACTTAATAATTGGGATCAGAGGGCGCAAATAGATATTGAATAGGATCGGGCTTATTGCTGAGCCCTGTGGCACCCCGGGTCGCACAGGGGCCTTTAGGGATGTGAACAGTGGGATGGTTACCACCTGTTGCCTGCCCGTCCGGTATGATTGCAGCCACTTTAGTGCCCGTCCGCTCACTCCGATGTTCTCTAGTCTTTTCAGCAGTATATGGTGATTCACCTTATCGAATGCGGCTGACCTATCCAGTAACACTAATACGGATGGATTACCATTGTCGGCTCGCATTCTCAGGTTGTCAAGTACCGTCACTAGGGCTGTTTCTGTTCTATGTCCTGGTCAAAAAACGAATTGGTCATTGTCTAGCAAATGGTTTTCTTCTAGATATAAGGACAGGAATTTACTAACTGCCCTCTCCAGAATTTTTACTGGGTACGGTATGAGCGAGATTGGTCTGAAACTCGTTGGACTTTTAGGATCAAGAGATGGTTTCTTGAGCAGGGGGGTCACCACTGCCTGCTTCCAGACCTCTGGAACAGTTCCCTTGTCTAGTGATTGGCAGCAACTCTGCCGCAGCCAAGGGAATAGTTCTAGCTGAAACTCTTTCCATATCCCATGCGGAAGGGGATCCAAAGGAGAGCCAGAAGATACACTTTTAGCAAGGTTATTAAACATACCCTCAGTAATAGTTTGAAAGCTCTCTAGAGCAGGCGACTGACGGATATTAAGTGCCTCTGCCTGTTGCTCTTCTACTAATATAGTAGGTGGTTCCTTTTCCTCATCTAGACTAGACTAGGAATTTAGACCCGTAACAATCTTATTAATCTTTTCATCAAAGTAGACAGCGATGTCATCGCATAGTTTTTATCTCGTGTCCACCTTATTACCCATACATACTGGATTTGATAAGTCCTTTATAATATTAAAGAGCACTTTTGTACAATTAGGTGCCTGCAAGATGGTTTTAGCATAGTTCTCTGCTTTGGACCTAGAAATAGCTTCCTTATATGAGGCCTGCAGCAATTTCAGCTCCTTTTTGTCTAATTCCCCATACAACCTTCTCCTTTTCCTCTCGGCCTGTTTACGTTTTTTCCGCATCAGTTTTAGCTCTTCACTATACCAAGGGGTTGAGGGTTTCTTTATGTTCTTCTGCCTTTTTGCTGGAGAAATCTGATCTAGGGAACAGTTTATATGATCACAGTAAATTTGATCGTTTTCTTCCACTGATTTACTGGATGCAAATACATTCTGTTCTGAGAATGTCGGTATTGTCTATTTTTTACTAGCTTAGCTCATTCTGTTACCGAAAGTTGCTGACCGATTTGTATTATTGACTAAACTCTGCAATGTTATCCTAAAATGAATTAAAAAGTGATCGATATAATATTGAGGTAATACTTCAATCACCTCTGTCTCGCTCCGGTTGGCAAATAAAAGATCCAGTGTGTGCCCTCCTTGATGTATATGCCAGTAGATTGAAAAAATGTATGGCATGGTGCTTAGCAAAGGCTGTGGATACCCTTTCTCCTCTTCATTCTTTCCTTGGCCCAGCAGGGCTCTGCTCTGGGCACTCACAAGGGCTATCTCTCGGCCATGTTTGCTTTCTTCGCCTTCTAGATCTACCTTCTCTTTTTAAGTCCCCTATTGTAAATCGTTTCCTTAAGGGCATTACTCACTTGTTTCCTCCTATTTCTTTCGTAATGCCCCAGTGGGACTTGAACCTGGTCCTGACCTATCTTATTTACACTCCTTTTGAGGCGCTACATAACTGTTCTCAAACTTTTGACACTCATAACTGCCTTTTTGATTTCCATCACCTCTGCTCGCAGGGTGAGTGAGCTTCAAGCTCTTTATTCCAAACCTCCTGCTGTTCTTCCGGGCAGATTGTACTTCACACTAGGCCTTCCTTACTTTATAAAGTGGGAATCTCTTTCCATATCGGACAGACCATCACTTTGACCACCTTCTTCCCGCCCCCTTCTAAAGAGGAGGAGAGGCTCCACCTTCTGGATCCAAAACGTGCACTTTCATTCTATCTGGATCGCACAAAATAATTCTGGTTGGATGATCAGCTCTTTGTTGGCTACGTGGGTGCCAAGACAGGTCGGGCCGTGCAAAAGCGGACCATCTCTCGATGGGTTATTCTTTGCATCAAAATTTGTTATTACTTAGCAAAAAAAGAACCTCCAGTAGGGCTGCGCGCCCATTCCACCAGTGCGACGGCAGCCACTATTGCTTTGGGACGTGGAGTACCCCTTCATGACATCTGCCAGGCAGCCATGTGGGCTTCATTGAACACGTTCACCAAAGATTATTGCCTGGACAGCCAAGTCCAGAGAGACGGCTTCTTTGGCCGTTCTGTTCTCCAGGACTTTCTGGTGTGAACTTAGTTTGCAGACCCACCTCCGTGGTTGGTATTGCTGGGGATCTATTCTAAGGTGAGGAAACCATAACTAATACTCTTTCAGATGAACAAGTTACTTACCTTCGGTAACAATATATCTGTAAAAGACATATATTATTTATGGATTCCTCACCACCCCACCGATCCTCCCCATTCTGCGACCTGATTTCTAGGGATAGGGACTCCCTTTTAGGGCCCTAGTTTTGTGTACCAGTGGTCAGTGTCTTGCATGGCTCTGCGCTTCTGGCTTGGAATGTCGTGTAAATAACTGACGCCAGCGCACAGGGGCGGCGTCTTAAGTAGGTACCTTGACATCATTCCGGAGATCACAACGCCAACAACGAATGCAGCGTCGACCGACACCACCTACCGACGTGCAGGGGTACTGCCGAAGAAAAATTCTGCGGATCCAGTTTGACGCCTGGGGGTAATTCTAAGGTGAGGAATCCAGAACTAATATATGTCTCTAGCAAATTTATTGTTACCGAAGGTAAGTAACTTGTTCGTTCATGGTATGTAGTGCTGAAGATTCACATGCGCCCTCCCATCTCCCCAGACACCTGTAGCCATTCAAGTTTACTTTTTATACATCTGCACATCTCTTTTCTAATACTTTATACTCCATTCCCTGTGATAAAACAAACTAACAATGAGGTCGATGCCCATGCATATTATTACCAAGAGGTGTAGTCATTCTTTCTCATAACATGAAGGACTTCCTCGAAGAAAAGCAACTTGCAAACATCCGGACCCAAAGCTAGATGACATGAGTAGGCAAAGCATGTGAATCTACAGCACTACAGGCCACTAACAGATGCTTACATGGTAGGTAACATATCTGATAGAGACATCTTGCAGCAGATTCCTTAACCTTGAATATCCCCAGGCGTCAGACTGGATCTGGAAATGTTTTGCAGTAGCGCACTGACGTCCGTTTCCTTCTTTTCCGCGTGCAATGCGGAGCCAGAGTGAGCGGTTCCACTGGCCTGTTTTCAGGCCTCCTTTTCGATGCTTTGCGTCAGTAACAGTGTTCGATGCCTTCGGGCTTTAAAATTTGTAATTCCTGTTCGCTGCAGGTTCCTCTACTGTCCGGTTCCGCCGTCTATGGCCTTCTGGGATCCAGGGCTGTCGTTCTCCACTTGGTAAGTAGATGTGCTTGTCGCCAAGGTCTTCAACCTTCCCTTCTTCTGTTGTCAGGGGCACTGGTTCCCGGAACATTCCGGATGTGCGCTGCCGACAGTCGCCCCCCGCCTCCCCTCTATCCACCCTTTCTGGGTGTGTTGGCAACTTGGGGCCAGATGGAGGCATATGCCCTGGCTCTGTAGGCCTCCCATTGGTCCTCTCCCGTTTCTGGGTCTTCCTCGGGGCCTCCGCTTCTTGTGGGATCTCCGACGGACTCGCCAGCGTGTTCGCTCCTGGCACCAATTAAACTTTTGCCCTCCAGGAATGTCACAGATGTGGTGTCGTTAGGGCTCGGCCCGGCTGGGTCCCCTTCTTCGACCCACAGCACCTCTACCGCGCAGCATAGCCCTACTGGTCTTCCTGTGGCGCCGCAGGTAGGTGCCGGTGCTCATGGCCCTGTCTTGAGAACACCCCGGGCTTCCGGGCCTGGGTCGGCACCTTTAAGGCGCTGGAGGCTCACCTCCTCGTCTCCGCTCCTTTCTCCGGAATCAGAGCCTGTCTTGGATGAGGCGGAGTCGGCTCTGGGGCGGTGCCGAAAGCTTGCCTCGCCGGCCCCGGCGCCTGCTCCTTCTTCAGAAGGGGAGCTTTTCATCGTTTCGGTGCCGACTCGCCGCTGGATGCGGCCCAGTCGGGTTCTGATGAGGCACAATTGGCGCCCACATGCATTGTTTTGATGCCGTGTCGACTCCGAGTTGCGGACTCTTCTCTGAGGTCTCTGGAGAGAATTGCAAAGACAGACTCATCCTGCAGCTTTGCATCTTCCCCCAAAACTTGGAGGACTGCCCAGCCCAGCCCAGCCCTTCAACAAGTATGTAACCTCTCTCTTGGGATCGAGGAGCCATGCCCCTGGATCTGCAGGCACCGACTACACCTGCACAGTTTACCATGTTGTTGGATATCGGGCCCACCAAAGGAGCAACATCTTCAGGAGGAGGTTTGTTTCGCTCTAGGGGATTCAACCAAGTCTTTCTGCCAAGTTTCGAGATACTAGACCCTCCCTGGAGATCCCCTGCACTAATACTTTGAGTAGCGGAACACCTGCACTAGCCAAAGCCTGTTTGTGTCCAGTCAGGACACCACTGCAATGAAAAACCTTCCCGCACTACGAGGGACATCAGGACCGTCGAGGTCCATGACCAGAGTGGCCCTCCTGTATTTTTTTTCCCTCCTCTGCAGAACTGACTTACAACCGTGAGAGCTTCGACCTCCAGTAGCCTTACAGCCAAGACCCTCTGCACCCGAGCGCCACAGCCTGGGGCCGTGACTCCTGACCTCGTCCCCTTAAACTAGGAGATTTTCACGACCTGAGCTTTTTTGGGTTCTTTCTGACTTGCATCCAAGTCCCTCCTTGCAGCCTTTGTTTCAGGTCCCTATTGACTACTACTGTGTAGCTCTCAAGGCTACCATATCGACCAGCACCTCTGCACCCATACACCCCAGGGCAGGTAACCCGAAACTGCTCATAGTTCTATGGACCTTGGCCTTCAAGAACCTTGAGTCCAAAAGGGCACCCTCAAACTTCAATTGTGAATATAAGTATGCTGTGTAAGTTTGTTCTCCCACAGGATAACATTACTTTGAGGCTCATACCTCAAAAACTGTTATGCAAGTATTTTTACCATTTAATTGTAAAATCGATAGCTCCGAAATTGCGAAAGTTATTCTAATGGTCTTGGTGTCTAAATGTAATATAAAAGTCGGTGTTTTATATATTGGTCTCTGATTTGTGTGTGTGTGTGTGTGTAATAAATGGTTTACACTACCCGCTGTTAAGCCTAAGCTGCTTGACCACACTAACGCAAATAGAGCACTTAGGATTACTGAATTAAGGCCTCTAAACCACATGAGGGTCATCTGGAGTTTGTGCATGGTGTGCCCTTACAGTGGCAACACTACATAAAAATCCAGCTTCCTACAGCATGCTTCCACATTCCTGTCTTGCCTGTCCACAGGTAGTACCTGTGGTTTATGGTGGGGCGTGAGCACTTTGTTTGGTATGCTTCCCTTTGGCCCTACCTGTGGCCCACGTGTGTTCACGAAGGTGATAGTAGTGGTTGCAGCTCATCTGCGAAGATCAGAGGTGCCATTCTTCCACTATCTCAACTAGTGGCTGTTAAAGGCGGGTTCACCAGAGGCAGTCGCCTTCCACCTCCAGACTACTACGGGCCTACTGCACTCACTGAGGTTCCCCATCAACGTCACACCTGACTTCCTCTCTGTACATGTTTTGGGGGTTATCCTGCTAGGATATTCAGGCTATGATGCTGATGTTTCAGCCTATATTCTGGGTGTTGGCGAGACTGACTCTGAGGCTATTAGGCCTCATGGCCTCCTGCATCCTGCTTGTGACATGTGCCCGCTGGCATATGCAGGCTCAGCAGTAGGGCTTGAAGTTCCAGTAGACGCAGCTTAGGGAAATCTCTCTGACATTGTCCAGATTTCTGAGGATACCAAAAAAGATCAGCCGTGGTAGTTAATTTATGTCAATTTGGTCAGCAGCAGGACCCGAAACACTCCACCCCCAAGCAACCTTCCCCAACCCGATCGGCCATAGTGGCACTGGGATGAGGTGGATATCAGTGGCCTCTGTGTCTGAATCCGCACTCCGCATGAATTTATTTGAGCTCTGAGTGAAAGTGGCTGGCAATGATAGCCTTTACCCTCCATCTAGGGAAGTCTAGTGCAGGTGGTTACGGACAACACCTTCACCGTGTGGTACTCCAACAAGCAGAGTGGGGTGAGGTCGTGGACCCTTTATCAATAGGCCTTGTGCATCTGGACATAGCTAGAACAGCAGGGCATCCCTAGATGGATTATAAACAGCTGGTGGGGTATCTGAACACCAGGGCGGGCACACTCAGCAGAAGCAGATCACAAATGTCTTCTCCAAACGGAGGTGGCTCAAGGTTTCTATCAGCAGTGGGGAGAGCCTTTCTGAGATCGGTTTGTCACCACCGAGAACGCAGTGTCAACAATTTTGCGCTCTCATCTCGAGTGGAGCTCAAGCATCCTGTACACCTTTCCACCCACATTACATCGGGCCAAAAATGTGAAGATCAGGAACAACCGTGCCCTAGATTTTGGTATCCCAAGCTGTTGAGCATGGCCATCGTTTCTCCAATCAGGCTACCCATTAAGGAAGATCTTCTGGTGCAGCAGCAGGGGGGTGGTTCTCCACCCGAACCTGTCAATGCTCTGCCCTCATGAGTTGACATTGAGCAAGAACAGCTGACAGCATTCGACCTTCTGCCCCGAAATCTTCAATGTCATCTTGGCAGCCAGGGGGCGTCCCTCCACAAAGTAGCTATTTGCCTGCCTGTGGTTCAAGTTTGGCGCATAATGTGCAGAAAAACAGGCTGACCTTCTTTCTGCCCCCTTTCCCAAGTCCTTCTATGTAATTTTTCTCTTGCCCGGCAGGCTCTGCTTTGGGCACCTTAAAGGACTGTCTTTCTGCCATCTCCGCCTTTCTGCAGTTGCCAGATGAGCCGTCTCTATTCCAATCTCCTGTTGTGCATAGGTTTTTGAAAGGTCTCCAGCACATGTTCCCACCTGCACATTTCATAATGCCCATTGGTACCATAACTTAGTACTCCACATTCGATGTGCGCTTCTTTTGAGCCATTACAGAACTGTTAACTCAGGCTCCCTACAGTCATGATGACCTTTCTAATGGCCTGGATGGTCAGTGAGCTCCATGCTTTGTATTCAAGCCTCCTTACCTCAACATCTTCCTGACAAGCTAGTTTTTCACACCAAAGCTTCCTTCCTTCTAAAGGTAGTCACTCCCTTTCATGTAGGCCAATCCATCATTACTCCAGTATTGGAACTTTCATAGATTCCCATTGCTTGTATCTTTCCCCGTCGTCGGAATGGGAGCCTCGGTAATAAAATATATATATATATATACCTAGGTAAATACACCCTAATAGGTGTAAAAAGGTAAAAAAAAAAATTAGGCCTAGGCCTCATTATCTTTTGCAGCCTATTGCTGTCATTATGTAAAAGGACCCAAAGTCCCCTTAGCAACCAATCAGATCAGCCTCACCCTGTAGAACCTTCCTGAGAAAGCTCAGAGCCCCAGATTTTCTACCGCTTCGTTGGTGACAGGGAGTCTCCTTAGAGCTCTGCTCTAACTTCAACTTGAGGTACTGTTTAAACAGTTTTTCTTTGAGGATTTCTTTCAGCTTTGTCATGGCTGATAAGGAAAAGAAGAGCCTTTTCAGGTCTTGTGCCACTTGTGGCAAAAAACGACTTTATACAGAGGATCAACATCAAGACTGTATTTACTGTCTATACCCGGACCATAAGGTTGATAAGTGTAGTATATGCAGGAGAATGTCTGTTAAAACCCTCCGTGATCGTGAAGGACGGCTGCTTCTGTGGCTCAGGAAGTTGGAAAGGAAGGATGAAGTAATTTCTGGTGATGAGGAAGATGCCAGATCAACATCTTCGAAAACTTCATTGAAGAGGGGCGGATCGTCTGTGGACACTTCAACTGAACCCCCCTTAAAGGCTGTGCGTGTGACCTCTGATAGGTCTGGCAAGCCAGGGCCTATCGAATCTCCTCACGTGAGTGTAAAGGAGAGGGAAAGGCAGGCAATGCAGGTGCAAAAGGCTAAACTGGATGAGAGC
The DNA here is from genome assembly GCF_964263255.1 of Lissotriton vulgaris. NCBI lineage: Eukaryota > Metazoa > Chordata > Amphibia > Caudata > Salamandridae > Lissotriton > Lissotriton vulgaris. The sequence continues at coordinate 7,934,148 of NC_141690.1, forward strand.
TCGGCTGGGCCTTCCCACCAGGTTAAAGTAGCCAAGTCCGTCAAGAAACCGACTGTAGAGGCCTCTACAGGGGTCAAAACGGACTCTAAAACATCTGAGGTGATTTTGTCTCCTCAGTCGTCGACGAGCCACCCAGCGACGACGAGGACGACGACGAGAGCGTCGACGAGGACCTCGATGTCGATTCCGTCGACGAAGACCGGATCGACGACGGCGTCGTCGACGATGACCACGTCGACGGTTACCACCACGTCGACTAAGACCATCCCGTCGACGATGACTATTCCGTCGACGGTGGCAATCTCGATGACGACGATCCCGTCGACGAGGACGACGAGCCCGTCGACGACGACAGCTCCGTCGACGAGCCCGTCGACGATGAACTTGTCGACGATGAACCCGTCGACGGTGCCGTCGACGAGGCCGTCGACGGTGGACCCGGCGACGATGAGGGTTCCGTCGACGATGCCGTCGACGGTGAAGGGACTCTCGTCGACGGACCCGTCGACGACGATTCAGAACAAGGAAACGGTGGATTTGTTTTCAACGCCGTTGACGACAGGAGCGCCAGAAAACAGCAGAAGGAGGAGGATAACCCCAGATATGACTTCTCCTAGGAAAGTACCATCATTACCTCCACCCCTTTTGTTGGATGAGGATGACTACTCAGAAGAGGAAAATGAGATGTATGGGGATGCTTACAGTCCATCTCAATTGAATCTGAAATACCATGATTCGGATTTGGATGAGGAATATTACTATCAGAAGGCACAGCGGCCAGAAAGACAGGTTGCATACCAAGATACCCAACCACAGCAGGGTATGGTGACGATGCCTATGAGTCTTTTAACAGACTTAAGGGCGATGCTGGAGGAGTATAGGAGCAAGAAAGGGTCGCAACCTGTGGAAGGTCAAGCACAGGTTCAACCGCAGGCGGTGGCAGCAGAGTCAGTACGGCCTGCACAGGAAGAACATGAGAGGGCATATCCTCAGCAAGTCCAAGTGGATACCTCGGATGAGGATGAAACGGGGCAAAACCAAGATCATGACCAGGACAGTGAATGGAACCAGTATATAGCTCCGGATCCGGCTTCACCAGTGCCAGACCCGGTTGACTCGCCTCCGGCTGATGTAGGAGGTTTCTTCAGCCTGATGGAAAGAGCCACAGCGCGTTTTAAGTTAGCGATGCCTACAACATCTACGGATTGTTTTTTATACGATTTCAAGGAGGCATACCGTAAGGCCGTGCGCTCGATTCCCATTGTGGAGCACATATGGGAGGAAGGGAAGAAAGTGATGCAGACCCCAGCGACGGTCATTCCAACTCTTCCGCGCTTGGAGAAGAAGTACAAAGCTCCGGATGACAGTCCCGCCTGTTTGATTGGACAACCTAGACCTGACTCGGTCATATCGCAGGCGGCACAGAAGAAATCGCGAAATCCTTCGGCCACCCTCACGACTCCGCCGGATAAGGAGGGTAGAAGGTTGGACAACGCTGGGAAGCGTTTTTCGTCAATGGCTAGCTTGCTGGTCAGAGCGGCGAATGCCTTGGCGATCCTAGCAAGGTACGACCGCCAGATGTGGAGTGATGTGGCACACTATGTGAATCTGCTAGCGGATGACCAGAAGGCGGAAGCACAGAAACTTCTGGAAGAGGGACAACGTTCCTCTTCAGAGATGATTGATTGCGCGATGGACATCGCCACCACCTCTTTCCGTGCCCTAGGCAGTGCAGCGGTTCTTCGGCGACAAGGATGGCTGAGAGCTACATACTTCCGGCCAGAGGTCCAGAATAGGATTTTGGATTTGCCCTTCGATGGGGACATGTTGTTTGGGAAACATGTCGACGAGACCCTACAGGGTATAAAGAAGGACACGGAGACAGCAAGGGCTCTGGGGAACCTGCAATATAGGAAAACACCCTTCCGTGGAGCACGAGGAAGAGGTTTCTCTTCACCTAGAGGAGGTTATCAGCAACAGCGATATTCACAGCAGTCGCAGTCTTACAGGCCACAGTACGGCAATCAATACTATCAGCGGCAGTCGCAATCCCAGTCTTTCTCTCGCCAGAACGCTCGTGGACGACAGGGGCGTCAGGGCAAGGACGCTGGCAAGCGTCAATAGCGGCCTCCCGACTCTGCCAACTGTTCCTCCGCTTCTGGGATCTCCAGTGGGCGGCAGGATATCACAACATCTGAGCAGCTGGGAAGAGATTACATCGGATCAGTGGGTATTAAATATCATCCGGAATGGGCATACTCTAGAATTCCAGGACTTTCCACCTACAAGAGCTCCCCACGCCACTACTTCCGACCATCTGAACCTTCTTCAAGAGGAAGCTCAACAAATGCTTCAAAAAGGGGCGATCCAGCGTGTTCCCCTATCACAAAGGGGAGAAGGTTTCTATTCCAGATTTTTTCTGATCCGAAAGACAAAACAGAAGTGGCGTCCTATCCTGGACTTGAGGGAGCTCAACACCTATCTCACGAAACTATCGTTTCGAATGATTTCACTCCAGGACATATTGCGCCTATTGAACCCGGGCGACTACATGGCAACATTAGACCTGGAAGATGCCTATTTTCATATCCCGATCCATCCAGCTCACAGACGTTTCCTTCGCTTTACAGTAGGCAAGAGTCACTTCCAGTTCATGGTGCTCCCATTTGGATTAAAGTCCGCTCCTCGGATATTCACAAAGGTGCTGGCACCGGTAGCAGCATTTCTGAGGAGACAGTCGCTAGAAGTATTCCCGTACTTAGACGACTGGCTGCTAAAGGCCCCAAGCTTGCAAGAGGCATCAAGGGCAGTGGACACGTGCTTGAACCTCTTTATTCACCTGGGTTTACAACTCAACAAGGAAAAGTCAGTTCTTCAACCTGCAAGCACGGTGAAGTTCTTGGGAGCGATACTCAATACTCAGGAGTGCAAAGCCTTCCCATCGGAAGAGAGACAGATGAAACTCATATCGTCAGCCACCCGTTGCCAAAAGAGAAGTTGGATGACGGTCAGGATGTACAAATCTCTTCTAGGGTCGATTTCATCCTGTATTCAATTGATTCCGCATTGCAGGCTGCGAATGCGCCCCCTGCAGGAGGAGCTGGACCTTCAGTGGAGACAAGTGGAAGGTTCGTTCGACGACAGGGTGACGGTAACCCAGCGGATGAAACGGTCGGTTTCATGGTGGATGAAAAGATCTCACCTCACTGTGGGACTCAGTTTCAAGGCTGCAAGGGCTCCTCAGGTCATTACCACGGACGCTTCTCTTCAAGGTTGGGGAGCGGTCATGCAAGACCTCCAGGTCAGTGGTCACTGGACTCCGGAAGAACGTCATCTACATATCAACGTTCTGGAGCTAAGAGCTATTCGACTGGCAATGTTGGCTTTCCTCCCGAGGATTACAGATTCAGCAATCCTGGTGCGGACGGACAACACCACCGCAATGCATTACGTCAACAAGCAGGGAGGCACAAGATCGCCACTGCTTTCACAGGAAGCCCAAATACTGTGGGAATGGGCGATAGCGCAGAACATCACACTCGTAGCAGAACACCTTCCAGGAGTATGCAACACGAAGGCAGATACGCTAAGCCGCCTGAGAGCAGTCTCGCACGAGTGGGAATTGGAGGACGCAGTGATCAAGGACATCTTCTCCCGTTGGGGGACCCCAGCGATCGACCTGTTTGCAACACCGGGGAACAAGAAATGCCGGTGTTACGCAAGCAGGGAACACCATCGAGGATCACTGGGGAATGCCCTTTCGATGTCATGGTCAGGCGCGTTTGTTTACGCCTTTCCGCCATTTCCCCTAATTCCTCGAGTCCTCAAGAAACTCAAGATGGACAGGTGCAGGATGATACTAATAGCGCCTGCCTGGGCTCGCCAATTTTGGTACACGGAGCTTCTTCTCCTATCAGAGACACCGCCCATTCATCTGCAACCCAAACTGACACTGCTCTCTATGTACAACGGCCAAGTTCTTCACCCGAACCCGAGCTCGCTTCAGTTGGCGGCTTGGCTCCTGAATACAGAGAGTTTAAGGATTTAAACATCCCAGAGGAATGCAGGACCATCTTGGCACAGGCACGAGCCCCTAGCACTAATAAGACTTATAAAGCGAAATGGAAGAGGTTCCATTTGTGGTGTCAGAGGGAGAATGTTCATCCTTTCTCATCAGCTCCGCATCAACTGTTACCTTATATTCTTTCATTGGCACAAGCAGGTCTGGCTCATGCTTCTATCAAGGTCCACTTGGCAGCTATTTCCAGGTATAGGAGAACAAGATCGGGCCCCTCTCTTTTATCAGCGAGAGTAATCAAACAATTCTTGAAAGGACTGTTTAGAGTTTTCCCGCCAGTTAGGCCCCCACCTCCGGTGTGGCACTTGAATGTGGTCCTGGCCCAGCTAATGAGACCGCCATTTGAGCCAGTACATAAGGCGGACCTGAAGTTCCTATCATGGAAAGTGGCGCTTCTCTTGGCACTCACCTCTGCAAGGAGAGTAGGAGAGCTTCAGGCTTTAACCATCAAAGAACCCTTCTTACAGTTCAAGAATGATACAGTTATCCTGCGGATGAACCCCAAGTTCATTCCGAAGGTACCGACGGACTTTCATCTTAACGAGCCAGTGATTTTGAAATTTTTTTTTTTTCCTCGGCCTTCAACCCAGGCTGAGAGGACACTTCATTCTCTGGACGTTCAGAGATGTTTGAAATTCTATCTACAACGCACAGCTGGATTTCGAAAGACACCCCAACTGTTTGTGGCTTTCGGAGCCCCAAGGAAAGGATTTCCTTTGTCAAAACAAGGGATATCTAGATGGATAACTAGTGCGATCCGGTTCTGCCACCAGGCGGCAGGCAAACCTTTACAAGGACAGGTGAAGGCACATTCCACAAGGTCAGTCTCAGCATCAGCGGCGCTGTTTGCTGGAGTATCCATAAAGGACATTTGCAGAGCAGCCACCTGGAGCAGTACGCACTCCTTCACGAGACATTACTGCCTGGAGGCGGCTGCAAAGGAGGATTCGGCTGTTGGACAGGCAGTCCTGAGAAATCTCTTCCAATAAGAGGTGAGCTTTCCACTCTTCCCTCCTCCTGTTTTTTCAAACATTTCGTTTATTGAGCTTTGTTACTGCTTTATGGTGTATAATCTGTGATATCATTAGTTTATAATGATTCTGTAACTGTGCACGAAATGTTTGAGGTATGCTAACTGCTATCTACTCTGATACAAGCAATGGGAATCTATGAAAGTTCCAATACTGGAGTAAGAAACAAGTTACTTACCTGTAACTTTAGTTCTCCAGTATTGGTAACTTTCATAGATTCCCATGCGCCCACCCGCCTCCCCTGGGAAAGCTCATTTTAGGGCTAGGTGATTATATGGCGAAGCTACGGCTACGAAAATCTGAGGCTCTGAGCTTTCTCAGGAAGGTTCTACAGGGTGAGGCTGATCTGATTGGTTGCTAAGGGGACTTTGGGTCCTTTTACATAATGACAGCAATAGGCTGCAAAAGATAATGAGGCCTAGGCCTAATTTTTTTTTTTACCTTTTTACACCTATTAGGGTGTATTTACCTAGGTATATATATATATATATTTTATTACCGAGGCTCCCATTCCGACGACGGGGAAAGATACAAGCAATGGGAATCTATGAAAGTTACCAATACTGGAGAACTAAAGTTACAGGTAAGTAACTTGTTTCTTCTGCATACTTTTTGTGCTTTGCTGCATCCCTCTAAGGAAGAGGAGCGCCTTCAATGACTGGACCCAAAAAGAGTGTTGTCTTTGTACCTTGACTGCTCAAGAGTTCAGGTTGGACGACCAACTCTTTGTGGGGTATGTTGGAGCCAAGAAATGTAAGGCTGTGCAGAAATGGATCATCTCCCAATGGTTTATGCTCTATATTAAAATATGCTATATATTAGCCAAGAAGCAACCCGCAGAGTGCTTGCGTGTTCATTCCACCAGAGCAAAGGCTGCGACCGTTGCGTTAGCACGCAGAGGCCCAGTTCTGGACATCTACCAGGCTGCAACGTGGGCCTCTCTTCACACATTCCCTAAGCACTACTGTCTTGATAGTCCGGTCCGTCAGAATGGGCACTTTGGCTGTCCAGTCATGCAGGATTTTTTTTGGCGTGAAATTGTTTTGCAGATCCACCTCTGGGGACTTAGTTGCTTGGGCATCTATTCTAGGGTAAGGAATCTGCAGCTGGACGTCTCTGTCAAATGTACAAGTTACTTGCATTCCGTGACTCCTTATCTGGTAGAGACACTTATCTAGAGGCAGACTCCTTACTGACACAGCCATCCACCCTGCTCGGCGAACAGTTTTCTAGGGATAGATCTATTTTACTTGCAGGGCATTAGTTTTACACATATATCAGACATGAATACTCCAATTAATAAAAACGATGGTCAGTGTTGTTATATCAGCTAACTATGTCCAGACCAGGGGACAAAACAACAAAGTGGGAAAAAGAACTCTCTAGTGAAAGTTTGTACCTAACCCAAGCCTGCATGTTTAAAGAAAAAAACTAATTTTGTTTTAATTACCCTCACACCCTAGTGGTGTCATGCTTCATCATCTGGTTACCCCGACCCCTATAAGTCGAGGTGGGCTCAACCACAGTGTTGGGAGCTCTTTCAATAGATCAAAGGCAAGGGGTATAAAGATAAAATACCTCAGGCAGATCCCCGGTTTCCCTTTATTCTTGGGTCTGTCTGGGCAATTAAAAATGTAAAACTCGGTATTTGTTAGAATATTGTGGTCCTAAAACCCTGGTGCCGACATGTTTCAGTCCGTAATTGCCTTAAAGCTCCAGGACTTTCTTCAGGGCAAGGATACCCCTTATGTGAGGGAACTTACAGGATGGGAGGTCCCTATCCTATCAGTGTAGTGAGGGCAGAGTAGCTGCTCGTTGTGATATGTTAAAACCGTGAGTGTAGTCTGCCAGGCTCAATCTGTGAAGAAAAAGACATGGACAAACAACACATAACATAAACATCATAACAGTAACTGCTGTCGTGTTATCGGCCGTGGTTGGGTTTAGTGTATATCACTGTATGAAGCTTATATAGCGCATGACTTACCCTGGGGCATCTCCGCGCTTGCTTAGGGAACCCGTCCTGGTATTCCCCTGTGAGATAACCCTGGCAGGGTATCCACAAGGTGAAAGCCAGGCATCCCACCGCGAGGGGCCGATGTGGAGATTAAGCAAGCTATTGCCCAGAGTCGCAGAGTGTGAACCCGTGAGTCGAGAAGGCACCGGAGCGAGAATTATCGAGTCCGTGGAATTATTGAGCCCAAGACCCGCCGAGGCGGGGAATTGAACCCTGGTCCAGGGCCGAACTCAAGCTCCAGGTCTGCCGCCTCTAACCCCTGAGCCACACTTCTCCACATCACTTAGGTGAGCATGCCTGTAATTAAAGCATGCTTCAAACCGTAGGTACCATCCTTTAGTTGTGCCACTCAAACTGATTTCTGAAGCATATTGGATTTATATGTGACAGGTATTTCGTGTAAGTGGCGGTTTTAATCGCATACTAGCGTTATCAGCGTGAACGGCTGTTCAATTAAAAACAGCATGCACCAAGTGAAACATCTCAATTGCAATTTCTAGCGTGCAATGTCTTTAAAAAGTCAGCGTGGTAATACACAAACACACATTCAATTCATGTATCTTTGCTTTCTTTTATGCAGGACATACTTTACCCAATTAGGAGAGGTTAGCTTCGTCTCACGGGACCGGATAGGCTATGTAGGTGGTCCTGGGGTGAGTGTCAAAAGGGAAGAATGTAGCGTTTCTCATATATACAATGTATGATATAATATTTTATATATATATAATGTATAATGCGGGCCACGGTATGGCGAGACTTACTCATCAAAGAATACGACAACCCCAGATGCACTGAAATGCATCGTCCTAGCAAAACGAGGGCACCGAGCATGGATTTGAAATATAAAAACTTACTTCAATGAGCAGTCACCCAGCAGTCTAAAATGCCCTGTCATTAAAATACGAAGGCGCCGAACATAGATTCGGATTACAACCACTTACGTCAATGAGCAGTCACCCAGCGGTCTGACCTAGTTGAGGTTCTGGTCCCTGGCTTGAATAGCCCAAATTGCCGGTCTCGTGTTTTTAAGGAAGTTGAAGTGCTTTGGATGGGTGACGGGAGTGTCCCGCCCTCGACCTTCTGATGTGCTACGTGCGGGCCAGTGTGCCATCAGCGGGGGGTGTCGATGGAAATTGTAGTTCAAAAGCCCACAACGGGAACTATTGTATTCGCCGCACGCGTTTATTGCTAAATTACCGCGTGTAGACCGGAGTGGTAACGTGTGTCCTTGCCAATACTGTCAGCCAAAATGGTACCTGATTGTAGGAGATATTAGTTGTGCACTCAATCTATGTGCAAAGTATGAAAAAACTAATGTGACTAGACAAATACATTTTAGGCAATACTCCTACAATGTGAGAGGTCATATTTCTGGGCGGCCAGTTGTCTAAAATAGGCAATGATGATATTCAGTGTTAATGACGTATCCGCCATTGACAGTGGGATTTAAAAAAATATATGTTTTTGTTGTTGAGGAGGCATTGGCACTTTGGGGTATCCTATACTCAGTTGGTAACCCTTTCCACAGGACCATAGTGTCAGGTTGCGCTTTGTTCATTTAGTGAGTTGACTCCATGGTATATAGTCATTGAGTCCGGTCTCGTGGGTCTTAAATCGATATACCCAACGTTGTTCTTTATCAAATAGTCTCTTCTGCAAGTTGCCGGTGCCTTTGACCTTCTAGTTTATTGTCCATCTGATGTCATGTCTCTATCTCTGTGTTGTTTTTCCACATAATGTGATATCTGAAAGAAACACGTTAGTGTTAGATTCCTTACCTTAGAATATCCCCAGGCGTCAGTCTGGATCCGGAAACTTTTGCGTAGCAGTACCCCTGCGCGTCGGTAGGCGTCGTCTGCAGGCGTCCCCTGCGGCTCCGCGTCCGTCGTCGGCGTCGTGCGCCGTGATGACGTCGCTGGAGTATATAGACGCCGCCTCCGCGCGCTGACGTCAGTTCTTCTTTTTTCCGCGCCAGTGGACGCAGATCTGAAGAGCAGTACTCCGGTCTTGACCAAGTTTTTCGAAGTATATTTCTCACTTTGTGCCTGATAGGATGCCTGGGTTCAAGCACTGTGATGACTGTGAGCGCACGATGTCGGTCACAGACCATCACCGCCTCTGTCTCCGGTGTCTGGGCCCCGACCACGACGTGGACTCCTGCGTCGACTGCCGGGCCCTCACCAACAAGGCTAGGCGGGAGCGGTCCCGCAAGCTACTGGAGCTCCGGGTGTCGGCCCCACGTCGGGACCGGGAGCGGTCCCGGTCCGGCCGGAGGTCGAGAGAGCGTTCGAGGGAGCGATCGCGGAGCCGCGCCGAGCGTTCCGGAAGTCGACACCACTCGTCAGGCTCGTCAGGTAGGAAGCACAAGAAGTCGGGGCGTCGTCATCGTACCCCCGACTCCCCCCCGACGCTCGCGCGATGCGGCCGGGTGCTCGGGTGACCCCAACCCCGCGGCTCCGCGAGAGTCGCCGGCGCGGCCTGCCTCATACCCTCCGGTCCCTGGGCACGGTGCGACGCCTGAGGAGATCGAGGCGTTCCTCATGGCCATGAGGGCGCTCGGTTCTCCGACGGGGCCTACGGTGCCTTCGGGCCCAGTGCTACCGTCTGGGGGCCCTGGCGGTTCGGGTGTCCCTGCCTCGGCGCCGTCGGGTGCTCCGGCCCCGGCGCCGCCGACGGCTCCGACCCCGGCGCCGCAAGGGCCTTCGGGATCGGCGCCGGCTGGTCTTCCGGCCTCCCCGGCGCCGTTGCCATCGGGGTTACCCCCGACGCCGCCCCCGCGCGGCGGCGGTTCTCCGGTGCCGGCTCCGGCCGGCAGCGGGGTTCCGACGCCGGCTCCGGGCGGCGCCGTCCCCTTACCTTCCCTGACGCCGGACGCGGCGCCGGACGGGCGTCGCTCGACGCCGGTCCCGGCGCCGATGGGGCCCATGAACCCCGAGGAGCCGGTCTACATCGTTGACTCCGAATACGGAGAAGATGAAGAGTTCGGTGAAGGTTGGGAGGGGTCCGAGGACCCTCTGTCACGCGAGTGCCAGTATGACCCGGACTGGACAGGTGACTTGGGGGATGCCAGTGGTCTGGACGACTCTCCTAACCCTGGTTTGATCTCTCCTCCTTCCGTGGCATCGGTGGAGGGAGCTGCTTATTCTGTGGTGCTGATGAGGGCTGCCAAGGCCTTACACCTTGAGCTCCCCGTCGCGGCCGTGAGGCCTAACATCCTCACCGAGGTCTTCAAACCGCAGTCATGCCCACAGGAGCCACTGCTGCCGTTTAATGAAGCCTTGTCAGACGTTCTGTTGGGCACTTGGTCCAGGCCCGCTTCAGGTCCGCCTGTCGATCGGAACGTGGCCAGGCGCCACCGTCCTTGTCCGGACGACCCCAAGTTCCTGTCTACCCACCCCACTCCTGAGAGTCTGGTGATCCAGGCCTCGACCTCCCAGTCCGCATTCCCGTCGGCCCCGCCCGACCGGGAATCCAAGAGGTATGACCAATTTGGCAAGAAGGTCTTTTCGTCCATTAGTTTGGGCCTGCGGTCTTGCAACACCGCTTGCCTCTTGGGCCGCTACACCCACTCTGTGTGGGATACGGTCGCGGAACTGCTGCCAGAATGCCCCATGGAGGTGCGGGCAAAACTCGGTCAGGCTGTGGCTGAGGGCCGAGATGCAGCGAAATATTCAATACGGTGTGGTCTTGATACGACCGACTCGCTGGGCAGAGCTATGTCAACGACAGTGGCGATTCGTCGCCACGCCTGGCTGAGATCCGCCAATTTTTCGGCAGATGTCCAAAATACCTTGATGGACATGCCGTTCGATGGCTGTCACCTCTTCGGTGACAAGGCGGACCACGCGCTGGAACGCTTCAAGGACTCCAGGGTCACGGCCAAGTCCTTGGGTCTCTCGACCCAGCGTCAGCAAACGGGTTCGTTTCGTCCCTTTCGTGGCCAAGGAAGGGGCGCCCCCACACGTGCTGCCAGCCACGCGCCGCAACAGTCCTTTCAACGCGGTGGCGGCCGTGGAAACCGCCGTGGTGGCGGTCGGGGACAACGGCGGGGTCAGACCACACCTTCCCCCGCAGCATCTACCCCAAAATCCTCCTAGTCCGTGCTTTCGGCCCCATGTGACGCCAGTGGGTGGCAGGGTTCGCCATCACCACGCTCACTGGCGCACGATCACTTCGGACAGGTGGGTGCTGCAAATCGTCCGAAGGGGCTACTCCCTCCCCTTCGAGACCTCTCCTCCAGCCATGCCACCGCAGAACCACCGTGTGTCGGGGGACCACTTGACACTTCTGCAGGAGGAAGTTACGGCCCTCTTGGCCAAGGGGGCCATCGAGCGCGTTCCTGGGCCAGAAGTAGGGCGTGGTTGTTATTCCCACTACTTTCTGGTGCCCAAGAAGGACAAGGGGGGCCTACGTCCTATCTTGGATCTAAGGAACGTCAACGGCTTCCTCCGGAAGGAGAAGTTCAAGATGTTGACGTTAGCTCAGGTCTTGGCTGCTCTAGACCCACAAGACTGGATGGTAGCGTTGGACTTGCAGGACGCCTATTTCCACATCCCCGTCCTGCCGGCCCACCGGCGTTACCTGCGGTTCACGGTAGGCCAGGAGCATTTTCAGTTTATCGTGCTTCCCTTCGGCCTTACCAGCGCCCCACGGGTGTTCACAAAGGTGATGGCGGTGGTCGCAGCCCATCTGCGCAGGTTGGGGGTTTCAGTCTTCCCCTACCTAGACGACTGGTTGTTGAAGGCGGGCTCGCCCCAGACAGTCGTCCACCACCTTCAGATGACGGCAGACCTCTTGCACGACCTGGGGTTCTCCATCAATGTGCCGAAATCACACCTGTGTCCCTCTCAAAAGCTCCTTTTCATCGGAGCGGTTCTGGACTCGGCGCAGTTTCGGGTTTATCCTCCGGAACGGCGGGTTCGGGATATTCAGGCTTTGATTCCCATCTTTCAGCCGCTATCCCGGGTTTCGGTCAGGTTGACGCTGCGGCTGCTGGGACTGATGGCTTCCTGCATCCTTCTGGTGCATCACGCTCGGTGGCGGATGCGGGCTCTGCAGTGGGACCTGAAGTTTCAGTGGGCCCAGCATCAGGGCAACTTGTCCGACCACGTCTTGATCTCGGAGGGCACTGCGAGACAACTGCAGTGGTGGCTTACGGACCGCGATTGGGTCAGGGGCAAGTCCCTCTCCCTTCCCCAACCGGAGCACGTTGTCGTGACGGACGCGTCCCTCCAGGGCTGGGGTGGCCACTTGGGAGAGGCAGAGATCAGAGGCATCTGGTCTCCGGCGGAGTCCCGGCTCCATATCAATCTGTTGGAGCTGCGGGCGATTCGTCTGGCACTGAAGGCATTCCTCCCCTTTGTCAACGGGAGTGTAGTGCAGGTGTTCACCGACAACACCACCGCCATGTGGTACTGCAACAAACAGGGCGGTGTGGGGTCGTGGACCCTTTGCCAGGAGGCTCTGCGCCTCTGGCAATGGCTGGAACGTCAGGGCGTGACTCTGACGGTTCAACACCTGGCAGGTTCTCTGAACGCCAGGGCGGACGAACTCAGCCGCCGGTGCTTGATAGATCACGAATGGCGTCTGAACTCGGACGTGGCGCAAGGCATCTTTCTGCAATGGGGAGAGCCTTGGTTAGATCTATTCGCCACCGAAGAGAACGCGCAATGTCATCAGTTCTGAGCGTTGGAGTTTCCAAGACGGCACTCGCACGGCGACGCCTTTCGGCGCGAGTGGAGTTGCGGTCTGTTATACGCCTTTCCGCCTATACCACTTCTGCCCAGAGTGCTGAAGAAGATCAGGCGCGACCGGGCCCAAGTTATCCTTGTGGCTCCGGACTGGGCTCGAAGATACTGGTATCCCGAGCTACTCAGCATGTCAGTCGGTCCCCCGATCCGCCTGCCCCTTCAGGAGGACCTTCTGTCGCAGCAGCAGGGGACGGTCCTCCACCCGAACCTGTCCAGTCTCCACCTCCATGCTTGGAGATTGAGCGGCGGCAGTTGAGGCCATTTGACTTGCCTCCTGAAGTCTGTGATGTTGTTCTGGCAGCCAGGCGTCCCTCCACTAAGTCGGTATACGCCTGTCGGTGGAACAGATTTGTGGCATGGTGCACAGCAAAGGCTGTGGATCCTCTCTCTGCCCCTCTTTCCGAGGTTCTTCTGTTTCTTCTTTCTCTTGCCCAGCAGGGCTCTGCTCTGGGCACTATCAAGGGCTACCTTTCTGCCCTTTCAGCCTTTTTAAGGCTTCCTTATCAGCCTTCTTTGTTCAAATCCCCGATTGTAACTCGATTCTTGAAAGGCATCACTCACATGTTTCCACCTGTTCCGTTTGTGATGCCTCAGTGGGATTTGAACCTGGTTCTAACTTTTCTGATGTGTGCTCCCTTTGAGCCCCTTCATTCTTGCCCTCTCCGTCTCCTGACTTTAAAGACGGCTTTCCTGGTTGCCATCACCTCTGCCAGGAGAGTGAGTGAGCTCCAGGCTCTTTCTGTCCAACCTCCTTTCCTGTCCATTCATCCTGACAAGGTGGTTCTGAGGACTAGACCTTCTTTCCTGCCCAAGGTTGTTTCGGCCTTTCACATCGGGCAGTCCATCACCCTCCCTTCCTTCTTCCCGCCTCCGCATCCTTCAAAGGATGAAGAGCGGCTCCATCGTCTGGACCCAAAACGTGCGCTTTCATTTTACATGGATCGCACACGCCAGTTCCGGGTGGATGACCAACTGTTTGTTGGCTACGTGGGTGCGAAGAAGGGACGGGCGGTCTGTAAACGAACCATCTCTCGATGGGTCGTCCTCTGCATCAAAGCGTGCTACTCTTTGGCTCGGAAGGAGCCTCCTGTTGGGCTGAGGGCCCATTCCACTCGGGCCACGGCGGCTACCACTGCCCTGGGCCGGGGAGTCCCCTTGCAGGACATTTGCCAAGCGGCTACGTGGGCCTCGCTGCACACCTTTGCGAGGCACTACTGCCTGGACAGTCAAGTCCGGAGGGATGGCTTCTTTGGCCGTTCTGTCCTCCAGGACTTTCTGGTGTAGTATTGTATTGGTTCGCAGACCCACCACCGGGGTTGGTATTGCTGGGGTATGTATTCTAAGGTAAGGAATCTAACACTAACGTGTTTCTTTCAGATGAACAAGTTACTTACCTTCGGTAACGATATATCTGTAAGAAACATTAGTTAGTGTTAGATTCCTTACCGATCCCACCCATCCTCCCCGTTCTGCGAACTGATACCTAGGGTTAAGGACATCCCTTTCAGGGCCCTAGTTTTACATGGCACCAGTGTTGGTTCTCTCATGGCTCTGCGTCTCCTGGCGCGGAAAAGCTGTGTGCAAAGAACTGACGTCAGCGCGCGGAGGCGGCGTCTATATACTCCAGCGACGTCATCACGGCGCACGACGCCGACGACGGACGCGGAGCCGCAGGGGACGCCTGCAGACGACGCCTACCGACGCGCAGGGGTACTGCTACGCAAAAGTTTCCGGATCCAGACTGACGCCTGGGGATATTCTAAGGTAAGGAATCTAACACTAACTAATGTTTCTTACAGATATATCGTTACCGAAGGTAAGTAACTTGTTCGTTAATCTGGTGGCATTGACAGCAAGTCTGATTGTGCTTCTGTGCTCACTGATCCGTGTCTTGGCTTTGCGACTGGCCATGCCCACATAGGCCAGTCCACATGGGCATTTAATGAGGTAAATAACTGATTCTGAGTTACAATTTGTGAGACCGTAATCCTAAATCAAGAGTCTTGGTGTGTTCAGTGAACTCACAGGCCACACAGGAACCGCACGGGTAATGTCCGGAAACTTGAGGAGTGCTCCATAACGTCAATTGAATGTCAACTCTTGGTTTACATGTCTGTGTGAGTGAGGACGTCCCTTATGCTTTGGTTTCTTTTAAAAGAGAACATAGGTTTCTCAAACCTCAATTGATTTGAAGTGAGTATGGACCATTTTTTATTTATTCTCTTTATATCGTTTGCGGAAGAATTGAACGTAGTGACACATATCATTTGTTCTTGTTGTGTTTTTTCATGAGTCTCAAGAAGAGCCTCTCTTGGAGTGTTTCGTGCTCTCTTCTGAGCGTTTTCTGTCAAAGGTATTTTTATTGAGTTTTAAAACATAGGAAGATGATGCGACAATCCCGCACATTGACCCACACAGGGGATAGCGTTCCTTCCGCTCACGTGCACCCTTACGCTAGGAGAGTAGCCTGCCGAGACCCCCATTAGATAGAATTACGCTTCTACAAGCACAGTGACTGACATGGATGAAGACCCCAGGTGGTCTGTGTTGTTAGCGGGGGTCAACCACAGTCCGACAAAGGCTCTATGGAAGGGTGACAGAGTTCCAAGTGTCCTGGGCAGGGCTACGGACTCCACCTTGTGCGAGTTCAGACGGCACCCTGCTGTATGCCCGTACCCCGGGGGCAATGCCGTGGGAATTGCTCGTTCAAAATGCATATTGAGAACAACAAAACCCATACCTCACCCCCCCCCCCCCGCCCCCCCCTCCCCAGTCCCTCCCCACCCCTCGGCCCTCCCCGTCCCCCGTGGTGGTAGCTTCTCCGAAGGACATGAGTCAAGGTACGTGAAGGTGGGAGTTCAAAATTGAAATAGGTGGAGAGATCTAACACTAGCCGGGCATACTGCAGATGGCAAGCCTTGGGACAAAAACCAAACCAGTGGGCCCCAACGGAATTCGAAATTTTTGAAATCATCCAAAAAAATGTCCGCCATTCTCTCCAAACCCAGTAGCCTCCAAAGCCGTGAATGCCAGAGGGAGATGGCCGGTGCCTCCCCCCCGTTTCCATGCAGCAGCCAGAGTGAGCTTGGCCGCCCCGATACAAAGCCACATACTCTTTTTGTCCGCCCTAGTCTGATATTCGAGACTAGGATCACCGAGGCCCAGAAGGGTAGTGGCCATCGAGGTAGGAATGGGGTACCCTAGTATCTCCTTAATTTGGGCAAGAATTTCTTCCCAGTATGGGCGAATGATATGGCAGTCCCACCATATGTGTTGAAAATCTCCTAGTAGCCCACACCCCCTCCAGCATTTATCGGAAGTGTTAGGAAATATCTGTCGCAGTTTAACCAGGTGAAGATACCAATCCATCATGGTTTTCATGTGTGCTTCCCTAAGTTTCATAGAGTGGTTAAACTTGGGTATGTCTGACCATAAGTGTGACCACTCTGCATCAGTAATGTCCGGCTGAAGGACTCCCTCCCACATGGCTATGTATCTGGGTCTGGGTGAGATCGCAGTGGCTAGTAGGAAACCATAAATAAAGGTGATAGCAACTTTCATGGAGGAGGTTTTGGTCAGAAAGGCTTCAAACTTTGTGAGAGGGCGTGTGGCTGCATCCCTCACTGGGGGAGACAGTGCCCAGTGGAGTAACTGAGCGTGGTGATAGCGTTCCTTCTCCTGAACCCCGTAGTCCCTCTTACAGTTATCGAAGGTGAGTGGGTCAAAGCTTTGGAATAGGTGTGTGAGTGCTAGACAACCCCCCTCCCCCCAGGCGTCAAAGGGCCCCTCCGATGCTGCCAGGGGAAAAGCAGGGTTAAAGTGTAAAGGTGTAAAGGGAGAGGTAAATGTAGTCCACCTATCGTCCCTGGAGACAGTCCCAAACCTCAAAGGTGGTGCAGGTGGGGGTACTGATGTAAGCATGTTTGGGCCTGTCACTCGTGGGCTTCCACACAAGGTCCCAGATAGTCCTCCCCGCCACACTCCGATCCATATGTAGCCAGTGTTTTTCCGACTCCTGCTGCGACCACTCCACTAGCACACAAAGCTG
Source organism: Lissotriton vulgaris (assembly GCF_964263255.1). Lineage (NCBI taxonomy): Eukaryota > Metazoa > Chordata > Amphibia > Caudata > Salamandridae > Lissotriton > Lissotriton vulgaris. Next base: position 7,951,072 of record NC_141690.1, read on the forward strand.
TGCCGCTTTGTAGTATAGATGCATATCGGGTAGCCCCACCCCCCCCATCCGTCTTAAGTCTACGTAGTATGGCGAAGGAGAAGCGCGCACGACCCCCCCCTGCCAGATGAAGCGTAGCATCATGGATTTCACGTGGCGCAAAAAATCTCCGTCAAGCTCAATGGGAAGGGCCTGGAACAAGTATAGGAGCTTGGGGAGAAGTCATCTTGATCGCGTGAATCCTTCCCAGCCAAGATATGAACAATGGCTTTCAGCGGTTCAAATCAGCCTGAATCTTGGCCAACAAGGGAGGGACGTTAGCAGAGTAGAGTTTCCCCAGCGTGGGTGTCAGGTGGATTCCCAGATAGAGAAGAGTAGAACTGGCCCAAGGAAAGCGTATTAGCGTCGCGAGACGGCGGACCTCAGATTTGGGAAGTGTGAGATTAAAGACGTAAGATTTGCCATAGTTGACCTTGAAACCCGAGACTGCTTCAAAGCGCTCCAGTTCCGCTTGGACATGATGGAGAGATTGGGCTGGGTCAGCAAGGGAGAGAAGAACATAGTCTGCGAAGAGTGATCTTTTGCGCTTCCCCAGTGAAGGGTAGGCCGTGAATATCAGGGTTGACCCTCACTGCCAGTGCCAGTGGTTCTATGCTTAGGGTAAAATGTAGGGGCGAAAGTGGGCATCCCTGTCTAGTGCCCCGGGAGTGCGCGAAGGAGGACGCCTGGCAAATCACTGATACTCTGGATCTGGGGGAGAGGTAGTTCGCCCGAATCATCGTCAAGAATTTAGAGGAGAAGCCGAATGCGGCCAGTGTTTGAAAGAGAAACGCCAGTCCACCCTGTCAAACGCCTTTGCTGCGTCAAGCCCCACCAGTACCGCTGGGATTTTGAACTTGTTGGCCTTTTCGATCAGGTGTATCACCCTCTCGTGTTGTCATGAGTCTGCCGCCCCTTGATGAATCTGTATTGGTCCCGATGTATGAGTGCCGGTATCAAGTCATTGAGCCACTGGGCAATGATGGAGGAGTAGAGCTTCGCGTCTAGGTTTAGGAGGTCTATCGGCCTGTAGGAGGCACATGCACTGGGGTCTTTTCCAGGTTTGGGAATGACCAAAATTAGGGCTTCAGCCATCATACTCTGTCGCGCCCTTGTCCATCATGCTGTTATATAGGCGGACTAGATACGGGCTGAGTTCCGAGGCAAAGGTTTTATAAAAAATGGCCGTGTATCCGTCCGTCCCCGGGGCCTTATGGGGTTTCAAGGCCTTAATAGCGGTGAGCGCCTCATTCCACTCTGCTGATACCTGGGGTAACGGTAGCGTTTGCAGATAGTCTTTCTGCATGGCAGTATCTAGCGAGTCCCCTGAATAAAGAGCGCAGTAGAAGGAGCCGAACAGCTCAGCTTTAGTGTTGTCTTGATGCGTCAGCTCCCCATGCGCGTCCCGAATCTCCCCGATGTATTCCCGTTCCCTCTTGTCCCGAAGTTGCCTGGCCAGATGCTTCCCCACCTTGTTGCCCTGGGAGTAGGACAGACGCTGTAGTTTTAGTAGAGTGTATTCTGCTCTATTATTATAATGCGCCTTCAGCTTACACGGGCATGGCACACCCCACGAGAAGAACTATTGAGAAAAAAGACACCAAACCCCTTGAAAGGCCGGTATGTGTTACCACATTCGGGCCATACACCAACAAGCTGAAGTCCATTATTTTAAAAAATTGGCATTTGATCACGAATTCTGAAGTTCCAATGGAGAAGCCGTTGTTCGCTTTAAAGAAAAACAAAAGCATTGCACAACACATTGTAAGAGCTGACCTGGGAGTCAGCCAAGCCAAAACGGACTTACGCACGCTGTGGAAATTACCACCTATAACAGGCCATCACAAATGTGGTTCGTGTGCTTCCTGCCCCAACACAATCGAAGGGGAGGAATTCCAATTCAACACAACAAAATGGACACATAAAGGATTCTCAAATTGCAAAACAAATAACGTAATATACGCAATTATGTGCCCCTGTCCCAAGCTGTACATTGGGAAAACTACCCAAAAAGTTAACCAGCGAATAGCTCAACACAGATCCAGAATCAGACACAAAGTGCTGTCTGCGCCCATGGTACAGCACTTTGTGGAACATCAACACAATGAGACAGAATTTAAATGGACAGTATTACAAGCTATGAAAGTTCCTCCTAGAGGAGGAAACGTCGATGTCATGTTGCTGAAAAAAAAAGCTTACTTAATTCTCAAATTTAATTGTGTGATGGATGGGTTGAACGAAATGTCAGAACTGCAAAGATCAAATTATTGAGCCCCCTGTTAACCCACCGCTTGCCAAGAAGCACTAATTAATGATATGCCAGTTATTGCGCTAAATACCTTGTCATTCAGCCCAAAAAACCGAAGACACAATCAAGCGGATTACACGGCAACATGTGGAGCACTACAAGTCCCACAATGCCTAGCAGCATATTTAAACAGGAAATCGAGTTCCACTGGGTGTTGAACTCTGACTTGAACAGCAGCGTAAGGAGTGACAGTCACGCGGCCCCATGGAGACTTGAGCACTGCTCTAGAGAAACACAGACAGAGGTAAGAAGTCTGCAACGAACAGACCGAAGCTTAGTTTAAACATAATTATGATCATTAAGTAATGGTCGTCACCCTTGTGTTTAACTTACAGAACTCCCAACCGGTCTAGAGAAACAACGGTCCAAACAAACAAAAGTGTAGCAGCACCTGAGTCCCTCACCGCGCCACACACAAGTAAGCACGATAGCGTTTAAACGCGTGTTGAAAATCCGAGCATTGTTTCATCCGCGGACTGATTTAAACTTTTATTCAAACAGAACGTAAACACCGCGGAACTCCCAACAGACTCCTACAACCGGTCACTACAATTCTTCGAGTGATTAGAAACACATAAAACAAGTAAGTGATAGCGCACCACAAACTTGGACACAAAATGTGCAAACAAGTGCTAGACATTTATATACTCATGAAACCACCATCCTTTAATTTCATTTAGGCAATTGTGAAAATCCAGGTTAATTTGATGCCCCGCTCTTGAAAATAACAGCCAACAACATCGTGAGAAAAGGTAAAAATCCCCCAAAGGTTTCACCTATATAAGATGCAAACTAAACAGTTTAGAGAAAAGGAGATACTAAATGTCCCCCAATTTTACACCACAGGTACACAGCTCAGCCCTGAAGAAGAACCCTATTAACTGAAAGAAGGGTTTGGAAACGCGTCGGCTATTCGGCTGTTTTAAAGAGGCAACCCAAATGTAAGGGGTTAGCACAAAAGCATAGGGCGATGCAACTAAAGTCATATTGCCCAATGTGTCTGGTCCATCTAACAATGATTACTTGCTTATAGGATCAGTACCTGAATAATTCTAGGTGTATATGATTTAATGTTTGTTTTATATTGAAATAGTGAAAGTGTAACCACATATGAATGTTTTCTTATTTGCTTTGTTAGAACACATACAGAAAGTATTGCAATGTATGAAATTTTGTATGTATTGTTTCCACAGTAAAAGGAATGTTTAATCCTCTGTAGCTTGCATAAAATGTAAACACGTTTTGAAAATTTGAAATAATGACAAATGTAAATACAATACCTTCATGAATTAATAAAAGGAAGGCACACACCAGCTGAATAAATAAGCTGTTGTGATTTGAATCCGAGCCCTGGCACTCTTGTTTTTTGATTCAGCTTACCCCTGACAGCCGTAAGTTGCCCTACTGCGTGCCTAGAAGGGTTCTCCTTGTGTGCTTTCTCCAAAAGGGAGAGTTCTTCCTCCAATTGTTCCCTTTCACAGGCTCGCTGCTTGTTAAGCGCAGCATTCAGTGCCATGCATTGCCCTCTGATACAAGCCTTAAGAGCGTCCCATGTGGTGAAGACTGAGGTTTCCCTCGTGTCATTGTGGGCAAGGAACGCCGATATAGCCCCCCTCAATGTGTTACAGGAGTTTTTATCCCGAACCAAGGATGCAGGGAAGAACCACCTAGGGTCAGTCTTACTCCTCACAACCCACCGGAGGTCCACCGCTAGTAAGCTATGATCAGATATCGACAAGGGAAAGATCTTGGCCTCGCGAAGGTCGCCCCAAAGTGATTGACTTAGAAAGCAGTGATCTATCCGGGAATATGAGCGGTGCACGTGTGAAAAAGTGTAGTCTCTAGACTAGTTGTATAGAAACCGCCAGGTGTCAAAAAAGCCCATGTCCAAAACCTTCTGCTGCAACTCTGCAGTAAAGGAGCCCATGTCAGATCTTTAACCGTGAGTACTATCCATATCTCTTTGCCAGACCAGGTTGAAGTCTCCCATAAGGAGCAAAGGCCCTTCAGCAAAATCCAAGACCCCACCCAACAGAGTGTGGAGGATGCTATTCTGACCGGAGTTGGGTGCATACAATAAGACAAAGGTGCACAGTCTACCCCGCAGGAGGCCTTTCACCATGACGCAGCGACCTTCTCTATCACTTTGTACTCCCGTGGGCTGGAAGTGCAAGGTCGAGCGGAACATCAAGGCCACTCCCCTCTGCTTCGTGGAAGCGGACGACCTATAAATAAGTGGGAATTGCTTGTGTTTAAGGCGGGAGTCGTCCTTTTTAGTCAATGGGTCTCTTGGATCCCCTTGACATCGAGATGGTGGTCAATAATATATTTCCAAACATTTTGACGCTTCTGGGGGAGTTCAGTCCCTTAACATTCCATGTCCCTAAAGTTAGCGACATCATCTCGTGAGTGGAAACCCCTCAACTCGTTTTGTACCTTCAAGAATCGGACCCCTGCTACCACTTCTGACCCCACCCCCTGACTCACCCCACCCCTCCTTGCACACTGGTTCCCACCCATGTCCCCTCCCCCCGACCGCCCTCCACCCCCAACTGCGGACCCCCCTCAACCCCCTCCCCACAACCCCCCCTCCCCACCAAACCCCCTTCCGAACTACAACCAACCCCCTCCACCCCTCCCCCTAACCCCAACTAGGAAACCCCAAGAACAAACCATGGTCCCAGGCCTATCAAAACGCAGTTCAGGCCTGTAGAGTCCAATCGTGGAGGAGTTGTGGCAGTGGCGACCCCAGTGGCCCCCCCGCCCTTCCCCCCTGCCCTTGTGAATACAATGCAATAGAAACAAATCCTCTAGCTATAGTGCGTCAAGGTGGGGCCTCCATGTCTTTGACCACTTCCTGTATTGCCGCCGCCTGCTCCTTGGCCATGGTCGTCGGGTCAGGTTTAAGATCCGCTTTAAGGGATCGATTCTTCCCCACTCGTTGCCACCCGCCGAGGGAACGCCGTGAGGGCCCTTCCTGTGATCGTCTAGGTGAGGCATCCACCCTGTACCACATCATCGGCTGGGTGAAGTTCCAGAAGGGCACACGTTTCCTGGAGTGAGCGGAGCTGATGCAGCTTCCCCTTCCATTTGAAAATAAGTCGAAATGGGTGACCCCAGGAATAGGGCACTCCATTGTCTCGCAAGAAAGTTGTGGCCACCCGGAAGGCCCTCCTCTTCTGGAGAGTGTAAGAAGTTGGCCTGATATATGATGCTCACTAGTTCTAGTGATCACCTTGTATCAGTTCAAACAACCCTTATGGTGATTGGTTGTAAGTCAACCTTATAGACCAGCTATCCTAATGGTTGCATGGACAAAGCAGTCTTAGGCTAAACTCTTTTGGCATGTGAAGCCAGCTGTTTTACCACATATAACCCCTTGAATACCAAATGAAAGGACACCACACAGGTAGTTATGAAAATAAACAAGATATTTATTAACTAACATACACCTCTGAACTCTTTATGAGGTTAGAGGGCTAAGCACATGACAAGACTCTTAAGAAAAATACGTTAAGTTGCACGAGTTACAATGTTGCACTAGGGGCGCAACAAACCATATACTAAACAAGTGGTATAAGGAAGTCGATAGAAGGAATGGAGCTGTCCAGAGGCTGTAGGATCGCTGGGACTACACTATCCTAACTTTAGGTAAGTAATAGGAGGCCCACGGAACGCGTGTGCAGAGTGTGAACTCACAAGCGAGATGCGTAACAAAGTCAATGGACAGTACAGTAAGTACGGACAATCCTGACTATGTAGGACTAAAACAACTGAATCTGGACACTAGGAGAGTCAATCGACCCTTGAGCACCGAAATGCTCTTGTTACCTCACCCACGGGCTGCGGGTGCATAGGTGCCAAGTCGTGTCGGGTTTCTGCGTTGAAGTCTATGGAGCCTGAAAGAAAAGATGCTGCAGGCGACCAGGAGGAAGATGTCCGGTGTCATCCAAGGGTGGATCAAGGAAGCTGAAGACCTGAAAGCAGAGGGACAATGTTCAAAGTCACTAGCCAGTGACTAGAGGGGAACCAGGAAGGAACCAGATGCTGTTGTCGCGATCAGGTGAAGAGTGGACGCTTGACTCTGCAGCCACGTGGACCAGGAGGTGTCTTCGACGACCAGGATGGAGGCACGAGCTGTCCCACGCAGGCTCTCGCTGTCGGCGTTGTTGGTTCCGGATTCGGCGTCAACAGGCCTTGGCAAAGGCAACCCACGCGGTGAGTGGAATCGGCGTCTGGTGCAGACCAGGAGTGTCCGGGGTGCTTCTCCTTTGCAGGAGCAAGGGCCAGTCTAGAGCAACCAGACCAGCGGTGTGGATTTCAAGGATTGTCGTCTAGTAGGCCACTAGCGAGCCGGCAAGTGACCAGACAACGCGTCGAGCAGCAATCAAACAAAAGGGCCCCACGCAGATCTCGTGGATGCTGAAGGGCTGATCTTCTGAGCAGGAGCTGCTCGGGGGTGGGGCTTCTCAATCCCCAAAGCACTTCGTCGAGGATACCTCAGAAGTCATGCTGGAAGCGAAGTGCAGTTTCTCCAAAGTGGCCGGTCCCACGTGTCTCGTCGCTCCCACGGATCTCAGCTGTGCTGCAAATGTAGGTTGAGGTCGGAGAGGTCTGGAAGTTCGGGTCTTGTCGGGCTCTGAAGTCTGGATCCACTCGGGAAGACGACAAAGTGAACTGCTGGAACGATTGATGGTGCCTGCTTGTGCAGGGTGGTCACTCCTTGGCCACAAGGGAGATTTATTCAGTCTTCTGTGGAGCAGAACGTCGAAGTCCAGAGTTTCTTCTTGTAGATTCAATTCAGGATCATCTAATTTGAAATGGGACCAGCTCCTACCTTTATTCTCCTAAAGGGGGCTGTACTGTGACTAGGTCCTTCCTATGGGTGGGACCAGGAAGGGGGGTGGTTACACCCCCTATCCTTTGTCCGGATTTGCGCCAGAGCTGGGGCTGGAGTGCCCCAGCAACTGGTTTGAACTGGTGTATGCACAGGGCACCTTGTGTGCCCCAGGCATGTCTTATTCCTTTCAGGCCTGTCCTACCTAATACACAAAATCCTGTCTGGGGTGGTGCTAGCACCTCCCAAGGCAGGAAACCCTTTGTCCAGGCCTCCCTCGCTGGAAGGACTCCCAGCAGCAGGAGGTCAGACTTGTGTCTGTGGTGGCAGCATCCATTTTTTGATGCTGAGGCTCTAGTTAACTTTAACTGGGGTTCACAGTTAAATACATGTCGTGTCCCTCTAAAAGGGTGGAATGCTACCCCCATCGCCAGAATTGGCCAGGGGGTAGTATTCCAATTCGTATGACACCTTACTCTACATGATTTGATAATGCTATGCCAAAGTTAGCAATAACCGCGAGGATTATAATGCACTTAAGAGTATATGGTATAGCGTTACCATGGAAACAGCTAGAGGACTTGGTTCCGAAAGCTGCAGACAGGCTAAGCTCATGCTAGAGTGCCATCTCGCATAATTCCAAGCTCTCTGCCTCCAGGATTGTTAAGGCCTGCCATAGAAGTGACTTATAGGAGTATATGTGTCCATTTTAGGTTTAGATATAGGTATACTATATCTAAAGCAAAGGGTGACTAAACCACCTTGCCCCAGCTGATTGATCAGCCAGTTGTCAGATTTGAATGGCCAGCCAGGATTGGCATAATACATGCTGCAGCCCCTGGTAGGCCTTGGGTTCACTTATGCCCTGGGTGAGTGACCCAATACCAATTGGTAAATGCACCTAAAGTACATGGATGTCAATTTAGAGAGAGAACAGCTAGGCTGTGGGTCTGATTAGCAGGCCCACAGCCAGGGAAAGGCGTCAACCAGTGAAGCAAAAACCAAAAATCTGTTGTGACCATAGGATTGCAGACCCTACTCTCCTACAGGAAGCAGTGCCTTCCAAGGGATCACAGACACACAAACTCCATAGGAAAGAGAAGTATTTTTCTTCCTTAGGGAAACGGTCCTTTTTCTGTGGCTGTTCATTGACCGGTTTCTCATGAGAAATGATCCCTATTCTGAAGAAAAGGAAATTACAGTTTCCGACTTAAATCTGCACTTATTATATAGAGGCCTTTTTATGGGCAATTTTTTATCTTTTCAGGATGGTACTGCTACCCCTTTGGGCCATTCTCTAATGGTGGACCCAGCATTAAAATGTAGAGATACCAGCACTTTCAAACCCATCCGACTATGCCTCCACAGACTCCAACAGTGGTGGTGCTTACGAGGTAGTTTCCACTTACTAATGCGTTGGCCCTTATGCCTTCAATGCTACCTCCGATTCCCCTGCCATGCCATCTGTGCCGATTTTAGCATTGACTCCACCATCACATTCAGCAGACCTTATCTGAGTGGTGAAAGTTTCTAACCTTTTTTGATGACATTGCTAACACAACACTGATGTATGGCCCAGAAGTTGGCCTGGATGAAGAACCTTTTCAATCAAATTCATGGAAATGCCTAATTGGGAGTTCGAGGCATGTGGGCTGCTGAATTCATATCTGTGCATAGATCGCCGCCTAGTGTTGGGTCCGGATGATTGCACATTGTTGTCCTGGAAGAGTCTTCGAAGTATCACGAGATAGGTGGCTCCTCCCTTGGACTACAGTGCGCATGGGCATCGACTCCATCCCCAGATTGTTTTTTTCCGCCATTGGGTTCGGATGTGTTTCGGTTCCCTCTGTCGGGATCGATAGTTCTTAACTTACTTTGCTCGAGACCAAAAGGTCTTTAGGACTTGCGTCGGTATTGTCTGTCGTTCGGGTTCGTAGTTTCCTCGGCTCCGAATCAACACTTCCCTTCCGCGTGCTTTCGGCGCGGACGGGCCTACACGACGCTCCAACCTACTTCCATCATGGAACGAAGTCCATTTAAACGGTGCCCGGTGTGTGCCTCGAAGTATCCGCATATCGACGTACACCCGGTGTGCAATAAGTGTTTGTCGCCGGACCACGACGAGGCCAAGTGTATGGCCTGCTCCAAGTTCCGGTCCAAGAAGACACTCAAGCTCCGCCGAGCTGCGCGCCTGGAGGCCCAGCGATCGGCACCACCTCCTGCAGACATCTTCGACACGGAGGATGTCGGGGACGACACTGTAGGAGAGTAGGGTCTGCAATCCTATGATCACCCGGATTTTTTGCTTTTGTTTCACTGGTTTACGACTTTCTCTGGCTGTGGGCCTGCCAATCAGACCCACAGCCTAGCTGTTCTATCACTAAATTGACATATGTACCTTAGGTGCATTACCCAATTGGAACTGGGCCACCTTGTCAGACCCTGTAACTCAGGGCATCGGTGTACTCGGGGCCTACCAGGGGCTGAAGCATTTATTATGCCACCCCTGGGTGGCCATGTTCATCTGACACAACTGGCTGCACGACAGCTGGGGCAAGGTGGTGTAATCATCCTTTGCTTTAGATATAGTATACCTATATCTAACCCCGAAAATGGACACACGGATTCCTATCAGTCACTCCTATGGCAGGCCTTGACAATCCTGAAGGCAGAGTGCGTGGAATCGTGTGAAATGGTGCTCTGGCATGAGCTGAGCCCGTTTGCAGCTTGCGGAACCAAGTCCCAATAGCTGTTCCATGATAACGCGTACCATATACTCTTAAGTGCATTATAATCCTCGCAGTTAAATGCTAACTTTGGTATCGCTTTATCAAAACATGTCGAGTAAGGTGTCCTACTAATTGGGATACTAACCCCTCGCCAATGCTGGCGACGGGGTTAGCATTCCGCCCTTCTAGAGGGACACGACATGTACGTAACTGTGAACCCCGGTTAAAGTTAACTGAAGCCTCAGCTCCACAAAATGGATGCTGCCACCACAGACACGAGTCTGACCTCCTGCTGCTGGGAGTCCTTCCAGCAAGGAGAGCTTGGACAAAGTGTTTCCTGTCCGGGGCGGTGCTGGCACCATCCCAGAAAGGGTTTTGTGTATCCTGGGTAGGCAGGGCTTTACAGGAAGGTGACTGCGGAGTGGCAGCCCGGTGCTCACTACGCATCTGCCGGCTAGAACCAGTTCCAGGGGCACACCAACCCCTGGCCTGGGGAAAGTCTGGCATGGGAGAGGGGTGTAACCACCCCCCTTCCTGGTCCCACCCCTAGGGCAGGACCTAGTTGCGTACCCACCCCTTTCTTTAGGATAAAGGCAGGAGCGGGAACCCTTCCAAATTAGATCATCTTTGATTCAAGAAACTACTTTCTACGAAAGGAACTCTCGACTCTTCTCCCTTGTGGCTAAGGAGTAGTCACCCTGCGTCCGCAGGCACCATCTAAGAACTCTGTGGTTTGCTGCACGTCCTTCCTCAGGAATCCGACTGCCCAGCTCGACGAGAACCGGCTTCTCTGGCACCTCTGACCTCTACCCACATCGTCAGCTCAGCTGAGATCCGTGGGTGCGACGAGAACTCGAGGGACCGGCCATCATCAGAACTGCACGACTTCTATCCAGCACGACCGCCGATGGATCCTCTGGTGAGTGCTTTGGGGTCCGAGAAGCCCCGACCAGCTCCAGCATCGAAGTTCAGCCTCCCAGCATCTCCACGATTTGCGTGGGGCCCTTCTGCTTTTTGCTGCTCCTCACGTTGTCTGGCTACTAGCCCGCTGGCTTGTGGCCTTCTCGACGACGCCCGACGACAACAACGCTGCTAGTCTGGTTGCTCCAGACTGGCCCTTGCTCCCTTCTGAAAGAGGAGCACCCCGGACCCTCCTGGTCCACTCAAGACGCCATTTTAGGTCCACCACGTGGCCCTGAATTTGCCAAGGCTTGTTGCCCCAATCCTGGGCCCAGCGACGCCGACAGCATCAACCATCGTGGGACAGCTCGCACCTCCATCCTGGTCGCCGACAACGCCTCCTGGTCCGTGAGACTGCAGAGCCCAGCGTCGCCCACTCACCTAGTCGAGGTGACTACCATCCGGTGCCCTCCTGGTGCCCTCTAACTACTGGCTGGTAGTTACGAACTTGGTCCCCTCTGCTTTCAGGTGTCATCCATCTTCGATCCAGGCTTTGATCCCTTCGAACTTTCTTCACTGGTCGCCTGCCAGCAACTCCTTCCTTCAGGCTCCTGGTTCATCAGCTAGGATTCCCGACGTCTGTAAAGACCTATGCAGCCGCAGCCCGTGGGCTAGGTAACTTCGGCATTTCGGTGCCCCAGCACCAGCCTTCTGACGCAGAGCCATGGCGACATTCAGCACCCAGATCCGCAACAGCTCAACCTGGCGATCTGGCTCCTGAAGTCCTAGAGTTTGGCTACCTCAACCTTCCTCCCAATTGCATGGACATCATTCGGGAGGCTAGGAAGCCCACTACTAGAGCATGTTATGCGGCAAAATGGAAGCGGTTTGTCATCTATTGCGCAAACCACAACATTAATCCACTAGATGCTTCTATTCAGAACATCATCTGTTACCTGTTCCATCTATACAAGTGTAATCTGGCATATACTTCCATTCGCATTCACCTGTCTGCGATGGCCGCATACCTCCAAAATAGACAGCACCTTTCACTTTTCAAGGTGCCTGCCATCAAAGCATTTCTGGAAGGCCTCAAAAGAGTCATTCCGCCACGGACTCCACCAGCTCCTGAATGGAACCTCAATGTGGTTCTTACAAGATTGATGGGTCCTCCCTTTGAGCCACTACATTCCTGCGAGATCCAGTTCTTGACGTGGAAAGTGGCTTTCCTAGTAGCAATTACATCGCTACGGAGGGTTAGTGAACTGCAGGCCCTCACAATCCAAGAGCCTTTCTTCCAAGTTCATTCAAACAGGGTAGTGCTCCGCACTAACCCTAAATTTCTACCCAAGGTTGTGTCTCAATTCCACATCAACCAAACAATTGAGTTGCCGGTGTTCTTTCAAAATCCAGAGTCACTGGCGGAGCGGATGCTCCATACCCTTGACGTTAAACGGGCCCTAATGTATTACATTGATAGGACCAATGATTTTAGAAAGACTAAGCAGCTTTTTGTTGCCTTTGCGCCACATCACAAAGGTAACCCTATTTCCAAGGCTGGTATTGCTAGGTGGATCGTGAAATGTATTCAGATCTGATATGCAAAGGCAAAACGCACTCTTACCATTCCACCAAGAGCCCACTCCACCAGAAAGTTGGGGGCCTCTATGGCTTTTCTAGGTAACATTCCCTTAGAGGACATATGTAGAGCAGCCATATGGTCTACCACACACACATTTACCAAGCATTACTGTGTAGACGTGCACTCCAAACAGCAGGCAGCTGTAGAAAAGGCTGTTCTCAAGACACTTTTCCAAACTGCTGCAGCTGGCACGGGTGGCCACCGCTAATGGAGGGACTGCTATGTATTCTATGCACAGATATGAATTCAGCAGCCCACATGCCTCGAACTGCAAATGCTACTTACCAGTATGCATCTGTTCTTGGCATGTAGGGCTGCTGACATTCATATCGCCCGCCCTCCTCCGCGGCGCCTGTAGCAGCTGCAGTGTTCACATATCATTTCATGGCATGGTCATCATTCACTGAGTTTCACTCCATCTTGGCCACAATGGCTAAAAACAATCTGGGGATGGAGTCGATGCCCATGCGCACTGTAGTCCAGGGGAGGAGCCACCTATCTCGTGATACTTCGAAGACTCTTCCAGGACAACAATGTGCAATCATCCGGACCCAACACTAGGCGGCGATCTATGCACAGATATGAATGTCAGCAGCCCTACATGCCAAGAACAGATGCATACTGGTAAGTAGCATTTGCATTTTGGGCACTCAAAAAGCACGATTTGCAGGCTGACAACATCTTCAATTCTTGTAGTGAAAATGCTGTTTTTTTTTCTTTACGTACAAAATGCAAGTGGCCTTCATACTTCTCCAAATGTCAACATTCCTTATTCCTTGGCTCCAACATCTGACGTTTGTTCATTTACCTCTGCGGTAGAAAAAGCAATGACAGCACTAAAATTAACTTTGTTCACTGCTGACACAAAATTCCAATATATTGATGAAAATTCTATAGCCATCCTCTTTAGTTCTGAAACACTTTTGTGATCTGGGAGTCCACAGCCAAATTGCACAAAACAATAGACCTGCACCTTCTGACTCAGACTTTTTGTTGATGCTTTGCCTATCACTTTTGTAGATTGTGATTTCAAAAGGGTTGGCTCTACGAGCAGAGATGTCTTTGCAAAGAACTAGGCTTACCTGATGCACTGCTATTGCCACACATAGTTTTGGCTGATACAGCCACGCTTTGTAGAAATTGGCTAAGACTGCCATTATCTTTCTGCTCACCACATGAAGGAGCCTGTCTTGGTTCAGTTCTGATGGTTTGTACACCTCCAAGCAGATTATGAAGTAAGGACTGGATTTTGTATGGATGGTGACTCGATCCATGGCCGGCATATAGTTTGCGCTGCCATGCCTGGCTTTGGTTCACAGGCTTTTCTGAAGATATTTCACCAGCGCTACTGGACATACCCTAAAATGCAATGCCTCCTTAAAGGGAATGCAAATCCTCTCCGGAAGCTCCATGGGGCGTTTTCTCAATTTCTGTTGGTGTATCTGCAGAGGACAACCCTAACTGCAACCTTCCCAGTCAGTCAAGACACCCACATCAAATCTTTTGCTCTATGAGTTGGGGAAGAACACCAATATCACTAGCAGTAACAGCAGCAAATCCTGTTCCTCTGGTGTGCTGCTGGAATTGCATTCTAAAAACATTTTTGACTCTACTCCACTACCAGATTCAGGTAGTTGGGGATGGGTAATGTCTTCCACTTCACCACTAATGGGGCGATGATCACAATGGATCGGGCACATGCCGGAACAATGCGGGCAGAAGCACGCTGCTGTTTCTCTGCAAGCGTAACCACGCATATGCGTGGTTAAGGCAGATAGCGGAGTTTGGGCGGGGAGCCGAAAAGGAAGCGTAGAGGTAAGTGGGACTGGGACCAGGTTTGGAGGTGAGCGGTTTCTTTTAGGGGTGGAGGTCGCTTTTAGTGCTCAGGGTGGGGGGGTTGGATATTTTTGAATGGGACCAAGTTTGAGCGCGGGGAGGGGGTCGGGGTAGTTAGGGGCTGGGTTTGGGAGGGAGTTTTTAGGAGTGGGGCGGTTTTAGGGCTCAGGACGGGAATGTCGGGGTACTTTTTTAGTTGGGGGCATGGCTTTTAGGCCTCATGGCAGTGGAAGGGGTTGGGGTAGTTTATGGACAACGTGGGGGTAAGTTTTAGGGTTCAGGGAGCAGGGTCTGGGTAGTTTACGGTAGTGGGCAGGGTTTTTGGCCTAAAGGGAATGGAAGGGTGGTTTTAAGGGTGCAGGGCAGGTTTTAGGCCTGAGGGGGGAGGGTGTAAGGGCGTGAAGTAGGGGGAGAGAATATCTGAAAGAAACAAGTTAGTTAGATTCCTTACCTTAAAATATCCCCAGGCGTCAAACTGAATCCGAAAAGTTTTCGTGAGCAGTACCCCTGCTTGTCGGTTGGCGTCGTCTGCGGCTCCGCGTCTGTCGTCGCGTCGTGATCGCCGGGATGACATAGTCTGAGTACTTCGACACCACCCTCGCGCGCTGACGTCAGTTCTTCTATTTTCCGCTCCAGCAAGCGCAGATCCGGGAAGAGCTAGTACCCTTAGTCACTTTTTGAGTAACTTTTTGGTCGTTTTGACTATCTTTTTCGAGGCGACTTCGACTCCTGGCGCTGGTAGGGATGCCCGATTTAAAGCCATGTGACGCCTGTCACTGACTGATGTTGGTTACCGACCCCCACCGCCGGTGTCTCTACTGTCTAGGGGCCAACCACAAGTCGTGGCCCGACTGTCAGGCCTTGACCTCGAAAGCTAGGTGGGAGCAGTCCCATAAACTTCTCGAGCTCCAACTGTCGGCTCCACGCCGTTCGAGGTCCCGGTCGAAGAGGAGGTCAAGGGACCGGTCGCAGAGCCACAGCCACAACCGCTCGTTTGGTCCCAAGTCCTCTTATTCAGATAAGTCAAGGCATGGGAAGAAGTCAAAGAGGCTACATCGCTCTTCTGACTCCCCTCACCGGTCGCATGGCTCGGCCGAGGGTTTGGGTGGCACCACCCACGTAGCTCTTCCGAAGCCGCAGGCGTCACATCCAGCTCCACGCCCTCCGGTTCCTGTGCTCAATGCGACGCCGGGCGAACTTCGAGACTTCCTTGTGGCCATGAGGACTCTTTCGGCCCTCAAGACCCGTCCGCGCTCCTTCGGGCCCTGCCGGTCCAACGGGGGGTCCTAGCATGCCGGCGGCTTCGGCCACGTCGGCGACTTCGGCGCCGCAGGACCCCCCGGGATCCAGGCCTGGATCCCGGTCGATGCCAGTCAACCTCACAACTCCTCTGCTGGCACCGACCCCTATAGTGACACTCCCGGCGCCGTCCTCGGACTCCGCCCCCAGTTTCAACCCTGGTCCTGGTTCGGCATCAGACCGGCGCAGTCTCTGGCGTCTGTGTGTGAGCAATTCATGTATGACCCAGCTCCGTCATGTATGCCTGTTTATCAGGGCACAGATGAAGGGGAGGACTGGAAGGGGTCTGAGGACCTTCCGGCACAACAGTGCCAGTTAAGTCAATACTGGGCAGACAAGCTGGCGGTGGCCAGTGGGCTTGACACATCGCCTGACACTGGCTTTATCTCTCCTCACTTCGTGGCTATGGAGGAGGGTGCTACATATGGTGTGGTGTTCCGCAGGGCAGCTAAGGCCGTGGCACTTGATCTCCCTGCTGCGGCCTTGAGGACTAATCTCCTCACCGAGGTGCTTCAACTGCCAGTAAGCTCTTTGGAGCCTATGCTGCCGTTCAATGAGGCCCTCACAGACGTTCTGATGAGCACTTGGTCCAAGGCCTCCACAGCGCCCCCTGTGGATCGGAACGTGGCCCGACGCCACCGCCCGACTCTGGGCGACCTCTGCTTTCTGTCTGTACACCCCACCCTGAGAGTCTGGTGATCCAGACAGCATTTCTGACCGCTCCCCTGGATCCAAAATCCAAAAGGCTTGATCAGTTTGGGAAGAAACTGTTCTCAGTCAGCTTGGGGTTGCGGTCCATTTATACTGCATGCCTTTTGGGCCGTTACACCCACTCTCTGTGGGATGCGGTGGTGGACGTGCTGCCTCAGTGTCCGGAGGATGCCCAGACATGACTCGTCCGGGCTGTTGCTGAGGGGCAGGACGCAGCACAGTATTCCATCCGATGTGGACTTGATACAACGGACTCACTAGGCAGAGCGATTTCCACGACGGTGTCGATCCGTCGCCACACCTGGCTGAGGTCTGCCACTTTTTCGGGGGATGTCCAGAACACCCTCATGGACATGACTTTCGATGGCCATCACCTTTTTGGCGACAAAGCAGACTGTGAGTTTGAGCGTTTCAAGGACTCCAGGGCTACGGCCAAGTCCTTGGGCCTGTCGGGCCAACGCCAACAGACTTCTGCTTTTCGACCCTTTCGTGGCCAAGGAAGGGGCACCCCCACACGTTAGTCCAACCACAGGCCGCAGAACCAACCTCAACGCGGTCGCGGACGTGGTAACCGCCGTGGCGGTGCAGGGGGATAGAGGCCCAGTCAGTCCACATCCACTCCCGCAGCATCCGCTTTAAAGCCTTCCAAGTCCGAGCTTTCAGGCCCATTCAACACAAGTAGGAGCCAGGGTTCGCCATCACCTACTCCACTGGCGTACCATCACTTCGGACAGATGGGTGCGTCAAATCTTCCATAGGGGCTACTCCCTCCCCTTCGAGGCGACCCCTCCAGCCATGCCACCGCAGTACCACCTCATGTTGGGGGTTCACTTGCAACTTCTGCAGGAGGAAGTTACGGCCCTCTTTGCCAAGGGGGCCATCGAGCGCGTTCCTGAGCCATAAGTAGGACGGGGTTGCTACTCCCACTACTTTCTGGTTCCCAAGAAGGGCAAAGGGGGCCTGCGCCCTATCTTGGACCTCCAAAGCGTGAATGGCTTCCTCCGGAAAGAGAAGTTCAAGATGCTGACTTTAGCTCAGATCCTAGCTGCCCTGGACCCTTGAGACTGGATGGTTGCGTTGGACTTGCAGGACGCATATTTTCACATCCACATCCCCATCCTGCGGGCCCACCGGAGCTACCTGCGGTTGAAGGTAGGCCACAAGCACTTTCAGTTTACCGTGCTCACCTTCGGCCTCACCATCGCCCCTCGGGTGTTAGCGAAAGGGATGGCGGTGGTCACAGGTCATCTGCGCAGATTAGGGGTACCAGTCTTCCCCTATCTCAACGACTGGTTGTTGAAGGCGGACTACGCCCGATCTCCTGCACTCGCTGATGTTCTCCATCAACATGTCGAAGTCACACTTGAGTCCCACTCAGAAGCTCCTCTTCATCAGAGAGGTTCTGGACTCAGCGCAGTTTCGGGTTTATCCTTCCGAGCAGCCGGTTTGGGATATTCAGGCTCTGATTCTGATCTTTTGGCCTTTATCCTGAGTTTCTGTGAGACTGACGCTGCGGCTCCTGGGGCTGATGGCCTCCTGCATCCTGCTGGTACATCACGCCAGGTGGCGGATGCGGGTTCTGCAGTGGGACCTGAAGTTCCAGTGGGCACAGCATCAGGGCAATCTGCCCGATCACGTCCTGATCTCAGAGGACACTGCGAATCAGCTGCAATGTAGGCTCACAGACCGCGATTGGATCAGTGGCAGATCCCTCTCCCTTCCCCAACCGGAGCACACAGTGGTGACGGGTGCGTCCCTTCTGGGATGGGGGGGGCCACGTGAGAGAGGCGTAGATGTGAGGCCTCTTTTCTCAGTCGGAGTCCCGGCTCCATATCAACCTTCTGGAGCTGCGGGCGATCCGGCTTGCACTGAAGGAATTCCTTCCCTCTGTCCGGGGAAGTGTAATTCAGGTGTTCACGGACAACACGACCGCCATGTGGTATTGCAACAAACAGGGCGGGGTGGGGTTGTGGACCCTTTGTCAGGAGGCTCTGCGCCTCTGGACATGGCTGGAACACCAGGGCGTCGCCCTGGTGGTTCAACACCTGGCAGGTTCCCTGAACGCCAGGGCGGACGAACTCAGCCGCTGGTGGATAATGGATCACTAGTGGCGTCTGAACTCTGATGTGGCGCAAGGTCTCTTTCAGCAGTTGGGAGAGCCTTGGTTAGATCTATTCGCCACAGAAGAGAACGCGCAATGTCATCAGTTCTGCGCGTTTCGTCGCAAGTGGAGTTGCGGTCTGTTGTACGCCTTTCCCCCTATACCACTGCTGCCCAAAGTGCTGTAGAAGACCAGGCGCGACCGGGTCCAAGTCATCATTGTGGCTCCGGACTGGGCACGAAGATACTGGAATCCCGAGATACTCAGCATGTCAGTCGATCCCCCGATTCGTCTGCCTCTTCAGGAGGACCTACTGTCGCAGCAGCAGCGGACAGTCCTCCACCCAAACCTGTCCAGTCTCCACTTACATGCGTGGAGATTGAGCAGCGACAGTTGAGGCCATTTACTTGCCTCCTGAAGTCTGTGATGTCATTCTGGGAGCCAGGCATCCCTCCACAAAAACGATATACGCCTGCAGGTGGAACACATTTGTGGCATGGTGCACAGCAAAGGCTGTGGACCCTCTTTCTGCCCCTCTTTCATAGGTTCTCCTCTTTCTTCTCTCTTGCCCAGCAGGGCTTTGCTCTGGGCACTATCAAGAGCTATCTCTCTGCCATTTCAGCCTTCTTAAGGCCACCTGATCAGCCCTCTTTGTTCAAGTCCCCTGTTGTAAATAGCTTCTTGAAAGGCATCACTCATATGTTCCCTCCTGTTCCTATCGTGATGCTTCAATGGGATTTGAACCTTGTTCTAACGTATCTGATGTGTGCTCCCTTCGAGCCACTTCATAACTGTCCTCTTCGTCTTCTGACTCTTAAGACTGCATTCCTGGTTGCCATCACCTCTGACTGGAGGGTGAGTGAGCTCCAGGCTCTTTCTTCACAACCTCCTTTGCTTTCTGTCCATCCGGACAAAGTTGTTTTGAGGACGTGTCCCTCCTTTCTGCCCAAGTTAGTCACAGCCTTTCACATCGGGCAGTCCATCACCTTACCCACCTTCTTTCCGCATCCCTCGAAAGAGGAAGAGGGACTCCACCGTCTGGATCCAAAACGTCCGCTCTCATGCTATCTTGATCGCACACGCCAGTTCCGGGTGGATGACCAGCTCTTTGTTGGTTACGTGGCTTCTAAGAAGGGATGGGCGGTGCACAAACGAACATTTCCCGATGGGTATTCTTGTGCATTAAGGCTTGTTATTCACTGGCTAAAAAGGAGCCTCCTGCGGGACTACATGCCCATTTCGCTCGGGCCACGGCGTCTACTACTGCACTGGGTCGGGGAGTCCCCTTGCAGGACATCTGTCAAGCAGCTACGTGGGCCTCGCTGCACACGTTTGCTAGACACTACAGCCTGGACAGCCAAGTCCGGAGAGATGGCTTTTTTCGGCCGTTCCGTTCTCCAGGACTTTATGGTGTGATCATTGGTTCGCAGACCCACCACCGGGGTTGGTATTGCTGGGGTATCTATTCTAAGGTAAGGAATCTAATTCTGACCTGTTTCTTTCCTATGCACAAGTTACTTACCTTCGGTAACGATATATCTGTAAGAAACATTAGTTAGTATTAGATTCCTTACCGCCCCACCCATCCTCCCCTTTCTGCGAACCGATATCTAGGGTTAAGGTTTATTCCTTTGAGGGCCCTAGTTTTATGGCACCAGTGTTGGTTTTTATCATGGCTCTGCGTTTCTGGCGCGGAAAAACTATGTACAAGAACTGACGTCAGCGCGCGACAGCGGTGTCTAAGTACTCCGGCGACGTCATCTCGGCGACGCCGCCGACTGACGCGGAGCCGCAGACGACACCTACAGAAGTGCAGGGGTACTGCTATGCAAAACTTTCCGGATCCAGACTGACGCCTGGGGATATTCTAAGGTAAGGAATCTAATAGTAACTACTGTTTCTTACCGAAGGTAAATAACTTGTGCTTTTGATATTTTTACTCTGGAAGAGCCTCACAACTGGTAACTCACCCACTGTATGCTCACAGTAGATGGACTGCATGTGTTTAGTGCCAGTGTCCAGGTTTTAAGATAAGGCCGCCGGAAGGGTAAGGGGCATTTGGCTGACTACATGTTATGTTTTGTTATTTTCATTAGTAACGCGCAGATATTACGAGAGTGTCCCGGCGCAAACCTTGAGTGATAGAGAGAAGAGCCAGATTTAGGGAAAGTTTTCATCTTCTTTAAAATGAATGGGGTCCTGAATGCAGGGGGGAGCAAGGGGCAGTGCATTCCAAGCTAGAGCGGCTTTCACAGCCAGAGAGCTACCGCACGTGGGACTTGGGCCAGGAGTTGGGAAGTAGAACGCAGGTGTCTTGCGGGAGTGTAAAAAGAGAAGCATTTCTGAAGATAGCTTGACCCTGTGGCATGAAGAGCGCGATGGCTGATAACTAAGGACTTGAATTTAACCCACTCTGCTACGGGCAGCCAGTGTAGAGCACGAAGATGTTGTCTCACACTGCATCTGGCAGGGATGATCAGGAGGAGCCTGGTGTCCGCGTTCTGCACCACTGTAGTTTATTTAGTAAGTAGCTCGGGCGCCAATGTATAGAGCGTTGGCTTAATCCAACCAAGAAAGAATGAGGGCTTGGGTAACTGTCTCCTTGGACGGAAGAAGAAGGGGGAGGAATTTCCCGAGAAATAAAAAAAAAAAACAAAGGTGAGGTTCTCCTCGAACCAAACCCCTAAGTTCTTGACGGGATTTCCTAATGAGGCAGGATGCACCGAATCAGATGGCCATAGTGTTTCCCCAAACCTAGGGGTAAACTTTCCAAGCAGGAGAATTTCAGATTTCTCCTCATTGCATTTGAGTTCTAAGGCAGCCAACTAGTGAAACTGTGGTCAAGCAATGTTTAGTTTACATGTGAACGAATGTGCACACATGGGGGCTGTGCGTGGGAGACTCCTGTCGTGCCCAGCCTGGTAACTGCGCGCAGGTGGCCTGGCGCAGAGGGGACTTTTCAGGATTGGATATTGACCTCGGTTTGGCCTCCTTATCTTAGTGTACACTCCGAGATAAAATCAGCGTTTATTTTACTGTCTTGTGTGCAGTGGCACTCTGTTATACACCTATGGGGAAGACCGCCTTAGAGTTCTGCTTTGCTTCTCTTTGGCCTACAGAAACCAATGACACATCGAATTGGGGTGAAATCTGTATGCCAAACCCAAATATGGGAGTTGCAAGAAGATCTCTGTACAGCTTATGGTTCATCCGGGATGGTCTTATTTCTCTGGCTCAGCTCAGGATCAGAGACCAGGCCTTTTGTCACCCTACTGTGCCAACTTAATTACATTTCTCTCCAGTAGCAGGAACAAAGGTCTCCCCCACACAAAGGAAATGAATCACAGTGCTTCACACACCGCCTGAAGATGAAAGGGGTGGAGATGAAGGATCTGCATGAATCCGCTGTCGTACTGTATCCGGGATTTGCCATCCCAAGCCCACTGAACAAAGAAGAAAGCCCAGATCTCTTAGGCCAACATAGGAGGGGAGCTCCCTCTGAAGTTTTGATCGGAAAGGCCCTGGCAATGATGTCAGCAATGGGCAGAGCTGAGGCCCTCAGAGGAGATGTGACTTGTGACTCCTGAATGACGCAATTTGGAATTTCCCCCGCATGCTGTGCAGGAGGGTTGAGACTGGGGCGGAGAGGTGATGTGGCACCACAGGATAGGCCAGAGGTGCTGCACTGCTAGAATCTTCCGCCCTTACTTAAAAGGTGTTGTGCAATGGAGGGGGAGCTCTCTCCTGGTTCTGATTTTCTGCTGGACACTAGGACTGGAGGCATCCGCTATGGACAACTGGAAGGAAGAACCCCCTGGTATCCATCTGGATGAAGGATTCTGACTACTGGCGACCTCAGGACTTTTGTGGGGCACTCTCCAGGACCAGGAAAGCTGGTCCAATTACACCACCCAAGGACTAGTTGGGGGAAAGAACAGGACTTTTCCACCAGTAAGGCGATAAGCCCCAGAGGAATAAAAAGGTGAAAGGCTGGTGCAGGGAGCCAGTGTAACCAGCTCTCTGTAAGGAATTCCACCTTGGAGGCCAGGAGGCCCTAGTAATGTGCTCCAGGTGGGTAGAGCTCGCCACCAGGAGCAAAATATGTCCAAAAGCATTCAAAATGAAAAAAAAATCCACAGGAGAAGGATTTGACTGCTCCCCTGAGAGAGAGTCAAGCACTAAAGTGGGGAGTTTGGTTCCCATTAGAGGGCAAATATGAACCCATTACTTGTACAGTTATCCTTTTCAAAATAGCTGCACATAAATGTGCCGGTTTAGCATCTTTCGTCTTGCCCTTAAGGCATTTCTCCCTTTCATCTTGGGCAGCGCCATCAAGATCCTATCGAATAAAACAACCACCATTCATTAGATCAACATAAAGGATGGTGTTGGTGTTTAAACTGCGCCTCATCAGGCCGGTTGCTTTTGGTGGTGGGTTTTCCAGAAGCAGCCCACCATGCGTGCAACCTCCGCGTGAGGGCAGAAGCACTGTGATCTCTTACTAAAGAACCTTTTCCAAAAGTAACTGACGAGATCTTCTCCAGATTGGTAATGTCCATCGTTGGTGTGCATCACTACAGTGCTGAACAAAAAGTGCCCCATCAGTTGGTTCCATGAGAGATGATTTCTCGCTGAGGCTCCCATAGTTCCAGGGCCAATTTTCCTCACAATCAGTTTTCTGGGTAGTCGAATAAGAAACCCCAGAAGTCTAAGCAAGACTTTGCCACATTCCGCCTCTCTTTAGGAAGACATGAGGGCGACACTGTTCCTCTCAGTCTCACTCCTGTTCCACCAAGGAGCCGATGCCTAATCTGGTTCCGCTGCACTCACAGTTCCGGGGCCCATGGGCAGTACTTCATTTGAGCTGGTGGTGCCCACCAGCACTGAGCTTTGAGGACAGGGACTTATTGTTCCTCATTAGGTACTGACCCAGAGCAAGAGAGGGAAAAATGCAGAAAGGGGTCAGAAGGAGGTAGAGAAAGACTGAAAAACCATCGCAAAGGGAGAACGCAGGACTGACGAGAATGGGAAGAGGCTGGAGGGGACACTTTTAAAACTTTCTGCAAGCGCATTGGCAGGACGCGCTCACCGGATAAGGAGAAACCCGTCTTGAACCCGACTCGACGCCGGACCTCGCCGCACCCGCTCCGCGGGTGCCGCATCGCCGGAGGCTGTGAGGGTCATCTGCTTTGGACTCCACGGGGGAAGCTTGCCGTTTGCATCTTTGGCTGAGGGCTGCAGGGCTGCGAGCGTCAGGGACTCCGTGACCCAGGAGTCCCTGCTAGACCGTCTACCACTTCCGGTCCGCTCTCCCTGGCGGCCCGCCCACCGCCCACCTGAGGGCTTCTTAAACCCCTAGCCTCAACACCACCAGTGGGACACTTTTAAAACTTTCTGCAAGCGCATTGGCAGGACGCGCTCACCGGATAAGGAGAAACCCGTCTTGAACCCGACTCGACGCCGGACCTCGCCGCACCCGCTCCGCGGGTGCCGCATCGCCGGAGGCTGTGAGGGTCATCTGCTTTGGACTCCACGGGGGAAGCTTGCCGTTTGCATCTTTGGCTGAGGGCTGCAGGGCTGCGAGCGTCAGGGACTCCGTGACCCAGGAGTCCCTGCTAGACCGTCTACCACTTCCGGTCCGCTCTCCCTGGCGGCCCGCCCACCGCCCCCAACGCTGGTATAATTAGGCCCATCCCTCCCGCAGCGCGGGACGCAGCCCGGAGCAAAGACCGGGCTAAGAGCGGGCCGTTTGAGGCCGTTCGAGGACGGCAGCGGACGGCCCCGGCCCATAACCCCTGGCCTGCTGCGTTACAAGTAAGATAGGCGAAATTGTGCCCAAAGCGGGTTTTGGTTTATGAGTATTCGTACTGACTAACAGGGCGGATTATCTAGTTATTACCGCACTTGTATAAATAGTATACCCGGGTCCGATTACAGAAGCTGGTGTTAACTCTGAAATCATGGTTTTAAGATCTGGTAAAACTCGCAATGTCCAAATCCAAACACCCACAGGAGTGGTATCAGGTCCATTAGACGCTTTTATCACTCGAGCCACGGGTATCCTGGAAAAAGAAATTGCAATGGTGGAAAAGCGTCTTTCATTAGATTTAGTTAGCGGCAAACGCTCTTCACTAGGTAGGTTGGCCAAGATCCCCAGCCCCGTGCCACCTGCACAAGCGCACGCAGCCTTTAATTGTATACACCTAGACACCACGGAAGCTATTGTCCACATGGATAGCGAGGGGACAGATCCTCCCGCTCACACCACACTTTTTCCTAAACATCCCCTGGACGACCATGAAGTAACAGGAGAAATTGAAACTCAGGATAGCCATAACACCAAACAAAGTTCTGACACTGTCGATTTATTCATCGACTCACCCAAAGTAGATTCTAATGTTCCAGTTCACACAGATCTCACAGGTATAGACAAGGGTTCTAGGAAAAGAAAACAAGACTCCAGTTATAAGGGAGGGAGAGAACCCAAGATGCCGAAATTAAAAGACCCCGTTGGTAATTTTACATCGGGATCAGGCCATCCAAGCGGAAATCAATGCACAAATGCACTGACTAACACCCTATGCCCCTCCCTCATCTCCTTAGGTTCCTCAAACCCATGCCCAACATGCCTAAGCAGTGATGATTCCCTGCTGGCAAAGATAGAGGCTCTAATGAAAAACCTCCTATCACCTGTCTTGGAGAGGACTAGACTAATGACACTGCAAATAAACTCTCTGGAGGCAGTAGTTAATGCGAACTCTGCAATACTATTGTCCTTATCAGACATAGATTCCGGGTTGGCTAAACACTCCCACTTATCTTCAGCCCCAAAAACAACTATTATTCCACCTAGTCTCGTTGTTAACAATCACAATCCGCCAGGGCCAGTAATAGATAACTCTAACAAAGGGGGTGCTCATAAAAATTCTCCAAGCAAGGTATCAAAGGCCGCGCCCCAACGCTCCCATATGACAAAGCCTACGAATAAAACCCCGGCTAGCCGCCAATCAACCAAACCACCCCCTCAGGTAAAACCCAATCCAGCCACCCATAGCCTCCCACCCCATAGGCCCCCAGCAAACCAGCAAAATACACTAAATCCCCCGGCAAAGAAACAACCCAGGCATCCTACGCCGTGGGTCGATATCCCTATAGAGGCAACACCTTATACCATGGTGCTGACCGGTGTAGCCCCACTGCCATCTGGCAAAAGGGAGACCCATGACGACCTGCGCAATAAGGTTACCTTTTGGTTGAATAAAAACAGACCCCTGCCTCCATCCTCGCCAACAGAAATCCTATTTGTAAGAAGGGTTGACTGGGTGGGCCAGGGCCCTAAGGATTTGAAGGGTGATTGTATTTTAATATCGTTCAGGGACTCCTGGGTGGTGGATACAATCTGCCGAGAAGCTAGGTTTGCCAGACAGGGGGACGTCCAAACTTTAGATCTTTCCTATTTTTATCCCCAAAGACAGGCTCACTTCCAAAAGGCCCCCAAACAGGGACGAACCATCACTAGGAACTACCCCATGACACCACATCTACAAATTTTCCCACCACTATTCAACCGCTTTGGCCCCCTGTCTGATTTGGAGGCCATTGATTGACTCCATAAATCACCCCAAACACCTGAACCCGTAGAAAATGCCGACCCTGGGGTAGGGGGTAAGAGGCAGGGTCAGGCGCCCACCCAACTCACAGTCATGGTAGAGGAGTGTAAAAGGGTCCCAGCACCAACAGGGAGGGATACACCATCTTCGAGGGAAGGGGGAACCTCTTTGTTGTTGATTGAACATAGTTTTACGGGGGGGTCTGAAAATGGGCTGGAAGCTGGGATAGGACAGGATACGTTTGTAGCCTCCGAGGTGGTGCCCTCCTCTACGGTATCTACACCGGAAACTCTTGCCCTAGTGTCCTGGAACATTGCTGGGATTAAAAGTCGCATCCACTCTGGTGACTGGCTTGAGTTCATTGATAAATATGATGTCATCCTACTCCAGGAAACCTGGGCTGCCGACCCAATTTTCAAGCAGGGCTATGTAAATTTTTATAAAGCAGCCACTCGAAGTGCTATTGGGAACACCAAAGGGAGAGCCTCCGGGGGGCTACTGATCTGGGTGAGACAATCTCTGGGTTACTGTATTACGGAGATAAGTGTACCAAACCCGGACTTCCTTATTGTTAGGCTGAGAAAGACTGGCCATTGGGACTTGATCTTGTTAAACATATATGCACGAGGCCTGCCAGGTGGTCGTACGCCACCGCTGTTGGAGGTATTAGAATCTGTTCTGGCAGCCCTCGATTGTACTAATGTCATTTTGCTTGCTGGGGACCTAAATTGTTGTTTCGAACCCCTGTTAGACCCTGGGGACTGCTGGGGTTCAGTGGAGGACATTGTATGGGGCATACCCGACTTGTTGACTGTTAAACCAGTACCTGCCACAGAGGCGGCGGTGAATTGGACGGCCTTTTGTCTTAACAGTGGCTTTCGGGCCTGTAATGGTCGAACTAAATCAGACCAGGGAGCCGACTGTACTTTTGACAACGGGCTAAGAAGAAGCCGCATTGATTACATCCTGTTGAAAGTAGTAGATTGGTCCCTGATGGTAGATATGGAGATAATTCCCCGCCCAGAAAGTGACCATAATCCCTTGACCTTGCAATTAAAATTGCCAGGATTTGCAAGATTAGAGGAACCCGGTATCTCTCAGACGGGGGACACCTACCTAACAAATGATAGGAAGAGGGTAAAATGGTCCAAAATTGAGGGGGATGAGCTACTGAGAAACAAGATTACTAGCGTGGTTAATAATACTCATAACAAAATGCTGACCCACGCTGAGTCGGGGGACAACACTAGAGAAGCTGACCTCATTTTAAATCTCCATATTCGTTGTTTTGATGACTTAAAAATCCTGCTATCGCAACCCTGCCGACAGGGAAACAACACAGCACCTACTCGTCCCCATAAATGGTACAACAAAAAATGTAGGGAAGCGCACACCGCTTTGGTTAAAGCTGTTAAGTCTCGGAACATAAGTTTGGTGAAAGCCGCCAGGTCATCCTATAGGAAAACACAAGGGGAAGCTAAAAGGGAGTGGGAGGATAAATACTGGTCCGACCTCTTGGAAGCCTCCATGTCTAACAACCCCATTAAATTTTGGGAAATAGTCAAGTGGGGGAAGGATCCGGACGGACGCATCCCCACAAACCATGTGCCCCCCAATGAATGGGTGATCTTTTATGCAACCCAGTTCCGTGCAGTAAACCCCACGCCACAGAGTACATCAGAAAAGACACCCCACCCCACCCAAAGTGAGACTATCACTTTCACAGAAGGAGAGGTTGAGCTCGCATTAAATCGCACTACGCGAGGGAAAGCGCCAGGTATGGATCTCATACCTGCCGACTTGTTCAAAGCTAACCCCGCCCTGTGGATACCATACATTGTCACGGTGGCAAACTCCATAGCTGCAGGTGCAGGCATACCCAAATCTTGGAAGGGGGCGGAGATCCTGCCGATCTATAAAAAGGGCAATAGGTCTAATCCGGGTAATTATCGCCCGATTAGTCTTATTGACTCTATACAAAAACTTATTGCTCGCATGGTTTTGGGCAGGGTCCAAGGATGGATTGAGATGGAGGACATCTTATCCCCAATGCAGGCGGGCTTCAGATCGGGAACCAGCACCATCGACCAGGTGTTCAGGTTCTGTCTGATCTACTGGAAGGTGGTGCAGCTTGGCGGCGGTACCATCTTTGCAGCGTTCATCGATCTGAAGTCCGCCTTCGATCTTGTACCGAGGGAGAAAATGTGGGGAGTCTTGAAGACCCTAGGAATGCCAACAGAACTGCTTGATTTGATAATCAAATTGCATAAGGACAACTTTGCAAGGGTAAGATGGGGTGGACAGGGCCAGGTGACAGAACCCTTCCCAGTCACCCGTGGTGTCCGCCAGGGCTGTGTCTTGGCTCCTACCCTTTTCCTATTGTTCATTGACCAAGTGGTAAAATTCTTTGAATCGACCCCAACCGATGCCCCCATGCTGGCAGGACAGCGATTCCCAATGCTCATCTTTGCTGATGACACCCTACTCCTCTCCAGAACACGCAGCGGACTACAGCGGGCTCTGGACCGCTTTGAGGAGTTCTGTGTCATCAGCGACCTTAAGGTGAATGTTGGGAAAACCAAATTTATGGTGCTAACCAAGAACCACCCTGTCCGGAGTACAGTTAGTATGGGAGGAGTCAAACTGGACCAAGTAGAGAACATGACATACTTGGGGGTTATGCTAGATAGTCGCCTGAAATGGAAAACACAAGTTGATGCCCAACATCTTAAGCTTGCCCGACTTACTGGCTGCTTACTCAGTGAGCAAAGGAAATCCATTACCAAGCGGGTCACACCAGCTCTCAAAATTTACGATGCAAAAATCAATCCTGCAATTCTATATGGTGCAGACCTGTGGGGCCACAAGGATCTGACGGGCCTGTTTAAAATACAGTGCAAGTTCCTCCGCAACTTGGTAGGCTTGCCACAGTCGTCCCCCTCAATCCCCCTTTGCTTGGACTTAGGATGCCCTCCAATAAACGAGATGGCCAGATTCAGACTGGTTGCCTTTTGGAGGCGCCTTTGGACCTCGCCTGACCTTATCCTATTTGCAAATGGGGTAGCAGAAGTTAGGGCAATTAGTGGATCGGAAAAAATTCCCTGGTTCCGAACGGTCAAATCCATCTTGACGGATATGGGCTTAGAGCACCTTTGGACATCCCCAGCCGCCAGTATTTTCCCAACCAAACTGGCATTTAAAGAACTGTACTGGTCCACGCTCCGCCTGAACAGAATAAATGCCTCCTGCTCTACTAATCTTACTGGTAGGTTTCTTTGTTTTAAGTTGGACCCCACACGTGAACTTTATTGGGACACGGTTTCCAAATCCTTAGACAGGAAACTTTTCCACCAGTTCCGGGTGGGCACTTTGCCGTTGAATACCTTCACGAAAAATTGGTCCTCAAACACCACGGACCAATGTAAATGGTGCCCAGGCCAGAAGGAAACAGAGGGCCATTTTCTGTTTGCTTGTCCCAAATATCATGAACCAAGGGTCAAATGGCTAAAACCACTTTTCCAGAGCCTGCCCATAAGAAAATCAGAAGAGGCTATCCATGTATTAAAAACTAACACACTGGAAATTATTACAGTATGTATAGCCAAATATCTGGGCTGGGCGTGGATACTCAGGGCAAAACAATAGTTTCAATCTGGATAGTATGAATTTACTGGTAATCCCATTCCCCCTAAGGAAAATTTGTTTCAGGATTGTCTACAAATTGTTTAATTCTTTTTAATGTATGTGTATTTAATGTCAATTAATTATTGCTTGTAATATTTGTCTTTTATGATTTTTTTAATAATCGAAATAAAGACTTTAAAACCTGAAACCTGACCATGAAACTTTTGTATTCAGCGCACCATCATTTAAAAGCACCGGACGTGGGTTTCTGCCAGAGCTTTAGGCACCAGCACTCATTTGATAAAAAAATAAAACCCTACCCAGGAGTGACCTCACAGCAAGTTGAAGCATTTCCTGTTGCATGCTTCTGGCTCCCTCTGGCACCCCTTTGAGCACCAAGGATCCGCGGGCCCTACAGTCTTAACACACTCGGAGGGTTATCCCTCTGCACCGTTTGGACCACTGAAACCCACTGTGGGTACTTTACTGGCATCTGGCTATGTGCCAGAGCCCATTCCATCACTTTGTTTATTGATGCAGGAGGGACTACCCTGCAGCCTTGCTCCTACCTTACATAAGCTTTTTTGTTCAGACTCTAATTTGAGCCAGCCATATGGATATGGCAATGGTTGGGACAGTTAGTACATATTAAAGGAGGCCAGTGGACTGGACACCTGATTGGACATTGGGTTTGTTGTCCTCTTGGACCATTGACAGAGGTGAGTACTTCCTTCGCCACAGTATTTAGAAAGGCTGCTGAAGTCCTTGAACTTCACCTCCTGACTATGAAGGTTTGAGCATTGACCAAACTGCTTTTGCCCTTTAATTAATGTCATACTGACTACACACTGTTAGGCTAAGCCATGTTCTCTTCCCCACTCATCCGAGAAGTGGTTTGTCAACATAGGCCTGCTCCAATGTTTTGAACTAATATCCGGAGAGCACGGTGCTATGGATATCCACCATAAGTAAACCTAATGGCTTTCCAAATAATCCCCTTGACTGAGTTGAAATGAGTGGACACCTTTGGCGA
This sequence comes from Lissotriton vulgaris, assembly GCF_964263255.1. Lineage (NCBI taxonomy): Eukaryota > Metazoa > Chordata > Amphibia > Caudata > Salamandridae > Lissotriton > Lissotriton vulgaris. The sequence goes on from NC_141690.1 coordinate 7,981,720, forward strand.
GTATGTTTTCCTTGCCCAGCCAATCCCTGAGGTCAGTTAATGCGAGCTGCCTACAGGGGTGCTACATTTACACACTTTGGGACATGCTGGGTAAGATCTTACCTGCGGCCCCAGAAGAACTTCATCATTCATTGGCCCAAATTATTCAAGATAATTGGAATGCGGTCAAGTTTGCTCTCCGTTCCCGCCTAAATACCACAGATTGTCTAAGCAGGGCTGTGTGAACTAGTGTGGTGCTTTGAAAGCAACACGCATAGATGAGGTCCACAGGATTCTCCAGGGGACTTCTGGGCGTCCTTAATGGACATGCTTTTTGATGGCTCCCACCCGTTTAGCTAAAAGTCCGACTCTACAGTGTAAACTATTAAAGAATACTGAGCCACAGCAAGCTCTCTAGGCCTGTTCCCTAGTAATACCAACAACAATTTATTCTTTTAGGGGATGTGTGAGAGGCCTGATATCTAGACCGCTATAGCCCTCACAGTAGTCTTTCCTGCCTTTTTAAGGTCAGGGCATTGGTTCCCGCAGATGATGGCCTGGCCTGAGACAGCATTCTTCTCAATATTCTGCCCTGTCCTTATTTCACCCAGCCTCCTAGTAGGAGAAAGAATCAGCCACTTCCTGTGCAAGTACATTTCAGTGAGCCATGTAAAATAGCTCTTTGTGGGGTTCCCTTGGGCAAAGATGTGCAAGGCAGTGCATAAACAGACCATCTCTCGATGGATAGCATTAGGACCTGCTATGCATTGCTAAAAAGCATCCTCCAGAAAAAAAGGAAGCATCCTCCTGAAGTCCTACAGGCTCATTTCACCACAACCAAACTTGCTACTACTGCATTAGCATGCAGAGTGCCTATCCTAGATATTTGTAAAGCAACGTTGTGGGCATCAGTGCCCACATTCAGTAACCACTAATGCCACAATAGTCAGGAATGTCGAGATGGGCATTTTACTTGCTTGTTCCTGCATGACTTAAGTTTGAGCCATTCCACAGGCCCACCACCTTGAGAGGTACTACTTTAGTATCTATTTACATGGCGAGGAGTCTTAAGAATAGAAGTATCTTTCAGAAGAATAGAAGTATCTTTCAGAAGAGAAAGTTACTTACCTTTGGTAACACTTTTTCTGGTGGCTACTCTAACTGTAGATTACCACCATACTCCCACCTAGCAGTTCTGTGGTATGGAGTCTTCTATCTAAAAATATCCCAATCTAGAAATTTGCACGCTGGTTCGTTCAGCCTGGTATTCGGCTTTGTGTCTGTGGGAGTGGAAGAGTTCATTCAAGAAATTGACTGAGGTTGTATTTTGATCATCTCACTTTGGAAATCTGACAGAATTGAAGGATTCATATTCAGATATGTCCTTGATGGACAGCCTTTGAGTCACCAGTAATTTTATGTTTAACTGTAATGTTTGCACTGGTTAAAGCATGGCATTGTCTTCACCATGACTGTTAGTTACCAGAATATTATGCAGATAGACATTTGCAAATGGATTATGAATAAACGAACACTTGCGCAATTTTAATGATGTTAGACTGTTATAAACGATTTCCATGGAACCTTTGTATCACTTTTTTCCAATAAGTTACCCTGATCTCCTAACGGTTTAAGCTTTTGTCCTTGTTTACAAATTCCATTTTACTGTTTTGCGTCAGGCATTACCTGAAGTTAGCACATCTGAGGTGGATAAAGTCGTGACTAGTGTCTCATTGGGCCATTCATCGGTGCTGGAGAACTAATGCCTATAGGAAGTTTTCTGGATCCAATCTGTTTCCTGAAGGATTTTCAACAGTTGAGGAATCTACCCAAAGATGTGGTATCCACTAAAAATATTGTTCCCAAGTTAACTGACTTTTTTCCTACAGCAACATTGATGACAACACTCTGGCCTTCAGATATTCACTGTTCATTTACAGGGGCTACATTTTGAATATTTGTTCAGTGGGTTATAGGATTTTTCTTCTAATATATTTGGTGTGTTGGAGTGCTTTCAAGGCTCACCTGTCGCTCATCTCATTTTTTTAAAAGAAAATTGTGGTACGATTAATACTTCATATGCTTTTTCATACAGGTACAGGCTATTAAGCTACTGGTACGCTGGTTACTGGGAATGAAGAACAACCAGTCAAAATCTGCAAATTCTACCCTCCGATTGTTATCAGCGATGCTGGTCAGTGAAGGGGACCTCACGGAACAGAAAAGAATTAGGTAGGTCCAAATACTTTTTCTCCAGAATAGTAAATCATTAATTTATTCAGATTTATTATTGATACATGTATGGGCATTACATATACTATTCTGAGTGAAAGTGGCAACATATGGCATTTGAAAATGATTCTCAATGCCAAGAAACTTGCTTGTTGGACGTCATAAGCAAATGTAAAGAAAGTGAGAATGTATATCTAGCGTTCAAAGGGGCAAAAAAGCAGATTATGCCTCAGTGCTAAGATCTTACTGCCCAAACCATGTACTCTGCAATTTACTTTTGCCCCCCGCCAGCTGTCTTAGAAAATAGCTAATTTGTTTAACTTACTTCGAAAATAAATTGCTGTGCTTATTCGACCTTTGAAAGACCAGTATTATATTTTTCTGTTGTACTTTTTTGATTTTTTTATCATAAAATCTAATAAAGCTCTAATGTAGCATATGATAATTTTCTATCAGCAGACTAGAAACAAACGGGCCATGTTTTTATTGCAGTTACTGCTTAACTAAAAATCCTGACTATCTGAAAAAGACTATTAGTTATAGATTCCCTACCTTAGAATTACCCCCAGGCGTCAGACTGGATCCAAAGAAATTTTTTCATAGCAGTACCCCTGCGGGTTGGTAGACTCCGCTTTCGGCGTCGTGATCGCCGGGATGAGGTTGCCGGATCTATTTAGACTCCGCCCTCACGCGCTGAAATTAGTTATTTCTTTTTCCGCTCCAGCCAGGGCTGATCCGGAGAGAGCGGTACCTCTAGTCACTTTATTGACTATTTTACTTTTGTCGACTTCTTTTTGAGTCGGCAGACTCCTGGTGCACGTAGGTGTGTCCCTTGCTTGGACCGGTTTCAAGGCTTGTGACTCCTGTCACAAATTGATGTTGGTTACGGACCCGCACCTCATGTGCCTTTTGTGTTTGGATCGTGACCACGACCCAACGTCATGCACAGACTGCCAGGCCATGAACCCGAAGTCTTTGCGGGAGCAGTCCCGAAAGCTTCTTGAGGCCCTGCAGACCGCTCTGTGCCGCTTGAGGTGCCGGTGAGGAGGGAGGTCGCGGACTGGTCGTGGAGCCATCACCACCGCTCATCGTCTAAGTCTTTGGGTAAGTTGAAGCACAAAAAGAAGGCGAAAAAACATCTTCGCTCTTTGCGTTCTCCCCATCCGTTGGCCGACGTGGGATGCGGATGGTGGTATCCATTCAGAACCTTCACTTCTCCAGTGGCAGTGCGCTTTACTTGGATGTTGCTTTGTGCCCCCTGGAATTGAGTTCCTGTAAAACAGCCAAACGTTCATTAATGTCAAATGGTGTTTCTGCTGTCACTGGGCTGAGATTATCGCGATCTTGTACGCACATTCTCACACTAAACAGTAGTTCGTATGGAGTATGACCCCCACTCCCTGCGATTTTCTTGTCATTTTATTAAGCGCCCTCAGGGACCCTATATAGGTAATTTACCCAACTACAACCTGAGCCTAATACCCTTGCTGTTAAGGATTGCTTGAAGTCATGGATTTTCCGCTCAACTACAAATTTCCCTCGGGATGATAGGGGAAAAAGTACTGCAAGGGCACACTCAAATTTCCCATGACTTCTTTATAAGTCTGAGAGCTAAACGCCGGGTCCTGGTCTGAGTGTAGTGTGCCAGTTATGTGTGTGCCAATGAAGACTTGCAAATCCTTTATAACAGTTTGAGAGTCAGCCAGGCGCTGTGGCCAAACTCACAGGAATCTGGAGCATGAATCAAATGCCACCAAGATCAGCCTGCAGAGTCTCGGTCCAGCCTGGAAGGAATTCTCCTCTCTCTCTCTCTCTCTCTCTCTCTCTGTAAGGGGGGTGGTCTAATATACTAAAGTGGTCACTCCATGGTTTCTTCTAGAATCAATATGTTTTGAAAACATTCACTAATCCCTTGCTAATCCTTTTCTAAACAAAAACCCTCCTGCATAGCTGGCTGTTGGCCTTGGATGAATAAAGAGAGGTGACCCTTATACAGAATAAATCTGCTGTCCCTGAGGACTTGTTTATGAACGTCAGATACAGGGATTAAGATAGGGTACTGAGAGCCTGTTGTCAAATAGACAGAAGTAAGCTAGTGGATAAAAGGTCACCTGTATAGAACAGTTATGTAGTGTGGATGGGACAAAAAGTATGTACATGATGGGACTATCCTAAAGGACATGACAGTGGCCAATCCTTTTCAGGCAAAAGAATTTCGTAACCATATATCCGGTTCTCCCAAAAGAGAGCCTTGATGTTTCTGGGTATATCCCCCTCCATTTGGAGCAATATTTCATATAAACGATGTCGGACACTTATACTTGTATAAGGTTTTTCCACCGTGATCTGCTCATTCAGCGCTACTACCCCAGATAATCTATTTGGTTACGGCGAGCTATTGTAATTTCTGCTGGCCTGTCCAGCATCGTCACTGCCCGTTCTCCGTTGAGAAGCAGAGTCCTCATTAGTGTAGGAGAGTAGGGTCTGCTATCCTATGGTCACCCCAAATTTTTGCTTTTTGCTTCACTGGTTTATGACTTAATGTGGCTGTGGGCCTGCTAATCAGACCCACAGCCTGCTGTTCTCTCTCTAAATTACTGCCAATGCACTTTAGGTGTATTACGAATTTGAACTGGTTCACCTTAAAATGGCCCCTGTAACAGTGTACCCAGGTACTGCAGCATGTATTGTGCCACCCCTGGCCTGGCCTCCATATTTGACACAACTGGCTGATCACTCAGCTGGGGTAAGTTGGTGTAATCACCTCTTACTTAGATATAGTATCCCTATATCTAACCTTAAACTGGACATATATGTTCCTATCAGCCACTCCTATGGAAGGCCTCATCAATCCTGGAGGCAGAGTGCTTGGAAATATGTGAGATGGTGCTCTAGCATGAGCTGAGCCTGTCTGCAGCTGTCGGGAACCACTCCCTTAGCTGTTCCGGGATATTGCCATACCATATACTCTTAAGTGCATTATAATCCTCACGGTTATTTGCTAACTTTAGTTTGGCTTTATCAAAACATGTCGAGTAAGGTGTCATACGATTTGGAATACTATCCCCTCGACAGTTCTGTCGACGGGGATAGCATTCCAACCTTCTAGAGGGACACGACATGTGTGTAGCCTTAACCCCGGTTAAAGTTAACCAGAGCCTCAGCATCACAAAATGGATGCTGCCACCACAGACACAAGTCTGACCTACTGCTGCTGGGAGTCCTTCCAGCGAGGAAGGCTTGGACAAAGGGTTTCCTGCCTTGGGAGGTGCGAGCAACACCCCAGACAGGATTTTGTGTATTGGGTAGGACAGGGCTGAATAGATTGAGACATGCCCGGGGCACACAAGGTGTCCCAGTGCATAAGCCAGTCCAAACCGGTCCTGGGACTTTCCAGACCCAGGCCTGGCGAGGAGCTGGACCAAGGAAAGGGGGTGTAACCGCCCCCCTTCCTGGTCCCACCCAGAGGAGGGACCTAGTAGGTGATCCACCCCTCAGATTGGGAATAAGAGTGGGAGCAGTGCCATTGCACAGCAGATCATCCTGAATCAACTTGAAACTAAGAAGACTGGACTTCGGCATTCTGCTGCACAGAAGACTGAAGAGAATCTCCCTTGTGGCCTAGGAGTGGCCACCCTGTGAATACAGGTACCAACCAGCGAATCGACGTCTGCTTTGCCGCCGCCTCCCGCCGGAGCCCAGAGCGTGACAAGACCCAGACTCCCAGACTTCTCACAGCCCGATCCACAGTCCCTGCAAAGAAGGGACCCGTGGAGGCACCGAGAGACGTGGGACCGGACATCTTGGAAGACACCCGAAGAGCTGACTGCGCAGCATCAGAGGCATCCTCGACATTGTGCTTTGGGGACTGAGAACCCCCACCACCGAGCAGCCCTTGCACCGAAGATCAGCCCCCCAGCATCTCCACGATCTGCGTGGGGCTCTTTTGCATTGTGCCACTCGACCCGCCATCCCGGCCACTAGCCACGTGGTCAGCGGCCATCTTGGCGACGAAACCGAAGAACTACACTGCGGGTCTGGTTGCCCTCGCTCCTGTAAAAAGGAGCACCCGCTCTGACCTTGCTGGTCCGAGTAAGAAGCCTTTTTCAACTCCTGCGTGGCTTGCATTAGCCAAGGCCTGTTTGCTCCGATCAAGTTGCCGACACCGCCAACAGCGAGAAGCCTGCGTGGGACAGCTCGTGACCGACTCCTGGACGTCCTCGTCCCCCAGTGTCCACGTGGCTGCAGAGAGAAGCTACACCTCAACGCCTGTTTGCACCCGACATCGCCTGGTTCCAATCTGGTTCCACTGTAGTCACTGGCTAGTGACTTTGAACATTGTCCCCTCTGCTTTCAGGTCTTCACATCTTCAGATTATTTTATTTTATTTATTTTTAGAGTTTTCTATAGCGCGAACTTGAACCAATAAGGTTATCAGAGCGCTTTACATAGCACCAGTTCCGTTACATGTTGTCATAGCAGTTTACATAGAATCAGTTACGTTGCACATTTCAGGATCTTGAACCGTTTAGGTTATCAGAGCGCTTCACATAAGACAGCATTCGATGTCCAGTGCCCTCCTCCGCCGTGTAGCGGGGGACCTCATCCAGCCCTCCGAAAGTCGTCGAGCTGTCGGGACTAGGCTCCTGGAATTTCAGCTGACCTAGGATCACACGCGTTACAGAAGGTGCAAATAGAAAAGAAAAAAATTGCAAATGTACAAGAGATAGAATCACAAGAGGAGGAGATACAAATGGATATACTCTAGGCCTATACTGGTCAGAGGCAATAAGAGAGACAGTAGGAAAGTCAAAAGGACAGTGAGAGGTCACTAAAATGGTGGAAGAAAAACGTTAGTAGAAGAGGCACGTCATATAGAGATAATGGCGGGGAGCGCGAAGGTCCGAGTCCGAAGGTTCAGAAAGAGGGCTGGCATAGCCAGCAGGTCCAGGGGGGGACAGGCAGTCCGCAGCAAAGTCGCAGCCACATAGATCAAGAGGAGCTGGGCAGGGGAGTTCAATCCTGAGACCAGAGGAGGGTCAGGGGAGAAAGACCCCCAGCGCCCAGGCAGAGATGGAAGGCAACAAAGTTAGAAGCTTCCTCATATATTCCGGGGTGTCCACAGTTTACTCCGTTTGGTCTTTCGTAGTGGTCCTATATCCTGTTTTTACCTGTAATGCACCGATTGATATGCTGGGACTGATATTTCTGTCATGACTTCAAACTAATTAGTTGCAAAGGGGCAGCTGAAATTCCAGGAGCCTAGTCCCAACAGCTCGACGACTTCGGAGGGCTGGAAGTGGTCCCCCGCTTTACGGCGGAGGAGGGCACTGGACATCGAATGCTGTCTTATATAAAGCGCTTTGATAACATAATAGGTTCAAGATCCTGAAATGTGCAACGTAACTGATTCTATGTAAACTACTGTGATAACATGTAACGGAACTGGTGCTATGTAAAGCGCTCTGATAACCTTATCGGTTCAAGTTCGCGCTATAGAAAACTCTAAAAATAAATAAATAAAAATAAAGACCCTCCAAAGGCACCATCCAAATTTGTTATCTTTTCCTTCAAGGAATTAAGGCAGCTTTGTGCCTTAAGGGGTCTGAAGACAGGGCCATCCCCCACTACAGACCACCTTAGAGAGCTCTTAGACCAGTCTGAGACTCTAAAGACCTCTAAAGCAGACCCCACAGGGAATGCTGAAGGAGGCTCTCCCACTGAAGATGATAGTGCAAATGCCCCTGTCCCCATAGTCTAGGTAGATGAGGATGACCAAGTCACTGGACCTCCTCAGATGGATTTGGAGGAGGAGACAGAAGGGGGGAGCAGTGATTCTGATGATGGTAGACTTAGTCAGGTGCCAGCCAACAGGCTCAGCCAGGCTAACTTAAGTATATTTGGGACTGAAGCAAGGCTGATCTTGCCCAGACACCCAAGTGGACTTAACCAGGAGCGTAGGAGGAGGAGGAATCACTCAGGTGAATCCAATACCTCCCAGGCATCTAGAGGCTCTCATGGTCACTCCAGAAGGGAGATGACTAGCCCCCAGAGAAGGGAGCATGAGGCCAAAATGAGAGAGGCTGAGCTTAGGATCCAGAGACAAGAGTTAGAAGTTGCCCTGGCCCAAGAGAAGCTTGCTAGAGCAAGACAGCCTAGAGAGAGTGGGGTAATAGAACCCACTGGTTGCAGCAATATCCACAAGGATAAAGACAGGTCTTTTGATAACAGAAACCTGAGTAAGATTGTGCCACCCTACAAAGCTGGGGATGATATCCACAAATGGATGACTGCACTTGAGAGAGCCTGCAAAGTACAGCAGATCCCTCAGGAGCAGTGGGCAGCAATCTTGTGGCTCTCCTTTGAAGGTAGAGGCCGAGACAGACTCCTCACAGTTAGTGATGGGGATTCTAAAAACTACCTGGTCCTGAAGAGTGCTCTGATTGATGTGTTAGGCTTAACCACTGAACAGTACAGGTTAATGTTCAGAGATACCCAGAAGACACAGACTCAGGACTGGTCTGAATTTGTTGTGTGCCACTAAGGCTCTGGAGGGATGGTCGCTGGGAAGCAAGGTTACAGACTATGAAGGATTGTATAATTTGCTAATGAGAGAACAAATTTTAAATAATTGTCAGAACCAGCAGTTGCATCAACATTTGGTTGACTCAGATTTGACCTCTCACAAAGAATTGGGAAAGAGGGCAGATAAATGGGTTGGAACCAGAGTTAAGCAAAAGAACCAGAACCAGGGTGGTGACCAGAAGAAAACCGACCAGAAGGGTGGGGAGCAGAAAACTAAAGACCAGAAGTCTTCAACAGGGCCCCAAACTAATGCAGAGGGTGGGTCCCAAACTTCTCAGAAGAAGAAGAAAGAAGGTCAAAGAAAACCCTGGTGTAGTACTTGTAAAAACACCTCTCACTGGACAAGTGTGTAAAAAGGGTGGAGCCCCCAGCACTGCAGACCCTAAGGCACCTGCACCCACTAGTACAGCTAGCAGTGCTGGTCCACAAACCAAGGGGGTAGTGGGTATCACCTTGGGAACTGAAGGAGATTCTGACCTAGTCAGAACCCTTACACAGGCTGTTCTGATTTGTGAGGGGGGCATAGATTTGGCCCCTGCCATAAGTCCCAGTAATCTGGGCAAATACAGACAGACACCTTTGATTAATAACAAAGTGGCTCAAGCTTACAGGGACACATGTGCCAGTGTCACTATGGTGACACCTAACTTTGTGGACCCTGGACAATACATTCCAGGTGATAATTACCTGGTGACCAATGCCAGCAATGTCACCACTACCCATAGTGTGGCAATTGTTAACTTTTCCTGGGGAGGGGTAACTGGCCTAAAAGGAGTTGTGGTTAGTGCTGATCTCCCAGTTGAATGTTTGTTGGGCAATGACCTGGAGAGCTCTCTATGGTCAGAAGTTGAGTACAGGACTCATGCAGAGATATTGGGGATATCATCACATGTCCTTGCTGTGACCAGGTCACAGGCCAAAAAGTGCCTCTCTGAACCTCAGGTCTTGGATTCTGGAACAATGGACCAAGCACCTTCCAAGAAGAAGAACAACAGGAGGGTTAAGGCTGTGCCTTCCCATCTGCCTACGAGTGAGGATCAAGCTTCACAGGAAGCTGGTCTTGAGACCCCTGAACGAACTGTCTCTGAAGAACTTGAACCTGACCAGGTTGAGTTTCTGGGGACAGGGGGACCTTCTAGGGCAGACTTGGGGCAGGCTCAGTTAACCTGTCCTTCTCTTGAACCCCTCAGACAGCAGGCTGCTGCTGAGGCTGCTGGGAATGCTCAAGGTGCCCATAACGTTTATTGGGATGATGGACTCCTTTATACAGAGGGTAGAGACCCCAAGCCTGGTGCAACCAGGAGATTGGTTATACCTCTGCAATTTAGGGGTTTCCTTCTCACCTTGGCCCATGATATTCCTTTAGCAGGACACCTAGGCCAGAATAAAACTTGGGACAGGCTTGTCCCTCACTTTCACTGGCCTCACATGTCTGAAGACACCATGGAGTTTTGTCGCTCCTGTGAAACCTGCCAAGCCAGTGGTAAAGCAGGTAGCACCACAAAGGCCCCCCTGATACCACTACCTGTGGTGGGGGTTCCCTTTGAAAGAGTGGGGATTGATATTGTAGGTCCAATGGATCCCCCTACAGCATCTGGGCACAGATTCATACTGCTGGTGGTGGACCATGCCACCAGGTACCCAGAAATCAAACAAGAGTGCCTCTCACTTTTCAATCAAAGCCAAAAATCAAGGCGGTTGAAGACGCTATTTGTCGTTTTCAACACGGTATTTTTATTTTTACCAGTTACTTTTATAGTTTGTCAAATGTTTGAAATGTTTGTCGCACACAACATATGATAAGCAGAAAAGACCTGTACGAAACATCAATTTTAAACAAAGTTTGAATCATTCATTGCAACACAGTGTCAAAATTAAACGTAGACCTGAATGCGGTCAACAGATAGAAACATTAAACATATGTGACAAAGTACATAGTGCAACACGTATTTACATCAGTGCAAGGTTTGATTAAAGCAAAAAAATAGCAAAGAAAGGAAAGATTAGAAAAAATTAGAAAAAAGGAGCGCGAAAATGAATTCGAGACTCTATTTTATCGTCAGCAATGGCTTGAATTTGAATTGTCCTTTTCTAATTCGCCGACGCGTTTCGAATCCAGAGATTAACTGTCAGGATTCTCATCAGGGCATAGTTAATCTATCTGTGAATTTAAGCAAAGGGGGAAAGGATTTCAGTGTCATGATTTGGCGTAGAGACAACACTCCTTATGCTGTGACAATCAGCTATGACCTACCGCTTTTTAGAAGAAGCTAATGTCAGCAAGGAATTGCAAGTGCAGACTCAAAGGTGGGTCCAAGAATGGAGCGCCTACAATTAAAATGAACGGACATTTTAGCACAAATTGGACATTTAATTGCTTACACTTAGAAAACAAATCTCCACTAAGCATACCGTCATTGGGTTCAAAGTCGATCAGAACGGCTGCTTAATGCGGGATGGGGGCTCCGCAGCGTGCTCGCTGTCTTAAAACAATTCTCTACCGGCAAGCGGGAGTGGTACCTTTTGCGTTTTCCGCTGCTTTGGTCCAAAATGGGATCCTATTGCCTGAAGGGACGTCTTGGCGCAGTAAGCATGTTAAAGTTTAGTTGGCGTGCTCCAACTCCGCTAAGGAAAAACGAAGTTGTTGTTAGTCAACAGCTAGAGTCAGTCCTAAGGAGCGCGCTGGGAAGCGGCGCTTTGCCTGCAGGAGCATTGCTTACCTCGAAGTGATTCAGTTGGCGGCTCACAGCATTCTGTCTGGTTTCCCAAGATGGATGCTGCTGTAGTTACTATGGCAATGAATCATTGAGGTGCCGCTTTGCATTATGGGATTTGTAGTTTGTGCAAATGTCAAGTATTAAGTAGGGAAAAGTCCATGTTACATTTAAAACATACTGAGAAGCGACCGAGTCGGTCGTCCGGAAAACAAGACACCATTGAATTAGATTCTAGCGACTTCAGATAAAGTATTGAGGCCCCTCTGCAGCGGAAAACGCAAAAGGTACCACTCCCGCTTGCCGGTAGAGAATTGTTTTAAGACCCAGACTGTAACTTACAAGTACCAATATACAATCACTTTTTTGTACACAGCGCCACTGCCCTCTCCTAGACAGCGGGCACGCTGCGGAGCCCCCATCCCGCATTAAGCAGCCGTTCTGATCGACTTTGAACCCAATGACGGTACGCTTAGTGGAGATTTGTTTTCTAAGTGTAAGCAATTAAATGTCCAATTTGTGCTAAAATGTCCGTTCATTTTAATTGTAGGCGCTCCATTCTTGGACCCACTTTTAAGTCTGCACTTGCAATTCCTTGCTGACATTAGCTTCTTCTAAAAAGCGGTAGGTCATAGCTGATTGTCACAGCATAAGGAGTGTTGTCTCTACGCCAAATCATGACACTGAAATCCTTTCCCCCTTTGCTTAAATTCACAGATAGATTAACTATGCCCTGATGAGAATCCTGACAGTTAATCTCTGGATTCGAAACGCGTCGGCGAATTAGAAAAGGACAATTCAAATTCAAGCCATTGCTGACGATAAAATAGAGTCTCGAATTCATTTTCGCGCTCCTTTTTTCTAATTTTTTCTAATCTTTCCTTTCTTTGCTATTTTTTTGCTTTAATCAAACCTTGCACTGATGTAAATACGTGTTGCACTATGTACTTTGTCACATATGTTTAATGTTTCTATCTGTTGACCGCATTCAGGTCTACGTTTAATTTTGACACTGTGTTGCAATGAATGATTCAAACTTTGTTTAAAATTGATGTTTCGTACAGGTCTTTTCTGCTTATCATATGTTGTGTGCGACAAACATTTCAAACATTTGACAAACTATAAAAGTAACTGGTAAAAATAAAAATACCGTGTTGAAAACGACAAATAGCGTCTTCAACCGCCTTGATTTTTGGCTTTGATTGAAAAGTGAGAGGCACTCTTGTTTGATTCCTATATTTAGGCCCAGCCTTCTCACTTGTCCTCTAAGGGCCAAGCTCCCCTTGTTCTACCAGGTACCCAGAGGCAATTCCACTTAGGACCACAACAGCTCCTGTTGTGGCCAGGGCCTTACTTGGAGTTTTCTCCAGGGTGGGGTTTCCTAAGGAGGTAATATCTGACAGAGGTGCCAACTTCATGTCAGGATATTTGACAGCTATGTGGAAGGAATGTGGTGTCAACTACAACTTCACCACTCCTTATCATCCACAATGTAATGGGCTTGTTGAAAGGTTTAACAAGACCCCAAAGGGTATGATCAAAGGATTACCTGAAAAGCTCATGCGCAGATGGGACATCCTTCTACCCTGCCTTTTGTTTGCTTACAGAGAGGTCCCTCAAAAGGGGGTTGGCTTCAGCCCCTTTGAATTGTTGTTTGGGCACCCTGTAAGAGGAACCGTTTGTCTAGTGAAGGAAGGATGGGAGTTACCTCTCAAAAAGCCTAAACAGGACATAGTGGACTATGTACTTGGTCTCCGCTCCAGGATGGCTGAGTACATGGATAAGGCATCCAAAAACCTTGAGGCTAGCCAAGAATTACAGAAAGCTTGGCATGACCAAAAGGCTGTTTTGGTTGAGTTTCAGCCAGGACAGAAGGTATGGGTGTTGGAGCCAGTGGCCCCAGCAGCACTCCAAGACAAATGGTCTGGACCCCATACAATTCTGGAGAAGAAGGGAGAGGTTACCTACTTGGTGGACCTAGGAACTCCCAGGAGCCCCCACAGGGTGCTCCATGTCAACAGACTAAAGGCATATGTCAGCAGGGAAGACATGGGCTTGCTCATGGCTACAGATGAGGGACAGGAGGAAGAGAGTGACCCTCTCCCAGACCTGCTCACTCAGAACCCTGAGGATGGCTCAGTTGATGGTGTGGCCTTAGATGGCAGCCTCACTGAACATCAGCAAAATGACTGTAGACAAGTTCTGCAGGCATACAGGCATATGTTCTCATTGACACCCAGTCAGACTAATTGGTGTACCATGGTGACAGTCTTCCTGTAAAGAGCAAGATTTACAGCCGACCTGATCATGTCAGCGACTGTATAAAGACTGAGGTGCAAAAGATGCTGGAATTCGGTGTCATTGAGCCTTCAGAGAGCCCTTGGGCTAGCCCAGTGTTTCTGGTCCCCAAACCTCACACCAAAGATGGCAAGAGAGAGATGAGGTTCTGTGTGGATTACAGAGGACTCAATGCTGTCACCAGGACAGATGCACACCCTATTCAAGGGCAGATGAGCTCATTGACAAGTTGGTTTCTGCCAAATATTTGAGCACATTTGACTTGACAGCTGGCTACTGGCAAATCAGGTTAGCTGAGGAGTCTAAAGCCAAAACTGCATTTTCTACCCCCAGTGGGCATTATCAATTTGTGGTGATGCCCTTTGGTTTGAAAAATGCACCTGCCACCTTCCAAAGGTTGGTGAATCAAGTCCTTACTGGGTTGGATGACTTTTGCGCAGCATATCTGGATGATATTGCTGTCTTTAGCTCCACCTGGGAGGATCACCTGGTCCACCTGAAGGAAGTGCTTGAGGCTCTGCAAGAGGCAGGCCTCACTATCAAGGCAACAAAGTGCCAGATAGGGCAGAGTAAAGTTGTATACTTGGGTCACCTTGTAGGTGGAGGCCAAGTTCAACCACTGGAGAGTAAGATCCAAACCATCAAGGACTGGTCCCCTCCAACTACCCAGACTCAGGTCAAAGCTTTCTTGGGCCTGACTAAGTACTACAGGAAGTTTAAGAACTATGGGTCCATTGTGACTCCTCTTAATGATCTGACATCCAAGAAGATGCCCAAAAAGGTTCAGTGGACAGTAAACTGTCTAAAGGCATTTGATGACCTGAAGAAGGCCATGTGCTCTGCACCTATCCTGAAGAGTCCTGACTACTCAAGAGAGTTCATTGTCCAAACTGATGCTTCTGAGTTGGGAGTGGGAGCAGTGCTTTCACAGCTTAATGTAGATGGCCAGGACCAGCCCATTGCTTTTTTTAGCAGAAGGCTGACCCCCAGAGAAAAACGTTGGTCAGCCATTGAGAGGGAGGCCTTTGCTGTGGTGTGGGCCCTGAAGAAGTTGAGATCATACTTGTTTGGCACTCACTTCAAGATTCAGACCGACCATAAGCCCCTCTTATGGCTTAATCAGATGAAGGGTGAAAACCCCAAACGACTCAGGTGGTCCATTTCCCTACAGGGGATGGACTTTACAGTGGAGCACCGCCCAGGGACTGACCATGGCAACGCAGATGGTCTCTCCAGGTACTTCCACTTAGAACATGAAGACACAACTGGTCAAGGTTAGTCTAATGTCCCTGCGTTTGGGGGGGGGGGGGGGGGTTGTGTAGGAGAGTAGGGTCTGCTATCCTATGGTCACCTCAAATTTTTGCTTTTTGCTTCACTGGTTTATGACTTAATGTGGCTGTGGGCCTGCTAATCAGACCCACAGCCTGCTGTTCTCTCTCTCTAAATTACTGCCAATGCACTTTAGGTGCATTACGAATTGGAACTGGTTCACCTTATTGGCCCCTGTAACTGTGTACCCTAGGTACCCAGGGCATAGGTGTTTCCAAGGCCTACCAGGGGCTGCATGCAGCATGTATTGTGCCACCCCTGGCCTGGCCTCCATATTTGACACAACTGGCTGATCACTCAGCTGGGGTAAGTTGGTGTAAGCACCTCTTACTTGGATATAGCATCCCTATATCTAACCTTAAACTGGACATATATGTTCCTATCAGCCACTCCTATGGAAGGCCTCATCAATCCTGGAGGCAGAGTGCTTGGAAATATGTGAGATGGTGCTCTAGCATGAGCTGAGCCTGTCTGCAGCTGTCGGGAACCACTCCCTTAGCTGTTCCGGGATATTGCCATACCATATACTCTTAAGTGCATTATAATCCTTGCGGTTATTTGCTAACTTTAGTTTGGCTTTATCAAAACATGTCGAGTTAGGTGTCATACGATTTGGAATACTATCCCCTCGACGGGGATAGCATTCCACCCTTCTAGAGGGACACGACATGTGTGTAGCCTTAAACCCGGTTAAAGTTAACCAGAGCCTCAGCATCACAAAATGGATGCTGCCACCACAGACACAAGTCTGACCTACTGCTGCTGGGAGTCCTTCCAGCGAGGAAGGCTTGGACTAAGGGTTTCCTGCCTTGGGAGGTGCGAGCACCACCCCAGACAGGATTTTGTGTATTGGGTAGGACAGGGCTGAATAGATTGAGACATGCCCGAGGCACACAAGGTGTCCCCGTGCATAAGCCAGTCCAAACCGGTCCTGGGACTTTCCAGACCCAGGCCTGGCGAGGAGCTGGACCAAGAAAAGGGGATGTAACCTCCCCCCTTCCTGGTCTCACCCAGAGGAGGGACCTAGTAGGTGATCCACCCCTCAGATTGGGAATAAGAGTGGGAGCAGTGCCATTGCACAGCAGATCATCCTGAATCAACTTGAAACTAAGAAGACTGAACTTCGACATTCTGCTGCACAGAAGACTGAAGAGAATCTCCCTTGTGGCCTAGGAGTGGCCACCCTGTGAATACATGCACCAACCAGCGAATCGGCGTCTGCTTTGCCGCCGCCTCCCGCCGGAGCCCGAGCCCAGAGCCTGACAAGACCCAGACTTCTCACAGCCCGATCCACAGTCCCTGCAAAGAAGGGACCCGTGGAGGCACCGAGAGACGTGGGACCGGACATCTTGGAAGACACCCGAAGAGCTGACTGCGCAGCATCAGAGGCATCCTCGGCGTTGTGCTTTGGGGACTGAGAACCCCCACCACCGAGCAGCCCTTGCACCGAAGATCAGCCCCCCAGCATCTCCACGATCTGAGTGGGGCCCTTTTGCATTGTGCCACTCGACCCGCCATCCCGGCCACGTGGTCAGCGGCCATCTTGGCGACGAAACCGAAGAACTACATTGCGGGTCTGGTTGCTCCAGACTTGCCCTCGCTCCTGTAAAATGGAGCACCCACTCTGATCTTGCTGGTCCGGGTAAGAAGCCTTTTTCAACTCCTGCGTGGCTTGCATTAGCCAAGGCCTGTTTGCTCCGATCAAGTTGCCGACACCGCCAACAGCGAGAAGCCTGCGTGGTACAGCTTGTGACAGACTCCTGGACGTCCTCGACCCCCGGTGTCCACGTGGCTGCAGAGAGAAGCTACACCTCAACGTCTGTTTGCACCCGACATCGCCTGGTTCCAATCTGGTTCCACGGTAGTCACTGGCTAGTGACTTTGAACATTGTCCCCACTGCTTTCAGGTCTTCACATCTTCAGATCCACCCTTGGATCCACCGGAACTCTTCACATCAAGCCGCCTGCAGCATCTTCAGCTCCAAGCACCATCGACCAGCGTGACGAAACCCGACACTACTTCGACCCTATGCACCCGCTTCCTGTGGGTGAGTTAAATCAGCAACGCCGGTGTTCCTACACTGGTACACACCTCTAGGGCCTGTGTCAAGTTTCAGCTTTCTAGGTCACTCGGAAGGTTCCGAACTTAATAACTTTCTAACTTTTACGCACCATAGACTTTGTATCGGTGAGTGCGTGCACTTTAAACACTGCACCCGAGTCCCACCGGCCTTTCCCGACTTAGTCACTGCTAGTCCCGATCAGCTCCAGCGATTCCCAAGGCCCTAGGCCTATTTCCTTTTCGATTGGTATCTCTTATACCACTTTCTTAGTATATGGTTTAGGTGGCCCCTAGGTCTCATCCATATTGTGCAACTTTTGTGTATTTTAAACTGTGTTTTGGTTAACGCTTATGCTTCTGTGCTCATAAAGAGTTCAGGGGATAATTGTAGTTAATAAATATATATATATTTTCAATATATATCTGTGTGGTGTCCTTTCATCTGTTATTCAAGGGGGTTGTGTATGGTAATACAGCTGGCTTCACATGCCTTTCAGAGTTTAGCCTAAGACTGCTTTGTCCACGTTACCACTAGGATAACTGGTCTATAAGGTTGACTTACAACCGATCTTCATAAGGGTTGCTTGGCATGGTACAAAGTGATAACTAGAACTAGTGAGCATTATATACCAGGCCAACTTCTCACAATTAGCTTGGACATGTCTTATTTTAATCCCTGCTAACTTACTCTTTTTGAATTGAGGTTTTGGAGTCTTTCGTTTGGCCTTTTTTTTTTTTTTTAAGGATGTAGTCTGAAGTACGATCTTCTTATCTGCGCTCTGACTCTCCACCTCTCTCTGAATCCTGAAAGGAACAAGAGGATTGCGTATCAGTATCCTGATATCTGTCAGGCTTTATATTGATACCACAGTTTCTTAAATTATATTTCTTGTCAGTGGTTTCCTGTTGAGGCGATCCACCCTGTGATTGTGTCTGGTTTACTTTTTTGTTTATTGTCCCATTTCTTCTTGGAAGAACTACTCTTAGCCTGTGGTTTCCCAGGCCTGGCTCCCAGATTATCTCTGCCTAGTACAGCATAGGTTTCATCAATAGTTCTAGGCAATTCCAGCACCTGCTGTGGAGGCCTGAGCCCCCTAAGGCATTGGTGCATAGCCAATGCAGCTGCTTCTCCCTTTATGCTACTTCACATAATGTCTAATACTGCTGCAAAATGGCCCATCAGATTCATCCCCAAGTCCACGGCAGGTGCTACCCCGTACTCATTCTATACTTGTTTCAGTACTTCAGATAAGACAGCCAGAGAAGGGGTACCATGTGTTTTTGTGTAGACGGCAGTGAATGCTGTACCCTAAGTGGCACAATCTTTCACCGGGGGATCCAATCCCATTTGCAAGCAAATTGTTAATATTCTGTGTTTTTCCTGTGCACCCATATAGGGAAAGACTGCCTCAAGCTAGCTTGTTTTCTGTGCTATCGAGAACTGAATTTGCTCCTTAATGGTGAGAATGTTTTCCATTATGGTGTTCAGCGTTTGGGGGCTGATAATCATGGTAGCCAATTGTGGTTGTGCAGCCTGAGCAGTCCGCGCAGGGTTCATTGGGAGTGTTTGCATGATGAACTGTGTAAGATTCATTTGAATTTTACTAAATATTCGTACAGTGTTTGTAATTCTGCTGCTTCAAAATTAGCAATATTAGGATGCGGTGTATAAGCAGCTAGGACCGACCAAGTCACTCCTTTATTGAGCGGACAGAGTCTCATATTTTCTACAGTATTGGGGAGAGGGTGTCTAAAAACCAATTTGTGTTCTTGGTAAGTTAACAGAATTTCTATGTCCACATCTGAAAAGTGTTCCTCTGGTATTTCATCTTCAATGTATATGTGAAATAATTTTGTGAGTGCATCCACAGCTGGGAGTGCAACCTTCGAGTAGAATACCTCTGTTCTGAATGCTTTGTGTGCCTCAACCACGAAGGTAACTTCTCCACCTGTTGCCGAGGCACCATGATGTAGTAATTTTGTAGTAACTGCATATTTGCAATTTTCTCTATTGTATTGTTTAACCTAATTACTTCTTGTCCAATGTCCTCACTCACGTCTCCATTTACAGACATTGCGTGAGGAAAAGATGTGTTTGAGGCATATAAGCTGTAGATCGCATACTTTTGCATAGATCGCCATCTGTGTTTGCTCGGATGTTTGCACTTTGTTATTGTAGAAGTCTTTGTAGTCATGAGATAGGTTACTCCTCCTTTGGTTAGTAGTGGGCACGGGCATCGACTCCATCTTCTGATTTGTTTTTTTCCGCCATCGGATTCGGATGTGATTTGCTGCGCTCCAGGTCGGTGTTGTTTTGATTCCCCTTCGGCGCGCAAAGCTCTCACCGCTCGACGGTATTGTTTCGAGCATGATCTCTCAACGTGTATCCCGTTTCCAAGGAGATTTTCGAGTCCGGTCGGCATGGGCCTTTAAGCCGATCGGCACCATCAACCAGCATATGGAAAGGACTCCATTTAAAAAAATGCAAATGTGGGGCTAAATTCCCACACACAGATCTCCACGAGGTCTGCAACCTTTGTTTCTCTCCAGAACACGAGAGATGACACTGCCAGGCCTGTGATTCTTTCAGGTCCAAGAAGACTATACGTGATCGCCGGGCTCGACGTCACGAAATGTGTAGATCAACCGTGTCTGCACCGGGCATCATCTTCTATCCGGAGACAGGAGATGAACATGCCAGCATCTCCGAAGCCGAAGAATCAGACTCAGAAGACCAGTTGATTACTCCAGGTCAACAAACTCTGACACCCCGGCCCGAAAAAATACAAGGCTCCGGTAACACCTTCACCTTCGGGTCTGGGTCGACAACGTGATACTGCTTCAGAAGCCCCGCCTCTGGGCCCGGCTTCGAAGCCCACTGAGCCTTCAGGCAGCTCGGGATCGAGCCAGCCACATCACGGTGCCGAAAAACCGTCTTCGGCACTGAAACATAATCCCACGATACCATTGACTCCAGACTCTTCAGCACCGAAACCAAATCCCAAAATACCAGAATCTTCGGCACCGAAGCAAATTCCATCCAAAACTTCGGATCCGAAAAACTGCCGAAACTTTCAGAGTCGAAAACACCACTTAAGCGGGACGACACAAAAGCTCCTCCTAAAGCTAAGGAAGAAAGGCCAAAACGGCACTCGGCGCCGAAAAAACACAGAGCATCCAAGAAACGTTTCCATCCAGATCCACTGGATCCTAAGCAAATGACACTCCATATTGACCCCATTACTGGAAAAGTCACCTCTATACCACCTAAAAAGAGGAAATTGGACACCTCAGAAACATTTGCGACACCCTCAAAGAAAAAAGACTGAGCAACCTCACCTAGGAGGTCTTTTTTACCACCTCCACAGCTTCCAGCCATTTTACTTTCTTCAGCACACTCTCCAATACCTCCTCTATCACCATCACAAGATGATGGTGAGAATTTGGGGGGGGGGGGGATGAAGACATAGACCAACCGCATCATGATACAGATACTGATGATGACACCCACAGTATTCCACCTCATGACTTTTGGGGAGATTATAATGTCCCAGATGTACCTGAGCCAGATGTATGCCCCTCCAGACGACAATGTGGGGTTTGCAGAACTAATAAATAGAGCTGCACAATACCATGGGGTTCAACTCCATTCAGACCCCCTGGAAGTGGATGTTTTATCAGTGACATTCTCACAGCCTCAAAAAACAACAAACACTCTCCCTATGCTCAAAGGGATGATTAAACATGCCCTTGAGGTTTTTAAAGACCCTGTCAGAGCTATGGGTACTCAATCCTAGAATTGAGACAAATTACAAACCAGCTCCAAGAGATCCAGTTTACATTAAAGGTCTAACTTCTCTGGACTCATTGGTAGTGGCGAAATGCCCGTACACAGGCAAATTCCCAAACCACAGGTGATGCACCTCCGCCAGGCAAGGAATCTAAACTACTAGACGCATCAGGTAAGAGTTGCGTCCCAGGCGGCTAACTTCTGGCGTATCGCCAACTCACAAGCCTTACTAGCAAGGTATGACAGGGCTCACTACGATGAGCTTAAAAATCTCATGCAGCATCTTCCAGACCAATATAAGACCAAGGCAAACGATCTTATACGAGAGGGAAAATTAATTACAAACACCTCAATTGAATGTGCCCTGGATGCAGCAGATAAATCATCTCGCACAATTAATACAAGTGTATTTCTGCGCAGACATGCATGGCTAATCATATCTGGTTTCAAACAAGAGGTACAGTCTACCATACTCCATCAACCCTTGCATCAGGAACACTTGTTTGGACCTACTGTAGATACATCTTTAGAAAAGATGAAAAAGGACACATACAGCCAAATCCATGGGGGCTCTACAAGCAACAACTAGTAGAAATTCCTTTAGTCGCTCCTCTTATAGGGGCGCCTCCAAAACAACTGGCACAGAAAACACCTCTTCAACATAAATAAGCCCCACTCAAACTTGCCCTAGCAGAGGATATTTTAGAGGGACTTACTGAGGAAATAGCAACAGGGGCATAGGACGTGGTTCTAACACCTGCAACTCCCCCACCACAAAACAGTGACTTCCCTCCACTCCCCCCAGACCACTCCACTCCGGTTGGGGGAAGACTATCACAGTTCCTACCTGTCTGGAATTCCATCACCACAGACAAGTGGGTAAGACAAATTATCCAGTATGGTTACTGCCTGGAACTTCTGTATTCCCCTGCTCCCCACATACCTCCCAAACAATGTCCAATATCCGCAGAACCTCTAATGCTTCTCAAGCTGGAGGTTCTCTTCCTCTTGCAAAAACATGCAATAGAACTGGTTCCCCTACACCTGCAAGGTACAGGGGTTTACTCCCTTTATTTCCTCATTCCCCAAAAAGACTGCACTCTCAGTCCAATATTAGACATCAGACAGTTAACCCTATACATATAATCTGACCACCTCCACATGGTCACGCTACAACAGGTCCTACCACTACTCCAACAAGGCAATTTCCTTGCCACTCTAGATCTCAAGGACGCATACTTCCACGTTCCTATTCACCCTGCTAACAGGAGATACCTACGGTTCGTAGTTGACGGACAACATTACCAGTTCAAAGTCCTTCCATTTGGGGTCACAACAGCACCCAGAGTCTTCACAAAATGTCTCGTAGTTGTAGCAGCCCTCTTAGGAAGACAACACCTTCATGTGTTTCCTTACCTAGACAACTTGCTCATGAAAGCCAAGTCATGCAGCAATTGTGTACAACAAACACTCAACACAATCCAGCTGCTGCACAACTTCGGATTCACAATAAACCTCACCAAGTCACATCTCACACTGTCCCACACCCAACAGTATCTAAGTGCAACAATAGATACTTCCAAAGCCCTTGCATACCCCAATATAGCCAGTATGCAAAACCTCATAACTAAATGTCAACCGCAACACTCACTACCAGCTTGAGTGTTCATGCAGCTAATAGGGATGATGGCCTCTTGCATCTTAATTGTCCCTTATGCAAGACTCCAAATGCGTCCATTACAAGAATGTCTAGCACAACAGTGGAACCAGGCTTAAGGTCATCCTACAGATCTGGTGTTGGTGGACAGTTGCACATATCGTTCTGCAATAGTGGAGCACACAAAATCTTTCCGAAGGGCGGCCGTTCTTAGACCCGTTTCCACAAATAGTGCTAACAGCGGACGCATCGCTCACCGGCTGGGGAGCTCATCTCTTAAACCACACCATCCAAGGTATGTGGACCCCTCAACAAAAACTCCTCCACATCAATCACCTGGAGTTACTGGCCATATTTCTCACCCTAAAGTCATTTCAGAAACATGTCCTAGGCAAAACTGTCCTCATCTGGATGGACAACATGACGGCAATGTACTGTATACAAAAACAGGGGGGACACACTCTCTGTAGCTTTCACACTTAGCACAGATCATTTGGAGATGGGCCATTCCTCAAAAGATAAACCTCCTATCAGAGCATCCAACTGGGGTACACAATCAAATTGCGGATCTGCTCAGTCAACAAAAGCTGACTCACAAATGGGAACTTCATCCGCAAGTTCTTCATCCGTTTTTTCAAACGTGGGGTCACCTAGAAATAGATCTGTTTGCCACACATTTAAACACAAAATGCCCAAACTTCGCCTCCAGGTATAAACACCCATTGTCCAAAGGCAATGCGATATGGATGAACTGGTCAGGCAGATTTGAGTACACTTTTCCGCCTCTCCTGCTCATTCAGTTACTGGTGCGCAAGCTCAAACAGTCTCTCACAATGATCCTGGTTGCTCCAACATGGGCATGACAACCATGGTTCACGACACTGCTGGAACTCTCACCACACCAAAAGATGCACCTTTCCCCCAAAGCTTCCCACACAGATCCATGGAGAGATAAGACATCCAGAACCAGCTCAACTGCACCTAGCGATCTGGCTCCTGAAGTCTTAGAGTTTGGTTACCTCAATCTCCCACCAGACTGTATGAACGTCATTAAAGAAGCTAGACGTCCTACCACTAGGGCATGCTATGCAGCTAAATGGAAAGATTTATTATTTATTGCAAAAACATAATCAAT
The DNA here is from genome assembly GCF_964263255.1 of Lissotriton vulgaris. Taxonomy (NCBI): domain Eukaryota; kingdom Metazoa; phylum Chordata; class Amphibia; order Caudata; family Salamandridae; genus Lissotriton; species Lissotriton vulgaris. Next base: position 8,005,501 of record NC_141690.1, read on the forward strand.
CCACTAGATGCTTCAACTCAAAATATTATCTGTTAACTCCTGCATCTACAAATGTGTAATGTTGCGTACACATCCATACGATTACATCTTGCTGCTATAGCAGCTTACTTACAAAACAGACAACACTTGTCATTGTTTTGGGTACCTCCCATCAAAGCACTCATGGAAGGCCTTAAACGAATAATTTCTCCCACAATTCCACCCTCTCCAGTATAGAATCTAAACATTGTCCTTACTAGGCTCATGGGTCCCCCATTTGAACCTTTACATAAATGTGAGTTACAGTTCCTCACATGGAAAGTAGCTTTCCTTGTGGCCATCACATCTCTCAGAAGAGAAAGTGAACTCCAGGCATTAACCCTACAAGAACCATTTTTGCAAATACATCACAACAACGTGGTTCTTAAGACAAACCGTAAATTCTTACCTAAAATAGTTTCGGCTTTCCACCTTGACCAGTCTGAGTTCCCAGTATTTTTTCCTCAACCAGACTCAGTAGCTGAACGGGCTCTTCATATGCTTGACGTCAAAAGAGCTATTCTTTACTACATTGAAAGGACGAAGTTTCAGGAAAATTAAACAACTTTTCATAGAATTCTCACCACCACATAAGGGCAATCCTATATCAAAAGCTGGAATTGCCAGGTGGATCATTCAATGCATTCAAATATGCTACCAAAAAGCAAAGCGTACATTATCCATTCCCCCTAGAGAGCATTCCACACACAAGCTAGGGGCATCCATGGCATTCTTAGGAAATATCCCCAAGGATGACATTAGCAAATCCACAACATGGTCTACACCGCACACTTTAACAAAACACTACTGTGTAGATGTGCAGACAAAACCACAAGCTAGTGTGGGCCAGGCTGTACTAAGAACACTTTTTCAAACTACTGCAACACATACAGGTAGCCACCACTAACAGGGTAACTGCTGTATAGTCTATGCAAAAGTATGCGATCTACAGCTCATATGCCTCAAACGGAAAATGCTATTTATCAGTATGCATCTGTTCTTGGCATGTAGAGCTGAAGATCCGCATAAGCCCACCCGCCTCCCTGGACACCTATATGTGTTGCAGTACTATCTTACTTAGATATATTACACATGGACATCTTTTCTACTTCTAACTAACTCCGTCATCACCCTTTATGGCGAAAACAATTTGGAGATAGTCGATGACCATGCGCACTACTAACCAAAGGAGGAGTCACCTATCTTATGACTACAAAGACTTCTACAAAAACAAAGTGCAAACATCCGAGCTCAACACTAGATGGCAATCTATGCAAAAGTATGCAGATCTACAGCTCTACATGCCAAGAACAGATGCATACTGGTAATTAGCATTTTCCTTATTAAATGAATTTAAGGAGATAAGGTTAGTACATTGTGGGACCATTTTTATCCTACAAGCTTAAATAACCTTCAGCTAATACATAGGGTACACCTACTCTGCTGAGGCGGATTTCCCTTGCCACCACGGACCTCTCCGGTTTAGAGGGGAGTAGATGTCTGAGAAAAACACAAGTGTTCTACTCAGACTATTAAATAAGAGCCAAACCAATGTTGACAGTGCCAATCCTACTGATTAAAAAAAAAAACAATTTTTGATTTTCAAACAACCAACGTCCGTGAGCAGCAATGCAATAACAAATGGATAAATGACCGTATAATATATCACAAGCTGCTTCTCACTGTGTCCCCCAATCACATCCCTCCCCCGGTGTGCCTCAAGAGCATGGTCTGTAAGCAATGAAGGTGCATTAGAACCCATTACAATAGCAATTGTGAACAACAGTAATACAGTCTAGGGCATAAATTCGAGGTCGCTATTTGTCCCACTGATCATACTCTGGTTCATTCGCCTTGTTTTCAAAGTGCCAGCTGGATCCTGTGAGAAGTTGGCCTGATATGTTATGTCCACTATTCTAGTGGACACCCTGTATCAGTCCAAACAACCCTTATGATGATGGATGTAAAGTCAACCTTATAGACCAGCTATCCTAGTGGTAGCATGGACAAAGCAGTCTTAGGCTAAACTCAAGAGGGCATGTGAAGCCAGCTGTTTTACCATATGTAACCCCTTTAATACCAAATGAAAGGACACCACACAGGTTTTTTATAAAATATGTGTGTTTATTTCTAACACAACCCCTCTGAACTCTTTGAGGTCAGAGGCACAAGCATATAACAAGATACTTTTTTTTTTTTTGTGAAAACCTTTATTGAAGCAGTTGTCAGGTACACAGCTGTAAACGCCTACATCCTGCGGGCGCAGGCCGGCAGCAATCCCAGAGTCTAGCATGCAGTGTAAATTAAGAGGATAACTTCTGACACAGCAAGCCGCCTACAACCCCTCAGGGCCGGCCACATTGAAAACTAGAAGGAGCTGTGCGTGGCCGCATTCAGGAAGAACGGAGGTGTAAACAGATAAGAGACAGTGAATGCCTGAGGTTTTCTTTTTCATTGGTTTTTCTGCCCCCCCCCCCCCCAAACAACAACAGTCAACAACAGCGCAATTGTGTGGTTCTACGATCTGGTGTGGCCGATGAAGCCAGTCTAAGCCTCCGTCTCCCGCCGCCCCCACCCCGCCAGGAATTGTTGCAAAGAGGTGAACATCCACCTCCCCACAGCCCGCCGGTACAATACTAATGACCCCCCTAACGCGCCATCCAAGGTCCAAGGAGGAGGGTGTATGATACTAGGGGGGAGGGGGGACGGAGAGGCAGGCAGTACCAAAGGCGAGAGGAGTAACCAGTGGAGCAAGGTCATGAAGTTCTGATCAGGCCAACATTAAGAAAGTGAGGGAGTGGGTGGCGGAGATTACAACCTTAACCACCCTAGGAACCCAAAGTGTAGTGTGGCGGTGAAAGATTAGGAGTGAGGCCCAAGATGGGGCGACCCAGGAGCCTCCCCTCTGTCTGGTGTGTCAGGGTCCCTGGACGCGAGAGCCTGGAGTCGCAGAAGGTACGCAGTAAGTGGGCCCGATATGTCTTTAGGCCTTGACTTCAGGGGTAGAAGTTCGGCGTAATTATGCTGTTGGTCTTGCCAGGTAGACATCGTCGCGAGCCATTCCTTGAATTTGGGCGCGCTACCACGCCCCCAGCGGCACGCCACATGACGTTTCGCTATGAGGAAGCTCAGAGCTAAGAATTTTCGATGGGCTTGCAAAGGAAGGTCAGTCTGTCCCAACAATGCTATCCTAGGGCAGGGAGACACAGATACGCCAATCATGTCTGATACGGCCGCGAATATCTCCTCCCAGTAGGCAGTCACCCTGTGACATGCCCATGCGAGATGGAAAAAGTCCGAACCCTCTGCCCCACAACGAGCACATCTGTCATCCTCTCGGAGCCGGTAACGATGTAGTTTAGCTGGGGAATAGTAAAGTCTATGTAAAAATTTGTAGTGTATAAGGCGGAGACGAACATTGCCTGTTACGGCTACAGCATGGGCGCAGCTCTCCGTCCATTGGTCATCAGTCATTTGGGTCTGCAGACCAGCGTCCCAGTCGTGTCTAGCTCGTAATGCAGGTGGGGAACCGGCTGCTTGAGTGTGTTTATATAATAGCGAGACAACATGCTTCGGAGAGTCGGTTTAGAGGAGGGTATGAAGGGGCTGTACCGTCTCTGGTTCGTCCGGGAAGTTTGGGGTGTTTGCCTTCACGTTCTGACGTAAGCGTACATACAGGAAGGTATCCATAACAGATGGGGAATCATCCCCAAAGAACTGTGCAGACGTTCTGAAGGTACCCTGAAGGTACAGGTCCCCCCATGTGTCCAATTAATTAGAATGCCCGAGAAGCCACCGAATTTAGTGATTTCACGGAGAAGGGGATTAAGGTTTTCTTTGGGTTTGTGGACATAGAGGGTCAGGTCATCAGCGTAGAGGGCAATGAGCAACTGCCTATCCGGGTATATAAGGGAACGGTGATTGTGGTGCTGTCGAAGTTTGGCCGCTAAGGGTTCTATAGCGAGCGCAAACAGTACCGGGGATAGTGGACATCCCTGTCTCGTGCCACGATGAATTTCAAAGGAATCAGACCGGGAGCCGTTCAGCAGCACCGAGGCCATCGGTTGGCGGTAGAGCAGTGGTATCCAATCAAGGAAGCTAAAAGGGAACCCCATTCGCTCCAACAGAGCCAATAGATAGTCCCATTCCAAGGAATCAAACGCCTTGGTGGCGTCCAAGAACACGACTGCAGCCTCACACTTGGGGGTGATGTCTTGGATGACAGCCTGGAGGGTGCGCAGGTTGTGGGAGGTGGCGCGGTTGGGGACAAAGCCTGCCTGGTCAGGTAAAACCAGCCGCTCCATCAACAAATTAAGACGGGGTGCAAGCACTTTCGCTAGTATTTTCACGTCCGAATTCAGGAGGGATAGGGGTCTATAAGAGTCACAGGACTCGGGCGGCTTGCCCGGTTTTAGCAAGGACGCTATAAGAGCTTCCCGCATAGTAGTCGGCAGGATACCCTCCTCCAGCGCTGCATAGTAAACCTGTTGTAGGATTGGAGCAAGAATATGCATGAAGGCCTTATAAAAGTCAATCGGCAAACCGTCCGAACCTGGCGATTTCCCAGACTTCATAGACATAATTGCATCCGTGATCTCTTCCAGTTCGAGTATGTGATGAAGGAATTTTTGTTGGGATGGACCCAGCCACGCTAGTGCAGTGTCGTCCAGGTAGGTGTGCAGGGGAGTGGGGTTGGACCGCTGGGAAGTGTAGAGTTTGGAGTAGTGGTGGGAAAGGATGCAAAGCTGTTCCGGAAGTGATCGCTGAGGCACATTGTGTTCATCCAGCAGGGTCGTTATATAGTTTTGGTATCTGGGGGGGTTTACCGCGAAGGCCAGCGCCTTACCAGGTCTGTCGCCTTCACCAAAGACGCGCGCCACATACGGCTTACCCAGGAATTTGCATTCCTTGTCTGCCAGATCTGCGTATCCATTCAATTTTTCCCGCAGTGTCACTCTAGCTGTGTAATTGGTTGGGTCACCTTCCACTTCCCTCTCGAGTTGCTTCAGTTCACGTTCAAGTTTCCGCAACTCGTCTCTAAGGGACCTAAGGACCCCCCCACCTTTGGCAATACACCATCCCCTGACAGTGACTTTAAAAGCTTCCCAAACTGTGGTGATGCTAGAAACTAAGTTAATGTTACGGTCAAAGAAGTCCTGAATATCTTGCTCGAGCTCTTCCTTAAAGGCGGAGTCGGTTAGATGCGCCAGATTAAAACGCCAATTCAGATAGGGAGACGCATCTTGCGGGATATGCAATGAAACATAAACCGGGGCGTGATCAGAGAGGGTGCGAGCAAGGTGGGATGCTGAAACTATCCAAGAGGAGAGCCCTGCAGAGCAAAAGATGTAGTCTAGGCGCGCCCAGGTGGAGTGTACAGCAGAGTAATGTGTGCCTTGCAGCTGTGTTGGGTGCAGGTGCCTCCAGATGTCAAGCAGGCGGCACTCCTCAACTATATTCAACAGAGCGCGCTGGGAATGCGTGTAGTGTAGGGACTGAGGGTGGGATCTATCTACATTGGGCTGTAGCGCTGTATTAAAGTCACCACCCAGGATTATGTGCGGAATCCCCATAGATTGGATCTTACCCCACAGCGTGAGGAGGGAGGACGGGTCATCCACATTGGGGCCGTAATAACAAGCGAATAGAACCTTGTGTGAGTGTAGCCTACCCCATGCCATGCAGAATCTGCCCGTTGAGTCAGCATCTGAACCCTCCAGAACAAAACGCACACCACGTTTCACCAAAATTGTCACCCCTCTAGCATAGTTGGAGTATGAGGAAAACACTCTGTTGGAGGCCCATCGGGCCGCGAATAGAGGAGACGTTCCTGACATTAAGTGCGTTTCCTGCAGCATTGCGACAGAGACATCATGCCTTGCCACACCAATCTCTTTTTTCGTGGGTCGTTAAGCCCCCGGATATTCCATGACATCAATTTAAGTTGCTGAATGAGGTGTGTCCCCTCTATCTCACCCATGACAAGAGACATAAATAGGCATGCCTACATTGCGGAGGCCCAGTTCCTGTGTAAAATGCCACGCCATGTAAACGGATAGTAAGCATCAACCCCACACAGATCAACCCAACCAGAGTGCGCATCGAGTAACAGTGAGTACGACTGTAAGAAATCAATACCCCGACCTTCCCACCCCACCCAACACCCCAAAGAAACAAAGCATGATATACCAACAGTCCAAAGTCACTCTTTCCCTTGAAGGGTGTAGGTAATTACGGGGATCACCTATTGGGGAAGCTTTGCCAGGGGCGCCTGACCAGCCCCCTACCTCACAAGTCACACCCAAAAGGCACCAGCCGACAGCCGGATCACCCATCTTGGGATGGAGGTAGGTTGTCGAACCAAGTCTAGTATTCAAACTGGCATTAAGAAAGTTAGTAAAAAGTACCTCACCGGGAATGAAGGACCTGGAGCCGCACCAGGGGAGTATTTGCGGCCTGCAAATGACTGGTTATCTCAGGACATAGTCAATCTTGCTGCTCCAACGGCGAGTGTGAGCGTGATCTGCTTCCCTCTGTGTGTCGCCCAGCTCGGTCGCGGCTTAGCTGCTTCAGAAAATCTTCGGCCTATTGCGGAGTTGTAAAGACGTGCTGCATGTCCTGAGATTGCAATTTCTTCTTAATTGGTGCGAATTTCCGCCGGGCCTCTTGTACTGCCGGAGTAAAATCCAGAAAGAAGGACAGCGTGGTGTTGCCATAGGCCACGGTGCCGATTTCCCAGGCACGGCGGAGCACTGTATCGCGGTCTCTGTAATTAAGGAATCGGGCAATGATGGGCCGGGGGTAGCACCCGGGGGTGGTTTTGGCCGCCAAGGACCTGTGCGACTGTTCCACTATCAGATGTGGGGAAAAGGAGTCCTTCCCAAATAGTTCCACCACTAAGGCCTCCACAAAGGGCTCCATTTTCCCAGTGTTGGTGGATTCCGCCAGGCCCAGGATGCGGACGTTGTTCCTTCGGGACCTGGCTTCCAAGTCCTCATTCTTTTCTGCTATAACTTTGAGGAGTCTGTCCATCTGGGAAACCTGGCGGCGCGTGGCGGCGGCTCCATCTTCCAGCCCAGAGACTCTGTCCTCCGCCTCCTTAAGACGTGCATCGTGTTGGTCTAGTTTCATCACAACGCCATCAATGCGAGAGTTCATGCTATCAATTTTGGCATCAATACTGGTTAGGCTGTGCCTCATGCCCAGGAGCAGGGACTTCCAGTCCTCGTCTGGCGGCGTGGCAGCAGTAGGGCTGTTGCCCGGCCCGGGCGTCATCTTGGTCGCCTTCCGAGTTTCGAATGGGATCTTCGACTGTTTGGCGTCGCCACGGCCCATGGCGCACCCTTGAGACCCTGATGCCGCTATCGCTAGACCGTTGGGGGTTAGGGTTACCAGCGGTGCCCGTTCAGTGGGGAGAGGGCAGAGGGTATTGCAGAGGCAAGGTATATGATAGTTCACGAGCCTGGGCCCACCAAAATGGCGGCTAATGGACAAGGGAGCGGAGCCCCCACTCAGTCTTCACCTGCAGGGACCCCCACGGCAGTAGTGCGGCCAGGGGGGGGGGGGGGGGGGGGCGGGGCCCTAAGCGTCACAGGAGTCAGTATGGGTCTCCCCTGGGTTCCAGATGGCCAGCCGTTACACCAAGCAGGTCCGCAGAGGGAGCAGCTATCAGGGCGCCCTTCGCGCCAAAATGAGAAAAGCCAAAGAAAGTGGAAATCTCTCCCGCGGTGAATTGTGTCCGAGGCAAACGTAGGAGCTTCTCTCGGCTCCGACAGGCTACAGTGAGCAGGCCATGCAGGGGGAGCAGCCGGGCCCGCGAAGGGCAGGAGAGGGTTGCGGCCGCAAGCGGGAAGGCGCGCTCGGCCCAGTCTTTGCTCAGGGGGATGAGGCCGGTACGGGAGCTGTGCACGGGAGTGTTACTCCACGGGGCGGGGGGGGGGGGGGGGGGGAGTTCTCTCACCGCCGTACGGTGTTGCATAGTCTTCCGCCGCGGGAGAGCAGGCTCGCAAAGGAGCGCGGGGAGTCGCTCGTCCGTTCCGCAGCAGCCAGCTCCCGCCTCGGAGGTCTCCCAGAGGTGTTCTTGGTGTCTCAGCGTTCAGCTCGATGTGAGGAAGACGCTCCCGGTATTATTAGAGCATTTAGAGGTTAGGATGATTTGTCGGATTATAAGCGGATCAACCAGGCGAGAGCCCCACTACAGTGCGGCCATCTTGGTCCAGCGCCACCTAGCGCCCCCACATAACAAGATAATTAATTGTCATACAATAAGTTGCACAATATACAGTAGCACCCATGGGGCACGTCAAACCATATACTAAAATAGTGGTATAAGAACCACGTCACAAACAAAGGATAGGCCTAGGGAATCGCTGGGGATACACTGTACTACCAAAGGATAGGAAGTAGGAGGCCCACGGGAGTGCAGTGTCTTTACTCACACGCAGGTTACCATAGAGTTAGGATGAGAACGAAAGAATTGGAAACTAGTTCTTTTAGGGCACTTCTGGATGGACTAGGAGAAAGCTACTTGAAACTTAGACACTAGGGTAGTCTATACTCACAGGAGCACCGGAGTACTAGCGTTACCTCACCCACAGGAAGAGGGTGCATAGGTGTCAAAGTGTGTCGGGTTTCGTCGCTGAGTCCTATGGAGCCTTGAAGAAAGATGGTGCAGGCGACCAGGAGTGAAGTGTCCGGTTGGATCAAGGATGAAGAGTACCTGAAAGCAGAGGGGACAGAGTCTGGGTCACTAGCCAGTGACCAGGAAGGAACCAGGCGATGTCGCGAAGCAATCGGGTGATGTCGTGAAGTTTGTCTCTGCAACCACGTGCACCAGGAGGTGTTGACGACGACCAGGAGCTGGGCACGGACTGACCCACGAAGTATCTCGCTGTTGGCGGTGTCGGCTTCCGGATTGGAGTCAACAAGCCTTGGCTAAGGCAACCCACGCAGGAATCTAAGAGGGCTACTTAATCAGACCAGCAAGATCTGATGGGCTTCTCCTTTTCAGGGAAGCAACGGCCAGTCTGGAGCAACCAGACCAGTGGTGTAGATTCAAGGTTTCGTCATCAGAGGCCAGTAGCCAACGGACAAGTGACCGGACAGACGCGTCGAGCAGGAAGTTGCAGAAGGGCCCCACGCAGAACTCGTGGAGTGTGGAGGGCTGATCTTGGGTGCAGTTGGTGCTCGGGGCTGGGGCTTCTCAATCCCCAATGCACAACTTCGAGGGTGCCTCAGAAGTTGCACTGAAAGCAATTCGCTGGCTTTCCAAGATGGCCTGTCCCACGTCTTGCGTCGCCTCCACGGGTCTCAGCTCTGCTGTGGCTGTGGATCGGGCTGAAGGAAGTCTGGAAGTCCGGGTCTTGTCAGGCTCTGTGTTCGGGCTCCGGTGGGAGCAACGACAAAGCAATCCGTTGATCGCTTGGTGGTGCCTGCTTGTGCAGGGTGGTCACTCCTTGACCACAAGGGGGATTCTTCAGTCTTTTATCTTCAAGTAGAACGTCGAAGGTCTGAGTTTCGTTTCAAGTTTCAGTCAGGATTAATCTAAAGTCTTGGGACTCCGCTCCTACCTACATACCAAATTTAGGGGCTGGATTACATGCTAGGTCCCTCCTATGGGTGGGACCACGGAAGGGGGTGGTTACACCCTTTTCCCTTTGTCCAGTTTCGCGCCAGAGCTGGGGCTGGAGTGTCCCAGCACCGGTTTGAACTGGACTATGCATGGGACACCTTGTGTGCCCCAGGCAATGTCTCATTTCTTTCAGCCCTCCCTGCCCCAATACACTATAGCCTGTCTCGGTTGGTGCTAGCACCTCCCAAGACAGGAAACCTATTGTCCAAGCCTCCCTCGCTGGAAGGACTCCTAGCAGCAGGAGGTCAGACTTGTGTCTGTGGCAGCAGCATCCATTTTGTGATGCTGAGGCTCTGGTTAACTTTAACCGGGATTAGTAGGAACAACATGTCTTCTCCCTCTAGAAGGTTGGAATGCTACCCCAGTCACCAGAACTGGCGAGGGGGCAGTATTCCAAAGCGTATGACACCTTACACGACATGTTTTGATGAAGCCAAACCGAAGTTAGCATTAACCACGAGGATTATAATTCCCTTAAGAGTATATGGTATGACTATATCCTAGAACAGCTATAAGGACATGGTTCCGAACGCTGCAGACAGGCTCAGCTCATGCTAGAGCCTCATCTCACATAAAACCAAGCACTCTGCCTCCAGGATTGTTAAGGCCTGCCATAGGAGTGACTTATAGGTGTATATGTGTCTAGATAGAAGGTTAGATATAGGAATAATATATCTAAGCAAGGGGTGATTACACGACCTTGCCCCAGCTGAGTGATCAACCAGTTGTGTCAATGTGAGTGGCCAGCCAGGGGTGGCATAATACATGCTGCAGCCCCTGGTAGGCCTTGGATGCACCTATGCCCTGGGTACCTATAGTACACTGTACAGGGGCTCATAAGGTGACCCAATGTCCAATTGGTAATGTACCTAAAGTACATTGTATTGAATTTAGAGAGAGCACAGCTGGTCTGTGGGTCTGATTAGAAGGCCCACAGCCACATAAAGTTGAAAACCAGTGAAGCAAAAAACAAAAAGTGGGGTAACTATAGGAAAGCAGACCCTACTCTCCTACACACCCCCCCCCCCAAACACAGGGACATTAGACTAACCTTGACCAGTTGTGTCTTCATGTTCTAAGTGGAAATATCTGGAGAGACCATCTGCATTACCATGGTCAGTCCCAGGCCTATGTTCCACTGTAAAGTCCATCCCCTGTAGGGAAATGGACCACCTGAGCATTTTGGGATTTTCACCCTTCATCTGATTTAGCCACAAGAGGGGCTTATGGTCGGTCTGAATCTTGAAGTGAGTGCCAAATAAGTATGGTCTTGGCTTCTTCAGGGCCCACACCACAGCAAAGGCCCTCCCTCTCAATGGTTTACCAACGTTTCTCTCTAGCGGTCAGCCTTCTGCAAATAAAAGCAATAGGCTGGTCTTGGCCATCTACATTCAGTTGTGAAAGTACAGCTCCCACCCCCAACTCAGAAGCATCTGTCTGGACAATAAACTCTTTGGCGTAGTTTGGATTCTTCAGGATAGGTGCAGAGCACATGCCCTTCTTCAGGTCTTCAAATGCCTTTTGACAGCTTACTGTCCACTGAACTTTCTTTGGCATCTACTTTGAAGTCAAGTCATTAAGTGGTGTCACAATGGACCCATAATTCCTAACAAACTTTCTGTAGTAACCATACAGGCCCAAGAAAGCTCTGACCTGTGTCTGGGTGGTTGGAGGAGCCCAGTCCTTGATGGTCTGGATCTTATTCTCCAGTGGTTGAACCTGACCCCACCTACAAGGTGGCCCAGGTACACAACCTTACTCTGTCCTATCTGGCACTTGGTGGCCTTGATAGTGAGGCCTGCCTTCTGCAGGGGCTCCAAAACCTTCTTCAGGTGGATCAGGTGATCCTCCCAGGTGGAGCTGAAGACAGCAATGTCATTCAGATAAGCTGCACACAAGTCATCCAACCCAGTGAGGACTTGGTTCAACAGCCTTTGGAAAGTGGCAGGTGCATTCTTCAAGCCAAAGGGCATCACCACAAATTGGTAATGACCTCCTGAGGTTGAGAAAGCAGTTTTGGCCTTGGCATTCTCCGCTAACCTGATTTACGAATAACCAGCTGTCAAATCAAATGTGCTCAAAAACTTGGCAGAAGCCAATCTGTCAATGAGCTCATCTGCTCTTGGAATTGGGTGAGCATCTGTCCTGGTGACAGCATTTAGACCTCTGTAGTGCTCACAGAACCTCATCTCTCTTACCATCTTTGGTGTGAGGTTTTGGTACAAGGACTACTGGGCTGGCCCAGGGGCTCTCTGATGTCTAAATTACTCCCAGCTACAACATTTTCTGTACCTCAGTCTTTATACAGTCCCTGACAAGGTCAGGTTGCCTGTAGATCTTACTCTTCACAGGCAGACTGTCACCAGTGTCCACCTCATGGGTGCACCAGTTAGTCTGACTAGGTGTCAAGGAAAAGATATGTCTGAAGAACTGTAGAACTTGTCTGCAGTCCTGTTGCTGCTGGCCAGTGAGGCTGCCCTCTAAGGCCACACCATCCACTGAACCATCATCAGGGTTCTGAGTCAGCAGGTCTGGGATAGGGTCACTCTCTTCTTCCTGCCCCTCATTTGTAGCCATGAGCAAGCCCATGTCTGCCCTGTCAACATATGTTTTGTCTGTTTACATGGAGCATCCTGTGGGGGCTCCTGGGAGTTCCAAGGTCAAGTTCAAGTTCAAATGATCTTTATTCGGATTTAATACATCCATAAAAGTACATACAGAATGAAAAATACATTTTAAGAACATTTAAAAACACACATATAAATAGTTAAAAACAGATTGTCCAATTTGGTTGAAGCAGCATATATAACTTAAAGTGCATAGTATAGAAAGTGCAAAATGCATAATAGAGGAAGAGCATTAGTCTGTTGATGTACATAGTTTCAAAATTCAATTATATTCTCCCACAAGGATTGTTTGAATCAAGGCACATGTACAATAGAATCTGTAATTAGTTTCTAGTACAATGGTAAAGTGCACAAATACATAGGATGGCATAGTACTACTGTCCATTAGCCGTGTTCCATACTTGCCCTCGATCTCACACAGGCTTTTATGAAACAGCTTACAGTATAGATGACTTCATCAGTGTGCAACATTTGCAAAAATTGTAGTGCAAGAATGGAGTGTCGTAAATTATATTTACGGAGGATTGGTTTTAGATATTGACAGGTATACAATTTATAATGGCCTCAAAAGAAGAGATAGTGCAATAAACTTTGTTTTCCACCTTGAGAGCAAGGGCAATCCAACTCTTCTAATTTTTTGTTATAGCCAATAGGGAAGCTAAGCAAGTTAACTAAGCTTCCCTCCCGAAACCTGAATAAAAGACTCCGATTCCATCTTCCTATAGGAATTGACAGGTATCTTAGAGAATTAATCGAGTTATCAATACCTGAGTCAGTAATGCGCAAATATCTAATGACCACTGGTTTGATGGATTCTGATCTCATCCTGTCCTCGTTATATAAGTCCAGGAGTGCCCGTTTGATACTATTCTTATGAGCGGGTACAATAGAATCAGGGGAGCTAAATAAAGATCCTTGTCCCACACACTGCAGACTGTTTTTGACTGCATTTAACCAGGGTATATGATGAGATCTGTCACTTGACAAGCAGTCAGATATTATACTGCGCGTTAAAGATGCTGCTGGATTTAGCCATATTTTAATCCAAAAAAGCGCAGGCCTTGACTTAATAAAATCGACAATATATGGCAGCCTTAGTTCATTGTGGCAAATGAAAGTGGGGGCACAAGGAACTCCCCCCAGCACCCTCCTACAGAATCTATTTTCCGCCAACTGGAGGGCCGTGCTGTTACAATAACCCCACACTTCGGCTCCATAAGTCCCAGTTGGCCGGCATTGGGTGCGATAGATGGTAAGAAGGGGGGTAACAACATCAGCCAGTTTTGGTTGACGAAGGGATAAAATTGAGTTAATTGACTTGCCAATTTTGTTACTCGCATGGGCAGCGTGTTGCTGCCATGAGCCTGAGTTAGAGAATAACAACACTAGATAATGGAAAGTGCTGGTGCATTTTAAAGTGTTGTTACCAGATTTAATAGATGTAATGTTATACTTTTTTGGTCCGCAATTCATTATAAAAGATTTTTTAAAATTGGTATTTAGACCAAGGTCGGACATAAAAGTAACAAACCCAGAAATTAAAATGCGTAAAGCATTCGGTGTACGCCCCATTAATACTGCGTCATCCGCATAAAGTAGGGTAGTAATGGGGGAACCATTTATAATTGGAACATCCTTAATGATCTCACTCAGAGTGCTACTCAACCCATTGATATACAAAATAAAAAGCAGTGGGGCGAGTACGCAGCCCTGTCTAACTCCTCTGCTAATAGGGACTTCATTAGATAAATCGCCATCATTATTAATTTGTACTCGCGCTTTTAAGTCCCTATGTAGATAAGAAAGAAAATACACCAGTGAGTCATCCAAACCATAATCAAGCAAAAGTGACCACAACCTAGAACGATTAACAAAATCAAACGCAGAACTCAAATCCATAAAACCTAAATAAAGAGGGGATTTTTTGACAATGTTATATTTAGCCATAACCAGATTTAAGTTTAAACATTGTTCGATAGTGCCTACTTGGCTTCTGAATCCCAGTTGGCTACAATGGAGAACATTATTGTCTTCAGCCCAGTCCCTTATCCGTTTAAAAATTACCCTTCCAAGTACTTTTAACGTATTATCGATAAGTGAGATCGGGCGGTAACAGGCGGGATCCGACCTGTCACCTTTCTTAAATATAGGTACGATCACACTGCTCGACCAGGATTCGGGAATTGAGCTATCACTCAGGGTATTAAATAAGTTGCATAGTAGAGGGGCCCAAAAATTAATTTCTGATTTAATCTGATCAATAGAAAGGCCGTCCGGGCCTGGGGCTTTACTACTAGCGCTATCAATAATAGCATCCTCGACCTCAAGTAGTGAAAAGGTCAGAGGTTCGGCGCTATAAGATAGAGAGACAGTATCTAGAGGAGTAGCTGATATAGCGTAGATTTTGGAGAAATGCTCTACCCACGCCTCGCCTGTTATATTACTATTAATGGGATTGATGTTGGACCCAAAAGATCTTAAGGACTTCACTTCTTTCCAGAAACCTGTTATGTCCTTTAGTGTGGCAGTACGCGTGAGAGACTCCCAGTGATTAATTACTAGGGCCTCAGATCTAGTTCGTAAGGCAATTTTGTATTTTGATCTTAATTCTCTCACAAGTTGGGAGTCCCTTGGGTTGGTATTAAGGGCTGCCCTCAAGTCCCTATTAGCCTTAGAGCAAGAGGAATCAAACCAGCAGGGACCCTGGAATATATTCTGCCTAGCGGGTTTGGAAGATTCGGTTTTGTTGGCCCTACATAAAACTCCAAAAGCGCCAACCACCTCATTACTAGGACTTGTATGTGACAGGCAAATCTCAACTGTCTGGGGATGTTTTTTAATTACTCTGGATAGAATTCCTTTATTATCAACTCCTTTCCATACTAGTCTCAATCTATCTGTTGATAATGCTAGATTTTGTGGCCCGACCTCTAGCTTCACTGCAACCTTTGAGGTCTGGGGATTGTGTAAATTTATTCTAAGCGGGTAGTGGTCGCTGTAAGCGGAGCAGATGACTTCTGCTTTTAAAATTATGTCACTTAATGTTGGGCTTATGAAAATGTAATCTATCGTAGAGGCACAGCCCTGACCTATAAAAGTGGGGGTTATTATATTATTTGCACTTGTACCTGCAATTTCCATAACATTAACTAGGTCACGGGAAGCTATGTGGTTTTTCAGTTCTTCACCGTTTTTACATATTGGGCTATAGCGATACATATGTGCATTAAAGTCCCCTCCGATGCAGATGCCATCAAAGGGTCCATACTTTTGCCCCCCCATAATTTCATCTATAAAAGTAAACAATAGCATAAAATTACCATTTGGGCGGCTAACAAAATCATTATTATAAAAATTAATAATACATAATTTCAATCTGTTAATGTACTTCATAGCCATAAAACAACAATTGCCTGGTGTAGGGATCAATTTAGTTTGCACCCCGCATTTTATTTTGGACCAAATAGATAAACCCCCACTAGGTCGACCCATATGGGACGGGGAAGCCTTAAGATTATAACAACAGAAACCCTCAATTGTTGGTGACGTTGTACTCCATGTTTCTTGTAGCAACAATATATCGCAGCTATTATCAACCCAATTAAGCCACTCTGTGATTTTCAATTTGGATTTTAAACCTGCTATATTCCAACTAACAAGAGATAGTTCTGAATCCAAAGGCAAATTAGTAAGGGTCTGGGGTGATTGACTCAAAGTGCTTTGAGGCATGGATTGTGAAACAGTCTGGGGTTCGGATGTTGGATTCAAAGATAATTCAACTGGGGTAGTCAAAGGTGGTCAATCCTGCATATCCAGATCCGAAAGGGGTGCAAATCTGTTATACATTTGAAGTGTGAAATAGGGTTGTTGAAATTGCATAGGCGGTGGCCGAAAATGCATAGGTGGTGGTTGGAAATGCATAAGTGGTGGTTGGAAATGCATTAGTGATGGTTGGAATTGCATAAAAGGAGGGCGAGGTTGTGTTGCCATTTGTCTATAAAAGTAACTCAAGGGTAACATAGTTGCAACAGTGGAAATGGTAGAATGGTTGCTATTTCTGTTAAGGAGGTTTCTTACAGTCCCAGGATTTTTAAAATTAAGAACTATACAGTCACCTTCCTTATCCTTGAGTAAAGGCCCGACCCATGATACCCTGCGGGCTGTTATAATCTCCCTTGAAATGTCAAATTCAACGCCTTTGTGCTTGGTCAGCCAGTCTATGCACTTATTTCGCAATTGCACCCATGATTCCCCCTGGTCCTCCCTCAACGGCGGTACTCCTGCTAGAACCAAAACAAAAGGACAAGCATCTGGTGGCAAATGTAAGGCTGGTCCTTGGTGTTTAAAAGGTTTGATAGACCCTTGAGGGCCAATACCCTCGTTGTTATTGGCAGCAGTCGATCTTGAAGCTGTTGTAGATTTGGTTGAGCCATTATTGCTGTTTGGAACAGGAATGTTAGGAGTAGATGAAATAGCAGCTTTTCTAGGAGCAGGTATGGGAGTTGGTTTTGTGGGCAAATTAGAAGTATTCAGAGTTGGCCCTCTTTTGGTAGTTGTGGGTTGAGTTATTGATGGCGCAATAGATGGAGATAGAGATCCAGAATTGCTCAAAACCCCACTCAAAGAGCTGGTAATATCCTGTTTCTTTGATGACAGTATATTGTTTGCAGTTTCCAATTCCTTCAAGAGGCAGGCGGTCAGCTCTAATTTGGTCCAGGATGACTGACCCCTTTCTTTTTATTTCTCCAGTCTTAACCAGGTTGTCTAATCTGTCCAATCGTTTAAAAACGTTATTAAACTGACTGATCATTTGCTTTTCTAGTCGGTTAAAAATAGTATCCACTATGGTTTCTATAAGGTTCCCGTTCTGTCTAGAGAGATTATAATTATCACCCATTAGTGCTGTTTGAGTCCATGTGGTTTTGGAATTCCCGCAAGGGTGGGTGGTAGTTACATCAGAAATACTGTCCATATCAGCAGAGTCTCTGTTTTCTATTAGGTCAATTTGTGCCCCTGAAGATTTATTTTTATTCCACAGACTTTGAGGTGTAGGCTGATTTTTGAGGAATAAAGGCTGTTTCCTTTTATTAGCACTTTGCTTAGTTATGCCTCTTTTACGTTTTTCCCCTCCCGGTTTATTACTGCTAGAATCAGTGTTGTCCAGGGTAATGACATCGTCCTGCGAAGCAGTTGTAATAGTAGGAACACTTTCTGTCTGGAGGGATACTGGGGATGTTGATATCAGTATCGGCTTAGACATTACTGCCGCTGATATTGAAGAGGCGGGGTCATGTGCTATGTAGGTGACAGTATTTTCATCATCCAGAATAGTAGGCACGTCGACAGAGGGATGTGATGGTTTTACCACAATTATTTCCGGGTTAATATGTACATCTCCATTAGCACAACTTGTACTACTTGTTAGGCTCGTTTTATTGTTGATAGTAAGGGAACCCATCGAAAACCTTCTCTCAGTCTCCACTATTTCATTAAAAGCAGTGTCTATCAAAGTCTCAAAGGATGTGATAAGGGAGACAGAAGTATCAACATCCTTGTTTTCCACATCAGTATTATTACAATCACCCATTTTGTAATCCAAGTTAGGTGCTCACCTTCGAATGAGATGTTAGTGGGGTGGCCCGCCCGTCCACTGCAGTCCACTGACGGCCACAGACGGCCCGCCCTTTGCCCGGGCTTCGCCCCGGGCGTCCCGCGACGCGGGTCTCCTCCTCCCTTTATGGGGCACTCTGCGCTCTTCCGGCGCGTTCCGCGTCACTTCCACGCGCCGCCGTGAGGCCTGCCGGGAGTTGTAGTCCTCCCGGAGCGGCGGCGCGGTTTCCTATGCCCTGCGATGACTCTCGGCGGTGGCGGCTTGGGCGAGTTCCTTGTGGTTCCTTGTGGCGCCTGGAATGACTCTCGGCGGTGGCGGCAGGTAAGTAAGTCTCCCCCCGCTCTGCCGATCTCCTCCTCCCTTTATGGGGCACTCTGCGCTCTTCCGGTGCGTTCCGCGTCACTTCCACGCGCTGCCGCGAGGCCTGCCGGGAGTTGTAGTCCTCCCGGAGCGGCGGCGCGGTTTCCTATGCCCTGCGATGACTCTCGGCGGTGGCGGCTTGGGCGAGTTCCTTGTGGTTCCTTGTGGCGCCTGGAATGACTCTCGGCGGTGGCGGCAGGTAAGTAAGTCTCCCCAGGTCCACCAGGTAGGTGACCTCTCCGTTTTTCTCAACAATTGTGTGGGGTCCAGACCATTTGTCTTGGAGTGCTGCTGGGGCCACTGGCTCCAGCACACACACCTTCTGTCCTGGCTGGTACTCAGTCAGCACAGCCTTTTGGTCATGCCAAGCTTTTTGAAGTTCTTGGCTAGCCTCAAGGTTTTTGGAAGCCATCTTCATATACTTAGCCATCCTGGAGTAGAGACCAAGTACATAGTCCACTATGTCTTTATAGGAAGGTGGATATCTGACTATGGTTGCCCCCAACTTTTTGCCTGGTGTTTTGCTGGTTTTTCGACTTAGTTGACCTGGGACCCTGCTATTCAGGGCCCCAGGCCCACTGCTCTCTCTGTAAAATGGATTCCATGTACCTTAGGTACATATCTAATTTGATACTGAGTCACCTTATCAGTCCCTGTACAGTGTACTATAGGTACCCAAGGCATAGGTGTACCCAGGGCCTACCAGGGGCTGAAGCATGTATTATGCCACCCCTGGCTGGCCATCCAAATCTGACACAACTGGCTGCACGACAGCTGGGGCAAGGTGGTGTAATCACCCTTTGCTTTAGTTATAGTATTCCTATATCTAACCCTAAAATGGACACATGTATTCCTATCAGTCACTCCTATGGCAGGCCTTATCAATCTTGAAGGCAGAGTGCTTGGAATTATGTGAGATGGTGCTCTGGCATGAGCTGAGCCCGTTTGCAGCTTGCGGAACCAAGTCCTAATAGCTGTTCCATGATAACGCTATACCATATACTCTTAAGTGCATTATAATCCTCGCGGTTATTTGCCAACTTTGGTATCGCTTTATCAAAACATGTCGAGTAAGGTGTCATACGAATTGGAATACTAACCCCTCGCCAATTCTGGCGACGGGGTTCGCATTCCACCCTTCTAGAGGGACACGACATGTATGTAACTGTGAACCCCGGTTAAAGTTAACTCGAGCCTCAGCATCACAAAATGGATGCTGCCACCACAGACACAAGTCTGACCTCCTGCTGCTGGGAGTCCTTCCAGCGAGGAGAGCTTGGACAAAGGGTTTCCTGTCAGGGGCGGTGCTAGCACCATCCCAGACAGGGTTTTGTGTATCCCAGGTAGGCAGGGCTGAGAGGAAGGTGACTGCAAGTGGCACCCCGGTGCTCACTGTGCATATGCCGGCTCGAACCAGTTCCAGGGGCACACCAGCCCCTGAGCTGGGGAACGTCCGGACAAGGGAGAGGGGTGTAACCACCCCCCTCCTGGTCCCACCCATGGGCAGGACCTAGTCGCGTGCCAGCCCCTTTTCTTAGGATAAAGGTAGGAGCAGGCCCCCTTCCCAAATTAGATAATTCTGAATCTTGAACTACTTTCCTCGAAAGGAACTCTTGACTTTTTCTGAAGACTCTCCCTTGTGGCTAAGGAGTAGCCACCCTGCACCCGCAGGCACCACCTAAGCATTGCGGTTTGCTGCACGTCCATCCTCCGGATCAAGACTGACCAGCTCGGCGAGACCCGGATTCCCTGGCATCTCTGACCTCTACCTGCATCATCAGTCCAGCTGAGATTCGTGGGTGTGACGAGACCGGAGGGACCGGCCATCTTCAAAACCTGCACGACGCTTAACCAGCACGACCGCCGAGGGATCCTCGAGTGAGTGCAATGGGGTTTGAGAAGCCCCAACCCTGAGCAGCTCCAGCACCGAAGTCCAGCCCCCCCCCCAGCATCCATGAGATCTGTGTGGGGCCTTTCTGCTCTTTGCTGCTCACCGCGTTGTCCGGTCACTTGCCTGCTGGCTAGTGGCCCGCCTGACGACGTACCACGACGATTTCCCCGCTGGTCTGGTTGCTCCAGACCGGCCCTTGCTCCCTTCCAAAAGAGGAGCACCCCTGACCCTCCTGGTCCCCACCAGACGCCATCATGACTCCACCGCGTGGGCTTGCCTTTGCCAAGGCTTGTTGCTCCAATCCTGGTTCCAGCATCGCCGACAGCAGACACCCTCGTGGGACAGCTCGCACCTCCAGCCTGGTCGCAGACAACGCCTACTGGCCCGTGTGACTGCAGAGTCCAGCGTCGCCCACTCACCTGATCGAGGTGACTTCATCCGGTGCCATCCTGGTGCCCACACAATCACTGCTAGTGATTAAGAACTGAGTCCCCTCTGCTTTCAGGTCGTCTCCATCACCGATCCAGGCTTGGATCACTCCGAACATCTTCACTGGTCGCCTGCCAGAAACTTCTTCTTTCAGGCTCCATAGACTACAACGAGGATTCTCGACATCTTTTGAACCCTATGCAGCCGCAGCCCCTGGGCTAGGTAACCCGAGCATTTCGGTGCTCCAACGCAGGTTCACTATCCAAGTGTCCAGATCCTTTGTTGTTTTAAGTCTACCTAGTCGGGTTCGCCCGAGAACACTAACTTTGCTTTTACTAGCCTCCATAGACTTTGTCCTGCATCCCGCGTGAGAGTGCACACTCTGCACCCGATCTCCCTAGGCCTCCTGCTCCTAACCTTAGGGTCCAGTAGTGTAGTCCTAGCGATCCTGAAGCCTCTGGATCTTGTTACTTACCTGCTAGTATTTCGCATTCCACTTTGTGTATATGGTTTGTCGTGCCTCTCGGGCATTTGTGTAAATTGTGCATCTTGAAGTATTTTCGTAAGAGTTTTGTATTGTGCTTAGCTCCCTGACTCATAAAGAGTTCAGGGTAGACTTGTTATAAATAAATATACTTTATTTTTCATAACAACTTGTGTGGTTTCCTTTCACTTGGTGTTCAAGGGGTATATGTGATGGTAAAACAGCTGTCTTAACACGCCCTCTAGAGTTTAGCCTAAAGACTGCTTTTGTCCACGCTACTAGGATAGCTGGTCTATAAGGTTGACTTACAACCAATCATCAATAAGGGTCGTTTGGTATGATACACAGTGATCACTAGAATAGTGAGCACTATATATCAGGCCAACTTCTCACAGTCTTGTTAAGGCTTTTTGAGAGGTAACTCCCATCCTTCCTTCACCAGACATTGGGGTCCCCTTACAGGATGCCCAAACAAAAGTTCAAAAGGGCTGTAGCCAACCCCTTTTTGTGGGACCTCTCTGTAAGCAAACAGAAGGCAGGGTAGAAGGATGTCCCATCTTTGCCTAAGCTTTTCAGGGAAACCCTTAATCATGCCTTTAGGGTCTTGCTAAATCTTTCAACAAGCCCATTGCACTGTGGATGGTAGGGTGTAGTGAATTTGTAAATCTGACAGACACGTTAGTGATAGATTCCTTACCTTAGAATATCCCCAGGCGCCAGACTGGATCCGGAAATTTTTGCATAGCAGTACCCTTGCGCATCGGTAGGCGTCGTCTGCGGCTCCGCGTCCGTCGTCGGCGTCGTGGGCGCCGTGATGACATTGTCGGAGTACTGAGACGCCGCCTCTGCGTGCTGACGTCAGTTCTTCTTTTTTCCGCGCCAGCAAGCGCAGATCTGGAAAAAGCAGTACTTTAGTCACTTTTTGACTAGACTTTTTGATCCCTTTTTGATCATTTTTCTTGAGTCTTGCGACTCCGGACGGTGCCGATAGGGATGCCAGGTTTCAAGCCTTGTGAGGATTGCTTCCGACTGATGTTGGTCAATGACCCTCACTGTCGGTGTCTCCACTGTCTCGGCGTCGACCACGACGACAAGACCTGCCTTGACTTCGAAAGCTAGGCGGGAGCGGTCCCGCCAGCGACTCGAACTCCGGCAGTCAGCCCGCGCTGCGAGAGGTCCCGGTCCCACAGGAGGTCGAGGGACAGGTCGCGGGGTCGGAGCCATCACAGCTCCGGGAGTCGACATCACTCCTCCGGGTCGAAGTCGTTGTCAGGTAAGCACAAGAAGTGGAAGAGGCGTCACCGCTCTTCTGAATCCCCCCGACGCTCGCTCGACGCAGCCGGGGGTTCGGGTGACACCGCCCACGCGGCTCCGTCGGAGTCGCGGGCGTCGCGGCCTGCTCCACACCCTCCGGTCCCTGGGCAGGACGCGACGCCGGGGGAGATCGAGCGTTTCCTCAGGTCTATGAGGTCCCTCTCTTCCCCGACTGGTTCCGCTGCGCCTTCAGGCCCAGCAGACCCGTCTGGGGCCCCTAGCGGGTCGGGGGCTTCGGCCCCGACGCCCCCGGCGCCGCAGGGCCCGGCGCCTCCGGGCCCCACTGGATCCGCTTCGGGATCCGGGTCGTCGCCGGTTGACCTAACTACCTCACCGGCGCCGGTCCCTCAGGTGTCACCTCTGGCGCCGTCCTAGGGCGGCGCCGTCCACGATGCCTCCCTCGCTCCAGTTCCGGCGTTGGAACGGCGCCGCTGGGCGCCGCTTTCGACGCCGCTTGGGGAGTTTGGCTTCTATGAACCGGCCCCATCGTTTGACAACCCTGATTTTCAGTGGATGGGTGAAGAGGAGTATTGGGAGGGGTCTGAGGACCCTCTGACCCGAGAGTGTCAGTCTCAAGAGGACTGGACAGGTGGACTTGGGGATGCCAGTGGTCTGGACACCTCACCAGACACTG
The DNA here is from genome assembly GCF_964263255.1 of Lissotriton vulgaris. Lineage (NCBI taxonomy): Eukaryota > Metazoa > Chordata > Amphibia > Caudata > Salamandridae > Lissotriton > Lissotriton vulgaris. The sequence goes on from NC_141690.1 coordinate 8,028,500, forward strand.
GCTTTGTCCTGCCTCCTACCGTAGCTACGGAGGAGGGGGCAACCTATTTGTAATTTGTAGTGGTATTTGTAGAGCGCAACGGTCGTTCCGAAAGGAGCATCTTTGCGCTGATTTCTTGGTAGGAGATCAACTACATAGTAAAGATCAAGATTAGATGGGGGCCATGGTGTAATCATCTGGAAGATTGAAGATCCAGGTTTTTAGTAGCTTCCTGAACTGGATTTCTTGGGTTTGGGACCTAAGAATTTTGGGCATAGAGTTCCAGGCTTTAGAGGCCAGGTAGTTTAAGGTTTTGCCACCTTTGGTTTTGAGATTAAACCTAGCTAGTATTATTTGATTGTCATTGGAGGATCGCAGGGTTCTGTTAGGGTTGTAGTGGGGAAAACGCCTGATGAGATATTTAGGGCCTGTGTTATTGAATGCCTGGAATGCAACAAAAAGAATCTTAAAAAATATTCTTTTATGCAGAGGGAGCCAGTGGAGAGTTTTTAAGGCAGCTGATATTGAGGATTTTCTGGGTAGTTTTAAAACTAATCTGGCTGCCGAGTGGAGTACACTTTGGAGTTTTTTAAGTGTAGATTTTTTTGCTCCTGCCAGAAGACCGTTGCAGTAGTCTAGACGGGCGAGAATTAGAGCCACTGCTACAGCTTTTCTTGAGTCCGTGGGTAGGAAGTCGAAGAATTTTTTAAGAGATTTTATGATGCCGAAGCAGCGGCCAGCCACAGTCCTGACGTGTTGGTCGAAGGATAATTCGGTGTCGAACAGAACTCCAAGATTCTTTGCTGTCGCTACGGTCTGGGGGGGGAGCAGCGGAGTCTTCAGGCCACCATAGGCTGGGGCACAAGTTAGCCTTTTTTCCCATAGGGAGGATTTCTGTCTTGCTGGAATTGCATTTTAGGTTGTTTTTATCCATCCAATGGAAAACGGCCTTCAGACAGTTTTTAAGGTTTTGTTCAGCCTTAGTGGAATGTTCCTCTAGAGGTACAATGAGTTGAGTGTCATCGGCATACGATGTTACAAGTATGCCGAATGACTCAATCAGTGATATAAGTGGGATCAGGTATACATTAAAGAGTAGAGGACTCAAGATGGAGCCCTGAGGAACTCCCGATGGGACCCTCTTCTCTTTAGAGAGGAAAGGACCCAGGGCAATCGTTTGGGATCTGTCGGTTAAGAAGGAAGTGATCCACGCAAGAACCACATCTGAGATACCGATATCTTTCAGTCTGCTTAGCAGTATGGAATGCGAAATAGTATCGAACGCTGCTGTGAGGTCCAGAAGAATCAGAACCGCGTTCTTCTTCTGATCCTGCAGCAGCTTTATAGAGTCTGTTAATTCAATAAGTGCAGTTTCCGTAGAGTGATGGGGACCTGACTGTTGGGGATGGAGTACGTTGTATGCTTCAAGATGACTTTTAAGTTCTCTATAGACCATTTGTTCGGTAATTTTTCCTAGAACAGGGAGGAGTGATATCGGGCGTAGATTGGTGAGGTCAGATGGGGATTTATTAGGTTTTTTCATCAGGGGTTTTACTATTCCCTGTTTCCATTCTCGTGGAACGATCCCAGTGCTGAGGGAAGAGTTAACAATCTTGTTTATGATTGGATTCACCACATCAATTAGTTGATGGAGAATTCTGGGGGGGCATGGGTCTGAAGGCGATCCTGATTTGCATGCTAGTATTACTTCTCTTGTTTGGTCTAAACTGACCGGTGTAAAACTGTTAAGACTTCCGACTGGGTTTAGTCTCTGAACAGACATGGTTGAAGTCTGGGCCACTTGAGGTGTAGGAAAGTTTTTTTGAATTGCGTCAATTTTCTCCTCAAAAAAGTCGGCTATTTGGTTGCAAAACTCTTGAGATGGGGAAATTTCAGGTTGTAACGCTCTGGGTTGGGTGAAAGTCTTCACTATCGAAAACAATGTTTTTTGTTTCTGTTTGGCATCAGTGATGGCATTAGTATAAAAGACTTTCTTGGCGGTTTTAATGTTGGAGTGATATATTTTCCTCAGCTGAATATAAGAGAGTCTATGTGCCGTGTCGTACGTTATACGCCACTTGCTTTCGGCTTTTCTACATGGTAGATGGGCTTTGGCTAATTCTGTAGTGAACCAGGGGGCATTTGTCTTAAGTTTTTTTCTCTATTCTTCGGGGACGTTTGGGAGGCTCGCGTGCTTTGATCTCCTGCTGTATCCAGCTCTGGAAGAGTTTAGAGTCATGTTCAGCGTCGCCGGTAAGATTAAGGATCTGTGTTTGGGTGATAGGCTTAAGCTTGAAATTTTCCTCTATCTTTTTCCAATTGACGTAGTTATCCGAGTGTAACTAGGTTTACTTGCATTCTGGGGACGGGAGGTTTTGATACAGAACGGGATCAGACTATGATCGGTCCATATTTGTGGGACAGGAGGTAGGGTTGTTAGAAGGGAAAGGTTCGTACATACCCCATCTAGTATGTGACCAGCTTGATGTGTGGGCTGTGTAACCCTTTGTTAAAGGTTGAACATTTCTAGGGTCTGTTGAAAGTTAATAGCCTGTAAGTCAGTTTTGGAATCGAGGTGTAGATTAAAATCACCCAAGAGAGTGAAGTGTGGGTATCTAATGAGAAGTTGGCCCAAAGAGTCACTAAGAGTGTCAAGGAATCTGGTAGCATTACCAGGGGGGCGGTAGATCAGTCCTCCAGAGAAGGAGGAGGTTTCATTCAGTTTGATTGAGAAGCCAAGGCCTTCTATATCTTTTAGGGCGTCTAAGTTGAATGTGTGGCAGTTAAAACCGTTTCTTAGCACCACGGCAACTCCTCCACCTCTCCCCTTCAGTCTGTCCTGCCTGAAGATGGTATAGCCCTGGGGAAGGGCGATGGCTAGATCAGGGTTACTATTATCAGTTAACCAGGTTTCGGATATAAGGAGGCAATCGAGGTCTAACTCTAGGATAAGGTCTTTTATATCTTGGCTGTGGCTACACATGGAGGGAGCGTTGATCATCCCTCCTTTAAAGTGCGACATATTATCTACTGAGTTGGTATCATGAATTAGTGTCCTGGCTGGGTCTCTGGAAGAAGACTACCTACAGAGTTTACAGCTGAAGGGTCCATTGATGTTCTTCATATCTATCTTACAAGTGCAGCTGTTTTTCCTGCGTAGACTGTGTAGGACGTCGGGTTGGTACCTTACTGACGGGGGTGCTAGACCAGAGTTTCCTGCGCCCGTCGCGAACTTGGCGCGGACGGGCGCAGACGAGCTTGCCTTAGGCGCTCCCGCTGCGCTCGTCCGCTGCGCTTCCTGTACATGCACATATCTACCTAAGGGGGGGTGTGGCCTCGAGGGGGCGTGGTCAGCGAGCACGCCGGCGATGGCGGCCGCTAAGGTAAACAGTGAGCGCTACAGCGTTCAAATCGGCTGTGCGCTGACACGAGCAATGGGCTTCTACCCCAAATGAGGATTGAGGGAGGTAGGCTTTGTTCAAGTTTCCTTTAAAAATACACAGAAGTATAAGTCACAAAACAATTTAAGAACAGTGAGCAAGTAAAAGAAATCGTACCGCCAGCTTCCGGCTTCCGCCTCAGGAGTGGGTTTAGAAAGTGAGGAAGGCGCTAGTTTTCAGCGTCTTATAGGCTGGGCGGGGGGTGTGGCCTCGAGGGGGCGTGGTCACGCCTACAGTGTGGTGTTGATGAGGGTGGCCAAGGCCCTGGGCCTTGAGCTCCCTGTAGGAAGGTGGATATCTGACTATGGTTGCCCCCAACTTTTTGCCTGGTGTTTTGCTGGTTTTTCGACTTAGTTGACCTGGGGCCCTGCTATTCAAAACCCCAGGCCCACTGATCTCTCTGTAAAATGGATTCCATGTACTCTAGGTACATATCTAATTAGATACTGAGTCACCTTATCAGCCCCTGTACAGTGTACCTTAGGTACCCAGGGCATAGGTGTACCCAGGGCCTACCAGGGGCTGCAGCATGTATTATGCCACCCCTGGCTGGCCATCCAAATCTGACAACTGGCTGATCAATCAGCTGGGGCAAGGTGGTGTAATCACCCTTTGCTTTAGATATAGTATTCCTATATCTAACCCTAAAATGGACACATATCCTCCTATCAGTCACTCCTATTGCAGGCCTTATCAATCCTGAAGGCAGAGTGCTTGGAATTATGTGAGATGGTGCTCTAGCATGAGCTGAGCCTGTCTGCAGCTTTCAGAACCAAGTCCTTTTGCTGTTTCCATGATAACGCCATACCGTATACTCTTAAGTGCATTATAATCCTCGCGGTTATTGCTAACTTTAGTATAGCAGTATCAAAACATGTAGAGTAAGGTGTCATACGAATTGGAATACTACCCCCTTGCCAATTCTGGCGACGGGGGTAGCATTCCACCCTTCTAGAGGGACACGACATGTATGTAACTGTGAACCCCGGTTAAAGTTAACTCGAGCCTCAGCATCACAAACTGGATCCTGCCACCACAGACACAAGTCTGACCTCCTGCTGCTGGGAGTCCTTCCAGCGAGGGAGGCTTGGACAAATGGTTTCCTGCCTTGGGAGGTGATAGCACCACCCCAGACAGGATTTTGTGTATTAGGTAGGACAGGGCTGAAAGGAATGAGACATGCCTGGGGCACACAAGGTGTCCCTGTGCATACACCGGTCTAAACCAGTTCCTGGGGCACTCCAGCCCCAGAGCTGGTGGAAGACCGGACAAAGGATAGGGGGTGTAACCACCCCCCTTCCTGGTTCCACCCAGAGGAGGGACCTAGTCGTAGTACATCCCCCTTTAGCCGGATAAAGGTAGGAGCTGGTCCCATTCCAAATTAGATTATCCTGATCAACTTTACAAGAAGAAACTCTGGACTTCGACGTTCAACTCCACAGAAGACTGAAGAAATCTCCCTGGTGGGCTAGGAGTGTCCACCCTGCACAAGCAGGCACCATCAGCGTACAGCTGCTTCCCTTTGTTGTCTTCCTGCAAGGATCCAGACTTCAGAGCCCGACGAGACCCGGATTCCCAGATTCCCAGACCTCTCCGACCTCTACCTACATCTGCAGCACAGCTGAGATCCGTGTGTGCGACGAGACACGTGGGACCGGCCATCTTGAAAGAAGCAGCACTTCGCTCCAGCACGACTTCAGAGGCATCCTCGACCAAGTGCTTTGGGGACTGAGAAGCCCCGACCCCGAGTAGCTCCTGCATCGAAGACCAGCCCTCCAGCATCCACGAGATCTGCGTGGGGCCCTTCTGCCTGGTTGCTGCTCGACGCGTTGTCTGGTCACTTGCTGGCTGGCTAGTGGCCTCTTAGACGACGAACTCCGACAACTTCACTGCTGGTCTGGTTGCTCCAGACTGGCCCTTGCTCCCTTCCAAAAGAGGAGCACCCTGGACCCTCCTGGTCCACTCCAGACGCCGCTTCCACTCACCGCGTGGGTTGCCTTTGTCAAGGCCTGTTGAACCCGAATCCGGAGAAGACACCGCCGACAGCGAGAGCCTGCGTGGGACAGCTCGTGCCTCCATCCTGGTCGTCGAAGACACCACCTGGTCCACGTGGCTGCAGAGACAAGCGTCCACCCTCACCTGATCGCGACGACGACATCTGGTTCCACTCCTGGTTCCACTCCAGTCACTGGCTAGTAACTTTGAACATTGTCCCCTCTGCTTTCAGGTTCTCCTCTTCACTGATCCACCCTTGGATCACACCGGACATCTCCCTCCTGACCGCCTGCAACATCTTTTCTTCCAGGCTCCATAGACTTCAACGCCGGAACCCGACACGACTTGGCACCTATCCACCCGCAGCCCGTGGGTCAGGTAACACGAGCATTTCGGTGCTCAAGGGTAGCTTGTCTCTCCTAGTGTCCAGTTCCACAGTCGTTTTAGTTCTACCTAGTCAGGGAAGTCCGTACTCAACTTTTTCTTAAACTGTACTGTCCATAGACGTTTGTACGCATCTCGCGTGTGAGTTCACACTCTGCACACGCACTCTGTGGGCCTCCTATTTCTTACCTCAAGTTAGTATAGCGTGGTCCCAGCGATCCTACAGCCTCTGGACAGTTCCATTCCTATTATTTACTTTCACATTCCACTTACTTAGTATATGGTTTGTCGTGCCCCTAGGGCACCATTGTAAATCGTGCAACTTAAACGTATTTTTCCTAAGAGATTGTCATGTGCTTAGCCCTCTGACGTCATAAAGAGTTCAGAGGTGTATGTTAGTTAATAAATACTTGTTTATTTTCATAACAACCTGTGTGGTGTCCTTTAACTTGGTATTCAAGGGGTTGTATGGGGTAAAACAGCTGGCTTCACATGCCAAAAGAGTATAGCCTAAAGACTGCTTTGTCCATGTTACCATTAGGATAGCTGGTCTATAAGGTTGACTTACAACCAATCACCATAAGGGTTGTTTGGACTGATACAAGGTGATCACTAGAACTATTGAGCATCATATATCAGGCCAACTTCTCACACCACTGTTAACTGTACTAGGGGGTGCAGATGCCTTAGGGGCTACAGTGGTAGGGGCTATACCTTTCTTGGTGCACTCACTGAACCAGTGAGAGGCAGATTTACAATTACACCAAGGTTTCTTTGGACCTTCTTTCTTCTTCTTAGAGTTTTGGGACCGCCCTTCATTAGCTTTTTGGGGGCCTGTGGAAGACTTATGGTCTTTTGGTTTCTGATCCCCACCTTTTTGGTCTACCTTTTTCTGATCACCATCTCGGACCTGGTTTTTCTGCTTAACCCTGGTTCTGACCCATTTGTCTGCCTTCTTTCCCAATTCTTCGGGAGAGGTCAGATCTGAGTCAATCAGGTGTTGGTGCAACAGCTGATTCTGACAATTGTTAAGTATTTGCTCTCTCATGATCCAATTATACATTCATGTATAGTCCTTAACTTTACTTCCCAATAACCAGCTTATCTCTACCTTTTTCTGAAAAGAGAGCCACAAGATTGCTGCCCACTGACTTTGGGGTACCTGCTGTACTTTGCAGGCCCTCTCCAAAGCAGTTATCCATTTGTGGATGACATCCCCAACTTTGTAGGGGGGCACAATCTTACTCAGGTTTCTATTGTCATAGGACCTGTCTTTATCCTTAGGGATACTGCTGCAACTAGTGGGTTCTGACCCACTCAACTTCTGCTCTCTAGCAAAAGCAAGTATTTCTTTAGCTAGGGCACGTTCTTCTCTCTCTATTCTGAGAATGACTTCCCTCATCCTAGCCTAGTGTTCTCTTCTCTGAGGGGAAGTCATTCCCCTCTGGGAACCCCTTGAGGCATTGGAGTGGAGAGATTCCCCTGAGTGGGGTCTTTCCCTCCTGTAACTCTGGTTAAGTCCACTTGTCTGCCTGAATGGGGCTGCCCCATTCTCAGCCCCAAATAGGCTTAGGTTAGCCTGGATAAGTCTCCTAAATTGGGCCTGGCTGTCTACCTCTTCTTCAGAATCTTCCTCATCCTCATCTTCTATGACTGGAGGGTCAGTGGCATCTTCTCCTGAGGGCAGGACCTCATCTGCATTGCCCGAGGGGCCTGGATTAGAGGCCTTGAAAACATCACTTTCTAGGAGTTCTATCAGGTGCTGAAGGGTAGGGTTGGAACCCTGTTCCAACCTCCTCGTGGTACACACGTGTCTCAGCTCATGGAAGTTGAGTGCATCATATCTAGAAGCTGCCCTTGGAGGGTCAGTTCCCACAGGGAGAGTCACATTAGGCTCTCCTGTGGTAGACATGATCTAGTGAGGTGTGGTGTGTGCACCTACCTTCACTAAGTGTTTCCTACTAAACCTCTCTAGGAGTTGTAGTCAGTGCTAAGCCCTTTGGTCTACAACAACTAAGTTCAGTAGAACATAAGTATTATACGTCTTGTTATATGTACCTATAGGTACCTACTGTGATTTTTCAAATGATATCTCAAAGATTACAATTGGTAAAACAACAACAAGCTCTTATCCCAACCGCTGCACACCAATGTGAGAAGTTGGCCTGATATGTGATGTCCACTATTCTAGTGGGCACCCTGTATCAGTCCAAACAACCCTTATGGGGATGGTTGTAAAGTCAACCTTATAGACCAGCTATCCTAGTGGTAGCATGGACAAAGCAGTCTTAGGCTAAACTCAAGAGGGCATGTGAAGCCAGCGGTTTTACCATATGTAACCCCTTTAATACCAAATGAAAGGACACCACACAGGTTATATATAAAATGTCTATTTAATTCTAACACAACTCCTCTGAACTCTTTGAGGTCAGAGGCACAAGCACATAACAAGATACTCAATTGTCATACAATAAGTTGCACAATATACAGTAGCACCCTAGGGGCACGTCAAACAATACACTAAAATAGTGGTATAAGAACCACGTCACGAACTAAGGATAGGCCTAGGGAATCGCTGGGGCTACACTGTACTACCAATGGATAGGAAGTAGGAGGCCCACGGGAGGCGTGTACAGTGTCTTTACTCACACGCAGGTTACCATAGAGTTAGAATGGGAACAAAAGAATTGGATACTAGATCTTTTAGGGCACTTCTGGATGGACTAGGCGAAAGCTACTTGAAACTTAGACACTAGGAGAGTCTATACCCACAGGAGCACCGGAGTACTCTCGTTACGCTGTACTTCCAAGAGATAGGCAGCAGGAGGCCCACTGGATGCGTGTGCAGTGTCTAAACACACAAGCAGGTTACCATAGAGTTAAAATGGTAACGAAAGAATTGGAAACTAGTTATTTTAGGGCACTACCGACTGGACTTGATGAAAGCTACTTGAAACCTAGACACTAGGATAGTCAATACCCACAGGAGCACTGGAGTACTCGTGTTACCTCACCCACAGGAAGAGGGTGCATAGGTGTCAAAGTGTGTCGGTTTTCGTCGCTGAATCCTATGGAGCCTTGAAGAAAGATGCTGCAGGCGACCAGGAGAGAAGTGTCCGGTTGGATCCAAGGGCGGATCAAGGATGAAGAGTACCTGAAAGCAGAGAGGACAGAGTCTGGGTCACTAGCCAGTGACCAGGACGGAACCAGGAAGGAACCAGGCGATGTCGCGAAGCTATCAGGTGATGTCGTGAAGCTTGTCCTCAGCAGCCACGTGGACCAGGAGGTGTCGACGGCGACCAGGAGTCAGGCACGGACAGTCCCACGAAGGCTCTCGCTGTCGGCGGTGTCGGCTGCCGGATTGGAGTCAACAAGCCTTGGCAAAGGCAACCCACGCAGGAATCGAAGTTGGCTTCTTAATCAGACCAGCAAGGTCTGAGGGGCTTCTTCTTTTCAGGGAAGCAAGGGCCAGTATGGAGCAACCTGACCAGCGGTGTAGATTCAAAGTTTCGTCGCCAAGATGGCCACTAGCCAACGGACAAGTGACTGGACAGACGCGTCGAGCAGGAAAATACAGAAGGGCCCCACGCAGAACTCGTGGAGTGTGGAGGGCTGATCTTCGGTGCAGATGTTGCTCGGGGCTGGGGCTTCTCAATCCATAATGCACAGCTTTGAGGATGCCTCAGAAGCTGCACGGAAAGCAATTCGCTGACTTTTCAAGATGGCCGGTTCCACCTCTTGCGTCTCCTCCACGGGTCTCAGCTTTACTGGGGCTGTGGATCGGGCTGAAGGAAGTCTGGAAGTCCGGGTCTTGTCAGGCTCTGTGCTCGGACTCTGGCGGGACCGTCGACAAAGCAATCCGTTGAACGCTGGAAGGTGCCTGCTTGTGCAGAGTGCTCACTCCTTGACAACAAGGGAGATTCTTCAGTCTTCTATCTTCAGGTAGAATGTCGAAGGTCCAGAGTTTCGTTTCAAGTTTCAGTCAGGATAAATCTAAAGTCTTGGGACGCAGCTCCTACCTATATACTAAATCTAGGGGCTGGATTACCTGCTAGGTCCCTCCTATTGGTGTCAAAGACTCCCTCGCTGGAAGGACTCCCAGCAGCAGGAGGTCAGACTTGCGTCTGTGGCAGCAGCATCCATTTTGTGATGCTGATGCTCTGGTTAACTTTAACCGGGATTAGGAACAACATGTCTCCCTCTAGAAGGGTGGAATGCTACCCCTGTCGCCAGAACTGGCGAGGGGGTAGTATTCCAAAGCGTTTGACACCTTACACAACATGTTTTGATAAAGCCAAACCAGAGATAGCATTTAACCGCGAGGTTCATAATGCACTTAAGAGTATATGGTATGGCTATATCCTAGAACAGCTATAAGGACATCGTTCCGAAAACTGCAGACAGGCTCAGCTCATGCTAGAGCCTCATCTCACATAAAACCAAGCACTCTGCCTCCAGGATTGTTAAGGCCTGCCATAGGAGTGACTTATAGGTGTATGTGTCTAGATATAAGGTTAGATATAGGAATACTATACCTAAGCAAGGGGTGATTATATGACCTTGCCCCAGCTAAGTGATCAGCCAGTTGTCAATGTGAGTGGCTAGCCAGGGGTGGCATAATACATGCTGCAGCCCCTGGTAGGCCTTGGGTGCACCTATGCCCTGGGTACCCATAGTACACTATACAGGGGCTCATAAGTTGACCCAATATCCAATTGGAGATGTACCTAAAGTACATGGAGTCCATTTTACAGTGAGAGCAGATCGCCTCGGGCCCTGATTAGCAGGATCCCAGGCCAACTAAGTCGAAAACCAGCTAAACACTAGGCAAGAAAATCTGGGGTAACCATAGTCAGGTATCCACCTTTGTTCAGAGGCCACTAGCCAACGGGCAAGAGACCGGACAGACGCATCTGAAAGAGACACGTTAGTGATAGATTCCTTACCTTAGAATATCCCCAGGCGTCAGACTGGATCCGGAAAGTTTTGCGTAGCAGTACCCTTGCGCGTCGGTAGGCGTCGTCTGCGGCTCCGCGTCCGTCGTCGGCGTCGTGGGCGCTGTGATGACGTCGTCGGAGTACTTAGACGCCGCCTCCGCGTGCTGACGTCAGTTCTTCTTTTTTCCGCGCCAGCCAGCGCAGATCTGGAAAGAGCAGTTCCCTAGTCACTTTTTGACTTAACTTTTGTGATCTTTTGATCCAATTTCGAAGTCTTATCACGACTCCGACGGTGCCGTTCGGGATGCCCGGCTTCAAGCATTGCGACGAGTGCGACCGTACCATGTTGGTCACGGATCCCCACCGCTTGTGCCTGATGTGTTTGGTCGTCGACCATGACGACGAGGCCTGCTCCGACTGTCGGGCCCTGTCGAGGAAGGCCAGGCGGGAGCGGTCCCGCAGGCGACTCGAGATCCGCCAGTCGGCCCGCGCCGTGTGAGGTCCCGGTCCCACGGGAGGTCGAGGGACAGGTCGCGGGGACGGAGCCGTCACAGCTCCGGGAGTCGGCGCCACTCCTCTGGGTCCAAGTCGTCAGGTAAGAAACACAAGAAGTCGAAGAGACATCATCGCTCTTCTGACTCCCCCCGACGCTCGCGCGCCGCGGCCGGGGGTTCGGGTGACACCGCCCACGCGGCTCCTCGAGAGTCGCGGGCGCCGCGTTCGGCTCCATACCCCCCGGTCCCTGGGCTGAACGCGACGCCGGAGGAGATTGAGCGTTTCCTCATGGCCATGAGGTCCCTTTCTTCTCAGACGGGTTCCACGGCGCCTTCGGGCCCAGCGAACCCGTCTGGGGGCCCTAGTGGGTCGGGGGCTACGACCCCGACGCCGTCGGGTGCTTCGGCCTCGACGCCGCCGGCGCCTTCGGGTGCAGCGGTCCCGGCGTCATCCCCCCCCCCCCCCCCCCCCCCTGGCGTCGGTCCGTATCGTGTCCCCTCCGGCGTCGGCCTCGCCCGGCGCCGTCCCCGATGCCTCCTCTCAATCGGTTCCGACGTCGGGACGACGCCTATCGGTGCCGCTCTCGACGCCGTTCGGAGATTTTCATCTCTATGAACCGTCCTCATTAGCTTATGACCCTGAATCTCAGGAGATGGGGGAAGAGGAGTATTGGGAGGGGTCTGAGGACCCTCTGACAAGGGAGTGTCAGTCTACCTTGCACTGGACAGGAGATCTTGGGGAGGCCAGTGGCCTGGAGACCTCTCGAGAAACTGGATTCGTCTCTCCTCCTACCGTGGCTTCGGAGGAGGGTGCGACTTATGGTGTGGTGTTGATGAGGGCTGCCAAGGCCTTGGGCCTTGAGCTCCCCGTCACTGCCGTGAGGACTAACCTCCTCACTGAGGTCCTTAAGCCGCAGTCATGCTCCGCGGAGCCTCTGCTTCCGTTTAATGAGGCCTTGACGGACGTTCTTTTGGGCACTTGGTCCAGGCCCGCTACAGGTTCGCCTGTAGATAGGAACGTGGCCAGACGCCACCGCCCGGCTCCGGGCGACCCCAGTTTCCTGTCCACCCACCCCGAGAGTCTGGTTATCCAGGCCTCTAACTCCCAGACCGCATTCCCGACGGCTCTCCCCGATCGGGAATCCAAGAGGTACGAGGCCTATGGCAAGAAAGTGTTCTCGTCCCTTAGCCTGGGACTGCGGTCCTCCAACACCGCGTGCCTCTTGGGCCGTTACACCCACTCTCTGTGGGAAACGGTGGCGGAAGTGCTGGCAGAGTTCCCGTTGGAGGTAAGGGCCAAACTCGGCCAAGCCCTAGTGGAGGGCCGGGACGCAGTGAAGTATTCCATCAGGTGCGGACTGGATACTACTGACTCGCTGGGCAGAGCGATGGCTACGACGGTGGCGATACGACGCCACGCCTGGCTGAGATCCGCCAACTTCTCGGCAGACGTCCAAAATACACTCATGGACATGCCGTTTGATGGCCGTCGCCTCTTTGGCGACAAGGCAGACCACGCGCTTGAGCGCTTTCAGGACTCCAGGGCTTAGGCCAAGTCCTTGGGCCTCTCGGCCCCGCGCCAGCAAATGGGTGCCTTTCTCTCCTTTCGTGGCCAAGGAAGGGGCGTCCCCACACGTGCCGCCAGCCACTCGCCGCAAACTATCGTCCAGCGCGGCGGCGGCCGTGGAAACCCCGTGGAGGCGGTCGGGGGAACAAGCTGAGCCAGTCCACACCTGCCCCCGCAGGATCCGCCTCTAAACCCTCCTAGTCCGTGCTTTTCGGCCCATCTGACGCCAGTGGGAGGCAGGGTCCGCCATCACCTCTCTCACTGGCGCACTGTCACTTCGGACAGGTGGGTGCTGCAGATCGTCCGAAGGGGCTACTCCCTCCCCTTCGAGACGACCCCTCAAGCCATGCCACCGCAACACCACCGCGTTTCAGGGGATCATTTGCGGCTCCTGCAGGAGGAAGTTTCAGCCCTCTTGGCCAAGGGGGCCATCGAGCACGTTCCTGGGCCAGAAGTAGGTCGTGGTTGCTACTCCCACTACTTCCTGGTACCCAAGAAGGGCAAAGGGGGCCTACGCCCTATCTTTGATCTGAGGAACGTCAACGGCTTCCTCCGGACGGAGAAGTTCAAAATGCTGACACTGGCTCAGGTCTTGGCTGCTCTAGACCCAGGAGACTGGATGGTAGCGTTGGACTTGCAGGACGCATACTTCCACATCCCCGTCCTGCCGGCCCACCGGCGTTACCTGCGGTTCACGGTAGGCCTCGAGCACTTTCAGTTTACCGTGCTCCCCTTCGGCCTTACCAGCGCCCCATGGGTGTTCACGAAGGTGATGGCGGTGGTCGCAGCTCACCTGCGCAGGTTAGGGGTGTCAGTCTTCCCCTACCTCGACGACTGGTTGTTGAAGGCGGGCTCGCCCCAGACAGTCGTCAGCCACCTCCAGACTACGGCGGATCTCCTGCACCAGCTGGGATGTTCCATCAATGTGCCGAAGTCACACCTGTGCCCCTCTCAGAAGCTCCTTTTCATCGGAGAGGTTTTCGACTCTGCGCAGTTTCGGGTTTACCCGCCCGAACAGCGGGTCCGGGATATACAGGCTCTGATTCCGGTCTTCCGGCCGTTATCCCGGGTTTCGGTCAGGTTGACGCTGCGGCTTCTGGGGCTTATGGCCTCCTGCATCCTTCTGGTGCATCACGCACGGTGGCGGATGCGGGCTCTGCAGTGGGACCTGAAGTTTCAGTGGGCCCAGCACCGGGGTAACCTGTCCGACCATGTCCTGATCTCGGAGGGCACTGCGAGACAGCTGCAGTGGTGGCTCACGGACCGCGATTGGGTCAACGGCAGATCCCTCTCCCTTCCCCAACCGGAGCACGTAGTTGTGACGGACGCGTCCCTCCAGGGCTGGGGAGGCCACTTGGGAGAGGCGGAGACCAGAGGACTCTGGTCTCCGGCGGAGTCCCGGCTCCATATCAACCTGTTGGAGCTGCAGGCTGGCACTGAAAGCATTCCTCCCGTCTGTCCGAGGGAGTGCAGTGCAGGTGTTCACCGACAACACCACCGCCATGTGGTACTGCAACAAACAAGGCGGAGTGGGGTCGTGGACACTTTGCCAGGAGGCTCTGCGTCTCTGGCAATGGCTGGAACATCAGGGCGTGACTCTGGTGGTTCAACACCTGGCCAGTTCTCTGAACGCCAGGGCGGACGAACTCAGCCGTAGGTGCTCGATGGATCACGAATGGCGTCTGAACTCGGACGTGACGCAAGGCCTCTTTCTGCGATGGGGAAAGCCTTGGTTAGATCTATTCGCCACCGAAGAGAACGCGCAATGTCATCAGTTCTGCGCGTTGGAATTTCCAAGGCGGCACTCGCTCGGAGACGCTTTTCGTCGCAAGTGTAGCTGCGGTCTGTGGTACGCCTTTCCGCCTATACCTTTTCTGCCCAGAGTGCTGAAGATGATCAAGCGCGACCGGGCACAAGTCATCCTTGTGGCTCCGGACTGGGCTCGAAGGTACTGGTATCCCGAGTTACTCAGCATGTCAGTCAACCCCCCGATTCGTCTGCCTCTTCAGGAGGACCTTCTGTCGCAGCAGCAGGGGATGGTCCTCCACCCGAACCTGTCCAGTCTCCACCTCCATGCTTGGAGATTGAGCGGCGACAGTTGAGGCCATTTGACTTGCCTCCTGAAGTTTGCAACATCATTCTGGCAGCCAGGCGTCCCTCCACAAAAACGGTATACGGCTACAGGTGGAACAGATTTGTGGCATGGTGCACAGCAAAGGCTGTGGATCCCCTCAATGCCCCTCTCTCTAAAGTTTTTCTCTTCCTTCTTTCTCTTGCCCAGCAGGGCTCTGCTCTGGGCACTATCAAGGGCTATCTTTCGGCTCTTTCAGCCTTTCTGAGGCTGCCTGACCAACCTTCTTTGTTCAAGTCCCCTATTGTTAACAGATTCCTGAAAGGCATCACTCATACCTTTCCTCCTGTTCCTTTCGTGATGTCTCAGTGGGACTTGAACCTGGTTCTAACCTTTCTGATGTGCGCTCCCTTTGAGCCACTTCATAACTGTCCACTTCGCCTTCTTTCTTTGAAGACTGCCTTCCTGGTAGCCATCACCTCTGCCAGGAGAGTGAGTGAGCTCCAGGCCCTCTCTTGTAAGCCTCCTTTCCTTTCAGTCCATGCGGACAAGGTTGTTTTGAGGACTAGGCCCTCCTTCTTGCCAAAGGTGGTCACGGCCTTCCACATTGGGCAGTCCATCACATTGCCCACCTTCTTTCCGCCTCCGCACCCCTCGAGAGAGGAGGAGAGGCTCCACCGTCTGGACCCAAAACGTGCGCTCTCGTTCTATCTGGATCGCACACGCCAGTTCCGGGTGGATGATCAACTCTTTGTTGGGTACGCGGGCGCTAAGAAAGGGAAAGCGGTGCACAAGAGAACCATCTCTCGATGGATTATCATGTGCATTCAGGCGTGTTACTCCTTGGCTAAGAAGGAACCACCTGTTGGGTTGCGGGCTCATTCCACTCGAGCCACGGCCACTACAACTGCCTTGGGCCGAGGTGTGCCCTTGCAGGACATTTGCCGGGCAGCTACGTGGGCCTCGTTGCACACGTTTGCTAGGCACTACTGCCTGGACAGTCAAGTCCAGAGAGACGGCTACTTTGGCCGATCCGTTCTCCAGGACTTTCTGGTGTAAATATTGGTTCGCAGACCCACCACCACGGGGATGGTATTGCTGGGGTATCTATTCTAAGGTAAGGAATCTATCACTAACGTGTCTCTTTCAGATGCACAAGTTACTACTTGTGTAACGATACATCTGTAAGAGACATTAGTTATTGATAGATTCCTTACCGACCCACCCATCCTCCCCGTTCTGCGAACCGATATCTAGGGTTAAGGTCATCCCCTTTCAGGGCCCTAGTTTCTTGGCACCAGTGTCGGTTTTTGTCATGGCTCTGCGCTTCTGGCGCGGAAAAGCTGTGGCTAAGAACTGACGTCAGCAGGCGGAGGCGGCGTCTAAGTACTCCGACGACGTCATCACGGCGCCCACGACGCCGAAGACAAACGCGGAGCCGCAGACTGCGCCTACCGACGCGCAAGGGTACTGCTACGCAAAATTTTCCGGATCCATGCGAGATGGCGGCGTCAGCCGCTCTCCTGGCTGGGACGAGTAGCAGCGGTAAAAATGACCCTGCTCCCCAAGATCCTATACCTCTTTCAGACCATCCCAGTTACGCCCCCGATCGGAGTGCTTAAACAACTGCAGGACTCCATTACACACTTTGTGTGGGCGGGTAAACGTCCTCGCCTCCGCAGAGACCTCAACACACGAACCACAGCGGAAGGCGGTCTAGGGGTGCCTGACCTCCTTCGCTATTTTCAGGCGACGCAGCTTCGCTACCTCTTGGAATGGAACAGACCCGAATCTGAAAAACGGTGGCTGTTTCAGGATCGCGCCATGGGCCAGATGTCCCTATGGAAGATCCCGTTCCTGAGCCGCAAGGACAGGTCCCCCCCCATCAGGAGAACTGTGATGCAGGTTTGGGACAAGGTAGCGGTGCCAAAAGGCCTCACCACATTCCCGTCCCCGATGTCCCCCCTTTTTGAAAATACAGCGTTCCCTCCGGGTATGGCCCCTCGGTCATTCCCGCAGTGGCACGACTCGGAATGCAAAGCGGCTGGCGACCTCTTCAACCCCGAGGGTTTTATGGCAATCGGCACTCTGCAGGACTATTATACGCTCCCACAGATACAACGCTTCCAATACTTCCAGATTAGACATTGGCTTTTAGAGAAAGACGTGCAACCTCATGTAGGCAGACCCCTGACAGTCTATGAGCGCTGGCTTCACACGAAACGTAACAACAGACACGCAATCACAGATCTATACACGATGCTCGGCCCCCCTCCCCCTGCTGCTCGGTCGGCGGGACAGAACAGATGGGAACACGAACTAGGGCGCACCCTCACAGACAGAGAGTGGCAGGACATCTATTTCAGGGCACACCACACCGCCCGCAATGTAGCCAGTAAGGAAGCAGCGGTGAAAATAGCGTACTACTGGCACCTCACGCCGGCCAGGCTGCATCCGGGCAACCCACGCAGAGACCCCGGATGCTGGAGGGGATGCGGGCAAAGAGGGACACTCACTCACATCTTATGGGATTGTCCAGAGGTTCAGGGGTACTGGGAGGAAGTGCTCCACAGCTTTGACAAACACTTCAACACAGAAATTCCCCGATTCATGGCCTACACACTCCTCGGCCTCCCCAACGCCATCACGTTCCCTCTGAAATCGGTCAGAGGCAAGCAGATGGGGCTGGCGATGGGAGCGGCCACCCAACACATCCTGTCACTCTGGGGCACCTCCAGGAAACCCACACACACGGGATGGCTTCATCGCTTATGGTATGTTATGGGAATGGAGAAAATACAGGCCTCATTCACCCAAAACACAGGACACATTTCTGGACATCTGGCAGCCCTTCGTCTCCCTCCTGTCGGTGGAGTTCCACGAAATCACCTGCCCGAAATATCTTAGGGTACTTAGACTTCCGAGGAATTTCCAGGGGGAACCTTGCTCACCTACCTAGGCGCTGCGGTCGCGCCAAACACGACAAACTGATGCCATCGCACTTACCACGCCGGAGAGGGGGAATTGCGGGTGGGTCTGGGGAGGGCGGGGGGGGGGGGTTGGGAGTTGGATGTTTGGAAGACTGGATAATCACTCGCTTCCGTATGCAGGGCCTATTCGGCGCGGCAGGGCACCCACCATGTAGCCATCGGGGACCCTGCCGATGGGAGGAGAGGGGCAGCGGTTCATGGCAAGGCGACCGCATGCTCGCCCGAGATGTTGATGTATCCTATGTCTACTGTGTTAAATTTTCAATAAAAGATTTAAACCAAAAATATCAACAAGTCATCCGCATAAAGGGAGATAAACTGCATGTCCCCGCGGAGGTATGAACCTGGATAATGCCTCCCCAACTGGGCATGAAAGAATGAATGGAGTCTTGTAACGCGCCTAAAAGAATATTACAGCTTGTAGTTTATTCAAATGCAAGAGTACGGGTAGGCCTCTACAAAGAGCCAAGTTTTTAATGCTTTACGGAAAGCAAGATGGAGGATTGTCTTGTCAGTTCATGGGGAAGAGTGTTCCACAGCCTAGAGGCCAAGGAGGAGAAGGCCCTCCCTCCCCACCTGACTTTGAGGAACCGAGGGACAGACAAAAGATTTTTATTATATGAGCGGAGGGCTCTACTAGGAGACTAGGGGTGTAGGAGGGACCTAATGCCTTCTGAGCCTGATCCATACAGGCCCCCATGGGCAAGACAAAGGATCTTAAACGAAATCCTGGACTGGATGGGTAGCCAATGCAGGTTCTTCCTGGCCAAGGAGGCTGAAGAGAGTCTGGGAAGGTTAAGAACCAGCCTGGCCGCCACATTTTGCACTATCTGTAAGCGCTGAATGAGATTCTTATTGATACCTGAGTAAAGCGCATTACAGTAATCTAGTCTGGAAGAGACTAGAGCCACTGTGACCTGCTTCCGGGCTTCTGGAGAGAGGTAGTGTGCAACCTTTCTCAGGATCCTGATTACACCACAGCAGGTGGAAACAGTCCTACTGACCTGACGGTCGAAGGAGAGTGTAGTGTCTATCAGCACACCCAGATTCCTGGCAGATTGAGAGGGCAGGAGAGACACTCCGAGACCAGATGTCCTGCTTACCCCCGAAGATCAGGACCTCTGTTTTCTCTCCTTTTAACTTCAGGGAGTTCTGAATCATCCACTGAGAAACTGCATCCATACAGTTCCTGAAGTTAAGAGCGGAGCTACTCACCGATTGAGAGAGGGAGACCATAATTTGTGTGTCGTCCGCGTATGACAACACCTCTAACCAAAAGATCTTACTAACCTGGCAAGTGTGGCCCCATAGATGTTAAAAAGTGTGGGGCTTGAGGACAAACCCTGGGGGACCCCACACTACACAGGTTTGGAGGGGGAAAGGAATTCGCCCAACTTCACCCTCTGTTCTCTTTGATTAAGGAAAGAGGTCAGAGCTGGGCCCTCAACTCCCATCTACCTGAGGCGCACGACCAAGTCAGACGGGAACAGGGTATTGAAGGCTGCTGTCAGGTCGAGCAGGACCAGAAGGGTGGTCTGGCCCGTGTCGACCTTCAAACGGATGTTGTTGATGACCACCGTAAGAGCAGACTCGGTACTGTGAGCTCTTCTGAAGCCGTGTTGAGATGAGTCCAGCAGGCTAGAGTCATCCAAGAAGGCACTTAAGTGATGGTTAAGATGTGCCTCAAGCATTTTTGCTGGTGCAGTTAACAGAGATATTGGGCGAACATTTTTCAAAACCCCAGGGTCCAGGGTGGCCTTTTTCAAAAGCGTTTTGACAACCGCCATTTTTCCAAGAAAGAGGAAAAATTCCTTCAGTAATGGCTAGGTTCATCGCCTCTAGAAGGTGAGGCAACACCACCTCCCTACAATCCTTGAGGATCTTGAGAGGGCAGGGATCCAGAGGGGATCCAGATTTAGTTTTATCAAGGAGGCGGTTGAGCCGTTCAGAGGTGAGAAGAGGAAAGTTAAGGAAACTGGGGCGGAGTTCATTCACCTGGCATTCAGGAGTGGGAGAAGCAGAGAGAGACTGAACACCCAAATCACGGTTGAGTGATTCAAGAGCTGTATAGATTTCTACTATTTTAGTGTGGAAGAAAGTAGAGATCTTATCACACAGTTCCTGAGATCCCACTATGGGGTCCGGCATCTGAAGGGTGGAAAGGGAATCTGCAATCTTAAAGATGTCCCTAGGAGAGTTGAGGGAGGCATCAGGTTAACAAAATGAGCCTTCTTTTCCTCAATTACTGCCAGTTTATACTCTTTGAGGAGACGTTTATGTATTTCTTTCTCCTTGGGATCGAGATGAGTCCGCCAGAGCCTCTCCTGTTTCCTACAGCCCTGTCTTAGCAGCCTGAGCGAGTTGGAAAACCAGGGTGCCGAGGGTCTCTTTCTGGCAGAGTAGTGCTGTTTGGCTGGGGCCCAGAATATCCACTGCTCCCGAAATGGAATTGGAAAGTTCAAGGGCAGCGGAGTTTGTGTCCCTCAAAGTGAGAGGCTTCAGACTAGTCATGAAAGGAGCAAGTGTCTCATTATTGATCTTCCTATAGTTCCTTCTTAATTCCCACTTCTTAGAGTCGAAGGGGGGGGGGGGGGGGGGGGGGCATATGGTCTGACAATGCGAGAGGGATAGGAGAGCCTGTCTTTAGTCTGGGGTCATTGGAAAAAACTCCGTCCAGCATATGGCCGGCTAAATGGGTGGGGCTGTCCACAAGTTGCAGCAGGCCACAGGAGGCTAATGAATCCGCCAAGGAAGAAGTATCACTGGAGTTCGTATTTTCCAGATGGAAATTTAAGTCGCCCAACAGGGTGATGTTGGGTCTGTCGATAAAAGATTCTAAGATCTTCAACAGATCGTGGCAGAAAGCAGGCCTGGGGCCTATAGAACAAAAGGCCAGAGAAGGAAACTTTGGGAGTGTAATCAAGAGAGAAATACATGGCCTGAAAGGAGTCTGATGAGGTTGAAAGGAATCTGGTACGACAGATGGAGGAGCTCTTATGTAGTATACCCAGGAGAGTGGGAGGCCAGAGGCTCAACTGGCAGGGCAAACAACAACGGAGAGAGCGGATATCCCTGTAGTGTGCCGCCCCACCTGGCAGGCTGATGAGCACATCACACCCGTCCCTACCCAAGCCGTCTCTGACTTATAGAGGAGTGCCGTCCACCCTACAATGGTGTGCCCTAGTCTGAATTGGTGTAGGATCTGATACAAATACGGCCACTCTAGGCTGTCAAACGCCTTCTCAATGTCAACTGAAAGACCTGGCGCAGCAGGGGTCTCACTATGGTCCTCTCCCAAAATCCGCAGTAGGCGTGGTAAATTGGTCGCAGTATTGCGCTTTGGGATAAAGCCCACCTGGTCAGAATGGACCAGTTGCATCATATAAGAAAGAAGCCGGGTCACCAGAATCCTACTCAAAATCTTGTAGTCAGTTGTTAACATTGATAGTGGGCAGTAGGCTGACCTAGACAATGAGTCCTTAGCCGGTTTAAGCAACGGGATAATGATCGCCTCGCGAGTGGAATCTGGCAGTCTCGCTAAATCTAAGTCTTCCCGATAGACCGCCAGCAATTTGGGGGCCAGGATATCAACATATGTCTAGTAAAATTCAATCGGTAGACCATCTCTGCCTGGGGTTTTCTTACGCGCCCTATGTTTCATTGCACTTTGTATTTCCCCTCACTGTGATCTCCTGTACCAACATGTCTCCCTGGTCGCCCTCAAGGCGCGGTAGTCAAATCTCGGCCAAGAAATCATCCAATACATCACCCACACCCCGCAGCTTACTCTCGTATAGGTCCGTATAGAATGCCAAGAGCATCTCGTTAATCCCTTGTTGGGTATATTCGGTTACACCCGCTGGGGTGGTCAAAGCCAGGATGGGCGTACCCCTCAGGGCCGAGTTGGCCAGCCATGCCAAGAGGGAACCTACCTTATCTCTCTCGGCGTGTACCCGCACCAAATACTCCCTGTGGTCAAAGCAGCGCAACCTTTCTACCTGTGTCGCCACTTCCTCTCTCGCAGCTAAGACTTCGGACTGTGCTCCCGGGTCCTCAGGGTGGGCCCTCTCTGCTCGACGCAGCCGCCGTTCTTCCCTCTCTATATCTTACAAAAGTGTCCCCTGCAATCCTGCTGTTTTAGCAATACATAAGCCCCACACCACCACCTTTAAGGCATCCCACTCCAGGGCCAGGGTCGACGCCGTCCCTTCATTTTCGAGGAAATAATGCTCTATACCCTCCTGTACCTCTATGCGAAACACTGGGTCTTCCAAAGCCTCAGGGGGTAATCGCCAGGTAGGGATTGCAGGCTGTCCCCGAGACCACCTCAGCGCCAAGAGTAGCAGATTATGATCCAATATTGTCTTCGTCGGGTACTCACTATGGCGGACCAAGGCATGGACGTCCAGGGAACACAACACCTCATCCAGCCGCACATGCAAGTCATGTAGAGCAGAATAAGAATAGTCCCGCTCGCCCATATGTTGTGCCCGCCATGTATCTATCAGCCCCCACTCGGCCTGCCAATCTCTCCAGAGTTTCGAGAGCTTATGTATGGGTGCCTGGGATAACGGTTGATATGACCTATCCATCTCAGTATCTGTGACTGAGTTGAATTCGCCCCCAAGATCACTGAACCGGTCAGGAATGACGCCAGTTTCCCTGATAACCGAGCAAAATATGCCATCTGTTCCACATTAGGGGCATACACACTGAACAATGTCACGTCTCCCCCATCCAACCCCCCCATAACCGCCACAAACCTCCCTTCAGGATCTACGATCTGCTGAGTCGGCTGGAAGGGAACCCCCACCCTCACCCAAATCAATGCACCCCTAGCAAAAGCAGAATACATTGTGTAAAAACGCTGCCCCCTCCACCGGCGCAGCAATGCCTGGCCTTCAACTTGGAGAAAAGCTACCTGTACCCCTCTACTCACTAAATAAGCATGCACCCTGTGGCGTCTCAACATTGTATGAATTCCCCGTACATTCCACGTAATACATTTGAACTCAGGTAAAGCCCCATATTGCGGATTATCTCTATTCCATAACTGCACTGCCTGCATTGGAACAGCGGTGGCTCTAACTATCCCAAAAACAGCTCTCAAATTTTCCCCACCTCCGCTCCCCTGAACAGGCTCTAAACAGCTAGTACCCATCCAAACTATCCACTAACAGTCCCTCTGGTAGCTACCAGGGAGTCACTCAAGGAGTGAAACTAGGGGGGGAGCTCTAGCGCCAAGAAGATCTGGCCCGCAGCTTCACTGCATCCAAACGCCAAACCCAACTATAACAAAAAAAATGGAATTCCAGTCACCCTCAAAAGGGCCCCCAGACAGGTGGCCAACTGCACAGTGTGAATGTCATCTTGCCCAAGCCCACTGAACCACCGAGTCTCACCCAATCACCCCCGTCCAAAGGCTACAGGACCATTCGACCCCTCTTACTAGACACTTGAGACTGTGCATAAGTTCAGGCATCAGTGATCTTGTCCGCCGTCCCTAGAGTGACATGTGGCAGAGTGACACTCCCCGCATCTTTCGTCAGAATCCGTCCCTGCTGACCCCTTTTCCGAGTCGGTCACTCCCAGCAGTGTTGTGCCGCTCGCCTGTGAGATCTCTCACTGCCTGCTGGGCGGCCGACCTCTCTTTCTCCGTCTGTGTCGTGGAAGGCTTTTGTGTCCCAGGACGCAGTCTTCTTGTTTGCCTAGTACGGCGTGGTCGCGGTGCCTCCGCTGTCTGCCCTCCAGTGCCTCCTGCTCCATCCGTTCCTGCCAGGTAGGTCTCCAACCAGCTCCATGCCTCATCAGGGTCATTATGGAAGAATGTTTTGCAATCCAATGTCACTCGCAAGCGCGCAGGGAACATCAGGGAATATGGAATGCTTTCATCTCGGAGGGCCTTCTTGACCACCAGAATTTTGGCTCGATGGCGTTGTACATAAAAAGTATAATCTGGGAACAGTGACACATTAATGTTGTCCACTCTGTAAGTGCCTGCGGTGTGTGCTTTATGAAGCAGTAGATCCCTGTCTTTATAATGGAGCAGGCGGGCCACCACAGGCCTGGGTGGTTTCCCAGGTGCCAACAGACGGGCAGGCACCCTGTGCGCCGTCTCCAGGGTATAGAATGGCGTCGGGCCCTCCGGAGCAACCTCAGTGCGCAGCCATTGTTCCAGGTAGTCGATCATGCTGTCTCCTAACAGTCCTTTTGGAAGGTCCACTATCCTTATGTTGTTCCGTCTATTACGCCTTTGGCATCTTCGACCCTCTTTTCCAGCACATGCGAGTGACTTCTCCCATCTGAACATTCATTGCGTTCTGAGCTGGTTCTAAGACCTCCAAGGTAGCCTCAGCTTGCTTCATTCGGTCGGCCAGCTTCACATGATCTACCCGTATGAGTCCCAGTCCCAGCGACACGTGGGCAATGTCTTGTTGGAGGTCCTGCTTTGTGTCCGTGATAGCTCAGAGGATCCGATCAACCTGCTGCTGCATCAGCCCCCCCCCCGGGCACGGTTTAACCAAGTCTCGCTACTGCTGCTCCCACCGCCTCATCCTCCTGTTCCGGGGGAGCGCCACCCTGTCGGCCTCGTGGCTTCACCATGTATGTCAGATGACCTAGCCCCCAGTCCTGGTCTCACCTTCTAACACCTCCTGTAATCTGGTGACGTGGGTCCCCCCCGTTAGATGGGGGTATGGGTTCTCCGGGTCGCAAGCCCTCGACGTCCACAATGCTCCAGGTGGTTCCTCACCCGACTCTGCTTTTTGTAGGCGTCCCAACTAGGCAGTCCACTCTCAAGCGGAACCTCCAGGCAAAGGGAGCATCAGGCCCATCAGAACCACAGCGGCCTTGTCATTAACCCCCCGCGCTTGAAATAGTCCAGTGGGGTTCTCCAGTCTACAAAGCCAGCCTCCACAGGAGGAGGGCCCAACATTCGGCCACCGAGCAAGTGTTCCAATCCAGGGTTTGAGGCCGCTTCAAGCCACAGGGGGTGACAACTCCTGCCCACCAGCGTCTCCACTCCCTTAATCACCATGGAGCACCCGGTCGGTCACGCCTCCAGCCCTAGCACGGCACAAATTACCTTGGTCTACTCCTGCGCCACCAGCCGGGTAGCCGCACCACATCCAGCCCCCACTGCTGGCCCCGGAGGTCTGTCCTTCCAAACAGCCCCACCGCAGTATGCCACTCACGCTGGAAAGTCCATCAAGTTCACTCTTCTGTCTGTTGGCCAAACTGTGGGCGGCTCCATGTCGCTCTGAATCCATGAGGTCAGGGTCCCCCAGTGCCGCGCCGCGGCCTTTGCCGCTTGCCCCAGGCCGCGGAGCAAAGCGAGGTCCCACTGCAGGCAGGACTGGATCCCCACTTGCGGTCAAGTAATCAGGCAACGGCTTATTCTGCCCACCACTTTAAGCGTAGGGGCCTATCACATCCCTGATGCTAGCCCAGTTGTCGCTCATGGGCCGCCAGAGCCCGGATCTCAGCCCGTCCTCTCCAATAATACACCAGGCAATGCGCAGTTCTCCTCGCCTCTTCCACCGGCAACTCACTGCACTATTGCCATCACCCCAGGCAGCGGGACCTCTGCAGCAGTCCAACGGCCTCTGTACCCTCCAGCACTGCAGAGAAATAGGCAGGTTGTCACATTCCCTTCTAGTCCCAGCACCAGTATGAGCGCAGAGCCACCAGCTTCGCAAATGTCCCCGCAATAATCAGCGCGCTGCGGTCGGCACCGTCTTATCAGATCCAGGCCAGTCTCCCAGCTTTCCTCGCTCTCCCAGCTCGATACCAGCTCACTGCTATGCCGCAGTTCCCGCTCCGCTCAATTCCCGCATGTCACTCAGGGCACCAGGCTCAAGAGCAGATCGGCCCGTCCCCACTCGGAAAGGCCGGATTTCGCCATGATCCTGCCGTGGCTCATCTAAAATGGCAGTCAGCGCTGCGAAGACCGATCCAGCCCGGGATAGACAACAATCCTCCGTTATGAGGGTTGCCGCAAAGTCTGTGTTCCGTCTGATCCACTAGGAGAGAGCACCAATGCCCGCCGGCTGCTGCTTCTTTCTCTGCACTATGCAGCAATACAGTGGTGTGCTGCCCCAGTCAACGATCCCCCACCAGCATGGGCGAACCAGTGTCTTTCGTTGTCTCGGCTCCCCTGGGGATCCCCGATGTCATGAGCAGGCTGACACCGGTCCCGCAGGGTCTGCAGAACCGCAATGCAACCAGTCCAGTAGGGTGGAATCGCCGTCCCAGGCTCCAGAGAACCACAAACGTCCCCATCTTGGAAAAGTTGTGCCGATCCAGTCTACTCACTCGGCCCTTACTGTTTGGATCTTGCCTGGTATGGTGTTGGTGCACAGCTGGTGGGTGCCAGGGCCCTTGGAGGCCAGAACCCGATGCTCAGTAGCGGTACAGCAGCTCCCTGCTCAGGATAATTTGTGGGGTCGGTGCAAGCTCCCAGCTCACGCTACCGTATCCATCTGCTCCGTGGCCACGCCCCCCACGTGTAGTTCCTACTGATCTGTCAGATCTGCGCATTTGTTGGACAATATAAACTTAGGGTGAGGTGCCTAGGGTGATTTCGAGCACCCCCAAAGGATATGTTGGCCTAGAGACCAGCTAGCTCACAGTAAAACCCATAAGTTCCCCTAACCTTACCAGAGAGTGAATGGTTTCTGGCAACTACTGAACATTACAACCCTCACCCCTCGGGGATCGTGGACACAGCTCAGAACCTCCGCTTAGTCATTTGTACTTACTTGCGCTCTGATAAATATACAGAATTCACAGTGGGACGTTTTCAATATATTTATTGAACCAAAGTCATTCTTGTATAGAATACATGTTGGGGCATGAAAAATCATTAAAATTTTACGAGATCTGTAAGTCTGGTAATTTGAATAATCTACTTGACTGAACTGTAATGTACTTGACCCGTGGTCTCAAGAATGTAATCCTAGATAAATATTTTCTCTTATGGAGCTGCCTTTTTCTTATTTATCACATGAGAGCACCTTCGTATATTCAAGTTCACTATTTCTGCTGCACACATAAACTCTATTTGCCAGACTAAACATTTGCTCCATGTACAATAAGAATCAAGTCCACCTATAGGGTACAAATGATCCCTGCCTTCCCTCTTAGTTCACTAATAGCATCGCCATCTGGGCAGGAGCATGAATATTTCCCAGTTGATGTTATAAAAACGAACTTTTCATAAATGTAACTAAAGCATGATATGGTAGTGCACTCTCATTGACAGCACATTTTCCATTAAAATGGCGACAAAAGTTTCCCACTAACATGTAGTATCTGAAAGAGACACATTAGTGATAGATTCCTTACCTTAGAATAATCCCCAGGTGTCAGACTGGCTCCGGAAAGTTTTGCTTAGCAGTACCCCTGCGTGTCGATAGGTGGCGTCATGCGGCTCCGCATCCGGAGAAGTGTGGCTCACCGATTAGAGCGGCAGACCCTGAGGCAGAGGTCTGCCCGGGACCAGGGTTCAATTCCCGACGCGGCAGGGTCTTGGGCTCAATGTCAACGGACTCGATAATTCTCACCTAGGTGCCTACTCTAATCATGGGTCCCACTCTGCAACTCTGGGCAATAGCTTGCTTAATCTCCACAAAGGCCCCGAAAGCAGTAGGATGCCTGGCCTCACCTTGGAGGTGCCCAGTAAGGGGTATCTCACAGGGAAAGCCAGGAAGGGTTCCACAGCGGTATACAGCGCCAAGATACCTTCTAGGTGATAGTGCGCTTTACAAGTATACACACATTTACATCCATCACTGGCGTCATGAGCCCCGAGATGACGTCACGGAGACTACTTAGGCGCCACCCAATGCGAGCTGACGTCAGTTCTTTCTTTTTCCGTGCCGAAAGCGCAGATCCGGATTGAGCACGTACCTCAGGCATATTTGACTACTTTTTGAGACGTTTGTCTCCCCCTCTAGACTCCTGGTGCACGTAGGGAAAGTCTTGTGGGTCGTGCCGCCGTAAAATATCAGTGGCGGACCCCCACGATGTGTACCTCTACTGCCTTTAGATCGATCATGACTCCTGGGACTGTCGGGCCATGGCCAGAAGGCCTTGCGGGAGCGGCGCCGGATGTTGCTTGAGGTCTGGCACTCCTCTCACCGCCTCTTCGGGTCTAGGGGCTGTTCGTGGGACCAGAGACGTCGCTTCTCGGATTCAAAGTCTTCGCCTTCAGATTAAGGTATGCAACGCCATAAAAAGAAGTTGAAGAAGCGTGTTCGCTCTCTGACGTTCCCCGGTGGCTCCCCGGAGGCGGACGAGGGGGACAGGGGCTCTGCACCTGCGGTTCCTCTGGAGCCGGTGGAGTCCCGCGGCCTACCCGCTATACCCGGGTCCGTCAGCAACTCCCGAACAGATGAAAGAGTTTCTTGCTGCCATGGACCGCCTTTTTAGGCCCCGGGCTCCCATCGGCGTGGCTTCCGGCCCGCAGTCCTGTGTCTAGATCCTGTGGCCAGGCGGCTCCGCCACCGGCACCAGCCCCGGCACCACAGGATCCTGCGCCGCCGGCTCCGCCCCCGGCGCTGCCCTTGCCTCTGGCCTGGCTCCGCCACAGGCGCCGCACTGGGTACAGTTTATCCCACCCCCGCCCCGGTTCTCGGACCATTTCGTTCCGACCTGGAATTCACATTGGTATACGGCCTGACCAGCGCAGTTTTCGGCTCCGTTCCCGATGTCCCTTCCTCCCTGCCGCCGCTGCCGGCTCCCTCTACTATGGAGCCGGACGAGGACTGGGACGGCTCCGAGGACCCCCTTGCCCGGCAATGTGACTCCGAGCAGGATTGGGTGGACGTCCTTCAAGATGCGGGCGAGCTTGATGTGTCTTCTGACCCGGAGTTTGCCTCTCCTCCGCTTACTATGGAGGAGGGTGCTTCCTATACCATGGTGCTGCGTAGGGCTGCATGGGCTCTCCATCTCGACTTCCCTACAGTGGCCCTTAAGACCAACCTCCTTATGGAGGTGCTCCAGACGGCGTCTACGTCGTCTGAGCCACTGCTCCCTTTCAATGAGACTCTCATAGAAGTCCTCTTGGGCACCTAGCTTTGACCGACCTCGGGGGCGCCGGTGGATAAAAACATCGCCAGGCGTCTTCGCCCGCCGCCTGGTGAAACCGCCTTCTTGACCACTCATCCCACACCTGAGAGCCTGGTCATTCAGGCCTCGACGTCGCAGAGTGCCTTTCCCATGGCTCCGCCAGATAAGGACTGTAAAAGGCTAGACCAATTCTGCAAGAGGTTGTTCTCCTCAGCCAGCTTGGGTTTGCGGTCGGTTAACACCGCCTGCTTATGGGGCTGTTTCTCCCACTCAGTGTGGGAGTCGGTAGCTGAGGTCTTGCCTCAGTGTTCTGAGGAGGTCCAGGCTGTCCTTTCCCAAGCGATTGCTGAAGGGAAGGATGCGGCGAAGTTTGCCATCAGGTGTGGTTTGGACACCGCGGATTCGTTGGGCGGGGAAATTTCCATGACTGTGGCAATGCGGTGCCACGCCTGGTTGCGTTCCACTGGGTTCTCACCCGATATCCAGAGCTCGCTCATGGACATGCACTTTGATGGCTCTCGCCTCTTTGGTGATAAGGCCGACAATATTCTGGAGAGTTTTAAAGACTGTAGGGCCAAGTCTTTGGGTCTTTCCACGAAGAACCCTGCCACCCAGGGGTTTTGTTTCTTTCGTGGCCAGGGCAGGGGCACCCAGGCACGCTCTTCCCGCAAGCCTGTGCAGAACCAGCCTCAGCGCTGCCGTGAATTTCACTGGGGCGGGTCTGCTACCCAGCCTGTGGGTCAGTCCACTTCCACCCCGCTATTTCCACCTCTAAGCCTTCCTAATCAGATCTTCAGGGAGCACCCCACGCCGGTGGGTGGCAGGATCCGCGACCACCTCCACCACTGGCGCAAAATTACATCCGACAAGGGAGTGCTGCTGATAATCAGCCATGGTTACGCACTCCCCTTTCTGTCCTCCCCTCCGGCCATTCTGCCTCGGCACCACTGCATGTCGGGAGTGTCAGAAAGTGCCATCTTTATGGCATGGTATGCCCCCCCTTTTTGCCGAATTGCTGATGGGGTTTGACTGTGCCCAGGGCTCCTGCCAATTGGGTGCCATGGGCCTGTGTTCCTTCCTTAAAATTGTATTGACGCTAAAACCCAATTGGCATCTCTGGCCACATGTCAGCTCCTGGTAAATGGTACCATGGGTATCCAGAGCATTGTAACCAGAGAAGACCCCGAAGGGCTGCAGCACTTATTGTGCCACCCTTAGGGGCCCTGCACCCTGACACAAACACACTGCATTTGCAGGCTGAGTGTCCTGGTGTAGAACTAAACAAAGAGTTGACATGGCACATATCCCTGTGTGCCATGCTCACAACCCCACTGCCCTAGCATACATCAGTCATCCCTCTAGCTGGGTGCCCTATGCCAGTGGTGTGGACACAGGTGCATGAGCCCTGCGCCCCTACAGTACCCAGGGCCATTCTTGGCACTGTAAGTCCAGTGATGCCATTAATAGTATATGGTTCTGGGAGGTTGTCATTACGAACTCCACAGCACAATAATGGCTACACTGAAGACTGACAAATTTGATTTCAAACTTCTCAGCACATTAAACTCACACTGATGCCAGTGTTGGATTTAATGTAACATGCACTATAGAGTGCATCTTAGAGATGCCCCCTAAAACCTAACCTACAGTCCACGTCTTGTCTGAGAGGCTGCCTAGGCTGCCACACAGCAGACATGTTGCTGGACCCCTGGGTGGCGAGCCCCCCGCTCTCCTGGGCCTGCAACAATGTACATCCTGGGTGAGGTGCTAGGTCTCCTCCCCCGTGATGGGCAGGGGGAAGTTTCAAAGGCATGCCGCCTTTGTGACCTTCTCCAGGCCACTTGCTGTACTCAGCAACTGGCCCCCACCAGTTCTGACCCCCACTCTGGCGGAAAGACTGGCGGGAAAACCTACTTCAGGAAAGGGGGTGTGCCAGCCTGTGCCAACTCCTCCCCTCATGTGGAGGAGGCAAGGTGAAGCCCAACTCCGGTCTACCGCCATCTTGAGGATGGGGAGCCCTACCCACTCACAGCTAGGCTCCTGCCCCCCCTCCCACAGGAGAGGAGCATGTTAGGGAGTGTACCCATCCCAGGACAGGGACCTATTGGTCCCTGCCCTCACCCTACCGGTAAAACCCCATAATTTAGTATTTAGGGGCACCCTTAACCTTCATTCCTCAGATCCCGATTTTGAAACAAAAAAGAAGACCAAGAGGAAGACGACCTGCCATGCATCTGCTAAGAAGAGGACGACACCAACTGACTTGGCCCCAGCCCTACCAGCCTGTTGATGTTTGAACCTGCTCCAGCTAAATCCAGACGTCTTCTGCAGACAGCAACTTCGAGAACCCCGGAGGACCTGCCTGCCTTGACCCTCTTAGAGACTGGGACTCCCATGAGCAGTGGTTCTGCTCAAACAGCAACACCCCTGGTGCCAGCCAGGAACTGCAAACCCAGCCAGTCTGCACCCGCTGATCCCGGCTGTGCCCAAGTGAACAAAGACCCTGAGGACGTCCCTGGGTGATTCTGACCTGGAATCCAGTGCCCAAGGACCCTCCTCGATGACCCATATGACGACTGCTGCCTCAGAACCAGGGACCCCCAACCGCGACCAGCAAAGGTTAAGTTTCCCGACACCAAAAGACACCCCTGCACCCCCTGGCCCCTTTTGCCCAATTCCAGGGTGCCTACCTATCCTCCAAGATCCCAACTTACCTTTCGAAGTGTTGGTCGCTCCAGAAGATCCTCCGTCCCCGAGCCTGCAGCCTTTGTTTACTTTTCAAGATCTCCATTGAGTGCCCGACTGCTCAAAAGCACCCTGCACCCAGCCTCCTGAGTGCCCCTGGCAGTGCAACCTTTGCCCTATCCTACTTCCCCATTTGCCCTGAGCAAGTGACCAGAAGCCCAGCTACCACAGCCGCTTGGCCTGCTAGCTAGCAGCCACCAACCGAAGGCCCCCTGCCTCTCAATAGATAACTTTGGGCCTAACTACCTGTGCACTCGGCTGCCCCTATGCCGCTGAGGGTGTAACAACTGTGCCTACCTGACCCTTGGAGACCCCATAGTCTATGCCCAGAACCTTAACTCTGCCAGTCCAGTACTTACCTAAAAGCTCATAACTCACTTTTCTTCCATAGCCTTACATTGACTGATTTTACTTGGAAATTCTTCTAAGTGTGTAGTTTTGGAACTTGAAAATATTCGCCTAAAATCAGCCAAACAACGAATTCTGATTTACTCCCCTGTTATCAGGAGACACCTTAGTGCTGCATCTTTTAGCCAAGCACCAACCCTGAAAAGTAATTTTTACCGTACTTACCCGTAACCTGAATTTTCTTCCATAGGAAACCAATGACCGTTTTTCGGTGAAATTTCTTCTAAGTGTCGATTTTTGCAAAAAACAAATATTCTTTAAAAATCGTACCAACTACCAAAACGTAATTACTTACCTATGCTAGATAGATGTCCCAGTGCTGAACCTTGGAGTCCAGTATTGGATTACAAAAGTAACGTGAACACACTTTACCTACAAATTGAATTTCCTTCCATAGGATAACATTGGTAATTTCAACTGCAAAAGTTTCTAAGTGTCAACTTTTAAAATACAATAATATTCCTTAAAAATCACTACGATAACTAAAACGCTTTTACTTAAATGTTTACAGGACATGTCCAAGGACTGAATCTAGGATCCAGTCTTGTGGTTAGAAAAGTAATCTACAAAGTAATTAGTGCATTTAACTGAACATCCCCATTGAGCTCAATGTTGCATTGTGTTTGAAATTGTGTTGCCTATTGCAGCAAACTGTAACTATTGCTTTTAAAAAGTCTATTGCCTGTTTGATAAGTATTTAAATAAAATAATTCATTCTGAGAAAGTATATTTTGATACCTTGTTGGTTCTAAAATAAAACAACTATATCTTTTGATACAAAATAATTGGCCTGGAGTTCAGTTCTTGAGTGTGTGAGACCATTTGCTGACTGAGTGTGTACAACAAATGCTTTACACTGTCCTCTGATACTGCCTTGCTGCTCAACCAAGCTACCACTTTAGAGAGTAAGGTTATATCTAACTTTAACCTCTGCCAAACCTCTGGGGACTGGAGACTCTTTTACACTGTACCTTACTTTGGTCCAGTGTATTTAGAGGCACTTTCTTACTGGGGGATTATTTGACTCTTCTCCGTTAGGAATTCTCGGCCCTCCTGGCCAAGGGGGCCATCAAGCGCGTTCTTGGGCCAGAAGTAGGACGTGGTTGTTATTCCCACTACTCTCTGATCCCCAAGAAGGACAAGAGGGGCCTGCGCCCCATCTTGGACCTCCGGGACGTAAATCGCTTCCTCCGGAAGGAGAAGTTAAAGTCGCTGACTCTGGCTCAGGTCTTGGCTGCCCTGGACACTGGATGGTGGCGTTGGACTTGCAGGGCGCATATTTTCACATCCCAGTCCTGCCGGCACACCGGCGCTACCTGTGGTTCACGATAGGCCAGGAGCATTTTCTGTGTGCCATGCTCCCCTTTGGCCTTCCCAGTGCCCCTCGTGTTTTCATGAAGGTGATGGCGGTGGTCGCTGCTCATCTGCGCATGTTAGGGGTGTCAGTCTTTCCTTACCTCGACTACTGGCTGTGAAGGCGGGCTCACCCTAGGCAGTCGTCACCCACCTCTAGACTACGGCTGACCTCTTGCATTTGCTGGAGTTTTCCAACAATGTGCCGAAGTCGCTTCGGAGTCCCTCTCAGAAGCTCACCTTCATCGGAGCGGTTCTGGATTCGACACTGTTTCGGGTTGATCCTCCCAGTCCAGGATATTTAGGCTATGATTCCGATCTTTCAGCTTCTATCCCGGGTTTCAGTCATTATGACCCTACGGCTCCTGGGCCTGATGGCCTCCTGCATCCTGTTGGTGCAACATGCCAGATGGCATATGCGGGCTCTGCAGTGGGACCTGAAGTTCCAGTGGGCTCCGCATCAGGGCAACCTGTTCGATCATGTCCAGATCTCGGAGGGCACTGCGCGACATCTGCAGTGGTGGCTCACGAATTGCGATTGGGTCAATGGCAGATTCCTCTCCCTTCCACAACGGGAGCACACAGTGGTGACGGATGCGTCCCTCCTGGGATGAGGAGGCCACTTGGGAGAGGCAGAGATCAGAGGCCTCTGGTCTCTGTCGGAGTCCCGGCTCAGAATCAGCCTTTTGGAGCTGCGGGCTATCAGACTTGCACGGAAGGTATTCCTTCCCTCTGTCCTTGGAAGTGTAGTGCAGGTGTTCAAGGACAATGCCCCTGCCATGTGGTATTGTGACAAACAGGGCTGGGTGGGGTACTGGACCCTATGTCAGGAGGCTCTGCGCCTTGGGACATGGCTGGAACATCAAGGCATTACCTTTGTGGTTCAACACCTGGCAGGTTCTCTGAACGCCAGGGCGGATGAAGTCAGCCGCAGGTGCTTGATGGATCACGAATGGCGTCTGAACTCGGACGTGGCGCAAGGTCTCTTTCTGCAGTGGGGAGAGCCTTGGTTAGATCTAATCTCCACGGAAGAAAACGCACAGTGTCATCAGTTCTGTGCGTTGGAATTTCCAAGACGGCACTCGCTCGGCGACGCTTTTTGGCACGAGTCGAGTTGCGGTCTACTGTACGCTTTTCCGCCTATACCACTTCTGCCCAGAGTGCTGAGGAAGATCAGGCGCAACCGGGCCCAAGTTATTCTTGTGGCTCCGGACTGGGTTGGAAGAGTTTGGCATCCCGAGCTACTCAGTATGAGCATCGATCCCCTGATCCATCTGCCTCTTCGGGAGGATTTTCTGTCGCAGCTGCAGGGCACGGACCTCGAGCCGAACCTGTCCAGTCTCCATCTCCATGCGTGGAGCTTGAGCGGCGGCAATTGATACCTTTCGATCTTCTTACCAATGTCTGTGATGTCATTCTGGCAGCCAGGCATCCCTCCACTAAAACAGTATACGCCTGCCGATGGAACACATTTGTGGCGTGGTGCACAGCAAAGGCAGTGGAACCCCTTTCGGCCCCTCTTTCTGAGGTTCTTCGGTTTCTCCTATCTTTGGTCCATCAGGGCTCTGCTCTGGGCACTATCAAAGGCTATCTTCCTACCATTTCCGCCTTCCTGAGGCTTCCTTATCAGCCTTCTCTTTTTAAGTCCCCGGTTGTTAACCTCTTTCTCAAAGGCATTACACACACGTTTTCTACTGTGCCTTTCATAATGCCTCAATGGAACTTAAATATTGTCTTGACTTTTTTGATGTGCGCTGCGCTCCTTTGAGCCTCTTCATAACTGTCCTTTACGTCTTCTTACTCTAAAGACGTCTTTCCTGGTAGCTATCACCTCTGCCAGGAGAGTGAGTGAGCTCCAGGCTCTTCCTTCTAAACCTCCTTTCCTTTCTGTTCATCCGGAAAAGTTGGTTTTTGTGAGAAGTTGGCCTGATATATGATGCTCACTAGTTCTACTGATCAGCTTGTATCAGTCCAAACATCCCTTATGGTGATTGGTTGTAAGTCAACCTTATAGACCAGCTATCCTAATGGTAGCATGGACAAAGCAGTCTTAGGCTAAACTCTTTTGGCATGTTAAGCCAGCTGTTTTACCACATATAACCCCTTGAATACCAAATGAAAGGACACCACACAGGTTGTTATGAAAATAAACAAGATATTTATTACTAACAAAACACCTCTGAACTCTTTATGAGATCAGAGGGCTAAGCACATGTTATGTTATGTTATGGGGGGGTTTGTATAGCGCTCAGCTACTCCAAAGGAGTGTCCCGGCGCTTTCAGACCAACAGGTCAGCAACTAACACATAACACAACAGGAAATAGGACCGGTAAAAAAAGAAAACCGAACACTAGAGACAAAACAACCAGGTTTTAAGTCCCTTTCTAAAAGCAAGCAAATTGGCAGTGCTGCGGAGTGATAAGGGGAGAGTGTTCCAGAGCTGAGGAGCAAGACGTTTGAAGGAGCGTCCACCAGTCCGGGCTTTCTTCACCACTGGCACCACCGCAAGAGAGAGAGTTTCTGATCTCAGAGCCCTAGTAGGTTTATAAAAGGCTAGCCTTTTCCGGATATAGGTTGCTCCCGTAGAATAGAGCGCCTTGTGGGCCAAAGTAAGGGCCTTAAAGGCAATTCGCTTTCTGACAAGGAGCCAGTGCAAGGTGGACGAAAGGTCAGAGGCACTAGCACGGCGGGGAAGACCATAAATGGCGCGGGCCGCCGAGTTCTGGACTACCTGAAGGCGCTGCAGCAGGTAGTCAGGCAAACCCAGGTAGAGAACATTGGAGTAGTCCAGCCTCGAGCCAATGAGGGCATGGACGGTAATCTTGCGATGGTCAAATGAGAGCAGAGGGAGAAACCTCCGAAGCATCCTAAGCAAGCCAAAGCAGACGCCCACAAGGCCAAGAACTTGGGCTTTCATCGTCAGGCCGTTATCAATTTTGACCCCCAGGTTTTTCGCCACGGTGGAGGAAGATGCCGGTGGAAACATGTCATGCAGCCACCATTCCTGCCAACTCGGGTCAGATTGGCACCCAAAAAAGAGCACCTCAGATTTTCCAGGGTTACACTTACGACTATTACCCTGAAACCATTCAAATACAGCTCCCAGGCAGCCACGGATACTCTCCCCATCGAACTCAGCCCCCTTTGCACACGTGAAAAAGAGCTGGGTGTCGTCGGCATATGATATTATCTGGGCTCCAAAGGACTCAGCCAGCACCGCCAAAGGGGTCAGAAAGATATTAAAGAGTGTCGGGCTCAGCACGGAGCCCTGCGGTACTCCAACCTCCAGCGGCGGCACTTCGGCTGAGTAAGGGGAGGCCCAGACCACCTGCCGGCGACCAGCCAGGTAAGATTGAAACCACCTCAACACCGTCCCATGCAGACCTACCTCATACAGTCTGCGGAGAAGACCTTCGTGAGGGACGGTGTCGAAGGCCGCCGACAGATCAAGCATGACCAACATGGCCCTACCCCCTGAATCCAGCACATCCTTGATAGCCTCACTGACTTCGAGAAGCGCCGTTTCAGTGCTAAAGTTGGTACGGAAGCCAGACTGGGTGGCATGCAGCAGGCTATGTGACTCAAGAAAGGCAGAGAGGACCTTATGGACATGCTTCTCAACGATTTTAGCAAAAGCAGGTAGGAGAGAGATTGGGCGATAGTTAGCATGAAGGTCAGGATCAAGGCCCGGTTTTTTGAGAAGCGGAACCACCCTCGCCTCTTTCCAAACACCAGGAACAACGCCGCTGGTCAAGGAACAATTCAGCACTGGATTCACAAGTGGATTGACCACCTCCGCCATCCTTGCCAAAAACCTGGCAAGACACGGGTCAGCAGGTGAACCTTATTTGAGCTGAAAAAGCAAATCAAGCGACGCAGTGATCGATAAAGGTGGAAATTCCGATAAAGTACGCTCAGAATCTTCCGCCAAATTCCCGTGGATCTCCTGGCACATCCTAGTCCCGATGACAGGGGCTGGGAAAGAGTCCTGGATCAGCTTGATCTTATCATGAAAGAAGCTGGCCAATGCGGTCACCCACGGTTCAGAGAACTCGTGCTGAGATGCAATTGCTTTGGGCGACATAAACTCCTTCACAATGGCGAAAATCTCCTTACAGGAGCTAGAGGCTGACTCTATTCGGGCCGCAAAGTAGTGCAGTTTTTCCCGCAGAATGTCAGCATGATAGGGTTTAATAACTATCTTGTACTCCGTCTTGGCCACATCCTCGTACCTATGGCGCCACCGTCTTTCCGCACTCTTACAGGCTCGTCTGGAAGAGGCCAGGGCCTCGGTAAACCAAGGTGCAGAGGACCGCCTAGGAGTTTTACGAGGAGAGGATTCGGGAGCAAGTTCATTAAGTCGCTCCCTGATCCAATCTTGCAGCTGGACAAGGTCGGACTCCAGGTCTCCCGACAACCGGCAGGGATAATCCAGGCAGGCCTGTCCTAAATCTTCAAGGGAGATCTTATGATAGGCTCGTCGGGGCTGCCCCGATGGACAAGTGGCGACACACACAGGCTTACCGACCCCGACAATCTGGAAGGATATCAAAAAGTGATCTGACCAGAGCACCGGGATCGGATGGGCCATGATAAGAGGCAGAGTGGAAAACACCTGGTCAAGGGTATGACCTCTATTGTGGGTCGGCACAGCCAAATAGGGGATAAGGCCAAGAGGGGCGGTGACTTCCAAGATTTTAGTCGTGTCACCCTCATCTCCTTGGTCCATATGAATGTTTAGATCGCCCAAGACCAGACAATGTTTACCCTTCAAACATAGCTCTATGGCCCTTGCCTGTAGATCCTCATGAAAAGAACCAAGGGGCCCCGGGGGGCGATAAACAAGTAGCCCCGTAAAGGATTGGTGGGCAGAAAGAGTTATAGAGAAATCTAGGGCCTCACAACCCGGAAGGGGCTCTATCGGGACTACAGCACAGGTGGCCGATCTCCTAACCACAATCGCCACACCACCACCTCTCCCTTTCACTCTATCTTGACGTAAGATGACATAATCGGAAGGGATGGCGGCTGCGAGATCTGGATTGGATGTTTCCCCCAGCCAGGTTTCAGTCAACATTAAACATAGCGGCCTCTCTGATACGAGGAGCTCATAGATATTGGGCGCATCCCTGCCCAAGGAACGTGTATTGAAAAGCAAGCACAGATGGTTGTTAGTGACCTCAGGGGCCACAGGTGTCCCTACACGAATATTACTTGGGAGCCAGCCGCAGCCAGGGCAGCACCGTTTCCCACAATGTCGACCCGGGAAAACAGGGTTGACATGCTCCCCTCCCCGTCCTTATAGCCAACAGCTCACCTGCCGTATATAATATCTTAGAGTCAGCGCCTCCCTCCGCCTCCAGGACGCGGACGGGCGCAGACCGGCTTTCCTCTGGCGCTCCTCCGGCGCGACGCTGCCCGCTAGCATATCTGAGGTTAAATAGTATAGGGTAGGGTCCCTAGAAAGACTGCACCGCTAACCGGCAAGGCAGCTAGATGGCGTCTCAGCCCCCACACCCAAAATGGCGGTCGGCAGTGAGGCGGCGATAAGAACCCCCAACTAGAGTCACTGGGGTGTAAATGTGGGCAATGCGGTCAATTTCAAAGCGCCAGAATTATTAAAATCAGATCAGAGTGACATGACAAGACTCTTAAGAAAAATACGTTAAGTTGCACAAATCACAATGGTGCCGTAGGGGCACGACAAACCATATACTAAGTAAATGGTATAAGGATATCGATAGAAGGAATGGAGCTGTCCAGAGGCTGTAGGATCGCTGGGACTACACTACCCTAACCTTAGGTAAGGGGCAGGAGGCCCACGGGACGCGTGTGCAGAGTGTGAACTCACACGCGAGATGCGTAACAAAGTCAATGGACACTACAAATTATGAAAAGGTAAGTAACAGACAGTTCCGACTAGTTAGGACTAAAACGAATGGATACCTGGACACTAGGAGAGTCAATCTACCCTTGAGCACCGAAATGCTCTCTTTACCTCACCCATGGGCTGCGGGTGCATAGGTGTGAAAGTGTGTCTGGTTTCTGCGTTGCAGTCAATGGAGCCTTGAAGAAAAGATGCTGCAGGCGACCAGGAGGAAGATGTCCGGAGTGATCCAAGGGTAGATCAAGGAAGATGGAGACCTGAAAGCAGAGGGGACCATATTCACAGTCACTAGCCAGTGACTGGAGAGGAACCAGGCAGGAACCAGATGCTGTCGTCGCGATCAGGTGAAAAGTGGACGCTTGACTCTGCAGCCATGTGGACCAGGAGGTGTCCTCGACGACCAGGATGGAGGCACGAGTTGTCCCACGCAGGCTCTCGCTGTCGGCGGTGTTGGTTCCGGATTCGGCGTCAACAGGCCTTGGCAAAGGCAACCCACGCAGTGAATGGAAAAGGCGTCTGGTGCGGACCAGGAGGGTCCTGGGTGCTTCTCCTTTGCAGGAAGGGCCAGTCTGGAACAACCAGACCAGCGGTGTAGATGTGGTGGATCGTCGTGTAGGAGGTCACTAGCCAGCCGGCAAGTGACCAGACAACGCGTCGAGCAGCAATCAAGCAAAAGGGCCCCACGCAGATCTCGTGGATGCTGGAGGGCTGATCTTCTGTGCAGGAGCTGCTCGGCTGGGGCTTCTAGATCCCCAAAGCACTTTCTCGAGGATGCCTCTGAAGTCGTGCTGGAAGTGAAGTGCAGTTTCTTCAAGATGGCCGGTCCCACGTGTCTCGTCGCACCCATGGATCTCAGCTGTGCTGCAGATGTAGGTAGAGGTCGGAGAGGTCTGGAAGTCCGGATCTCGTCGGGCCCTGAAGTCTGGTTCCGGCAGGAAGGACGACAAAGTGAACCGCTAGGACGCTTGGTGGTGCCTGCTTGTGCAGGGTGTTACATACATAGGGGTCCCAGTTGGAACAGAATTTAGTACACAAAGGAAATTACTTTTGAAGAAATCAAGAAAATCGGTATTGTATTTACAGAGAGATGTTTTTAAATTCACATCCTCGGTTGTAGATCGGTTACACATACTTTTGTCAAAATAATACAAGTGCCCAAGGGGGGGCAAGGTGAAAGAGGGACAGGGGGGAAGGTAGTGCAGGTAGTGAGGATATAGACAAGTTGCAAAAGAAATCGTGGGTGGTCATTTATACATTTTAGAAATGATACCACAGAGGCATAATCATATTGCCAAACAAATAATTACTCTCAGCCTTCATAATCCTATACCAACAAATTAACACAACCAAAAAATGAGCTGTTGTTATTGGCTAGGCGACAGTAGGATTGTGTTGACGTTTCGACCCCAAGGTTGTAGGCTGATTCTTGCCCTACTGCGGGGTCTTCATCAGGACCAGTGGGGACAGGGTGGTGAAGGGTTTGGGCGGGTACCTGTGATTAAAAAACGTGATGTTTTAGACAGGGGAAGACATTATAGACTAATAAAAAGGTGCTACCTGTGTCCGAAATAATTACCTAAAAGCTACTTGAGTAGGCGTGGCCCCTTCTATAAACGTGCGGAGGGCCCGAAGGCTCCGGAGAACAAGGAGAGCGTCAACCTACAAAAGTTAGGTTATTGTCAATTGAGTTCTAGATTAGAGTTTGGAATCACGTCACCCACAAATGTGAAGTACATATTATGTGCCAACGATGAAGATAGCATCCAAACATTACCCAGCTGGGTTAAAAACAACAAGGAGTTATAATCATATAACGAAGGGTGTCTCAACCAGAACACACAAAAGAGTTTGACCCACAAATTCAAGCTTAAGGGGTTAAATAGTCTTATCCTCTATCCATGCAAGTTAAGTCGGATCTAGGTTCAGAAGTCATATCTTAGTTTGTAGACACAAGATTACATTGGTAGAAAAAATTATTACCCGAGGGGACGACCCTGGATGTCCTCTTTATACTCTTAGATATATTCAAACGTTGAGTAGACCCACTCTATGAGCTGTTGGAACTATGGCCGGTATCCGAGCACAAATCTGTAATGAGCGGAGGGCAGGCATTAAGTTTATAATAATACGGGCGGAAAACCCTTATACCTATTCAGGTGAAAGTGGCGAGAGACTTACCACGGATTACTAGGCAGTATCATTCAATGCGCACCTCGTGTGGAAAGGTCGGAACTGAGCATCTCGCTGTTATTTAAAGGAAATGACACGTGTCCCTGCAGCAGCTAAATGCCTGCTGCCGTGCTTTAGCAAGGCCAATAGAAGAAAGACTTAGCATTTAAGAGCGGGCCGGTAGAAAATAAGCTCTTCTCTAAAAACACTATAACAGTTGTATTTGTTGCCCAGGAGTAACTCATAAATTGTAATCGACTATAGGGAATTCAATAAAAAGGGGGAGGAAGTTATTCTTGGGGGTGTTGGTGGGGAATCCTTATTGAGCGTGTCATCTGTAAAGAACCCATGGTTCCGAAATAACATAGGAGATTCAAGGCCATAATAACGGCTTAGAAGACAAGTTGTTCACAATACTAATCATATAATACACATACATGAATACACATTACAATTGAAGACGGTGATGTTCATCTGTATTGGACCTGCAGAAAAATAAAAACAGCTCGAAAACAGAAGGAACTTCAGAAGTTTACAACGGTACACTCTTAGTAAGTACCCCATCAGTTTAAACAAGCCAGTTGAGCATAGCTAGTATCTTGTTCATTTAGTCCTTGTCGAATAGTATCCAAACGGGTCATCCATTTGCTTTCTCTAACATTCAGTACAGAAGCGATATTACCACCTCTAGGGCCCAGAGAGACTTTCTCTAGTACCACCCATTGGAGTTCTTCTACAGTGTGTCCTGCCCTTCTGTAGTGATCTACCAAGGGTGCTCCTGCTACTTCACACCTAATTCTGCTTTGGTGTTGGAGAATGCGTACTTTTTCCTTCTGCTGAGTTTGTCCTATATATGCTAAGCCACATGGGCATGTGATGCAATATATTACACAGTTGGTATTGCAATTTGTGAACGTTTGAAGGTCTATTAGGAAATGTTTGTACTGAAACTGTTTGGTTTGTATGCAAAGTGGGCAAGCTTTGCAACTTCCACATTTAAAGTTGCCAACCATAGCAGGTAAATTCCACATAGCATGGATAGTGGGAGGCTCAGGGGTTTCGAGGAAGGAACGTACCACGTGATCTCTGATACTTTTCGATTTCTTGAAGGAATGCATCGGTAGTTGGGATTGTCCAATGTCATTAGCTACCAATGGCCAGTGTTTGTTGATTATTTTACGTATGTTGTTGCTTTGTGTGCAATACGTAGTTACACAGATCATCCTCTCCATATGATCCTCCTTTTTATCTTGTGGTGTGAGGAGTTCCTCTCGTGGACTGTACCATGCTCGTTTCTGGGCTCTCTTCACCAGTCTGCGGGGGTAGCCTCTTTCCAATAATCGGGAGCTGAGATCTTCGGACTCTGTAAAATAATCATCTTTCTTAGAACAATTGTGTCTTATCCGCAGGAATTGTCCCATCGGCAAATTGTCTCTTAAACCTCTCGGGTGGTGGCTATTGTACAGTAAAAGGGAGTTCCGTTCTGCCGGTTTTCGACCTTGTCACAGTTAGAATGCATAGTGAACTGGATATCTTGATTCTGCTGGTTCAGCCATTGATAGAAACGATCAAGGATTTCTTTATTCCCGGTCCAGATCAACAGTACGTCATCGATGTAGCGCCGCCACATCGTGACGTGCTCTCGGTAAGGGTTGGTGAGGCTGAACACATGTTGCTGCTCATACTGGGCCATATAGATGATAGCCAAATCCGGTGCAAACGCAGCCCCCATTGCAACCCCTTTTGTTTGGATGTAGAACTTCCCTTGAAACATAAAGAAATTCTTCTTCATGGCAATGGTCAGCAGGGCAATAATGAACTCCGTTGGTACTCTCACAGGTGCGGTACGACCATCAAGTGCTCTTGTCATCACCTCAAGTGCTTCTGTTTGAGGGATGCTTGTATAAAGCGACACTATGTCGCAAGTCACCAATAGTTAGTTTGCAGGATTGAAGTCCATGTCATCTATCAAGTTAATGGTTTGCATCGTATCTCTGAGATACGTTGGGGTTTCTTCAGCTATAGGTTTCAAAAATACATCAATGTATTTACAAAGGGGCTCCAAAATCGATCCACAGTGCAGGGTGGTCACTCCTTGGCCACAAGGGAGATTTCTTCAGTCTTCTGTGAAGCAGAACCTCAAAGTCCAGAATTTCTTCTTGTAGAGTTTCAAATCCGGATTAATTCAATTTGGAATGGGACCAGCTCCTACCTTTATTCTCCTAAAGGGGGCTGTACTGCGACTGTCCCTCCTGTGGGTGGGACCAGGAAGGGGGTTGGTTACACCCCCTATCCTTTGTCAGGTTTCGCGCTGGGGCTGGAGTGCCCCAGCAACTGGTTTGAACCGGGGTATGCACAGGGACACCTTGTGTGCCCCAGGCATGTCTCATTCCTTTCAGCCTGTCCTACCTAATACACAAAATCCTGTCTGGGGTGATGCTAGCACGTCCCAAGGCAGGAAACCCTTTGTCCAGGCCTCCCTCGCTGGAAGGACTCCCAGCAGCAGGAGGTCAGACTTGTGTCTGTGGTGGCAGCATACATTTTGTGATGCTGAGGCTCGAGTTAACTTTAACCGGGGTTCACAGTTACATACATGTCGTGTCCCTCTAAAAGGGTGGAATGCTACCCCCGTCGCCAGAATTGGCGAGGGGGTAGTATTCCAATTCGTATGACATCTTACTCGACATGTTTTGATAATTCTATGCCAAAGCCAGCAATAACCGCAAGGATTATAATGCACATAAGAGAATATGGTATAGCGTTATCATGGAAACAGCTAAAAGACATGGTTCCGAAAGCTGCAGACAGGCTCAGCTCATGCTAGAGCACTATCTCACATAATTCCAAGCACTCTGCCTCCAGGATTGTTAAGGCCTGCCATAGGAGTGACTTATAGGAGTATATGTGTCCATTTTAGGGTTAGATATAGGTATACTATATCTAAAGCAAAGGGTGATTACGCCACCTTGCCCCAGATGTGTTAGATGGCCAGCAAGGGGTGGCACAATACATGCTGCAGCCCCTGGTAGGCCTTGGGTGCACTTATGCCCAGGGTACCTATGGTACACTGTACAAGGACTTACAAGAGTGACCCAATACCAATTGGTAAATGCACCTAAAGTACATGGATGTCAATTTAGAGAGAACAGGTAGGCTGTGGGTCTGATTAGCAGGCCCACAGCCAGGGAAAGTCGTAAACCAGTGAAGCACAAAGAAAAAATCTGGGGTGACCATAGGATTGCAGACCCTACTCTTCTACAGTTTTAAGGACCCATCCTCCTTTCTTGCCAAAGGTTGTCCCGCTCTTCCACATCGGGCAGACCATCACTTTGCCCACCTTCTTTCCGCCT
Source organism: Lissotriton vulgaris (assembly GCF_964263255.1). NCBI lineage: Eukaryota > Metazoa > Chordata > Amphibia > Caudata > Salamandridae > Lissotriton > Lissotriton vulgaris. Next base: position 8,073,340 of record NC_141690.1, read on the forward strand.
CCACATCCTTCCAAGGAAGAGGAGAGGATCCACCTTCGGGACCCAAAACGTGTGCTTGCTTTCTATTTGCAGCATACACAACAGTTCCCTGTGGATGATCAGCTTTTTGTTGGCTAGGTGGGCGCCAAAAAAGGTCAGGTTGTGCACAAACTGACCATTTCCCAGTGGGTCGTTCTGTACATCAAAGCATGTTACTCCTTGGCCAAGAAGGGGCCTCCTGTGGGTTTGCGTGCCCTTTCAACCAGGGCAACTGCATCCACTACTGCCTTGGGACAAGCGTTCCCCTGCAGGACATTTGTCAGGCAGCTACGTGGGCCTCGCTGCACACGTTTACCAAACACTTCTGCCTTGACAGTCAGGTCCTGAGAGAGTTCTTCTTTAGCCGTTCGGTGCTCCTTGACTTTCTGGTGTAATCCTGTTTGCAACCCCACCACCGGGGTTGGTATTGCTGGGGTATCTATTCTAAGGTAAGGAATCTATCACTAATTTGTATCTTTAAGATGCACAAGTTACTACTTGTGTAACGATATATCTGTAAGAGACATTAGTTAGTGATAGATTCCTTACCGCCCCACCCATCCTCTTCGTTCTGCAAACTGATTACTGGGGTTAAGGTCATCCCCTTTTAGGGCCCTAGTTTTATGCACCAATGGTCAGTATCTTGCATGGCTCTGCATTTCGGAGCAAAAAGTTGTGTACTGAACTGACGTACTGAACTGCATGGGTGGAGCCTAAGTAGTCTCCGTAATGTCATCTTGGCGCTCACGACGCCAGTGACTGAAACAGAGTCTCACAACGCCACCTACCGACGCGCAAGGGTACTCCTAAGCAAAACTTTCCGGATCCAGTCTGACACATGGGGACTATTCTAAGTTAAAGAATCTATCACTAACTAATGTCTCTTACAGATATATGATTACACAAGTAGTAACTTGTGCTTTACTGATGAAAACCATAAGCACATAAACAATGTTTGAAAATTGGGCTTCAGCAAAAATATTTAAAATTTGCACATCACCAAGTAGAGTGTTCTGATTTGTTTTGATCCTAGAAAATAATGTGTTTTTACCACAGGATTACAAAAATGTGTCTTAATACCTAGTGAAATTTGTGAAAAGTTTAAACAGTTCACTTATTAACCATTTTATTGTTGTATTAAGAAAAAAGGCTGAAATCTTCCAGCCTTTCATTTCACATACTTTTTGCGCAGAACGATGTCACAAATTTCACTTTGCGAAATCCTTTAACTTCAGTCACAGGAAGAAAAGTAAATGTAGGAAGACTAATTGACTTTTATTTATTTATTTAAAAGATGTATAAAGCGCGCAGCTACCCAACAGGGTTTCCCGGCGCTGAAACCGGAAACAGACAAGAGTGGAACTCAGTTGTCCTTGGACCTGACTAAACAGAAAGGTCTTTAGCTTTTTTCAGAAAACGAGGAGAGATTGACAAATCCTGCTTTCTAGCAGAAGGGAATTCTATAATTTTGACATCTTTCTCTGAAAGCCGTTTCAGCTCGCCAGAACGGGAGAGTAGGCCCTAAAAATGGCAAGTCCTGATTTAATCTGACTCGCCATAGCAACTGGGCGAGTGGATTTTCTGAGCCCTACATGTGCTCAGTAGACAGAAGCAGGTGACAGTGATTACAAGCACCAAAAGAGTGAATAGTAGATATAGTTCTACAATGGTACTAAAACAGTGTATATATGCAGGCATATAATCAAGGCAGTAATCAGGCATACTCCTACTAGGCAAACCCTGCTCTGCGTATACCTAGAATGTGTGTAGGTGCAATGTGGAAGGAAGCAAATACCCATTGTAGTCCTTTTGTGGGAGGGAAGCTAGCTCTGCCCCTTTTCATACTGCCCTGTGTTTTGTATGAGAGTAACTCGTACGTGTTCTTCTATCGGTTGCCTGAGAAAACCCTTTCACCAGCAAAACACAAAATGATTGGCATTGTAAATGCTTATATTTGTGAAACTGGATGATTTTTATATAGTTTTCCTTTGTTTATGATAAACATTTGTGAGGTTTTGAAGATATTTGTCCATCTGGCAGTCCTGAGTGGAAGGGGAAGATTTTTTCTTCTTGCTGCGTTGTTCAACCTTCACCCTAGAGACCGCAGTTCTGATCTCCTCTTCTGCACTTAAGTAAAATATTATGTGATTCTACGGTATCTACTTCAAATTATAAATAAGTCTTGGAAAACTGTGGAATGTACTATGTCAATCACATTTATTTGGATTCCGCAATCTGGTCATAATTGAACCTTACCCATCATACTTTTGTATGAACAGTGCCTCTGTGGAAAGTCACATAATTGAAGACAAATTCATTGTATAAAGTTTTCTACTTCTGCTTTTGAGCTTGGTATATGCTCTTTTGTAATTTTGATTATTCTGTAGTGACCGACGTCTTAATGATTGTGTGTGAAATTTATTTATGTCCACTTTTAATTTCCGATCTCATTTCCTGGACATTTAAGTCCTTTGTCTAATGCCATTTTTAAAGTTCTCCTCAGTTACTGGTATTTTGTTTCATATTTTGGAAATGAGTGATCCTCGCTTTTGTTAACTGCTTCATATGGTTTGGTGTATGATGTTTACACCATTTAATCCTATTGGTTTCATAAGGGTCTCAACTGTGTTGTAGTTTGTACAGAAAAGTCTTATGCATCATAAGACGTGTGTGCCTGCCCTGAGTGCCCAACTGTAGTGTTTTCTGGATCCCTAATGCGCTTTTTATTGTCAAAATCAAACATGGATCATGCATGTGCACAATGACATAGGCCTTTCTAGCGCAGTACGGTCTTTTTCATCCAGAAATGGCGCCCAAAGAGCTACCCTCATAATGGTGGAGTGCTACCGCCTTCACCAAGAGTTAAGCAGCAGGACCTCGTACTGTGGCAGCATAATATGTAGTGGTCAATAGGAGTGAACTGATCCTTTTTATGCTGTACTGAAGTGACACCTACAGGTTCACTCACTATATTTAAAGTTCTTCCCCAGTGTCCCTAATTTACTCTTGGCCTACATCAGTTGGATGTAGAGTGCTAGTCAGCACAGGAATAGTGACTGCACTGGATGTGTGCGCGCGCCTGAGAAGGGTACAGTACAGGAATAAAGCAGTGCTGCGCAAGTGCAAACTTAGTTAGTGCATGTACTGAGTGTATGTATACCTGAAAGGAATACATTGCATAAAAAATGTAATGCTGTGAAGTGCGTGCGCAATGGAAGCATGTGCTAGTTGTGTGTGCGGTTGCAAGAAGTACAACCCATGAAAAGTGAAGTATTGTGCTGTGTATGTGTGTTGGCAGTTTTTGTGTGTTTGTGAAAAGCACACCATGTCACAACACACAAAAGCTACTTTTCTTTTCAGGGGGATTGTGTGCTTGATGTTGGTGCGCCTGGGTTGGTGTCACTACTAGACGGTATGTGTGCTGTATATGTAAACTGAGTGAAAAGTGTGCCTGCATTGGTGTGTTACATGGTGAACTCGGGGTTCCATTTTGGGAAGCATAGTCCTCACTGGCGAAGACTGGATTCAATCCCCCCACCCGGCCAGATTTGTGTATTGCTGCACTCCTGTGAGCTGGGTTGGACACACTGTAAAAGGGGGAGAGAGAGACTCTCCTTGTACACTTCAACAGGGTGTTCTATGATTCCAGTGATGGATCACAAGGAAGGGACCTGGGCAGATCTCAGGAAAGAAATGAGGCTGATAATGGAATCATAAGGAGTGGGGTTGGGAGCCCATGATTTACATTTTGATGCACATAAAGCTGTGGCTGGCATCCAGGTGTGAGGTCTTGTCAATCCCATGGCCTGTGTTGTGAGACTATCAGCTTGACATTCTCTCCTGCTGTGACAGACGTCCTTTCAAGAGGAAGAGGGTGAAGTATTTGCATCAAAAGAAGCAAAACCCCAACATAAAACTTAAAAGACCCAAACCCGAAATCACATTTGAAGTCTGGAAGTGGACTATAAGAAGGGGCGGTTGAAACCTCAAAAGGTATCATCTGCCAACCATACAGGCTGTGTGAGAAAGAGAAGCTCTGCTAGACTTCTGCCTGTGACCAGGAAGGTGTGTTGGGGGGGGTCTGGGGGGGGTCCGAGGGGGGGGGGGGAGGCTTGCTAGTCTTCCTATCTTCCTAGTCTTCCTGCTAAGTGAAGGGACATCATTCAGGGAAACTAATACCCCCTGGTCTAGAGCCTAGAGCACCTGTGCTTACCTGCTTGCTCAGACTGGTGTGTCCTGTGAGGCAGAGAAGATCATTGGAGGGAGCGAGGTCCAGTATGGAGCTTTGGCAAGAGGACTCCCAGTGCGAGGTATGGGGAGACAGCTGTGCATTGATGGGGCAGCTGCCTGTGGGCAGGAGTGAATGTTTGACCCCCGTATGCCAAGAGAGGACCCTTGTGCCGAGGAGGAAGACCCAGAGAGATCAGAGCTTGTGCTGGCAGCAATAGCAGAGCACTACGTTGCTCTGATGGTGAGGAGGCTGCGCAACTAGCGTCTGTCATACCCTGGCTCTGGGCCCGTCGGCACAAGACCTAATCTCTCAAGGTCTTCCTCCTCGGGATCACATGACCCGAGGTGCTCAACTGCATCTGGTTACTAATTGGTTATCAATGAACCAGGTTTCGGTAGTGCTGAAGTACAGTTGAATCACCTTTTTGGTCCTGATGAAGTTCCGCCATACCCGTTGGAGGCTAATTTGTCATGAAACACGTTGACTCCATGCACCACACTAGCCCTATAGGATCATTACATCCAGCTGGGGCTCACTATTTTTAGTTGGGGTAGTGCCCCCTGGGAATAAATTAATCTGATAAAGACTACTAGCCACAAATTCCTTCATGTAGAATTATCTCCAGGCATGAGACTGGATCCGGTAACTTTTTGCCACAGCATCCTTGCGTGTTGGGGGCGTGGCGACATCACGTGACTCCGCCCAGACGTTCGCGCACGTGACGTCAGTGAGGTCACATAAGCCCCGCCCCGGCGCCCCCATGTCAGTTTTTTCCTTTTCCACGTGCAACACGGATCCAGTCTTGCTGCGGGCCTATTTGGGGCCCTTTTTTCTTCACCAATTGTCTTTTATCTGGTGGAACAGTGCGAATGACTTCGGGCTTCAAAACTTGCACGTCGTGTGGGCGTCTTATGTCCGCGACGGACCCTCATCTCATTTGTATGTGTTGTTTGGGGGAGGATCACGGCACCACTGATTGCTAGGCGTGTCAACAGTTGAAGTCGTGGCGGGAGCGCCAAATGAAACTTCTATCGGCGCGTCTCTCCAGGTGCTGTCCAGGCACCGGTATCTGCTTCAGGCAGTGCCTCAAAGGTCGGTGACCGCTCCTCGTCCCGCTCTGGGCCGAGTTGGCGTCAGGACTACTCATCCCCCTCCGGGCCTTTCTCGTTCCTCCCTGCAGGTGGCTGCCCCATCGGAGTGCGATTGGGAGGTTGAGTCGTTTCTGGCACCTCCACATGGGTCGCCGGACCGCCTCCGCAACATTCTGGGCCGAGGCTGGCGGAGGACTTCGGGTGCTCGTCGGAGGAGCGTCAGGTACCCTATTTTTTGGTGCCTTCTGGCTTTCAGGTCTGGCCCTTGCCCGTCCCGCTTGGCTTCGGGGACGGCCGTCTTAGTCTACAGCCTTCACCCACGGAGGAGCTGATTTCTACTCCGCAGGACCCTACAGAGGCAGGTGTGGCCTTCGCGCTCGCGGTGTTCACAGCGGTGGGCATTCTGCGCATGGGCATGTCGTGGGGATTTACACTGTGTTAAGTTAGCATGAGCCTATTAGAAATTTAAACGCCATTTTTCCTTCCTGCTGCCTTTGCACACGGCCCACATTATTACAAATGTTTAGTCTCTAGCAGACTGTTTTGCGTCACACGAGAATAATATGTTTTCCTATAGTAGCAGCTTTGCTTGGTAAGCTTTGTCTGAACAGTAAGTGCCGAGGCCTTCAAGATTATTTCAACACAGGGGTTGTTGTTCGGTCTGATAAGCGCACGTTCTAGACATAACATATATGCAGCTGTGGCCACCTCTGATTTTAGCGCGTTAATAATGCACTGCGCAGGCATGCAAACACCCTTTTGGAGAACATTCGCATGCAGAGAGCTGGTATAGAAAATGATGTGAGCCATTTCTACTAGGACCAGAGGTATGGGGCCGCCCTTGTAAACCCAAGAGACCTTCTGTAGATATAAAATAACATACTAGCAAGGGAGGGTCAAATCTAGGTGTAATCTAGCCTATTTCCATTTAGCATTTTAACATGTTCTCCTTTTGTATTTTATGGTATAGTACCTATGCTGATAATCTTGTTGCTTATAATATATCTGCTTGTATTAGCTAAGATACTGCGCCTGAGAACACGGCATTATAAATAAATATTTTAAACTTGCACATGTCTTCATTTACTCCCAGTTTTTGGACTGGTATGAGAGTATAACAAAAGTGTTCATGTGTTCCACATTGCCTGAGGTATTCCAAGTTCCATGTTCTGGGTTGTCTTATCATTGGGGTTATGGAAGAACCAATGAGACACTGATTGCTAGTCTGGTAGGGGATTTTGGCTACTAAGGTGAGTTTCGGTACACCCTAATTCACTGAGGTTCCAAGTCTCTATGCACAGTTCTGTGTATGAGCAGAATCCCTGCTACAGGGGGACCCAATTGCTTATTTTCCGGCGGACCATCTCTTGGAGGTTCTCCACCAGGGCTCTGGTGGGAGGAGATCTTACTCCCCTTTGAGGGTTCGCTCCTTTCTTCTCTGGGGGAAGCTTGGAGGCGTTCTGCTTCAGGAGATCCTGTGCCTCAACACCTTCTGCAACATCACCTTCCGGCGCCACGTGACCCGTCGAGCCTCTACCTCCACCCCTCTGCTGCCAGTCCACTCTTGAGGACCATTTTTCCCTCCCTGCCGCCACTGTTGAGTCCGTCGTCCCAGGAGGCCCGCTGGCTGGACTCTTGGGGGCGCAACATGTTCGCCTCAACCAGCTCTGCCCTGCAGGCCCTTAACACCTATTGTGTTTTGGCAAGGGCCTCTTCTTGTTTGTGGGACTTGGCTGAGTCTCTGGGTTCCGCGGCTTCCCAGGAGACTGTTCAGGTGGACTTACGGCATCATGCTTTGTATGGCCGGGAGCTAGCGGCGTTTATTCTCTGCTCTGCTCTGGACATCTCGGAGGTGTTGGGCCGGGCTATGGCTTCCTCAGTCGCCCTAGGTCGCCATGCTTTGCTTTGGGACGGCATGTTCCCGTAGAATATTCAGGAGCAACTCATTGATCTTCCGTTTGATGGCAGCCTGTTGTTCCATGCTCCGGCTGACTCTGCCATCCAGAGGTTCCTGGCGGGGCTCCATTCTCCTCCTCCTCCTCCTCCTCCTCCTCCTTCCCCTCCTCAGTGACTGTTGAACTGAGCTGGTTTTGGGCCTTTTGGATTCCCTTGCTGTAGGTGGTATTTGCTAGACATTGAGTCCTCCTTGCTGGGACTTTGGCATTGTTGGCTGCTGGACGGCCCTTGGTGCCTGTGTGTGTGTTTTTGCTGGACTTGCTACACAGACTTGGCCCTGAGTTAGATATTCTGTTTTCTTGGGCTGGTGTCAAGCCTTCCTCTGGGCTGTTTTTTCCTGTGGCGCTTTTGCTATTGCTTTCTCCTCTGCTGCGGAAGTTCTTCCGAAGAGGGTTCCCATGTTTTGGGACGTACTGTACCCTATGTGGGGTAGTGGTAGCTGTTACATAGCTATGCTCTGCTGGGGAGTGCTGGTTGCCTTCGGGTGCCCGTTCTCCGTGGCGTTTCTGTATGTTGCTGTTGCTACTTGAGGTTGTGTGCGCGGCCCTTGTAGTGGTAGGTCCGGCCATTCCTCTCCTTCCTTCTCTTGTGCCAATAGCTGGGATGCTTCAGTGTCCTTCATGCTTCTGGCGGCTTATGATTATAGCTGCCATTCTGGCTGGCCTGTTGCATTCCGTCTGGGTGGGCTCGTCTCTGTCTTGGTTTCCTCGGGCCATCTGGGCTTCTTCTTGTTCCTCTGCCTGTCCTTGCGTTGGGTGGAAGCTTGGTTGCCCTGGGGGTGAATTGGGGTTTTTCGGACTCACCGGCTTTGTCCTGGGTTCCTCTGTTGTGAGTTTATGGGCCTCCACTCTTACTCCTACATCCCTCTGGGGCTTCTGGCGTTTGACTTGTGGGCGTCCTCTTGCCTGTTAGGGACGAGGTTGCCCCTTTGGTCTACGGGGCTGGCCCCCTATGGGCCTTCTGTCCTGTCCAGACTGGTGGGGTCCTTTTGCAGACCGTCATTACCTCTGGTTATTGCTAGGGTATCTATTCTAAGTGAAGGAATCTGCGGCTAGTAGTCTCTTATCAGATGTACAAGTTACTTACCTTCGGTAACGATGTATCTAGTAGAGACGATTCTAGCCGCAGATTCCTTCACGGCCCGCCCTTCCTCTCCGTTCTGCGAGGAACCGTGGGCTGGTCCTTGGTAACTCGCCTCCCGGTGGGGGCCATGTCACAGTGAATGCCTTCTTTGCTCTTGGCGGTGGCTGTGTCTGGTTGCTGGTCTTCCCTCCTCTTTCTTTCTGGGAAGGTGGGGCTTCTGGTGTTCCTATGCCCCGCTGCTATGGCTGCTCCAGGTCGGGGAGGTTTCCTCCCATCTTTTCCTTCCTCCCTTCCTCTTGCTGCTAGGGGCCTGGCCCCTCTGCCTCCTCTGGGTTGGGGCTCCTTGGTCGTGCTTTACCCTTGTTTCTTGGGGGGTGGATGCCCTCTTGGCTGGGGTGGGTGGAGGTTGTTCGGTCCTGCCTGTTGGGACTGTCTCCCCTTCCTCTTTTCAGGGGGTGGTTGTAGGCCTGCTACATTTGACATGACTTTTACGCAGGTTTCTGTCTCTGGGGGAGAGGTGGGGGATGGCTGTCTATTTGTTGGTTGGGTGGCTGCTCAGGGCTCTGCTCTGTTCTTCCTCTCTTCTTTGCCTTTGGATACTGCGGTGTTGCACTGTTTCTATGAGGTTTCGTTTTTGTATGCTCTTTCGCACACTGTTCCCATGCTCCCACAGTGTTTTACTTGGTGGTTCAGCGTTGTGGTGCGGAAAAGTTCTCAGAAGAAAACTGAAGTAGGCTGGGCTCATGTGACCTCGCTGACATCTCATGCACGGACGATGCCTGAGCGGAGTCGCGTGATGCCCTGCCCCCGGCGCGCAGGGATGCTGTGGCAAAAAGTTTGCGGATCCAGTCTCACGCCTGGGGATAATTCTACCTGAAGGAATTTGCGGCTAGAATCGTCATTACCAGATACGTCGTTACCGAAGGTAAGTAACTCGTACATTAGTTTAGGCTGCTCTAGACCTATTTTAACCTTTAGACTCAGTGCACAACCTAGCCCACTCACCCGCACTCGCCCTACGGCTTCATCAATAAAAAGATCTCTGCCAAAGAGCCCCTTCTCCGGTGCCCGTCGTGCATTGCAGCACCGGCTCGACGAGGATCAGGCCCAATGATGAAGCATGACATCCTTCGGGGTGTGTGAGGGCACTTTTTAGAAAATACCTCCTTTCCCGCTCCACCCTCAGGATCTGCACCCCCGTGTTTGTCACTATTGCCTTGGAGCATTTATTGTAATTGCATTTATATAGCGTTTACTACCCCTGATGAGGTGTTGAAGCGCTTTTTCGGCGAGTAGCACGCTACTCCGGGACCCATAGAGGATTAGTGTTGAATTAGTATAGTGAAACATGCAAGTACATTTTAAGTGGTGGATAGGTTAGTCAGTTATTTGGATTTGAAATGAAAGCAGAACGATAGAGGAGGAAACAAGGTTTGTAGTTATATAGCGCTTGTTACCCCTGATGTGGTGTTGAAGCACGCTTTTCAGGAAGCCCATAAAGAATTAGAGGTGAATTAATATGGTGAAATATGAAAGTAATTTCAGTGGTGGATATTAGTTAGTTATTTGGAATGAGAAGGATAGTGGAGGGATAAAAGGGGAAGAAAGGTTTGTATTCATATAGCACCTGTTACCCCTGATGGATGTTGAAGCGCTTTTCTGGTGAGTAGCACACCACTCCGGTACCTATAAAGGATTAGTGTTGAAAATTAGTTTAGTAAACTATGAAGTAATTTGAGTAGTGGATATGTTATTCAGTAATTTGGGTAGAGAAGGGTAGGTGGCAGGATAGTGAAGGGAAAGAGGTTTGTTTTTATACAGCGCTTGCTAGCCCTGATGGGGTTTTGAAGCGCAAGTAGCACGCTGCTCTGGAACCCATCAGGATTAGTGTTGAATTAGTATGGTGAAACATAAAAGTAATTTTAGTGGAGGATATGTTAGTCAGTTATTTGAATTGAGAAGGGTTGGGGAGTGGTAGAAAAGAGGGAAGAGTTTAGAAAGGTTTGTGTTGGACTTGGCCCTTCTGGCAGGTACTGTAGGAGAGTAGGGTCTGCAATCCTATGATCACCCAGATTTTTTGCTTTTGTTTCACTGGTTTACGACTTTCTCTGGCTGTGGGCCTGCCAATCAGACCCACAGCCTGGCTGTTCTCTCTCTAAATTACAACGTGTACCCTAGGTGCATTTACCAATTGGTACTTGGCCACCTTGTCAGACTCTGTAACTCAGGGCATAGGTGTACCCAGGGCCTACCAGGGGCTGAAGCATGTATTATGCCACCCCTGGCTGGCCTCCTAAATTTGACACAACTGGCTGCATGACAGCTGGGGCAAAGTCGTGTAATCACCCTTTGCTGTAGATATAGTATACCTATACCTAACCCTAAAAATGGACACACAGATTCCTATCAGTCACTCCTATGGCAGGCCTTAACAATCCTGAAGGCAGAGTGCTTTGAATCGTGTGAGATGGTGCTCTGGCATGAGCTGAGCCTGTCTGCAGCTTGCGGAACCAAGTCCTAATAGCTGTTCCATGATATCGCATACCATATACTCTTAAGTGCATTATAATCCTCGCGGTTAAATGCTATCTTTGGTATTGCTTTATCAAAACATGTCGAGTAAGGTGTCATACGAATTGGAATACTAACCCCTCGCCAATTCTGGCGACGGGGTTAGCATTCCACCCTTCTAGAGGGACACGACATGTATGTAACTGTGAACCCCGGTTAAAGTTAAACGAAGCCTCAGCTCCACAAAATGGATGCTGCCACCACAGAAACGAGTCTGACCTCCTGCTGCTGGGAGTCCTTCCAGCGAGGAGAGCTTGGACAAAGGGTTTCCTGTCCGGGGCGGTGCTAGCACCATCCCAGACAGGGTTTTGTGTATCCTGGGTAGGCAGGGCTTTACAGGAAGGTGACTGCTGAGTGGCACCCCGGTGCTCACTACGCATAGGCCGGTCAGAACCAGTTCCAGGGGCACACCAGCCCCTGGCCTGGGGAAAGTCCGGCATGGGAAAGGGGTGTAACCACCCCCCTCCTAGTCCCACCCATAGGCAGGACCTAGTCACCGGGTCAGCCCCCTTTCTTAGTATAAAGATAGGAGCGGGCCCCCTGTTCAAATTAGATCATCTTTGGAATCAAGACACGACTTTCTGCGAAAGGACATCAAGATTTCTTCTTCAAGATTCTCCCTTGTGACTAAGGAGTAGTCACCCTGCATCAAGCGGGCACCATCCTAAGAACACTGCGGTTTGCTGTAAGTCTTTCCTCCGGAATCCGACTGCCCAGCTCGACGAGACCCGGCTTCCCTGGCACCTCTGACCTCTACTCACCTCTACAGCCAAGCTGAGAACCGTGAGTGCGACGAGACCTCGAGGGGCCGACAATCGCCAAGACTGCACGACTTCTTTGCAACAAGCCCACCGTGTGCTCCACTGGTGAGTGCTTTGGGGTCCGAGAAGCCCCAACCCTGAGCAGCTCCAGCACCGAAGATCAGCCCTCCAGCATCTCCACGATCTGCGTGGGGCCCTTCTGCTTTTGCTTGCTCACCGCGTTGTTTGGCTACTAGCCGGATGGCTTGTGGCCTTCTTAACGACGCCCAACGACATCACTGCTGCTGGTCTGGTTGCTCCAGACTGGCCCTTGCTTCCTTCTTCAAAAGAAGCACCCCGGACCCTCCTGGTCCACTCCAGACGCCATTTTGAGTCCACCGCGTGGGCTTGAATTTGCCAAGGCTTTGTTGCCCAATCCTGGGTCCAGCGACGCCGACAGCTTCATCCATCGTGGGACAGCTCGCTCCTCCATCCTGGTCGCCGACAACGCCTCCTGGTCCGTGAGATCTGCAGAGCACAGCGTCGCCCACTCACCTAGTCGAGGTGACTACCATCCGGTGCCCTCCTGGTGCCACCTGACTACTGGCTAGTAGTCACGAACTTGGTCCCCTCTGCTTTCAGGTGTCATCTCTCTTCGATCCAGGCTTGGATCCATCGAACTTTCTTCACTGGTCGCCTGCCAGCAACTTCTTTCTTCCAGGCTCCTGGTCCGTCTACGAGGATTCCCAACGTCTTTTGAGACATATGCAGCTGCAGCCCCTGGGCTAGGTAACTTCGGCATTTCGGTGCCCCAGCATAGCCTCACTATCCAAGGGTCAGAATCCACTTTCGTTTTCCTCCTACCAGGTCGTGTTCGCCCGAGAACACTAACTTTGTGAAATCTAGCTACCATAGACTTTGTCCCGCATCCCGCGTGAGAGTGCACACTCTGCACCCGAGTCCCCTAGGCCTCCTAGAAGTAATCTGAAGATTCTATAGTCAAGACCTAGCGATTCCAAAGCCTATTAGTACTGTACTTACCTGCTAGTAATTTCGCATTCCACTTTCAGAGTATATGGTTTTCCGTGCCCTTCGGGAATTTGTATATACAGTGCGAACTTAAGTATTTTCGTAAGAGTTTTGTTTTGTGCTTAGTACCCTGTCCTCATAAAGAGTACAGGGCTGTTGTGATTTTAATAAATACACTGTTTATTTTCATAACACTTGTGTGGTGTCCTTTCACTGGGTATTCAAGGGGTACATGTGTGGTATAACAGCTGGCTTAACACGCCCTCTCGAGTCTTTAGCCTTAGACTGCTCGTATCCATGCTACTAGGATAGCTGGTCTATAAGGTTGACTTACAACCAATCATCAATAAGGGTTGTTTGGACTGATACAAAGTGTTCACTAGAATAGTGAACATTATATATCAGGCCAACTTCTCACAGGTACACCCCTAAACTTTTTGCTTTGTGAATGTGAATTGGAGGTAGTGATTTTTTGGTTTCTGCGCACTTTCACTGTGTCCCAGTGGAAAGTGCGTGTGCACTGAGTGCGTGGAGTAAGGTTGGCCTGCCCTCCCATAGGAATGCATGGGGAATGTGTGTGTCCATGTTAGTTCCTGATGTGTGGGGAGTGCAGGCTCGAGTTTGGTATGTGCAAACTCGTGTGATTGAATGCTTCGCAATGATGTATGTGGCATGATTGTGTCTTGTGCGGAAGTGCCACTTCTAGGAGTTAAGACTGATTGGGGTTGTAAGGAGCACTCCGTCGATCAACTGAATTTTGAAACTTAGGTCAAATGATGCTGCGATTGTAGGAGTTGGCATATTAGTGTAAAATATGCCTGGCGTGTGATTGGCTGGAGCTGGCTGGTGAGCCTGGCTCCAGGAAGTCTGGATGGGTCTGCCCGGTGGTGAGTGTGAGATTAGCATGCTGATGGCTGGGGAGGGCTGCACCTGGTTTCTGAATGGGGCTGGGCTTTCCCCACACAATGCTTGCTCCGCCCCCTGTGGTGCGACTGATGACCCTAGCCCTGCTAGTGAATAGAGTGAGGGGCTGAGCACATCAAGGGTGCTCCAAAACCAGCTGCGACTGGTTCTCCCCTCATCGTGTGACAAAGACAAAGGAATGTGGTGTATAAAAATGGGGCTGTGTCCCCTTACAGTGTGTGCTGTTCCGTTCCAGGATCCTGCCTGAGGGGGCTGCTGCTGTTGCTGGGGCAAGGAGGACCGCCACTTGGAGTGTCTCCCTGCCTGGACCCAGTGAGCTGGCTCTGGGCCCAGCCTTGCCCCCCTGCCTGCCTCCAGACCTGGCTGGAGCTTTGTCCTCCCCCCCCACCCCCCCCCCCCCCCCCACCTTCCTGAAGGAATTGGTTGTTGACTTTTGGGGGCCTGAACTCTCCCCTAGCGCTGGGGAGCGCTTTGCCCTTGCTGTGAACCCCCTAAGCACTTGGTAGCACTTTATTTCCCCTCTAAGCGCCGGTAAGCGCTTTCTGCTGTTATAGCGCTTGGGAGAGCTTTTATGATCCAGGTAGGTGCCCACCCTGCATTTCGTACTGCCGCGGACCTTGCCGCTTATTTGCCCCGTTTTTTTTTTTAGTTATTTGAAGCCGGTGCCCACCCGGCATTGCCCCGTGTTGAATTCGTCGCCCCGGCCCGGAGAGCGATTAGGAGGCGCTGTCCCGCCTCCCTACCCCAGGGCCGTGCTGCGATTGGCCGCAGCCGCGACCCGGAAGTCAGGCAGGCCGAGGGCGGGACTGTGGGACGATAGGAAGAGGCCTGGAGCCCACGCCAGCCGTATCCTGCCTAGGGGCTCCCGAGTGAAGGGAGAGCCCCAGGGAGAGAGAGAAGTCCGGCGCGAGGGCAGCGAGGCTCCCAGAATGGAGGGAGAGCGCCGCAGCCGGTGAGAGTGAGCCGCCGCCCGAGAGTGAAGCAGCCCGACGGAGACGCTGCCCCCCTTTCTCCGGTGAGTGGGGCAGCAGAGGAGAAGGGAGGGGTGCCGGGACACATTGTCGGTGTCTGCCCCCTGTTCCAAGAGTCCAAGAAGGACTCCAAAGACGCCACAGTTGTTTGTCGAGCCCCGAGATGCTCGTAGTGGCATATTCGTTCAAGAGCCGGTCGAGGCTCGAGGGGGCAGTTCTTCGTTATTCAGAGCCCGGGAGGCTCAGCACGCACAGTCGTAGTCACGAGCCCAGAGAGGCTCTTGGGCCACAGTTGTTCTTCGAGCCCGAGAGGCTCACAGCCCATATTTGAGTTACAAGCCCGGAGAGGCTCAGGAGAGCCATTGTGGTTGTTTAGAGCCCGCGAGGCTCCCACTTGCCCCACAATTTGTTACCGAGCCCCCGAGGCTCAAGGGGGGCACATTTGTTATTCAGTGCCACGAGAGGCTCATGGGCATTTGCTTTGGCCAGAGCCTGCGAGGCTCCAGCGTTGGCCCATCATTGCCTTCACAGCTGCCCAGCACTTCGTGGGCAGCTGCTACGTGTAGGCCCCTGACATTGGGACACAGGGCGTCCTAGCCCTAGAGAGGCCAGTTGACCTAGGGACTGCCACAGGTTGTGGCTAATGTGATTTTTGTGCAATTGTGTTCTTTGATACACCTCTGAATGTGTTGTTTATGCATCATGTGTTCTCCTGTGCTGCACCTCTGAATGTGTTTTTATGAGTCATGTGCCTTGTTCTCACACCGCTGAATGTAGGTTCTGCATCATGTGTTTTCCTTCCCTACCCCTCTGAATGTGTTGTGATGCATCATGTGTAATGTGCTTAGACCACTACAGGTACTGTGATACTTAGGTGGTTGTTTTTCTCCTAGTACAGGTGGTGCTAGTGAGGTCCTGGTTCCCTGCGTGACCTTTTCCTAAGGTGGTTCGGGTTGCGTAGGTGGTACTTATCTGTTACCAGTGATTACTGGGTGTGTGCTTTATGTTCTATTTTGTGCTACAGTGATTTATATTCTAAGTTCTAAAAGTGCCGATTCCTGACAGTGGTCCATGTGGCCCTGTCTTGTACATATCCCCTGTAAATTCTGCCCGTGCCTGTTGGCACATTGTAAAGTGTGTGTTTTATCTAATGTGTTTTAGTAATACAAAGGCTATTTTTATATATAACCTTGTGTGTAGTTTCCTTTTTGGTGGGCCTTGGGTGTTGTTGCTGGGGTGCGTGCGCAAATACTTAACTCACATAGCCTCCAAGTTTAGCCTTGCTGCTCGCGCCACGTTACCTAGAGGGTGAGCAGGGGTTATCTTGGCGTGTAACTCCCTTGCCCTGACTTGGGAGTGGTGGTCTCTGACTGACTTTGGCACAAGCCCTGGCCAGCCAGGGATCCCATTTCTAACAGTTTGTTTTGGGGATTGGTATAGCAAAAGAGGTGTCAGATGATCAAGGAGGGGTAGAGTAGGAGAGGGTCTAGAAACAGTTATTTTGGGGATCATAGTAGTGGTATGGGGTTTGGGATAAATGAGAGAGTGGATTTAGATGATATATTGATAGATGTATAGGCTGAGAAATGGGGAAGTGCATTGGAAATGCTAAATTAGAAGAAAGTGATAAATATATTGATCCATAAGTACATTGAAAGTATATAGACACATAAAGGAGGTAGGTATATTGGGCAGCATTTCTGGCCCTGGCCAGTCTCGAACAGGCTCAAACAGGCAACCGCTAAAGATATTTTGCTGCCACTTGTGTGCTTTAAACAACATTTCGCTTTTGCGTCAGTCTCTGTGATTTGTTCATTGATTTATTTTGTAACAATTGCAAGGCTTATCTGAAAGAAACACGTTAGTTATAGATTCCTTACTTTAGAATTACCCCCAGGCGTCAGACTGGATCCGGAAAGTTTTTTCGTCAGAAGTACCTCTGCGCGTTGGAAGGTGGCATCGGTCGGCTCTCTGTCCATCGTTGGCGTCGTGTCACGGGATGACATCGCAGCTGCTATTTAGACGCCGCCCTCGCGCCTTGATGTCAGTTTTTTTTTTTCCCGCCCAGCCAGCGCAGATCCGGGAAATACCTCCAGTCACTTTTTGACTGACATTTTTCTTGACTTTTGTCAACTTGTTTTATTGAGTCTTCAACTCCTAGTGCACGCGGGATGACCGGCTTCAAGGCATGCGGTTCCTGTTACTGAATGATGTCGGTGGCAGATCCGCACTGCGTGTGCCTCTTTTGCCCAGAACGCGACCACGACCCCAAGTCGTGCTTCGACTGCCTGTCAATGGCGCTGAAGACTTTGCGAGAGCGGTCCCGAAGTTGCTTGAGCAGTCGGCTCCATGCCGTTCGATGTCCCAGTTGCAAGGAAGGTCGTGGGACCGGTCGCGCAGCCACCATCATCATTTGTTCAAGTCATCGAAGTCTTTGCACTCGCGCACTCGGGGTCGGGTAAGTCGAAGCATAGGAAGTCGTCGAAGAAGCACCATCGCTCTGCAACTTCTCCTTGACGGTCTTCCAATCCAACTAGGGATGCCGATGGTGCCCCTCCCGCAGTTCTGCGTGCAGAGCCTGAAGAGTCAAGTCCGCGTTTCCCTCCCTTTCCGTGACCTGGAGCAACTCCCGCCCAGCTTCGTGCGTTCTATGAGGCGATGCTTGTCGTCTTTGGGTGGCCCGAACCAGTCGGCGCCTCTTTGGGCCTCACGGAACTGTTTGGAGGGGCCTAGGCCTTCTCCACCGACGGCTCTGGCGCCGCAGGCCCTCCTTGAATCCAGGACAGTTGACCTCATTACACCTCCGCCGGCGCAGCTTCCTCCTGCATCATTACCGCATTCAACACCAGTCTGAGGGAGCTTCATATACAGTGGTGTTGTGTAGGGCAGCCGAGGCTCTCAATCTCGAGCTCCCTACTGTGGCAGTCATGACTAACCTCTTGACAGAGGTGCTTCAGCAATCTGTGAGCTCTTCAGAACCTCTGCTTCCGTTCAATGAGGTCCTTACTAACGTCCTTTTGGGGCACTTGGTCCAGGCCCAACACGGGGGCTCCCGTAGACAGAAAGATTGCCCAACGCCACCGCCCGGCCCTGGGCGACCTCACTTTCCTTTCCCAACACCCCACCCCTGAGAGCTTGGTGATCCAAGCCTCTACTTCCAATAGTGCATTCCCTACCGCCCCACCGGAAAGGGAATCCAAGAAGCTGGAGCATCTTGGGAAGAAGATTTTCTCTTCCGCCACATTGGGACTGTGCTCTGTAAACACCCCATGTCTATTGGGCCATTATTTCCACTCTGTTTGGAACTCAGTTGTGCAGGTGCTGCCTCAGTGTCCAGAGGAGGCCCGGACAGTGCTCTTCCAGACTGTCGCCGCCGGGAGGGATGCGGCCAAGTTTGCCATTCATTGTGGACTGGATACTGCTGACTCTCTGGGTCAAACGATTTCTACGTCGGTAGCTCTTAGACGCTACGCCTGGATGAGGTTGACTGGCTTTTCAGGGGATGTCCAGAACACCTTGATGGACATTCCCTTTGATGGCCATCGCCTTTTAAAGTAGACAACGCTCTAGAGCGTTTCAAGGACTCATGGGCTACGGCCAAGTCCTTGCACCTCTCCACTTGCCCTGCGCAGTCTGCTTTTTGCCCCTTTCGTGGCTACGCAAGGAGTGCCTCGCTACGTCCTGCCCAGAGCCACAGACCGCAGCAAGTTACCCAGCCTTCGCATGGCGGGGACGTGGGAACAACTGTTGTGGTTCCGGGGGCCAGTGGGCAGGCCAGTCCTTCCAACAGGAAGTTACGGCTCTCTTGGCCAATTCCTGTTCCAGAAGTATGTTGTGGTGGTTATTCCCACTGCTTTATGGTCCCCAAGAAGGACAAGGGCCTGCGTCCTATCTTAGATCTCGGGAACGTCAACCACTTCCTCCGGAAAGAGAAGTTCAAGATGTTGACGCTTGCTCAGGTCTTGTCTTCCCTCGACCCGGAAGACTGTTTGGTAGCATTGGACTTGCAGGATGCTTATTTTCACATCCCTGTAATGCCGGCCCACCGACATTACCTGCAGTTCACGGTAGACCACGAGCATTTTCAGTTCACCGTGCTCCCCTTTGGCCTTACCAGCGCCCCTCGGGTGTTCAGGAAAGTGATGGCGGTGGTCACAGCTCATCTGTGCAGATCAGGGGTTTCAGTCTTACCCTAACTCGACGACTGTTTGTTGAAGGTGGGCTCCCCCCTGGCAGTCGTCTTACGCCTCCAGACTACAGCCGACCTGCATTCGCTGGGGTTCTCTATCAATGTGCCGAAGTCCCACCTGATTCCATCTCAGAAGCTCTTCATCGGAGCAGTTCTGAACATGACGCGGTTTTGGGTCTATCAGCGAGTCCGGGATATACAGGCTATGATTCAGATCTTTCAGCCTCTATCCCGGATTTGTCAGAAAGACCCTGAGGCTGCTGGGCCTCATGGCCTCCCGCACCCTGCTGGTAGATCATACCAGGTGGCATATGCGTGCTCTGCAGTGGGACCTGAAGTTCCAGTGGGTGCAGCATCAGGGTAATCTGTCTGATTGCGTCCAGATCCTGGAGGGCACTGCTTGACAATTGCAGTGGTGGCTCACGAACCAGGATTGGGTCAACAGCAGATCCTTCTCCCTTCCCAAACCAGAACACAGTGGTGACAAGCGTGTCCCTTCTGAGATGAGGCGGCCACATGGGAGAGGCGGAGATCAAAGTCATCTGGTCTCCGTCGGAGTCTGGGCTCCACATCAACATTATGGAGCTTCGGACGATTCATCTTGCACTAAAAGCATTTCTTCACTCTGTCCGGGAAAGAGTAGTACAGGTGTTCACCGACCACACCACCGCCTTGTGGTACTGCAACAAAGAGGGCAGGGTGAGGTTTGTGGACCCTATGTCAGGAGGCTCTCTGCCTCTGGAACATTGGGTCATATCCCTGGTAGTTCGACACCTGGCAGATTCCCTGAACCCCAGGGCAGACTAGCTCAGCCAAAGGTGCATAATGGATCACGAATGGCGTCTTCACTCTGAGGTGTTGCAATGTCTCTCAGTGGGAAGAGCCTTGGTTAGATGTATTCACCATCGAAGAGAATGCACAATGTCAGCAATTCTGTACGTTGGAATTTCCAAAGCGGCACTCGCTAGGCAACGCTTTTCGTCGCGAGTGGACTTACGGTCTGTTGTACACCTTTCTGCCTATACCTCTGCTGCACAGAGTGCTGAAGAATATCCGGTGCACCCGGGCCCAATTCATTCTTCTTCCTCTGGATTAGGCATGGAGAGTCTGATATCCAGAGCTGCTCAACATGACCATTGATCCTCCGATCCGACTGCCTCTTCTGGAGGATCTTCTGTCGCAGCAGCAAGGGACTGTCCTCCACCCGAACCTGTCCAGCCTCCACCTCCTTGCATGGAGATTGAGCAGCGGCAGTTGACGTCATTTGAACTGCCTCCAGAGGTCTGCAATGTCATCTTGGCAGCCAGCCGTCCCTCCACTAAGACGGTATACGCCTAATGGTGGAACACATTTTTGGCATGGTGCACAGCAAAGGCTGTGGATCCCCTCTCTGCCCCTCTTTCTGAGGTTCTATTGTTCCTCCTTTCTTTGGCCCAGCAGAGCTCTACTCTGGGCACTATCAAGGGCTAACTCTCTGCCATCTCTGCCATCGTTCGGCTTCCACATCAGCCTTCTCTTTTCAAGTCCCTGGTTGTAAATCGGTTTATGAAAGGCATAACTCACCTCTTTCCTCCTATTCCTTTCTTTATGCCTCAGTGGGACTTGAATCTAGTTTTAACCTATTTAAGGTGCGCTCCCTTTGAGGCACTTCTCAACTGTCCTTTAAGGCTTCTCACGCTTAAGACTGATTTCCTGGTTTTCATCACCTCTGCCAGGAAGGTGAATGAGCTCCAGGCTATTTCATTGAAACCTTCTTTCTTGTCTGTCCATCTGGACAAAGTGCTCCTCAGGACTCGTCCATCCTTCTTGCCCAAGATTGTCACTGCTTTGCACATCGGGCAGACCATCACTTTGGCCACATTCTTTCCGCCTCCGCATCCTTCAAAAGAGGAGGAGAGGATCCAGCGTCTGGACCCAAAATGTGCGCTTTCCTTTTATCTGGATCGCATAAAACAGATGACCAGCTCTTTATTGGGTACGTGGGTGCAAAGAAAGTCGGGCCGTACAACAAACTATCTCTCGATGGGTCATTTTGTGTATCAAGGCCTGCTATTCCCTGGTGAAGAAGGATCCTCCAGTGGGGCTGCGCTCCCATTCTACCAGGGCGACTACAGCAACTACTGATCTGGGATGGGGCGTTCCTCACAGTGACATCTGTCAGGCAGCTACTTAGGCCTCACTGCAAACGTTTACAAAACACTACTGTCTTGACAGTCTGGTCCCGATAGACAGCTTCTTTGGCCGTTCTGTGCTCCAGGACTTTCTGGTGTGAGATTGGTTCGCAGACCCATCACTGGGGTTGGTATTGCTGGTGTATCTATTGTAAGGTAAGGTCTCTATAACTAATGTGTTTCTTTCAGATGAACAAGTTACTTTCCTTCGGTAACCATATATCTGTAAGAAACATTAGTTAGTTATAAATTCCTTAAGCCCCACCCATTCTCCCCGTTCTGCGAACTGATTTCTAGGGTTAAGGATATTCATTCAGGGCCATAGTTTTGTGCACCAGTTGTCAGTGTCTTGCATGGCTCTGCGTTTCTGATGCGGAAAGTCGTGTACTGAAGTCAGGGTGCGAGGGAGACGTCTAAGTAGCTTCCGCGAAATCATCCTAGCAAAACCACACCAATGATGGACGCGGATCCGACCAACTCCACCTTCCGACGTGCAGAGGTACTGCTGATGAAAAAACTTTTCGGATCCAGTCTGACGCCTGGTGGTAATTCTAAGGTAAGTAATCTATAACTAACTAATGTTTCTTACAGATATGTTTACCGAAGGTAAGTAACTTGTTGATTAATACACAAACTAAACTTGCCTCCATTAACCCACAATTTTGTTTATTTTCAGTAAATCTGAGATGTCTCGTCTGCGGCTTGCTGCTGGAGGTGCAATCATGAAACTTGCTCAGGAACCTTGCTATCATGAAATTATCACACCAGAACAGTTCCAGCTATGTGCATTGGTTATAAATGTAAGTGGATGGAATATATGTGGTATAAAAATATCACTCATTAAATATATATTTATGATGGATACATCTTCCTGTGGATTCCTCAACTTATGAATTAAGCCCATGCACAGCATTCAATAGAAACTTTTCTCCTCCGCTCTCCCACGTCGACCAGGACATCACAATGGTACGGCTCTACATGCGACTCCGCGTGGTGTCATCAGAGCCATAAGAAGACCTAGTCGATTTGCTGACCTCTGTTCCCTTTTTACCATGCTGTCGATGTGTAATATTTTTTCCCAGGGCTCTCCATTACTGGGAGTTTTTGTTAAATAACGTAATCTCTTTTTTAGCAGCGACTATGGTTACTCGCAGGAAATCTGGTTTGAAGCCATGCAGGGAATGTGGGGGGTCAAATGTCTGTCACTGAGCCCCATGAAGACTGGTGACTTTCGTCGGATAACGACGTTGCAGAGTGTTCATCTTGCATGCGCATAAATTCCAAAGTGCTGAAGGAGAGGGAAGCCAAATAGTTTGTGTCAAAAGCCAAGAAACAAAAAAGGGGTCAAAGATGATCACAGTCCCGCTCCAAGTCGCCGATTCCACGTACTTCGAGGCCGTAGAAGAACCAAGAAAAAGGCAATGTCATGGGTCTAGGCGTTGGTTCTCGAAGGATGCAGCATTGAGGTCGGTGTCCCTGGTTCCCAGGCGTTATCAGAAGGCTGAAATCTCTCCATCTCTTTCTCCTGAGGTAACTCTGTCTCCGAGAGCGGTGACTCCACCGACTTCAAGGGAAGCTATGCCTCCACAGGTGCAGAAGCCCACCACTGCACCTCTGGCTCCAGGGTCTCCGGCGCCACAGATAGAACCGATGTTCTCCCCCCTCGAGCGACTCAGAGCCTGCTGTGCTGGATATGGTGTATCCTGCCTTCCCAACTCCAGGTACGGATCCATCGTATTTCTTAAATGCAATGTTAGGCTTGTTCCCTAGAGCGGCAAACCAACTGGTGCGCTTGTTGGTCCCATGGGTCCACTGGCATATTCCTTGGGAGGCTTGCCACCTCATTTCCATCAGGGACCTTTAATACTGATGGCTCCAGGGAGCTGGCCTCTCCTGACACCGAAATATTCAACGCCGGTACAATATCTGGAGGGGCGAGTGCCACTGAAAGCATCTTCCCCGGCTCCTCTGGTTCTGAACCAACGTCGACTCGACTGGCGTCGACTACTGTTCCAGGAGACCTCCCTTCAACGCCGATCTCGAAGTCACAGGCACCGCGTCTGGCGCCACCAATGCCTGTTCTGAGGATTTGGTCTCTGTGAGAAGTTGGCCTGGTATATGATGTTCGCTATTCTAGTGAATACCTTGCACCAGTCCAAACAACCCTTATGGTGATGGTTGTAAAGTCAACCTTATAGATCAGCTATCCTAGAGGTAGCGTGGACAGAACAGTCTTAGGCTAAAATACTCTTGAGGGCGTGTAAAGCCAGCTGTTTTACCATATGTAACCCCTTGAATACCAAATGAAAAAACACCATATATATAAAATATATATGTATTTATTCACTAACACACTCCTCTGAACTCTTTGAGGTCAGAGGCAAAAGCACATAAGAAGTTACTCTTAGAAACACTATAAATAGCACAATTTACAGTTAGGCCCTAGGGCCGCGTAAAACCATATACTAAGTAAGTGGTATAAGAAGCACGACTTGTGAAAAAGAAAGGCCTAGGGCCTAGGGAATTGCTGGGGCTACACTATCTGACCCTTAGGGTAGGAGTAGCAGGCCCACAGGCGGCGCGTGCAGTGTCAATACACTCACACGAGAGTCAATGGAAAGTCAATGGGTATGTAAAAGGTAAGTAAATGGAGATTTAGGACTCTTCCGGTCTACCTAGGAAGATGCAACTAACAAAACTAGACACTAGGATAGTCAATCCCTACAGGAGCACCGAAGTCCTCGCGTTACCTCACCCACGGGCTGCGGGTGCATAGGTGTCAAAGTGTGTCGGGTTTTCTCGTTGATTCCTATGGAACCTTGGAAGAAGATGCTGCAGGCGACCAGGAGGAAGATGTCCGGGTGGATCCAAGGGTGGATCGGAGTTGAAGAAGACCTGAAAGCAGAGGGGACAGAGTCTGGGTCACTAGCCAGTGACTAGGTGGAACCAGGAAGGAACCAGACGTAGTCGAGGGGAAATCAGGTGCTTTTGTGAAGCTTGTCGTTACAGCCACGCGGACCAGGAGGCGTCGAGGACGACCAGGTGCTGGAGAGGAGCTGTCCCACGAAGGTTCTCGCAGATGGAGGGGTCGACTTCAAGATCGAAGCCAACAAGCCTAAGCAAAGGCAACCCACGCAGGATACACAAAAGGCTTCTGGTGCAGACCAGGAGGGTCCGAGGTACTTCACCTTTTCAGGGAAGCAAGGGCCATTCTGGAGCAACCAGACCAGCAATCGATTTTCAAAAGGATCGTCGCCACAGGTCTACTAGCCAACTGGCCAGCAACCGGATAACGTGTCGAGCAGAACACAAGCAGAAGGGCCCCACACAGATCTCGTGAAGTGTGGAGGGCTGGTCATCGGTGCAGGTGGAGCTCGGTGTCGCTGTGTCTCAGTCCCCAGTGCACAGCTTCGAGGATGCCTCAGGAGCGAGGCTGGTAGCAAGTTGCAGGCTTTCCAAGATGTCCGGTCCCACGTGTCCCAACGCCTTCCACGGTGCTCAGCTGTCCTGGAGTCGTGCAGTGGGGTCAGAGAGGTCTGGGAGTCTGGATCTTGTTGGGCTCTGTGCTCGAGTTCCGGCGGGAACGATGACAAAGCAAGCCTTCGAGTTGCTGGATGATGCCTGGTTGCCCAGGGTGATCACTCCTTGGCCACAAGGGAGGCACCTAGTGCGCTCCAGGGAGTGTCTCAATCTATTCAGTCCTCTCTGTCCCAATACACATCCTCCTGTCTGGGGTGGTGCTCGCGTCTCCCCAAGCAGGAAACCTATTGTCCAAACCTCAGTGACTGGAAGGACTCCCAGCAGCAGGAGGTCAGACTTGTGTCTGTGGCAGCAGCATCCATTTTGTGATGCTGGGGCTCTGGTTAACTTTAACCGGGATCGTTGAACTTAACATGTCTTCTCCCTCTAGAAGGGTGGAATGCTACCCCCGTCACCAGAATTGGCGAGGGGGTAGTATTGTTAAGGCCTGCTGTTAGAACTGGCTATTTCTGGTTGGCTAAGGCTGACGCCAAAGCTAGGCAGAAACCACCATTCTAGTCAGGGCATGGGAGTTAAACGCCAAGATAACCCCCGCTCACCCCCTTGGTAGCTTGGCACGAGGAGACAGGCTTATCCCGGAGGCAATGTGTAAAGCATTTGCGCACGCACACAACAGCAACAACATCCTAGGCACACCACAAAAGGAACTCCACATAAGGTTATATAAAAATAACTTTTGTATTGCAAAACACATCAGATAGTAATCACACAATATACATGGTGCTAACTTGTACGGGCTATATTCACAAGGGATTATTTACAGGACAGGGCCACATGGGCCACTGTCAGAATCAACACTTTTAGAACTAGAAATACTGTTATAAATAGCACTTTGAACATATAACAAGCAGAAGTTTCACACATGATGCATAGAACATTCAGAGGTGCAGGAAAGACACATGATGTATAAACATACATTCAGCGGTGTAAGGAACAAGGCACATGACGCATCAAAACACATTCAGAGGTGCCGGAGAAAAACACATGATGCCTAAAACATTCAGAGGTGTAAGGGAAGGAAACACATGATGCATAAAAAACATTCAGAGGTGTCACAGGCATAATGGCATAGCACATTACGCATAACTCGCATTTGGGCCTAACCAGTAAAAAGTACAGTAGGCAATCTCTCACTAGTCTAAACACATTAGACTCTCCCCCTAAGCATAACTCACACTTAGGGGCGTAACTCACATAGTGAAACAAACTCTCACTAGCATAAACCTACATAGGTCAAATAACCTCATAATCACATTGCGCAAACATCACTTTAGGCAATTACTATCAAAACATAGTCAAATCACATTGCGCTGAAATCACATACCAGCCAACTGGCCATCTAACAAGGGGACTCAAAAAGCCCTGTGGCAGCGCCAGTCAGGGGTGCGCCACCGGCGCAAACCTAAACGTTGCAACTGCCCACTCATTGCTGGGCAGCTGGGAACAACAACAGGGCCTAAACGTTGCAGCTGGCACTAAGTGCTGCGCAGCTGTAGAAGGCCTGGCACCTCTGTGCCATCTTTGTCCCCCACAGGGACTCTCTCGCGCCTAAACGGTGCAGCTGCCCACTAATTGCTGGGCATCTGAAACAAACGGCGACAGGGGCTCTCTTTGGCAGTAGAACAAATCTGCTCCATCTGTTGGAGCCCCACAGGCTCTGACACTCTGCACACGTTGGAGCCACACAGGCTCTGAAACTGTGCCACATTGGAGCCACACAGGCTCTAAAATCACAATGCCCCTATGGTTGTGGGAGTCTCGACAGGCCCTAAACAAGCATGCCCCCAGGGAGCCTCGTGGGCTCTAGACAAAGTTGGGGCGACCCACTGCCAACCGGGGCCGCCCTAAATGCACCACCAGGACTAGGCCCCTAACTGAGCACCTCACGGGCCTTCTAGCTCAGGACACAATTCTCCACGTTGGAGCGGCCTTCTGACACACGGGGCCGCTCTGGCGTAGTGCCTCGCACTGGCACCACAATCATCCAGTGGCTTCTTCGTGGAGCGGGAACAGAACTTCCCCCGCATTACCCGGCCCAGCCCTCACTCACCGGACCTCGGGCGGCGGCTTCTCCTCAGCACACGGGAGCCCCGCAACGCCTCCTATCTTCCACCATGCGGCAGCTTCATCTCCAGCAAGGCGTGAGCGCTGAGCCAATCTCAGCGCGGCTCTCTGGACGAGCCCCTCCTGACGCGGCGCTGCTCCCAGCTGGGCCAATCCCAGCGCGAGCCTCACAAAGTCAGCCAATGACTGCGCTGCTTCTTTGTCGAGCCCCCCCCCCCCCCCCCCCCCCCCCCCCCCCCCAGAGCGAGCCAATCACAGCGCGGCTGCTCCGAGGCTGATCGCGGCCTAGGCCGATGGCGGTGACTCTTCGAGGTGCAAAACGAGGGGTGGACACCCTCGAGAATAAAAATAAAAGCGCTACTGAGGGCTTGGTGGCAAAATAAAGCTTTCCCAGTGCTAGAAGTAAAATACAGCGCTCTCAAGCCTATAGGGGCACAGGCAGCACATGAAGCGCTCCCAAGTGCTAGAAGTATAAATAAAGCGCTTCCAAGCGATGTGGCATCGGGCAGACCCCCAAGAAGCGCTCCTAGCGCATAGGGCAACAAAGGTCCAGCAAAAAGTCCTTCAGGGGTGCAGGACAAGTCCATCAGGTATCCAGGGGCTGGGCAGGGCCCAGGGAGGCAAGCCTTCCCCTGGGCCCAAGCAGCAGCACGCCCCTGGCA
Source organism: Lissotriton vulgaris (assembly GCF_964263255.1). Lineage (NCBI taxonomy): Eukaryota > Metazoa > Chordata > Amphibia > Caudata > Salamandridae > Lissotriton > Lissotriton vulgaris. Next base: position 8,100,580 of record NC_141690.1, read on the forward strand.
GGATTCAAGTCAGAAACAAGAACATTTTGTAAGGGGACACAGCCCCTTTTTATACCATAAAATCCTTTGTCTAGCAGGGTGCAGGCAGTGTGAGAACCAGCTACAACTGGTTATAGGGAACTCCTTTCACTGGCCAGGCTAGGGACATCAGACGCACCACAGGGTGTGGAGCCAGCTTTGTGTGGAGAAAGCCCAGCCCTATTCAGGCCCGGGTGCACCCCTCCCCTCACATCAGCATGCTAATCACTCCATTCACCACCGGGGCAGACCCACCCAGACTCTTGTAGCCAGGCTCACCTGCCAGCTTCAGCCAATCGCACGCCAGACACAAATTACACAAATATGCCAACTTCTAGAAGTGGCACTTCCACACTAGACACACTCATGCTGCATATATCATTGCGCAGCATTTAATCTCACAAGTTCGCACATACCAAACTTGACCCTGCACTCCCCACACATCAGGAACTACCATGGTCATACAGATTTCCCATGCATTCCTATGGGAGGACAGGTCACTCACCACACATACACAGAAAGCTCACGCACTTTACACTGTACCACAGTGAAAAAGTGCGCAGAGGCCTAAAATCACCAACACCAGGTCACAGAAACGGGCTAGGCAAAAGCAAAATGTTTCGGGTGAAAGGGCCAAGTACAACACCTGCCATACTATGTGTCTATATGTAGTAGGTATAGAAATACTACACCTAAGCAAGGGGTGATTACACAACCTTGCCCAAGCTGAGTGATCAGCCAGATGTGTCTGTTTGAGTCGCCAGCCAGGGGTGGCATAATACATGCTGCAGCCCCTGGTAGGCCTTGGTTGTACCTATGCCCTGAGTACCTAGGGTACACTTAGTACAGGGGCTGACAAGGTGAACCAATTCCCAATTGTGGTAGTACCTAGTGTACAGGTTAAATTTAGAGAGAGTGCATCTGTGCGGTGGGTCTGATCAGCAGGCTCACAGCCACATCTAAGTCGGAAACGAGTAAAGCAAAAAGTGTGGGTGACCATAGGAAGCAGACCCTACTCTCCTACAGCCTCGGAAAGAGTTGCAGAGATTGATAGAAGAGGAAGAATATCAAGATAAGAATGGAGAGGATGAAGAAGGGGAGATTGTTGATTCTGATCTGGTTTTTGAAGGTCTTCAGGAGGCTAGTGGCTTGAATACCTCTCCTGAATGTAAGCTCTCATCTCCGTAATGTCTCCCAACGCAGGAGGTGACCTCATCATGCCTTAAACAGAAAGGCTGCGAATCTGCTGGAATTGCCTCTTTCCACTTCAGAATTAAAGTCTAAATCTTGACTGAGGTGCTCCATTCTCCTCCTCCTATCTCAGAGACTTTACTCCATTTTACTGAGGCTGTGACTGAGCCCATCTTTGATGTATGGCAGAAGCCTATGACGGCTCCAGCGGTGTCCTGGTCTTTGTCAAGGAGGTACAAGGTGGCTCCGGGGGATCCTACTTTCCTGTCCACTCATCCATCACCAGAACGTTTGGTCATCCAGGCTTCGTGCTCCTCAAAGCAGTCTGCAGGGTCATTCCCATCTACACCTGCATAGGGAAGCGAAACTCTATTTAGCAACCTGAAAAATAAATATTCTCATCAGGCAGTATGGCTCTTAAATCAACAAATGCATTGTGCCTTTTGGGATGATACATTCCAGGGCATTATTCAGAGGTGTTAAATGGATGACCAGGCTGCGGCCTGTAAGGTCATAAAGTCTGGTCTGGACACTACTGACTCCGTTGCCAGGGATATGGGATCATCTGTGGCTACCCGGATGCACACTTGGTTCCAGGGTTCAGATTTCTCCACTAATGTCCAAGCCACCTTAATAAATCTGCCGTTTCATGGTTCTCAACTATTTGGGGTAAAAGCGTACTCGGCGCTGCAGCGCTTTCAAGACTGTAGAGCCATGGCAAGCTCTTTGGGTCTCAAGTCTCAGTCCAGGGGCTTTGCATAGCGCAAGTTTTGTGGATATCGGTGGAACTTGTCCTTTCGTGCCAGGCAGCAGTCACAGCAGCAGCAACAATCCCCGGTACAGGTCTTACTGGGGAAAAGGCAGAGGTCGTCTGTGGGGTGCAGCACACCAACAAGTCTCCTCCTCCTCGTCTGTCCCTCCAACTGGTACGGCAGGGAAGCAACTCTAGCTCCTCCATCCTAGAGCATTCTTATCCTTTGTGAGGAAGGGTGTCCCATTTTCTAAAACATTGGAGGTCTGTTACTACAGATCTCTGGGTGTTGAACATCATAGAGAATGGGAACACCCTACCCTTCCAGGAATTACCTCCTCCTTTCTCTCCCCGCCAGGGTTCATGCTCAGAAGAGCATCTTCTGCTGCTCCAGCAGGAGGTTCGGTCATTACTGCAAAAAGGTGTGATCATGGTAGTTCCGGAGTAGGAAAGGGGTCAAGGATGCTACTCCCGGTACTTCTTGATCCCCAAAAAGGATGGTCGGTTGAGGTTGATCCTAGACCTCAGGGTTTTTAACTTTTACCTCAAATAGGAGAAATTAAAGATGTTGACCCTGGCTCAGGTTCTTCTTGCTCTGCAGAAGATAGACTGGGTGGTGTTGATCAACTTACCGGATGTGTATTTTCACATACCCATCCTGAAGTCGTATCGGAAGTATCTTCATTTTACGGTGGGGTGTCAACACTACCAGTTTGCGGTTCTTCTGTTCGGCCTTACTTCTGCACCTTGAGTCTTTTCAAAGGTGATGGCAGTGGTGGCATCACATCTCAGAAGGCCAGGCCTGTTTTCCCCTATCTGGATGACTGGCTGCTCAAAGCAAAGTTTCCAGAGATGTTGCTGCATTACTTGCGGGTGACAACAGAACTGTTCGACTTAGGGATTTCAATAAATATACCCAAACCTCACCTGGTGCCCTCTCAGTGCAACCTGTCCATAGGGGCAGTACTGGATACTACTGAGTCGTGCCTTCCCTCCTAAACAGAGGATTCAAGACATCCAGGCTATGATTCAATTTTTTCAGAATGGAGCAGCTGTTCCAGTCCTGAAGGTCTTGCGCCTGCTTGGTCTGTATGCTTCCTGCATACTATTGGTCAACCATGCATGCTGACATATTTTAGTCCTCCAGTGGTGCCTCTGCAGGGAGTGGTTTCAACACAATGGAAATCTCGAAGAGTTAGGCAGTATCTCCAGAGACCGCAGCGGAGCTGCTATGTTGGAGTGTTCCAGGCAACCTGTCTCAAGGGAAGCCATTTCAACCTCCTTCTCCGTTGGCCACAGTGGTAACGGATGCCTCACTCTAGGGTGGTGAGCATATCTGGGGGATCTGGAGGTCAGAGGCCTTTGGTCTCAATAGGAGAGATTGTTTCACATCAGTCTTCTGGAATTGCTGGGGATGCATTTGGCTCTCAAGGCCTTTCTTCCCTCTCTTCACAGTCAATCGGTTCAGGTCCTGACTGACATCATTTCCGTGATGTGGGACATCAACAAACAGGGAGGAGTAAGGTTGTATCTTCTTTCCAGAGAGACTCTGGTTTTTGGCTCAAAACCATCATATTTACGTGATCGCAAATCAAGCCAGAGAACTGAACGTGATCATGGACAATCTCCGTCGGCCGTATTCGGATGGTGTCTCCCTCCAGAGGTGGTCCATTTTCAGGATGTGGTGGTTTCCTCGATTGGACCGGTTTGCAACTTGCAAGAACGCCCTTTGCCAGTCACTCTGCACTCTCCAGTATCTGACGTGGGGGACATTGAAGTATGTGCTTCAGTTAGATTGAGGCTCACAGCTTCTTTACACATTTTGGGCTCACAGCTTCTTTACACATTTCCTCCCATACCCTTGATTCCTCGAGTTCTAAGGAAGATTCGTAAAGACTGGTCCCCCCGGATTGGCTAAGAAGGGTGTTCTACACTGTCCTTATTTACCTCTCGCCGCACCCACCGCTCTGTCTCCCTCTGAGGGCAGACCTTCTCTCTGAGTGGCAGGGGCTGGTACTACACCTCCAGAGCCTGCACCTTTATGCCTGGAGATTCAACAGAGCAACCCGAGCTCTATCTCTCTCTCACTGGATGTAGTAGATGTTATTTTTTCGGCCAGGAGACACTCCACCAAATATGTCTATTCTGGTAGGTGAGCAAAGTTAGTTAAATGGTGTGGAGAGAGATCCATTGATCCTTTACAGTCCCATTTGTCTGATATTCTGAGTTTCTCTCTTTCCCTAGCACAACAGGGTTGTGCAGTAGCTACTTGTACAGGCTACTTGTCTGCTTTTTTCGGTTTACCAGATCAACCCTCATTGTTTAAATCTCCCATAGTTATGAGATTCCTTAAAGGTCTCAATCACGTTTCCTCCCATTCATTTTATCATGCCTCTGTGGGATTTAAATTTGTTTGAATGAAAAAAACAACAAAGAGAGTAAGGGATTCTCCACTGGTGTGGAAGGGGATACTCCTGGTCCCCTAGACCTAAATCTATATAAACAAAATGGGGGGTATCGTCAATCGACCTGAAGAGGTCCTATTGGGTAAAAGGGGAAAGTCCAAAAGAAAGTTGGTTCGAGGCATGTGGGCTGCTGAATTCATATCTGTGCATAGATCGCTGCCTAGTGTTGGGTCCGGATGATTGCACATTGTTGTCCTGGAAGAGTCTTCGAAGTATCACGAGATAGGTGGCCCCTCCCCTGGACTACAGTGCGCATGGGCATTCTCTCCATCCTCAGATTGTTTTTTTCCGCCATTGGGTTCGGATGTTACTATCTTAGCTCAAGATAGGAAAACTTTCTTCAAAGCCAAAAGGCTTTCGACAGCGTCGGTGTTGTTTCGTTCGGTATCGGTTCCTTTGTTTCGAGAGGACATTGAGGAATCAGACGGTTTTTCTTTCCACACTCGACCCGATCTTCGATCTACAATGGAAAGAAGCCCATTCAAGAGGTGTCCCCTTTGCAATGCAAAATACCCGCACATCGATGTCCACCCGGGGTGCAACAAGTGCCTGTCCCCAGACCACAACGAAGCCAACTGTATGGCCTGTGCCCGGTTCAGGTCGAAGAAAACTCTTAAGATTCGACGCACGGCTTGATTGGAGTCAAAGAAGTCAGCGCCTGTTCCCGTGAACATCTTTGGGACCGAAGAGGTCGTTGATCTGGGGGATCAGGAATGCTGCTCCGATCCGGCTTCGGGCCATGACTCCGAGTATGACGCCGAAGAAAAAGAGGTGCAAGAAGAAGACAAAAACGTCGTCGATGAGGTAGGAGACGACGTGGAGGCCCTTGGGGCCGTAGAAGATAGCTCAGGCGAAGAGCTAGGCCCAACCGGCTATACGGGGGCCGACGATGACGCACTCCATAAGGCTCAGGTCGAGGGATCGCCACTAGGCCTTACCCAAGATCTACAATCTCGTTCTACAGCCCCGCATAAAGGCCCGGCTTCGAATATTACTAAAGAGCCTTCGGTTTCGAAACCGCCATTGGTCGGTCGATATTAAGAAATCGAAACCGACAGCATCATTGCCAATACGAAACCGAAAGTGCAAGTGACTCTGGTCGGCTCCAAGGCCTCAAACCCCTCGGAGCCGAAGAAAAAGAAAATGGCCGTTAATGCCGGAAAGCTCAAGAAGGTCATCGAGTCGATGGTTGGGGTGCCGAAGACCAAGATCTGAAAGAGACACGTTAGTGATAGATTCCTTACCTTAGAATATCCCCAGGCGTCAGACTGGATCTGGAAAGTTTCGCGTAGCAGTACCCTTGCGCGTCGGTAGGCGTCGTCTGCGGCTCCGCATCCGTCATCGGCGTGGGTGCCGTGATGACGTCGTCGGAGTACTTAGACGCCGCCTCCGCGTGCTGACGTCAGTTCTTCTTTTTTCCGCGCCAGCCAGCGCAGATCTGGAAAAAGCAGTTCCCTAGTCACTTTTTGACTAACCTTTTTGTGATCTTTTTGATCCCTTTTCGAAGTCTTACGACTCCGACGGTGCCGTTAGGGATGCCTGGCTTCAAGCATTGCGACGAGTGCGACCGTACCATGTCGGTCACGGATCCCCACCGCTTGTGCCTGATGTGTTTGGGCGTCGACCATGACGACGAGGCCTGCTCCGACTGTCGGGCCCTGTCGAGGAAGGCCAGGCGGGAGCGGTCCCGCAGGCGACTCGAGATCCGCCAGTCGGCCCCGCGCCGTGTGAGGTCCCGGTCCCACGGGAGGTCGAGGGACAGGTCGCGGGGACGGAGCCGTCACAGCTCCGGGAGTCGGCGCCACTCCTCTGGGTCCAAGTCGTCAGGTAAGAAACACAAGAAGTCGAAGAGACATCATCGCTCTTCTGACTCCCCCCGACGCTTGCGCGACGCGGCCGGGGGTTCGGGTGACACCGCCCACGCGGCTCCTCGGGAGTCGCGGGCGCCGCGTTCGGCTCCATATCCCCCGGTCCCTGGGCTGAACGCGACGCCGGAGGAGATTGAGCGTTTCCTCATGGCCATGAGGTCCCTTTCTTCTCCGACGGGTTCCACGGCGCCTTCGGGCCCAGCGAACCCGTCTGGGGGCCCTAGTGGGTCGGGGGCTTCGACCCCGACGCCGTCGGGTGCTTCGGCCTCGACGCCGCTGGCGCCTTCGGGCTCGGCGCCGCAGGGCTCCATGATCCCGACACCGCCGGCGCCCTCGGGCCCGGCGCCGCAGGGTGCAGCGGTCCCGGCGCCTTCGGGCTCGGCGCCGCAGGGCTCTGCTGGGCCCTCCTTGGGCGATGGATCGTCACCGGTGGACCTTACGACCCCCCCGGCGTCGGCCCCAACCGGCGCCGTCCCCGATGCCTCCTCTCAATCGGTTCCGACGTCGGGACGACTCCTATCGGCGCCGATCCCGATGCCGTTCGGAGATTTTCATTTCTATGAACCGTCCTCATTCGCTTATGACCCTGAGTCTCAGGAGATGGGGGAAGAGGAGTATTGGGAGGGGTCTGAGGACCCTCTGACAAGGGAGTGTCAGTCTAACATGGACTGGACAGGAGATCTTGGGGAGGCCAGTGGCCTGGAGACCTCTCCAGAGACTGGATTCGTCTCTCCTCCTACCGTGGCTTCGGAGGAGGGTGCGACTTATAGTGTGGTGCTGATGAGGGCTGCCAAGGCCTTGGGCCTTGAGCTCCCCGTCGCGGCCGTGAGGACTAACCTCCTCACTGAGGTCCTTAAGCCGCAGTCATGCTCCGCGGAGCCTCTGCTGCCGTTTAATGAGGCCTTGACGGACGTTCTTTTGGGCACTTGGTCCAGGCCCGCTACAGGTTCGCCTGTAGATAGGAACGTGGCCAGACGCTATCGCCCGGCTCCGGGCGACCCCAGTTTCCTGTCCACCCACCCCACCGCCGAGAGTCTGGTTATCCAGGCCTCTCACTCCCAGACTGCATTCCCGACGGCTCCCCCTGATCGGGAATCCAAGAGGTACGAGGCCTATGGCAAGAAAGTGTTCTCGTCCCTTAGCCTGGGACTGTGGTCCTCCAACACCGCATGCCTCTTGGGCCATTACACCCACTCTCTGTGGGAAACGGTGGCGGAAGTGTTGCCAGAGTGCCCGTTGGAGGTACGGGCCAAACTCGGCCAAGCCCTAGTGGAGGGCCGGGACGCAGCGAAGTATTCCATCAGGTGCGGACTCGATACTACTGACTCGCTGGGTAAAGCGATGGCTACGATGGTGACGATACGACGCCATGCCTGGTTGAGATCCGCCAACTTCTCGGCAGACGTCCAGAATACACTCATGGACATGCCGTTTGATGGCCGTAGCCTCTTTGGCGACAAGGCAGACCACGCGCTTGAGCGTTTTAAGGACTCCAGGGCTACGGCCAAGTCCTTGGGCCTCTCGGCCCCGCACCAGCAAATGGGTGCCTTTCGCTCCTTTCGTGGCCAAGGAAGGGGCGTCCCCACACGTGCCGCCAGCCACTCGCCGCAAACTGTCGTCCAGCGCGGCGGAGCCCGTGGAAACCGCCGTGGAGGCGGTCGGGGGAACAAGCGGAGCCAGTCCACACCTGCCCATGCAGCATCCGCCTCTAAACCCTCCTAGTCCGTGCTTTTCGGCCCACGTGACGCCAGTGGGAGGCAGGGTCTGCCATCACCTCTCCCACTGGCGCTCAGTCACTTCGGACAGGTGGGTGCTGCAGATCGTCCGAAGGGGCTACTCCCTCCCCTTCGAGACGACCCCTCAAGCCATGCCACCGCAACACCACCGTGTATCGGGGGATCATTTGCGGCTCCTGCAGGAGGAAGTTTCGGCCCTCTTGGCCAAGGGGGCTATCGAGCGCGTTCCTGGGCCAGAAGTAGGTCGTGGTTGCTACTCCCACTACTTCCTGGTACCCAAGAAGGGCAAAGGGGGCCTACGCCCTATCTTGGATCTGAGGAACGTCAACGGCTTCCTCCGGAAGGAGAAGTTCAAAATGCTGACACTGGCTCAGGTCTTGGCTGCCCTAGACCCAGGAGACTGGATGGTAGCGTTGGACTTACAGGACGCATACTTCCATATCCCCGTCCTGCCGGCCCACCGGCGTTGCCTGCGGTTCACGGTAGGCCTCGAGCACTTTCAGTTTACTGTGCTCCCCTTCGGCCTTACCAGTGCGCCACAGGTGTTCACGAAGGTGATGGCGGTGGTCGCAGCTCATCTGCGCTGGTTAGGGGTGCCAGTCTTCCCTTACCTCGACGACTGGTTGTTGAAGGCGGGCTCGCCCCAGACAGTCGTCAGCCACCTCCAGACTACGGCGGATCTCCTGCACCAGCTGAGATTTTCCATCAATGTGCCGAAGTCACACCTGTGCCCCTCTCAGAAGCTCCTTTTCATCGGAGCGGTTCTCGACTCGGCGCAGTTTCGGGTTTACCCGCCCGAACAGCGGGTCCGGGATATACAGGCTCTGATTCCGGTCTTTCGGCCGTTATCCCGGGTTTCGGTCAGGTTGACGCTGCGGCTTCTGGGGCTGATGGCCTCCTGCATCCTTCTGGTGCATCACGCACGGTGGCGGATGCAGGCTCTGCAGTGGGACCTGAAGTTTCAGTGGGACCTGAAGTTTCAGTGGGCCCAGCACCGGGGCAACCTGTCCGACCATGTCCTGATCTCGGAGGGCACTGCGAGACAGCTGCAGTGGTGGCTCACGGACCGCGATTGGGTCAACGGCAGATCCCTCTCCCTTCCCCAACCGGAGCACGTAGTTGTGACGGACGGACGCGTCCCTCCAGGGCTGGGGAGGCCACTTGGGAGAGGCGGAGATCAGAGGCCTCTGGTCTCCGGCGGAGTCCCGGCTCCATATCAACCTGTTGGAGCTGCGGGCGATTCGTCTGGCACTGAAAGCATTCCTCCCGTCTGTCCGAGGGAGTGCAGTGCAGGTGTTCACCGACAACACTACCCCCATGTGGTACTGCAACAAACAAGGCGGAGTGGGGTCGTGGACCCTTTGCCAGGACGCTCTGCGTCTCTGGCAATGGCTGGAACATCAGGGCGTGACTCTGGTGGTTCAACACCTGGCCGGTTCTCTGAACCCCAGGGCGGACGAACTCAGCCGTTGGTGCTCGATGGATCACGAATGGCGTCTGAACTCGGACGTGGCGCAAGGCCTCTTTCTGCGATGGGGAGAGCCTTGGTTAGATCTATTCGCCACCGAAGAGAACGCGCAATGTCATCAGTTCTGCGCGTTGGAATTTTCAAGGCGGCACTCGCTCGGAGACGCTTTTCGTCACGAGTGGAGTTGCGGTCTTTTGTACGCCTTTCCGCCTATACCACTTCTGCCCAGAGTGCTTAAGAAGAACAAGTGCGACTTGGCACAAGTCATCCTTGTGGCTCCGGACTTGGCACGAAGGTATTGGTATCCCGAGCTACTCAGTATGTCAGTCGATCCCCTGGTTCGTCTGCCTCTTCAGGAGGACCTTCTGTCGCAGCAGCAGGGGATGGTCCTCCACCCGAACCTGCCCAGTCTCCACCGCCATGCTTGGAGATTGAGCGGCGACAGTTGAGGACATTTGACTTGCCTCCTGAAGTCTGTAACATCATTCTGGCAGCCAGGCGTCCCTCCACAAAGTCGGTATATGCCTGCAGGTGGAACAGATTTGTGGCATGGTGTACAGCAAAGGCTGTGGATCACCTTAATGCCCCTCTTTCTGAGGTTCTCCTCTTCCTTCTTTCTCTTGCCCAGCAGGGCTCTGCTCTGGGCACTATCAAGGGCTATCTTTCGGCTATTTCAGCCTTTCAGTGGCTGCCTGATCAACCTTCTTTGTTCAAGTGCCCTATTGTTAATCGATTCCTGTAGGGCATCACACACACGTTCCCTCCTGTTCCCTTTGTGATGCCTCAGTGGGACTTGAACCTGGTTCTTACATTTCTGGTGTGCTCCCTTTGAGCCACTTCACAACTGTCCTCTTCGCCTTCTCTCCTTGAAGACTGCCTTCCTGGTAGCCTTCACCTCTGCCAGGAGAGTGAGTGAGCTCCAGCTCTATCTTGTAAGCCTCCTTTCCTTTCAGTCCATCCGGACAAGGTTGTGTTACGGACAAGGCCCTCCTTCCTACCCAAGGTAGTCACGGCCTTCCACATTAGGCAATCTATCACCTTGCCCACTTTCTTTCCGCCTCCGCATCCCCCGAGAGAGGAAGAGAGGCTCCACCCTCTGGACCCAAAACGTGCGCTCTCATTTTGTTTGAATCGCACACAACAGTTCCGGGTGGATGACCAACTCTTTGTTGGGTACGTGGGCGCTAAGAAAGGGAAAGCGGTGCACAAGCGGACCATCTCGCGGTGGATCATCTTGTGCATCCAGGAGTGTTACTCATTGGCTAAGAAGGAACCCCCTGTGGGGCTGAGGGCTCATTCCACTCGAGCCACAGCGACTACAACTGCCTTGGGCCGAGGTGTGCCCTTGCAGGACATTTGCCAGGCGGCTACGTGGTCCTCGTTGCACACGCTCCACCGACCTTATTGCCTGGACAGTCAAGTCCGGAGGGATGGCTACTTTGGCTGTTCCGTCCTCCAGGACTTTCTGGTGTGATTATTGGTTCGCAAACCCACCACCACGGGGTTGGTATTGCTGGGGTATCTATTCTAAGGTAAGGAATCTATCACTAACTTGTCTCTTTCAGATGCACAAGTTACTACTTGTGTAACGATATATCTGTAAAAGATATTAGTTAGTGATAGATTCCTTACCGACCCACCCATCCTCCCCGTTATGCGAACCGATATCTAGGGTTAAGGTCATCCCCTTTCAGGGCCCTAGTTTCTGGCACTAGTGTTGGTTTTTGGCATAGCTCTGCGTTTCTTGCGCGGAAAAGCTGTGTCTAAGAACTGACGTCAGCACGCGGAGGTGGCGTCTAAGTACTCCGACGACGTCATCACAGCGCCGACGACGGACGGGGAGCCGCAGACGACGCCTACCTACGCAAAAGTTTCCGGATCCAGTCTGACGCCTGGGGATATTCTAAGGTAAGGAATCTATCACTAACTAATGTCTCTTACAGATATATCGTTGCACAAGTAGTAACTTGTGCATCAAGATCTGCTACGCTTTGGTCAAGAATGAGCCCCCTGAAGGTATTCAAGCTCATTCTGCCAGAGTTAAGTTTTCTTCTCGACTTTAGCTAGAGGTGTCCCTGTGGTAGGCATCTGCAAGGCAGCAACTTGGGCCTCCCTCCACACTTTTGCGAAGCACTGTTGCTTGTATTCGCAAGTGAGGAGGGATGGCCCTTTTATACGTTCTGTGCTTCAGGATTTTGTGGTATACATAGGCAGGCATCCTCTCCCAGGAGTGGGACTGCTTGGGGATGCAAATCTTAAGGTGAGGAATACACAGGCAGAAGTATCCATCCGAAGAACAAATTACTTACCTTTTGTAACTCTCTTTCAGGTGGATACAGTATCTGCCTGTGGATTCCTCACTGACATGCCTGCATCCTCGTTGCCTGTCTGCTTTTACCGAAAAAGTAATCATTGTGTTTTTATGTTGTTGGAATCATGTTATGTTTTACAAAGGGAAATGTCTAGGAAGACAAATTTCCTATTTTTGTGTGTTTTATATACCTGTGAAAATGTTGTTCGTTCACACAGTCACCTCGAAGGCACAGGAAAAAATGGGTGGTACTAAGATCAGCACGCCGACGAGGTCTTCTTATAGCTCGGATGACGTCACAGGGAGTTGCTTGCGGAGCCATACCATTGTGACGTCCTCGTGGACATGGGAGAGCTGAGCAGAAAGGTTTTTGTGGAATACTGCGCATGGAGTAATTCATAAGGTGAGGAATCCACAGGCAGATACTCTATCCGCCAGAAAAAGCGTTTCCGAAGGTAAGTAACTTGTTCTTTTACTTATTTTACAGGCACCAAAAATGGTTCCAACATCATGGTTGTTTATTTGCTTCACTGTTGCATTAATCTGAAACAAATCCAGGTTTATTATTACCTCTGAATCTCAGCATCTAGATGGGTCCACTCCACACTTAAAATGTGATGTTTATTTTTGTTCATAGAAGAACGCTTATTTTCAGCATTGAATATATTGCATAGTTTCACGTTCTTCACAGTATTCCCTTTAACATTCTGAAAAGGATGAATAATACTTACCCCAGTTATGAAAGTGACCGATCTTTCCGAAGATTCCTTGATCCCCCCCACTTAAATATCTTTCTGATTTAATAAATCAAATTAAAAAAATCTTTATTTCGGTTCCTTTAAACCATAAAAGATGCATGTAAACACGTGCAATTCCAAGTACAAATAGTGCAGCAATACCATTACAACTAATTATGAATAAATAAATGTAAAGGAAAGGGCTTGTATATGTCCTATCACCCTATAACTAAGAACATAAATACATTTTGAAATGTTAAAATAGGCATAACAAAATTAAAAATGAGGATAACTCGAGATTAAAAACCTTATTTCATTGTCCATTTGTTTGTGCTTCCATACTAAAAAAAATATGAAAACAGTTAATAATAATTTCTCATTGATAAGTTGTACAATAAGAGCTTCCGTTTTCCCTTCAACATACACAGACTAAATTCATTAGACGTTTCTCTAGAATGCTTAATCAGGTTCACTATAACTTCAGTCCTGCTTTATTTATTTTTATTATTTATTTATTTATTCCATTTGTATGGCGCAACAGCTACCCAGAGGGTTTTCCGGCGCCTTGGATCGAGTCAATACCAGGGGGAGTAGACTATGAATCTTAGTTTTGGTCGAAGAGCCATGCCTTGATACTTTTTCGAAATGTTAAATTGTTAGGTTCCAGTCGTAATTTTTGTGGAATCGAATTCCATAAAGCTGGTGCCAAATATCCGAAGGAGCGTCCGCCCATTCGTGCTCGTTTAAATCCCGGAACAACAAATTTCGCCAAATGGGTTGATCTGAGATTACGGGTAGGGATGTATTTTTGGACCAACTTACACAGGTACGCTGGTGCTACTCCAGTGTTTATCTTAAACTTATAACATAACGCTTTGAACTTGGTTCTGTTGGCCACTTTGAGCCAATGTAAATTGCGTAAATGTTCAGAGACATGCGGCCTTCTTAGTAGATTCAAAAGTATCCTTGCTGTCGCATTTTGGACGACCTGTAGTCGTCGTATGATCTCTTTATTGGTACCAAGGAGAAGAATCTTCCCATAATCCAGCATTGAGCCAATCAAGGCCTGCACTATGTAGGAAGGTGGCTACCTGACTATGGTTACCCCAGATTTTTTGCCTGTGTTTAGCTGGGTTTCGACTTAGTTGGCCTGGTTCCCTGCTAATCAGGGCCCCAGGCTATCTGCTCTTTCTGTAAAATGGATTCCATGTACCCTAGGTGCATAACTAAATTGGCTTGGGTCACCTTATCAGCCCCTGTATAATGCACTATAGGTGCCCAGGGCATAGGTGCCACCCAAGGCCTACCAGGGGCTGCAGCATATCTTTTGCCACCCCTGGCTGGCTATCCAAAATTGACACAACTGGCTGATCACTCAGCTGGGGCAAGTGGGTGTAATCACCCCTTGCTTAGATATAGTATACCTATATCTAAACCTATATCTGGACACATATAAACCTGTGAGTCACTCCTATGGAAGGCCTTATCAATCCTGGAGGTAGAGTGCGTGGTTTAATGTGAGATGGAGCTCTGGCATGAGCTGAGCCTGTCTGCAGCTGTTGGGAACAACTCCCTAAGCTGATCCGGGATAAGGCCATACCATATACTATTAAGTGCCTTATAATCCTCGCGGTTATATAGCAACTTTGGTTTGGCTTTATCAAAACATGTCGTGTAAGGTGTCATACGAATTGGAATACTACCCCTTCGCCAGTTCTGGCGACGGGGGTTCTGGCGACGGGGGTAGCATTCCACCCTTCTAGATGGAGAAGACATGTTACTTTGCTGAAACGCGGTTGATTTTAAAAGAGCCTCAGATCCACAAAATGGATGCCTCTGCCACAGACACGGGTCTGGCCCCCTGCTGCTGACCGAAACTCAGCAAATGGTGGCCTGTACAAAGGGTTTCCTGTCGCAGGGCGGTGTTACACCACCCCAGACAGGAGATAGTGGATTGTAGCAGGGAGGTTTCAAAGAAACCAGACACTGCCTGGGGAGCACAAGGCTGCCCCTTGCATAATCCGGCCAAACCGGTTCTGGGGCACACCAGCCCCAGTCCCAGCGCGGCCTGGATCAAAGGAAAGGGGTGTATCCACCCCCTTCCTGGGTCCCACCCATAGGAGGGGACCTAGCAGGATGTCCAGCCCACCAGATTTGAATAAGAGTGGGAGCAGTGCCAATGCAACTCAAATTATCCTGAAGAAACATAAGAAACGATCTCTGGACCCTTTGACATCCTACACGTAGAAGACTGAAGAATCTCCCTTGTGGTCAAGGAGTGACCACCCTGTGCAAACAAGTACCGTCCAGCACCTCGACCCTTGCTTTGTTGCAGTTCCCGCCGGAACTCGAGCGACAGAGATAGACGAGATCAAGCTTGCCTGCCTTCCTCCAGCCCGATCCACAGTCCCTGCAGAGCTGAGACCAGTGGAGGCGACCGGAAGCATGGGGCACGCCATCTTGAAAAGGCCACGAGACACTGACCGTGCAGCCCACGAGTGACCCTCGAAGCTGTACACCGGGGTTTGAGAAGCCCCATCCCTGAGCTACACTTGCACCAAAGCTACCCCCTCCACACTCGACGAGTGCTGCGGGGGCCCTTCTGCTTGTGTTGGCTCGACGGGTTGGCCCGGTCACTTGCCAGCTGGCTTGTGGCCCCTGTGCCGACGAAAACCTTAAACCGACTTGCTTTTCTGGTTGCTCCAGATTTGCACCAGCTCCTGTGAAAAGGAGCCCCCTCTCTGACCCTCCTGGTCTGAGTGAGAAGCAATCTCCCGGTTCCGCGTGGATTGCTTTTGCCAAGTGCTGTTTGCTCCAATCTCAAAGCCGACGGTGCTGATGGCGAGAGCCTGCGTGGGACAGATCGTGACCTGCTCCTGGACTTCGCAGATGCCCCAGAGCCCACGTGACAGCGGAGAGAAGCTCCTCGACAACCATCTGATTGCGCCCGACATTGCCTGGTTCCATCCTGGTTCCACCCTGGTCACTGCTGAGTGACCCAGACTCTGTCCCTTCTGCTTTCAGATTCATCTCGACTTCGATCCACCCTTGGATCACACCGGACACTTCTGCTTCCCATCTCCTGCAGCATCTTCAGCTCCAAGCACCAAGAACCTGCGTGTCAAAACCCGACGCCACTTCGACCCTGAGCAACCCACTTCCTGTGGGTGAGGTAACATTGCAACGCCGGTGTGCCCACATTGGTACACACCTCTAGGGTCTGTGTCTTAAGTTTTGTTCCTCTAGGTTCAACCGAAGTATCTTTAAACAAACTGTGTAACTTTTACGCACCATTGACATTGCATTGGTGCAAGCCGCACTTTACGTGCTGCACCCGAATCCCGCGGGCTTCTCCCGACTTCAGCATTGCTAGTCCTGACTGCTCCCAGCGATTCTCTAGGCCCTAGGCCTAACCACTGTTCGATTGGTATCTCTTATACCACTTTTTTAATATATGGTTTGAGTGGCCACCCGCCCTCATCCATAATTGTGCAACTTTATATGTTATACTGTGCTTTTGATTTAACGCTTGTGCCCCTTTGCTCATAAAGAGTACTGGGGATTAATTTAGAAATAAACACGTATATTTCTATAATATATACTTGTGTGGTGTCCTTTCATTTGGTATTACAGGATTGTATGTGGTAAAACAGCTCGCTTAACACGACCTCTTAAGTTAAGCCGTTAAGGCTGCTTAGTCCATGCTACCCCTAGGATAGCTTGTCTAACAAGGTTGACTTACAACCAGACACCATAAGGGATTGTTTGGACTGATACAAGGTGGTTCCAGAATTGGAAACACCACATATCAGGCCAACTTCTCACACACTACAGTTCTTTGTGCGCCTACAGGAAGTTGCCATAGGATTTTCCTTAGCCATTTTAGAATGGCGAAGCAGACTGACGCTGTTTTAGCTACGTGATCACGCATAGTCAATTTGTCATCAATCAGTTTTCCTAAATTTCTAGCCGAGGGAACTGCTATTGGCGGGGGACCCATTTCTGTGGGCCAGTGTGTTTGTCCCCAAAGCTCTTTTTGTTCTCCAAAGATTAATAGTTTCATTTTGTCACCATTTAATTTTAACTTTTTGGAGTGCATCCACTTCGCTATGTTCTGTAGACGGGAACGTAGGGAGGAGATGTTGCTGTTATCAGTAGTTGATAAGGAGAATACTAATTGAGTATCGTCTGCATATGAAAAAATAGTAAGGCCAAATTTTTCTGCAATACTCGCTAGAGGGGAGATGTAAATATTGAATAATAGTGGGCTGAGGATTGACCCTTGTGGAACTCCATAAGGGTAGGTCATAGTCTTGGAGATGTTATTTTTGGAGAAGACCTGATAAGATCGCTCTGTTAAGAAATTACTAAGCCAATCCAAAGCTAATCCTCTAACCCCTATTCCCTCAAGGGTGTCATTTAGTTTTGGCCCCTAAACTTACAGCTTGTAAAAATGTACATATGCTAAAAACAATTACTTATGCTGTGTCAGTCTTTAATATTCTTTCTGCCGCTTTACAAGATCTTATTCCTAGATTTATACAAATGGGTTTGATCCATTTTTTCCTAGGCTTAACATATGCAGGAAAAAGAATAAAACATGCAAATCATTTTCTTTAACTTTGTCTGGGCATAAAGTGCACAAATCATTATCAGTTCCATCATGATTAATGGCCCAACATGATATGATTGCATTTATATTCAATACACCATATCTAAATTTCATATATAAGGTTTTTGCAAATTGAGGACACACCTCAAAAATTGCTACGTCCTTAAACAAGAGGAACCAGGTCGTTAGCTGCCTGTTAGATGATCCATATAGCACACTAATTTGGATGTGGGCCCAAAAGGTGGATTTTAGCAGTTCCTTAGAGGCCAAAGACAGTGAGGTTGGGTCGTCCCAAAACTGGGACAGACCCAACTTTCTGAACCACAAGAAAACATGTCTAAGCCACAAAATGCATCTATTCTGATCCAACTCCATAATCTCCTCTAGGCTAGCCTTGTAATGCAATAATTCTGGGGTTGACCATAGTCTTACCCAAAATGTAAGTTGTCTTAAGAGTGCATAGTGGTCAGTTCGTTTCACATTCAATTCCAGAGCAATTGGAATTAATGGTGCTCTTACGGGGAGACTTGCATTCTATAAAATGTTTTCTCCCCCGCATCAAAATTATTTTTGCAGTGAGAACCCCATATTTCGGCCTCATACAGTGCTGCTGATTGAGCTTTCTACTTAAACACCTCCAGGGCTGGGGAAACTGCTTTGGAAATACTGTTCCTATGCTTTTTAATTATGGGTAAAGAGTTCTGGAGCAAAGCTATCTTGCTTTTTTTCCATTTGTGACTTCCAGGATAGCTTTATGTCCAAATATATACCAAACAGCTAAAACTCTGCACATACTACAACATTTGGCTATTAAAGCTATATTTTTTCTAAAAAATGTATGAGGCTTTATGGCCATATATTTGGCACCAGCTCACCCCCCAATCTTGCAGCCGTTCAAAAAATTGGGGATGTCATTTACATACAGTGAGGGTAGTGTTGGTGCCAGTAAGCATCTTTGGCGTACAGCTTTTTTTATAGGGATTGCTTCAGTGAGTTAGCCCCTCAGATCCCACCTTACTTTTGCGTAGTTGTCTTCGTGTAACCTTATTATCTGCTCAAGTAAGTCGCCAGGCAACCCTTGGTGTCTCAATGTGTCCCATAATAAAACACGTGGGATAAGATCGAACGCAGCTTTCAAGTCTACAAAGGCAACGTAGAGGTGCCCCTTTCTTAATTTTACATATTTCCATCCCAAACATGTAAACCTAAAGACCTGGTCCGTTGTGCTAAGTTTTATTCTAAAATCTGCCTGGAATTTTGAAAGCACATTGTTTTCCTCAGGCCAAATATTTATTCGATTTAATAAATCTGCACCTCCTCCAAAGAAGAGCGACATTGCAACCTCTCCATTAAGGGTACCTTCTTTACCACCTCCCCATACTGTACCTCCTCCTACACCTACTCCACCACATCATTCACCTACACCATGCACTAATCCAGGTGATTATGTAAATACAGACTCTGATGACACAGGTGGGGGTGCACATGACCCAGCAGGGACCAATAGTCCTCCTCGGTCACCTAATCCATGGGATGATTATAACACCCCTGATGTGCCTTACCTCCCACAAGACAATGTATATCCTTCCAGACCTTCCCCACCAGAGGATACTATAGGTGTTAACCTACTTGTCCAGAGAGCTGCCCAGTATCATGGGGTTGACTTGCACACCGATACTGTGGAGGAAGATTTCCTATTAGACACTTTTGATAACACACAAAGGTCTACTGCCATTTTGAAAATGATTAAAAGTGTCATCAAGCATGCAACAGAGGTTTTTAAAGATCCTGTCAGGGCTCGGGTCCTTAACCCTCGCATTGAGAAAAAATACAAAGCTGCCCCTACAGATCCAGTTTACATTAGAGGTCCAGCACCACTAGATTCTTTAGCAGTGTCTAATGCACGTAAACGTGCTAATTCACAAACATCAGGTGAGGCCTCACCACCAGATAAAGAATCTAAGCTCCTTGACGCCTACGGTAAACGAACAGCGTCACAGGCAGCTAACATTTGGCGCATTGCCTATACCCTAGCGTTATTGGCAAGATATGACAGGGCACATTATGATGAACTGGAGTCCATAATGCAGCATCTACCAGACCAATATAAAAATAGGGCCAATGAACTCATACAAGAAGGTAAAAATATTACTAATACTTCCATTTGTTGTGCCCTAGTTGCTGCAGATACTGCCTCAAAGGCAATCAATACCAGTACCCTTCTGCGTAGACATGCCTGGCTAAGTATTTCAGGTTTTAAACCTGAGGTACACAATTCCATCCTTAATCAGCCATTTGATGAGACACATTTATTTGGCCCAAATGTTGATGTGTCTTTAGAAAAAATGAAAAAATACACAGACACAGCAAAATCTATGGGAGCCTTGAAGCAGCAAACTCCCAGACGTTCTTTTCGTCGCTCATCATATAGATGCAACACAAGAGGCTACTCCTCCGAAAGCCCCTCCACTTCTTACAAGACCCCTAGCCAATCCACATTCACTAGGGGCTACCAAAGAGGGGGTTACAGGGGTAACAACAACAAAGGCAGAGGCCAAACCAACAACTCCCGCTCTGCCTCCACCCCTACCCAATGGGCAGTTTCTGCTGATTTCCCTTATGGGGTCCTGTTACTGCCATTATCCCACACATAGGGCTGTCTCTGTCATGATCCTGTACAGAGGGCTGTCTCTGTCGTTCTCCCATGCAGAGGGCCGTCTCACTGCCGCGGCGTGGTCTCAACGAAAGCAGTCACCTGGGGAGCTTCTGAAGCACTCCCTGCTGCTGCATGTCTCTCTCAAAGGCAGGCTGTCCTGGGGAGTGATTAAAGTGTTTTCTCATGCTGTCCCCTGCAGAGCGCGCTCTTTGCTGCTGTCCCCTGCAGTGGATTGTCTCTGTGAATGCCCCCCGGCCGGGGCTATTTTTGTCACTGCTTGCCCACCTCAATGGCTGAGTGTCCAGGAGCGCTCCTCCGACTGTCTTGGTGGTCTCTGTTGTTGCATCAGTGGGCACTCTCTGCTGATTTCCCTTATGGGGGCCTGTCTCTGCCTCTTTTCCACGCATAGGGCTGTCTCTGCCATTGTCCCTTACAAATGGCTGTGTCTGCCATTGTTCCTTGCAAATGGCTGTCTCTACTGTTGTCCCATGCAAAGGGCTGTATCTGCCATTGCCCTATGCAAGGGGATGTCTTTGCCATTGTCCCATGTATATGTCTCTGCATTGTCCCATGCAGGGGGCTGTCTCTGCCGTTGTCCCATGCAGGGGGCTGTCTCTGCCGTTGTCCCATGCAGGGGGTCGTCTCTGCCGTTGTCCCATGCAGGGGGTCGTCTCTGCCGTTGTCCCATGCAGGGGGTCGTCTCTGCCGTTGTCCCATGCAGGGGGTCGTCTCTGCCGTTGTCCCATGCAGGGGGCCGTCTCTGCTGTTGTCCCATGCAGGGGGCCGTCTCTGCTGTTGTCCCATGCATAGGACTGTCTCTGCCGTTGTCCCATGCAGGGGGTTGTCGCTGCCGTTGTCTCATGCAGGGGGTTGTCGCTGCCATTGTCCCATGCTGAGGGCGGTCTCTACCATTGTCCCAGTGAAGGAGCGAATCACCTTCAAATCGTTGTGCATCTCCCACAAGATCATGCACAACAAAGGCCCCCCAATCCTCAGACCCCTGATGAAACCCCACCAGTCCACCAAAAACCTAAGATCTGACTCACTTGCCCTTGCTAGCATCCCAAGAATAAAAAAGTCAAGATCCGGCGGCTGCTTGTTTGCCTACAATGCGCCAAAACTATGGAACACCCTCCCGCTTGCCATGAGGAGAGAACATAACCTCCTCTCCTTTCGGAAACAATTAAAAACCTGGCTCTTCCCTTAAATCCAGTCTTCCTTTCCGCCCCTCATCCCCTCTGGAATACTAGGTCTTGTTAGCGCTGGGATGCCAGAGGGTAGCTATGCGCTCTACAAATCCCTACTCAAACTCCCATGCAGGTGGCTGTCTGCCGTTGTCCCATGCAGAGGGCTGTCGCTGCCATTGTCCCATGCTGAGGGCGGTCTCTACCATTGTCCCATGCAGGTGGCTGTCTGCCGTTATTCCATGCAGAGGGCAGTTGCTGCCATTCAAAAAAACTGAAGTGTAAGACTACACGTTTACATTTACTGCATCCTCAATACGAAGTAAATGTAAACTGAAGTCTTATGCTTCATTTTTTTTCTTTTCTTTTCTTACAGGGTCCCAAAGGCGAGACCTATTGGCTATGCCAATGCTTGTTTTGGATAGTCTGGCCCCTTCTATCTTTCGGACTGGCTTCTCCTATTATGGGATCTTTGATGAGGCCAGTTCGCAGCCTCTCCTCCAGGGATGATATTGCTTAGGCATTTGTTTCTGAGGCAAGTATCTGCAGCTAGATGTCTCTATCAGATGAGCAGGTTACTTAATGTCAGTAATGCCTTATCTGGTAGGAACACGATCCAGCTGCAGATTCCTCATCGATCCACCCATCCTCCCCGCTCTGGGAACTGAGGGGGCCTGTTGTCTCCAGGATCCCCTTTTTTCATTCTTCTACAGTTCTTTCAATCTGTATTTGTTGATATAAGAATTTTCCCTTTTTGACTCACTGCAAAGACTATTTCTCTAAGTGGTGCTATGTTGTTGGTGCGTAAATAGTCACGAAAGAAAGTGATGTCAGCGCATCTGGGTAGGGCTTTTATGGACTCCGTTGATGTCCCATTCGTGAGACTCTGCCGCTGCAGTGTTTCTCTTCAACCTTTACCGAAACGCAGAGGTACTGCTGAAAAAATTTCCGGATGCAGTCTGACGCCTGGGGTGGATTCTAGGCTAAGGAATCTACAGATAGATACTCTCTGTACCAGATAAGGCGTTACCTAAATTAAGTAACTTGCTCAACAGGTTGTGAAGCAGAGTGAGCTAACTGAATTAAAGAAGATAATTTTGTATGTATCTAACATATTTTGTTTTCTACTACAGGACGAGTGCTACCAAGTGAGACAGATCTTTGCACAGAAGCTACATAAAGCCCTAGTGAAGTTACTTCTTCCATTGGAATATATGGCAATATTTGCCTTGTGTGCCAAAGACCCAGTGAAAGAAAGGAGGGCGCATGCCCGGCAATGTTTGCTGAAGAACATTAATGTGCGAAGAGAGTACATTAAACAGAATCCCATGGCTAATGGTTAGTACCTGTATCTTAAAATATTACTGTAAAGAATTTGCTAAATAAAGCAATTTGCCAAATAAAAATCTGCACAGATGTTGAAGTATGAAACAAAAGTGTTATTTTGAATATTGAGGCGTGTAGGATAACTGCTTGCAAATAGTGCTTGGGACAGGGAATCGGTGGTAGTCAAACCACAAGAACGAGTTCTTGATTTTTGTGATTTCTTTTTTTGTTGACTTTATGCTTTGTTTTCAAACAGAACTTAAGTGTAATGCTAGACCTATTTCCAAACATATGACACGGTAAGGACCAACTTGCAATAATCACAACCTACTGATAGGTAGGAGCAGAGTGAATTCAATCTGCCCTGGGGAAGGGCCTTTTCTCTAGGAGTAATAAATTGGCTGTGCACATTTTCTTCTTTCTCCATAACATCATTTCCTTTTGCTTTTATGAAAGATGATTTTCCCATCTTAAATCTTTTTAGTGCGGTTTTCTCCCATATCTGTCTTTTTACATTATCCTTCCATCTGTGCAAGCATTTGATATCACTGGAGGATACTCATGGGTTGTAGTATGTTTTACATGGGACCTGACTTCAGTTTGTTGAATGAATTTCTGCAAGGAAAGCAATATCTCACTAGCTTTTATACCACTGATGGAGGTGGTTGTATTTTTACTTCCCATTCATGGGCTGACTAGCACTTCTGACCCCATAAAACTGCACTACTATGATTCCAAGAACGAGTTTTAGATCATCCAATTCCAGGAATTATTCTTGTTCTATCTTCAAGTGAGTGACTGCATGCAAGCAAGAAACTGTTCAGGGTACTTTCCAAGTAGTCTCTATTGTCTGATGAACCTCTTCCATGTTTGGAGATGCTTCT
This sequence comes from Lissotriton vulgaris, assembly GCF_964263255.1. NCBI lineage: Eukaryota > Metazoa > Chordata > Amphibia > Caudata > Salamandridae > Lissotriton > Lissotriton vulgaris. Next base: position 8,123,787 of record NC_141690.1, read on the forward strand.
CCACAAGTTGCTTCCGCCTTCAAAACCTTCCTTCAGGTCACCAGTATGTAGTTAGTTAGGACCATGTTTCCATAGGTAGGAAAAGCGTTGTTTGACTTGCCTACATTTTTAGTGTTGTTTGAATCTTCACAAAATGTTTTTTAAAAAAGTGTCAAGTTGGGTCTTGTGCATATTAAGTCTTGGGACGATCCATCATGCAGGGGCAGAGAAAGGGGTCGATGGGGTGCTTTTCCTACGCTAATTCTCATAGGAATTTTGAAGACCACTACAGCCCGTTCTGCTGGATGGAATGACACCAAATTTGGTAGAAAGTTAGAAAGAGTTTTTTTGGTTATTTGATGTAAATCCGTTCTGTAGTTTTAGAGTTATTAAAAGACAAATTTGTATATCTAGGAACATGAAGGCTCAACGAATCCTCCCAGTCTCGTACTGAGATCTGATTGTCTGCCAGCACTTCAACCAGGTTGTGTTGGCAGCCATCTTGGGACTCTGCTTCAGCCCCAGAAAAAACGTAAAACATTTTTTAAAGGGGGGCAGGCAGGTTAGGAATTCCTTGACCCCTTAGCTCTGGTCCTGGATTCCCAGAGTTGCCTTGCCGGGGCAAAAAGGCTGTTTTTGCACAGTTATTCTCGGCGTGTCCACGTCTCCAGCAAAAAAAATTAAAAAGCACTGGCTCCCGCGCTTATTTTGAATAGGGCCCAGAGTTGGCTGGGTCTCGGGGACATGTTCTAAAAAATTAGGTTGGGTGCACAGAGAGCCATGCAGCGTTTTGTATTAGTGAAATGTCAGCCTAACTATAACGTCACTGTAACCTCTGTTTTTTTCAGTGAATTTCTAATGTTTTTTATTCTATTTTCTAACTATAATGTTCATGTAACCTTTAGTTTTTTAGTGAATTTCTATATTTTTTCAAAATTCTACTTCTACTGGAGAAAGAGGGCAGGTCTCCCATAAGTTCTCAGCAGTTCCACTCTGTGGGACTTGCTGGAGGTAAAAGGAGGGGTTGTTGGCCCCCCAAGGACCCTCATCATCCAAGGGGACTTCATCCCTCATCAAGTAGTGCACCAGGAGGTGTGTTTGCAGAGCGGTGGACAAAGGGGGCGGGCCTCAGATGAGCTCTCATCAATCCCAATGTTTGGGTCTTACGGGTTATAACAGGAGGGGTTCTTGACCTCAAAGGACCGACAAAGGGGACTAAATCCCCCAATCAGTGGTGCGTCAGGAGGCGTGTTTTCAGAGTGGTGGTGGAAGAGGGCATGGCTTCTAATAAGCTCTCAGCTATCCAGCTGTTTCACTCTTTTATTTATTAGGGGATGGAGGCAGCGCTGCCCCCACCCCTTATAGTGTTGGCAGCTATCTCAGTCTCATGATGGCTACTAATAGCTCCTGTTTGAAGTGTTGGCAGCCAATCGGAGCTCTGCTTTTCCCTGCAGAAGCTTGTTATTTTTTGCGAAGTTGTCGCAGCCACAGATATCACTAACTTTATTTTCTTAAATTTCCCAACAACTACCAAATGGATTTACACCAAAGAACAAAGCTTGATCTGCATAACCAAATCTTCCTTTCTGCCAAATTTCATGTAATTCTGTTCAGTGCTTCAGGCTTCAACTTAGACTAAAGGTCATATGAGAATTAACATTTAAAAACTCACCTGGCTAGCAGCCGAGCAAGATGGCTGCCTAGTAGAGAGGCTCCGAGGGTAGCAAAACTCTTCCCAACTATCTGATACATAATCCGTAATAGTACGGTGCTCCAAAGGCTGGGACCGACGTCCGGGACCGAGCGGCAACGACCGGAGGTACTCCGATACAAAACCGAAGCCAGGAAGTGGTGGATCCAGCGAGCGACTGGCAGCAGCCTACTCCAACTGCACAGACCGGGGCCTCAAGTAGGTGGCAGCCCGGAAAAGAAGATAGAGTGCTGCGGGGAACGGCGTGCAGCGGAGAAGTGACGGCGGGAGGAAGCTGTGAAACAGCGGACGGGAAGCCCCGTAAAGATCCGGAAGCGGACGCAGCTGTGACTACGACAGCGTGAAACTGAGCACCAGAAGGGAAAGAATACGGGGGAAGCGCTACCACAGATAAGCCAAGCACAACAGCATTGAGACACCCGAGAGCTGCCGAACTACTTGGCAGATTAAAGGGCTGAGACTGGGGACAAGTGCAATCAATTACGGGGCGAGGACTGCTTGCCGGAACCTTCCCCCTATCCTCCTGCTGAGCCTCACAATTTTTGGCAAGATACAGAGGGCAACTCGTGGCGCAGTGCGTAGGCAGAGACATTTAGCACCCCCCTACTCCAGATGCACGCAGAGAACGGGTCGACACCCGCAGGTGGCGAGGGTGGATTAGAACACGAGGACGAGGCGGCAGCTAATCAAGAGTGCAACGACGAGAGGCTCAGCGCACAGTGGGGAGGCTTGAAGGACCAACTCCAGTTGCTGGGTACAGCCCTACACAATCGGCGGGATTGAGCACTGCAGAGACACTGGGACACAAGAAACGCGCCGACTGCGAGAAGTGGCTATATTGCAGGGGACAGAATGCAAATGCGACCCACCCCCGCTCAAAAGGAAATAAACCGGTTGACATAACGCTGCAGAAGGATAACTAGCACAAGGACACTGTCGGAGCGTACCAGCTGGGTCCGAGACGCACAGCCGCATCAGGAGACAAGGGCCTGATACATACTTGGACCAGTAGCAGTTCTAATAGTTTGGAATAGGGAGAGATCCAGGCCAACAGCCACCTACACGTCCAGCTAAGACGCAAACGCGGACCAGTGTGCAGTAACTCAGAGGCCTTATACTTGGGAGTGAAAACAACATTACTTCCACAACACTTTCAACCAACACCATGGCGGGCAGAGGCCCGAAACATCAATTTCCACAGGCAAAGTTGGACAAATTCGCATATGACAAAAACTCACCGCCTCTAACGGAAGGTCGTACCTCCTCAGGCAATGGAGCAGACAATGAAGGTACGACAAAGAAGGTCACGCTGGAGGACATTATGAAGGCACTGTCGAGTGTCCAAACCACAGTAGGCACGATCTCTACAGACGTCTCCCTATTGTGGGCAGACTTCCCCAAAATGGCGGACAGGGTTAAGGAAGTTGAAATAGTCATCAAAGCTCTAGTGGCAGATACATCAGACTTGCAAACCACCGTATCTCGCCTAGAGACCGAGAACAAACTACTATCAGAAAAGCTTGATGACCAGGAAGGACGCTCAAGACGAAATAATATACGAACTCTTGGTGTTCCGGAGAATGAAGTTGCACAGCCATGGACCTATACGTGGAAGACTTAGTCAAAACCAGACTATAACCCAAGGGACTCTCCAGCTTCTTTTCGGTAGAGAGAGCCCATAGGGTGCCCGGCGGCCGTCCCAAACCCGGGGCACCCCCGCGACCAATAATTTCTCGCCTATTCAACTTCAGAGACAGGGACGTAATACTGCAAACATCGAGAGTCTCCCCGCCAATTAAAGTCCAAAACTCCACGATCACCTTCTTCCCGGACTACACAGCAGCAGTGTCCAGACGTAGACGCAGTTTTCTGGAAGTTAAGAAAGCATTACGGGAACATGAATTGCCTTACTCCATGCTCTTTCCGGCAAGACTCAGAGTGGTAGCTGAGGACCGGACATAGTTCTTTGAGACACCCGAAGCGGCATACGACTGACTCGAAGGATGGCAGACAGTGGGCGGCGCTAATCGTTGGAGCAGAAATAACCGCAGTTGTGGGGGGGGGGGGAGAAACGGTCCAGGAAGTCAAGCAGCAAGAAGTCTCGTTCAAGGACACTCAACAGAACCAGTAACGGAAGGGGAAGGCTAGAGACGACAAAGACATCTAAATGAACCCTGGCAAAACATACAGTTACACAGGACTGCGGTTGTGCCGGCTATGGACACTGGACTGAGGCGGGCCTTGGAGGGCAAGACGGGTTAGTGCTCCCAGAGGACCCTCCGCCCCGGACAAGCAAGTACTACGGTTTGGGTGGGTAAAAAACACTCTGCTGAGTTGGGGAGGCAGGCAGGCAGTTGAAGGTCCGTTAGGCAGGGAGGATGGGTAGGAACCAGGGAGGGGAAGTTGTTATTTTGTTAGGTTTGTTAGTGATTATTGGTGGTATTGAAGGCAGGGCAGCGCAGCATTCAAGTGGCAGTTCCTCACGGGAACTCAAAGGCCACCCATTCAAAACAAGCAGGTGTTTTTTCTGATGACAAGTTTCAAGACTGGATTAATAAGTCCGGAATCTGTCTAACTGGCAGGCATGGAGGGGAGAACAGGGAGCAAAACCCCCCCCAAACAAGCACATCACACTCATGGCACTAGACTCGCAACCTAATCACTGTGCTGATACCCTACGGAAGACACAAGAAGCCCCCCTAAAAATTGTGTCATGGAATGTTCGAGCATTAGGGGATAAGATTAAAAGGGGTCTGGTACTACAGGCCTTGAAGCGTAATGGCCCAACACTAGCGCTCATACAAGAAACACACCTCACGGGAGCAGCGTGTAAGGCAATGGACAGATGGAGTTACAAAATAACACATTCAGAATTTTCATCAGGCTCTAGGGGAACGGGGATACTGGTAAGAAAAACATCTCCCTTTATAGTTCTGCAGACTAAGGTAGATGACCAGGGGCGATTTGCAGCAGTACAGGGGCAGTGGGAAGGTAGACTCCTGGTCGTAGTATCAGTCTATATACCACCAGCGCTCCACTCGGTGGCGCCTCCGGCACTAGGTGACTTCCTCCTAACCCTCCCAGAGGGAGACCTCATTATGGGGGGAGATTTCAACTCTACAGTAGACATCACGATAGACAGATTCCCTACGCACCCGCAATCATCAAACTCCTCCCGATTTAGCGGCTTCCTAGAGGCTATGGGGTTAATAGATGTGTGGAGACAATCGCACCTTACAACGCGACAATACACGTTCCACTCCACAGTACACAACAGTCTGCCCCGCATAGACTACTTCCTAATGCTAGACAATGGACTGCGTAACATTGAGGAAGTGGAGATAAAGCCCAGAGGCATCTCCGATCACTCCATGATAATACTTACCTCTCTCAGCGGGAAAAGTCTCGCCATCAGATGTATCCTATTTACCCACACTACCTCACAATTCCTGGCATTAAAAAAGATCAAGTAAAAGCAACAAAGCGTTATTTTGAGGAAAATACGGCATCAGTGGAATCGCCGATAATTGTATGGGAGGCATACAAGGCGGTCCTTAGGGGTCAAGCAATTGCCTCTTTCACCGGGCATAAACGGACAAAGCAGAAAGAACTGACTGAAATGGAATCGGCTCTACAAACGGCTGAGGCAGCACACGCGGCAGACCCGTCCCCAGACGCGACACACACACTAAGCCTCCGACAACAGCAGTAGAGGGACTATTTACGAAGACGGACGGTTGAGAACATCACAGCAAGCAGGCACAAACTTTATGACATAGGGGACAAAGCTAGTAAAATGCTGGCCTGGTTAGATAGACGAGGGATGGTGTCAAGGGCATACGACAGCTTCAGATGCGGGCGGGACCACTCCAGACGCACCCGGAGGAAATAGTCCATACGCTGGTGGAATATTTCCGGGAAGACTACACTCCGGTCTCAGAATTGACAGAGACAGAGGCAGAGGAGTCTCTGAGGCATATCGTGATACCGACCCTTGAGTCGGAGACAGCGATGGAATTAGAGACGGACCTTACGCTGGAGGAGGTGCAAATAGCAATCCTCTCAATACAATCAGGGAAAGCGGTAGGACCTAGCGGTATCCCCATAGAATGGTACAAACAAATGGCTGAGACAGTCAGTACACCTCTATTAGCAATGTACAACGAGAGTCTAGAAAAGGCAGAACTTTCACTAGACCAATGTATAGCGATGATAGTAGCAATCCCTAAACCAGGCAAGCCCCCGACAGAATGCACTTCATACCGCCCAATATCACTGCTCAATGCAGAAGCTAAAATTCTAGCTAAACTATTAGCGACTAGACTGATGGTCCTCCTCCCTTAATTGATACACCCTGATCAATCGGGATTTATGCCCAACAGCAACATGGCCCTTAATCTCCGACGCCTGCAGGGAGCACTAGCACTGGCCCCCACTTTGTCAGAGCCAGCGGTGATACTGTCGCTAGATGCGACAATGGCATTTGACATGGTGTCATGGCAATACCTCTTTGCGGTACTAAAGTTTATGGGTTTTGGTCCCAAGTTCAGAGCATGGATAAGTCTCCTGTACACTAACCCGTTGGCCCGTGTAACGGCCAATGGCCACATATCGGACGAAATATCATTAGCAAGAGAGACACGCCAGGGTTGCCCTTTGTCACCCATATTGTTTGCGCTGGTGCTGGAGCCTCTGGCGACAGTAATTAGGAAGACCCTGCTGCTGGCAGGAATCTGTTGGAAGGAGGGTTGGGAAGACTGCCTTTCGCTTTATGCTGACGACATGTTAGTTTATCTTACAGACCCTGAGCGCAGCATACCAGCACTGCTTCACATATGTGACACCCACGGGAAGGCATCGGGTTACAAGATTAACTGGTCAAAATCAGTTATTTATGTTCTGCGGGGACCAGAACCGGTACTCCCAGCCAATTGCCCATTAACACTAGCAAAGGACTCCTTTAAATACCTAGGAATCCATATCACTAAGGACCCGGCGGACTTCATAACCAAAAATTTGATGCCCCCCTTGGAGCGTTTAAAGCGCGATGTAGCACATTGGGCGTCCCTACTTCTAACACTTTTGGGTAGAGCAGCCTTATACAAAATGATGGCCCTGCCTAGGTTCCTTTACATACTTGACAACGCACCCTATCCGGTTCCGCCTGCTATTTTACACAAGTAGCAGCACAGGTTTCAATTCTTCTTTGGGGACACCGCCCGGCACGTATAGCGCAGGTGAAATTATACAAAAGTTGATACGAGGGTGGGATTGCGCTTCCGAATTTACAATTGTACTATTGGGCGACACAACTTAAAGTTATTAATCAGTGGGTTCACGCGCCCCATGACGACCCAGCATATAGGGCAGATAAAGCACAAACAGGAACGAATACCATGCTAGCAGTGCTCTACGACAAAAGACTGCTTTCGACACTGAGGGTGCCAACGAAACACACAACCATGCTATGGCACAGAGCGCAGGCAAAACTGGGGTGGAGAGGGATAATAACTAAACTTACCCCACTCTGGGATACTAAGAAGCTAGGGCTATTACGACACAGTAAGGGCTTTACGCCATGGGATATTATAGGCATCTCCAGGGTGGAAGACTTATGGGACAAGGGAACAGTGATACCTTTCACCCAGCTACAACAGCAATATGACCAGGGCCCGAATGAACTATACAGATACATACAGATACGACACACATTGCTGACAGTCATTCCACCAGACACTGAGGTCCCGGAGGCTGCCCCGCTGGAAGATTGTTTACTCACTGATCACATGCAGAAAAGCACCACATCACTCACCTATAGGAAACTGCTAAATAACCTAGCAGACCCCACAGTCACATTGCGAGAAAAATGGGTGGCAGAAGTTGGAGAAATGGACGATTCAGAATGCCTAGAAGCTCTGGCATCGCCTAAGGAGGTGGGAATCTCTGCCAAACTCCGACTAGTGCAGCTTAAAATCCTGCATCGCATATACTACACTAGAACCACTTTATTTAAGCTACAGAGGACGCAACACCCATACTGCCTTCGGGGCTGCGGGAAAGAAGGCACCTTTTTTCACACAATATGGGACTGCCGGGAGATAATGGCCTATTGGCGTCAGGTCCTACGCACCATATCACAAACAATGAAGGTGTCCCTTACACCGGAGCCATTGGGAACCTAATGACCTCACACGACACGGACAAACTTGTTACATTAGGGTTCATGATAGCTAAAAGGGATATAGCACAAAAATGGGGGGCTACAGAGAACCCTACGTTGGCAACATGGTGCAGAAACACGGATCACGCTATGATCACGGAGTACTAGAGGACGCTCACGAAAATGAAATTAAATATGGGCGGCTTGGAACACTTACTGAGGGGACATCTGTGATCCACTACCAGAGTCTGACTACGATAGTGCGGACGAGGAATGAAAGGTTGGGAGGGCAGAGGAATGGGGATAAGGGTACCACAGGAACTGACCACTGAAGTGAAATGTAACATTACATGTAAAAGTAATTATGTTGAAATATGTGTAACTCCACCAAACAAGAAATGAATCTGCAAACTGTCTGTATCGCCACTTGGATACTTGATCTTAATGAAAAAAATTGTTTAACCAGAAAAAAAAACCTCACCTTTTTTTAAACCTCCCTTTTTCTTGGCTCTCGCTTCGCTGATCACCACGAAACAAAGAGCTAAGAGATTCACAAGGGAACTTTTTGGGGGAAATTTCTTGAAGATTCGTCAAATGGCACCAAAGATGCAGGCAAGCCAAAAAACACGTCCTATGAAAACATGGTCCTAGCTATAACTCCCTACTGGTGACTGCCAGTAGGTAAAATATAAATAAATATATAATTTTTGACAGAACACAAGGCTTTTGTATTGCATAAACATTTGACCTCATTAATTCTTGGCTTGAACCTCCCCAGTAGTGCACATAACATGTTACCAAAACATGCTTGCATCCATTTTTAGGTCTTGCGCCTAGTGGTGCAGTGCGCAGCACGAGACATTTAGTAGCTAAAAACGGGGTTTTCAAGCTGACCTAGGAATAGCCACGCTTGTGCGTGCGCTTTTCCTTTTGTGGGCCGCTATTGGCCTTTGTGTTTCCTCGCGGGGCTTAACGTCAGTCCTCTTTCTATGTACATGCAAAAAATGTGACGAAGAGCTTTTAAACTTGCTTCCTTCCGTGTCAATGGTAGACACTGACGAAGGAAAACCGAAATGCGTTTGTCTGCTGAGTGGTTCTGATTAAAATCAAACTGAACACTTCCCCCGCGAGTGCCGGATTTTCTTTCTACCAAAGCGAGAGAAACTCTGAGCTGCAATTTGTTACGTGGAGCGCCACCACGAGTGGCACCCGTCTGCGAGTGACCCGGATATTTGGTGCAACGGAGCTGGAATATATATATATATATATATATATATATATATATATATATATATATATATATATATATATATATATATATAATTATTTTTTTAAACCCTTAGTTTAAGAAGTGTTTGTTAAAGAGTAATACCACTCACCTTTTATGGAATTGTCTAAAACTATTTAAACATTTATTAAGCATTGGGATTCATGTTTTAAATCCTCTCTTGTTTTGAATACTGAACATGGTGGGGTAACGGTTCACTGTCCCCAAATCTTCTGAAGAAGTCAACAATTATGTCCTGTGGCAACCCAATGACCCAGCTCTGACGTAGATTACTGTATGACGTTGATGGTGGCTAGGGAGAGGAAGGCCAATCCTAATACAAATGGTGGCGCTAGCACCTCACCTTGGAAGCCACATCTCCAAAAGTTTAGGGTACATTGGTGTTATTAGGGAGATGCGTGGGCACAGAGTTTTAACAAAAGTCTTAAGATGAAAAATGCAAAGTGAAGCTCTGCATATAACATTCTCCCATTTGCCCGCTGCCCATCCCATCCTAAGGAACAGTAACACTTCCACAAATCTGCCAATCCTGCTTGATGAGTAACATACATATTTTGGGTTAAAGTGACTTAACTGTCAAACTGTGACTGAATGAGAGGTTTAGTCTGGTCTCGCACATGAAAAAAGTTTAGAGAAATGAATGACGCTAAAAAGCAGTTGGATTCAATCCCTGTAATTACAAGCACATCAACATTACCAAAAATCAGTTTCACGGCTCAAGGCAACACGTGCCTGACATCAAACTGCTGAAACACAAGTCTGCCTCACAGGGGAATCTCACTGGTTTGCCATACAAGACAGAATCTGCTTCAAAACTGGTTAAGAACCAGCCTGTCTCAGGTAATAAATCACACCTGCCACCCCAAACTGTGAACTCTTATTTGCACCCCTTGTGTCCAATCATTTAAGTATTTTTGTCAAATAATACAAAAACATGGCTGCTGGGCCTCATGGCCTCCTTTTTCCTGCTGACCAATCATGCCAGGTGGCTTATGTAGGATCTATAGTGGGACCTGAAGTTCCAGTGGGCGCAGCATTGGGTGAATCTGTCAGACTACGTTCAGATCTCGGAGAGCAATGCTCAACAACTGCAGTGGTGGCTCACGAACCAGGATTGGGTCAGTGGCAGGTCTCTCTCCCTTCCCCAACCCTACCACACTGTGGTGACGCATGCTTCCCTTCTGGGGTGGGGCGGCCACATGGGAGAGGCGGAGATCAGAAGCCTCTGGTCTCCGGCGGAGTCCGAGCTTCACATCAACCTTCTGGAGCTCTGAGCGATTCGTCTTGCACTGAAGGCGTTCTTTCCCTCTGTCTGGGGAAGAGTAGTGCAGGTGTTCACAGACAACACCCCAATGTGGTATTGCAACAAACAGTGCGGGTGGGGTCGTGGACCCTATCTCAGGAGGCCCATCGCCTCTAGTTGTGTCTGGAACATCAAGACATTTCCTTGGTGGTTCAACACCTGGCAGGTTCTCTGAACGCCAGGGCAGACCAACTCAACCGCATGTGCATGATGGATCACAAATTGAGTCTTCACTCAAAGGTGGTGCAAGGTCTCTTTCAACAGTGGGGAGAGCCTTGGTTAGATCTATTCGCCACCGAAGAGAAGGCGCAATGTCAGCAATTCTGCGCGTTGGAATTTCCAAGGCGGTACTCGCTCAGCGAAGCTTTTCATCACGAGTAGAGTTGCAGTCTGTTGTACGCCTTTCCGCCTATACCACTTCTACCCAGAGTGCTGAAGATCAAGCACGACCGGGCCCAAATCGTTCTTGTAGCTCCGGATTGGGCACGAAGAGTCTGGTATCCCGATCTGTTTAACATGGCCATCGATCCTCCGATCCAACTGCCTCTTCGGGAGGATCTTCTGTCACAGCAGCAGGGGATGGTCCTCCACCCGAACCTGTCCAGTCTCAACCTCCTTGAGTCGAGATTAAGCGGCGGCAGTTGACGTCTTTCGACCTTCCTCCCGAGGTCTGTGATGTAATCGTGGCAGCCAGGCGTCCCTCCACAAAGACGGTATACTCCTGAACAAATTTGTGGCACGTGCACAGCAAAGGCTGTGGATCCCCTTTCTGCCCCTCTCTCTGAAGTCTTCATGTTCCTTCTCTCTTTAGCCCAGCAGGGCTCTGCTCTGGGCACTATCAAGGGCTACCTTTCAGCTATCTTTGCCTTCCTTCGGCTGCCATATCAGCCTTCTCTTTTCAAGTCCCCGGTAGTTTCTTGAAAGGCGTATCGCATCTCTTTCCTCCAATTCCTTTCATTATGCCTCGGTGGGACTTGAATCTTGTACTAAATTACTTAATGTGAAGTCCCTTTGTGCAGCTTCATAACTGTCCTTTACGTCTTTTGGCTCTTAAGACTGCTTTCCTGGTAGCCATCACTTCTGCTAGAAGGGTGAGTGAGCTCCAGGCTCTTTCTTCTTAACCTCCTTTCCTGTCTGTTCATCCGGACAAGGTGGTTCTCCGGACTCGTCCATCCTTCCTTCCTAAGGTGGTCACTGCCTTCCACATCAGGCAGACCATTACTTGCCCACCTCCTTTCTGTCTCCGCATCCTTCAAAGGAGGAAGAGAGGCTCCACCGTTTGGTCCCAAAACGTGCTCTCCTATCTGAATCACACAAAACAGTTCCGGGTGGATGATCAACCTTTTGTTGGTTACGTGGATGCAAAGAAGTGTCGGGCCGTACACAAACGCACCATTTATTGATGGGTAGGATTGTTACTCTCTGGCTAAAAAGGAGCCTCCAGTGGGGCTGCGCAATCACTCCACCAGGGCGATGGCAGCCACTACTGCCTTAGGAGGAGTGCCTCTGAATGACATCTGTAAGGCAGCCACGTGGGCATCGCTGCACACGTTCATTAAACACTACTGCCTGGACAGCCAAGTCCAGAGAGACAGCTTCTTTGACTGTTCTGTTCTCCAGGACTTTCTGGTGTGAACTTGGTTCGCAGACCCACCTCCGGGGTTGGTATTGCTGGGGTATCTTTTCGAAGTTAAGGAATCTATAACTAACTGTTTCTTTCAGAGGAACAAGTTACTTTCCTTCGGTAAGGATATATCTGTAAGAAACATAGGTTAGTTATATATTCCTTCCCGCCCCATCCATCCTCCCCGGTCTGCGAACTGACTCCTAGGGTTAAGGGCTTCCTTTCAGGGCCCTAGTTTTGTGCACCAGTGGTAAGTGGCTTGCATGGCTCGTGGAAAGTCATGTACAGAAATGACTTCAGTGTGCGAGGGTGACGTCTGTGTAGCTACCACGGCGTCACCCCGGCAACCACAACGCCAACGTCGAACGCAGAGTCGACCGAATGCTTCTTCCGACGCTCAGGGATACTGCTGACGAAAAACGTTGCAGATCTTGTCTGACACCTGGCGGTAATTCCAAGGTAAGGAATCTATAACTAACCTATGTTTCTTACAGATATGTTGTTACCAATGGTAAGTAACTTGTTGTCTAGGGCCAGACTGTCGGTATACCAGGAGGCCTGAAAAGTTGAAATTATCGAATAGCTTAAACCCGAACAAATCTGCCTACAGTAGCGAGCCAGGGTCACAATCCACGATGCACAGAGTGCATCTAAGAGAGCTCTGCGCCACCAAGGCCAGTCTCCCACCTCTGCGGTCGAGGCGGTCACGTCTGAGAATGATATAGCCAGGGGGAACAGCATCTGCCAGGTCTGGATCTGAGTTCTCCTTTGCCCATGTCTCGGCGACAAAGAGGCAGTCTAAGTTGAGAGTTTGAATCATAAAAAGAAATTTCGGTTTTGTGTTTTGCCATGGTGCATGCGTTTATTAACCTTTCCCCGAAAAGGGCTAGATTTGAAACCAGTTTTGACAGTCCCAGGGACAGAGGCCAGGCCGTATATGGGTCTGAAATTGCAAAGCTGACAATTTTCGGCCTCCCTAGTAGGAAGGACAAGTTTATTTGCACACACCATGTGGAGTGGTTTGAAACGTAGTTTTAGAAGACATGTCCTTGAGTAGGTTTTAACCGGGGCATTTTTATTTTCTGGGGGGATATGGGCAGCATGCCTGGTTCCTGGCACAGTCTAGGCGCGGATGGACACAGACGGGCTTGCCTTTGGAGCGCCTGCTGTGCTCGAAATACTGCGGGCCCAGTGTTGCTTCGGTATTTAATGCCACAACCCGAAAGTATGCGCAAGCTGGACCTCTAACCCCCAAGATGGCAGCCGTGCGAATGCAAGGGCTTTTCTCCATGCATTAGGGAAAACCCATGATGAACCAGAGAGTCGCACAGAAAAGAAAAGATGAACCAACAATGGGAGAAGAGAGACGCCAGACCTAGGGCATAGGCCAGGTACCTTAGAAAAAGCTCTGGTGAGTTAAGCCATTTACCATTTAAGAAGTCTTTATTCGATTATTTCATCTCAAAAGACGTACATACATAATATACACAATAAAATAACAAGTTCATAAAACAGTTTTAACCGACATACATATAATGGGTACAAAACATTAAGTCATTATGGCATTAAAAAAGTATTAAATCAGTTGATAGACATTCTTATAATGGGTACATAACAATAGATTAAAATACAATATAAAAACCAGGAAGATCGAGATCAGCAGTTAAAAGTTACTATTTAAATGTACAACAGGCAATCCTAGCACTTGTTGTTTTTTATATAACTAGTTCTAATCACCCACGCCCATCCGAGGAATTTAGCCACACCAGTAACAATAAGAGGGGATAGATTGGTTCTTAAGAGTCTGCTAGCTTCAATAGCTGAGCGAGTACCCAGGGATCTACAGACTGGGCCGAGCCATTTGGACCTTGGAGCTGCATAAAGTGGGCAGACAAACAAAAAGTGATCAACACTTTCGCTCAAAACTTGACAAAGAGGGCAACATTCTGACCCCCTTGAACACCATTTGTTGGTAAATACCCTTACAGGCAACGTACCACATCTAAGTTGATACGGTCCATTGGTTTAGTAATTAGGTCCCAGTATTTTTCAAACTTAGAGGCATCTTTGTAATCAATGAACTTACTAGAAAGGTTGTTAGCAGGCAATCTCTGATGACGGTTTGTGGTCACCCAGTCCCAATACAATGCTTTTAATGTTTTCTTTGTGGGAAAGACCGCCGAATCAGGGGCCACCCAAAGATTACTTAACCCTAGAGCAAAAAGTTACAATTTAAGATCTCTAAACCAACTTATATTCGATGAACCAGGGATGTTTCTAACATCAAGACAGGCCTTTGCATACATGTTAAGCTCCGGCGTCGTCCATAGGCGCCTCCAGAACGCCAGTGGGCGAAATCTAGCCTGCTCTTCAACCGGAAGACACCCTAGATCGTACATAAGTGGGATCCTTGGGGTTGACTGCGGCAACACTGTGGCTACCCTGAGAAATTTGTTTTGGGCTAATCTCAGAGGGTCCAAGTTGCTATACCCCCAAAGTTCCGCCCCATAAAGAACAGAGGGAAGAACCTTGGATCCGTAGATTTTAATAAGTGGCGAGATGGGCTGAGTATAGGATCTTTTGTGCTCTTTAATCAGCGCACCTCCAATCTGGAGATGTTTCAAAGCCATAAGCTCAATCTGTGGGTTCCAGCTTAGGGAGTCGCTGAATGTAACTCCTAAATAAGTGAACAACTTCAATTGTTCAAGGGGCAAACCCCCCATTGTGACCCTAGCGGAGGTTTGATTGTGGCATCTTAAGACCATAAATTTGGTCTTAGAAACGTTTACCTCTAACTCATGTTCCTGACAGAATAACTCAAACCTAGAGAGGGCCCGCTGGAGACCCTGTCTGGTTTTAGATATTAAAAGGGTATTGTCAGCGAACATGAGTAGAGGTATTTTCATCCCTGCTAATTAAGGGGCATCAGTGGGGTGATTAGTAAAATAATTGACAACCCTATTAATATATAGGGAAAAAAGGGTAGGGGCTAAAGCACAGCCTTGCCTAACGCCTTTTGCCACGGAGAACCTGTCTGTCACTTCCCCGGGTTTGGCCCACCGCACCTGGGCATAGGTATTCCTATGTAAACTAATTAACAAATTAACAATAGGAGATGGCATGCCCATATCTAAGAGGCTCTTCCATAAACCAGCCCTAGGTACGAGGTGAAAAGCAGACCTAAGATCTACAAATGCAGCATAAAGGTTGCCTTTGCCTAAATAGACAGTCTTCCAGAAGAGTAACATGAAACGATAGGCCTGGTCTAAAGTGCTAACATGGGACCTAAATCCAGCCTGTAATGGAGTCAGAATATTTTCAGAATCTATCCAATCTTGAATCCTAACAAGGACAAGCCAGGCTATAATTTTTTGTACTGCATCTATTAGGCTGATAGGCCGATAGTTAGAAGGAATCGACCTATCACCTTTCTTATATATAGGCCGTATTTCCGCCCCAGCCCAAGAATCAGGAACTCTGGCACCAGATGCCAGAGCGTTAACCAACTGTACCAGATATGGAACCCATAGATCTTGATCCTGGAGAAAAAGGTCGGCTGGGATGCAATCTGGTCCAGGAGCCTTCCCTCTCGGGATAGAGTTCAAGACAGATTTCACTTCTATAGAGGTGAACACTAGAGGGTCTGCTGGTAATGGCCAGCAGATGTTACCTAGAGAACAATCCGGACCCTTAAATTGGTTCCCAAAATAACTTACCCACTGTTCTTCACCCACCGAAGAAGGGCTCGGCCGATCATCCTGAGACAGCCCCATCTAAGTAGATGCCAAAACTGCTGGAAATTCTTGGAGCTACATGCATCCGCCAGTGCGGACCACCTCTCTTCATCCCATTTCACCCTGGCTCTATGCTTCTCTGCTTTAAAAGCCTTCCAACAATCCCTTATACGGCTCAAATCCTTCAGTTTGAGAGCCTTAAACAATTCAGCATGGGTTCGACGACACTCATCATCGAACCAATTTAACCTTTTTGTACACCCCCTTCCCCCCCTCTTAGTGAGGGATTTGATGAAAAGGTTCTTTAGGGACCCAAACATAAGAGTATGTGTGTCAGTGATCATAGTGTTTATTGCCTCCTGAGATTCACATTTGGAAATGTTATCCAGGGAATCAGAAACAACAGCTCTTATAGTTTTACAGGCTTCAGGATCCGCACTAATTTTTGTCCAACGTACTCTTCTAGTGTCATTAGTGAGAGTAACGTTATCCTGAACAACATTGGGAGCATGATTTTCTTGGCCTGAGAAACTTGTATCCCTAAATACTACCACTAGGGGATCGTGATCACTTTCAGGGCGAGATGTTACCTCCATGTCCACCAACAAGTGCCACAATTTAACATCCAGTAAAACATAGTCGATTCTACTACTATGTCTACCATTACTTAAAGTATCCTTGCCTAACCTATCAGAGGTTGTTCTACCGTTGAGGGCACGCAGGCCATGATCCAAACACATACCTTTAATAAAAATAGCCACCTGAGACCACCTTTTGATCGGGACTAGATCCAATTGTGGGATCCTCCAGGCCTGATCTTCAGGCTCAACAAAAGAACCGTCATCCTGGCTCAGGGGTTCAAAGCATGAGTTTAGATCACCCATTACCACCTTTAGCCCTAAATCTGAGGCTGTACTTAAGTAATCGTCCAGGATGATGAGGGACGGAGAGATCTTACCTCCCTGAATACCCCTGGCATAAATATTAACCACCAGAATATCCAAGCCACTTGTGGATTTTATGCTAACGAGTAGTATGTCCGGACTGTCAATATAGACTTCTTCGACTATGATGCCCGCTTTCTGCCTAACCCACACTGTCAGGCCCCCCATAGCACGACCTTTTTGTCCCTTAACGGCCAATTTGCTAAAGGACAAGTAACCAGCGAGAAACAGTGGTTGAAGTGACCAGGTCTTTTGGAATGACCAAACATCCCCTTTGCGAATGAAGCTAACCCAATCCGGTATAGACAATCTAGACTCCAGACCTGCAATGTTCCAGCTACCCAGAATAGTACCATGGGCACTTGTTAGAGCATTAGATATCCCCTTATCGAGAGAACACTCAACATTTTCAATTGGGATAGCAACTGTCTGCATACTAGCAGCTCCCATTATAACAACGCTGTCACCTAGTTCGTCAAATATACCAGAGGCAGAATGCTCACCCAAAGTACCTAGTGCTGAGCTTCCAGACTCTGTTTGCAATTACTGGTTCTATGGGTTCTTGCACCACTGATGAATCCCTAGACCCATACAATTTGATAGAAGTTACAGTTACATTTTGAGCAGGATGGCCCCTGGGGTCTAAAACTTTACACAAATCATTCAGTTTAGATTTAGAAACTGCATCCCATGGGATTTCCAGACTGCCCACATCAGCCCTTGTAGAGGTAGTTTGTCAATCAATATGATTCAGGTCTGATAGGGGCTCGTACAAATTCCTCAGCGGGATGTTCCAAAACTCGTTCTGCTGAATGAATTTGCCAGGGTTGTTGAAATTTGAAGGGTGGCTAAACTGTTGCTGGGGGTTAGGAAAAACATGTGGTGCGGGATTACCCAAGAACTGGGGGTATGCATTATAGTTAGCCCTGGATGGTGTGTAAGTAGAACTATTGTATGCTGACTGTGAATAAGCTTGATACATGGCTTCTGGGTTGATCTGGGGCCCATTAAATCTATGGTTGAAGTTGGTCCATTTGAGGGGGTATGGTTTATTTATCGGGCGTGATTGTCCTTGTAATTGAACTTGTGGATTAACCAAGTGACTCAGGGTAGAAATAACTTAGATTCCTGGTGGAGATACCACCATCATAGTTTCCCACAAACCAGTCGGTGAGATGGGACACTACCCTGTGATCCCTGAAGTTAATAATCACAATATCTCCCTCAATATCTTTTGGGCGGGGACCTACCCACTTGCATCTACGAACAGAAATAATATCACCAATAAGATGGGCCGGAAGTGGTCTATTAGTCTTCAACCAAAAGATGACCTTATTCTTTAGATTATCATTACTTTCCCTATTACCATTGAGAAGAGGAGGCACACCCGTCATAATGATAACATAATTAGCTGAGTCAGGTGGAAGATCTACCATGTTCCTACGATTTAGATTGGGTCTAAAGGTGGGATTGACCGACTTGGCTACTCCTGTGTTGTGGGCTGCCTTACTTCCCACAGCCGGTGGCTTTGAATTTGGTACGCTCGGCTTATCTTTAACAGTGTTGGAAGCACTTTTAGGAGCGGTTGGCCCTTGCTGTGTTTTAGGTTTACTATGTGTCGTGTTGTTACTGGAGAATCCAGATTGTATTTTCGAGGGAGCAGCAGTAACACTGGGCTTTGGTTGAGGGGCCGGCTGGCCTACCAAGCTCGTTGGTAAAGGTGGAAACCCAGTGAGTAAAAGTTGATCCATCTTTTCACCTAATAACCTTACACGTTCCAGGATAGGTAGCATATAGGATTTTAGGAGTTTCTCAAAGATATCAAAACACTCCTTGTTAAACCCAGTGGCGGTATCCACTGAGGGTGTTGGTGGATGGGGAGACCCAACGGGAACCTCAATTACAGGAAGTACCGAAAAATCGGTTAGCTGCGTGGTTTGGGTGGGGGGACAAGTTTGTTGAACTATACCTTTTCTTTTAACCCCCCTCCCCCCCCCCCCTTTTTCCTTTTCTTCCTGGGTGGAGGGCAGACAGCTCGTACATTACTAGAGGATTTGGATTCAGAAACAATATTAAAATGGATCAGCGAATTCCTTCCCTGAGATTCACTTAAACACGAGTGATTAGTAAGGGTTGAATGTAACTCTGGGGCTGCGATCTGCTCAACATGATCGGTAAAATCAATATAGCTACTCTGGACAAGATTTAGGGCTATTATGACGACCTTCGCTATTCGTAGTGGAGCAGACAGGAGAACTATTAGGTACACGAAATATACTTGGAATTTGGTCAGTGCTTGTTACGTCCAAATCAATAATCGTTTACCCTTGTACTGCCATATCTTGGGAATTGTTGAATGCAGGCTGAGAGGTCAACAAAGTTTGTTTCAGAAGTTCAATGGACCGGCGACGATCAGCCCGCTTTTCAGCTAGAAGAAGTTCTTTGTCAATCTCCTTGGTGACCTTGTCGAAATATTTATCAAGGGGCCCCTGAAAAGAGGAACCAGACATATTCACCATAGGACAAAAGATGGCCACAGGAGACTAGTCCCTCTGATAGCATGCACAAGGATATGTAACAGAGGGAAGGATAACACACAGTTACTGTATAAGAGTTAGAGACCTGGCCCAGCCCGGCCCCTGATGGCCACAGACGGTCCCGCCCTTGTCCCGGGCTTCTCCCGGCACGCTTCCGCGAAGCGGAGGCAGTGGTCGCCTTTAAAGTCAGATGCTGCTAGCTAATAGGTTGAAGGACAGGGGGGTGTGGCCAGCGGGGAGAGCAGCCCAGGTGTGGTGAAATGGGCGCGCAGTTTACCGTGCTCCCCTTCGGCCTTACCAGCGCCCCACGGGTGTTCACGAAGGTGATGGCGGTGGTCGCAGCACACCTTCGCAGGTTAGGGGTTTCAGTCTTCCCCTACCTAGACGACTGGTTGTTGAAGGCGGGCTCGCCCCAGGCAGTCGTCAGCCACCTCCAGACCACGGCGGATCTCCTGCACAGGCTGGGATTTTCCATCAATGTGCCGAAGTCACACCTGTGTCCCTCTCAGAAGCTCCTTTTCATCGGAGCGGTTCTCGACTCGGCGCAGTTTCGGGTTTACCCGCCCGAACAGCGGGTCCGGGATATACAGGCTCTGATTCCGGTCTTTCGGCCGTTATCCCGGGTTTCGGTCAGGTTGACGCTGCGGCTTCTGGGGCTGATGGCCTCCTGCATCCTTCTGGTGCATCACGCACGGTGGCGGATGCGGGCTCTGCAGTGGGACCTGAAGTTTCAGTGGGCCCAGCACCGGGGCGACCTGTCCGGCCATGTCCTGATCTCGGAGGGCACTGCGAGACTGCTGCAGTGGTGGCTCACGGACCACGATTGGGTCAACGGCAGATCCCTCTCCCTTCCCCAACCGGAGCACGTAGTTGTGACGGACGCGTCCCTCCAGGGCTGGGGAGGCCACTTGGGAGAGGCAGAGATCAGAGGACTCTGGTCTCCGGCGGAGTCCCGGCTCCATATCAACATGTTGGAGCTGCGGGCGATTCGTCTGGCACTGAAAGCATTCCTCCCGTCTGTCCGAGGGAGCGCAGTGCAGGTGTTCACCGACAACACTACCGCCATGTGGTACTGCAACAAACAAGGCGGAGTGGGGTCGTGGACCCTTTGCCAGGAGGCTCTGCGTCTCTGGCAATGGCTGGAACATCAGGGCGTGACTCTGGTGGTTCAACACCTGGCAGGTTCTCTGAACGCCAGGGCGGACGAACTCAGCCGTCGGTGCTCGATGGATCACGAATGGCGTCTGAACTCGAACGTGGCGCAAGGCCTCTTTCTGCGATGGGGAGAGCCTTGGTTAGATCTATTCGCCACCGAAGAGAACGCGCAATGTCATCAGTTCTGCGCGTTGGAATTTCCAAGGCGGCACTCGCTCGGAGACGCTTTTCGTCGCGAGTGGAGCTGCGGTCTGTTGTACGCCTTTCCGCCTATACCACTTCTGCCCAGAGTGCTGAAGAAGATCAAGCGCGACCGGGCACAAGTCATCCTTGTGGCTCCGGACTGGGCTCGAAGGTACTGGTATCCCGAGCTGCTCAGCATGTCAGTCGATCCCCCGATTCGTCTGCCTCTTCAGGAGGACCTTCTGTCGCAGCAGCAGGGGACAGTCCTCCACCCGAACCTGTCCAGTCTCCACCTCCATGCTTGGAGATTGAGCGGCGACAGTTGAGGCCATTTGACTTGCCTCCTGAAGTTTGCAACATCATTCTGGCAGCCAGGCGTCCCTCCACTAAGACGGTATACGCCTGCAGGTGGAACAGATTTGTGGCATGGTGCACAGCAAAGGCTGTGGACCCCCTCAATGCCCCTCTCTCCGAGGTTCTTCTCTTCCTTCTTTCTCTTGCCCAGCAGGGCTCTGCTGTGGGCACTCTTAAGGGCTATCTTTCGGCTCTTTCAGCCTTTCTGAGGCTGCCTGACCAACCTTCTTTGTTCAAGTCCCCTATTGTTAACAGATTCCTGAAGGGCATCACTCATACCTTTCCTCCTGTTCCTTTCGTGATGCCTCAGTGGGACTTGAACCTGGTTCTAACATTTCTGATGTGCGCTCCCTTTGAGCCACTTCATAACTGTCCACTTCGCCTTCTTTCTTTGAAGACTGCCTTCCTGGTAGCTATCACCTCTGCCAGGAGAGTGAGTGAGCTCCAGGCCCTCTCTTGTAAGCCTCCTTTCCTTTCAGTCCATCCGGACAAGGTTGTTTTGAGGACTAGGCCCTCCTTCTTGCCTAAGGTGGTCACGGCCTTCCACATTGGGCAGTCCATCACATTGCCCACCGTCTTTCCGCCTCCGCACCCCTCGAGAGAGAGGAGGAGAGGCTCCACTGTCTGGACCCAAAACGTGCGCTCTCGTTCTATCTGGATCGCACACGCCAGTTCCGGGTGGATGATCAACTTTGTTGGGTACGCGGGCGCTAAGAAAGGGAAAGCGGTGCACAAGAGGACCATCTCTCGATGGATTATCATGTGCATCCAGGCGTGTTACTCCTTGGCTAAGAAGGAACCACCTGTTGGGCTGCGGGCTCATTCCACTCGAGCCACGGCCACTACAACTGCCTTGGGCCGAGGTGTGCCCTTGCAGGACATTTGCCAGGCAGCTATGTGGGCCTCGTTGCACACGTTTGCTAGGCACTACTGCCTGGACAGTCAAGTCCGGAGAGACGGTTTCTTTGGCCGCTCGGTTCTCCAGGACTTCCTGGTGTAAATATTGGTTCGCAGACCCACCACCACGGGGATGGTATTGCTGGGGTATCTATTCTAAGGTAAGGAATCTATCACTAACGTGTCTCTTTCAGATGCACAAGTTACTACTTGTGTAACAATATATCTGTAAGAGACATTAGTTAACAGGAGTGGCCCCCCTCAGAGAGGGTATTAAAGAAACCCAAAGGGAATTGCGGAACAAGGTCACATTTTGGTTGAATAAACATCGCCCTCTTTCCCCGTCATCCCCTACCGAAATCCTATATGTAAGGAGAGTAGAATGGGTAGGAAAGGGAGAAAAAGACCTAGAAGGGGACTGTATCTTAGTTTCATTTAGAGACCCTTGGGTAGTGGATAGCATCCAAAGGAAAGCCAGATTCGCCCGCTTGGGTGATGTCCAGACCTTACACCTTGGCTACTTCTACCCCCATACACACCAAACTAATTATATGGGCCACAACCCATGGAAAGTTAAAGGGGGAAGACCCCGGGAGCCTGTAATTCACTACCCCCAACATTACCCTCCCCTCTATAACCATTTTGAAGCACTGTCAGATTTAGAATGGGTTGACTGACTATGTGCACCGATCCAGTTATCTAACCTAATATCAGTGGAAGTTGAAGGTGTGTATACTCCATTCACCCCCACCTTAAAACTAGCAAAGGAGCAAATGTGCACGCCACATAATATTAGGACGCAGAGGAGGCCTGTGGGGATCAATGCAACCCCCTCTAATACAGAAGAAATTGGACCAACAGATACCCGCCCACTGAGTCCCCAATCCCCTCTCTCTGTCAGCAACATCCAGGCAGAGATAGACTCACTAACTTCACACATGCTGTCCTGGAATGTTGCAGGAGTCAAGTCGCGCCTGGGATCTGAGGATTGGTCGGGGTTTATATGCAATTACGATGTTGTACTCCTGCAGGAAACGTGGGCTACAGCTCCGTTCTACATGGCTGGATATATAAATTTCTCTAAACCGGCAAAAAAAGGTACAAAGGGGCGGGCGTCTGGGGGATTAACCACATGGGTAAAGCAGGCCTGGTGTTTTTCGGCTGCTGAATTGTATGTAGATAACCCTGATATACTGGCCATAAGGTTGAGCAAAGCAGGGGGGCAGGTTATGCTTATTATCAACATATATTCTAGAGGCCTCCCTGGCGGCCGATGCCCCAAGTTGATAGGTGCTTTAGACTCACTATTAACGGGCTGGAATAAAGCCTCACTCATCATGCTAGCAGGGGATATCAACTGCACGATTGAGCCATTGTATTTGCCGGAGGACAACTGGGGGTTTGAAGAAGACGCCACATGGAAAATCCCTGAACTTTCCAATAAAACCCCAGTCAAAGCAACGGAGGCCGCTCTGAACTGGACAGCCTTTTGCCTTACATGGGGTTTAAGGGCCGTGAATGGTCGCACCAAATCAGATTTTGGAGCCAACCCTACTTTTGACAATGGTGTGAGGAAAAGTCGAATTGATTACATCTTTATAAAAATGGAATATTGGAGTGTAATTGATGATATGGAAATCATAGAACGCCCAGAAAGTGACCATAACCCCCTGTCCCTGAAACTTAAAATGTGCGATCAAAGTTTAGGGAAACCTGATCCGAGGGGGCAAGGGATTGTAACCATATCAAACGATAGGAGGAGAGTGAAGTGGTCATTA
Organism: Lissotriton vulgaris; assembly: GCF_964263255.1. Taxonomy (NCBI): domain Eukaryota; kingdom Metazoa; phylum Chordata; class Amphibia; order Caudata; family Salamandridae; genus Lissotriton; species Lissotriton vulgaris. Next base: position 8,147,434 of record NC_141690.1, read on the forward strand.
ATTTCAAATGATGCAATGATACAGGCCAATATTGAAAATGTGGTGACAAATGCTTTAAATAATATGAGGGCTGTTGCTGTCGAGCGGGGCCAGGGCGAACTACATGAGATGATGGGCCTACATGACAAATGTTTTTCTGAACTTAAAATTATTTTATCAAAGCCGTGTAAGCCTAACACTGGGTACCTGATTCCACCTAGAGCAAAATGGTACAATAGAGAATGCAGAGAGGCACATAGACATCTCATTGAGAAAGTTAAATCTAGAGATCCTGATGCAGTTAAAGAAGCTAGGAAAAGATATAAAAAAGTTCAATGGGTGGCAAAGAAGGAATGGGAAGACGATTTTTGGGCTGACCTTCTGGACGCCAGTAAATCAAATGACCAGACCAAATTCTGGGATATTGTCAAATGTGGAAAGGATGGTGAGTTTCGTATCCCGTCTAACCACGTATGCCCAGAAGACTGGATTAAACATTACTCTACCCAATTCTGCCCAGTAGCTGTAGACTCCTTGCCAGGACCGACTATACTGCCGGTAGGAATCCCTGCCAATACGACCCTGTCCTTTACTGAAGCAGAAACAGAGTATGCGCTAGGGTTAACAAAGAGGGGGAAGGCACCCGGGTTGGATCAAATTCCGACAGACCTTTTCAAAGCAAATACAGGCCTTTGGGTACCCTACCTGACAAACATAGCTAACATTATAGCGAGAGGTGCCCGTATCCCGAAAACATGGAAAGGGGCGGAGATTCTCCCCATACACAAAAAGGGAGATAGATCAAACCCAGGGAACTACCGCCCGATTAGCTTAATTGACTGCTTCCAGAAAGTGTTTGCCCGCATGATTTTGGTGAGGGTTCTTGGGTGGATAGAACTTGAAGGAATACTGTCCCCTCTACAGGCGGGCTTTAGATCTGGTACAAGTACCATTGACCAGGTCTTGAGGTTCTGCATGATCTTCTGGAAGACTGTTATACTTGGCGGTGGTACCATCTTTGCTGCTTTCATAGACTTGAAATCAGCTTTTGATTTGGTGCCGAGGGGAAAATTATGGCAGGTATTAAGGGACTTAGGAATGCCTGGGGAACTAGTGGAAATTATTATCAGACTACACGAAGATAACTTCGCCAGGGTCAGATGGGGGACACAAGGGCAAGTTACGGACCCATTCCCAGTGTCACGAGGAGTCCGTCAGGGGTGCGTCCTCGCACCCACCCTATTCTTACTCTTCATAGATCAGGTGGTGAAATTTTTTGGGTCTATTAATACGGATGCACCATCCCTGGCGGGGACTAAATTCCCAATGTTGATCTTTGCGGACGACACCCTCCTCCTATCAAAGACGAGGGGGGGTCTACAGAGGGCTCTAAATCACTTTGAGGAATACTGCAACCATAATGACCTCCAGATAAATGTGGGGAAAACTAAATTCATGGTTTTCTCCAGGAAGAAACCTATACGTAGTAGTGTACAACTTAACGGGGTTAACCTGGAACAAGTTGACACGATGACGTATCTGGGGGTCACTCTGGATTGCCGCCTGTCCTGGAAACCACAAATTGAGACCCAGCAGTTAAAATTGGCCCAATTGACTGGCTGCCTCCTGCGAGAGCAAAAGAAATCTATCACCAAAAGGGTTGCCCCCGCATTACAAATTTATGATGTCAAAATTAATGCTGCAACACTCTATGGGGCAGAGTTATGGGGCTACATGGATCTCTCGAGTTTGTACAAAATCCAGTGTAGGTTTCTTCGTAACCTGGTGGGGCTCCCCCAATCAACTCCACTGATCCCGCTTTGCCATGACATGGGTTGCCCTCCAATAACAGACATGGCAAGGTTTAGGGTAGTGTCTACTTGGAGGAGGTTGTGGTCCACGGAGGAGTTGGCTCTCTTCGCTAAGGAGTTAACCGAAGTGAAGGCAATTGGGGGTTCTGAGCGAATCCCCTGGCTCCATTCGGTAAAAAAGAGCCTGTGTGATATGGGTCTTATGCATTTGTGGGTTTCGCCAGGTACTAACAATTTCCCCTCGAAAAAGGAATTTAAGAGCTTATTTTGGGCCTCAACTCGCCATTCCTTGGCACATGCATCTAGCTCTGAAGATCTGACGGGGCGTTTTTTAAGATTTAAATTGGACCCGGCTCGTGAGACATATTGGGATCTTATCACCAGGCCATTAGACAGAAAACTGTTCCACCAATTTCGAGTGGGCTCATTACCCCTTAATTCCTTCACCTCATCTTGGAACAACAACAACACTAATCTTTGTAGTCGTTGCCCCGGGTGTAAGGAAACGGAGGGCCATTTTTTGTTCGCCTGTCCCCAATACAGAGAACCCCGTTTAAAATGGCTAAAACCCATTTTTAAACGCTCGAGATGTAAAACATCCTCGGATGCAATATGGGCTTTAAAAACAAATACAAATGATTTCACTGTGATATGTCTGGCCAAATATCTAGGTTGGGCATGGGCAATCAGAGCAAGAAGGAACCCAATCACCACATGATTAAATAACCTGGGTAAATTGTATAGTGTTTTTCAGCAAATGCGGAAGATATTTTTAAGATTTGTTAAAATTAATGTCTTGTTTCCACTTAACAATGGTTTAATAATTTTTTAACTGTGGATATTAGATAGATTTTATACTGTCAATTATTTATAGATTCAACTACTTTTATAAGATCTTGTAATATGTAGCGATAATGAACTTGTTTTAAATGTTTGTCAAAATTGTCTTTTATGATTTTATTATCGAAATAAAGACATTAAAACCTGAACCTGATAGATTCCTTACCGACCCACCCATCCTCCCCGTTCTGCGAACCGATATCTAGGGTTAAGGTCATCCCCTTTCAGGGCCCTAGTTTCTTGGCACCAGTGTCGGTTTTTTGTCATAGCTCTGCGCTTCTGGCGCGGAAAAGCTGTGGCTAAGAACTGACGTCAGCACGCGGAGGCGGCGTCTAAGTACTCCGACGACGTCATCACGGCGCCCACGACGCCGACGACGGACGCGGAGCCGCAGACGACGCCTGCCGACGCGTAAGGGTACTGCTACGCAAAATTTTCCGGATCCAGTCTGAGGCCTGGGGATATTCTAAGGTAAGGAATCTATCACTAACTAATGTCTCTTACAGATATATCGTTACACAAGTAGTAACTTGTGCGATAATGTCAAACAAGAGTTGGCATTTAACCGCGAGGTTCATAATGCACTTAAGAGTATATGGTATGACGCTATCAGGAAACAACACAGCTAAAGGACATGGTTCCGAAAGCTGCAGACAGGCTCAGCTCATGCTAGAGCACCATCTCACACATAACCAAGCACTCTGCCTCCAGGATTGATAAGGCCTGCCACAGGAGTGACTTATAGGTTACTGTGTGTCCTTGTATGTGTTAGATATAGAGATACTATACCTAAAGCAAAGGCTATTACACCACCTTGCCCCAGCTGAGTGATCAGCCAGTTGTGTCAAATAGTAAGGCCAGGCCAGGGGTGGCACAATACGTGCTGCAGCCCCTGGTAGGCCTGGGATGCACCTATGCCCTGGGTACCTAGGGTACACTGTACAGGGGCTCACAAGGTGATCCATGTTCCAATTGGTAAGGCACCTAAAGTGCCTTGGAATACATTTAGAGAGAGAACAGCAGGCTGTGGGTCTGATTGGCAGGCGCACAGCCCTATTAAGTCAAAAAACAGTGAAGCAAAAAGCAAAAATTTGGGGTGACCATAGGATAGCAGACCCTACTCTCCTACAACATTTAGCTCATTTTGATGTGTCGTGACCTTTCCCCATATTTTTCAAAGTCTCTATGTAAGCAACCGTTCCTACACTGTGAGGTTTGTGACATCACCATCTGGACTAAATTATTTTCTTTGACTGAAACCACATAATTTGGCTCATTATGTTACTGCTTTGGACGTCTTTCCTGTTTAGTCACAGTATCCTCTAGCACAACAGTATTTGTTTTCTGCCTACGGTAGGACTATGGATACACAGATATTTTTATTAAAAGATCCGCAGAGGCTCCATAATATGCATAATAGTGTCAGCCTGTGTTAAGAGTTACAGGCTTAAATTCTTGTGCGCCCTAATGATGCCCTAACTGCAATTGCTTTATTACTTGCTTTCTCAAATTTTCTTGAAAATGCACCATTTGTCCACTCTTTTTTCAAAATTTTCCCTGGGAGAGATTATTTATCATTCGCATCAGTTCCCATCTGGTTATTTGTAACCAGTGGGCATTTGTTTTCGTTTGTACAGTGAAAAAGAGCATTAATCCTCTAGCGTTTGCTTGAGTCCCTTACCCCCCACCCCACCCCCATAAGCCCCAAAAGCGACCCAGATCCCGCCAAGCCCTAAAAACTACCTGGCCTCCATGAAACCCTCCACCCCCAAGCCATAAAAACTACCCGAGCCCATAAAAGCTACACCCACCCCAAGCCCCAAAAACTACCCCAGCCCCCCTCTCCAGAGCCCTACAAACTACCCTATCACCCTTGCCCCCGAGCCCAAGAAACCACCCCAACCCTTCCGAGCCTTGATAACAAACTACCCTGACCCTGTGCCCTATAAACTACCCACAAACCCTAGCCCCACTTACCAGACAACGTCCTCTCTCAATCCTTCCTCTTCCTGTGCCCACCCTTCCCAGCAGCTAGACCATGCACTGCCTTAACAATGCATATTAGTGGTTAAAAAGGCAAGCTAGGTCCGCTTGCAGGAAAACTGCACACGTGGCTCAGCTCATGTTGTACAAGCCGTTTCTCCTAGCGGTATGTTTCCTTTGCCTCTGAAACATAAAGAGTGTAACTTAAGTTTCCTTACAATTGGGGCTTTCCCCTTCCTCTCCATCAGGTGTCCCTATTGATCTTGCTATCCCAGATTTCCTCGCACGGAGTGTCTACGCTGGTATTTGAATAATTTCCCTCGCATGATGAAGATGAGCAGCCCTCCACTGGAACTCCATCCTCGGGGTCCATTGATCGTCAAAGAAGGTGTGCTCAAAGATGGAGGCGGGAGCGAACGGGTTTGTGCTCTTGTGTGGTGGCCGTGTTACCTTCAGGGACCTTTTCTCTACGAGGGCTTTGGGCCAAACGGTGTCCATCCATTTGTTGCCCTTTCTGCGCATCCTATCTACCTCAGATTGGATGTCACTCTGCTCAGTGAAGAGTAATAGTGCAGTGGGATTAATATCATACTGGTTGCTGTTTGCCAATGTCTTATGGGGTTTTACTCTATTAGGTTGGATTTTTGCCTTGATTCTACAAAGGTACAGATGGACGGGGGGCTAAATATAGTCTGCAGCTACTGCGTGAGCTATCAATGAACAGATGTAACATGATCTGTTCGTAGTTTGTGTGCCTTCCTCTTGCATATATTGACACCAGTTGTTATGTAGGAGTGCACTGTGTATTGCATGAGGAAAACTAGCGTTTAGTTCAGTGTAGGTATATGTGAGGTGAGAGGTCTCTGCACATGCATTGCATGAATGTAGAGCTTACAAAATCATGTACATTTTTGGTTCCGGATTGGCTTGGAAGCACCCTGGCTAAGGAGAGTGTGTAAAAATATATAAGAGAAGTAACTGTTCGCTGTCTGTTGTCCTCAGTCTGTGTTTGTGGTCTAAGAGCTGTGTAGAAAGTGTGTCTCTTAAAAATGAAGGTGCATAGTCAATTGAAGTCTGAAGTACTTGAGTGACTGGTCTTATGAAAATCTTTTGTGAGTCCCGATTAGAGGAATGACAGACTGCGGCAGTGTTGGTGCACTTACAGTTCAATCGCTGACTTGTATCGGTAAGAGGTGTGGGTCGTTGGTGAGCTGGGAAAAATACATTTGTCTGGCAATTTATTGGAATATTCCGGTATCCTCTGTAAAACAATCCTGCTTTATGGTTTGGCTGGGAGCTATATGGTTTTCCTATCCGGACTGGACAGAGGTGCTAGACTTTTCAACAGTATTGGTGAGGTTTTTAAACCAGTTTTAGTGAGCGTTCGGTTTTTGGGGACGACCAGGGATATTTAAACTAATCTTGATATGTTTAGAATATTTACCCAATGTCCTCAATACAGCGGGGACAGTATTCTCTGCAGGCTATTCTATTCAGACGTCAATGTTTTAGCTACAGCTGAGGTGTCCTTTTGACCTATCTGGGCTGTGTGAGATTGTGGGGATAGGCGGATATATATATATACTTTTCAGGTTTCAAGTTTTTGTTGACACATACATATCCCTTTGCACGTGTCTTAAAACGAGATTTCTCTAATTTGGCTGTATTTCCAGGCCGCGCTGTCCTAGAAGGGTCAATAACCTTTGGGCTTTTTTGTGTGGGTCCTGGTGGGCTGTTGCCTATTCTTGGGCGTTGCCACTTCTTACAAGGACATAACAACAAAGACATAGCACAGCACAAGCAAGTATTATCTGACTAACACTAGTTAGTGATAAGTTTATTTCCAAACAAAACAAAAATAAAAATTGAAGCGATCAATATACATTCATCTTGATCTCCAATGAAGTTGAAACGTAGCTATAGATGAAGAACATCCGACACGTCTTTCGACGTGAGACGATTTTCTCAAGGCTTTGGTCCATAAATTTGTATGTGCACACAATCAGCAAGAGGAGCCCATTCTTCTCTAGTATGAAGATGTCATAGGTGCAGGGCAATACCACAGTACAATCGAAAGTCTCAATGAAAAGTAGAATCAATTAGTTACATGATTGGTGAGCCCGTAATTCATTAAATGGGAGTCTACAAGTCAAGCCCTCCCAATAAGAGTAGTATTCTTTAAAGGCGTGATCTACGGTGAAGCAAAGTGAGAGCTTCTAGGTCACGTCTGTAGGAGAGTAGGGTCTGCTTCCTATGGTTACCCCCACTTTTTGCTGTGATTCTCAGTTTGTTTACTTTAGTATGGCTGTGGCCCTGCTAATCAGACCCACAGCCTAGCTGTTCTCTCTCTAAATTGATACCATGTACTTTAGGTACATACCACATTGGTTACTGGGTCACCCTTGTGAGCCCCTGTATAGTGTTCCATAGGTACCCAGAGCATAGGTGCACCCTAGGCCTACCAGGGGCTGCAGCATGTATTGTGCCACCCCTGGTTAGCCTTCCAAACTGACACCACAGTTCTGTACTTACAGCCTGGTTAAGGTGGTGTAATCACCCCTTACTTAGATATAGAACATATATATATATCAATCCATCCAAAAGCCTCAGGACCTGACCTGAGGGTTGTGGATATTCTGCTTTAAATTTTTCGAAGCATATATCTCCTCTCCCACCCTTTTAATCAAGGGAGCCAGCCACGCTAATAAAGTACATTGTGGACTGACACCTTTTTTAATTCACTTTCACTTCACGACTACACTTCCCCGCCCTCTCACACGCATGCACCATATGGCTGGAACAAAAGATCTCCGACAAAGAGCCCCGGTTTCGGGAGCCCGTCGGACATTGCAGCGCCAGTCTGACGAGGAGCAGAACCCATATGATGAAGCATGACACCTAGTTTACTGGGTGTGTGAGGGTTTTAGTTCCAACAAGGGAATTCCCCCCCTTCTCTCTTTTCCTAGTACACTCACTCTGCCTTTTCACTCCTCCCGGGGAACTTTGTACCCCTCTTGTGTTACTAGTTGTCGGACTTGTACACTGGACCCCGTTAAATATTGTCCTACTCCGGTTCCTCCTTTGTTAAAAAAAAAAACGGCTTTTTGGTAGCCACTGGGCCCGGCAGGTGGCCGTTGGGACCCCACCTCATCTGCCTCTGTCAATATTCCAAGCACTTGGGAGAGCTGTAGCAAACGATCCGCTTGTGAGACCTTGGGCCCCGTTACTGCAGCTGCCCTGGGCCGGCCAGGTCCCCCTCCAGATTATAGCTGGGGCGCGACTCCCCCCACGGTTCTGCCGTTTGCATCCTGGCTGCTTCCTGGGACTGTTCGCTGCTCCCTCTGACCCAGCTGAGCGTCCTGGTTTGTGGGGTCTCCACTGGCCCCGGTGCCCATTGTCTACTGCTCTGGCCTGGGGTCCCCCAGCCCGCGGTGTGCCCCAGTCTTCTTCCTCTCCTGCTGGTGGCGGCTGGGCATGGGACTGCTCTGCTAGCTCCTCTCATCCATCCCTGACTACCAACTGCGTTCCGCGCTGAGCTGGGGGTGACTCGTCTGCAGGCCTGATTGGAACTGTCTCCCTCCAATCTCCTAGATTGTTCTCCTCGATGGACTCTATACTCCTGGCCGCTAACTGCTTGTAAATCTTCCCGCATCTCCGTCTCTTTCTCCTCTGTGTGTTTTGGTGCCCGCCGGAACCTTGCTTCCCTATGGGGAAATCCGACCCAAAGCCGCCCAATATCGCTTCGAACTCCGGAGATCCTCACGCCAGGACGGCGCGGGCTCGGACGGAGCCGACTCCGCAGGGATGATGGTTCCCCCTACCCCCCTAAGTCGAGATGATGACCTACTGTTTCTGTTAAATGTAAGGTTTTGAGTGTTACTGACTGTTGACATGTTTTCTTTTGCATTTGTGGAGTGCTTCCTGCAGCGGGTGTGAGAGATATGCTTGTGCTGATGATCTGGATGCAGTGCCTGTCTGGGGGAGGGTTTGTAGTTTGTTCTTTGTGTAGTGATTCTGTGGGGGCAGCCCTAAGTGTGTATTCCGTTTGTGATATACTTTTAAGTTCCTATGGGTGACCTTTTGATTTATTTACAGACAGTAGTGGCAACTGTGATAGTTGGCACTACCTTTTGGCTCCGTGGTGGAAGCTCTTCATTGAATTCCTCTGGGTCTTGAAAATTAGTTCTTTCCCCAATCAGGCGCCCCCTGTACTTTTGTGGTCACCCTTTCTGGTCAGTTTCTTTGTCACTCCAGCAAAACCACAGGCTGGTAAATGTAGGAGGTTGCCTGTCCAGTGATTTCTCCCATGTGGCTGGCAGGGACGATTCCCAGAGGCAGTATCCTCATGGTTGTCTCTCTTCCCACTTGCGGTCATTTGTCTTGGCCCTTTATCTGGTAACAAGGAAGGGGCTCCCAGTCCTTGAAACGCGACCTTTGGCCAAGTACCACTTTGCCTGGGCCTCCTCTTCTTAAAAGAGGTGCCAGGGTGGTGGTAGAGGCTGAACCAGGTAGCCCCAAGCTGGCCTTCCCCTTAGCCTCATGGTGCTATGGTCCTGTGCGTATTGTGATCCAAGGTCCCTCGTTCCCTGTGTTCCCTACATGTTACTGCTTTGCTCGTTTCTATCATGCAATGATGTGCGCGGCCAGTCCGCTGTTGTGCTAGTTTGTACAAGTTTAGGAGTTCTCCCATAAAACTCCAGACTGCTCGCAGTTTGTCCCTGAGGGCTGGTTTCCGGCCTGTACGGGGCGTGGGCTCTCCGCGGGTGAGGCAGCCCCACATATCGTCCCCCTATCCACTGTTTCCCTGTGAGGGGGCGTCGAGAACCCAGATGGAGACATATGCGGCAGCTTTGCAAGCCTCGCTGGCTTCTCTTCCTCCTCCATCCCCTCCTGGAACGTCGGCGGATCCCTTGCGTTGTGCAGGGCCCTCCTCGGCGTCGCCGGCGGCTCCGGCCCTGGCACTGACCGGCTCTGCTTCAGGCTTGGAGGATGTGGTGCCGTTTGGGTGCGGCCCTTCGGGGGTCCCTCCTTCAGACCACCGTGCCCCTGTTTCGCCGCAAACTCCTGCCGTAGTCCCTGGGGTGTTGCGGGAGTTCGCGGGGGCTCGTGTTGAATCTCCAAGCCACTCTCGGCCCTATGGACAGGCGGCGATCTTGTCTGAGCCTGAGGTGACGCCGCTTTGGCGCCTGCAGTTGCTGGCCCTGGCGGCGCCACAGGGGTCGGCGGACCCCCCTCGTCCCTTCATGGGTTGAGGCTGGCAAGGCACCCCCTCGTCCCTCCCCGGGCCCCTCTCGCCCCTCAACGTAGGCAGCTGCCTCGTCGAAGGTAGAGTCAGCGCCCTTAGCCGCCTCTGCTCCGGCCCAGCCCCGGTCTCCTGTGCCGTGTGGCGAAGTGGAGGCCTGTCCTGCGTCTCCTTTGGCACTGGACGACGACGTCCTGCCTCAGGTTGCGGACTCTTGGGTGCCGGACAGACCTCGGGTTGTGGACTCTTCTTCGGACGCCTCCTCTTCCCCGGAGGTTGGGCACCTGCTGGTGTCGTCCTCCCCAGAGACGGGCCGCCGCGTCGTGGCTTTTTCCCCTACGTCATCAAAGGACAGCTCCTCGCTGTTGCCGTGGTTTTCGCCAGAGGAGCCAAAGGTCCCCCACTCCTCGGGCCCCCCTTCCGGACCTGGGTCTTCCCCACTTCGATTGGCTTAGGGGATGGCCGCCTTAACTTGCAGCTGTCTCCTACGGTGAAGCTGCTTTACCCACGTGGGGCCCTACGGAGGTGGGTGCGGTCTTTACTCGCGCTGTTTCCACGGCTGTGGATTTTGAGCATGGGTGATCCGGCTGCCCATTTCCCCGCGGATCATCTTCTAAAATCAGGGCTCTGGTGGGAGGGAGCTGCTGCTTCCCTATGGGGGTTCGCTCCATTCTTCTCTGATGGGAGCTTGGGGCGCCCGGCCATGGGGGATCCGGTGACCCAACATCTTCTGCACCAGCACCTTCCAGCACCGCATGACCCAGTGTGTCTTTCCCTCCACCCCTCTGCCAGAAGCCCCCTTTTGCAGACTGCCTTTCCCTCCCTGCCGCCGCTGTTGTCTCCACCATCACGGGAGGCCCGCTGGCTGGACTCTTGGGGGCGCAATATGTTCACTTTGACCAGTTCGGCTCTGCGGGCCATTAACATTTTGTGTTCGCTAGGGCCACTTTTTGCTTGTGGGGCTCAGCGGAGTCCCTTGGATCTGCCGCTTCTCAGGAGGGTGCTGGAGTTGATTTGCTGCACCATGCGTTAGATGGCCGGGAGCTGGCGGCGTCCGTTCTTCGCGCAGCTCTGGACACCTCGGAGTTGCTTGGTCGTGCCATGGCTTCTTCGGTTGCCCTTCCCCGCCATGCGTGGCTTCGGGGAAATGTTTGGGAACGGCTGGTAGATCTTCCCTTCGATGGCAATCTTTTGTTCAATGCCCCGTCAGACTCTGCCATCAAGAGGTTCCTGGCGGGGCTTCGGCCTCCTCCTCCTCCTTCTCCCTGATCTGGTTTTTGGGAGCTGCTCTTTCGTTGGGGCGGGTCACCCCTATTGTGTGATCTGTGTGCTTCATGTGCATCCGAGTCCTCTATGTTGGGACTGTGGTTCTGTTGGCTGCTGTCCGGCCCTTCTTAACTGTGTGTTTTTGCTTTGATTTATCTACACCAGGTTGGCCCTGAGATTAGGCCTTCTGTTTTTCTCTTTGACTGCTTGACAAGCCTTCTGCGGGGGTTTTTCCTGCAAATCTTTGTTGTCCTCTGCTGCTGAAGTTTCTTCCCAAGAGGGTTCCCATGTCTTGGGACTTAACATACCCCATGTTGGGTAGTGGTAGCTATTATATAGCTTGTTCTGTGCTTGGGAGTTGTGGTCGCCTTCAGGCCTCTGCTCTCCCTGGTGTTTAAGTATGTTGCAGGTGCACTTCCCTTCTGGTTAGTTTGGAATGCCTTTTGTGGCGCCCCTTCTCCTGGTTCGATGCGCTGTTAGCCTGGTCTGACCTGCTGTCTGGGGCCTGGTGTCATGGCTCTGGTTCCACGTCTTTTTGTGTTGTGTGTGCGGACCCCTCCCTGAGGTGTGTCCGGGCCCTTCTTCGCCTTCTTGCTGTCTGTCCTGGGGGTTGAGATGGATTTCTGTTCCTCCCTCTTTCAGACGCACCCTGCTGGTCTTCCTGGGTGCCCCCGGGCTACTCTTTCTGCTTCCGCCTGCTTTATTGCTGTCAGCGCTGTTCTGTCTAGTCTATTGACTTCTGGCTGTGGTAGGTTCAGCTACCCTCTTCGTGGGGTGTGTTCCCCGTAGAGGGGCTTGCCTTCTTTCGACCTTTTCTCCGTGGTGTCTCTAGGTTAATCTTCCTCTTTCTTGCCTTGGCTTCGGATGGATGTTTTGTGGCCTGATATGGGCGTGGGGTGCTTCGGCCTCCTTTTACCTCGCCCCTGTTTCCACTGCAATGTGTGAACGGGCTCCCCTTCTTTTCTTCTTCCCGCATCCCCCCTGGGGATCGATGGTGTTCTGACTTTAGGGGTTCCTTTTGCCTGGGGGGGCCAGGGCACCTTGCCCTGTCTGTTGGACTCGTCCCCTGTGAGACCTTCTGTTATGTCCAGGCTGGTGGGGTCCTCTCGCAGACCCTCCTTCCCCATGGGTATGGCTACGGTATCTATTCTACTTTAAGGTATCAGCGGCTAGTAGTCTCTATCAGATGTACAAGTTACTTACCTTTGGTAATGATGTATCTGGTAGAGACGATTATAGCTGTTGATTCCTTCACGACCTGCCCTTCCTCCGCGTTTTACGAGGACCCTTAACTTGGTCTTCCGCACTCGCCTGCCTCTGGGTGCTTTGTCTTCTGCGAGTGCCCTTTTTCACTCCTCCTTAGCGGGATGCTTTGTTGGGTGTGTTTGTATCCACTCCATCCTTTCTGGTACTTGATTGGTAGGTTCATGGGTACTCCTGGGTCCCTACACCCTTGTGTTTCCAGTGTGGGGCCTTCTCATACTTCCCCTTTTTCCTTGCTTGGAGTTTGACTCATGTACAGTCCTCTGAGCTGGGATCTCTTGGCTGGGCCTCAGCCTTAGCTCCTTTCAGGGGATGCGAGTCTCCTTGATGGTGTTGTCTTGGGGTAAATTGTTGTTACTCTTCTGTTCTGGACTCCATGTCCTTCACTGTTAATGGACTGTGACTGCAGGTTTCTTTCTTCTGCAGCACAGTTTTTCACATCTTTTTTTTTTTTTACTGTCTTCAGGGAGAATTTTGTGTTTGCTTGCAGGGTTGCTTTGCAGGGCCTGTGCTCTGCTCTTCCCCTCCATGACTTTTGGTGCCACAGTGCCTGGCACTTCCCCGAATGGGGCTGTTCCCATTCGCTTCTTGCACACTGTTCCTATATTCTCATAGTTTTTGTGTGATGGCTCCGCGTTGTTGCGCTGAAACGTTTTCCGAAGAAAACTGATGTGGATGCTGGGGTGTAGCTTATGTGACCTCGCTGATGTCACGCCCGCGGACGTCAGGACGGAATCACGTGGTACTGCTCTCGGCGCGCAGTGATGCTGTGGCAAAGAAAAATTTCAGGATCCAGTCTCACGCCTGGGGATAATTCTATGTTAAGGAATTTGCGGCTAGAATCGTCTCTACCAGATACATTGTTACCGAAGGTAAGTTACTCGTACATCTAGCTTCGGTGTATTTCTGGGGAAGGCGAGCCTTTGGCCAAACAGATTAAATTGAGGCCAATTACCTTGGACCTGATTTTGCGCAAATTTCTATCTGAGGAATTGGTCATGGTTTTCCAAGGGTACGTGGTTGCCTATTATTTATTTGGGACCCCACTTGTGACTTGTTACCCAATAAGCATGGGCATAGGTCATAGTACCTGCCTGACCATCTATCTCTAACTTGATTGGGAGGTCACCTTGTGTGAATCTGACAGCAGTGATGTGAGTTCGTTGGAACTCCTAAAAATAATATGGCAGCCTGTGGATTCCTCACCTTTTGAATTTCCCCATGCGCAGCATTCCACAGAAACTTTTCTCAGTAGTTCTCCCACGTCTACGAGAACGTCACAATGGAACGACTCTGCACGCGAATCGGCGTGACGCGATAAGAAGACCTCATCAGCGTGCTGACATCCGTTTCCTTTTATTGGCGCCGTCGACGTGTAATGGTTTTTTCCAGGGCTCTTTATTTCTGGGGGTTTCTTTGTTGCAGGTTCTCTGTGTAATTGTAGCAGCGACCATGGCTACTCAGAGGAAGTCCAGATTCAAGCCTTGCAGAGAATTTGGGGATCAGATGTTGATTACTGACCCCCATGAGGATAGTTTATGGTGCCTCCCGCCTGACCACGACGTCTAGGGATGTTCGTCATGCAGGCGCATGAACCTGAAGGCCTTAAAAGAGAGGGAGGCCAAGCTATTTACAGCCAAGGCGAAATAACCAAAAAGGGACCAGAGGTAGAGAACAAAATCCAAGTCAACGACTATGCATACATTGAAGTCGTTGAAGCATAAAAGGAAGTGGTGCCATGAGTCCAGACATCTGTCATCGAAGGATTAAAAAAAAACAAAGTCGGGGTCTCCGGATCTCTGACGTCACCGCACGGTTAAAATTTCTCCTTCCCGTTCACGTCATGTGACTTCGGCTCAGTCTCTGGCTCCGAGGTTCTTACCTACACCCAGAGAAATAACACCTTTGCCTCCAGCCACGCCACCCCTGGCTCCAGAGTCTCCACACCCAGAGCCAATTAGACTGCCTTCTGGAGCAGTCCCTTAACCGACGATACCAGATCTAGGATATCCAGCCTTTCCGGCTCTAGGTACTGATCCATCGTATTTCCTGAATGCAATGTTTAGCATGTTTTCCAGAGCGGCTAACCCTGCTGGTGCACCGGTTGGCCCCATGGGACTGTTTCCTACTCTCTTAGAGGTTTGCCACCTCACTTCTCACAGGTACCTTTCATGCCACTGTCTCCGGGGAGTTGGCCTCTCCCAACGCAGAGGTTCTCAATGCTGGTACAGTCCCTGGAGGGAAGAGTGTCATAGGACGGGTCTTCTCCGGTGCGGTCTGGCTTCAGTCTAGCGCGGACTCTGCCTCGTCCAGCGTCTTTGACTATTCCTGTGGGGCCTCCATCGACATTGGTTCTGAAGTCACTGGTGCCGCGTCTGTCGCCGCCGATGTTGGTCCCAAGATAGGGATCTAGAAGGGAAGCACAAAGGCTGCTGGAGGAATATCAAGAGCCGCAGAAGTAGGCTCAAATACCTGAGATTGTTGACCCTGTGCAGGAGTTTGAGGGCCTACAAGAAGTTAGCGGACTTGACTCATCATCCGAAGGGGAGCTCTCCTCACCAAAAGGCCTTCCAACACAGGAGGTTTTCTCATATGACTGTAATAGGGAAGGCAGTGAAAATGTTGGATTTGCCATTACCTACTGCAGAGCTTAAATCCAACATTTCAACGGAAGTGCTTCATTCCCCCAGTTTCTGAACCTGTGCTTCCTTTTAACAAGGGTCCTCTAAGAATCCATCTTAGAGGTGTAGCAAAAGCCAATGATTTGATCCTGCAGTGTGCAGATCAGTAGCAAGGAGGTATAAGGTGGCCTTGGGAGATCCTGCTTTCCTTTCCACACAACCGTCTCCTGAGATTTTAGTAGTCCAGGCATCATGCTCCTCTTAACAGTCTGCAGGTACTTTCCCATCCACACCTGCAGATAGAGAATCCAAGTGGATGGAACAATCGCCAAAGAAAGTGTTTCTTTGGTCAGTATGGCTCTGGAAATCTACAAATGCAACATACCTGCTGGGTCGCTATATCCATGTTCTGATGGACTCACTAAGGAAGGTTCCCCCTCAGCTTCCAGAGGATGTTCAGGGCCTTTTCGTGGAAGTACTATGACAGCCAAGCTGCGCCCCTTCAGGTCATTCAATCAGGACTTGATACTGCGGACTAATGGGTTGCTCGGTTGCAACCAGAAGGCGTGCTTGGATTTCACCTGATGTACAGGCTCCCCTTTTGGGCTTGCCTTTTGACGGCTCTTGTCTTTTTGGTGCCAAAGGGGACTAGGTGCTACATCGCTTTAAGGATAGTAGAGCCACAGCAAGATCTTTGGGTCTTCAGTCCCAGCCCATTGGTTTTGGGAACCGCAGATTTTACAGGTTTCGCAGGTCTTCTCTCAAACCAAACATCAGCAGTAGTCACAACAGCAGCAACAGGCGAACTGTAGGAGAGTAGGGTCTGCAATCCTATGATCACCCCAGATTTTTGCTTTTTGCTTCACTGGTTTACGACTTCCCTGGCTGTGGGCCTGCTAATCAGACCCACAGCCGAGCTGTTCTCTCACTAAATTGACACGTGTACCTTAGGTGCATTTACCAATTGGTACTGGGCCACCTTATCAGGCCCTGTAACTCGGGGCATAGGTGTACCCAGGGCCTACCAGGGGCTGCAGCATGTATTATGCCACCCCTGGCTGGCCATCTAAATCTGACACAACTGGCTGCACGACAGCTGGGGCAAGGTGGTGTAATCACCCTTTGCTTTAGATATAGTATACCTATATCTAACCCTAAAAATGGACACCCAGATTCCTATCAGTCACTCCTATGGCAGGCCTTAACAATCCTGAAGGCAGAGTGCTTGGAATTATGTGAGATGGTGCTCTGGCATGAGCTGAGCCCGTCTGCAGCTTGTGGAACCAAGTCCTACTAGCTGTTCTATGATAACGCGTACCATATACTCTTAAGTGCATTATAATCCTTGCGGTTATATGCCAACTCTGGTATCGCTTTATCAAAACATGTCGAGTAAGGTGTCATACGAATTGGGATACTAACCCCTCGCCAATTCTGGCGACGGGGTTAGCATTCCACCCTTCTAGAGGGACACGACATGTATGTAACTGTGAACCCCGGTTAAAGTTAACTCAAGCCTCAGCATCACAAAATGGATGCTGCCACCACAGACACAAGTCTGACCTCCTGCTGCTGGGAGTCCTTCCAGCGAGGAGAGCTTGGACAAAGGGTTTCCTGTCAGGGGAGGTGCTAGCACCATCCCAGACAGGGTTTTGTGTGGCTCACTGGTTAGAGCAGGCAGACCCTGAAGCAGAGGTCAGACCCGGGACCAGGGTTCAATTACAGACGCGGCAGGGTCTTGAGCTCAAATGTCCATGGACTCGATAATTCTCGCTTCGGTGCCTGACCTAATCATGGGTTCACACTCTGCAACTCTGGGCATTAAGCTTGCTTAATCTCCACAACGGCCCCCCCGCGGCGGGATGCCTGGCTTTCACCTTGGGGATGCCCTGTAGGGGCTTTCTCACAGGGAAAAGCAAGGACGGGTTCCCAAGGCAAGCTCGGAGATACCCCTTTGGGGGTCGATTCAGGCACTATATAAGAAACATAATGATAATAATCCTAGGTAGGCAGGGCTGAATAGGAAGGTGACTCACTATGCATAGGCCGGCTTGAACCAGTTCCAGGGGCACACCAGCCCCTGAGCTGGGGAAAGTCCGGCATGGGAGAGGGGTGTAACCACCCCCCTTCCTGGTCCCACCCATGGGCAGGACCTAGTCCCGTACCAGCCCCTTTCTTTAGAATAAAGGTGGGAGCGGGACCCTTCCAAATTAGATCATCTTTGAATCCTGAAACTACTTTCTACGAAAGGAACTCAAGACTTCTTCCTAAGATTTCTCCCTTGTGACTAAGGAGTAGTCACCCTGCAGCAGCAGTCACCAACTAAGCATCTTGCGGTTTGCTAAGACGTCCTTCCGCCGGAACCGGACTGACCAGCACGACGAGACCCGGACTCCCTGCCCTCTTGTAGTATCGGGTTCCCAAGGCCTACATGTTCCGAAGATAACCCACTTACATTGAAAGAACTGTTGGCACGGAAACTGAAAAGTACAAAGAACAAGTTTATTAAGACCCCATGGGGTGGTGGTACATTCCTACAGCACCCTTCGGTAATGCAAGAAGTATCACACCGAACGTTGGTGTGAGTCCCTCTTTTATACAGTTTACAAGCAATAAACAAAATAGGCGGCACAAGGTTGCAGGGATTATGTACATATATGGTCATTTTTGGAACACAGCCAACTCATGGGAGGGGTTACAACCTCGCTGGTCAGTTTTGGCGGCATATTCCTGAGGGGTGACTGGTCAGTTGGAACTGCGCATGAGCGGGCTTGACCGTAGCTAAAAATAGCCTGTTGCTGGGCAGAGTCGAGTGGTCAGTTGCACGGACAACGGACTAAAGGGCATGCTGACCATGAGGCCGCTCATTCTCTAAAATGGCCGCCACAATTTACAAAATGGCGTTTCTAAGTATAGTCAAGTTAAGGGAAAAAAACGTGTAGCACAGCTAAGCGCTAACTCGGCCATTGTCAAATTACGACAGACGACCCTTTTAGCGTTTAGCTGAAGCTACCTCATAGTGGATATAATCGGGATGTTCATCTTCAATATCAATTAGCATTATTTGAGCTACTTCTTTATGAAGCATCATTTTGTTGTGAGCAAGAGCTCGTCTTGATGGTATACAAGCCAATACACATGGAACATAAAGCTGGGCCACATTGTATACATAAACATACAAGGAACAATATCCCAACAATGATACATAAAATCGTTAGCAGTTTCCAACCCCAAGTGGTAAGCATTGACCAGAACCATCCTGAAAGAGTCCAAGTTCCATTGTCCGGGTGTATTTAAGCTGCTATTTTGTGCAACTTAGAAATGGCATCATAAACGGATGGCGAATTATCTGGTACATAAACACAGCAGCTACTTCCGATGATTCTACATGCCCCCCCCCCCCGATCAGCTAGAACCACATCTAGAACCATTCTGTTCTGAAGTGTAACGATCCTAGAAATCTGAAGTTCTTCGGTAATATTTCCTAATGCGGTAGCAGTATCATTAGCTACAGCCTCAACAACACGGGTCAATCGTCTTATTTTTCTACTTTTCAAAGCAGCCCCCACAAAGGAGAACAGTCCAAAATTAAAGTCCACATATTGCTGCAGTGCGGTATCCGTCTGGTCAATATCATCCAGAACAACAGTACGTTTAACACGGTTTAACACGAAGTCGTGGTAAAGCACATAGTCATTATGATACATTGGTGGGGCAATGAATACAGGGGGCAATACAAAGGATACATAGCAAGTGCCTAACCATCCTAACGGAAGCTGATGATAGCCCTTAGTTCCACAAATAAAATGAGTATTACGAGATGCCACAAACGATATGCCATTCGGGCTGTCGAACGTAAGTGTAGTGTTGCATTCACTTTTTCCAACCGGGATTGTACCTTTATTATGTATGCACAAATCAGCTTTAGTGGCAATAACATTAATAACATGTGAACTAGATACATTGACGTTCCTTTGGTTGCTGTAAACACGTGGGGCAGATGCATTATCGGGGCGGTATTCCTCCCATTCAAATCGAGTACCCTCAGCTCGTGGATACCCATCCGGTCATGGTAGCAAATTTTATTGAAATGGAAAAGCACCCCCCCTTTTGTTGGCCATCGCAAAGTGAATAGAAGAGTGTACCAGGCATTGCAGGACCCATTATGTGAAAACGGGAGCGGAATGAGTGGAGTGCCCCCTTTCTTCTGATGACCAGGCAACATCCCACACACCCAACAATTGGAAGTATTTGTCATGTTATGCGTATGATGCAAAATCTGAATAAAGCTATTGTTCAAATAGGTCTGCCGGTGCCGTTCTTCATAGTAGGGCAGGGTGAAGTGAAAATGTTCTGATGGAGCCGGGGTAGTCGGCAGCAAATGTTCACGTGCAGGCACCACGAGTTCAACTACCCAAGCTATCACTGCTATTACCACAATGGTCAAGACAAAAAGGATGGCACCAAGTATTCTTTTGTCTCGTGATGCAGAAGACGCCATAGTTCAAAGAGTTCTCAAAGTCTCAAATAGTTCAAAAGTTCACAGTCTCAAATGTACATATGTGTATATTTACACCTAAAAAGGAAAAATACGGTGCTGAGCTCCGAGGTAGCCGTTGTTTTCTTCTCCGGGGTCAAGACGGGTGTCGCTACTCTTGGCAGAACTGATCCCCCCACCCCCCCTTGAGATTCCCGGTTTCCGTTTCACAAACCCCAGAGCGGTAACCAACCAGTCTCGAAAACCAAAAAACATTCTTCTCCTTATCGTGGCCGCAGATCGTACCGTTGTCGTCCAGAAGCAGTGTGGTCCGGGAAGGCTCCCTCCTTTACAGTAATGCGAATGGGTGGAATGAGCATCTGTCCCACATCCGTATCCGAGGTCGCCCACAACGTATGAGGGAGAGAGGCTAATGCTTCACATTCTTGTATAGTAAAAAATCTGTCTGAATCTGGATAGTTATCATTCAAAATAACTCGCACTCCCTCCGGAGCGCAACGTATCGTTGCTCGAAAATTATTAAGCAAATCAATGCCCAGAATATTATCTGGGGTATAAGGTGACAACAAAAATTGACCAAAACTGAAAAATTTATCGAGACAAAGTGCAAAGGGCTTCGATAATGGGATGGGGGTGGGTGTGCCATCAAACCCAATACATGTAATCATATCGCCAGACAGGGGAGCCCTCGGAACCAAGTTTTTAGACAAAGCACTACGAGTAGCCCCTGTGTCAACTAGGAACTGATCAGTAGAACCCAAGATACCCGCTGATAAATATGGACCACTCTGATCTACTGGCACTTCAACTGATTCCGTACCCCATCCTACGCAGTCCTATGCATGCACATAATCCTGATGCTCCACATTCTCACCCTCCGATATCTGATACTGGTTCCGTCTATCAAATGTATTACGCTCATCCTGGCCACGGCCCCTCTCTTCAAACCTACCACGATCACCTCCGCCGCCTCTCGCCCCCGAATAACTGTTCCTTGACCTTCCACCTCCTCGACCACGCTGACTACGTTGCTCACGAAGTACCGGACAATCATCAGCCCAATGCCCAAACTCCTTACAATAAGCACATTGATCCTCCGCTATATCCGTACGCCCGTACGACGCATTACCCCCTCCTCGTCTACCTCTCATTCCCTCTAGATTGCGTTCCACGAACCTGTGCCAACATCACCTTCGTTTTCAATTCCTTCGCCTTTTTATCAACACTTTCTTTAGCCTCCGATTCCTGCCGCTCATAATACTGAGCCATAGTTAACAAAGACGCAGGGGTCGCCGTGGTCCAGGAGCTTTCACTCATTTTCAATCGTTTCGCAATCTCCGGTAGGAGATTAGCCACATACTTATCGACAAACAAATGCCTACCCGTATCGTCTGTTAATGATTGCCCACTGTAATCATGAAAAGCTTCTTCAAAGCGTGTAAAGAAATCAGATACCGATTCATCTGGCTTCTGTTTGCATGAAGCCAACATGGTCCAATCGATCTTTTTAGGGGGTACCGAAGTTTTCAATTTAGTCAAAATAGTCGCCGGGAGATCTAGAATCAAAGCACACGGTTTACATGCAGGTTCCCTTTGTAAGTCAGCCTGTTCTAAGTCCTTCCAATTAGCCCCGAAAGTCGTTTGATCGCTAGTTTTACGAATCAACCTCCACATATCAGGGGGAAGAATTAACCCAAAGAAGAGATCTATATCCACAAGCGTCATTACACAAGAGGAAATGGCCCCCTCAACCCCTTCATAGAACGCAGCTGGATTTTTACGAAGATCGGGCAGGGAGTTCTTTAACGCCATAACATCTGATCTATTCCAAGGCGTATATACCCAATTATATATAAAGTACCCCTTCGCATCCTTCGCCATTTTATCGTCATCTGTACCCTCTCCCTTCGGAGGAACATACAAAGGCGCAGCTTCACGCATAGGCATAACATGCATTTTGGTGGTCTTAGCTGAACCCCGAAGAGAACACTCTTTGGATTCCTCCGTTGACCCCGACGCGGACCCCGTAGCATCTTTCTTTTCATCCCGCAGTCTGGTCGCCTCATCCCGCAGATGAAGTAGTCGTTTGAAAAGGTCGTCAGTATCTGAAAGAGCAAATAAACCTTTATCCAAATTCTCACAATAAACTGACACAGCTTTCGGTTCTAAAGTGTCTGAATATTTACGGAAGCGAGCAACAACCTCTTCCGCTAAAGTAGTCATAAAACACATTAATTCTCGTTCGGACCACAAATTCTTTTCAGCTAAAATCGTTGCTACAGTTACATGATTCAAATTTAATTTTCTAGCAAGACCACGCAACTCCGCGGCTCTGTCCGCAGATAACCTGACACTCGATCTGTCCTTTCCATCCGACTTATCCCGACCTTCGTCACCGGAATCCTCAGACGGAGCCGTGGGATGGACATACGGAGGCGGAGAACGATCTAGTAACGAAAAATCATCAATGTCATTATTAAGGACAGGATAAAGCGGACGACGAATAGGAAATTGACCAGCCGTTTGCAAGTTACATTCCCGTTCCTCCCTCTCTTTCTTCTCCTGCGCCTCCTTTTCCTCAAGCTGTAAAGCCTTATCTCGAGCAGCCTTGCGCTGCTCTTTGTCCGCCAAGGCAATTTCACGTTTCATACGTTCACGCACCGCTTTCTCCCACATTCGTACACAATCAAACATATTCTGTCTAGACCTACGTTGAAACAGACACTGCTCCACAAATTGAACCTTTCGCAAATCGAACGACCCATGTAGTGGCCATTGCAATTCAGGATCAGTTTTTGTGTATTTATGCCATAATTTGCTATACATGATAGGGGGAAGGCCAAATTTGATATACATTTCACGATTCAGAGTTCCTTCTCGGGGAGCCGGCTGTGATTCCGCTAACCTAATTGTGGTACCATTTCCAAGACAGCACATCCCTCGGAGTGTGCTTAAAACAGGCATGTTCAAAAAGTATCACGAAAGCGTGATACCGTATAAACTGGCACTTACAGTACTTCACACAAATGTGCCGCTCAGTAGGAAAAAAACAAAATTAGAGAAACATCTCTACATGCCTGCCTATGTGAAGTGCACTACACATATAATTCAAAGATCACAAAGGTCACAAAGTCACAAATGTTAGCTAACTCAAATCATAGACACAATTCATAGAACTTCGGCAAGCGTCCGAGGACTACCTTACCGATCACAAATCATAGAACTTCAGTAAGCGTCCGCAGACTACCTTACCGATCACAAATCTTACCCAAATCTCAAAGGTCCAGATTCCAACTGCCAAGGTCTTTAATCGAATCAGCCAAACGGCACTTATCCAGCAACGCAGACGATCGAGAACTCAGTCGGAGACCGGCGCCACCTGGAAGGTCAGATCGGAAGGAAGGGAAGAAACACCGTGGGTGCCAAGACTCGGGTCACTCAGTGGCAGCGCGCGCGTCCATGGCGAGTTTCCAAACCTTCGTCAGGACCTCTCCTTTGGGCATCCGAGTCGCCGACGAGTCCCTTCGTGGTCGCCAATTTGTAGTATCGGGTTCCCAAGGCCTACATGTTCCGAAGATAACCCACTTACATTGAAAGAACTGTTGGCACGGAAACTGAAAAGTACAAAGAACAAGTTTATTAAGACCCCATGGGGTGGTGGTACATTCCTACAGCACCCTTCGGTAATGCAAGAAGTATCACACCGAACGTTGGTGTGAGTCCCTCTTTTATACAGTTTACAAGCAATAAACAAAATAGGCGGCACAAGGTTGCAGGGATTATGTACATATATGGTCATTTTTGGAACACAGCCAACTCATGGGAGGGGTTACAACCTCGCTGGTCAGTTTTGGCGGCATATTCCTGAGGGGTGACTGGTCAGTTGGAACTGCGCATGAGCGGGCTTGACCGTAGATAAAAATAGCCTGTTGCTGGGCAGAGTCGAGTGGTCAGTTGCACGGACAACGGACTAAAGGGCATGCTGACCATGAGGCCGCTCATTCTCTAAAATGGCCGCCACAATTTACAAAATGGCGTTTCTAAGTATAGTCAAGTTAAGGGAAAAAACGTGTAGCACAGCTAAGCGCTAACTCGGCCATTGTCAAATTACGACACTCTCTGACCTCTACCTGCCTCTACAGCACAGCTGAGAACCGTGGGTGCGACGAGACCAGAGGACCCGGCGACCATCAGAACCAGCACGACGCTGACCTAGCACGACCACCGAGGGACCCTCGAGTGGGTGCACTGGGGTAAGAGAAGCCCCAAGCAGCACGAGCTCCAAAGACTAGTCCCCCAGCATCCACCAGATCTGCGTGGGGCCCTTTTGCTCCTGGGTTGCTGCTCCGTTGTCCGGTCACTTGCCCGTTGGCTAGTGACCCTCCAGACGACCTACGTTGTTTTCACCGCTGGTCTAGCTCCTCTAGACTGGCCCTAGTCTCCTCCTGAAGGGGACCCTCCTCGGACCCTCCTGGTCCGCTCAAGACGCCATTTTGTGTCGCCACGTGGGCTTGCCGAAGCCAAGGCTTGTTGCCTCCTTCACCGGATCCAGCATCGCCCCAGCAGACATCCGACGTGGGACAGCTCGCAGACCTCCAGCCTGGTCGACATCAGCGCCCCTGGTCCGTGCAGCAGCAGAATCCAGTGTCACCTCTTCGCCTGGCTGAGTGACCTCGTCCAGTGCCATCCTGGTGCCCACCTAATCACTGGCTAGTGATTCAGAACCTGGTCCCCTCTGCTTACAGGTACTCTTCTTCAGCTGATCCAGTCCTTGGATCAGCCCGGAACATCTTCACTGGTCGCCTGCCAGCAACTTCCACTTCAGGCTCCTGGTTCGTCAACGAGGATTCCCGACGACACTTGAACCCTATGCAGCCGCAGCCCCTGGGCTAGGTAAACCGAGTACTACTGTGCTACAGCGTAGATCCACTCTCTAAGTGTCTAGATCCACTTTCGTTTTTGACCTACCTAGTCGGGTTCGCCCGAGAACACTAACTTTTGCATTTACTAGGATCCATAGACTGTGTCCCGCATTACGCGTGAGAGTTTCCACTCTGCACACGACGTCCCTAGGCCTCCTGCTTCTAATCTAAGGGTTCAGCATTGTAGGTCCAGCGTTTCTAAAGCCTATGAGAGTAGTACTTACCTGCTAGTAATTTCGCATTCCACTTTTAGAGTATATGGTTTTTCGTGCCCCTCGGGCATTTGTGTAAATTGTGCGACTTTCAGTATTTCTTTAAGAGCTTTGTATTGTGCTTAGCGCCCTGTCCTCATAAAGAGTCCAGGGCTGTTGTGTTATAAATAAATATCCTTTTATTTTCATAACTTGTGTGGTGTCCTTTCACTTGGTATTCAAGGGGTGTATGTGATGGTATAACAGCTGGCTTAACACGCCCTCTAGAGTTTATCCTAAAGACTGCTCTTGTCCATGCTACTAGGATAGCTGGTCTATAAGGTTGACTTACAACCAATCATCAATAAGGGTCGTTTGACTGATACATAGTGGTCACTAGAATAGTGAGCACTGCATATCAGGCCAACTTCTCACATTGGTGAGCAGCGGTTGGGATTTGAACTTGCTGTTGTTTTACCACATGTATCCTAAGAATATCATTTGAAAGATCACATAAGTACCAAGGTACATATAACTTAGCTTAGAATACTCTGAGTTCTACTGAACCAGCTGTTGTAGTTCAACAGGGCCTAGCACACTCTGACTACAACTCTTAGCAAGGGATCAGTAGACAAACAAATAGTGTAGGTAGGTGCATCACTTACACCACACTAGAAGCATGTCAGACAAAGGAGGGAACTCAGAGGGCCCCCTTGTGTCAGTTGACCCTCCACAGGTCATATCAAGATATGCTGCTCTTAGCTTCCAGGAGATGAGACAAGTGTGTACCTCCAGGAAGCTAAAACAGGGTTCTAACCCTACCATCCCATTCCTGATTGGTCTCTTAGAGCCGTATGATGCCAGGAGGGCTTCTAATACAGGCCCTTCTAATCCAGATGGGAACATGCCCCCCTTAGAGGGAACCCTTGGGGAGCCTGACCTCCATCTCAATGGAACAGTTAGTGAAGGAGAGGAGGAGGATCAGGAGTTGTCAGGGGATGAGGCAGACAAGGGTCAGGTAGAAGTCAGTAGACTCACCAGGACCAACTTAAGTAGGCATGAGAATGGACTTGGGGGAGCCCCAGGCCCACTCCCAGGCAGGCTTAACATTGGTAATGGACGAGTTAGGTCTCTATCCAGAGGCTCTAACAGATCCATTAGAACCAATGGCTCTCAGACCTCTTCTCACAGAGGGATGACATCCCCTCAGAGGAGAGAGCATGAAGCTATGATGAGGGAAGTCAATCTGAGGATTGAAAGGGAAGAACTTGCCCTGGCCAAAGAGAGACTTGCCTTTGCTAAAGAGCAGAAATTGAGTGGGGCAGACCCCACTGGTGGCAGCATTTTACCTAGAGAAAAGGACAGGAGTTTAGATACTAAACACCTGAGTAAGATAGTGCTCCCCTTTAAACAAGGGGATGACATCCACAAATGGATGACTGCTTTGGAGAGGGCCTGCACTGTCCAGTGCGTCCCCCAGAGTCAGTGGGCAGCTATCTTGTGGCTCTCCTTTGAAGGCAAAGGTAGAGATAAGCTCCTCACTACTAGAGCCGAGGATGCTAACAATTACCAAGTCCTGAAAAATACACTGATAGATGGGTTTGGCCTAACCACTGAGCAGTACAGGTTGCTGTTCAGGGATACCCAGAAAACTCAGTCTCAGGATTGGTCTGACTTTGTGGATTGTGCCACTAAGGCTTTGGAGGGCTGGTTGCTGGGCAGTAAGGTTACTGATTACACAGGATTGTACAATCTGATCATGAGGGAACAGATTTTAAATAATTGTCAGAACCAGTTGTTGCATCAGCACCTTGTTGACTCCGATCTGACCTCTCCCCAAGAATTGGGAAAGAAGGCAGACAGATGGGTCAGAACAAGGGTTAAGCAGAACCAGACTCAGAACCAGGGTGGTCAGAAGAAAGCAGACCAGAAGGGTAATAATAAGAATTAGCAAAATGACCAGAAGTCTTCGACGGGCCCCCAAATGTATGTATGTAAATGTATAGGCATTTATATAGCGCACTACTTACCCGGAGGGTCCCAAGGCGCTTCGACCGCTGCGAAACCCTTCCTGGCTTCCCTGAGAGATGGTCCCTTAATGGGTATCTCCAGGGTGAGACCAGGCATCCCCGGCGGTCTGGTGGGGCCGTTAGTGAGGATGAGGCAAGCTAATGCCCAGAGTTGCCGAGTGTGATCGCTGATCAGAGTGGGCACCGAGGCGAGAGAATTATCGAGTCCGCTGACCCTGGTCCAGAAACCTGCCGCGCCGGGAATCGAACCCTGGTCCCGGGCCGTCCTCTGCTCTCGGGTCTGCCGCCTCTAACCAACAAACCAAAGAGGGTGGGGGTCAGGCTTCACAGCAGAAAAAGAAAACTCAAGAAGGCCAGTCTAAAAGGTGGTGCCAATACTGTGAAAGTAAAACTCACTGGTTTAGTGAGTGCACCAAGAAAGGAGCGCAAACACCTACCACTACAGCCCCTAAGGCACCTGCACCCCCTAGTACAGTCAGTAGTGGTAGTGCACCTCCCAAGGGATTAGTTGGGTTAACCTTGGGATCTGAGGGGTATGACAACCTAGTTGGCACACTCACTCAGGCTGTCCTTGTCTGTACAGGGGATATGGATATATCCCCTGATGCAAGTCCCAATACCTTTGGCAAATACAGACAGACACTTTTTATAAATGGAAAGATGGCTCAGGCCTACAGGGACACTTGTGCCAGTGTCACAATGGTGACACCTAGCTTTGTGGACCCTGGTCAGATCATACTAGGTACAGACTACCTAGTGACCAATGCCAGCAATGTCACTACCCACCATAGTATGGCAATTGTTGACTTCTCCTGGGGAGGGGTAAGTGGCCAAACGAAATTTGTGGTTAGTTCAGACCTCCCAGTTGAATGTTTGTTGGGCAATGATTTGGAGTCATCACTATGGTCAGAAGTGGAGCAGAGGACTCACATGGAAATGTTAGGTGTGCCAGCACATGTCCTTGCTGTGACTAGGTCACAGGCCAGAAGATGCCCCACTGAACAGGTGCTGGATCCTGGAACAATGCTCCTGTGTCACTTTCCAAGCCAGTGGTAAGTCAGGTGGCACAACAAAGGCCCCCCTTATACCAATGCCTGTGGTGGGGGTACCCTTTGAAAGAGTGGGGATTGACATTGTTGGTCCAATGGAACCCCAAACAGCATCAGGGCACAAGTTTATACTGGTGGTGGTGGACCATGCCACCAGGTATCCTGAAGCTATTCCCCTTAGGACCACTACAGCACCTGTTGTGGCAAGAGCCCTAGTTGGAGTGTTCTCCAGAGTGGGCTTCCCTAAGGAGGTTGTCTCTGACAGAGGTGCAAACTTTGTCAGGATATCTGACTTCTATGTGGAAGGAATGTGGTGTCAACTACAAGTTCACCACACCCTATCATCCACAGTGCAATGGGCTTGTTGAAAGGTTCAACAGGACCCTAAAAGGGATGATTCATGGACTACCTGAAAAGCTCAGGCGTAGATGGGATGTCCTGATACCCTGCCTTTTGTTTGCTTACAGAGAGGTCCCACAGAAGGGGGTTGGCTACAGCCCTTTTGAACTTTTGTATGGACATCCTGTAAGAGGACCCCTGTGTTTGGTGAAGGAAGGATGGGAGAAACCTCTCAAAAAGCCTGCAACCAACATAGTGGACTATGTACTTGGTCTCCGCTCCAGGATGGCTGAGTATATGGAAAAGGCTTCTAAAAACCTTGAGGCAAGCCAAGAACTCCAAAAAGCTTGGCATGACCAAAAGGCTGTCCTGACTGTGTACAAGCCTGGACAGAAGGTGTGGGTGTTGGAGCCAGTGGGCCCAGCAGCACTCAAAGACAAATGGTCTGGGCCCCACACAATCATTGAGCAAAAGGGAGAGGTCACCTACCTGGTAGACCTTGGAACTCCCAGGAGCCCCCTCAGGGTGCTCCATGTGAATAGGCTCAAGGCATATGTCAACAGGAAGGACATGAGCTTGCTCATGGCCACAGATGAGGGACAGGAGGAGGAGAGTGACCCTCTCCCAGACCTGCTCACTCAGAACCCCGATGATGGGTCAGTGGATGGTGTTGTCTTTTGTGGCAGCCTCTCTGAGCAGCAGCAAAAGGATTGCAAACAAGTTCTTCAATCCTTTAGACATATGTTCTCTCTGACACCCAGTCAAACCAATTGGTGTACCCATGAGGTTGACACTGGGGACAGTCTGCCAGTTAAGAGTAAAATCTACAGACAGCCTGATCATGTCAGAGACTGCATTAAGACAGAAGTGCAGAAAATGTTGGAGCTGGGAGTCATTGAGTCCTCAGATAGCCCTTGGGCTAGTCCAGTAGTTCTAGTGCCAAAGCCTCACACCCAGGGTGGTAAGAAAGAGATGAGGTTTTGCGTAGACTACAGAGGCCTCATTGCAGTCACTAAGACTGATGCCCACCCAATACCAAGGGCAGATGAGCTTATAGATAGATTGGCTTCTGCCAACTACTTAAGTACATTTGACCTGACAGCTGGGTATTGGCAAATCAGGTTAGCCGAGGAAGCCAAGCCCAAGACAGCATTTTCTACCCCTGGTGGGCATTATCAATTTGTGGTAATGCCCTTTGGTCTGAAAAATGCACATGCCACCTTCCAAAGGCTGGTGAATCAAGTTCTCACTGGGCTGGATGACTTCTATGCAGCATATCTTGATGATATAGCTGTCTTTAGTTCCACCTGGGAGGATCACCTGGTCCACCTGAGGAAAGTGTTAGAGGCACTGCAGAAGGCAGGTCTCACTATCAAGGCCACAAAGTGCCAGATAGGGCAGATACAGATTGTATACCTGGGCCACCTTGTAGGTGGAGGCCAGGTTCAGCCACTGGAGAGCAAGATACAATCCATCAAGGCTGGTCTATAAGGTTGACTTACAACCAATCATCAATAAGGGTCATTTGGACTGATACATAGTGATCACTAGAATAGTGAACACTGCATATCAGGCCAATTTCTCACACGAACCATCTGTATATGTCATACAGAGGAAAAGGTAGAGGTCATCTGCGAGGCACAGCTTAGCAGCAAGTCTCCTCCGCCTCTTCCCCTCCAA
This sequence comes from Lissotriton vulgaris, assembly GCF_964263255.1. Taxonomy (NCBI): domain Eukaryota; kingdom Metazoa; phylum Chordata; class Amphibia; order Caudata; family Salamandridae; genus Lissotriton; species Lissotriton vulgaris. The sequence goes on from NC_141690.1 coordinate 8,177,148, forward strand.
GTGGTACCGAAGGGAAGCAGCTCTAGCTCCTCAATCCTAGAGCATCTTGGCCCCTTGGGAATACGGTTGTCCCATTTTCTAGGTAGATTTTCTTGACTTCACCTAGCTAAAACACTAGGTGGCTGGTTGAAAGACAGTAAGGTGCAAGACTATGAAGGGCTCTCTAATTTGATAATGAAAGAGCATCTGTTGAGTAATTGTACTTCAGAAAAACTGCATCAGTAGTTAATGGATTTAGGGTTAGACTCTCCCCAAGAGCTCGAAAAGAAGGCTGACCATAGGGTCAATTCAAGGATGTCTAAAAAGACCTAAGGTGGGGCTGACCCAAAGAAAGGGGTTACTGCTCCCTCCCAAGGGAAAGATGTTTGTCACAAATGGGAAAACCTCAGAGTCTTCTAAAGTTCCTCAAAACGCTTTTCAGGAGGGTGAGCCCAGAGACACTTCCTAATCGAATGGGTGGGTACCAGGGTAAAAACTGAACCCCAAGGTGGCTTGGTGCCATCTCAGCAAGCAGAATTGTCTCCGAACTGGGGGACTTATTCTGCCCCAAAAAGATTTCCATTAGTCCAGCACCTTCAGTGTTTGACAGTCTTCAGATGGGATCCTTGATGTGCCCCTGGCCAGCTCAGAAAACACACTCTAGCTATTTTAATCTCAGAGGAATGGGTGAATATAGCTACCCGGTCTGTCTGGCCTAGTAACCTGGAGAAATACAGGGAAAAGCCACATATGGATGTAGTAGAAGCACTGAGGGATACAGGGACTAGTGTCACCATGGTAACTGAAACCTGATATCCTCAGAACAGTACTTAACTGGACAGATATATACAGTTATCAATGTGGACTTTAACCATAATGCCTAAGATGATGCTGGAATAGGGAGGAGTTACTTTCCAAAAGAAGGTGGTCATGTCCTCTGCAAGTCCAGTAGAATGTCAGTTAGGTAATGATGTGATACCTCGACATGGGATGAGGTGGAGATGAGAACCCACGTAGCCATTCTGGGAATATTTGAATGGTCTGTAAGCTGTCAGCTGTGTCATCTAGGACTTCCTACTTGAACATCTACCTAGACAAGCTAGTTCTACGAACTAGAGCTTCCTTTCTGCCTAAAGTTAACATTCCCTCTCATGTAAGCCAGTCCATCACCATGCCTACTTTTTACGCTTCGCCATTCCTTCCAAGGAGGAGATACAATTTCACTGCCTGGGCTCAAAGAGAGTGTTGTCGTTCTAACTTGACCGCACAACAGAGTTCCTGGTGGACATCCAACTCTTTGTGAGGTATGTCAGAGCGAAGAAGGGAAAGGCTGTGCAGGAATAGACTATCCCCCAATGGATCCTGCATTAAACTCTGCTTCGCATTGGCCACAAACCAACCTCCTGAATGCTTGTGTGCTCATTTCAACAGAGCCTAGGCTTCAAACTCTATCTGAAAGAGACACATCTGAAAGAAACAGGTTAGTACTAGATTCCTTACCTTAGAATATTCCCAGGCGTCAGACTGGATCCGGAAACTTTTGCGTAGTAGTACCCTTGCGCGTCGGTATGCGCCGTCTGTGGCTCCCTGTCCGTCGTCGGCGCCGGAATGAGGTCGCCGAAGTACTTAGGCGCCGCCCTCGCTGTAGGAAGGTGGATACCTGACTATGGTTGCCCCCAACTTTTTGCCTAGTGTTTAGCTGGTTTTTGACTTAGTTGGCCTGGGATCTTGCTATTCAGTACCCCAGGCTATCTGCTCTCTCTGTAAAATGGACTCCATGTACTGTCGGTACATACCAAATTGGATATTGGGTCACCCTTGTGAGTCCCTGTATAGTGTACCATAGTTACCCAGGGCATAGGTGCACCCAAGGCCTACCAGGGGCTGCAGCATGTATTATTCCTCCCCTGGCTAGCCATCCAAACTGACACAACTGGCTGATCACTCAGCTGGGGCAAGGTTGTGTAATCACCCCTTGCTTAGGTGTAGTATTCCTATACCTACTTACATATAGACACACAGTAACATATCAGTCACTCCTATGGCAGGCCTTAACAATCCTGAAGGCAGAGTGCTTGGTTATGTGTGAGATGGTGCTCTAGCATGAGCTGAGCTTGTCTGCAGCTTTCGGAACCATGTCTTTATAGCTGTTCTATGATATCGCCATTCCATATACTCTTAAGTGCATTATAATCCTCGCGGTTAGATGCTAACTTTGTTTTGGCTTTATCAAAACATGTTGTGTAAGATGTCATACACTTTGGAATACTACCCCCTCGACAATTCTGGCGACAGGGGTAGCATTCCACCCCTTTAGAGGGAGAAGACATGTTAGTTCTGACTATCCCGGTTAGAGTTAACCAGAGCCCCAGCATCACAAAATGGATGCTGCTGCCACAGACACAAGTCTGACCTCCTGCTGCTGGGAGTCCTTCCAGTCACAGAGATTTGGACAATAGGTTTCCTGCTTTGGGAGGTGCGAGCACCACCCCAGACAGGAGGATGTGTATTGGGACAGGGAGGGCTGAATAGAATCAGACACTGCCTGGAGCACACTAGGTGCTTCATGCATACCCCAGTTCAAACCGGTTGCTGGGGCACTCCAGCCCCAGCTCTGGTGCGAAACCGCAAAAAGGAAAGAGGGTGTAACCACCCCCCTTCCTGGTCCCACCCATAGGAGGGACCTAGTGACCAAACCAGCCCCCTTTAGATGTATAAAGGTAGGAGCTGACCCAGGAGACTTGAGATTTAATCCTGGAATCGACTAAAGACGAAACTCTGGACCCTTCGACATTCATCCAATCTGAAGACTGAAGAATCTCCCTTGTGGCCAAGGAGTGACCACCCTGGGCAACCCGGCACAATCCAGCAACTCTGCGGCTTGCTTTGTCCCCGTTCCCGCCGGAACCCGAGCACAGAGCCTGACAAGACCTCGACTCCCGGATACCTCTGACCCCACTGCATGACTCCAGCACAGCTGAGCCCCGTGGAAGGCGTCTGGACCCGTGGAAGCAGGCAACTTGGAAAGTCTTCGACTTGCTACCAGCGCAGCTCCTGAGGCCTCCTCGAAGCTGTGCACTGGGGACTGAGACACCCAGACACCGAGCTCCACCTGCACCGAAGACCAGCCCTCCACACTCCACGAGATCTGCGTGGGGCCCTTCTGCTTGTGTTCTGCTCGACGCGTTGTCTGGTTGCTGGCCCGTTGGCTAGTAGCCCTCTGACGACGATCCTTTTGAGAATCCACCACTGGTCTGGTTGCTCCAGACTGGCCCTTGCTTCCCTGAAGAGGTTAAGTACCTCAGACCCTCCTGGTCTGCACCAGAAGCCTTTTGTGTATCCTGCGTGGGTTGCCTTTGCTTAGGCTTGTTGGCTCCAATCTTGAAGCTGACCCCTCCATCTGCGAGAACCTTCCTGGGACAGCTTCTCTCCAGCACCTGGTCGTCCTCGACGCCTCCTGGTCCGTGTGGCTGCAACAACAGCTTCACCCCAGCACCTGATTGCTCCTCGAGGACGTTTTGTTCCTTCCTGGTTCCACCCGGTCACTGGCTAGTGACCTAGACTCTGTCCCCTCTGCTTTCAGGTCTTCTTCAACTCAGTTCCACCCTTGGATCCACCCGGACATCTTCTTCCTGGTCGCCTGCAGCATCTTTCTTCACAGACTCCATAGACTTCAACGGCGAAACCAGACACATCTTCACACCCATGCACCCGCTTCCTGTGGGTGAGGTAACGCGAGTACTTTGGTGCTCCCAATGGTATTGACTATCCAAGTGTCTAGGTTTTTAGTTGTATCCTTCTAGCTAGACCGGAAGTGTCCTAAATCTTCATTTACTTACCTTTTACGTTCCTATTGACTTTACATTGACTCTCGTGTGAGAGTACTGACTCTGCACGCGCCGCCTGTGGGCCTCCTACTCCTAACCTAAGGGTCAGATAGTGTAGTCCCAGCGATGCCAAAGGCCTTCTACTTTCCCGAGTCGTGGTTCTTATACCACTTACTTAGTATATGGTTTTACGTGCCCCTAGGGCCTAACTGTAAATTGTGCTATTTAAAGTATTTCTGAGTAAAACTTATGTGCTTTTGCCTCTGATCTCATAAAGAGTTCAGAGGAGTGTGTTAGTAAATAAATACATCTATATTTTATATATATATATATATATATATATATATATATATATATATATATATATATATATATCCTGTGTGGTGTCCTTTCATGTGATATTCAAGGGGTTACATATGTTAAAACAGCTGGCTTTACACACCCTCAAGAGTCTTTTAGCCTAAGACTGTTCTGTCCACGCTAACTCTAGGATAGCTGGTCTATAAGGTTGACTTTACAACCATCACCATAAGGGTTGTTTGGACTGGTGCAAGGTGTTCACTAGAATAGTAAACATCATATACCAGGCCAACTTCTCACACTCACGTGCTGACATCGGTTCTTCTGTTTTCCACGCTAGCAAGCGCAGATACGGATAAAGTTGTACCATTAGTCAATTTTTGACTAACTTTTTCGATCATCTTTCGAAGTCGCCACGACTCCGACGGTGTCGGTAGGGATGCCCGAGTTCAAACCCTGCGTCGATTGCAACAGAATGATGTCGGTTACCGACCCCCATCGCCGGTGCCTGACCTGTCTAGGCCCCAACCACGACGACCAGTCCTGCTCCGACTGCCAGGCCCTGATGTCCAAAGCTAGGCTGGAGCGGTCCCGCAAGCGACTTAAGCTCCGGCAGTCGGCCCGAGCCGCTCGAGGTCCCGGTCCGGAAGGAGGTTGAGGGACTGGTCGCGGGGTTGGAGTCATCATAGCTCCGGGAGTCGTCACTAGTCTTCGGGCTTGAAGTCCTCAGGTAAGAGGCACAAGAAGTCGAAGAGGCGTCATCGCTCTTCTTACTCCCCCGACGCTCGCGCGACGCAGCCGGGGGTTTGGGCCACACCGCCCCCGCGGCTCCGTCGGAGCCGCCGGCGTCACGGCCTGCTCCATACCCGCTGGTCCCTGGGCAGAACGCGACGCCGGAGGAGATAGACGCCTTTCTCATGGCCATGAGGTCGCTCCGTCCAGTTCCGCGGTGCCTTCGGGCCGACCGGCCCCGACTGGGTCCCCAAGCGGGCAGAGTGCTTCGGCCCCGGCCACTTCGGTCCTGACGCCGCAGGGCCCCGCTGGATCCGGTTCCGGATCCGGGTCGTCGACCTTACGACCTCGCCGGCGCCGGCCACCAGGGTGTCGCCTCCAGCGCCGTCCCAGGACGACGTTATCCCTGGTCCTACCCTCGATTCGGGTCCGGCGCTGGAACGGCGTCGAGAGCGGGGTCGAGAGATTTCTATTTATATGACCCGGCCCCATCCTTTGACCCTCAGTATCAGGAGATGGGTGGCGAGGAGGATTGGGAGGGGTCCGAGGACCCTCTGGCACGTGAGTGCCAGTCTTCTCAGGACTGGACAGGTGAGCTTGGGGAGGCCAGTGGTCTGGACACTTCGCCCGACACTGGTTTTGTCTCGCCTCCTACCATGGCTACGGAGGAGGGGGCTGCCTATAGTGTGGTGCTGACGCGGGCTGCCAAGGCCTTGGGCCTTGAGCTCCCTGTCGCGGCCGCGAGGACTAACCTCCTCACTGCGGTCCTTAAACCGCAGGCAAGCTCGGCCGAGCCTCTGCTGCCTTTTAATAAATCCTTGTCAAACGTTCTTCTGGGCACTTGGTCCAAGCCCGCTACAGGTCCGCCTGTAGATAAGAACGTGGCCAGGCGCACCGCCGGGCTCGGGGCAACCCTTGCTTCCTGTCCACCCACCCCCAAGAGCCTGGTCATCCAGGCCTCTAACTCCCAGACCGCATTCCTGACGGATCCCACTGATCGGGAATCCAAGAGGTATGAGCAATACGGGAAAAAGGTATTCTCCTCCCTGAGTTTAGGTTCGCGGTCAGTCAACACCGCGTGCCTCTTGGGCCGTTACACCCACTCTCTGTGGGACACAGTCTCGGACGTGCTGCCACAATGTCCGGAGGAGGTCCGGACTAAACTCGTCCAAGCCCTTGCGGAGGGTAGAGATGCGGCACGGTATTCCATCCGGTGTGGGCTGGATACCACGGACTCACTGGGCAGAGCGATGGCAACGATGGTGGCGATTCGTCGCTATGCCTGGTTGAGGTCCGCCAACTTTTCGGCTGATGTCCAAAACACCCTTATGGACAAGCCGTTTGATGGCCGTCGCCTCTTTGGCGACAAGGCAGACCATGCGCTAGTGCGCTTTAAGGACTCCAGGGCTACGACCAAGTCCTTGGGCCTCTCGGCCCTTTCGCTCCTTTCGTGGCCAAGGAAGGGGCGCCCCCACATGTCCTGCCAGCCACGGGCCGCAGACTACCATCCAGCGCGGTGGCGGACGTGGAAACCGCTGTGGCGGCGGTCTGGGACAACGGCGAGGCCAGTCCACACCTACCCTTGCAGCATCCGCCTCACAACCCTCCTAGTCCGAGCTTTCAGGCCCATGTGACGCCATTGGGGGGCAGGGTTTCGCCATCACCACCTTAGCTGGCGCACTGGTACATCGGACAGGTGGGTGCTGCAAATCGTCCGAAGGGGCTACTCCCTCCCCTTCGAGGCGACCCCTCCAGCCATGCCAACGCAGTACCACCGCGTGTTTGGGGGATCACTTGAAACTTCTACAAGAGGAAGTTACGGCCCTCTTGGCCAAGGGGGCCATCGAGCGCGTTCCTGGGCCAGAAGTAGGGTGTGGTTGTTACTACCACTACTTTCTGGTACCCAAGAATGGCAAAGGGGCTTACGCCCTATCTTGGACCTGCGGAACTTCAACGGCTTCCTCCAGAAGGAGAAGTTCAAGATGCTGGCACTGGCTCAGGTCTTAGCTGCCCTGGACCCGGGAGACTGGATGGTAGCGTTGGACTTGCAGGACGCTTATTTTCATATCCCCGTCCTGCCGGCCCACCGGCGTTACCTGCAGTTCACGGTCGGCCACAAGCACTTTGTTTACTGTGCTTCCCTTCGGCCTTACCAGCGCCCCACGGGTGTTCATGAAAGTGATGGCGGTGGTCGTAGCTCATCTGTGCAGGTTAGGGGTTTCAGTCTTCTCTTTCCTCGACGACTGGTTGTTGAAGGCGGGCTCGCCCCAGACAGTCGTCAGCCACCTCCAGACTACAGCCGACCTCCTGCACCTGCTGGGGTTCTCCATCAATGTGCCGAAGTCACACCTGTGTCCCTCTCAGAAGCTCCTCTTCATCTGAGCCGTACTAGACTTGGCGCAGTTTCTGGTTTATCCTCCTGAACAGCGGGTTCGGGGATTCAGGCTCTGATTCAGATCTTTCAGCCGTTATCCCGAGTCTCGGTCAGGTTGACGCTGCGGCTGATAGCCTCCTGCATCCTTCTGGTGCATCACGTCAGGTGGCGGATGCGGGCTCTGCAGTAGGACCTGAAGTTCCAGTGGGCCCAGCATCATGGCAACTTGTCCGACCATGTCTTGATCTCGGAAGGCACTGCAAGACAGTTGCAGTGGTGGCTCACGGACCTCGATTGGGTCAGCGGCAGATCCCTCTCCCTACCCCCAACCGGAGCACATAGTTGTGACGGACGCGTCGCTCCAGGGCTGGGGGGGCCACATGGGAGAGGTGGAGATCAGAGGCCTCTGGTCTCCGGAGGAGTCCCGGCTGCACATCAAACTTCTGGAGCTGCGGGCGATCCGGCTTGCACTGAAGGCATTCCTCCCCTCTGTCCGGGGGAGTGTAGTGCATGTGTGGTACTGCAACAAACAGGGCGGGGTGGGGTCGTGGACCCTATGCCAGGAGGCTCTGCGCCTCTTGCAGTGGCTGGAACATCAGGGCGTGACCCTGGTGGTTCAACACCTGGCAGGTTCCTTGAACGTCAGGGCGGACGAACTCAGCCGTTGGTGCATGATGGATCACGAATGGCGTCTGAACTAGGACGTGGCGACTCCCGCACAGATGCAAGTATTCCTTGCTGCCATGGACTGCCTGTTTAGGCCTCGGGCTCCTGCCAGTGCGCCTTCGGACCCGCGGTCCTGTGTCTGGATCCTGCTGGTCCGTCGACTCCCACGGCAGATCCGGCACCGCCAGCGGCTCCGGCGCCACAGGATCCTGCGCCTGAGTGACAACCACAGGATGGTGAGGAGGACTGGGGGGGGGGGGGGGGGGGGGGGGTCTGTGGACCCTCTGGCCTACCAGTTGGAAGAACCGGTCTAGAGAGAGGAGTTGGGTGAGGCCAGTTGTCTGGACACTTCTCCAGACCATGTCATGTTTTCCCCCAACTGTGGCTACGGAGGAGGGTGCCTCTTACTCTGTGGTGCTGTGTAGGGCAGCTGAGGCCTTAAACCTTGAGCTTCATACGGTGGCGGTCAGGACTTACTTCCTGACCAAGGTGCTTCAACCTGCAGCCTCCTCTTCGAAGTCCCTGCTGCTGTTTAATGAGGCCCTCATGGACATCATTCTTGGCACTTGTTCCAAGCCCAGCACAGGGGCTCCTGTGGATAGGGTTCTTGCCAGACGCCCATGACTGGCCCCGGGTGACCCCATTTTCCTCTCCCAACACCTGACCCCGAGAGCTTGGTGGTCCCAACCGCAACTTCCAAGGGCGTATTCCCTACTGCTCCACCGGATGGTCAATCCAAGAAGCTGGATCACCTTGGGAAGCTATTGGATTCCACCAGCTTAGGACTGCGGTTGGTGAACACTGCATGTCTCATGGGTCGTTACACCCATTCTGTGTGCGACACAGTCGTGCAGGTGCTGCCAGTGCCCGGAGGAGACCCGGGCCGTGCTCTACCGTGCAGATGCTGAGGGTAGAGATGCAGCAAATAAACTCTTTTAGACATGCCTTTTAATGGCCGTCGCTTGTTTGGTGACAAAGCAGATAACGCTCTCAAGCATTTTAGGGATTCCAGGGCTACGGCCAGATTCTTTGGCCTTGCTACAACCTCTCGCCCTGCGCAGTCTGCTTTTCCCACGCTCATGGCTACAGAAGGGGTGACCCACCACGTTCTGCCTAGAGCCACAGACCTCCGTAAGGTGTCCAGCCTCTGCGTGGCCGGGGACCTGGGACCCAGCGTCGTGGGTCTGGGGGCCAGCGGGGCGCTGAGTCCACCAGGGCCCCCTCTGCAGCAGCCTCCAACCCCTTCTAGCCTGACTTTTCAGGGCCCCCATTTGCCAGTGGGCAGCAGGATTCTCCATCATCTCCCCCACTGGCTCACCATCACGTGGACAGGTGAGTTTGCAGATAGTCTGAAGGGGCTACTCCCTCCACTTCGAGACTACCGCTCTCTCCATGCCACCTGCCTTCCATTGTATGGTGGAGGATTACTTGGCCCTTCTCCGTCAAGAAGTTATGGCTCTCTTGGCCAAGGGAACCATTGAGCAAGTCCCTGTGCCAGCAGTAGGTGGCGGATGTTATTCCCATTACTTTCTGGTACCCTAGAAAGACAAAGGCCTTTTGTCCTATCTTGGATCTAAGAGACGTCAACCACTTCCTCCGAAAGGAGAAGTTCAAAATGTTGACACTGGCTCAGGTCTTGTCTGCCCTCGACCCTGGAGACTCGATGGCAGCGGTGGACTTGCAGGACACCTTTTTTCACATCCCCGTCCTGCCTGCCTACCGGTGTTAGGTACGTTTCATGGTAATCCACGAGCATTTTCAGTTCACTGTGCTCCAATTTGGCCTTACCAGCGCCCCTCGGGTGTTCATGAAGGTGATGGCGGTGGTCGCAGCTCATCTGAGCAGATCAGGGTTCCAGTCTTCCCCCATCTCGACGAGTGGCTGTTGAAGGCTAGCTCACTCCAGGTTGACGTCTCACACCTCCAGACTACGGCCGACCTCCTGCATTCGCTGGGGTTCACTATCAACGTGCCGAAGTCACACCTGATTCCCTCTCAGAAGCTCCTTTTCATCTGGGCGATTCTGGATATATCGCAGTTTCGGGCCTATCCTCCTAAACAGTGAGTCCGGGATATTCGGGCTATGATTCCGATCTTTCAGCCTCTGTCCCGGGTTTTGGTCAGAATGACCCTGAGGCTGCTGGGCCTCTTGGCCTCCTGCATCCTGCTGGTGGACTATGCCAGGTGGCATATGCAGGCTCTGTAGTGAGACCTGAAGTTCCAGTGGGCACAGCATATGGGGAATCTTTCTGATTGCGTCCAGATCGCGGATGGCACTGCACACCAATTGCAGTGCTGGCTCACAAACCAGGATTGAGTCAATGGCAGATCCCTCTCCCTTCCCCAACCAGAGTTCACAGTGGTGACTGATGCATCACTTCTGGGGTGGGGCGGCCATATAGGGGAGGCAGAGATCAGAGGCCTCTGGTCTCCGGTGGAATCTTGGCTCTACATCAACCTTCTGGAGCTCCGGGCGATTCGTCTAGCACTATAGGCATTCCCTCCTTCTGTCAAAGGAAGAGTAGTGCAGGTGTTTCGAGACAACGCCTCCTCCATGTAGTATTGCAACAAAAAGGGCTGGGTGGGGTCGTGGACCCTATGTCAAGAGGCACTTCGTCTCTGGAAGTAGCTGGAACATCAGGGCATGTCTCTCGTGGTTCAACACATAGCAGGTTCACTGAATGCTAAGCCGGACGAACTCAGCCGCCGGTGCTTGATGGATCACGAATGGTGTCTTCACTCGGTGGTGGTGCAAGGTCTCTTTCAGGAGTAGGGAGAGCCTTGGTTAGATCTATTCTCCACCGAAGAGAACGTGCAATGTCAGCAGTTCTGCACGTTGGAATTTCCAAGACGGCACTCGCTAGGCGACTCTTTTCGTTGAGAGTAGAGTTGTGGTCTTCTATACACCTTTCTGCCTATACCACTTCTGCCCAGAGTCTTGAAGAAGATCAAGATCGACCAGGCCCAAGTCATTCTTGTGGCTCCGCATTGGGCACAAAAAGTCTCGTATCCCGAGCTCTTGAACATGGCCATCAATCCTCCGATCAGACTTCCTCTTCTGAAGGATCATCTGTCGCAGCAGCAGGGGACGGTCCTTTACCCGAACCTGGCGAGCTCCCACCTCCTTGCGTAGAGATTGAGTGGCGACAGTGGACAGCTTTCGACCTTCCTCCTGAAGTCTGTGATGTAATCTTGGCAGCCAGGCATCCCTCCACTAAAACGGTATACGCCTGTAGATGGAACAAATTTGAGCCAAGGTGCACAGAACAGGCTGTGGATGCCCTTTCTGGCTCCCTTTTAGAGGATCTCCTCTTCATTTTTTCTTTGGCCATGCAGGACTCTGCACTGAGGACCCTCAAAGATGGTGGAACGATCTTCCATTAGAACTTAGGTCCCTCCCTTCCCTCCAAACTTTCAGAGCTGCCCTTAAAACACGCCTCTTTGTCCAAGCGTACATGTAAGTGCATGAGTGCCCGCTTTCTGATCTTTTTGTTAGGCGCCTTGACACCTTCGGGTTTTAGTTTGCGTGTTACAAGATGCTCAATAAATAAAGACGATCTTTCTGCTATTTCTGCCTTTCTTCTGCTTCCTGACCAGCCTTCTCTTTTCACTTCTCGTATTGTAAAGCGTTTCTTTAAGGCATTACTCACTTATTTCCTCCTATTCCTTTCGTAATGCCCCAGTGGGACTTGAACCTTGTTCTAACTTACATTATGTGCGTTCCTTTCGAGCTGCTTCATAATTGTCCTCTCAGACTCTTGATTAAAAAAACTGCCTTTCTGGTTGCTCTCACCTCTGCTCGCAGGGTGAGTGAGCTTCAGACTCTTTCTTCTAAACTTCCTTTTCTGGCTGATCATCCGGACAAGGTTGTCCTTCGGACTAGGCCTTCCTTCCTTCCCAAAGTGTTTACCTCATTCCACAAAGGACAGACCATCTCTTTGCCCACCTTCTTCCCACCCCCGCATCCTTCTAAAGAGGAGGAGAGGCTCCACTGTCTGGATCAAAAACATGCACTTTGGTTTTATCTGGATCGTACCAAAATATTCTGGTTGGATGATCAGCTCTTTGTTGGCAATGTGGGTGCCAAGAAAAGTCTCTCGATGGGTCGTTTTTTAAATTTTGTTTATATTTTTTATTTTATATTAACAGAGCAAACGGGACAGCTTTGCACACATTTGTTACATCACATAGTATTGCTTTAGCTGACACATCGTAATTCCAGTCAGTTTTGGGCTACAAATAATAAATATGACATTTCCACACATCATTACCTCATCCTTGCACCATTACCGTATTCTACCAGTCTGAGTCCTCATCCTCCCCATCGGTGCTTGGTGGTTCACAAATGTTACCCCGAAATTTGTTCCAAGCCCCCTAGATTTTATCCCACTTCCCTGGGCAGCCACAGTGGATGTAGACAGCCTTCTCTGCCACCATCGCCTCATCTATGTCTCTACACCATTTTCTAAGTGTTGGCGACACTGCCGAACCCCACAGCATGGCGATGTTGTGCTTCGCTATTAACATGCCCAACATTACCCAGTCTTGTTGCCGGTGGTTCAGGTTATTTGGTTCCCACACATTCAGTAAACAGCGACGAGGCTCCGGTAGCAAGGAGACGTCTATTGTTTGGGAAATCGTGCGCATTACTGCTGACCAGTATGTTGTCATGTTTCTGCAGTCCCAGATGGTGTGGAAGAACGTTCCCTCCTCCCCAAAGTTAAGTAAGCAGAATTTATGCGTAGCTTTTCCTATCTTGTGTAGGGTCGTTCTAGTGTAGTACGTACGATGCAGTATTTTAAGTTGGACCAGCTTTAACCTAGAGGGGATAGCAGTTTCCTGAGGTGAAGAGAGGGCCTCCTGCCATTCGGAGTCTTCAAAGGAGCCCACCTCCCCAGACCAGTTCTGTTTTAATGCGGACGTCGCGTCTGGGAGGTTATTAATGAGTTTCCTGTAAGTGAAGGAAATGGCCTTGTCCTGCATGTGTTCTGTCAGAAGTCTGTCTTCAAGAGATGATTCCTGCAGGACGGTGCCTGTCGGTATAACCGACTGCAGCGCATGCTTAATTTGTAGGGCGAATTCTACCACTTTACCCTCCTTCCAGAGATCGCCCACCACCGATATACCAATGGTGTCCCAGGCCTGGAACCCCTTACTGTTATGGAGGAAGCCCAACTTGCAGGAGTCTCTCAGTGGTTTCATTTGGGTGATAGTCCCCGAGCATTTGAGACACCTGTTGGCCTTGTACCACAACTGCACGGAGTGCTGCGTCGGACCTATTGTAGGAGAGTAGGGTCTGCAATCCTATGATCACCCCAGATTTTTGCTTTTTGCTTCACTGGTTTACGACTTCCCTGGCTGTGGGCCTGCTAATCAGACCCACAGCCTAGCTGTTCTCTCACTAAATTGACACGTGTACCTTAGGTGCATTTACCAATTGGTACTGGGCCACCTTATCAGACCCTGTAACTCAGGGCATAGGTGTACCCAGGGCCTACCAGGGCCTGCAGCATGTATTATGCCACCCCTGGCTGGCCATCTAAATCTGACACAACTGGCTGCACGACAGCTGGGGCAAGGTGGTGTAATCACCCTTTGCTTTAGATATAGTATACCTATATCTAACCCTAAAATGGACACATAGATTCCTATCATTCACTCCTATGGCAGGCCTTAACAATCCTGAAGGCAGAGTGCTTGGAATCATGTGAGATGGTGCTCTGGCATGAGCTGAGCCCGTTTGCAGCTTGCAGAACCAAGTCCTAATAGCTGTTCCATGATAACGCATACCATATACTCTTAAGTGCATTATAATCCTCGCGGTTATATGCCAACTCAGGTATCGCTTTATCAAAACATGTCAAGTAAGGTGTCATACGAATTGGAATACTAACCCCTCGCCAATTCTGGCGACGGGGTTAGCATTCCACCCTTCTAGAGGGGCACGACATGTATGTAACTGTGAACCCCGGTTAAAGTTAACTCGAGCCTCAGCGTCACAAAATGGATGCTGCCACCACAGACACAAGTCTGACCTCCTGCTGCTGGGAGTCCTTCCTGCGAGGGGAGCTTGGACAAAGGGTTTCCCGTCAGGGGCGGTGCTAGCACCATCCCAGACAGGGTTTTGTGTATCCTAGGTAGGCAGGGCTGAATAGGAAGGTGACTGCAAGTGGCACCCCGGTGCTCACTATGCATAGGCCGGCTTGAACCAGTTCCAGGGGCACACCAGCCCCTGAGCTGGGGAAAGTCCGGCATGGGAGAGGGGTGTAACCACCCCCCTTCCTGGTCCCACCCATGGGCAGGACCTAGTCCCGTACCAGCCCCTTTCTTTAGAATAAAGGTGGGAGCGGGGACCCTTCCAAATTAGATCATCTTTGAATCCTGAAACTACTCTACGAAAGGAACTCAAGACTTCTTCTCAAGATTTCTCCCTTGTGACTAAGGAGTAGTCACCCTGCATCAGCAGGCACCATTTAAGTAACCTGCGGTTTGCTGCACATCCTTCCTCCGGAACCAGACCGACCAGGACGACGAGACCCGGCTTCCCTGGCACCTCTGACCTCTACCTGCATCATCAGCCCAGCTGAGATTCGTGGGTGTGACGGGACCTCGAGGGACCGGCCATCTTCAGAACTGCACTACACTTATCCAGCACGACCGCCGAGGGATCCTCGAGTGAGTGCTTTGGGGTTTGAGAAGCCCTAACCCTGAGCCGCTCCAGCACCGAAGTCCAGCCCCCCAGCATCCACGAGATCTGCGTGGGGCCCTTCTGCTCTTTGCTGCTCACCGTGTTGTCCGGCCACTTGCCTGCTGGCTTGTAGCCCTCTTGACGACGAACGACGACACTTCCATCGCTGGTCTGGTTGCTCCAAACTGGCCCTTGCTCCCCTCCAAAAGAGGAGCACCCCGGACCCTCCTGGTCCACTCCAGACGCCATTTTGAGTCCACCGCGTGGGCTTGCATTTGCCAAGAGTTGTTGCCCCAATCCTGGGTCCAGCATCGCCGACAGCAGATACCTTCGTGGGACAGCTCGCACCTCCATCCTGGTCGCCGACAACGCCTCCTGGTCCGAGAGACTGCAGAGCCCAGCGTCGCCCACTCACCTGGTCGAGGTGACTTCATCCGGTGCCATCCTGGTGCCCATCTAATCACTGGCTAGTGATTCAGAACTTGGTCCCCTCTGCTTACAGGTCATCTCCATCACCGATCCAGGCTTGGATCACATCAACCATCTTCCCTGGTCGCCTGCCAGCAACTTCTTTCAGGCTCCTGGTTCGTCAACGAAGAAACCCGACGACACTTGAACCCTATACAGCCGCAGCCCCTGGGCCAGGTAAACCGAGTACTACTGTGCTCCAGCGTAGACCAACTCTCTAAGTGTCTAGATCCACTTTCGTTTTTGACCTACCTAGTCGGGTTCGCCCGAGAACTGTAATTTCTAGCAACCATAGACTTTGTCCCGCATTACGCGTGAGAGTTTCCACTCCGCACACGACGTCCCTAGGCCTCCTGCTTCTAATCTAAGGGTTCAGCATTGTAGGTCCAGCGTTTCTAAAGTCTATGAGAGTAGTACTTACCTGCTAGTAATTTCGCATTCCACTTTTGTAGTATATGGTTTTCCGTGCCCCTCGGGCATTTGTGTAAATTGTGCGACTTTCAGTATTTCTTTAAGAGCTTTGTATTGTGCTTAGCACCCTGTCCTCATAAAGAGTCCAGGGTTGTTGTGTTATAAATAAATATCCTTTTATTTTCATAACCTGTGTGGTGTCCTTTCACTTGGTGTTCAAGGGGTATATGTGATGGTATAACAGCTGGCTTAACATGCCCTCTAGAGTTTAGCCTAAAGACTGCTCTTGTCCATGCTACTAGGATAGCTGGTCTATAAGGTTGACTTACAACCAATCATCAATAAGGGTCATTTGGACTGATACATAGTGATCACTAGAATAGTGAACACTGCATATCAGGCCAATTTCTCACAAGGTGGACCAGGTGATCCTCCCAGGTGGAGCTAAAGATAGCTATATCATCAAGATATGCTGCACAGAAGTCATCCAGCCCAGTGAGAACTTGATTTACCAGCCTTTGGAAGGTGGCGGGTGCATTTTTCAAACCAAAGGGCATTACCACAAACTGATAATGCCCACCAGGGGTAGAAAATGTGGTTTTGGGCTTGGCCTCCTCAGCTAACCTGATTTGCCAATGCCCAGCTGTCAGGTCAAATGTACTTCAGTAGTTGGCAGAAGCCAATCTGTCTATAAGTTCATCTGCTCTTTGTATTGGGTGGGCATCAGTCTTAGTGACTGCATTGATGCCTCTGTAGTCTACGCAAAACCTCATCTCTTTCTTACCACCCTGGGTGTGAGGCTTTGGCACTAGAACTACTAGACCAGCCCAAGGGCTATCTGAGGGCTCAATGACTCCCAGCTCCAACATTTTCTGCACTTCTGTCTTAATGCAGTCTCTGACATGATCAGGCTGTCTGTAGATTTTACTCTTAACTGGCAGACTGTCCCCAGTGTCAACCTCATGGGTACACCAATTGGTTTGACTGGGTGTCAGAGAGAACATATGTCTAAAGGATTGAAGAACTTGTTTGCAATCCTTTTGCTGATGTTCAGAGAGGCTGCCACAAAAAACACCATCTACTGACCCATCATCAGGGTTCTGAGTGAGCAGGTCTGGGAGAGGGTCACTCTCCTCCTCCTGTCCCTCATCTGTGGCCATGAGCAAGCTCATGTCCTTCCTGTCGACATATGCTTTGAGCCTGTTTACATGGAGCACCCCGAGGGGGCTCCTGGGAGTTCCAAGATCCACCAGGTAGGTGACCTCTCCCTTTTGCTCAATGATTGTGTGGGGCCCAGACCATTTGTCTTGGAGTGCTGCTGGGGCCACTGGCTCCAACACCCACACCTTCTGTCCAGGCTTGTACACAGTCAGGACAGCCTTTTGGTCATGCCAAGCTTTTTGAAGTTCTTGGCTTGCCTCAAGGTTTTTAGATGCCTTTTCCATGTACTCAGCCATCCTAGAGCGGAGACCAAGTACATAGTCCACAATGTTGGTTGCAGGCTTTTTGAGATGTCTCTCCCATCCTTCCTTCACCAAACAAAGGGGTCCTCTTACAGGATGCCCATACAGAAGTTCAAAAGGGCTGTAGCCAACCCCCTTCTGTGGGACACCTCTGTAAGCAAACAAGAGGCAGGGTATCAGGACATCCCATCTACGGCTTAGCTTTTCAGGTAGTCCATGAATCATCCCTTTGAGGGTCCTGTTGAACCTTTCAACAAGCCCATTGCACTGTGGGTGATAGGGTGTGGTGAACTTGTAGTTGACACCACATTCCTTCCACATTGCAGTCAGATATCATGACATGAAGTTTGCACCTCTGTCAGAGACAACCTCCTTAGGGAAGCCCACTCTGGAGAACACTCCAACTAGGGCTCTTGCCACAACAGGTGCTGTAGTGGTCCTAAGGGGAATAGCTTCAGGATACCTGGTGGCATGGTCCACCACCACCAGTATAAACTTGTGCCCTGATGCTGTCTGGGGTTCCATTGGACCAACAATGTCAATCCCCACTCTTTCAAAGGGTACCCCCACCACAGGTAGTGGTATGAGGGGGACCTTTGTTGTGCCACCTGACTTACCACTGGCTTGGCAAGTGACACAGGAGCGACAAAACTCCTTGGTATCTTCATTCATGTGAGGCCAGTGAAAGTGTGAGACAAGTCTGTCCCAAGTCTTATTCTGGCCTAAGTGTCCTGCAAGGGGAATCTCATGGGCCAAGGTAAGAAGGAAACCTCTCTGAGACAAGGGGATGACCAGCCTCCTGGTTGTACCAGACTTGGGGTCTCTTGACTCAGAGTACAGGAGTCCATCATCCCAGTATACCCTGTGGGCACCTGTGGCATTCCCTGCAGCCTCAGCAGCAGCCTGCTGTCTGAGGGGTTCAAGTGAAGGGCAGTCTAACTGTGCCTTCCCCAGGTCTTCCCTGGAGGGTCCCCCTGAGCCCAGAAACTCAACCTGATCAGGTTCAAGTTCTTTAGGCTCAGTTTCCATCAGCCTCCTCTGAGACTTGATCCACAACCTGGGGCAAGGGGGAAGGCAATGCCTTAACCTTACTGCTCCTTCTCTTGGAAGGTGTCTGGTCCATTGTTCCAGGATCCAGCACCTGTTCAGTGGGGCGTCTTCTGGCCTGTGACCTAGTCACAGCAAGGACATGTGCTGGCAAGCCTAACATTTCCATGTGAGTCCTCTTCTCCACTTCTGACCATAGTGATGTTTCCAAATCATTGCCCAACAAACATTCAACTGGGAGGTCTGAACTAACCACAACTTTCTTTTGGCCACTTACCCCTCCCCAGGAGAAATCAACAATTGCCATACTATGGTGGGTAGTGACATTGCTGGCATTGGTCACTAGGTAGTCTGTACCTAGCATGATCTGTCCAGGGTCCACAAAGTTAGGTGTCACCATTGTGACACTGGCACAAGTGTCCCTGTAGGCCTGAGCCATTTTTCCATTTATTAAAGGTGTCTGTCTGTATTTGCCCAAAGTATTGGGACTGACATCAGGGGATATATCTGCATCCCCTGTACAGACAAGGACAGCCTGAGTGAGTGTGCCAACTAGGTTGTCATACCCCTCAGATCCCAAGGTTAACCCAACTAATCCCTTGGGAGGTGCACTACCACTATTGACTGTACTAGGGGGTGCAGGTACCTTAGGGGCTGTAGTGGTAGGAGTTTGCCCTCCTTTCTTGGTGCACTCACTAAACCAGTGAGTTTTACTTTTACAGTATTGGCACCACCTTTTTGACTGGCCTTCTTGAGTCTTCTTATTCTGCTGTGAAGCCTGACCTCCACCCTGTTTGGTTTGTTGGGGACCTGTCGAAGACTTCTGGTCATTTTGTTCACTCTTATTACTACCCTTTTGGTCTGCTTTCTTCTGACCACCCTGGTTCTGAGCCTGGTTCTGCTTGACCCTTGTTCTGACCCATCTGTCTGCCTTCTTTCCCAATTCTTGGGGAGAGGTCAGATCCGAGTCAACAAGGTGCTGATGCAACAGCTGGTTCTGACAGTTATTTAAAATCTGTTCTCTCATGATCAGATTGTACAACCCTGTGTAATCAGTAACCTTACTACCCAGCAACCAGCCTTCCAAAGCCTTGGTGGCACAATCCACAAAGTCAGACCAATCCTGAGACTGAATTTTCTGGGTGTCTCTGAACAGCAACCTGTACTGCTCAGTTGTTAAGCCAAACCCATCAATCAGTGTATTCTTCAGGACTTGGTAATTGTTAGCATCCTCATCTCTAGTAGTGAGGAGCTTATCTCTACCTTTGCCTTCAAAGGAGAGCCACAAGATAGCTGCCAACTGACTCTGGGGGATGCACTGGACAGTGCAGGCCCTCTCCAAAGCAGTCATCCATTTGTGGATGTCATCCCCTTGTTTAAAGGGGGGCACTATCTTACTCAGGTGTCTAGTGTCTAAACTCCTGTCCTTTTCTCTAGGTAAAATGCTGCCACCAGTGGGGTCTGCCCCACTCAATTTCTGCTCTCTAGCAAAGGCAAGTCTCTCTTTGGCCAGGGCAAGTTCTTCCCTTTCAATCCTCAGATTGACTTCCCTCATTTTGGCCTCATGCTCTCTCCTCTGAGGGGATGTCATCCCTCTGTGAGAAGAGGTCTGAGAGCCATTGGTTCGAATGGATCTGTTAGAGCCTCTGGATAGAGACCTAACTTGTCCACTCCCAATGTTAAGCCTGCCTGAGAGTGGGCCTGGGGGTCCCCCAAGTCCTTTTTCATGCCTGCTTAAGTTGGTCCTGGTGAGTCTACTGACTTCTACCTGACCCTTGTCTGCCTCATCCCCTGACAGCTCCTGATCCTCTTCCTCTCCTTCACTAAATGTTCCATTGAGGTTGAGGTCAGGGTCCCCAAGGGTTCCCTCTAAGGGGGGCATGCTCCCATCTGGATTAGGAGGTCCTGTGTTGGAAGCCCTCCTGGCATCATAAGTCTCTAAGAGACCAATCAGGAATGGGATGGTAGGGTTAGAACCCTGTTTTAGCTTCCTGGAGGTACACACTTGTCTCATCTCCTGGAAGCTAAGAGCTGCATATCTTGATATGACCTGTGGAGGGTCAACTGACACAAGGGGGGGCCTCTGACTACCCTCCTTTGTCTGACATGCTTTTCTAGTGAGGTGTAAGTGGTGCACTTACCTACACTATTTGTTTGCCTACTGATCCCTTGCTAGAGTTGTAGTCAGGGTGTGCTAGGCCCTGTTACACTACAACAGCTGGTTCAGTAGAACTCAGAGTATTCTAAGCTAAGTTATATGTACCTTGGTACTTATGTGATCTTTCAAATGATATTCTTAGGATACGTGTGGTAAAACAACAGCAAGCTCAAATCCCAACCGCTGCTCACCAATGTGAGAAGTTGGCCTGATATATAGTGCTCACTATTCTAGTGATCACTTTATATCATACCAAACGACCCTTATTGATGATTGGTTGTAAGTCAACCTTATAGACCAGCTCTCATAGTAGCATGGACAAGAGCAGTCTTTAGGCTAAACTCTAGAGGGCGTGTTAAGCCAGCTGTTATACCATCACATATACCCCTTGAACACCAAGTGAAAGGACACCACACAAGTTGTTATGAAAATAAAAGGCTATTTATTTATAACAAGTCTACCCTGAACTCTTTGAGTCAGGGAGCTAAGCACACAACAAAACTCTTACGAAAATACTTTAAGTTGCACAATTTACACAAATGCCCGAGGGGCACGAAAAAACAGATACTACAAAAGTGGAATGCGAAATACTAGCAGGTAAGTAACAAGATCCAGAGGCTTCAGGATCGCTAGGACTACACTACAGAGCCTTCAGGTTAGGAGCAGGAGGCCTAGGGAGATCGGGTGCAGCGTGTGCACTGTCACGCGGGATGCGGGACAAAGTCTATGGATGCTAGATTTCGTAAAGTTACAGTTATCGGACGAATCTGACTAGTTAGGCTGAAAACGAAAAAGGATCTGGACACTTAGATAGTGAACCTATGTTGGAGCACCAAAATGCTCAGGTTACCTAGCCCATGGGCTGCGGCTGCATAGGGTTCAAAAGACGTCGGGAATCCTCGTTACAGTCTATGGAGCCTGAAAGAAGAAGTTGCTGGCAGGCGACCAGTGATGAAGTTCGATGTGATCCAAGCCTGGATCGGTGATGGAGACGTACTGAAAGCAGAGGGGACTCAGTTCTTAATCACTAGCCAGTGATTAGGTGGGCACCAGGATGGCACCGGATGAAGTCCTCTCGACCAGGTGAGTGGGCGACGCTGGGCTCTGCAGTCTCTCAGACCAGGAGGCGTTGTCGGCGACCAGGATGGAGGTGCGAGCTGTCCCACGAAGGTGTCTGCGGTCGGCGATGCTGGACCCAGGATTGGGGCAACAAACCTTGGCAATGGCAAGCTCATGCGGTGGACTCAAGATGGCGTCTGGAGTGGACCAGGAGGGTCCGGGGTGCTCCTTGTTTGGAGAAGAGCAAGGGCCAGTCTGGAGCAACCAGACCAGCGATGGAAGTGTTGTGGTTCGTCGTCAGGAGGGCTACAAGCCAACAGGCAAGTGGCCGGACAATGCGGTGAGCAGCAAAGAGCAGAAGGGCCCCACGCAGATCTCGTGGATGCTGGGGGGCTGGACTTCGGTGCTGGAGCTGCTCAGGGTTAGGGCTTCTGAAACCCCAAGGCACTCACTCGAGGATCCCTCGGCAGTCGTGCTGGATAAGCGTCGTGCAGTTCTGAAGATGGCCGGTCCCTTCAGGTCTCGTCACACCCACAAATCTCAGCTGGGCTGATGATGTAGGTAGAGGTCAGAGATGCCAGGGAATCTGGGTCTCGTCGAGCTGGGCAGTCTTAATCCGGAGGATGGACTTGCAGCAAACCGCATGCGCTGAGATGGTGCCCGCTGGTGCAGGGTGGCAACTCCTTAGCCCCAAGGGAGAGTCTTCAGAAATGTTCAAGAGTTATTTCGTGGAAAGTAGTCAAGATTCAGAATTATCTAATTTGGGAAGGGGGCCCGCTCCTACCTTTATACTAAAGAAAGGGGCTGGCACGCGACTAGATCCTGCCCATGGGTGGGACCAGGAGGGTGGTGGTTACACCCCTCTTCCTTGTCCGGACTTTCCCCAGCTCAGGGGCTGGTGTGCCCCTGGAACTGGTTCAAGCCGGCATATGCACAGTGAGCACCGGGGTGCCACTTACAGTCACCTTCCTCTCAGCCCTGCCTACCTGGGATACACAAAACGCTGTCTGGGATGATGCTAGCACCGCCCCTGACAGGAAACCCTTTGTCCAAGCTCACCTCGCTGGAAGTACTCCCAGCAGCAGGAGGTCAGACTTGTGTCTGTGGTGGCAGCATCCATTTTGTGATGCTGAGGCTCGAGTTAACTTTAACCGGGGTTCACAGTTACATACATGTCGTGTCCCTCTAGAAGGGTGGAATGCTAACCCCGTCGCCAGAATTGGCGAGGGGTTAGTATTCCAATTCGTATGACACCTTACTCGACATGTTTTGATAAAGCGGTACCAAAGTTGGCAAATAACCGCGAGGATTATAAGGCACTTAAGAGTATATGGTACACGTTATCATGGATCAGCTATTAGGACTTGGTTCCGCAAGCTGCAAACGGGCTCAGCTCATGCCAGAGCACCATCTCACATAATTCCAAGCACTCTGCCTTTAGGATTGATAAGGCTTGCCATAGGAGTGACTGATAGGAATACAAGTGTCCATTTTAGGGTAGATATAGGAATACTATATCTAAAGCAAAGGGTGTTTACACCACCTTGCCCCAGCTGTCGTGCAGCCAGTTGTGTCAGATTTAGATGGCCAGCCAGGGGTGGCATAATACATGCTGGAGCCCCTGGTAGGCCCTGGGTACACCTATGCCCTGGGTACAGGGACTGATAAGGTGGCCCAGTACCAATTGGTAAATGCACCTAAGGTACACGTGTTAATTTAGAGAGAGAACAGCTAGGCTGTGGGTCTGATTAGCAGGCCCACAGCCAGGGAAAGTCGTAAACCAGTGAAGCAAAAAGCAAAAATCTGGGGTGATCATAGGATTGCAGACCCTACTCTCCTACAGGGGTAGTAGAGTAAAGTGTATGACACCTTACACGACATGTTTTGATAAAGCCAAACCAAAGTTAGCATTTAACGGCGAGGATTATAATGCACTTAAGAGTATATGGTATGGCGATATCATACAACAGCTATAAGGACATGGTTCCGAAAGCTGCAGACAGGCTCAGCTCATGCTAGAGCCCCATCTCACACATAACCAAGCACTCTGCCTGCAGGATTAAGGCCTGCCATAGGAGTGACTTATAGGTTACTGTGTGTCTATATGTAAGTAGGTATAGGAATACTACACCTAAGCAAGGAGCGATTACACGAACTTGCCCCAGCTGAGTGATCAGCCAGTTGTGTCTATTTGAGTGGCCAAAGTTTAACAAGGAGGGGAGAGAAAGTTTTTTTGTGGATTCGTACTACCTGTAGGAGGGTGGATACCTGACTATGGTTACCCCCAACTTTTTGCCTGGTGTTTTGCTGGTTTTCTGACTTAGTTGACCTGGGACCCTGCTATTCAGGGCCCCAGGCCTACTGCTCTCTCTGTAAAATGGATTCCATGTACCTTAGGTACATATCTAATTGGATACTGAGTCACCTTATCAGTCCCTGTACAGTGTACCTTAGGTACCCAGGGCATAGGTGCACTTAGGGCCTACCAGGGGCTGCAGCATGTATTATGCCACCCCTGGCTGGCCATCCAAATCTGACACAACTGGCTGCGCGACATCTGGGTCAAGGTGGTGTACTCACCCTTTGCTTTAGATATAGTATACCTATATCTAACCCTAAAATGGACACATGTATTCCTATCAGTCACTCCTATGGCAGGCCTTGACAATCCTGTAGGCAGAGTGTGAGAAGTTGGCCTGGTATATAATGCTCACTAATTCTTAGTGATCACTTTGTACCATGCCAAGCAACCCTTATGATGATGGTTGTAATTCAACCTTGTAGACCAGTTATCCTAGTGGTAACGTGGACAAAGCAGTCTTAGGCTAAACTCTGAAAGGCATGTGAAGCCAGCTGTTATACCATACACAACCCCCTTGAATACCAAATGAAAGGGACACCACACAGATATATATTGAAAATATATATTGATTTATTAACTATAAAATCCCCTGGACTCTTTATGAGCACAGAAGCACAAGCGTTAAATCACAAGACAGTTTAAAATACACAAAAGTTGCACAATATGGATGAGCCCTAGAGGCCACCTAAACCATATACTAAGAAAGTGGTATAAGAGATACCAATAGGAAAGTGAAGAGGCCTAGGGCCTTGGGAATCGCTGGAGCTATTCGAGACTAGCAGTGACTAAGTCGGGAGAGGCCCACGGGACTCGGGTGCAGTGTTCAAAGTGCACGCAAAGTCTATGGTGCGTAAAAAGTACAAAGTTAGAAAGTTAGGAACCTTCCGAGTGACCTACGGAGCTGAAACTTAAAACACAGGCCCTTGGGATGTGTACCAGTGCAGGAGCACCGGCGGAGCTGAGTTACCTCACCCACAGGAAGCGGGTGCACAGGGTCGAAGTAGTGTCGGGTTTCGTCACGCTGGTCGATGGTGCTTGGAGCTGAAGATGCTGCAGGCGGCTCGATGAGAAGAGTTCCGGTGGATCCAAGGGTGGATCTGAAGATGTGAAGACCTGAAAGCAGAGGGGACAGTGTTCAAAGTCACTTGCCAGTGACTACCGTGGAACCAGATTGGAACCAGGCGATGTCGGGTGCAAACAGGCGTTGTCGGGTAGCTTCTTTCTGCAGCCACGTGGATACCCGGGGTCGAGGACGTCCAGGAGTCGGTCACGAGCTGTCCCACGCAGGCTTCTCGCTGTTGGCGGTGTCGGCACCTTGATCGGAGCAAACAGGCCTTGGCAAAGGCAAGCCAAGCAGAAGTTGAAAGATGCTTAACACTCGGACCAGCAAGGTCAGAGCGGGTGCTCCTTTTCACAGGAGCTTGGGTAGGTCTGGAGCAACCAGACCTGCTGTGTAAATCTTCGGGTTCGTCGCCAAGATGGCCGCTGACCACGTGGCTAGTGGCCGGGATGGCGCGTCGAGTGGCACAATGCAAAAGGGCCCCACGCAGATCGTGGAGATGCTGGAGGGCTGATCTTCGGTGCAAGGGCTGCTCGGTGGTGGGGGTTCTCAGTCCCCAAAGCACAACGTCGAGGATGCCTCAGAAGCTGCGCAGTCAGCTTTTCGAGTGTCTTCCAAGAGGTCCGGTCCCACAACACTCGGTGCCTCCACGGGTCCCTTCTTTGCAGGGACTGTGGATCGGGCTCTGAGAGGTCTGGGAGTCTGGTTCTTGTCGGGCTCTGGGCTCGGGAGGCGGCGGCAAAGCAGACGTCGAGTTGCTGGTTGGTACCTGTGTTCACAGGGTGGCCACTCCTAGGCCACAAGGGAGATTCTCTTCAGTCTTCTGTGCAGCAGAATGTCGAAGTCCAGTCTTCTTCTTCGTGTAAAGTTGATTCAGGATGATCTGCTGTGCAATGGCACTGCTCCCACTCTTATTCCCAATCTGAGGGGTGGATCACCTACTAGGTCCCTCCTCTGGGAGGAACCAGGAAGGGGGGCGGTTACACCCCCTTTCCTTTGTCCAGTTCCGCGCCAGGCCTGGGTCTGGAAAGTCCCAGGACCGGTTTGGACTGGCCTATGCACGGGGACACCTTGTGTGCCCCGGGCATGTCTGATTCTATTCAGCCCTGTCCTACCCAATACACAAAATCCTGTCTGGGGTGGTGCTCGCACCTCCCAAGGCAGGAAACCCTTTGTCCAGGCCACCATCTGCCGAGTTTCGGTCAGCAGCAGGAGGCCAGACTCGTGTCTGTGGTGGCAGCATCCATTTTGTGATGCTGAGGCTCTTTTTAACTTTAACCGGGGTTAAGGCTACACACATGTCGTGTCCCTCTAGAAGGGTGGAATGCTATCCCCGTCGCCAGAATTGGCGAGGGGATAGTATTCCAATTCGTATGACACCTTACTCGACATGTTTTGATAAAGCCAAACCAAAGATAGCATTTAACCGCGAGGATTATAATGCACTTAAGAGTATATGGTATGGCAATATCCCGGAACAGCTTAGGGAGTGGTTCCCGACAGCTGCAGACAGGCTCAGCTCATGCTCGAGCACCATCTCACATATTTCCAAGCACTCTGCCTCCAGGATTGATGAGGCCTTCCATAGGAGTGGCTGATAGGAATATATGTGTCCAGTTTAGGGTTAGGCACAGACATACTGTACCTACGTAAGAGGTGATTACACCAACTTACCCCAGCTGAGTGATCAGCCAGTTGTGTCAAATATGGAGGCCAGGCCAGGGGTGGCACAATACATGCTGCAGCCCCTGGTAGGACTTGGCTACACCTATGCCCTGGGTACCTATGGTACACTGTTACAGGGGCCTATAAGGTGAACCAATTCCAATTGTGTTATGCACCTAAGGTACATGGAGTCCATTTTAAGGAGAGAGCAATCAGCCTGGGGCCCTGAATAGCAGGATCCCAGGCCAACTATGTCAAAAACCAGCTAAACACCAGGCAAAAAGTTTGGGGGTAACCATAGTCAGATATCCACCTTCCTACACAGAGTACTTGGAATTATGTGAGATGGTGCTCTGGCATGAGCTGAGCCCGTTTGCAGCTTGCGGAACCAAGTCCTAATAGCTGTTCCATGATAACGCGTACCATATACTCTTAAGTGCATTGTAATCCTCGCGGTTATTTGCCAACTTTGGTATCGCTTTATCAAAACATGTCGAGTAAGGTGTCATACGAATTGGAATACTAACCCCTCGCCAATTCTGGCGACGGGGTTAGCATTCCACCCTTCTAGAGGGACACGACATGTATGTAACTGTGAACCCCGGTTAAAGTTAACTCGAGCCTCAGCATCACAAAATGGATGCTGCCACCACAGACACAAGTCTGACCTCCTGCTGCTGGGAGTCCTTCCAGCGAGGAGAGCTTGGACAAAGGGTTTCCTGTCAGGGGCGGTGCTAGCACCATCCCAGACAAGGTTTTGTGTGTCCCAGGTAGGCAGGGCTGAGAGGAAGGTGACTGCAAGTGGCACCCCGGTGCTCACTGTGCATATGCCGGCTTGAACCAGTTCCAGGGGCACACCAGCCCCTGAGCTGGGGAAAGTCCGGACAGGGGAGAGGGGTGTAACCACCCCCCTTCCTGGTCCCACCCATGGGCAGGACCTAGTCGCGTACCAGCCCCTTTCTTTAGAATAAAGGTAGGAGCGGGGACCCTTCCAAATTAGATCATCTTTGAATCCTGAAACTACTTTCTACGAAAGGAACTCTCGACTTCTTCTCAAGATTTCTCCCTTGTGACTAAGGAGTAGTCACCCTGCAGCAGCAGGCACCAACTAAGTATCTTGCGGTTTGCTGAAACGTCCTTCCTCCGGAACCAGACTGACCAGCACGACGAGACCCGGATTCCCTGCCCTCTCTGACCTCAACCTGCCTCTACAGCACAGCTGAGAACCGTGGCTGCGATGAGACCAGAGGACCCGGCGATCATCAGAACCAGCACGACACTGAACCAGCACGACCACCGAGGGACCCTCAAATGGGTGCCCTGGGGTAAGAGAAGCCCCAACCCCAAGCAGCACGAGCACCGAAGTCCAGCCCCCCAGCATCCACCAGATCTGTGTGGGGCCCTTTTGCTCCTGGGTTGCTGCTACGTTGTCCGGTCACTTGCCCGTTGGCTAGTGACCCTCCAGACGACGTCCTACGTTTGTTTCACCGCTGGTCTAGCTCCTCTAGACTAGCCCTAGTCTCCTCCTGAAGGGGACCCTCCTCGGACCCTCCTGGTCCACTCAAGACGCCATTTTGTGTCGCTACGTGGGCTTGCCGTAGCCAAGGCTTGTTGCCTCCTTCACCGGATCCAGCATCGCCAGCAGCAGACATCCGGCGTGGGACAGCTCGCAGACCTCCAGCCTGGTCGACAACAGCGCCCTGGTCCGTGCAGCAGCAGAATCCAGTGTCCCCTCTTCGCCTGGCTGAGTGACCTCGTCCGGTGCCATCCTGGTGCCCACCTAATCACTGGCTAGTGATTCAGAACTTGGTCCCCTCTGCTTACAGGTATCCTTCTTCACTGATCCAGTCCTTGGATCAGCCCGGAACATCTTCACTGGTCGCCTGCCAGCAACTTCCACTTCAGGCTCCTGGTTCGTCAACGAGGATTCCCGACGACACTTGAACCCTATGCAGCCGCAGCCCCTGGGCTAGGTAAACTGAGTACCACGGTGCTCCAGCGTAGATCCACTCTCTAAGTGTCTAGATCCACTTTCGTTTTTGACCTACCTTGTCGGGTTCGCCCGAGAACACTAACTTTGCATTTACTAGCATCCATAGACTTTGTCCCGCATTACGCGTGAGAGTTCCCACTCTGCACACGACGTCCCTAGGTTTCCTGCTTCTAATCTAAGGGTTCAGCATTGTAGGCCCAGCTGTTCTAAAGCCTCTGAGAGTAGTACTTACCTGCTAGTAATTTCGCATTCCACTTTTGTAGTATATGGTTTTCCGTGCCCCTCGGGCATTTGTGTAAATTGTGCGACTTTCAGTATTTCTTTAAGAGCTTTGTATTGTGCTTAGCACCCTGTCCTCATAAAGAGTCCAGGGTTGTTGTGTTATAAATAAATATCCTTTTATTTTCATAACAACTTGTGTGGTGTCCTTTCACTTGGTGTTCATGGGGTATATGTGATGGTATAACAGCTGGCTTAACACCCCCTCTAGAGTTTAGCCTAAAGACTGCTCTTGTCCATCCTACTAGGATAGCTGGTCTATAAGGTTGACTTACAACCAATCATCAATAAGGGTCGTTTGGTATGATACATAGTGATCACTAGAATAGTGAGCACTGCATATCAGGCCAACTTCTCGCACTACCTAACAAGTTTACATAAACAAAATGAATCCACTCTTACGATGGATGGGTTTCTCAACTATGGTTGGGAGCACCCAGTGTTGGTAAAATACCCCTCACACACCAAAGGGACCCTTGGTGTCATGCTTCATCACTGGGGTCTTCGCACCCCTCTACAGGATGCGGCGTGCTACGACCTGCGACTACGCGGGAGCAATTGTTCAATGACTATGTGTGGTGTGTGTGAGGGTTTATGTTTTTGTTTTATGTGCGTGAGTGGTGAGGTTATCGATGAGTGATGTTTAAAAGTGCCTGGCTCGTGGGGTAAACACAAAATAAATTTTAATGGGCACCTGGGCTGGCGCTATTAAAAGGGGTGATTAAATGGAGGTGTGAAATGGAGGACAATGTGCATCACCTCCTGTGTGTGTGTGTCAACATGTATCGGAGTGTGGAACTCCTTCTTCAGGAGAAGGTACACAAATCCCCACCTTGCTCACGTTTCTCTACTTTAAACATGTGTTAATTAAAAAAGTGAGATATGGTGCAGGTTATGCAATGTACCTACAATTTTGCTTTTATTTGTTGCTATTCAGCTGACTGTTATGGGTTAATTTTCAATGCCTCATGAGCCTCAGGAACGTAGGGGTCTTCGTGCTGGTTCGCTACGATGCCTCAGAGAAAATCCCTCTTGACTGCCCCATACGCGGCTCCGCTGTGAGTGAGCGGAGCTGTGTATGGGGCAGTAACAGTCCCATACGGGCGTAACTGTCAGCTGAATAGCGACGAATAAAAGCAAAATTGTAGGTACATTGCATAACGTGCAGCATATCTCACTTTTGTAAATAACATTTTTAAAGTAGAGAAACGTGAGTAAGGTGGGGATTTGTGTACCCCGTCCTGAAGGAGTTCCACACTCCGAAACATGTTGACACACACAGGAGGTGATGCACATTGTCCTGCATTTCACACCTCCATTTAATCACCCCTTTTAATAGCGCCAGCCAGGGGGCCCATTAAAATTTCTTTTGTGTTTTCCCCACGAGCCAGGCACTTTTTAAACATCACTCGTCGATAACCTCACCACTCACGCACATAAAACAAAAACATAAACCCTCACACACACCACACATAGTCCGTGAACAAGTGCTCCCGCGAGTCGCAGGTCACAGCACGCCGCATCCCGTAGAGGGGTGCGAAGACCTCAATGATGAAGCATGACACCAAGGGTCCTTTTGGTGTGTGAGGGGTATTTTACCATATTTGAGTGGCCAGCCAGGGGTGGCATAATACATGCTGCAGCCCCTGGTAGGCCTTGGTTACGCCTATGCCCTGAGTACCTAGGGTACACTTTTACAGGGACTCACAAGGTGACCCAATTTCCAATTGTGTACGCACCTAGAGTACATGGCTTGAATTTAGAGAGAGTGCATCTGGGCTGTGGGTCTGATTAGCAGGCCCACAGCCACATCTAAGTCGAAAACCAGCAAAGCAAAAGCAAAAAGTGGGGGTGACCATAGGAAGCAGACCCTACTCTCCTACACCTGGTACCAAGGTCATGGGTACTAAAGAGGGTCCCTAAGGGCTGCAGCATGTATTATGCCATGCTGAGGAACCCTATACAATTTGCATGTAGGCTGCGTGACATGATGCAAACAATGTGTGAAAACATGACATGGCACCCTCACTGTGTACCACCCCAAAGTCACTGTAAGATACCCCTCCAGCAGGCCTGGAAGTACTACGGCAAGGGTGTATTATATTGTGTGTGAAGACGTATTTGCATGAGCAGACATTCCCCTGTGAAGTCTTGTTCAATTACTAGATATTGCAAGTGAACTGAGAATCCATCTTAAGGTGTGTGTTGGGCACAGAATATAACCAGTTACCCAGCTACATAATGGTTACACTTAAACCTATGGTGTTTGTTATGAAACACCTTGACTTAATAAATCCATACCAATACTAGTATTAGATATATTATGATAGGCACCCAGAGGGCCCTTTAGACGTGCCCCCTGAACCCTACTAGTCATCTAGTGTGCTGGCTTACTGGTATCGTCCAGCCTGCCACCACAGATGAGATTCTGCCCCCTGTAGGTGAGAGCCAGCTTTCTCTTAGGTCAGGATACAATGCTTGCTCGGGAGAAGGTGTTATCACCTCCTCCAGAAGGATGACTAGTGAATCTGCATAACGGGACCAGAGGCTTCAAAAGCCTCTGCCGCCTTTTATTTGCAACCACCATTTCCTCCAGACCTGGACAATGCAACCCCATGCCCTGAGGGACATTAGGCACCAGGACAGGTGGGAAATTAGCTGTGGTGTAGGCGTATTGCACCTCCAGGCTAGTCACACCTCTAAGGTGCACATCAATCGAAAAACATCCGTACCAATGGTAAAAAAAATGGGGGTGATCATGACAAAAGGGGGCATTTTCCTACTCACATTAATTATCATATGTAGGGTACAAGGCATGGAAAGTAAAATATGAAAATGGCAGGCATTACAATAATCATCCTAGTGGGTTATCTAGTAAAATGGTGTGGTCAATGAACACTTTGATTTCAACAAAAATATGATGCTTTGCCTAGCCAGTTTACTAAATGATGGAATTGTGCATGGCATGTTAATCTACAACAAGGTATCATGCTTTAAAATAGCATTTAAAATTAGTATTTCATCATTCCTTGAATTTGTATTACAGTTTCTCAGAGGAATCCCAGGTTGCCACCTTTTTGCAAAATCAATTGTAGTTCTACAGAAACGTTTTTGTCCTACTCTACTTGGTATCTATCAAACATGTATCATTGTTTCCCCAGAAAAACTGCTGTCCTTGTTGCCTGAATATGTTGTTCCCTACATGATCCACCTGCTAGCACATGACCCAGATTTCACAAAACCTCAGGATGTTGATCAGCTGCGAGATATCAAAGAGTAAGTATAAAGCGCCATATTCTACAACACTAAATATAGTAAATATTTTACATAGCATGTGTGAGTACTGAACAATTTAATAGCAACCATCAACTAGTTCTTATGTGAATAACAATTCTTGGCAACATTTACTGTGCAATCATTCATCCAGAAAGGTTTGTAAAGTTATTAGGAATTGCACAAATATAGTTATAAATCTATTTGTAGAAATTTTGTAGAAATCTTGTGTTCATGATAAGCTCTCCCTCTCCCAAACTTGATCATTCTGAAATGTATGTAAGGAGGAGGTATTTCTATTGTGCCCACCTATTTGTATAGTGCAAACCCTGCTAGAAAGCAACATGTGCTGGACATTTTTCATGTCTCTACCAAGGTTTATATAGTACCAGTGAGGATCATGTTGCTTGCAGTGATGTGTTTTTTGCTTCTTTCTGAAATGCAGGAGTCTGGTACTATTCATATTTGATGTTCCTGGGGTACTTATCCATATCCTGGAGTGTGTAGATGAGTGAGACCTGCTGTAGGATCTGCTTGAATGGTTACCCCCACTTTGTGCTTGGTGTCAGTTTTTGACTTGACTGGGATCCTGCTAATCAGGACCCCAGTCACTGTGCTTTTCCCCCCAAGATGTATCATGGTAAGTACTCTCGTACATCCACAATTTGCTACTGGTGTACCCTTGTAAGTCCCTAGTATATTGTGCTAAGGTACCTAGGGCATAGGTATACCAGCGGTCTCCCATGGGCTGCAACATGTATTGTGCCACCCATGGAAGTCCACTTAAACTGTGGCTACAGGCCTGCCATTGAACGCTGTGTGAGTTGGTGCGTGCAAATATACATTTCCTTATATCTGGGGTCACTACACTTAAAACATAAGTCACCCCTATGGCCGAATCTTCACTCCTCAGGGCAGGGTGCTTGGTTATAAGTGTGAGTATTCCACTGCATCAGCAGGGCAACCCTACACACCCCGGAGTAGATTCTGCAGGCTTTGTAAGTGCAGTCCACTATATGTATAAAATTGGGTAACATCAGTCATTATTTGATGTCTATCCATGTAGTGGCTGCACCAAACCCAGTTGTGAGAAGTTGGCCTGGTATATGATGTTCACTATTCTAGTGAACACCTTGCACCAGTCCAAACAACCCTTATGGTGATGGTTGTAAAGTCAACCTTATAGACCAGATATCCTAGAGGTAGCGTGGACAGAACAGTCTTAGGCTAAAAGACTCTTGAGGGCGTGTGAAGCCCACTGTTTTACCATATGCAACCCCTTGAATACCAAATGAAAGGACACCACACAGGATATATATAAAATATATATGTATTTATTCACCGACACACTCCTCTGAACTCTTTGAGGTCAGAGGCAAACGCACATAACAAGTTACACTCAGAAATACTTTAAATAGCACAATTTCCAGTTAGGCCCTAGGGGCGCGTAAAACCATATACTAAGTAAGTGGTATAAGTACCAAGACTCGGGAAAGGAGAAGGCCTAGGGCCTAGGGAATCGCTGGGGCTACAATATCTGACCCTTAGATTAGGAGTAGGAGGCCCACAGGCGGCGCGTGCAGTGTCAGTACACTCATGCGAGAGTCAATAGAAAGTCAATAGAAAGTCAATATGAACGTAAAAAGGTAAGTAATGAAGATTTAGGACACTTCCGGTCTAACTAGGAGTTCGAGGCATGTGGGCTGCTGAATTCATATCTGTGCATAGATCGCCGCCTAGTGTTGGGTCCGGATGATTGCACATTGTTGTCCTGGAAGAGTCTTCGAAGTATCACGAGATAGGTGGCTCCTCCCCTGGACTACAGTGCGCATGGGCATCCCCTCCATCCCCAGATTGTTTTTTTCCGCCATTGGGTTCGGATGTGTTTCGGTTCCCTCTGTCGGAATCGATAGTTGTTTAACTTTTCTAACTTGAGACCAAAAGGTCTTTAGGACGGGCGTCCGTATTGTCCATCGTTCGGGTTTGTTATTTCATCAGCTCCGAACTCTTGCTGCCCCTCCGCGTGCTGTCGGCGCGGACGGGCCTACACGACGCTCCAGACTACTATCATGGAACGAACTCCGTTTAAGAGGTGCCCGGTGTGCACCTCAAAGTATTCACACCTCGACGTGCACCCAGTGTGCAACAAATGTCTGTCGCCGGACCATGACGAGGCCAGGTGTATGGCCTGCTCGAAGATCCGGTGCAAGAAAACTCTCAAGCTTCGTAGGGCCGCTAGACTCCAGGCCCACTTATCAGCGCCCCCGCCGGACGACATCTTCGAGGAAGACGTTGGTGACGACACCTTCCTACAAGTTTCGGACTCCAGCCCAGCGTCGGACGATGAAAACTACGACGCGGGGGACGAGGAGTTTGATGAAGGCGTCGGAGAGGTAGGGGACGACGACGGTGCCATTGCCACCGTGGGGGATAGCTCAGAGGAGGAGCACCCCCAGACTGACTCCGGGGTCAATCCCCATGATACGGCCCAGGTCGAGGGATCGCCTTCGGGCCTTACCCAAGACCTTACTACTCGTCCCACGGCTCCGCCTACGGGCCCGGCCATGGACATTGGTGACGCGCCACTCCCGGTAAAGAAACTGAAAGAGAAACCACCGGGCACCACGCCAACGGTATCGAAACCGAAAGTGAAAGTCTCACTGTCGGGACTTGAGGCTCCAAAGAAGCCTAAAATGGCCCCAACATCAAAAGCCAAGCCAAGATGGCCGACCCAAAGTCCCTGGTGTCGAATCCGAAGGCAAAGACGACCGACGCGGCCGCGTCGGCGCCGAAGATGGTCGAGGTCGACGACCCGAAAAGACCCTCGAAGAAGCGTCAAGATGACCCCAAGGCTCTGGCTGCACCGATTCCGGCCGTCAAGGGGAAGGGTGGTGACGTGTCGGCTCCGAAGACCGTGCCTTCACTCAGCGACCCGACTCCGGCCTCGGAGGAATCGCTCGAGCCGGTCCAGCCCTCACCGTCCTTAACGAAGAAGGTCACGGAGTCCCTTCAACGGATTCGAAAAGATGCAGCGGCCCCGGAACCGAAGAGTGTGGTGCCGAAGCCTGCACAGCAAACGGCCAAGGCGCAGACGCCGATCCGCTTCATGCTGCCGCCGAAGAAGACGCCGAAGGCCTTCGCTCCAAAGCATGGGGACCAGGTGCCTTTGAAGCCGGTGTCGACGCCCAAAGCGTCATTGGTAGTGTCGAAGCTTCGGCTACAGCCACTCGCAGAAGAGGAGCGTCGAGAGGTTGTCATCGACGCCGACACAGGCAAACTCTCTCTCCTTAAGAGGAAAATCACCACGGAGCCGGTGTTGGAACCTTTTCGTATTCCACTCAAAAAGAAGTTGGACTCTGCGGGTACTTCTGCCCCTAGGGAGCCTGCATCTCCACAAAATCTGGAACTCTCACCAACCCATTCTAACACTGGGGAAGGTGACGGCGATGAGGAGGACGAGTACAATTATCCAGCGTACTGGGATCCGGAGGAGGTCAACGAACCTTGGTCTGCGGGAGGCGACCCGGTGGACCCTCAGTCGGGTCACAAACCGCAGCTTTTTGCAGCAAAGACTTCTCCAACAGAGGACTCTGCAGCCTTCAATGCTCTGATTGAGAGGGCTGCAGCAAACCATGATGTTGAGCTCCATGCGGACCCTGTGGATGAAGATTTTCTGTTTGACACTTTCTCAGTGGCTGAAAAGTCGGTCAAAACATTGCCTATGCTCAAGGGAGTGCTGAAGCACGCGCCAGAGGTCTTCAAGGAGCCCACTCGGGCGCGAGTCATCAATCCTCGTATTGACAAAAAATACAAGGCAGCGCCCACTGATCCAACATACATCAAGGGACACTTGCCACTGGATTCGTTGGTGGTATCCAACGCACGCAAACGGGCGAACTCGCAGACCACCGTGATGCTCCTCCCCCAGACAAAGAATCCAAGATCTTTGAAGCCTCAGGCAAACGTATATTTGGCGCATTTCAAACACGCAGGCCCTACTTGCACGCTACGATAGGGCGCACTATGACACCCTTGAAACACTTCTGCAACACTTACCTGACCAGTACAAAGAGGCAGCTGAAATGTTGATTCAGGAGGGGAAGCTCATCACCAATGCTTCCATTAAATGTGCATTGGATGTGGCTGATACCGCCTCCAGGGCTGTAAACACCAGCGTGTTACTGCGTAGGCATGCCTGGCTTAGAATATCAGGCTTCAAACCAGACATACAGACAACCATCTTAAATCAAACAGTTAATCCAGACCACCTGTTTGGCCCTGAAGTGGACGCAACCCTTGAGAAAATGAAGAAAGATACGGACACTGCTAAGTCTATGGGAGCCCTCCAGTCACAGCAGTTTCGGGGTGGTTCCTTTCGCCGCTCCAGTAACAGAGGCACCTCAAGGGGTCAGGCATCGCAATCCACGCAGTATTACAAAAGCAACACCCAGACCTCATACACCAACAAGGGTATAGGCGGTTACAGGGGCAACAACGTCAAAGGCAGGGGACGTGGAAACAACAGCTCCAGGTCCTCCACCACCAACAAACAGTGACGCCTTGTCACTGCCCCCCGACCACACAACACCGGTCGGGGGGAGACTCCAGCAGTTCCTGCCCGTGTGGAAATCCATCACCACGGACAGGTGGGTCAAATCTCTTATTCAGTACGGTTACTGTCTAGAACTCACGTCCACACCACCAAACATACCTCCAAGAAGCCGTCCTATGTCCGGCGAGCACTTGCTCTTGTTGCAGCAGGAGGTCAAAGTCATGCTGCAAAAAGGAGTGATAGAGCTCGTGCCACTGCAAGAAAGGGGTACAGGAGTTTACTCTCTGTACTTTCTAATCCCCAAAAAGGACGGATCCCTCAGGCCCATCCTGGACCTCAGGCCCCTCAACCGGTACATTCTGTAGGAGCATTTCCATATGCTCACGTTGCAGCAGGTTCTCCCTCTGCTTCAGCAGGGGGACTTCCTGGCAACGCTAGATCTAAAGGATGCATACTTTCACATTCCCCTGCATCCTTCACACAGGAAGTACCTCAGGTTCACAATCCAAGACCAGCACTATCAGTTCAGGGTTCTGCCTTTCGGAGTCACCACAGCGCCAAGAGTTTTTACAAAGTGCCTGGCGCCTGTGGCGGCGCACCTACGACGCCAGAACGTCCATGTCTATCCGTATCTGGACGACTGGCTCATTCAGGCACGTTCGGAACAGCAGTGCGCAAACCACGTGTCCCGCACCATTCATCTCCTGCACGATCTGGGATTCTCACTGAATTACCCAAAATCACATCTCCAACCCGCCCATGTACGGCAGTATCTGGGCGCGACAATAGACACTCTGGCAGCCACTGCGCAGCCAAACTCAGTGAGAATCGCCAGTATCCAGACGCTGATCCAACGATTCAGACCACAGCACTCGCTTCCAGCGAGGGTGTTCATGCAGTTGATAGGCATGATGGCCTCCTGCATATCCATCGTCCCGCAAGCGAGGTTACATATGCGTCCGCTACAGGAGAGCCTAGCACGTCAGTGGACTCAGGCTCATGGGCAACTAACAGACCTAGTGTTGGTGAGCGGTCGGGCATACAACTCTCTGCATTGGTGGAATCCACAAAACCTTTGCAAGGGCCGACCATTTCAAGAGCCAGTGCCACAGATTATCCTGACAACGGACGCCTCTCTCCAGGGTTGGGGAGCGCATGTACTCCACTACACAGTGCAGGGACTATGGACATCACAGCAAAAGAAGATGCACATCAATGTGTTGGAACTGATGGCAATCTTCATGGCCCTGAAGGCGTTCAAAGTACACCTGTGCAACAAGGTCGTGTTGATCCGGACGGACAACATGACGGCCATGTACTACGTTCAGAAGCAGGGAGGAACACACTCTCCTCAGCTGTCTCATCTGGCTCAGAGCATGTGGAAGTGGGCCATTCAGAGGAACATCTTCCTCATGGCGCAGCACCTCCCGGGCAAGGACAATCAGATGGCGGACCTGCTCAGCAGGCACAGTCATCAAATGCACGAGTGGGAGATACATCCATCAGTACTCCAACCGTACTTCCAAAAGTGAGGTCATCCAGAGATAGACCTGTTCGCCACAAGGGAGAACGCAAAATGCCAAAGCTTCGCCGCCAGGTTCCCACACCCGCAATCGCAGGGCAATGCGATGTGGATGAACTGGTCAGGCAGATTTGCGTACGCTTTTCCCCCAGCACCTCTGATTCCGCTGGTGGCACGCAAGCTCAGGCAACACTCGATGACTCTCATCCTGGTTGCTCCAACGTGGGCTCGCCAACCATGGTACACCATGTTTCTGGAACTTTCCATGGTACCGCATCAAAGGCTTCACCTCACTCCCAGCCTTCTGACGCAGAGCCATGGCAACATTCAGCACCCAGATCCGCAACAGCTCAACCTGGCGATCTGGCTCCTGAAGTCCTAGAGTTTGGCTACCTCAATCTTCCCCCCCGATTGCATGGACATCATTCGGGAGGCAAGGAAGCCCACTACTAGAGCATGTTATGCGGCTAAATGGAAGCGGTTCGTCATTTATTGTGCGAGCCACAACATTGACCCACTGGATGCTTCCATTCAGAACATCATTTGTTACCTGTTCCATCTATACCAATGCAATTTAGCGTATTCTTCCATCCGCATTCACCTGTCTGCAATGGCCGCATACCTCCAGAATAGGCAACACCTATCACTTTTCAAGGTACCTGCTATTAAGGCTTTTCTGGAAGGGCTCAAAAGGGTCATCCCACCACGGACGCCACCAGCTCCAGAATGGAACCTCAATGTGGTTCTTACAAGGCTGATGGGTCCCCCTTTTGAGCCACTGCACTCTTGTGAGCTGCAGTTTCTAACTTGGAAGGTGGCTTTCTTGGTAGCAATTACATCGCTACGGAGGGTTAGTGAGTTGCAAGCACTCACCATCCAAGAGCCTTTTTTCCAAGTCCATGCCAACAGGGTGGTGCTCCGCACTAACACTAAATTTTTGCCTAAGGTGGTATCTCAATTCCACTTAAACCAGACAATCGAGTTGCCAGTGTTTTTTCAAAACCCTGAGTAACTGGCGGAGCGGATGCTCCACACTCTTGACGTTAAAAGAGCCTTAATGTACTACGTTGACAGGACAAAGGATTTTCGAAAGACCAAGCAACTTTTCGTTGCTTTTGCCTCACACCACAAGGGTAACGCTATTTCCAAAGCTGGTATTGCTAGGTGGATTGTGAAATGCATTCAGATCTGTTACGCTAAAGCTAAACGCACTCTCACAATTCCACCGAGAGCCCACTCCACCAGAAAGTTGGGGGCCTCTATGGCCTTCCTTGGGAACATTCCTTTGGA
Organism: Lissotriton vulgaris; assembly: GCF_964263255.1. Lineage (NCBI taxonomy): Eukaryota > Metazoa > Chordata > Amphibia > Caudata > Salamandridae > Lissotriton > Lissotriton vulgaris. Next base: position 8,216,315 of record NC_141690.1, read on the forward strand.
AGATATTTGTAGGGCAGCCACATGGTCTACCACACATACTTTTACTAAACATTACTGCGTAGACGTACACTCCAAACAGCAGGCAGCTGTTGGACAGGCTGTTCTCAAGACACTTTTTCAAACTGCTGCAGCTGGCACGGGCGGCCGCCAATGAGGGGAGCACTGCTATGTATTCTATGCACAGATATGAATTCAGCAGCCCACATGCCTCGAACTGCAAATGCTACTTACCAGTATGCATCTGTTCTTGGCATGTAGGGCTGCTGACATTCATATCGCCCGCCCTCCTCCCCGGCGCCTGTAGCAGCTGCAGTATTTCTTTTATACACGCATAGCATGGTCATCACTCACATACTTCACTCCATCTCTGCCAATGGCTAAAAACAATCTGGGGATGGAGGCGATGCCCATGCGAACTGTAGTCCAGGGGAGGAGCCACCTATCTCGTGATACTTCGAAGACTCTTCCAGGACAACAATGTGCAATCATCCGGACCCAACACTAGGCGGCGATCTATGCACAGATATGAATGTCAGCAGCCCTACATGCCAAGAACAGATGCATACTGGTAAGTAGCATTTGCATTACACAACTAACAAAACTAGACACTAGGATAGTCAATCCCTACAGGAACACCGAAGTACTCTTGTTACCTCACCACGGGCTGCAGGTGCATAGGTGTCAAAGTGTGTCGGGTTTTCTCGTTGTTTCCTACGGAGCCTTGGAAGAAGATGCTGCAGGCAACCAGGAGGAAGATGTCCAGGTGGATCCAAGGGTGGATCGGAGTTGAAGAAGACCTGAAAGCAGAGGGGACAGAGTCTAGGTCACTAGCCAGTGACCGGATGAAACCAGGAAGGAACCAGACGTCGTCGAGGAGCAATCAGGTGCTAGGGTGAAGCTCGTTGTTGCAGCCACGCGGACCAGGAGGTGTCGAGGACGACCAGGTGCTGGAGAGGAGCTGTCCCACGAAGGGTCTCACAGATGGAGGGGTCGACTTCAAGATCGGAGTCAACAAGCCTAAGTAAAGGCAACCAACGCAGGATACACAAAAGGCTTCTGGTGCAGACCAGGAGGGTCTGAGGTACTTTACCTTTTCAGGGAAGCAAGGGCCAGTCTGGAACAAGCAGACCAGCGATGGATTTTCAAAAGGATCATCGCCACAGGGCTACTAGCCAACTGGCCAGCAACCGGACAACGCGTCGAGCAGAACCCAAGCAGAAGGGTTCCACGGGTTCCGACGCCTTCCATGGGGCTCAGCTGTTTTGGAGTCGTGCAGTGGGGTCACAGAGGTCCGGGAGTCGAGGTCTTGTCAGGCTCTGTATTCTGGTTCCGATGGGGACAAAGCAAGCCGTCTAGTTGCTGGATGGTGCCTGGTTTCCCAGGGTGGTCACTACTTGGCCACAAGGGAGATTTCTTCAGTCTTCAGCTCAGGTGAATGTCGAAGGGTCCAGAGTTTCGCTTCAGTTCGATTCCAGGATTAATTTAAAGTCTCCTGGGTTAGCTCCTACCTTTATACAACTAAAGGGGGCTGGTTTACTCACTAGGTCCCTCCTATGGGTGGGGCCAGGAAGGGGGGTGGTTACACCCCCTTTCCTTTGTCCAGTTTCGCGCCAGAGCTGGGGCTGGAGTGCCCCAGCAACTGGTTTGAACTGGAATATGCATGGAGCACTTAGTGTGCTCCAGGCAGTGTCTGTTTCTATTCAGCCCTCCCTGTCCCAATACACATCCTCCTGTCTGGGGTGGTGCTCGCACCTCCCCAAGCAGGAAACCTATTGTCCAAACCTCCGTGACTGGAAGGACTCCCAGCAGCAGGAGGTCAGACTTGTGTCTGTGGCAGCAGCATCCATTTTGTGATGCTGGGGCTCTGGTTAACTCTAACCGGGATAGTCAGATCTAACATGTCTTCTCCCTCTAGAAAGGTGGAATGCTACTCCCGTTGCCAGAATTGGCGAGGGGGTAGTTTTCCAAAGCGTATGACACCTTACACGACATGTTTTGATAAAGCCAAACCAAAGTTAGCATTTAACCGCGAGGTTCATAATGCTCTTAAGAGTATATGGTATGGCGATATCATAGAACCACTATAAGGACATGGTTCCGAAAGCTGCAGACAGGCTCAGCTCATGCTAGAGCACCATCTCACACATAACCAAGCACTCTGCCTCCAGGATTGTTAAGGCCTGCCATAGGAGTGACTTATAGGTTACTATGTGTATATATGTGAGTAGGTATAGGGATACTACACCTAAGCAAGGCGTGATTACATGACCTTGCCCCAGCTGAGTAATCAGCCAGTTGGGTCTATTTGAGTGGCCAGCCAGGGGTGGCATAATACATGCTTCAGCCCCTGGTAGTCCTTGGTTACACCTATGCCCTGAGTACCTTTGGTACACTTCTACAGGTGCTGACAAGGTGAACCAATTCCCAATTGTGGATGTACCTAAAGTACATGGTAAATTTAGAGAGAGTGCATCTGGGCTGTGGGTCTGATTAGCAGGCCCACAGCCACATCTAAGTCGAAAACCAGTAAAGCAAAAGCAAAAGTGGGGGTGACCATAGGAAGCAGACCCTACTCTCCTACATCAGTCCTGTTTGGTATCAAACATGTTTGAATCATACCCCAACACCGATTCCAGTGTTGGAAGTATGATCCCATGTACTGAGGGGGGCTCCCTTGGGGTACCTCCCTGTACTACCGTTATCTGAAAGAAACAGGTTAGTACTAGATATCCCCAGGCGTCAGACTGGATCCGGAAACATTTGCGTAGCAGTACCCTTGCGCATCGGTAGGCGTCGTCTGTGGCTCCGCGTCAGTCGTCTGTGCTGGGATGACGTCGCCGGAGTACTTAAACGCCGCCCTCGCGCGCTGACGTCAGTTCGTCTTTTTTCCACGCCAGCAAGCGCCGACCCATAAAAAGTTGTACCCTTAGTCAATTTTTGACCAACTTTTTCGATCCTTTTTGATCATCTTTCGAGTCACTCGACTCCGACGGTGCCGGTAGGGATGCCTGGGTTTAAACCCTGTTTCGATTTCAGCCGACTAATGACGGTTACAGACCCCCATCGCCGGTGCCTTCACTGTTTGGTCCCCGACCACGACGACAAGTCATGCTCCGACTGCCGGGCCCCGACGTCCATAGCTAGATGGCAGCGGTCCCGCAAGCGACTCGAGCTCCGGCAGTCAACCCCGCGCAGCTCGAGGTACCGGTCCGGAAGAAGGTCGAGGGACCGGTTGCGGGGCCGGAGTCACCACAGTTCCGGGAGTCATCATCAGTCTTCGGGCTCGAAGTCCTCAGGTAAGAGGCACAAGAAGTCGAAAAGGCGGCATCGCTCTTCTGACTCCCCCCGACGCTCGGTGCGAAGCAGCCGGGGGTTCGGGCGACACCGCACCCGCGGCTCCGCCGCAGGCGTCGCGGCCTGCTCCATACCCGCCGGTCCCTGGGCAGAACCCGACGCCGGAGGAGATCTAGGCCTTCCTCATTGCCATGAGGTCGCTCACTCCTCCGTCTGGTTCCGCGGCGCCTTCGGGCCAAGCGGCCCCGACTAGGTCCCCAAGTGGGCCGGGTGCTTCGGCCCTGGCGCCGTCGGGTGCTTTGGTCCTGGTGCCGTCAGCAACTTCGGTCTCGACGCCGCAGGGCCCCGCCAGACCCGGCTCCGAATCCGGGTCGTCGCCGGTCGACCTCACGACCTCGCCATGTCCTACCCTCGATTCGGGTCCGGCGCCGTATTCAACTTCGCTAGGAGATTTCTACTTCTGCGACCCTGCCCCATCATTTGAACCTGAGTATCAGGAGATGGGTGGCAAGGAGGATTGGGAGGGGTCTGAGGACCCTCTGGCACTTGAGTGCCAGTCTTCTCACGACTGGGCAGGTGAGCTAGGGGAGGCCAGTGGTCTGGACACTTCGCCCGATACTGGTTTTGTCTCCCCTCCTACCTTGGCTACGGTGGAGGGGGGCTGCCTATAGTGTGGTGCAGACGGGGGCTGCCAAGGCATTGGGCCTTGAGCTACCCGTTGCGGCCGTGAGGGCTAACCTCCTCACTGAGGTCCGTAAACCGCAGGCAAGCTCGGCTGAGCATCTGCTGCCGTTTAATGAGACCTTGTCAGACGTTCTTCTGGGCACTTGGTCCAAGCCCGCTACAGGTCTGCCTGTAGATAGGAACGTGGCCAGGCACCACCGCCCGGCTCCGGGCGACCATTGCTTCCTGTCCACCCACCCCACCCCGAGATCCTGGTCATACAGGCCTCTAACTCCCAGACCGCATTCCCGATGGCTCCCCTCGATCGGGAATCCAAGAGGCACAAACAGTATGATAAAAAGATGTTCTCCTCACTTAGTTTGGGGTTGCGGTTAATCAACACCGCGTGTCTCTTGGGCCGTTACACCCACTCTCTGAGGGACATGGTCGCGGACGTGCTGCCACAATGTCCGGAGGGGGTCCGGACTAAACTCACCCAAGCCCTTGTGGAGGGTCAGGATGCTGCACGGTATTTCATCCGGTGTGGGCTGGATACTACGGACTCGCCGGGCAGGGCGATGGCAACGACTGTGGCGATTCGTCGCCACGCCTGGCTGAGGTCTACCATCTTTTCGGCTGATGTCCTAAACACCATTATGGACATGCCGTTTGATGGCCGTCGCCTCTTTGGCGACAATGCAGACAGTGCGCTTGAGCGCTTTAAGGACTCCAGGACTACGGCCAAGTCCTTGGGCCTCTCGGCCCCTCGCCAGCAAACTGTTGCCTTTCGCTCCTTTCGTGGCCAAGGAAGGGGCGTCCCCACACGTCCTGCCAGCCACGGCCCGCAGACTAACATCCAGCGCGGTGGCGGACGTGGTAACCGCCGTGGCGGCGGTCGGGGACAACGGCGAGGTGAGTCCACACCTACCGCTGCAGCATCTGCTTCAAAACACTCCTAGTCCGAGCTTTCAGGCCCATGTGACGCCAGCAGGGGGCAGGGTTCGCCATCAACTCCTCCACTGGCGCACTTTCACATTGGACAGGTGGGTGCTGCAAATCGTCCAAAGGGGCTACTCCCACCCCTTCGAGGCGACCCCATCTGCCATGCCAACCCAGTACCACCGCGTGTCGTGGGATCACTTGAGTCTTCTGCGAGAGGAAGTTCCGGCCCTCTTGGCCAAGGGGGCCATCAAGCGTGTTCCTGGGCCGGAAGTAGGGTGTGGTTGTTATTCCCACTACTTTCTGGTTCCCAAGAAGGGCAAAGGGGGGCCTACGCCCTATCTTGGACCTGCGGAACGTCAACGGCTTCCTCCGGAAGGTGAAGTTCAAGATGCTGACTTTGGCTCAGGTCTTATCTGCCCTTGACCCGGGAGACTGGATGGTAGCGTTGGATTCACAGGACGCTTATTTTCACATCCCCGTCCTGCCGGCCCACCGGCGTTACTTGCGGTTCACTGTAGGCCACGAGCACTTTCAGTTTACCATGCTCCCCTTCAGCCTTACCAGCGCCCCACAGGTGTTCACGAAAGTGATGGCGGTGGTCGCAGCTCATCTGCGCAGGTTAGGGGTTTTAGTCTTCCCCTACCTCGACGACTGGTTTTTGAAGGCGGGCTCGTCCCAGACAGTCGTCAGCCACCTCCAGACTATGGCCGACCTCCTGCACCTGCTCGGGCTCTCCATCAATGTGCTGAAGTCACACCTGTGTCCCTCTCAGAAGCTCCTCTTCATCGGAGCAGTTCTAGACTCGGTGCAGTTTCGGGTTTATCCTCCCGAACAGCGGGTTCGGGATATTCAGGCTCCGATTCCGATCTTTAAGCCGTTATCTCGAGACTCTGTCAGGTTGACGCTCTGGCTTCTGGGGCTGATGGCCTCCTGCATACTTCTGGTGCATCACGCCCGGTGGCGGATGCGGGCTCTGCAGTGGGACCTAAAGTTTCAGTGGGCCCAGCATCAGGGCAACTTGTCCGACCATGTCTTGATCTCGGAGGGCACTGCAAGACAGTTGCTGTGGTGGCTCACGGACCGCGATTGGGTCAGCGGCAGATCCCTCTCCCTACCCCAACCGGAGCACGTAGTTGTGACGGACGCGTCCCTCCAGAGCTGGGCGTGCCACATGGGAGAGGCTGAGATCAGAGGCCTCTGGACTCCGGAGGAGTCCCGGCTCCACATCAACCTTCTGCACTGAAGGCATTCCTCCCCTTTGTCCGGGGGAGTGTAGTGCAGGTGGTACTGCAACAAACAGGGCGGGGTGGGGTTGTGGACCCTATGCCAGGATGCTCTTCCCCTCTGGCAGTGGCTGGAACATCAGGGCGTGACCCTTGTGGTTCAACACCTGACAGGTTCCCTGAACGCCAGGGCAGACTAACTCAGCCGTCGGTGCATGATGGATCACGAATGGCGTCTGAACTCGGACGTGGCGCAAGGCCTCTTTCAGCAGTCGGCAGAGCCTTGGTTAGATCTATTCGCCATAGAAGAGCACGCGCAATGTCATCAGTTCTGAGCGTTGGAATTTCCAAGGCTGCGCTCTCTCTGAGACGCTTTTAGTCGCGAGTGGAGCTGCGGTCTTTTGTACGCCTTTCCGCCTATACCACCTCTGCCCAGAGTGCTGAAGAAGATCAGACGTGACCGGGCCCAAATTATCCTTGTGGCTCCAGACTGGGCACGAAGATACTGGTATCCCGAGCTACTCAGCATGTCTGTCGATCCCCCCGATCCGTCTGCCTCTTCAGGAGGACCTTCTGTCTCAGCAGCAGGATACGGTCCTCCACCCGAACCTGTCCAGTCTCCACTTACATGCGTGGAGATTGAGCGGCGGCAGTTGAGGCCATTTGACTTTCCTTCTAATGTCTGTAATGTGATTCTGGCAGCCAGGCGTCCCTCCACAAAATCGGTATACGCCTGCAGGTGGAACAGATTTGTGGCATGGTGCACAGCAAAGGCTGTGGATCCCCTTTCTGCCCCTCTTTCGGAGGTTCTCCTCTTTCTTCTCTCTCTTGCCCAGCAGGGCTCTGCTCTGGGCACCATCAAGGGCTACCTCTCTGCTATTTCCGCCTTCTTAAGGCTCCCTGATCAGCCCTCTTTGTTCAATTCCCCAGTTGTAAATAGGTTTTTGAAGGGCATCACTCATATGTTTCCTCCTGTTCCCTTCGTGATGCCCTGGTGGGACTTAAATCTTGTACTTACTTACCTAATGTGTGCTCCCTTTGAGCCGCTCCACAATTGTCCTCTCCGTCTTCTTACTTTGAAGACTGCTTTCCTGGTGGCCATCACCTCTGCCAGGAGAGTGAGTGAGCTCCAGGCTCTTTCTTCAACACCTCCTTTCCTCTCTGTCCATCCGGACAAGGTTGTGTTGTGGACGAGACCCTCTTTCCTGCCCAAGGTTGTCACGGCCTTCCACATCGGGCAGTCCATTACCTTGCCCACCTTCTTTCCGCCTCCGCATCCCTCGAAAGAGGAAGAGAGGCTCCACCGTCTGGACCCAAAACGTGTGCTCTCTTATTATCTGGATCGCACACGCCAGTTCCGGGTGGATGACCAACTCTGTGTTGGTTACGTGGGCGCGAAGAAGGGAAAGGCGGTGCAAAGGGGACCATCTCGCGGTGGATCATCTTGTGTATCCAGGCATGCTACTCCTTGGCCAAAAAGGAGCCCCCTGTTGGATTGCAGGCTCATTCTACTTGGGCCACGGCGACTACAACTGCCCTAGGCCGAGGAGTGCCCTTGCAGGACATTTGCCAGGCAGCTACGTGGACCTCGCTGCACACGTTTGCAAGACACTACTGCCTGGCTTCTTTGGCCGTTCTGTCCTCCAGGACTTTCTGGTGTGATTATTGGTTCGCAGACCCACCACCGGGGTTGGTATTGCTGGGGTATCTATTCTAAGGTAAGGAATCTATCACTAACGTGTCTCTTTCAGATGCACAAGTTACTACTTGTGTAACTATATATCTGTAAGAGTCATTAGTTAGTGATAGATTCCTTACCGGCCCACCCATCCTCCCCGTTCTGCGAACCGATTTCTAGGGTTACGGTCATACCCTTTCAGGGCCCTAGTTTCATGGCACCAGTGTTTGTTCTATCATGGCTCTGCGTATCTGGCACGGAAAAGCTGTGTATCAGAACTGACGTCAGCGCGCATGGGCGATGTCTAAGTACTCTGACGACGTCATGCCGGCGATAACTTCGCCGACAACGGACGAGGAGCCGCGGACTACTCCTACCGACGGGCAGGGGTATTGCTACGCAAAAAAAATTCCGGATCCAGTCTGACGCCTGGGGATATTCAAAGGTAAGGAATCTATCACTAACTAATGTCTCTTACAGATATATCGTTACACAAGTAGTAACTTGTGCAACTGGCTGATCACTCAGCTGGGGCAAGGTCGTGTAATCACCCCTTGCTTAGGTATAGTATTTCTATACCTACTTATATATAGACACATTGTAACCTATAAGTCACTCCTATGGCAGGCTTTAACAATCCTGGAGGCAGAGTGCGTGGTTATGTGTGAGATGATGCTCTAGCATGAGCTGAGCCTGTCTGCAGATTTCGGAACCATGTCCTTATAGCTGTTCTATGATATCGCCCTACCATATACTCTTATTTGCATTATAATCCTCGCGGTTAATGCTAATTTTGGTTTGGCTTCATCTAAACATGTCGTGTAAGGTGTCATACGCTTTGGAATACTCTTCTGGCGATGGGGGTAGCATTCCACCCTTCTAGAGTGAGAAGACATGTTGTTGCTGACTATCCCGGTTAAAGTTAACCGGGGCTCCAGAGTCACAAAATGGACGCTGCTGCCACCGACACAAGTCTGACCTCCTGCTGCTGGGAGTCCTTCCAGTCACTGAGGTTTGGACAATAGGTTTCCTGCCTGGGGAGGTGCGAGCACCACCCAAGACAGGACTTTGTGTATTGGGACAGGGAGGGTTGAATAGAATGAGACACTGCCTGGGGCACACTAGGTGCTCCATGCATACCCCAGTTCAAACCGGTTGCTGGGGCACTCCAGCCCCAGCTCAGGCGCAAAACTGGACAAAGGAGAAAGGGGTGTAACCACCCCCCTTCCTGGTCCCACCCACAGGAGAGACCTAGTCAGTGATCCAGCCCCTTTTAGTTGTATAACGGTAGGACATGAGCCCTGAGACTCTAGATTAGATCCTGACTGAAACCCGAAACGAAACTCTGGACCTTCGACATTCTGCTGAAGCTGAAGACTGAAGAATCTGCCTTGTGGCCAAGGAGTGACCACCCTGGGCAACCAGGCACCATCCAGCAAATCAACGGCTTGCTTTGCCAACGTTCCCGCCAGAACCCGAGCACAGAGCCTGACAAGACCCAGACTTCCAGACCTCTCTGACCCTCTCTTCACGTCTGCAGCATAGCTGAGATCCTTGGAGGCGACGAGACACGAGGGACCGGACATCTTGAAAAGCCTGCAACTTGCTACCTGTGCAGCTCCTGAGGCACCCTCGAAGCTGTGCACTGGGGATTGAGAAGCCCCGATCCCGAGCTCCATCTGCGACGAAGATCAGCCCCCCACACTCCACAAGTTCTGCGTGGGGCCCTTCTGCTTTTGTTCTGCTCGACGCGTTGTCTGGTTGCTGGCCCGTTGGCTAGTAGCCTCTGTGAAGACCATCCTTTTGAACCACCTCGCTGGTCTGGTTGCTCCAGACTGTCTCTTGCTTCACTGCAAAGGTGAGGCACCTCGGACCTTGTTGGTCTGCACCAGAAGCCTTTGTGGTATCCTGCGTGGGTTGCCTTTGCCAAGGCTTGTTGACTGCAATCCGGCAGTTGACCCCTCCATCTGCGAGACCCTTCGTGGCACAGCTCCTCTCCAGCACCTGGTGTCATCGAAGCCTCCTGGTCCGCGTGGCTGCACAGACAAACTTCAAGACCGCGCCTGATTGCTCCTCGACATCTTCTGGTTCCTTCCTGGTTCCACCCGGTCACTAGCTAGTGACCCAGACTCTGTCCCCTCTGCTTTCAGGTCCTCTTCATCCTTGATCCACCCTTGGATCCACCCGGACATCTTCCTCCTGGTCGCCTGCAGCATCTTTCTTCAGGTCTCCATAGGCTCCAACGACGAAACCAGACACATCTTCACACCTATGCACCCGTCGTCTGTGGGTGAGGTAACGCGAGTACTTCGGTGATCCCAAGGGTATTGACTATCCAAGTGTCTAAGTCTCTAGTTGTTTCTTCCTAGCTCAACCGGAAGTGTCCTAAATCCTTCTATATCTAACTTCTAAGTTCCCATTGACTTTGCATTGAATCCCGTGTGTGTGTAAAGACACTGCACGCGCCGCCTGTGGGCCTCCTACTTCTAAACAAAGCTTCAGATAGTGTAGCCCCAGCGATTCCCTAGGCCTTTCCTTTTCTCGTGACGTGGTACTTGTACCACTTTCTTAATATATGGTTTGCTTCGCCCCTAGGGCCTAACCGTAAATTGTGCAACTTAACGTATTCTGGCTAAGTAACTTGTTATGTGCTTTGGCCTCTGACCTCATAAAGAGTTCAGAGGAGTGTGTTAGTAAATAAATACATATATACTTGATATATATCCTGTGTGGTGTCCTTTCATTTGATTTTCAAGGGGTTACATATGGTAAAACAGCTGGCTTTACACGCCCTTTAGAGTTTTTTAGCCTAAGACTGTTCTGTCGGCGCTACCACTTGGATAGCTGGTCTATAAGGTTGACTTACAACCATCTCCATAAGGGTTGTTTGGACTGGTGCAAGGTAATCACTAGAATAGTGAACACCATATACCAGGCCAACTTCTCACACTGAGGCAATCAGGACCCAGTACACTGAAGGGGGTGGGGCTGCGGGAGCACTCAGGGTTGTTTGACTGAAGGATGGTGACGGTAGCGCACTAAGCGCAGCAGCAATAGTGCGCATGTTCGGTTTTGGGATGGTCATTTTTCTGACCAGCCCGAACATGTGCACTAGTAGCCTGCACATTAGGAGAGCGAGGGCTTCATGCCACAGCCCCCAGTATCCTAATGGGCGGGGGACTATCCCTTCTCAAGCCAGTCCTGGCGCTGTGTAGGAAAGTGGCTCTGTAATATACTGGACCAAAGTAAGGTACAGTGTGCACAAGAGAGTCTTCAGTCCCCAGAGGTATGGCAGAGGCTAAAGTTAGATATAACCTTACTCTCAAGTGGTAGCTTGGTTGAGCAGTAAGGCAGTATCAGAGGACAGTGTTCAGCATTTGATGTACACACTCGGTCAGCAAATGGTCTCACCCACTCAAGAACTGAACTCTAGGCCAATTGTTTTGTATATAAAAATACATAGTTGTTTATTTTAGAACCACAGTAGGAATCATAAATACTTTCTCAGAATGAGATGTTGCAATTGAATACTTTCAAATAGCAATAGACTTTTAGATGCAATAGATAAAGTTGTTGCAATAGGCAACACAAGTTATACACAAAATAACATTTAGCTCAATGGGAGTTTTTAAGTAAATGCAATAAAATTACTTTATGTAGGTTTTTCTTACTCAGGGCTGAATCCTGGATTCAGCCCTGGTGCATTTCCTGTAAACAGTTGAAAGAAATCGTTTTTGTTATACAGGCGATTTTAAAGGAATATTTATAAGTTTGAAAAATCGACACGTGGTAAAAACCAGAAAATCGGTTCCTATGGAGGAAAATTAGGTTAACAGTAAACAGCTGTTATAATTACTTTTAAGGTTCAGTGCTGTGATCAGATACAGCACTGGGATCTCTCCTGTTTGCAGGTGACTAATTTCGTTTTTGGTGTTCCGACGATTTTTAAGGAATATTTCACAGTTGTGAAAATCGACAGAACAATTTCCAAGTGAAATCAGCCACTGTTACTCTATGGAGAAAATCAAGTTATCGGTCTTTGGGTAAGTATTCAGCTGGCAGAGTTATGGTTCTGGGGGTAGACTCAGGGGTCTCCCAGGGTCATGTAAGTACAGTTGTTACACCTTCAGCTGCACAGGGGCAGCCGGGTGTAGAGTGAGTAGGCCCAATGTAATCCTATGGAGGATAGGGGGCCTTTGGTTGGTGGCTGCTAGCAGTTAGACTACGTGCCTTTGGGACCTGAGCTTCTGGTCACTTACACAGGGCAAGTGGGAAAGTAGAGTAGGATAGGTGTTGCACACCCAGTGGAACTCTGGCGGCTGGGTGCAGGGTGCTTTTGGGCCTTCAGACGCCCAATGTTATTCAATGGAAAAGCTGGAAGTTGAACAAAGGCTGCAGGCTCGGGGACGGAGATTCTTCAGGTGCGACCACCACTTCGAGAGTTAAGGTGGGATCTTGGAGGATAGGTAAACACCCATGAGTTGGGCACAGGGAGCCGTGGGGCGCCGGGTACAGGGGTGTCTTTTGACGTCGGTAAATCTTACCCTCAGCTGGTCGCGGTTGGAGGGGTCCCTTGTTGTGAGACTGCTGGCGTCATCAGAAGCGTTGAGGAGGGTCCTTGGGCACTGGATTCGTGGTCACAATCACCGGGGGGACGTCCTCGTGGTCTTTGTTCACTCATGCACAGGCTGGACTCGGGGGTGCAGAGTGTGCTGGATTCACGGTTCCTGGCTGGCATTAGTGGTGTTGCTTGTTTGAGCAGAACCACTGCTCATGGGAGTCCCAGTCTTCAGATGAGCAAGGCAGGCACGTCCTCCGGAGTTTTCGAGGTTGCTGTCCGCAGGAGACGCCGGGGTTTTAGCAGGAGCAGGTTCAAAGATCAACAGGCCGGTAGGGCTGGAGCAAAGTCAGTTGGTGTTGTCCTCTTGTTAGCAGCTGCACGGCAGGTCTTCTTTCTTCTTGTTCTTCTTTCTTGTTTTCAAATCTGGATCTGCGAAAGAAAGGTTCAGGGTGCCCTAAATCCAAAATTAGGGGCGTTACAGGTAGGGTAAGAGCAGGGACCAGTGGGTCCCTGTCCTGGGGTGGGTACACCCTCTACCCTGCTTCTCTCCTCTGGGAGGGGGGCAGGAGCCGATCTCTGATTGGGCAGGGCTCTTCATCCTCAAGATGGCGTGAGCCTGGAGTTATGCTTCACCTCGCCTCTCCCACCTGAGGGGTGGGGTTGGCAGAGGCGGGCACACCCCCTTTCCTGACCTAGGGTTTCCCGCCTGTCTTCCCGCCAGAGTGGGGGCCAGAACCGGTGGGGGCCAGTTGCTGAGTACAGCAATTGGCCTGGCGAAGCTCACAAAAGGCGGCATGCCTTTGAAGCTTCCCCTGCCCATCATGGGGGAGGAGGCTTGGCACCTCGTCCCTGGGTCTGCATTGTTTCAGGCACCGGAGAGCGGCAAGCTCTCGACCCAGGGGTCCAGAAACATGTCTGGTGGTGGCAGCCTCGGTAGCCACGCAGTCAGGACACTGGGAGTTGGTTAAGTTTCAGGGGGGATCTCCAAGATGCCCTTTGTAGTGCATTTTACATTAAATCCCAAACTGGCATCAATGTGGGTTTAATGTGCTGAGCAGTTTGATACCAAACTTCTCAGTCTTCAGTGTAGCCATTATAGTGCTGTGGAGTTCGTAATGACAACCTCCCAGCACCATATACTCTTAATGGCATCACTGCACTTACAGTGCCCAGGAATGGCCCTGGATACTGTAGGGGCACAGGGCTCATGCACCGGTGCCCACACCACTGGCATAGTGCACCCAGCTAGAGGGGTGACTGAGGTATTCTAAGGCAGTGTGTTTGTGGGCATGACACACAGGGATGTGTGCCATGTCGACTCGGTTTAGTTCTGCCCCAAGACACACAGCCTGCAAAGGCAGTGTGTGTGTGTGTGTGCGTGTGTGTGTGTGTGTGTGTGTGTCTGTCAGGGGACAGGGCCCCTAAGGGTGGCATAAGAAGTGCTGCAGCCCTCGGGGGTCTTTTCTGGTCACAGTGCCCTGGGTACCAAGGGTACCATTTACCAGGGGCTTACCTGTGGCAAGAGATGCCAATTGGGTTTTGGTTTCAATACAGTTTTAGGGAAGGAACACAGGCCCTGGGTACATGATTGGCATGAACCCAGGGCAGACTCAGTCAAAGTACATCAGCAATTCAGCAAAAAGTGGGGGCATACCAGGCAAGAAAGATGGCACTTAATCACACTCTGCTGGAGTAGAGTCTGGATTGGCTTAGAGGCACACGCGGCGTTCACCACGCAGTCTGGGCCTCTCCACCCGTCTGGGCAACCCTTGCTCGTGCTCGGAGTCGTGGGTGAAGTCGCAGTTCTGCCGCCAGCCCCCCTCCAACTGATAGGCAGCAGTGCTCACTGACCACAGGAATCCCGGAAGGCAGTCCAGTGAACTTATGCCAGGCCAGATCCCCCGGTCGTTCTCGGGGTTATTGTGAACGGAGGTGAACAGCGTCGCAGGTGCCCCTGCAAGGGCAAAACTCCTGGGGACATCTTGATGGCAGGACTCGGACTGGCGTCTCTGTGGTGTTAGCAAGGTGGTTGGCCGGCCTTACATTACACTGCTTATATATGTACATTAGAGCCCTGCCCTGGACCCTGAAAAACCCTCTTCCACCGCGGCCATGGACACCAGAGTCGTACGATCCGTACAGCGCAGAAGATCCAGTCCATTTAACCCAAATTATGAAGGCTGCTCATAACAGCGATGATCTTACATGGTGCCGACATCCTTGAGTGGAGATTGGCCATATAAGACTGTAAAATATGCAGGCACTGCCACGGAAGCTTTATATGACGCAAGTGATAGTTGTCAGGCCTCACGTGTGCAGTTGAGGTAACCTTACTGAATGGTCCTTGGAAATGATGCTGAAAACATGTTGCTGTTCAAAAAGGCAATTCTTTGTGGGCACATTCTTCACAGCCGATCCACTTGCAGTTGCACCGAGGTTTTCGGCACACTGTTTCCTGGACCAGTAAGGCGAGATCTGCGGCCTTCCCTTCGCATATGCAGACTCCCCGGATTTTCAGGTTAGTGGGTGCTGGCCAGGTGGTGGGGGGCCCATGATTACAGAGAGTAGCAGATGGAGGCATCTGGCAAAGATACACACAGTTCTATACACTGATAATGTAAAAAGAGACATAACTTGTTTGTAGACTCCCTCAAACCTATCCAAGCAAGGCAGCTGCGCTTGTGTTAGATTGCATCTGCACCTGCCCATCCTTTCTTAGAGCTTGGGGGGGGCTCATGGGTTCTTTTTTTTTCTTTGATAGCTGTTTTTTATTCCTCCGCATTTAAGATTATTTTGGTATTCTATTCATTTTGACAGTGTGTTTTTTGTTTTCATATTCAAATACTTGTATTTGTTTTTGTATCAGAAAGATTGGATGTGTGAAATTGTGAAAAAAATGTTCTGGCATGTTCTCTTATCCTACATCACAAATGACCAAGATACTTTTGAATATTCACTCAATGATGTTGAAAAGGACCATAAAAACAGCATTTTATGTCCCTTGTTTGGAAAGAGGTCAGACAAGGTCGCTGTGAAGGTGCTGAGTAGCTGAGAAGGGGCGGGGCCAAATGTGGTGCAAGGGGAAGCAGCACGCCAAAAGAAAGGCAAACATTTGAATTGTGCTTCTCTCAACAAGAGTCTGACTGGCTCCTCTTGCGGAAACTCCCCTCCTGGTACGAGGTAAAACCCATAGCAGAATATTCTTAGCACAGGGATTACTTTCAAAGGAAGGGACACGATGGTTCTGCAAATACATATTCTTACAAGAGGGTGGTCATCTGCATTGTATAGGCGGGTAAGAAACAGCCATTCCTTCCACACACGAGGCAACACTCGGGCATCCTGAAAGCAATACATACTTGTTTAAGTGGAATAACACGATGTGCATGTAACTGGAATTTAAGATAGGCACTTTTTTAACAAAGAATGGCACTTTTAAATTGCCCATAATCCCTGCTCATTATGTTCTTAGTTTTCCTATGAGCATGGGGGCCTCATGGGTACTTTAGCATTTGATAACGGTTGTTTATTCCTCCGCATTTAAGATTATTTTGGTACTCTATTCATTTTGACAGTGTGTTTTGTTTTCATGTTCAAATACTTGTATGTGTTTTTGTATCAGAGAGATTGGAACTGTGAAATTGTGAAAGAATGTTCTGGCATGTTCTCTCACCCTACGTCACAAATGACCAAAATACTTTTGAATATTCACACAATGATCCCTGCTTATTATGTAAGCAGATACCTGTGTCATTATTATATGAAATCTCTTTAGTTATGTGATGTCATGTGATGTCACAACTACTCTTTCACAAATGCTTTATCAATGTTCTTGCTTTTTCAAATTTACTTGAAAATGCACCATTTGCCCACTTATTTTTTATTTAAAAAAAAACCCTTATGGTGGTGCGGGCTCGCCACGGGCACTCATACAGAGGTTTTATGCCTCACCACTTTCAAATTTCTCCAGCTGCCCCTGAAGGATATGTTCGCCTTTAGACCAGCCAGCTCACAGGGCCACCATAAGCTCCCTAACCTTACCAAAGAGCTAAAAGTTTCTGGCAACTATCGAACATGACAACCCTTGATCCTTTAAGGATCGTGGAAACAGTGCAGTACTTTTCGCTCTGTCAATCGTGCTCACAGAATAAACAATGGGGACGTTTTCAATAAGCATTAATTGAACTAGCATCATTCTAGTATAAAACATGTTTGCTGCGACACTCATTAGACAGAAACAGATGTAGTGTATTTTGTAAAGCGCACAGCTGCCCCAATGGGGCGTCCCGGCGCTGTAGAATGCTATGGAACCCTTCCTGGCTCTCCCTGTGAGATGCCCCTCCTTGGCACCCCCAAGGTGAAGCCAGGCATCCCAGTGTTGGGGCTGTTGTGGAGATTAAGCAAGCTATTGCCCAGAGTTGCAGCGTGGGACCCATGATTAGAGTAGGCGGCGAGGCGAGAATTATCGAGTCCGCGGACATTGAGCCCAAGACCCTGCCGCGTCGGGACTTGAACCCTGGTCCCGGGCCTGATCTCCGCTTCAGAGTCTGCCGCTCTAACCAGTGAGCCACACTTCTCCATGTATAAGATTACAAGCACCTACAGAGTAAATAAAAGGTATAATTCTACCATGGTGTTGAAACACTAAGTATTTACAGCCATATATATACATGATGGTAATCAAGCGTACTCCTACGATGCAAACGCTACCTAAGTGTACCTAGCATGTATGTGGGTGTAAAGCCAAGAATCCCCCAGGAAAGAGCTAACCCCCATTACCAGATGGGAGAATGAAGGACCCCATCTTTGTAGCGAGTTGGACACCCTGCGAGGGATGTCAGACCACTGCGTTCTGGAGCTTCTGCGTGGAGGTACCTCCGCGTATAGTGTCAGCATGGAAGCTTCTCATCTGGCTATCTAGTGGTGGTATGGTTCTTTTATACCATAAAGATGGCCTCGGGGTTCCTTATACAATCAATACATTGTGAGTACGATTAGGAGCCTAACTCAATACCTGCAATTATGCGAAGTAGTTCTTTCTCCCTAGGATGAATTACTTTTTTTTTTTTGTTCAAGTAAATTTTATTGGGACTTTCAAAAATTGAAGAGGTAAAAACAGTGGAAAAAAGTACAGTGGTAAGTAATAAAATAACCACAAAATGAATACAAAATGCATTAAAGAAAGGAAGGTTTTGTTATAGATACATGCTATGAGGGAGAGACTTAAAGTACACAGTGGAGATCATGATGTACTTTGAAAGCTGTTCGACCTAGAAGTACAGTAACAAAAAGCTGACGTCATGGCATTGTGTTGATCACTGTAGTAAACAGGTCCAACAGATCAATACATAAATACATTCTATTTGATGTCTAGGTTCACAAACTTAACATACTCTAATCCTATCGCATTACTGTTTCCATCTTAAAAATTTAGTGTAAAGCACTTTAATATGGATTGTATAGCATGTTCACTGTGACATAAACTCCAAGTGATGGAACAAAGAAAGAAATCATGTGTGCCAGTGTGTGCCTTAGGGGAAAGTTATGGGGGTCGGGCGCGCTCGCTACGCTTGCTCGCCACGCTTGCTCGCCACGGGCACTCATACAGAGGTTTTATGCCTCACCACTTTCAAATTTCACCAGCCGCCCCTGAAGGATATGTTTGCCTTTAGACCAGCCAGCTCACAGTGCCACCATAAGCCCCCTAACCTTACCAAAGAACTAATAGTTTCTGGCAACTATCGAACATGACAACCCTTGATCCTTTAAGGATCGTGGAAATAGTGCAGTACTTTTCGCTCAGTCAATCGTGCTCACAGAATAAACAATGGGGACGTTTTCAATAAGCATTTATTGAACTAGCGTCATTCTAGTATAAAACATGTTTGCCGCGACAATCATTAGACAGAAACAGATGTATAAGATTACAAGCACCAAAAGGTATAATTCTACCATGGTGTTGAAACACTGAGTATTTACAGCCCTATATATACATGATGGTAATCAAGCCCGAACTGCTGAACGTAATTGCACCAAATTTGGCTAAGAGGTAGTCCTTAGTTCAGACTTGTGTCTTTTTATTAAGTGGTGTAAATCTGTTCAGTAGTTTTTTAGATATTAAAAGAAAAAAGATATATATATATATATATCTGTGTGGAGCTTAACAACACATCTCATCGTGAGATCTGATTGGCTGTCAGCACTTTATCCAAGAAGTGTTGGCAGCCATCTTGGGACCAATATACATGATAGCACCTAATTAAAAATCATTGTAGTTAATAGAGGGTTTTAGGACTTTAGTTACATTATAAATCATTTGTTGATGGTACCATACTCATTTTAGGAATTGTGGTGTGTTCGAAGGTGATTTAACCATGTGAACAAGCCTTCTGCTGTGATATCATGAATCATGTTTGAAAGAAAACTATTTTCTCATGCTTTTCCCACAGAGGGTTGGAAGGTGATCTATAAGCTAAACTGAGAGCATATTTTCTGTAAATTCACATTATCTTTCTCAGTCATGTGAGAATGAAGTCTGACATTCTCAGTAAAACATGTACATCCAACAAGGGCAGAGACTGTCAGTTGATTCCTTTGTATTCTACTGCAGCTTCCCAGAGAGTTCTAAAGAACAACTAGAGCACTAACAGTCTTACTTATGACAAAAGTATGAAACACCTGAAACCATCTTGATTGGAATAAAGTGGTAACACTTAAAACATTTAAATTGCAAAGGAACAAAATGAGGGGGTTCACTTTGCCATCGAAATTATGATTAGTGCTGAAGAAAGACAAATTAGGAGACATTTTAATCAACTTCTCAAATCCTCTTCTATTTCATTAAAAAATTCTAACATGCAGACTGGAACATGCACCAGCAGCAGACTTCCCTGGAAAGCAGTAGCTTTACTACAGTGATCTAATGAGCAACTAGAGTGCTAACATTCAGAATTTTTGGCAAATATGTGACGCATCTGAATACCTTTTTGATGGAACCAAAGTTAAAAAACTGAAAGTATTTCCTACTAAGGAGATTGTAGTAAATGAGAAAATGAGGAAATTTCATAACAAAGAAGGCTCCCAGACGTGGGTCCCGCACTCTCCATTCCACTAGAGTCAAGCTTCACGTACCGTAATCACATGTGTCGCGAATGCACGGGAGCAGGAGTCGCGGACTGGTTGCATACCAATCACGCACATCACGATATATTAAATGTATATGATGTAACTGAAAAAAATGCAGCCGTCGCACACGGTACGCGGATCCTTCACAACATTTCTAATATGGCGGCTAGAATCCACGCACCCACGTGATGTGTACGCTTTGGGTGCGCAACTCAGAAAGAAATTTGGGGGGGGGGGTAATGGTTTTTTTTTACATTTTTCAGCAAAATATATAATGATGTTTAATGAATAAAATATTTATAAATAGTTAAAAAAACTGTAGAAAATCAGTACAAAAAAAGTAAAACTATTACACTTAAAAATTAGCATTTAAAAAACCTTTGAAAATCACAGAAAAAAACATAGGTTTCAGCGACTTTATAGTTAGAAATTAGCATTTAAAAAAGCTTTGAAACTCACTGAAAAAACCATAGGTTTCAGGGGTGTTCTAGTTATCTGGACATTTCACTCGTATAAAACGACAGAAATTCCTCTGTAATAGTCAGTTCTGCTAACTATTACTCACGCGCCTGCAATGCACTGCTGATTATGTCACATATTACATCATTCATTCTGTCAATGTATATATGTAGTGTGGACATTGGTGTCCTCAAATAACACTTAAATAATACACAATTACACAATGTGGTTGGACAAAGCTGTCCACTTGAAAGACTACCGGTGTCAGGATTGCTTTCTTTTTCTTTCTATTTCACTTAGACTGTTTCTTCTTTTTTATAAATCACTTGTACACTACGTGATAGTTCCGACGTATTATGACGTTTTATGCCCTGTTATATTTTGTGCCTGTTGTTGGAACTATTTATATGTGAGGGTCATCATTTTTATTGATATGACCAGGCAACAAGTTTTCCATTCACTGGCACTATTAATAATTTCATGCTATTTTCTTTGTTCCCTCACAATACATATTGCTGCGCCAAGAGAGGGCTTTTTAATATGCTGCAATATGCTTTAATATGTTAATTATGCATACAGTTTTTGCTCTGTGTAAATATGATGTCTCCTATTAAGATATATATGTATATGTGTATATATGTAAATATAAGGAAAATATATTGTTTATTATAGGTTTCCTTTTTCCCCAGTCATGATGAGGCCCTAATCAATTGGGCTGAAATGCGTCGACTCCCCATTTTGGAGAAGCCCTTCAAAAATCAGACATTGAGTAGAAAGAAAATCAGAGCACAGCCTAATGTTTAAAGAGGGCTCATTTATTGTCCCTCTTTTGTGCCTTTGTATTTGGGTTATCTTCTTTAATACGGATTGCAAGTGATAATTATTGTGGTTCAACAAATCTTTTTTTGCATCCATAATAGTAAACAGGGTAATAAGGATTCATATTTCAACGTCGATAGCCCTGAGACGGTACGCCTGGCTGAGGTCCACTGGCTTTTCGAGTGATGTCCAATTAACTCTTTTGGAAATGCCCTTTGATGGCCGACACTTGTTTGGCGACAAAGCCGACAACGCATATAGTTTTAAGAATTCCAGAACTACGGCCGCATCCAGAATGCTACTACCTCTCGCCCGCGCAGTCTGCTTTTCCCCCCTTTCGTGGCTTTCATGTCTACGGAAGGGGTGCCTCACCACGTTCTGCCCAGAGCCATAGGCCTTGGCAAGCTACCCACCCCCTGCGCTGCTGAGGATGTGGGAAACAGCGCTGTGGGTCTGGGGGCCAGCGGGCGGGCCAGTCCACCATCGTCCTCTGTTGCAGCCCCCAAACCCTTCTAGTACGAATTTTCAGGGCCACCAGTTGCCATCACCTCCCCCACTGGCTCAACATCACGTTGGACAGGTGGGTTTTGCAGATAGTCTGAAGGGGCTACTCCCTCCCCTTCAATACTACCTCTCCCTCCATGCCACCTGCTTTCCATCGCATCTCGTAGGAACACTTGCCCTTCTCTGTCAGGAAGTTACGGCTCTCTTAACCAAGGGAGCCATAGAGCGAGTCCCTGTGCCAAAATTAGGTTGTGGCTGCTACTTCCACCACTTCCTGGTAACCAGGAAGGACACAGGCCTGAGTCCTATCTCGGATCTCAAGGGCTTCAACTCCTTCCTCCGGAAGGAGAAGTTCAAGATGTTTACATTGGCTCAGGTCCTGTCTGCCCTCAACCCTGGAGACTAGATGGTAGCGTTTGACTTGCAGGACGCCTATTTTCACATCCCCGTCCTGCCTACCCACCGGCATTACCTACGCTTCACGGTAGGCTATGAGCATTTTCAGTTTACTGTTCTCCCTTTTGGCATTACCAGCGCCCCTCTGGTGTTCACTCGGGTGTTCGCGAAAGTGATGGCGGTGGTCACAGCTCATCTGCGCAGCTCAGGGGTTCCAGTCTTCCCCTATCTTGACGACTGACTGTTGAAGGCTAGTTAGGCCCAATCTGTCGTCTCCCACCTCCAAACTACGGCAGACCCTCTGCATTCGCTAGGGGTTCACTATCAACGTGCCGAAGTCACACCTGATTCTCTCTCAGAAGCTCCTTTTCATTGGTGTGGTTCTGGACACAGCACAGTTTCAGGCTTATCCTCCCGAGCAGCAAGTCCGCGATATCCGGGCTATGATTCCTATCTTTCAGTCAGAATGACCCTGAGGCTGCTGCGCCTCATGATCTCCTCTAACCTGCTGGTGGACTATGCCCGGTGGCATATGCGGGCTCTGCAGTGGGACTTGAAGTTCCAGTGGGCACAGTGTAGGAAGCTGGCTCTGTATATACTATACCAAAGTGAGGTGTGCACAGAGTCCAGTGGAATCCAAAAGGTAGGCAAGGTAAAGTATATAATACTTCACTCTCTATTTGTGGTAGTGTAGTTGAGCAGTAAGGCTTTATCAGAGGACAGTGTTAAGGATTTGTTGAACACAGTCAGCAAATTAATTCACTCACTCGGACTGAACTTCAGACAAATTGTTTTTGTATAAAAATAGTATTTATTGAGGAGGAGCCAAGCTAGCGACCGAGATGGCCGCATAGACGCTCGGCTCCGTGATCCCTCTCACCCCGCGCATACATCCTGGCAACTATCCTGAGCCGTAACGGCATATTTAAGTAGGCGAAGGAAAACTTTCACTGACCGTTTGCTCCTGAGGCTTCTACGTGCGGCAGACCCGAAGAAATGTCCCCGACTGTTTTGCGGCCCTCACGGAGCTGGGACCGGGGTGTCGAGTGAGAAGAACAGCCGGCCGCGACTGTGACAACAGCGGCCATTGGTGGAGGTGAGGAGTCGGCTGGAGGGCACCGGAAGTTTGATGGGCCGATGGCGACAGTGACGACCCAGTCCATCTAGCGGAGTGCCTCGTGGGGATGTGTGGCAAAGCAGGATCGAGGGGAGTGCATGATATTTGGCCCCCTTTCCAGTGTTGTGTCCGGGCATAACTAAGGACTTCCCCCGGAATCGGCGGGCGGCTCCCGGGGAGTGGCAGAGATTTTGTTTAGCCCTTTGGTGGCTCTTCTCTGGGAGGCCTGCCTTGACTTTTTGGGTCCTCGCTGTGAATCCTGTTGCGCCCTGGTGTGGGGCCCGGTCCCGAGGTGAGGTGAAGGACAAGGCCGGATCAGCTAAGATGGCGGCTGGCACCCTCTTACGCAGACCACATCCGGATAGAAAAGCTGCCGTGCGGGAGGGTTCAGGGGTCTGGCGGCACGAGAAAGAGCCCACGTCCAAAGATATATTGGCTGCTCTAACGACCCTGCATGCGACCCTGATCCGTAACGCCCGGGACCTGGGAAGAAGGATGGCCGCCATTGTTGTCCCGCCGTTCCACACGGGCACAGTTCGATCTCAAGGAAGTGCCGACGTGCCCGCCTCTGTCAGTGAAGAGTGCTCCAGCTACGCCTAGGTTCGTGGAGACGCTGGAAGACCCGGCTCATGAGATCGCCTTGGACAGATCTGTAGTACATGTGAGTGACTTGTTGGGGCACATATCTAATCAGCGGCTGGGGAAACAACGCCGATCTATGTCTTGGGCTGCCCCGGTGACGTCTCAGCGCTCGCCGGATGGTGTGACTGTGTTCGGACTTGAGGATGTTTTCGGGTCGATACCAACACAGACGGATTTCCGCCATACATATTCGGCTGGGTTTTGGTTGCTGAAGTCCCATGGGGTAATAACACGGCCCGGTCCGCCCGGATCACTTGGACCCTCCACGCCGCTCTGTATGCCGATTAATAAGTGGACGTATGTTGGTACTACTGATAGAAAAGGCCAGGGGTGATACCGTCTAGGATCCAGTGGACTTATTGATGGCTGACAGTGATTTGGGGGACACTCGGGGATTTTATTGACGGTGCTATCGGTGATTAATGTTTTCCATGACTATTCTGATCTTGCTTTTAGGATGTTTACTGGCCGCGGGGGTGGGGGGGGGCAAGATCGAGGGCCCTTCTCCACTTTTCTCTTCTTTTCTTCCTTCTCCTCTTTTTCTATATTTCGGGTCTCTTATTTAGGGCGACAGGCACGCTACTGGGGGGGGGGGGGGGGGGGGGGGGTAGGCCGTGGCCTTCTGCAGGGGGGGGGGGGGCTAGGGGGATGGGGTTTGTTAATTTGTCAGTTATTTGTTTCTATGGCCCTATTTGTTTGTCTTTCCTTTTTGGTGTCGTCGTTTTTCATGTTTCCTACAGTATGTTTCGTTTTGAGGGGTGGGGTGCAGCTTTGCTACGGAACGGGTTTGTGTTCACATTTATCCTGGCTCGTATACCTTACCCCCAATACTTCAATTGTATTTGCACTATTTGCGGAGTTCCTGATTCATGCTTGTTATTGTAGGACCATGTATGACCGTATGGCATTGATTCTTAGTTTTTTCTTTATTGTAAAATGAACCTTCATGAATCCTGAATACAAGTCATATCCTGGACACTTGTTAGACCCCAGTTTCCGGGCTGCTATATTTTCCCACATTGATTTGCTGTACTTCCGACTTGACTAGCGGCCGGCCGGGGTGGTTGTAGGCCCTTGCTTGTATTTGCTTGAAGTAATAATAAAGGTTCCCCAAAAAAAAAAAATAGTATTTGTTATCTTATTTCCTAGAACCAATAAGCCTGGCACAGGTAAGTGATAAATACTTTGTAATAAAAATACAGTTGTAAGACAGTTTGGATTATAATTGTATATGCACTTTGTTTTGACTTAAAGTATTGTTAGTGAGAAATGCAATGCTTTGTAAATACAGTACATATACTTTGAATGGGCTTTTTAGTAAAAATGACCAGTACATTTACTTTGAGTACTTTTCTTACACAGTTTAGTATACCTGGATACTACACTGGGACATTTCTGGTAAACAGGTAAGTTAAATCGTTTTTGTTAGTCCAATTTGAAAGAATTTCTTTAGGTTTTCCAACTCCACGATTAAACACTTTTCATAGAAAAATAGTCAATGTTATTCTATGGAGGGAAATGGTGCTATCTGTTTAAAGGTAGGTACTTTGCTGTGGGAGATGGTGTTTTGGGGTTAGACTCAAGGGTCCCCAGGGTCAAGGATGCACTCTTGTTTCACCCTCAGTGGCACTAGGGCGGCCGGGTGCAGAGTGCGAAGGGCCAATGTTATCCAGTGGCAGATAGGGGGCATCCGGTTGGTGGCTGCTGACAAGCAGGCCACTCGGTTGTGGGAGCAAAGCTCCTGGACTTAAGCTGAGGGCAAATGGGGGTTTAGGCCAGCACAAAAGTTGCACCCTCAGTGGCACTGGGGCGGCAGGGTGCAGAGTGCTGTTTTGGCGTCTGAAGCTCTGTAGCTTTCAATGGGGAGTCTCCAGTTTGCAAAAACACTGCTAGCTCTGGGACGGAGGTCCTCTGGGTGCGCCACTTGAAGAGTTAAGTTGGGATCCTTGGGGTTGGTTAGGCACCGTCGGTTGTGCCACCCAATATCGTGGGGCGATGGGTGCACGGGTGCCTTTTGGGGTTGGATATTCTTACCTGCTCCTGGTCGCGATTATGGGGACCTTCTGGTTTGAGGCTGCAGTTGTCGACTGGAGGTTTGAGGCAGGTCAGGGTTCGCTGGATCTCAGGTCAGGACCCGCTCTTGGTGTTGGGCTACTCGAACTGTGGGCATCTAGTGCAGAGTGGTGCAAACTTGCTGATCCTTGGCGGAGCTGGAGTCTGGAGCTTGAACAAATCCGGTGTTCATAGGAGACAGAGTCTTTGGGATTGAAGGCAGGCAGGTCTTCCGGGTTTCTCGAGGTTGCTGGCTTCAGGACACCCCAGGATTTTGCTGGCGCCGGTTTGACGTGGGGACAGGCCGGTGGGGCTGGGGCCAAGTCAGTGGGTGTCCTCCTCTTGTTAACTTCGGCACGGCTGTTCAGTCCTTATTGTTTTATTCTTGCAGGTTCTTGTCTGAGGAAGCAAGTGGGAGAAAGTGCCATCTTTCTTGCCATGGTGTGCCCTGGGATCCTGCCAACCAGGTACCCAGGGCCTGTGTTCCTTCCCTAAAACTGTGTTGAAACTAAAACCCAATTTGCATCTCTGGCCACCTATCAGCCCCTAGTAAATGTTACCCTAGGTACCCAGAGCATGGTGACCAGAGAAGACCCCTGAGGACTGCAGCCCTTATTGTGCCACCCTCAGGGGCCCTCTATCCTGACACCCACACACTGCCTTTACAGGCTGAGTGTCTAAGTACAGAACTAAACCAAGAGTCGACATGGCACACATCCCTGTGTGTTATCAAAAGAGACTAGCTTAAATATGACCAATATTGTTAGGACTCTGATTAGATTTGTCATGGGCACCTCGTTGGTGAGTTCATGAAGCCCTCACCCACCAACCTGGTTGGTGGCATGCTTCATCATCGGGCCCACCCAGTGACACCTAATGTGTCCCGGGTGTGCTGCGACGCCTGATTACAGCGGAGCTGGTATTTTACTGAGAGTGCAGTGTGAGGTGTAAAGTGAAGTGTGAGTTAAAACGGCTTGGCGAGGGTCCCAGTACCCGAGGGTAAATTAAATTTTAATAACTGGGCCCCCGTCAGCGGTTAAAATAAGGCTTGGGGATGTTTAAGGGAGGCGAGTTACTACCTCCTACATCCATCAGTTGGTCAACATGTTTCAGCCAGTGCCTTAATCTAAATCTGGCTTTCCCCAGGACCTTTTTAAAATAGAGTGTAGTGCAGGATAAAAAAGAGTGTAATCCAGGCTATGTGTTACACTCACTAAGGTGTTTCTCTAAGTGTGAGAGGAGATTCCCTTCTCATATATGCGCTTAGATTTTGCAGCCAATGCTTCCAGGAGTGAAGCGGTAAGGGGTTGACCAGCTTTTCTGGTCAGAGCTTGCCTTGTACCTGTTGCACCGTCCTCGTACTCCGCAACAGGTACAAGGCAGGCTCTGACCAAAAAAGCTGGTCAACCCCTTAACGCTTCACTCCTGGAAGCCCCAGCCCCGAGCAGCATCTGCACCAAAGATCAGCCCTGCACACTCCACGAGTTCTGCGTGGGGCCCTTTTGCATTTTCCTGCTCAACGCGTCTGCCCGGTCACTTGCCCGTTGGCTAGTGGCCATCTTGGCGACGATCCTTTGAATTTCCACTGCTGGTGGTTGCTCCAGACTGGCCCTTGCTTCCCTCAAATGAAGCAAACCCTCAGACCTTGCTGGTCGGATTAAGAAGCCAACTTTGTTTCCTGTGTGGGTTGCCATTGCCAAGGCTTGTTGACTCCAATCCTGAAGCAGACACCGCCGACAGCGAGCCCCTTCGTGGGACAGTCAGTGCCTGACTCCTGGTCGTCGTCGAAGCCTCCTGGTCCACGTGGCTGCAGAGACAAGCTTCCCATCAGCACCTGATTGCTTCGCAACATCGCCTGGTTCCTTCCTGGTTCCCTCCTGGTCACTGGCTAGTGACCCAGACTCTGTCCCCTCTGTTTTCAGTTCCTCTTCATCTTCGATCCACCCTTGGATCCATCCGGACACTTCTCTCCTGGTCGCCTGCAGCATCTTTCTTCCAGGCTCCATAGGATTCGACGACGAAACCTGACACACTTTGACACCTATGCACCTGCTTCCTGTGGGTGAGGTAACACGAGTACTTCGGTGCTCCTGTGGGCATCAACTATCCAACTGTCTAGGTTTCAACTAACTTTCACAGAGTCCAGTCAGAAGTGCCCTAAAAGAACTAGTTTGTAACTTGTAGGTTCCCATTCATTCTCTATGGAAACTTGTGTGTTCTTCCCTCTGTCCAGGGAAGTGTAGTGGCGGTGTTCATGGACAACACCACCGCCATGTGGTATTGCAACAAACAGGGTGGGGTGGGGTCCTGGACCCTATGTCAAGAGGCTCTGCGCTTCTGGACATGGCTGGAACATCAAGGCATTACCTTGGTGGTTCAACACATGGCAGGTTCTCTGAACGCCAGGGCGGACAATCTCAGCCAATGGTGCTTGATGGATCACGAATGGCGTCTGAACTCAGATGTGGCACAAGGTCTCTTTCAGCAGTGAGGAGAGCCTTGGTTAGATCTGTTCACCACCGACGAGAATGCGCAATTTCATCAGTTCTGCGCGTTGGAATTTCCAAGGCGGCACTCGCTAGGTGACACTTTTCATCGCATGTGCGGTTGCGGTCTATTGTATTCCTTTCTGCCTATACCACTTCTGCCCAGAGTGCTGAAGAAGATTCAGAGCGACCAGACCCAAGTCATTCTTGTGGCTCCGGACTGGGCATGGAGATACTGATATCCCGAGCTACTCAGCATGGCGATCGATCCCCCAATCCAACTGCCTCTTCGGGAGGATCTTCGGTCGCAGCAGCAGGGGACGGTCCTCCACCCGAACCTATCCAATCTCCACCTCCATGCGTGAGGATTGAGCAGCGACGGTTGACTGCTTTCGATCTTCCTCCCGAAGTATGTGATGTCATTCTGGCAGCCAGCGTCCCTCCACTAAAACGGTATACGCCTGCAGGTGGAACAAGTTTGTGGCCTGGTGCACAGCTAATTCTGTGGATCCTCTTTCTGCTTCTCTTTCGGAAGTCCTTCTGTTCCTTCTTTCTTTGGCCCAGCAGAGCTCTGCTCTGGGCACTGTCAAAGGTTATCTTTCGGCTATCTCCGCCTTTCTATGGCTTCCAGATCAGCCTTCTCTTTTTAAGTCCCCGGTTGTTACTGTTGTCTGAAAGGCATTACACATACGTTTCCTCCCGTGCCCTTCGTCATGCCTCAATGGGACTTAAACCTTGTCTTGACCTTTCTGTTGTGCGCTTCCTTTGAGCTGCTTCACAACTGTCCTTTACATCTTCTCACCTTAAAGACTGCTTTCCTGGTTGCTATCACCTCTGCCAGAAGAGTGAGTGAGCTCCAATCTTTCTTCTAAACCTCCTTTCCTTTCTGTTCATCCGGACAAGGTGGTTTTAAGGTCCCGTCCTTCTTTCTTGCCAAAGGTTGTCCCGCCCTTCCACATCGGGCAGACCATCACTTTGCGCACCTTCTTTCCGCCTACGCATCCTTCAAAAGAGGAAGAGAGGCTCCACCGTCTGGACCCAAAAATTGCGCTCTCGTTCTATCTGAAGCGCACACAACAGTTCCGGGTGGATGACCAACCGTTGTCTACGTGGGTGCCAAGAAAGGTCGGGCCGTGCACAAACGGACCATCTCTCTGTGAGTCATCTTGTTACTCCTTGGCTAAGACGGAGCCTCCTGTGGGGCTGCGTGCCCATTCTAACCAGGCAACAGCAGCCTCTCCCTTTGCAGGATATCTGTCAGGCAGCTACATGGTCCTCGCTGCATACCTTTACCAAGCATTATTGCCTTGACAGCCAAGTCCGCAGAGACGGCATCTTTGGCTGTTCTGTTCTCCGTGACTTTCTGGTGTGATCCTGTTCGCAGACCCACCACCGGAGTTGGTACTGCTGGGATATCTATTCTAAGGTAAGGAATCTATCACTAACGTGTCTCTTTCAGATGCACAAGTTACTACTTGTGTAACGCTATATCTGTAAGAGATATTAGTGATAGATTCCTTACCGCCCCACTCATCCTCCCCGTTCTGCGAACTGATCTCTAGGGTTAGGAACATCCCTTTTAAGGGTCCTTGTTTCTTAGGCACCAGTGGTCCGTTTCTTGCATGGCTCTGCACTCCTGGCGCAGAAAGTCGTGTATAGAACTGACGTCCGCGCACAAGTAGTCTCTGTGATGTCATCTCGGCCCTTACGACGCCAGCGACTGAGCCTCATGACGCCACCTACTAACACACAGAGGTACTGCTAGCAAATCTTTACGGATCCAGACTGACGCCTGGGGATATTCTAAGGTAAGGAATCTATTACAGATATATTGTTACACAAGTAGTAACTTGTGCTTCGGGGGTGCACCTGAATACTAGATTTAGGGGTGTTAGTCTTTCCCTGGTTGGCTTTGTCCCCCATCTGCAAGATGGCGGGGACTGAGATTTGTGCTAAACCTCGCCTTCCCCACCTGAGGGGTGGAGTTGGCAGAGGTGGGAACACATCTCTTCCTCACTTGTTTTTGCCTCCCATTCTCCTGCCCAAAGTGGGGGTCAGAACCAGTGGGGACCAGTTGCTGAAAGCAACAAGTGGCCTGGGGAAGCTCACAAAGGAAGCAAGCGTTTGAACCTTCCCCTTTGTGGACCCTGCCCATCCTGGGGGAGGAGGCTTGGCGCCTCGTCCCAGGATGTGCATTGTTTCAGGCCCCCGAGAGCAGCAGGCTGTTGACCCAGGGGTCCAGAAACATGTCTGGTGGTGGCAGCTGAAAGCAGCCACTCTGCCTGGTCTCTAGTGTAAGGTCGTTTTTCAGGGGGCATCTCTAATATGCCCTCTGTGTGCATTTTTCATTAAATCCCACACTGGCATCAATTTAATGCGCTGTAAAGTTTGATGCCAAACTTCAGTTTTCAGTGTGACTATTATCGTGCTGTGGAGTTCGTAATGATAAAGTCCCAGCACCATATACTCCTAATGGCAGCACTGCACTTACAATTTCTAAGATTGGACTTAGACACTGTAGGGGTACAGGGCTAATGCACCTGTACCCTCACCACGGGTATATTGCACCCAGCTAGAGTGGTGAGTGATATATGCCAAGGCAGTGGGTTGTAGGCATGGCACACAGAGATGTGTGCCATGTCGACTCTTCACTTTGTTCTGCACCAAAACACGCAGCCTACAAAGGCAGTATGTGAGTCTAAGGGTGGCACAATAGGTGCTGTAGCCCTTAGAGGCCTTCTCTGGTTACAGCGCCCTGGGTACCTGTGGTACCATTTACCATGGGTTTACCTGTGGCCAGAGATTGCCAATTCGGTTTGGGTTAGTTTTAGGAAAAGAAGACGGGCCCTAGGAACCTGATTGGCTTGGACACAAGGCACAGCAAGTCAAAAGTGCATCAGTAGTTTGTCAAAAAGTGGGAGGGTTACTGCAACAGAAACACAGCTTCTCACACAGAGCATGTAAATGTACAGGAATTTATATAGCGCAAATCACCGAGCGGTTTCTAAGCGCTTGCTTAGGGAACCCGTCCTGGTATTCCCCTGTGAGATAACCCCGGCAGGGTATCTGCAAGGTGAAAGCCAGGCATCCCGCCGTTGTGGAGATTAAGCAAGCTATTGCCCAGAGTCGCAGAGTGTGAACCCGTGAATCGAGTAGGCACCGGAGCGAGAATTGTCGAGTCCATGGACATTTTTTAGGACTCAAGACCCCGCCGAGCCGGGAATTGAACCCTGGTCCCGGGCAGACCTTTGCTTCCAGGTCTGCCTCCTCTAACCAGTGAGCCACACTTCTCCACTGAGAAGCATGAGGGTAATCTATCTGATTGCGTCCAGATCTCGGAGGGCACTGCACACCAATTGCAGTGGTGGCTAACAAACCATTTTTGGGTCAAAGACAGATCCCTCTCCCTTCCCCAACCAGAGTTCACAGTAGTGACAGATGCATCGCTTCTAGGGTGGGGCGGCCAAATGAGGTAGGTGGAGATCAGAGACCTTTGCTCTCAAATTGAGTTCAGGTACCACATCAAACTTCTGGAGTTCTGGGCGATTCGTTTTACACTGAAGGCATTCCTTTCTTCTGTCTAAGGAAGAGTAGTGCAGGTGTTCACGGACAACACCACCCCCATGTGGCATTGCAACAAACAGGGTGGGTGGGTTCGTAGACCCTCTGTCAGGAGGAGTCTCTTCGTCTCTGGAAGTGGCTGGAACATCCGATCATGTCCCTGGTGGTTCAACTCCTGGCGAGTTCCTCTAATACCAGGGCGGACAAACTCAGCCACAGGTGCATGATGGATCACGAATGGCATCTTCACTCGGAGATGGGAAAAGGTCTCTTTCAGCAGTGGGGAGAGCCTTGGTTAGATCTAGTCGCTACCAAAGAGAAAGTGCTATGTCAGTTCTTCGCATTGGAATTTCCAAGGTGGTACTCGCTGGGCTACGCTTTTTGTCCCAAGTGGACTTGCGGTCTTCTATACGCCTTTCCACCTATACCATTTCTGCCCACAGTGCTAAGGAAGATCAAGCATGACCGGGATCAAGTCATTCTTGTGAATGAAGAGTCTGGTATCCCGAGTTCTTGAACATGGCCATCGATCCTCTGCTCAGACTGCCTTTTGAGGAGGATCTTCTTTCGATGCAACAGGGGATGGTCCTGCACCCAAAACTGTCCAGTCTCCACCTCCTTGCGTGGAGATAGAGTGGCAACAGTTGACAGCTCCGACATTCCTCCTGAAGTCTGTAACGTTATCTTGCCAACCAGGTGTCCCTCCACCAAAACGGTATATGCCTGTAGATGGAACAAATTTGTGGCATGGTGCACAGCAAAGGCTGTGGATCCCCTTTCTCCCCCCCTCCTCCCCCCTTTCAGAGGTTCTCCTCTTCTTTCTTTCTTTGACCCACCAGGGCTCTGCTCTGGGCACTCTTAAAGGCTGTCTTTTGGCCATTTCAGCCTTTCTTTGCCTTCCTGTTCAGCCTTCTCTTTTCAAGTCACCTATTGTACATAGTTGCCTAAAGGGCATTACTCTCCTGTTTCCTCCTATTTCTTTCGTAATGCCCCAGTGTGACTTAAACCTTGTTCTGACGTACCTTATGTACGCTTCTTTCAAGCTGCTACATAATTGTCCTCTCAGAGTAATAATGACACTCAAAGCTGCCTTTTTGGTGCAGGGTGAGCGAGCTTCAGGCTCTTTCTTCTAAACCTCTAGGTCGCACTAGACCTTCTTTTCGTCCGAAAGTAGTTACCTCCTTCCACATAGGACAGACCATCACCTTGCCAATCTTCTTCCCGCCCCTGTATACTTCTGAAGAGGAGGAGAGGCTCCACCGTCTGGATCCAAAATGTGTGCTTTCATTTTATCTGGATCTCACAAAACAATTCCAGGTGAAAGATCAGCTCTTTGTTGGTTTATTTGGGCGCCGAGAAAGGTCAGCCGTGCAGAAACTAACCATCTCTCGACAGGTCGTTCTTTGCATTAAAATGTGCTATTTGTTGGCGGACAAGGAACCTCCAGTAGGGTTACGCTCCCACACCACCAGGGCCACCGCAGCCACTTCTGCTTTGGGACATGGAGTCCCCCTTCATGATGTCTGCAAAGCAGCTATGTGGGCTTCATTGCACATGTTCACTAAACATTACTGTCTGGACAGCCAAGTCCCAAAAGATGGCTTCTTTGGCCGTTCAGTTCTCCAGGACTTTCTGGTGTGAACTTAGTTTGCAGACTCACCTACTGGGTTGGTATTGCTGGGGTATCTATTCTAAGGTATGGAATCCATAACTAATAGTCTCATCTGATAGAGACTACAAGCCTCAGATTCCTTAACGTAGAATTTTCCTCAGACGTGAGACTGGATCCGGAAAATGTTCTTTGCCACAGCATCTTTGCGCGCCGGGGGCGGTATCACGTGACTCCGCCCTGCCATCGTCCGTGGGCGTGACGTCAGCAAGGTCACATAAGCCCCACCCCAGCGCGCTGACATCAGTTTTTTTTATTTTCCGCATGCAACGCGGATCCGGATCGTGTCCTTGCCTGTTTTCAGGCCTCTTTTTCACGCTTTGCATTAAGGAACAGTGTGTGAATGCCTTCGGGCTTCAAGCCGTGTACTGATTGTTCACGTCAGATGTCCGTGGCGGAGCCTCACCCTATTTGTATGTGGTGTTTGGGCGAGCATCATGACACTACGGACTGCGAAGCTTGTCAGCACCTCAAACCGAAGTCCCTGCGGGAGCGCCAGATGAAATTGCTTTCGGCCGGCTTGTCCAGGTCGGTGTCATCCCAGCATCCGTTCCCTATTTCGGAAGCCAGGAACCGCCGATTACCTCTGCGGCATCAACCCTGCGCTATGGCCTCAAGGGCGTCGCCCGCCAGCTGGTAGTCCTGCAGCTGGTCTGAGGCATTTTCCTCATTCGGCGGAGGGTGCGGGTTCCCCTCGGGACGTGCGCCCTCGCCTGTTGCCACTCTGCCGTTTCCTGGCTTGGGGGCAACTAGGGTCCAAATGGAAGCTTACGCTATGGCCCTGCAGGCTTCTTTGGCCCTTCCTTCTCGTGTGGGGTCTTCCGCGGCATCGCCAGCGGCTTAGACCCTGGCGCCGAAGGGTTCTGCTTCAGGTTGTAGTAGGATGGTGTCGTCAGGGCGCGGTCCTGCGGGGCTCCCCTCTACGACCCACAGTGTCCCTTCCTCGCTTTAAATCCCTACGGGGCTCCCTGTGGCCTGTGGGCTTGTCACTTAATAATAATATAAAACTCAGTAATAATAATAATCACTTAGTTGCCCTCGGTCCTCTGTAGGTGGCTGCCTCGCCATAGGCCGAGCCGGCGCCGGAGGCTTTCCTCCCCTGCCCAGGCGGTGCCGCGGGTGGAGGCTGGGGCTTTGGGTGCTTTCCCGAGCCCGTCTCGATCCTCTATGCAGAGGGCTGCCTCGTCTGAGTTTGAGCCGGCACTTTTTCGATACCGTTCCTTAGCCGAACCGGCTCCGGCCTGGCCCAATTCTCCTAGGAAGCACGTGGTGGTCAATGCGGAACCGCCTATGTCCTCTCCGGCACCGACTGGCGTCGCGCTGGCGCCTAAGGCGGACTCCACGGCGCTGTGTCGGCGTCAGGTTCTTGACTCATCTTCAGAGGTTCCTTCCTCTACGGAGGTTGGTCAGCTCCTGGTCTCTTCATCTCTGGAGACGGGCCGCAGCGTTGTTGCTTTTTCACCGGCACCCTCTAGGAAGGGCTCTTCGCCATCCCCACGGCCTCAGCCCTCTGACCCTCTCTTACGCAGCTCGCTGTTGGTTGCTCCACCAGCTTCTCCGCCCTCCACGGGGGGCCCTCACGTTCCCTACTCCTTCGTGGATCCCCCACTAATCAGGGGTTGGTCGTTTGTTTCTCCAACTGTACTTTGGGACGGACGGCTTAGATTACAGCCGTTGCCCACGGAGGAATTGCTTTCTTCCCCGCGGCGTTCTACGGAGGCCATTGTTGCCTTTTTTCTGGCTATTTCCACGGCCGCTGGCATTTTGCGAATGGGTGACCCCATTCCCTACGGATCATCTGTTGGAAGTTCTCCACCAGGGCTCTGGTGGGCGAGAGCTGCTTCTTCCATTCGAAGCTTCGCTCCACAAATCTCTTCTGGGGGTGTCCTGCCACAGGTGATCCGGGCTCCTACACCTCCACCGTTCTGCTCCACACGACCCGGTCTGCCTTTCATTCCACCCTTCTACTCAGGGCCTTGTTCGGTAGACTGCCTTTCCGTCCTTGCCTGTGTTGTTGGTTCCTCCGTCACAGGAGGCCCGATGGTTGGATTCATGGGGGGAGTAATCATTGCTTCCTCCAGTGCTGCTTTGCGAGCCCTTAACACACTTTGTGTGTTGGCCAGGGCTACCTCCAGCTTGGGGAATTCTGCAGAGTCCCTTCTGTCTCACGTCTCCCAAGACGATGCCCAAGCTGATTTACGGCACCATGTGTTGGATGGGCCGGAGTTGGCTGCATCTATCCTCTGTGCAGCCTTGAATGTTGCTGATGCTCTTGGTTGTGCTATGGCCAGTTCTGTGGCTCTCCGTCGCCATGCTTGGTTGCAGGATGGTATTTTTCCTAAGAATATTAGGGAGCGTCTGGTTGACCTGCCCTTGGATGGGGTTCTTTTGTTTAAGACCCACTCGGATTCTGCCAATTAACGTCTCCTTGCGGGGCTTCGTTCTCCTCCCCCTCCGTAAGCTTGGCTTGTTGATCCCCGGGGGCTTGATGGGAGGCGTTATCCCACCTTCTTCCTGGAGTCTGGTGTTTTGAGTGGCTCGCCTACATGTTCTGTGTGGTTTGCAATGTCTTCGGGGTCCCTAGGTTAATCCACTTTCCTGTTGGCTGCTTGTTCAGCACTTTTGGCAATTCTGTATTTTTTTGGCTGATTGGTAAGCCGTCTGTGGTTCTAGCCACAGTTCCTTATGTTATTGTACTCTGCTAAGGGATTTTTTCCCAAAGAGTGGTTCTCATGTTTTCTTGGGACGTGTCTTGCCCTGATTAGGGAACTTGTAGCTATTGTATACCTTTGTCCTATGCTGGGGGGGTATTGACTCCCCTTGCAGGTTCCTCGCCTTCCCGGCGTTAATATTTATCGCTGGTGCGTTTTTTTTGCTCTTGTCTGTGCATGGCTTGCGCTGCTTCAGTATCTCTCCTTTTCAGTGTCCGCTACTTCGCTGGACTGGCTTTGGCATGCCACCTGCGACGTTGTGGTGGTTCCGCCCTTTTTTGTCCGGTGTTTTGGCCTGGTCCTCTGTTTGGTGTACCAGGGCGGATGGGATTCCTCCCCTTTTTCCTGCGTTGTGCCGGCCTTGTCCATCCTATGAAATTCTCCTCCTCTCTTCTGCCTGGTCCCACTTCTTTCGTGGGTCGTTTTTTTCTGGAACGGCCTCCTTTTAGGGGTTGTTCTAGATTTCTCTGACCTTTGCCTTTGTCTTGCGCTCAACTTGGTTGGGGTGCTTGGCGTCTTGGTACTTGCCAGCTGCAGGCTGTGCACACCTGCTCTTTTGGTCCACAGCCGGGGGCCTTGGCGTGTGCCCTTGCCTTTTGTTCTGCTGGAGCCTTGCGCGACTGCGTTCGTCTTCTCTCGCCTGCCTTTTTTGGCTGTGGAACCGCTCCTGCCTTGCCCGCTGACTCGAGGCTAGGGCCGGTTCAGCTGTCCCCTTCACTTGGGTATTCTCATGTGGAGGGCCTTGCCCCATTTCTGCTTCTTCTCCTTAGAGTTTGGGGTGACTTTCTTCCTCTGTACTCCCCTGCCATTGTCTGTCCCTCCTGGGCTTTCTGGTGGAGGTTTCTGGTACCTTGGATGGACTGGGGATGTCCTGGCCTCGCCTCATCCTTGCTTACTTCTGCTTGGGTGGGGCTGGGAACGCCCTTGTCCCTAAGCAACATCCCCTGCAGGAGCCCTGTGTTTCTTTCTAACTGGGGAGGCTCTCTCGCAGGCCCTCCTCCCCTCTGCGTATGGCTATGGTATCTATTCTACGTTAAAGAATCTGCTGCTAGTAGTCTCTGTCAGATGTACAAGTTACTTACCTTCAGTAACAATGTATCTGGTAGAGACGATTCTAGTCCCGAATTCCTTCAAGACTCGCCCGTTCTGCGAGGACCTTCACCTTGGTTTTCTGCACTCGCCCCCTTCCGGGTGGCATGTCTCCTGCAAGTGACCTCTTCACTTCCTCACTGACAGGATGGTTCACTCTGTTTGATTGTTCCACCCCTTCCTTGCTAGTACGAGGTCGGTTGGTTCATGTGTACTTCTGCATCCCTACACCCTGGTTCTTTCCGGTGTGGGGGCCTACTTTTCTTTTCTTCCCTTTTTATTGTTTGGGGTTTCGGACTGTTCTGCAGTTCTCTGAGTTAGGGTCTTTTAGCTATACCTCAGCCCTTCGCTCCTTCCAAGGGATGCAGCCTTCCTGTATGGTGTTGTCTTGGGGTTAATTTGCTGTTCCTCGTCTGTTCCGGTCTTGCTGCCCTTCATTGTTGTGGATTGTGATTGCCGACTCTCTTCGTCTGCTAGGATGTTTTTTCACGTGTTTTTCTGCTTCCAGGGAGGATGTCACCTTAGCTTGGAACCAGACAAAAGAGGTCAAAGAGAGCACAATCCTAGAATACATGTACATATGAGACTAATAGGTTATATAGTCATAATAGTATTAGAACTGAATATAATTTGTAGCTTGTACTGTCAGGACAGAATAGATCAGTAGATAGAATTCATGTTTGTATCATCATTTTCTTTATTAGAAGATCCATAAAATTTAGCAGTTGATAAAAAGACAGCCGACGCGTGTTTCGCCCGTACTAACAATAAGTACTCAGACTTTTTCAAGGCTGTGAAACAAAATAGAAAAATATATACACAATATTACAAAAATGCAAGGTAATAAATTCTTAAAAAGACAAGCATTTGCGAGCCTAAAGATACATCAATAAGAAGTGTTATAATGGTAATAAGTGAAGCGTAAGACACCAAAAAAACAGAAACGTGATGAGTGATGAAGAAAAACCGTGTGGTCTGATCAGAGAAGAAAAGAGAGAAAAAGGATCAGCTACCTAGTAAAGAAAATAGTGTATCAAATGAAAAATGGACACCCAGTGTGAACGTGAAAAAGGAATATAGTAGGTGAAAAGTAAGACTCTCACCAGGGAAGACACTGTTTATAACAGAAGACACTAACCTATTGGAAATTAAGTGTCACGGCGCAGGTGTCATCTGGTCATACGAGTGTGACCATAGCCATAAAACTCCTGAGTCCAGTGGGAAGAAAAACATATGTGAGTATATGAGCAATCTATTGGAATATGAATAAGCCACAAAAGGTACAATATAGTGTCAAGGAATTGGGTAATTAGTGCACAGATATATTATCTCAAAGGGGACTGTCCCAAGTATGGGGCATATGAATGGAACCAGACAGAGTAATTCTTAAAATTGATGTGATTGAGGAATAGTTACTAATGCTAAGGTGAGGAAACGTGAATATAACAATAGCATCTAAAGTACAAACCTCTCACCAAAGTAGATGGCAAGGATCCAAGATATCCAATCGAATCAAGCGCAGTAAAATGATGTAGTAAGTGGCAGATTAAAGTCGTCTGCTCGTAGTCTATAAGGCAAAATTTAAACTTTAATGAAGAGTCTGGTATGGACTCAAACACAATGGGAATTATCCCAAAAGAACATCAGTTAATGATTTGTTGAACAATTAGATGAAAGTAAGGTCTAACTAGAAGTTCTAGTGTTGTGGCTTATTACTGAAGACCAGAGAGTCCAAATCAGTCAAACCGTACTAGTCTATGAAATAAAGAACTAACCTCATCAGCTCGGCTCAACGGCTATGTCGAGATTATAATATACCCTCTCTATTTGTTCAGATTGAATAAGAGTTAGTGGTTGACAAGTCATATTATAAAGAAACCTATTGAGTAAAATGCTAAGAGCATGAAAAACTCACCAGCACAGGTTAAACATATCCCTCATTTAGATAAAGAATTATCAATTAAAGTGCAAAGTTCATAATCCTGTATGGAAAAATATGAATGGAAATAGTAAAAAAGCGGTGCCCAAAAAGGCGTGGGTCACAAAGCAGTCAAATATAGGACGGCATGGTGCCTATAACATTATAATGCATTGATGTCATGGGAGAAGGGTCTATATGTTGGTATCAAAATCAGAGTGCACGGGCGTACTACCTGTAACATTGTAATGCATTAATGACATGGGAGATAGGCCTATATGTTGGTACCAAAAAACAAACAACACCCATGTCTCATATAATATTATCGACAGCACAGGACACAGTATAGACATGTCAAATGGCATCTTAAAATATACTAAAAAGTCAGAATGCATACCCAGTAGGTAATGGCCAAAGAGATTCCACAATCGTTATATCGGCCCAGACTTGAGTCGAGTGGTGTATAACAAGTGAGCTATTGCACAAGCGTGCTGCAAAAAATAGGACTTGGCAGTTCGGGCTGGACTGTTCCCATGAGGCACAGGGTCAGACAATGATTTGCATATAGCCATGTTTGAACTGGGGTGGCAGAGTGGGCTAAAGAACGGTGATGGATTAAACCCAGATCTTTTGACTGGGTGTGAGTGTTTGATTGATTCGGATGCTCCTTCCATCACCACCCCCTTTTGTACCGCAAAAAATATATAGCACAAACATAGTAAGGAGCATAAATCAAACAATATAAAGACTGTGCATCCGGGAGCCTAGCTTACCTATAGTGTGGCCTCAGTTGGTTAAGAGGCTAGAAAAAACAACAAAACATGCACGCCTAAGTAAAAAGACGAGTTCAAGCAATGGAGATAATCCGTCACAAAAGTTACTAGTGCACCGCACGATTGCGCGCTTACCGTTAAAGTTATGTCAGGCACCACCTGATACTGGCACCCTGTGAGAGGTCTACCCCTGCAAGCAGCCGTGTTATATACAGAAGTAAAATCGGGCGCCAGTGATTGTTAGATCCCGCGCGAGAAACATCAAGGTAGAAATAGGACTAAGAAAAAAGTGTAGGAGCATGGATTAGCTCCGCCATATTGAAATGGGTAAACCATAACCAAGTCAAATTAACAGAAGCAGCAAGCAAACGATAATAACGAATAAAGAAGAAGAATATAAAGTAAAGAGCAAAAAAAACAAGAGCTATAATACGCAATAACAAAATTAATTTGAGCGGGAAGAGAAGAAAATTGAATTTAGAGAGGAAGCTAAATACGTATGTTGTCGTGTAATGTAAGTCAAGTAAAAATTCTGACCAGAAATTTAGAATAAGTAAATGCAGCAAAATGACAAAGAATGATAACGACCAATGAGCCATTGGTTCGAGGTAGGTGGCAGTTGAACAACCCGAGTTGAACAATGTGCTAAATGACATAACACTGACCAGAACGGCTCTAATATGATGGAAATGATGGAAAAACAGTGCTAACGGTATGGATGCTATCTGTATCAGATAAAATGCATAAGAAAGTACTCTGAGTAAAGGTGTTAGATCAGAGAAGACCGCGCAATGGTAAGGCCATGTGCAATAAAGGAAAGAAAGAATTGTGAAATATTATAAAACTCCACACCTGTGATAGAAGAAGTGGAGTGTAAAGGCAGAGTCAGTATGACATCATAATAACTGTATAATTACAAAATTGAATAAAGTTCAAAAAGGAAATTTAAAAACATTTTGTTTTCATGTAACATTACTATATGGTATAGGAAAAGAATAGTTAGCTAACAGCATGATTCCAGATTATAGAAAACACATGATGTTGTGATGTGAGTCATGCAAGCTTCATGTGAAGACAACAAGCATTGAAGTCTAGAACAACATCGGTTACATCTAGAGCAGTACAAGTGTATAAAGTCTAGCACAATAATATCATTATATATTCAGATATATTTCAGCAAACAAAAACAATTCAAATGAATTGAATAATATATCATGCTTAGATGGTAATGTATAGCTGCAGATGTTTGATATCAGAACTCAACAGAGCAAAGAAAACAGTACTCATTACATCTGAGCGTTGAGGAATAACAAGGTTTCTAGACAAAGACATGCATTTCCCTGTCTATATTTAACCCCTGATCTACCGCTCTCAATTTAATGAGCCATTGTGTTTCTAATTTCCTGAGGGCATCAGTCTTCTTGCCGCCACTAGAGTCATGTTTAAGAGTAGCAATTCCATGAAACTTGATATTAATTATTTCAGACGATTTATGTTCTGTATTGTAGTGAGCAGCTAACGGATAATTGGAGTTGTTAGTGCGAATGGCCCTAATGTGTTCTTGTATGCGTTCCTTAAGTGAGCGGATTGTGCTCCCTGTGTAGATCTTTTTGCATTGACCTATGATGCAATAAACAACAAATTTCGTTTTGCAATTGATGAATTCATGAATTTGGTAAGTCTTCTTGGTGTTGTAGCAGAAAACCGTAGTTTTATGTTCGAGGCATGTGGGCTGCTGAATTCATATCTGTGCATAGATCGCCGCCTAGTGTTGGGTCCGGATGATTGCACATTGTTGTCCTGGAAGAGTCTTCGAAGTATCACGAGATAACCCCTCGGCTTGCGAAAGCCCCGACACTTTCTCTCAAGAGTTGTGTAATAACATTTCTCAATTTTTCGAGGATAAGATTGACACTATCTACAATAAAATCCTGGCCAAACACCTCAATAACTCGGAAGACCTTAGTACCTTATGCAAAAAAAAAACACAGAGACTTTCAATGACATCCCAGAAGTCACGGAGAGTGATATTCTATCACTACTGAGCAACATGAAATCTGGCTCCCCTCATGATCTTCTTCCTGCCAGACTGACAAACAACTTGAGCAGAATACTATGCCCAATCATTCAAAAAATCCTCAACCTCTCCTTTAAAGAAGGTAAACTTCCCCAGCAGTGGAAAGAGGCAGTAGTGAATCCGATACGCAAAAATACCACCTCTCCTTGGATGGAACTCTCCAACCTCCGCCCCATCTCTCTTCTGCCCCTCCTGAGCAAGTTGGCTGAGAAATTTGTTAACACCCAGATTTCCAGTTTCATAGAGGCGACAGGGGGCCTGGACCAATCTCAATCTGGGTTCAGGCCCAACTACAGCACCGAATCAGCACTCCTCTCCGTGACCGATAACATCAAAATGTCACAGGATAGAGGAGGCTCCATGATTCTGGTGCTGTTAGACCTGTCGGGCGCTTTTGATACTGTGTCCCATAAAATCCTGTTGAGCCGACTGCAGGGAGTGGACATTGGAGGTCAAGCCCTTGCATGGTTGGAAAGTTTCCTCTCCGGACGCTCACAATCTGTCAGCCTGGGCCCCTACCATTCCATCTCTAGGGCGCTCACGAAGGGGGTGCCACAGGGCTCATGCCTAAGCCCCACATTATTTAATGTGTATGTGGTTCCCCTTGCTGAGATTGTGAGGAAGTATGGATTCACACCAGTGTCCTACGCCGACGACACTCAACTCCATGCCCTTAACTCTAATGTTAGGGAAAATTTTTCTGAAGGTATGAGGGCTGTTTCAAATTGGATGGCTTCCAACTGCCTCCAATGTAATGTCGGGAAGACAGAGGTAATGCTCTTTGGGAAAGCTAGCATACTCTGGTCTCCCGACTGGTGGCCTCTGGACTTAGGACCAGTACCCTCCCCAAAACTGACTGTCAAAAATCTGGGTGTGAAACTGGACCAAAACCTAACCCTAAAATAACACGCAAACGTGATTGCAGGAGCTTGTTTCCGCACCATCGGCCTGCTCAGACGAGTTTTCCCTCTCTTACCGGACACCTACAGAAAGACCCTTGTACAGGCCCTGGTAATAAGTTGATTAGACTATTGTAACAGGCTCCTGATACAAGCTAACGAGGATGCCATTAATCGACTACAGGTGGTTCAGAATACGGTGGCCAGATTGATTCTGAACGCTCCCACAAGAACATCTTCTAGACCGCTGTTGAGAGAACTTCACTGGCTCCCAATACGCCAACGTGTCAAATTTAAAATCTGTTGCATTGTCCATAAGTGCCTGTTTGGAAACTGCCCCAACTACCTAATCCAAAAACTACAGCTTTACAAACCGGACTGAGATCTGCGGTCAAGCAATCAACTTCTGTTAAAACCCCCTCTTATCAAAAAGACCAGACAAGGCGGCCTAGCCCTCTCTCTAGTGGGGCCGACCTTGTGGAACAATTTGCCCCTTAGCCTCAGACAGATCACGAATCACTTATCATTTAGAAAAAGGCTAAAAACCAACTTGTTCGTAGAGGAATAACTAACTGTAGTTCCACCATTGTATTCTCAGCTCATCTGTAATGCCCCTGTTTTTCACCATCTTAGCGAGTTAAGCGCGGAGATACCCCGACCGGGGTCAATTCTTGCACTATACAAGAAATTAAATAAATAAATAGGTGGCTCCTCCCCTGGACTACAGTGCGCATGGGCATCCTCTCCATCCTCAGATTTTTTTTTTCCGCCATTGGGTTCGGATGTACTTATCTCGACTCCTGTTTCAAAACTTGTACTCTTTCTACTCCCAAGGCCAAAATGCCTTCACAGCGTCGGTATTGTATCGTTCGGTGCCTGTCCCTTTCGAGTTCTTCAATAGACGTCGAAAGAAGGAATTTTTTTACGACAACACAGGCCCAGACTACATCGACGATGGAACGGACCCCGTTTAAGCGGTGCCCCGTTTGTAATTCTAAATATTCCAACTTAGATGTGCACCCAGTGTGCAATACATGTTTGTCCCCCGACCACGACGATTCAAAATGTTTCGCCTGCTCGAAGTTCCGCTCAAAGAAAACTATTAAACTTCGACGCG
This sequence comes from Lissotriton vulgaris, assembly GCF_964263255.1. Classification (NCBI taxonomy): domain Eukaryota; kingdom Metazoa; phylum Chordata; class Amphibia; order Caudata; family Salamandridae; genus Lissotriton; species Lissotriton vulgaris. The sequence continues at coordinate 8,260,090 of NC_141690.1, forward strand.
CGGCGAGGCAGTCGGCCCAATAGTCGGCCCCAGCACCTGCAAACATCTTCGATGCCGGAGACGAGGAACTCTTCCAAGATGAGGAAGAAGAAGAAGAAGACGTTCCCGAAGAAATGTCGGAACCGGCGTCGGAGCACGACTCCAATTTCGAGGTGGACGAGCAAACCGAAGAATACGTCCACGACGTCGTCGAGGTAGGGGACGACGATGAGGCCATTGGGGCCGTCGATGACGACTCCAGTGGAGAGCCGAGCCTGCCCGCTGTTACAGGGCCTATCACTAACATTCCGCCCCCTCCGGCTCCGGTCGAGGCATCGCCGAAAGGCCTTAGCCAAGATCCTTCCACACGGTCTACAGCCCCGCGCCAAAGCCAGGCTAAGACCCTTTCCAAGGAACCATCGGTCTATTCTACGAAATCGAAACCGAAACAGGCGGAGCCGACATCGAAACCGAAACTACTCAAGATGGTGGTCGGTTCGATGTCGATGCACGCTCCCACAAAGGCTGTCGACGATCCTTCGACGTCGAAGACGCCCGTCGGCTCCAAGACTGGGACATCGAAGAAGGCCTCGACCACCAAGCACGTCACCCCGAAAGGGCTCTGCGTCGGCGCAGACGTCGACGACCAAACATGGCGAGAAGTATGTAATATCCTATCATTCCCTATGTGATGCATTTATACCATCTTTAGAATGTTCATAAATGCTGCAGTCAGAATGTTAGTACTCTGACTGCAGAGTGACAGTTTGCATGGGCTGAGCACCTGGATAGGAGCTCCTGGTGGGGTCTCCCTTAGGTCCCTTAAGTCTCCTATTGAGCTTGTACCTGACTTAACTTATCTGCTCAATAAAACTACATGGGAACTACCTTCAAGCGTGGACCTATTTACTACATTATTTTGGCGACGAGGATGGGATAACGGAATAGCATAGAAAATGTCCACCACGTCGAACATAACAACGTAAGATGCGTGAGGTCAAGATGGGCGTGTGTTGAAAGGAAGGCGTCAGAGGAGTGAAGAACGTCAGCCTTTGTAGAAGAATCACCGTTCACCAACTCCCAGAGGCGTTCTATAGACGTCATCAGAAGGACGGAAGGAGAGAAGCAGTGAGGATCGCTGCCAGCTAACTGACACTCAACCGTCATCCCCAAGAAAGACAGTGAGTAATCAGATCGATGAAAGGCGCTAAGGGGTAAAGTCGTCAGAAATATGAAAACAGTAACAAAAGCGCAGCGCTCCTTGTATGCTCCTTGAAAAGCTCAAAATTCTGCCATAAAAGAACAGCGCCCATAAAAAGAAATAGGAAAAAAAATACAGCTGAACCATCGTAGTAGGGGAAAATGTTGAAAACAATAAAGTCTAGTCACAAAAATTATCGCTGTGCACAGCGCTGTATGAAACGCATAGTCAGATAAACACGAGGTGCCAGGTCGTAGGTACTGACGTGCAGGTAGGTGCTGACGATAAAGACCAAAACACACTCCTTCACCAGGCAGTATGTAACAAAATGACTCACCAGAGCCTCAAAGACTTAACAGTTGTCAGGTTGACAAGGCAGAAGATAAGCAGGTTGGCACTGATGTAGCAGACAGTCAAAGATGCAGGGCTTGTAAATAGAAAGCAATAAAGTGGCTCCAGTTTGTAGAAATAAAGTTACAGTCAAGAATTGACTCACAAGACACATGTACAACTGGCAGATGGTTGTGGGCGACAGGTGGCAGGTCACTGGTGGGGTCTCCCTTAAGTCTCCTATTGAGCTTGTACCTGACTTAACTTTTCTGCTCAATAAAACTACATGAAAACTACCTTCAAGCGTGGACCTATTTACTACAAAGAGCAAAGACCTTCCGTCGAAAAAGTGTCTCGAGTCAAACCTTGGAAAAAGCTTGGAAAACGGGTTGAACCCACGACCAAGGACGCCCCGAAAGTGTCGTCGACGCCCAAAGATGGGGGCGCCACGCGCCGGGAGCTCGATTCGACGCGGTCAAGCGAGCGGCCTACACAGGCACTGAAGAGACCCGAAACAGCCACTTCAAGCTCGAAACCTGTGGGCTCAGCGCAAATAAAGTTTTGGCTTCTGCCTACGGCCCGCCCAAAGCATCTCGAACGCCATGAAACCGCCGAGGCTTCCAAGACGTCGAAGGTGTCCTCCAAGTCCACACACGAACAGGTAGTTTATCACGAGCCTTCTTATGACAACCAGGCAAAACTCTTTATTGACTCTGAGTCGGGCAGGCTTACCGTCCACAAGCCGAAGATCGCGCCTGAACATCCCTTGGAAGGTTACAGGTTTCCCCTCAAAAAGAAGATGGTCTCATCTACCTCTCCGGTTCTTTTGAACCAGTTCAGGGCTATTCGCAACAAATAGCTCATTCTCCGGCACAGAGTGAGGTGGACTTGAATGCAGACTATGGCCAAATGGCCTACTCTTACCACACAGACACTGATCAGGATGACTCGCATCAATGGTCAGGGACAGGGCATCAAGGCGATGACCCTGATGACCCCCATACCGCTCCGGACTCCCAATCCTACAATGTTAAACCATCTCCAACTGAGGACACCGCGGCATTTAATGCATTGATTGAGCGGGCAGCCCTTAACCATGACGTTGACATGCATGCTGAGCCAGTGGAGGAGGATTTCTTATTTGACACCTTCTCCACATCTGAACGCTCCACTAAGACTCTACCCATGCTTAAAGGGGTCCTCAAGCATGCAACGGACATTTTCAAGGAGCCAACCAAAGCCAGGGTTATCAACCCCCGGATCGACAAGAAATACAGGCCTGCCCCAGTGGACCCCACCTATATCAAAGGCCAGCTCCCCTTGGACTCCCTCGTGGTGGCTAATGCATACAAAAGGGCTAACACTCAATCCAGTGGTGACGCTCCCCCTCCGGACAAAGAGTCAAAGATCTTTGAAGCGTCTGGAAAGCGTGTGGCAGCGCAAGCTGCTAACATTTGGAGAATAGCCAATACACAGGCCCTGTTGGCTAGATACGACAGGGCGCACTACGACACACTAGAACAGTTAGTGCAGCACATGCCTGATATGTACAGAGAAGGTGCAGAAATGGTTATACAAGAGGGGAAATTGGTCTCCAATGCGTCAATCAAATGCGCACTGGACGCAGCAGACACAGCGGCAAGGGCAATTAATACTAGCGTAATGCTGCGACGCCATGCATGGCTGCGCATCTCAGGGTTTAAATCCGAAATCCAAACTACTCTTCTCAATCAGCCGGTTAACCCGGACTTCCTGTTTGGACCGGAGGTTGACACAACACTTGAGAAAATGAAAAAGACACTGACGGCGAAATCCATGGGGGCTCTGCAGTCCCAGCAGTTTCGGGGCAGTTCCTTTCATCACTCCGGTAACAGGGGAGCAACAAGAGGACAGGCTCTACAGCATTCCCAGTACGCCAAGAACAACACGCAATCTACCTACACGAAAAGCACCAGGGGTGGATACCGTGGGAACAGCGCAAAAAGGAGAGGACGCGGCAATAACAACGCCAGATCCTCCGCTCCCAACAAACAGTGACTTCTTGTCACTGCCCCCAACCATCTAACACCTGTCGGGGGAAGACTCAAGCAGTTCCTGCCAATCTGGGAAGACATTACAACAGACAGGTGGGTGAGACAACTTATCCGGTATGGCTATTGTCTAGAACGGACCTCTCCCCCACCCCCCCCCCCCCCACCCCCTCCCTCCATTAACATACCCCCAAGGAACCGTCCTATGTCCGCAGAGCACACGCACTTATTGCAGCAAGAAGTACTCTCCATGCTGCAAAAAGGAGCCATAGAATTCGTGCCTGTAGAAGAGCAGGGTACAGGGGTGTACTCTCTGTACTTCTTGATTCCAAAAACGGACGGGTCCCTGCGGCCCATTCTAGACCTCAGACCCCTCAACCAATACATCCTTTCAGAACACTTTCACATGCTAACCTTACAACAGGTCCTGCCGCTGCTCCGTCAGGGCGACTTCCTAGCCACCCTGGACCTCAAGGATGCATATTTCCACATTCCCATTCACCCACGTCACAAAAAATATCTCAGGTTCACTATCAACAATCAGCATTACCAGTTCAAGGTTCTGCCGTTCGGGGTCACTACTGCTCCCAGGATCTTCACCAAGTGCTTAGCGACTGTGCAGCGCACCTTCGCAGACAAGGTGTTCACGTGTATCCCTACCTGGACGACTGGCTGGTTCAGGCCAGTTCAGCCAAGCAGTGCGGCCGCGATGTGTCGCGGACCATTCACCTCCTACACAGTCTGGGGTTCTCACTCAACTACGCGAAGTCTCACCTGCAGCCAGCCCATGTGCAACAGTACCTAGGGGCAACACGAAACACTCAGTCGTCCACAGTGCAGCCGAACCCTGCCAGGTCAACAGCATGCAGCTGCTCATTCGGAGGTTCAAACCTCAGCGATCCCTCCCAGCGCAGGTGTTCATGCAGCTGATCGGTATGATGGCATCCTGCATATTCATAGTCCCGCTGCGAGACTGCACATGCGTCCCCTTCAAGAATGCTTAGCCCGACAGTGGAACTAGGCTCATGGCCATCTAAAAGACCTAGTGTTGGTGACCGGTCGTGCTTACAGCTCTCTGCATTGGTGGAATCCACAAAACCTTTGCAGGGGACGACCGTTCCAAGAGCATGTTCCACAGATAGTGCTAACGACGGACGCTTCTCTCCAGGGTTGGGGAGCGCATGTTCTCCATTTCACAGTGCAGGGACTCTGGACGTCACAACAGCAGAAAATGCATATCAATGTGTTGGAGCTGATGGCAATCTTCATGGCACTGAAGGCATTCAAGTTGCACCTGTGCAACAAGGTCGTGTTAGTCCGGACGGACAACATGACCGCCATGTATTACATCCAGAAGCTGGGAGGCACGCACTCCCCGCAGCTGTCTCACCTAGCCCAGAGCATGTGGAAGTGGGCCATTCAGAGGAACATCTTCCTCATGGCGGAGCATCTCCCGGGTGTCGACAACCAGATGGCGGACCTGCTCAGCAGGCACAGTCATCAGATGCACGAGTGGGAGATCCACCGGTCAGTACTCCATCCATACTTCTTGCAGTGGGGTCATCCAGACATCGACCTCTTCGCCACAAGCGAGAACGCAAAATGCCCAAACTTCGCCGCCAGGTTCCCACACCCGCAGTCTCAGGGCAATGCGATATGGATGAACTGGTCAGGCAGATTTGCGTACGCTTTTCCGCCAGCCCCCCTCATACCTCTGGTGGCGCGCAAACTGCGACAGCACTCCATGACGCTCATCCTGGTTGCTCCAACGTGGGCACGGCAAGCTTGGTACACCACGTTCCTGGAACTTTCAGTGGTGCCTCACCAACGGCTGCGCCTCACTCCCAGCCTCCTCACTCAGAGCCATGGCGACCTTCAGCACCCAGATCCCCAACAGTTGAACCTTGCGATTTGGCTCCTGAGGTCATAGAGTTTGGATACCTGAACTTGCCTCCTGAGTGTATGAACATCATCAAGGAGGCAAGACGACCCACTACCAGGGCCTGCTATGCAGCCAAATGGAAGCGGGTTGTTATTTACTGCTCCAACAATGACATTAATCCGTTGGACGCATCCACGCAAAACATCAATTGTTACTTATTGCATCTGTACCAATGCAACCTGGCATACAGTTCAATCAGGATCCATTTGGCGGCCATAGCCGCTTACCTTCAAAACAGGCAGCACCTTTCTGTTTTCAGGGTGCCTGCCATTAAAGCCTTTTTGGAAGGACTTAAGAGTGATCCCTCCCAGACACCCTCCTTCACCAGTCTGGAACCTAAATATCGTTCTCACCAGACTCATGGGGCCACCCTTTGAGCCACTCCATTCCTGTGAAATACAGTTTCTTATAGCTATTACATCGCTGCGGAGGGTCAGTGAGCTGCAAGCCCTCACAATTCAAGAACCCTACCTGCAAATTCATGCAAATAGGGTGGTGCTTCGCACCAACCCTAAATTCATGCCAAAGGTGGTTTCGCAGTTCCACCTTAACCAAAACATAGAACTGCCAGTTTTCTTTCCTAACCCTGACTCAGTGGCAGACAGAGCACTGCACACCTTAGATGTCAAAAGGGCTCTCCTGTATTACATCGACAGGACAAAAGACTTTCGAAAAACTAAACAACTGTTTGTTGCCTTTTCTCCACAACATAAAGGCAACCCCATCTCCAAGTCAGGTATAGCCAGGTGGATTGTTAAATGCATCCAGATCTGTTATCAAAAGGCTAAGCGCACATTAACAGTTCCCCCTAGAGCGCATTCCACACGCAAGTTATGGCCTTCCATGGCTTTCCTGGGTAACATTCCTCTAGAGGATATATGTAGAGCAGCCACATGGACCACCATACATACATTTACCAAACACTACTGCGTAGATGTACACTCCAAACAGCAAGCTGCTGTAGGACAGGCTGTTCTCAGAACTCTCTTTCAGACTGCTGCAGATGGCACGGGCACCCGCCGGTAAGGAGCTAACTGCTATTTATTCTATGCACAGATATGAATTCAGCAGCCCACATGCCTCGAACGGAATATGCTACTTACCAGTATGCATCTGTTCTTGGCATGTAGGGCTGCTGACATTCATATCTACCACCTTCCTCCCCGGTGCCTGTCGCAGCTGTAGCTCTCAGAATCATTTTCAGGCATGGTCATCACTTTCAGTGTTACACTCCATCTCTGCCACAATGGCGAAAAACAATCTGAGGATGGAGAGAATGCCCATGCGCGCTGTAGTCCAGGGGAGGAGCCACCTATCTTGTGATACTTCGAAGACTCTTCCAGGACAACAATGTGCAATCATCCGGACCCAACACTAGGCGGCGATATATGCACAGATATGAATGTCAGCAGCCCTACATGCCAAGAACAGATGCATACTGGTAAGTAGCATATTCCTACATGCAAATTGGCAAACATTACACATGGTGCAGCTAAAGAAACCTTTAGGTTTCGAGGGAAGCCAAGTTTTAGAACCAAGAGTATTGGTATTGCAACCGGTAGGTCCCAACAGATTACGAAAGGTTTTTCCTCTTCTATTTGTAAATTTTTTTTTTTTAATGAACGGATCAAGATCACGGTCAAGTTGAAGCAGGTGCCAGTGTTTACGCAATATACCAAAGAACTCATTGCAGTAGCAGTGATATTGTGCGATAAATGCTGCAGGTCTTTGGTTGGTAATATTACCCTTTCTACTGTTGTTCCTAAGTAGATCACTTCGTTTACATTGTTTAATCCTGGTAGTTGCTTTTTATAAAGTTTCAAGACCGTATCCCCTTCGGACAAATCGTCTGGTAAGTTGATCAAGCTCATTATTAAAATCAATATCGGTGCTGCAATTCCTCCTGATTCGAGTCATCTCGCCAAAAGGGATGGCATTAATTTGGCTAGTAGGATGGGCACTACTAGCGTGCAAAACCGAGTTGCACGCTGTTGTTTTACGAAAAAGTTTCGTTTGTAGAATTCCCTCCCTGACATATAATGTCACATCAAGGAAATCAATTTCCTTTTTGTCATGGCTGTAGGTGAAACAAAGATTGTAATTGTTGTTCGTGAGATGTTCAACGAACTGGATAAGGGAATCAGTATCACCATTCCAAATTAGTAGCACGTCATCAATGAAACGTCCCCAATAGATGATGTTATTAGTTAAATGGTGGGGACAATCTCTCCAAATATGATGCTGTTCAAAAAAAACCATATATAGGTTGGCGAACGAAGGGGAACATTTAGCCCCCATTGCCACCCCGAGTGTTGTTTAAACCAAGTAGACTTATGTTGAAAATAGTTGTTGTCTAATGTCAATTTAGTGAGTTCTAATAACATTCTAGTGTGATCATAGAGAGAAGCATCCCTTTTAGAAAGGAAAAATCTGAGGGCCTCTATTCCCTTATCTAGTGGTATGCTAGTATACAATGCGTTGACATCAAGAGTGACAAGGGTATATTCATCAGACCAGGGGAATTGTTACAATTTATTGAGAAGGTCTTTAGTGTCTTCAATAAAAGCAGGGAGTTGAGTGACCAGAGGTTTGAGAAATATGTCTATATATTCTGAGATGTGCTCTGTAAGTCCACCTATCCCCGAAATAATGGGTCTACCCGGGGGTCTGGTCATGTTCTTATGGACCTTGGGAAGTGCATATATATATATGCTGCTCTGGGCGTGGGATTGAATAGATATTTAAATTCAAAATCGGTCAATAGACCAACACTAAGCCAGTATCGAAGAGTTTTTTCGATTAATGAAATAGTTGAAGTCGTGGGATCGTGTGGCATCAATGTATAGGACGCACCCACGGACCCTTCAGCTGCCACGCCTGCAAGTTCACCTGCATCCGGACCTTCACTACACCAGCACCCGCCAAGCCGAACACTAGCAGCAACCACCTCGAGTGCATCCTGCTCAACACCCGCTCCGTCCACACACGCCGTTCAACTCTGGAACCTCCTCGACACCACAGCTCCTGACGTTGCCTTCCTCACGGAAACCTGGATGAACGACTCCTCAGCGCCCAACATCGCCATCGCCATCCCAGAGGGCTACAAGATCACCCAAAGAGACCGAGACAAACAGACGGGAGGAGGCATCACCATCATCCACAGAGACACCATCCGCATCACGACCAACACCGACGTCACCCTGACAACCGCCGAACACCTGCACTTCCAGATACACACCAACCCCAAGACCACCCTCAGAGGCACCCTGATCTACCGACCCCCGGGACCACGCACTCAATTCAGCGAAGACATCGCCGACTTCATCAGCCCGCACGCCCTCCCCTCTGCCGACTACATCCTCCTCGGGGACTTCAACTTCCACCTGGAGAACAACAATGACCGCAACACCACCTCCCTGCTTGACAACCTCGCCAACCTCGGACTCAAGCAGCTGGTGACCACCCCCACCCACCTCGCCGGACACACACTCGACGCCGTCTTCTCATCCAGCAAGGACATCGTCTTCAGCCACGCCACCGGACTCCACTGGACGGACCACAGCTGTGTCCACTTCAGCTTCAGAAGGACCACAATCCACCAGCAACAGGTTGCACGAAGAAGCTGGAACAAGATCACGGCCGACCAACTCGCCACATCCCTGAGCCAGCACCCTCCCGCCAGCTCAGCGAACCCCAGCCAGGCCGCCGACAACCTCACGAAGTGGATCAACAGCTGCGCAGACTACCTCGCCCCACTGAGGACCCCACCCAGCAGACCCGGCAGCAAGAAGGCCCCATGGTTCACCGACGAACTCAAGAGCTCCAAGAAGAACGGCCGAGCCCTCGAGAAAGCCTGGAGAAAAGACCCAACACCGGACAACATGACCACCCTCAAGCTCGCCACCCGAAAGCACCATCAACTGATTCACGCCACCAAGAAAACAGCATTCAAGGAACGACTGGACAACAACGCACACAACAGCAAGGAACTCTTCAACATCGTGAAAGAGCTCTCCAACCCCAACGCCGGAAACAACGACATCACCCCTTCGCAAGACCTCTGCAACTCCCTCGCCTCCTACTTCCACAACAAGATCGCTGACATACACAACAGCTTCAGCACTCAACCGACGAACACCACGACCGAACCACCGCCCCCCACCACCACCCTCCGCTCCTGGACTCCGATCAGCACCGAAGACACCGTTCTCACGATGAACTCCATCCACTCCGGATCGCCGACCGACCCCTGCCCTCACCACGTCTTCAACAAGGCCGACGCTATCATCGCACCCCACCTGCGGGACATCATCAACACCTCCTTCGACACCGCTACCTTCCCGGAGAGCTGGAAGCACACCGAACTCAGCGCTCTACTAAAGAAGCCATCAGCCGACCCCACCGACCTCAGGAACTACCGCCCATCTCGCTGCTCCCGTTTCCTGCAAAAGTCATCGAGAAGACCGTCAACAAGCAGCTGGCCGCCTTCCTCGAGACGAACGGATCCCTCGACCCCTCGCAGTCTGGCTTCCGGGCCAACCACAGCACCGAGACCGCCCTGATCGCAGTCACCGATGACAACCGAGCGCTGCTCGACAACGGAGAAACAGCGGCCCTCATACTCCTGGACCTCTCCGCGGCCTTCGACACTGTCTGCTATCGTACCCTAGTACAACGCCTCAGCAACGTCGGAGTCCAGGAGAAGGCACTGGAGTGGATCATCTCCTTCCTCGCCGGAAGGACACAGAGAGTCCGCCTCCCTCCGTTCAGATCTGAAGCCACCGAAGTCATCTGCGGCGTCCCTCAAGGCTCCTCGCTCAGTCCAACCCTCTTCAACATCTACATGAGCCCCCTCGCAGACATCGCACGCCAGCACAACCTCAACATCATCTCCTACGCCGACGACACCCAGCTGATCCTCTCCCTTACCAACGACCCCGCCACCGCCAGAGCCAACCTTCACGAAGGGATGAAAGAGGTAGCCGAATGGATGAAGAACAGCCGCCTGAAACTGAACTCAGATAAGACGTAAGTCCTCATCCTGGGATCCTCACCCGCCGCTTGAGACGACTCCTGATGGCCCTAGGCAGCGCACCCAAACCAACAGACCACGCACGCAACCTGGGCTTCATCCTGGACTCCTCCCTCTCCATGACCAGACAAGTCAACGCCGTCTCCTCGTCGTGCTTCAACATCCTGCGCATGCTACGTAAGATCTTCCGGTGGATCCCCACCGAGACCAGGAAGACGGTCACCCAGGCCCTCGTCGCCAGCCGACTGGACTATGGCAACACCCTCTACGCCGGAACCACCGCCAAACTCCAGAAGAGACTCCAGCGGATCCAGAACGCCTCAGCACGACTCATCCTGGACATCCCCCGTCGCAGCCACATCTCCGGACACCTGAGAGATCTGCATTGGCTTCCGGTCAACAAGAGAATCACCTTCCGTCTCCTCACCCACGCACACAAAGCCCTACACAGCCAAGGCCCAGGATACCTCAACAGCCGCCTCAACTTCTACGCTCCCAAACGCCAGCTTAGATTGACCAGCCACGCCCTCACCGCCATCCCCCGCATCCTTAGAGCCACCACAGGGGGGCGGTCCTTCTCCTACCTCGCCGCCAAGACATGGAACTCCCTCCCCACCCACCTCCGCCTGACCCAGGACCACCTCGCCTTCAGGAAGCAACTCAAGACCTGGTTGTTCGAGCAGTAGCAGATCCCCCTCCCCCAGCGCCTTGAGACCCTCTGGGTAAGTAGTGCGCTATATAAATGCGATGATTGATTGATTGATTGGTGTCAGCTAGTTGTCTCTCAATCTCATCATAATACAGGTCATTGTCCATAAGGACAATGTTTTCTCCCTTATCTGCCTCTCTGATGGTCAGGTGTGTATAGCCTCTGAGTTGTTCTAGTGCATCTCTTTCCCCTGTTGATAGATTATCCTTGAATTTCCACGGTTTGTTTTGTAATTTATCCTCTAATTTATACAGATCAGATGTCACTGCTTTATAAAAGCAATCAAATTATCAGGGGCTAGAATAGGAGTGAATGTAGATTTGTTCTTGAGTCCACTATTCACTTGAAAGTCAGTGGCAATGTTAAGATCAACTAAGAGGTCTTCCATATTAGGTACCGCATCAGAGCTATCATCTAGCAACATTAAAAGTCTGGTCAGTTCAATGTCTTCAATAGTTTGACCACATTTAACAGTACTATATATAGGCATATGACACTCATTAGTTTTGTTTGCAAAGAATTTCTTTAATTTCAATCCACGAACAAACCTAAACAGGTCTAGATGGTTTTGAACATAATCAGGTTTTGAGAGAGGACAGAAGTTCAAACCTTTTTTCAAAACTCCTATTTCATGTACATTCAACATTTGTCCAGATAAATTAATAATTGAAACATCATCATTGGCATTATTGGTATCATTGGCAACAATGGATGAATTAATACCATCAGTCACTTTCTCTGGTTCTTCGACACTGATCTGGTTACCCTTTTGTCGTCCTCTGGGTCTATTTCCTACCTCCTGGTTCTCTTCTTGGCAAAGTTCTCTGATTGAATCCTAGTCTTATGCCCTTTCTGAACCCCTCTAGTTCTGATAATAAAGCTGAGTTATTGCTAAAGTTAGTGTTTTCTTGAATCGAGGTGGAGGGGGTTATTCTACCAGTTTCACTAGCCTCACTGGCTAGGCTAGAAACATCAGAGTCTCTGACTGATTTCTGTTCTGGTAAATTCTTGCCTTGTGGACCTTTAACTCCTGCTCTTGGTTTAACATCATCATACTTTTTTTACAAAAGTGAAGATACGACCATTTTTATAGTCGTTATCATCTCTCTTAAGTTTGCGAATTTTCTTCTCTCTCAGGTGTGTTTGATGGGCATTGAGAACTCCTTTTAGGATCTTGAAGTTCTTTTCCGTGTTATCAGGGAGATTTAGTTTTTTTATCTCATTTTCAATTAGTACAATTTCTTCTAGTAGTTTAGTTCTTTTTCTCTCTGCATGTCTTAATAACAAGTCCATCATCCCATAGGAGGAAGATGAAATACGACATTCCCATTCCTGCAGAAGGTCTGGGTCCAAGTCCTCAAAGGTGGGAAATATGAGGACTCTGAGACCTCTAGGGACTTGTTTAAGTTCAATATATTTCTTAAGTGTTGTGAGGTCTCACCATCGTGAGAGTTCCGCTTTGCGGAGACTCTCAAGTTTTATAAACAGTTGTTTTAGGCCCTGTGGTGTATTACCGACTCTTGGAGAATTAGTCGGTTGTTTGTCCTGTCCTGTAAATATCTTGTTAAATAGTTTATCGCGATCATCGTCAAAAGCCGCCTCTGTCAGATGTACAAGTTACTTACCTTCAGTAACAATGTATCTGGTAGAGACGTTTCTGGTCACAGATTCCTTCACGACTCGCCCGTTCTGTGAGCACCTTCACCTTGGTTTTCTGCACTCGCCCCCTTCCGGGTGGCATGTCTCCTGCAAGTGACCTCTTCACTTCCTCCCTGATGGGATGGTTCGCTATGTTTGATTGTTCCACCCCTTCCTTGCTAGTACGAGGTCGGTTGGTTCATGTGTACTTCTGCATCCCTACACCCTAGTTCTTTCCGGTGTGGGGGCATACTTTTCTTTTCTTCCCTTTTTATTGTTCGGGGTTTCGGACTGTTCTGCAGTTCTTTGAGTTAGGGATTTTTAGCTATACCTCAGCCCTTCGCTCCTTCCAAGTGATGCAGCCTTCCTGTATGGTGTTGTCTTGGGGTTAATTTGCCGTTCCTCGTCTGTTCCGGTCTTGCTGCCCTTCATTGTTGTGGATTGTGATTGCCGACTCTCTTCGTCTGCTAGGATGTTTTTTCACGTGTTTTTCTGCTTCCAGGGATGATGTCACCTTAGCTTGCAAGGTTGCTCCTATGAGCGGTGCTCTGCTCTTTCCCTGCTTTGGCTTTCAGTACCTTAGTGCCTAGCATTTTTCCAAATGGTACTGATCCTTTTGTTTCCCTTTTTTATTTTCACAATTTGTTCCCTTGCTCTCCACGGTTTTGTTGTGATGGCTGTGTGTTGTGGCGCTGAAAAGTTCTACGAAGAAAACTGACGTCAACGTGCCGGGCTGGGGCTTATGTGACCTCTCTGACGTCACGCCTGTGTACAATGTCAGGGCGGAGTCACGTGGTACTGCCCCCAGCGAGCAGAGATGCTGTGGCACAGAAAATTTTCCTTTCCGGATCCAGTCTCACGCCTGGAGATAATTCTACATAAGGAATGTGCGGCTAGAATCGTCTCTACCAGATACATCGTTGGCTAAGGTAAGTAACTTGTACTTTAAGATAAACAAGTTACTTACCTTCGGTTACAATATATCTGTAAAAGACATATATTAATTAGGGGTTCCTTACCACCCCACCCATCCTCCCCGTTCTGCGAATTGACGTCTAGTGTAAGGGACTCCCTTTCAGGGCCCTAGTTTTGTGCACCAGTGGTCCGTGTCTTTCATGGCTCTGCACTTCTGGTGTGGAATGTCATGTAAAGAACTGATGTCAGAGCGCAGGGGCGGCGTCTAAGTAGTGCTGCGACGTCATTCCGGTGATCACAACGCCAATGACAAACGCATAGTCTACCACCACCTACTGACGCTCAGGGGTACTGCTGAAGAAAAGTTCCCCGGATCCAGTCTGACGCCTGGGGGTAACTCTAAGGTAAGGAATCCATAACTAATATGTCTCTTACAGATATATTGTTACCTAAGGTAAGTAACTTGTTCTGTATGTGGACTCCCCTGGGTGGCACAATACATGCTGCAGCCCATGGGAGACCCCTTGTGTACCTATGCCCGGGGTGCCTTAGTACCATATACTATGGACTTGCAAGGGTACACCAGTAGCCAATTGTGGATGTAAAGAGTAACTTACCATGGGCAATTTAGGGAGAAAGCACAGTGAATGGGGGCCTAATTATCAGGATCCCAGTCAGACTAATCTGATAGAAACATCTAGCCGGCAGATTTCTTAACTCTTGAATTCTCCCCAGGCGCCAGTCTGGATCCGGAAATGTTTCAGTAATACCTCTGCACATCGGTGGACGGTCTCGTACGGCTCCCATATGATGTCTACTTTGGTCCTGACGTCAGTGGAGCCTCAGGCGCAGGGACGTCAGTTTCTTCTTTTCCACTCTGTACCACGGATCCCGAGAAGCGGTTCCTCTGGTCAATTTATTTCTAACCTGCTTCGACATTTTGTGTCGGCACAGTGGGCTTTTGTCTGATGTCTACAGGATTTAGACCTTGTGGTTCGTGTAAACGACATATGTCGGTGACTGACCCCCATACAATTTGTTTGTGGTCGTTAGGCGAGCACCATGACACCAAGATTGTGGCTCCTGCCAAAAACTAAAACCAAAGTTGTTAAAGGAGTGACTTTTTAATTTGATGTCGGCGCATGTGTCACTATCTTCTGAGGCTTCCCAGACTCAGTATTTTTGTCATCTCTGGTAAAGTGTGGTCTATCTAGGAGCCAAAGCCTCTCTAAAGGACATCGTTCTCTGAGGAAGTCAAAAGTTCGGTTGAATTTGCGGCATTCTCGGACTTCACCGCGTGGAGACTCTGTCTCCCATGGCTTCTCCCTCTCGACGGTTGAGGAGGCTGTATCTCGGGAAAAGCGGGGTCGATCAAGGTGCCAAAGCCGGTCTGGAGGACATCGGTCTCTGAGGGGGGACGGGGGGAGAGTCAAAAGGTAAGAGGTGGTTGAATTCTCAGCATTCTCAGACTTCACCGCGTGGGAACTCTTGTCTCTCATGGCTCCTATCCCGCGACGTTTGAGGAGGCTGTACGCAACTCTGCACCGCTTCTCCCAGTGTTTCCGGAAGCCGGTGCGCCGATGGCTCAGATGAAGGAATATTATAATGTTCGAGGCATATGAGCTGCAGGTTCTACACTTTGCATTAGATCGCCACCTGGTGTTTGGATCGGATGATTGCATGTTGTTGTCGTCTTGGAAGAAGTCTTTGTAGTCACGAGATAGGTGACTCCTCCCTTGGACAATAGTACGCATGGGCATCGGCTCCATTCTTAGATTGTTTTTTTTCCGCCACTGGGTTTGGATGTAACTTTTCCGCTCTGGTTCGAAATCTAACTTTAATAGTAGTTTGACGCAAAAAAACTTTATAAAACAACTTCCGATATCAACAAACATCGACTCAACTTCATCAGCTCGATTCCGGTCGTCGACCCGTGCCGTTGGGCCTGTCCATGCCGTGAGGCCTACAACTTATGGAAAGGACGCCATTCAAAAGATGCCCCGAGTGTGGAGCAAAGTTTCCACACAGTGACCATCACGAGGTCTGTAACCTGTGCTTATAGCCAGAACACGACGAGTCAAGCTGTACAGCCTATGCATCCTTTTGATCGAAAAAGACTATTCGAGATCGGAGGGCCCGTCGACATGACATGCAGAGATCGGCTCCAGAACCGGTAAATATCTTCGACGAAGAAGTTCCACTCGTCCCAGAAGAAGATTCAGACGATCTCAAAATCGTATCCGGGGCAGATGACTCCAATGACTCCATTCCATCGGGTCAACGCATGAGTACTACGGCCCTGCCCCATACCCAGCACATAAATAGAAGGCAAAGGTCAACACTCCGCCTCCGGGTCCCAGTCGCGATCGGAAAAACACTTCAAAAGCCCCGCCATCGAGCCCGGCTAGGCTACGAAGAAAATACTCAAGCCTTCCGGTAGCTCCATACAAAGCAAACCGCACGTGACGATCCCACTAGTTCCCTCGGCACCGAAACCCAAAGAAGTCCCGGTTCCGAAACAGTCGACTACGAAAGAAAAAAACGCTCCAAAAACAATGAAGCCTGTTTCTGACGCTTCGAAGCTGAAGAAACCACCTTCCACTCCAAAGCCAATATCTTCAGTACCGAAATCTACAAAGCCTGATTCCGATGCTCTCAAGCCCACGAAACAGCCTTCGACTCCAAAGAAAATACCTTTGGTGCCGAAATCTATGCCAAAGGCTCCTAAGACTAAAAACAAGCATCAACCACGCCCGGAACTAAAAAAATCGGCGCCAGCAGTGGTTCCGCAAGGAGACGACCTTTTCCAACCTGCTCCTCTACAAAAGAAGATCTACATTGATCTATTGACAGGTCATGTATCCACTACACCTCACAGGAAGAGGAAATCAGACACAACACCTACACCTCCTGTGCCTGTCAAGAAGGACTATGCCACATCTCCTATGCACCCTTCTTCTCCTGTACTTCCTTCTCCTTCACCTCCTCTTCCTCTTAACACCCCAAATTTCTCCTCGAAATTCTCCTCCTCATTCTTCACCACATACACCTAAGAATGATGATGATTATAGCATGGGGGAAGGGATAGATCCAGATGAGCCTTTTTCCTACCCAGGCGATGATCCAGACTGGGAGTATCCAAACCCACAGGATATGCCAGATATTCCTGACCCACATACGTATACATCCAAACCTTCTCCTCCAGAAGACCATATTTGATTTGGACACTTACTTAATAGAGCTGCCATCTATCATGGGGTCACAATGTAATCAGATGAGCCAGAGGAAGATTTCTTATTATATACTTTTGAACAATCTCAAGGGTCTGTTCAAATACTACCTATGATTAAGGGGGTCATTAAACATGCTCCAGAGGTATTTAAAGATCCTGTACGTACTAGGATACTAAATCCAAGAATAGAAAAGTATAGACCTGCTCCTGGGGATCCTGACTACATTAAGGGACAGCTACCCGTAGAGTCCCTAGTCGTGTCAAACGCTAGAAAAAGGGCAAACTCACAAACAACAGGTGAAGCACCGCCTGCCCCCTAATAAAGAATCTAAAGTAATCGATGCTTCAGGCAAGAGAATAGCTGCCCAAGCTAGCAATGCATGGCGTATAGCTAACACAAAAGCCCTCCTCGCAAGATACGACAGGGCTCACTATGATCAGTTAGAAACACTCTTAAAACATCTACCTGACCAATATAAAGCACAGGCAAACTACCTTATACAAGAAGGCAAGCTAATTTCAAATGCCTCAATCAAATGTGCACTTGATGTAGCAGGCACTGCAGCTAGAGCTATAAACACTAGTGTCCTACTCAGACATCATGCATGGCTACGCATTTCCGGATTTAAGCAACAAGTGCAAACTACTATCTTAAATCAGCCATTCAACCAACTGCAACTGTTTGGACCAAAGGTAGACACAGCACTTGAAAAAATGAAAAAGGACACTGATACAGCCAAATCTATGGGAGCTTTGCAATCCACCCAAGCTCGAGGCTCCTTTCGTTGCTCCTTTTATAGAGGAGGCTCCAAACAAGCTGGAGCAGACAATTCAGCTTCCTTTAAATCTAATACACAAACATCCTCCAATAGAGGGTATTTTACAGGAGGCTATAGAGGCAACAACAATAAGGGTAGAGGACGAGGAAATAACAATAGTCGAACCTCCCCCACCACAAAACAGTGACTTTCTTCTGCTCCCCTAACAGCATTCCACTTCTGTGGGGGGCAGATAAACACAGTTTCTACCCGTCTAGAATGCCATCACAACAGACAAGTTGGTAGGACAGATTATCCAGTATGGCTACTGCCTGGAACTTACAGCTACCCCTCCACACATAGCACCCAGACAGCGTCCAATGTCTGCAGAACACCTTACACTGCTCAAACAAGAAGTTCTATCACTACTATAGAAAAACTCAATAGAAATTGTTCACTTACAGCAAGTAAACCTCTGTTCCTTATGTTGTATTTCCTAATACCCAAGAAGGACGGGGCACTAAGACCAATTCTCAACCTCAGGCCCCTCAATTGGTATATACACTCAGATAATTTTCATATGATCACTTTACAATAAGTGCTCCCGTTGTTGCAACAAGGCAACTTCCTTACTACACTAAATCTAAAGGAAGCCTAGTTCCACATTCCTATACATCCTTCTCACAGGAAGTATCTATGGTTTGTACTGGAAGGATAGCACTATCAGTTCAAAGTCCTTCCATTCGGGGTCACAACTGCACCAAGAGTGTTTACAAAGTGCCTAGCAGTAGTAGCAGCACATCTCAGAAGACAACACATCCATGTCTTCCCATATCTAGACGATTGGCTCATAAAAGCCACGTCATTCAATCAATGTGTCCAACACACATGTCAAACAATTCAAACATTACACGACTTAGGGTTCACAATCAACCACACCAAGTCTCATCTTCAGCCCTCTCATGTACATCAGTACCTAGGGGCTACAATAAACACATCTACAGCTCTAGCGTATCCCAGTCCAGCCAGGATACAGAGCATTCAAGCCTTAGTCACAAAATTTCAACAGCAAAACTCTATCCCAGCTAGAGTGTTCATGCGACTAATCGGCATGATGGCATCTTGCATTTTTATTGTACCGTATGCAAGACTGCAAATGCGTCCGTTACAATAATTTCTATAGCACAACAGTGGAACCAGGCTCAAGGACAACTTACAGACCTAGTGTTGGTAGACAGCCGCACACATCGCTCTCTACAGTGGTGGAACACCAAAAACTTGGCAAAAGGGCGGCCGTTCCTCAAACCTTTTTCACAAATAGTACTTACAACAGACGCATCGCTCACAGGATGGGGAACCCATCTCCTACACCATACAACTCGGGGAAAATGGACCACTCAACAAAAAGTGCTCCACAACAATCACCTAGAGCTGCTAGCAATTTTCTTTGAACTCAAGTCTTTCCAAGTACATGTACAGAACAAAGCTGTTTTGATCCGGACAGACAACATGACAGCCATGTACTATATACAGAAACAGGGGGGGACACACTCTCTGCAACTTCCCAGCTTGCACAGAACATTTGGAGATGGGCCATTCCACAAAAGATATATCTACTAGCAGAACAGCTTCCAGGAGTTCACAATCAAATGGCAGATCTGTTAAGTCGCCAGACACAACAGATTCACGAATGGGAACTACACCCACAAGTGTTTCTACCATTCTTTCACAAGTGGGGTCATCCAGACATAGATCTGTTCGCCACACACGAAACGCACAATGCCCAACCTTCGCCGCCAGGTTCCCACACCCGCTGTCCAAGGGCAATGCAATATGGATGAACTGGTCAGGCAGATTTACGTACGCTTTTCCGCCACTACCACTAATTCCACTAATAGTGTGCAAGCTACGACAACAGTCGATCAAACTCATTTTAATAGCTCCCGCATGGGCATGCCAACCGGGGTTCACAACACTACTAGAACAATCCCTAGTTCCACACCAAAAACTACATCTGACCCCATCCATGCTAACGCAGAACCATGGAGACATCAGACATCCAGACCCAAACCAACTAAATCTGGCGATATGGTTCCTGAAGTCTTAGAGTTTGGTTACCTTAACCTGCCACCAGACTGTATGAATTTCATTAAAGAAGCCAGAAGACCTACTACTAGAGCTTGCTATGCTGCTAAATGGAAACGATTTGCCATTTACTGCACTAATTATCAAATTGATCCTTTAGATGCTTCCATCCATAATATTATCTGCTACCTTCTCCATTTACAGAGATGTAATCTAGCATGTTCATCTATACGCTTACATCTTGCAGCCATTGCGGCCTATCTCCAAAACAGACATCTGTTGTTGTTTAAAGTACCAGCAATAAAAGCTTTTATGGAAGGATTAAAAATAATTATTCCTCCTAAGTTACCACACTCTCCAGTGTGGAACCTAAACATTGTTCCTACCAGGCTCATGGGACCCCCCTTTGAACCTTTACACAAATGTGAACTGCAATTTCTCACATAGAAAACAGCGTTCCTCATTGGCATTACCTCTCTTAGAAGAGTTAGTGAGATTCAAGCTTTCACTATACAAGAACCATTCTTACATTTACACCGTAACCGTAATCCTAAATTCCTTCCTAAAGTAATTACTCCCTTTCATCTAAACTAATCTGTAGAGTTACCAGTGTTTTTTCTAAACCCAGACTCTGTAGCAGAGAGAGCTCTACACACACACTAGATGTCAAAAGAGCTCTTCTCTATTATATAAATAGGACCAAATCCTTTTGCAAAACAAAGCAACTATTTGTAACTTTCTCTCCACCACATAAAGGCAACCCCATTTCTAAATCAGGAATTGCCAGGTGGATTGTTAAATGTATACAAATATCACAAGGCAAAACGCACATTAACAGTTCCTCCTAGAGCGCATTCCACACGCAAACTAGGAGCCTCCATGGCTTTCTTAGGGAACATTCCCCTAGAAGACATCTGCAAGGCAGCAACATGGTCTACAACACTCACCTTCACTAAACACTATTGTGTTGATGTGCAAGCCAAGCAGCAAGCTGCAGTAGGCCAAGATGTCCTCAAAACTCTCTTTCAAACTACTGCAACGGATACAGGTGACCGCCGCTAGGGGAGACACTGCTGCACAATCAATGCAAAATGTAGAATCTGCAGCTCATATGCCTCGAACGGAAAATGCTACTTACCAGTATGCATCTGTTCTTGGCATGTAGAGCTGCAGATTTCTACACTCCTTCCAGCCTCCCCGGGACCTGTATCTGTTCCAGTTTCTATCTTAATTAGATATACATGCATGAACATCCCTTCTTTCTTTCTACTAACTCCATAATTTCCTATCATGGCGAAAAACAATCTAAAGATGGAGCCGATGCCCATGCGCGCTATCGTCCAAGGGAGGAGTCACCTATCTCGTGACTACAAAGACTTCTTCCAAGACGACAACAACATGCAATCATCCGAGCCCAACAGGTGGCGATCTAATGCAAAGTGTAGAAATCTGCAGCTCTACATGCCAAGAACAGATGCATACTGGTAAGTACTGTGAGAAGTTGGCCTGATATGCAGTGCTCACTATTCTAGTGATCACTATGTATCAGTCCAAACGGCCCTTATTGATGATTGGTTGTAAGTCAACCTTATAGACCAGCTATCCTAGTAGCATGGACAAGAGCAGTCTTTAGGCTAAACTCTAGAGGGCGTGTCAAGTGAAAGGACACCACACAAGTTGTTGTGAAAATAAAAGGATATTTTTTTATAACAAGTCTACCCTGAACTCTTTATGAGTCAGGGAGCTAAGCACACAACAAAACTCTTAAGAAAATACTTTAAGTTGCACAATTTACACAAATGCCCGAGGGGCACGAAAAACCATATACTACAAAAGTGGAATGCGAAATACTAGCAGGTAAGTAACAAGATCCAGAGGCTTTAGGATCGCTAGGACTACACTACAGAACCTTCCGGTTAGGAGCAGGAGGCCTAGGGGGATCGGGTGCAGTGTGTGCACTCTCATGCGGGATGCGGGACAAAGTCTATGGATGCTAGATTTCGTAAAGTTACAGGTATCGGACGAATCCGACTAGTTAGGCTGAAAACGAAAAAAGATCTGGACACTTAGATAGTGAACCTACGTTGGAGCACCGAAATGCTCGGGTTACCTAGCCCAGGGGCTGCGGCTGCATAGGGTTCAAAAGACGTCGGGAATCCTCGTTACAGTGTATGGAGCCTGAAAGAAGTTGTTGCTGGCAGGCGACCAGTGATGAAGTTCGATGTGATCCAAGCCTGGATCGGTGATGGAGACGACCTGAAAGCAGAGGGACTCAGTTCTTAATCACTAGCCAGTGATTAGGTGGGCACCAGGATGGCACCGGATGAAGTCACCTCGTCCAGGTGAGTGGGCGACGCTGGGCTCTGCAGTCTCTCGGACCAGGAGGCGTTGTCGGCGACCAGGATGGAGGTGCGAGCTGTCCCACGAAGGTGTCTGCTGTCGGTGATGCTGGACCCAGGATTGGGGCAACAAACCTTGGCAAAGGCAAGCCCACGCGGTGGACTCAAAATGGCGTCTGGAGTGGACCAGGAGGGTCCGGGGTGATCCTCTCTTGGAAGGGAGCAAGGGCCAGTCTGGAGCAACCAGATCAGCGATGGAAGTGTTGTGGTTCGTCGTCAGGGGGGCTACAAGCCAGCAGGCAAGTGGCCGGACAACGCGGTGAGCAGCAAAGAGCAGAAGGGCCCCACGCAGATCTCGGGGATGCTGGGGGGCTGGACTTCGGTGCTGGAGCTGCTCAGGGTTATGGCTTCTCAAACCCCAAAGCACTCACTCGAGGATCCCTCGGCGGTCGTGCTGGATAAGCGTCGTGCAGTCTTGAAGATGGCCTGTCCCTTAGGGTCTCGTCACACCCACGAATCTCAGCTGGACTGATGATGTAGGTAGAGGTCAGAGGTGCCAGGGAATCCAGGTCTCGTCGAGCTGGGCAGTCTTGATCCGAAGGATGGACGTGCAGCAAACCGCATACGCTTAGATGGTGCCTGCTGGTGCAGGGTGGCTACTCCTTAGCCACAAGGGAGAGTCTTCAGAAAGGTTCAAGAGTTCTTTCGTGGAAAGTCATCAAGATTCAGAATTATCTAATTTGGGAAGGGGGCCCGCTCCTACCTTTATACTAAAGAAAGGGGCTGGCACGCAACTGGGTCCTGCCCATGGGTGGGACCAGGAGGGGGGTGGTTACACCCCTCTCCCTTGTCTGGACTTTCCCCAGCTCAGGGGCTGGTGTGCCCCTGGAACTGGTTCAAGCCGGCATATGCACTGTGAGCACCGGGGTGCCACTTGCAGTCAACCTTCCTCTCAGCCCTGCCTACCTGGGATACACAAAACCCTGTCTGCGATGGTGCTAGCACCGCCCCTGACAGGAAACCCTTTGTCCAAGCTCTCCTCGCTGGAAGGACTCCCAGCAGCAGGAGGTCAGACTTGAGTCTGTGGTGGCAGCATCCATTTTGTGATGCTTGATGCTGAGGCTCGAGTTAACTTTAACCGGGGTTCACAGTTACATACATGTTGTGTCCCTCTAGAAGGGTGGAATGCTAACCCCGTCGCCAGAATTGGCGAGGGGTTAGTATTCCAATTCGTATGACACCTTACTCGACATGTTTTGATAAAGCGATACCAAAGTTGGCAAATAACCGCAAGGATTCTAATGCACTTAAGAGTATATGGTACGCGTTATCATGGAACAGCTATTAGGACTTGGTGCCGCAAGCTGCAAACGGGCTCAGCTCATGCCAGAGCACCATCTCACATAATTCCAAGCACTCTGCCTTCAGGTTTTATAATGCCTGCCATAGGAGTGACTGATAGGAATACATGTGTCCATTTTAGGGTTAGATATAGGAATACTATATCTAAATCAAAGGGTGATTACACCACCTTGCCCCAGCTGTCGGGCAGCCAGTTGTGTCATATTTAGATGGCCAGTCAGGGGTGGCATAATACATGCTGCAGCCCCTGGTAGGCCCTGGGTACACCTATGCCCTGGGTACAGGGACTGATAAGGGGGCCCAGTACCAATTGGTAAATGCACCTAAGGTACACGTGTCAATTTAGAGAGAGAACAGCTAGGCTGTGGGTCTGATTGGCAGGCCCACAGCCAGGGAAAGTCGTAAACCAGTGAAGCAAAAAGCAAAAATCTGGGGTGATCATAGGATTGCAGACCCTACTCTCCTACAAGTACCATTTTCCTTCTTGCACCTCATTTTTGGGAGCCCATCTCCCTGTGAAGCGCCTTTAGGCCCTAAGGAGGTGAGTGGGCACCTTCAGTGGGTTTGGCCTTAGTGACAGTTTAACCGTTGGAGCGGAGGGTCTGGCGCTGGTCTAAGTCGGCTGTCCCTCCAGGATCTCGACCTACGACCCAGGACTTCGATCAGCTGACTCAGATACTGACGTCTGCGGCGTTGGTCAAAGTTGCTTTTTCTCTACTGTGTAGGCGACGTACGATGTTGAATGCAGAGTCAACTATTCAGACTGAGGGGGACAGGCAGGTTTTGATTCCTTCTCAGGAAGAGGTTGTTAAAGACAGCCTGTGACTATCTAGGCAGGGCCTTTTTAGCCCATTTCTGAGATTTATGTGCCTCTGATGGAGGAGAGCTGGTTGTCTGCTCTGGGAGAGGCTAGTGGTCAGGATTATTCTCCAGCTTCCGGGTTGATTTTCCCCATGGCCTTGCCATGGATGCAAGTCCCTCCTTTGCAGACATGCTAAGGAAAGTGGCTAGAGTTTCAAACTGGTCACTTCCTACAGTGCAAAGGTTCACAGGCCCTTTTCTCGAGGTCCTTTTTCAGGGACAGAATGGTTAAGTACCCGTTCTTCCATTTGGGGAGGCCCTTTTAAAGGTTTTTATATTTAAAACAACACAACTGCAGCTGACCAGGGCTTCGCACTTAAATTTCAAATATCGGAGAGTCAGTAAGACGCTGTGCACGAAAACATCCGGAGGTAGCCGCAGAGAAGCTCCACTGTCAAGACAGATGCAAATTCTTATAGGGAGGGATGGTGCACCAGAAATAGGAGTCCAAAGGAGTCATGATATTTAGAAAAAGTTAATTTATTGTTTCAATTCTTTAAAAGGCCTCATTCCCGTGGGAACTTCGTCAGGGCTAGATTGTCTTATAGGGGAGTTCCGTGTGGAAGCCAAGCGCATGCAAAAATCACAGAGTCTTCAAGTTGCTGGTGGATCAAATTCTGGCAACCAGCGGAGGAGCCGTAATATGTAGGATTTTGTTGGATCTATTGGCTCAATTGAAGGCAGGGGTAGTCACAGTCCAGGCAGACAGGAATAACGTAGAAGATGGGTTAAAAATAAGCCATTAAGTAAAGCAAAGTAATCCACGTCTCGATCCGTGAATCATCCAATAAGACTTCAGTTGCCCTGTTTAGAAGAGTAAAGTACTCAGCCAGAACTGTGGTTGTAAAATGCACAAGTGCACCAAAACTGGGGGTTGGAACTGCAGATATGCAAATTACCAAATAAAAGAGGGCATCTATAACCCCAGATCAACAAGAAAATATAATATCCTCCCCGTCTGCATAGGTACTTTCTACCTCCTACTGCTGAGGTTTCGTCCGTACACTCTCACTTCAAAGGCTTTTCCCCCTGGCCTTGCCATAGATGCAAGTCCCTCCTTTGCAGACATGCTAAGGAAAGTGGCTAGAGTTTCAAACTGGTCACTTCCTACAGTGCAAAGGTCCACAGGCCCTTTGCTCGAGGTCCTTTTTTAGGGACAGAATGGGTAAGAACCTGTTCTTCCATTTGGGGAGGCCCTTTTAAAGCTTTTATTAGGTACTTGGGCCAAGCTTGAGTCAGGGGCCTCAGTGGACTGAGATATTACACGTAGCCACTAACCTCCACCTGGGGACCCAGTGTGTCTTAGTAGACACCCTTTCACCTGTAGCTTGGTGACT
This sequence comes from Lissotriton vulgaris, assembly GCF_964263255.1. Taxonomy (NCBI): domain Eukaryota; kingdom Metazoa; phylum Chordata; class Amphibia; order Caudata; family Salamandridae; genus Lissotriton; species Lissotriton vulgaris. Next base: position 8,285,840 of record NC_141690.1, read on the forward strand.
CAGGTTGTGACTTCGCAGGGTGTAGATTCTGTTCCTAAGATTCCAGTGGGAGAGGGGAGATGAGTCTACGACTCGTGAAGCATATGGTATACACATCTTTGTTTCGGCAAGCATAACCTTGAAATCCACAAATATATCTTGTGTGCTGGGGCGATATTCTTATGCTTTATAGGAATCGCTACAGAATTTACCATCTCTTCCAGATAATTTCTCCCTGGAGATTGGGGATTTAATTAAAGATGTCCAGCAGGCTGCTAGGCTTACCATAAGGTGTGGTATGGACACCAAGGACTCAGCAACTTCGGGTATCTCGGAGGCTGTCCTGTCAACTTTGGTCGACATGCCATTTAGTCTTTTTTGGGAGTCAAGCTGGTGCAGGGTTAAGATGCTTCAGTGGAAGATAGAGGTCTTCAGAGTCGTAGCTTTTTGTTGTGTGTTACTGGTGTAACTTGTCTTTATACTCGGTGAGGCTTTTACTTTCAAAGTGACTAAGCTTTGTTAGGGCATTTTACATGCTCTTTGTTCGTTTGACCACTTGGTGTCCTGCGAAAGCAGAAGTTTTGTTCGTGCCAATTTTTCCCTTTTTTTAGGCTGGTATTGATTTAGATGACCGAGGGGCATTTCCCATTGGCCCTTGGCCTCTGAAGATGAGCTTAGTGTTCAAAAGTTATTTTTAAGAGACGTGTCTTCTTGTAGGGAATTTTTTCTTATGCAAGCTTCTTTGAAACAGTCCAGTATGCTAAAATGTGCAGGGTTTCGACATTTCATTGTCCCTCATTGGGACATCTTGGTATGCCAGTGGTAAGTCTGATATATATATATATATATAGGGACGCTCTGGTCTATACTCAACGTAGTATGTTCTCACTACTCTTGTGGTGTGCACATTTATTATGGCGATGGTAGATTCAGGGCCTACATTTTGTAATCTTTTGAGTACATGTTCTTTTAGTTCATCCTTCGGTAAAGTCCTCTTGTACTATCTGTTTTTATGGTGTAGGTTGTTTTCTCCTTAGCAGACTTCATTTCTACATTTTTATTATGTGTGCTTCACTTTTTGGAAAACTGTGAGAGTAAATTTGAGTTTACTCTAGTATTGGAACTTTCATAGATTCCCATGCTTGAATCATTTCCCGTCGTTTAGATGGGAGTCCCCGGTACAAATAAAATAGCAATAGAAACCATTACTGAAGAAGAAACTAGTCCTACACCCCTTCTAGTTTTGTAACATATCCACCTCTTTTTGTAAAAGATACCAAATAAAATGAACAACAATCAGATTAGCCTCACCCTCTAGAACCTTCCTGAGATAACCTCAGACCCTCAGATTTTCTACCGCACATTGTTGAGGGGAGTCTCCACTGAGCTCTGATCAGCTTTTTCCTGTCAACTTTATTTCTACAGTTTTTTCACCTGTTTTTCTACAAGAACTGCTTGGACTTGGTGTCGTGATGTGTGATAAACAGAAAAAAAACCTCTTTAAAGCGTGTGCAATCTGTGCTAAGAAGAGACTTTATGTGGAGGACAAGCACAAGACCCAGACCATAGGGCGTCAGACTATAAAATATGCTGCACCTTTTTAACGAAGACTTTGCGAGCCCGTGAGGGGCGTCTCTTGACCTGGCTCCAGAAGCTCAAATCAAGGAAAGAGCCATTCTCCAGTGAAAGTGATGAGGCCTCCTCTGCTACATCTTCTAGGAGGTCTTTAAAGAGGGGTAGGTCTTATCCTTCACCTTCTAAAGACTGTCCCAGTAAAACCTTGAAACAGATCTCTCATAGGCCTGAGAGGCGTAGTCCCAGCAAATCTCCTCACCGAGGTGTAAAGGAGAGAGAAGGACTGTCAGCAGGAGTGGTATCGGAGAGGAAGTCCAGCTCAGTTCCTCCATCTTCTCCTCCAGCAGCTCCAATAGCCTACAAAAAGCCCTCATTTCTCTTTTGATGGTAAGCCTGTGAAGAAAATTCACTTGTTGACTACGCTGTCAATGACTGTCGAAGAAGACGTCAAAGGTACAGCAAAGGCTCAGTCTCCTCCAGTTTTGGCTCTGTCGACGGTCTAGTCGACAGTAATTTCCTCTTTGCGATGCTGCAGGGTCCAACGTCGACAGCTTCGAAACCGATGGTGACTTTGTCGATGATGGTGACATCGGCAGTGGTGACAATGGCAACCACGTCTACTACGAAGATGGGAGCATCTACGCCTGTGGTGACGACGATCTCGAAGACGGCTCAGTCAATGGGGCTCATATCTTTGTCGACGACTCTTACATCTTCGCCGACGGGGATTTGATGAGGGGAAACATTGCAATTACAATCGGGAAGCAGAAGATTACCCCTGAGATGACTTCTCTTAGTAGTGTGACACCTCTACCACCTGCACTCCTCCTTGAAGAGGATGAATCTCAGGAGGATGACGGGCCGTATGGCTATGCGATTAGCCCTTCTCAATTGCACGTGAAGTGCCGGGATACAGGCTCGGAGGAAGAATACTTGGAGGAGCAGCAGTTTTATCCTCCCTCAGATTATCCAGAGGTCTACCAATAGCAGATGGTCTCTATGCCTACCTCCTACTAACAGACTTACAATGTATGCTTTTGGACTATAGACGGAGAGTCCCAACACATTCTCCAGCTGGGGTGCCAGTTACAGCTGTTCTGCTTACACTGCCTTCTACCCCTCAATTGCCACCACCTCCTCCACTGCCCGTGGCTCCTGATGCACCCTTAATCGTCACTCTCACCCAGGATGAGATCTCTGATGTGGACCAGGGCAACGTTACTATTCCAGATCCAGATACTGAGTGGTATGACAGTCATTCCTGATCAAGCTTAGTCTTCACCAGCACCATTGGATTCTCCCCCTGGAGACATAGGGAGTTTCCATAATTTGATGGATAGGGCTGATTTGAACTGCCCATGCCCACGGTGCAATCTGAACGTTTCCTTTATGACTTCAAGGTGCCTTACAAAAAATCAATTCTGACCATTCTTATAGTTGGTCACGTCTGGGACAAGGGTCTAAAAGTAATGAGGAGTCCAGCCACGGTTATTTCAGGATTATCTCGCCTTGAAAAGAAATATAAGGCTCCTGAGGATAGCCCGGCCTGCCTGTTCAGTCAGCCTTAACTGGACTACATCATCTCTCCGGCGGCCCAAAGCAAGTCCAAAAATCCTTCTGCTCCTCTCACTACACATCCAGATAGAGGGCAGACGCCTCGATAACGCAGGTAAGAGGTTTACCTCCGTCTCCAGCCCAGTGGTCAGGGCTGCAAAACGCTTTAGCAATACTTGGTGGCTACAATCGCCAGATGTGGTGCGACCTTCCCCCTATCTGGATCAATTTTCGGCAGATGCTACAGTTGAGGCTAAAAAGATCCTTCAAGAGGGAGAGAAGACTGTGTTCCGATCTCTTGCGGGAGCTGCTGTCCTTCGTCGCCAAGTCTGGCTGCGAGCTACATGGTTTAATCCGGAGGTCCAAAACAAAATCTTGGATCTTCCCTTTGATACCGAGGCTCTCTTTTGGAAGCATATTAATGATGCACTCCCGGATATTAAGAAAGACTCGGAGACCGAAAAATCCTTAGGGACTCTGCGGGGGCCAGAGGCAGAGGGAATGCTACCTACAGAGGGGGATACAAGCAACAACTTATTTTTTTTTTTTTTTTTTTTTTTGCAAGTCCTTTATTTCAAATATGCTCACATACACAGCAGTGTGCCTACAACCCTGTACAGGGCCGGCTGCTATCAAATCAACAATTAGTAACTGAAAGCATATATTAAAGGATATCAGGCGAGTACAATCCAATAGTGCAGAGGGCGACAATAGTCCACAGTTCACGTCAAGTTCATCCTCCACAGTAGTACCTCGCTCATCACCTATAGGTCTTATTTTATACTATTATATGGAACAAGAACAACCCCCACCCCCCCAGCCCAAACAATCCTGGTCCCAGGTCACAGTAAAAGTCCATAGAAGTAATGCTGAATGTTAAAACAGTGTGGAGGGTACGCAAGATACCGCCAGCGATCGTACGAGCTGTGCAACCTCAGATCTGAAACCCAGCACGTGCCATCAGTCGTTGTGTGAAAATAGTGAAAACTACGGACAGGACAGCCCCCCCCCCCCCAGGGTCCATACATATCAAAGGAAACAGACATCCCATCAGCGATATTAGCACAGCGCAACCATTCAGTCAGTCAAACACTCAGACACACCGACACCAGGCAGTCGATCCCCACCCTCATCATCAGAACTGTCATCCCCTGCCAGGGAAAGCATATATGCAGTATATGGAGCCCAAATGTCTCGCGGACGCGACTTCTCCGGCAGAGTTTCAGCATAGCAAGTCAACTGATCCCTGCAGTAGGCCAGGTCCTTGAACCACAGTTGAACATCAGGCGCTCGCCTGCCACCCCACACCATAGCCACCCTCCGTTTAGCAAGCTGTAATGCCAGGACAATCAATCTCCGCTCCTTATGTGGCACTCCAGAGGCGAGCCCCAGCAAGCACAGCCGTATATCCATCGCAACCTCCGTGGCCGTCATCTTAGTCAGCGCCTCAGTCACAGCCATCCAGAAGCCATACACCCGGGCACACCCCCACGCCAAATGCACGAAATCCGCATCATCCTCTCCACACCGGACACATTGCGCAGAATCTCGAAGTCCATATCTAACTAGCTGCGTAGGTGTGTAATACCATTGATGTATACATTTAAAGTGGAGAAGGCGGAAATTGGCGTTAGCCACATACTCCCCAGTCATGGAGCAGCATTCAGTCCATTCCTCATCCGTTAATGGCTCAGGCAGACACCTATCCCATCTGGCCCTAGCCAGCATAGCCCCCCCCCCTTCGTCTTCCAGCGCGGTATAGTCTGGAGAGCAATTTAACTCTGTCTGTCGTGGTGTAGATTAATTGCAAGGCCCCCAGTGCTAAAGGTTCCTCCGGATATGTAGGATATAAGGAGTGTATGGCCGCACGGAGTCTGACATAGATGAAGGTAGCCATGACCACACTCGTGGACTGCTCCGTCACAGTTTGCAACGAAAGGAACTTGGCCCCTGGGAAGAGATCTCCCATAGTGTGTAGACCAGCACCCTGAAGGACCTGCAGACCACCAATTTCACTCGACACTGATATGTCCGAATGATACAACAGCGGCATGCTTGGAGCATATAGCGGTAACCTGCCTGCTCTTCTACCAAGCTCCCGCCATGCATTAGCCGTGGAACGGACCGTATCCACCTCGCCCTTGTCAAACACCGAGTGAGTGTTACCCACCATAGCCCTCAGCGGGTACGGCAGGACAGCGCTGGCCTCAAGCGCCACGTGCGGGGTATACGGGGGCGCAGACACCCAATAGGCAGCAAAGTGCGCCTGTGCGCATAAGTAATATAGCTTCATATCCGGCACAGCGAAACCACCCAGAGCATATGGTTTAGTCAGCACATCCCACGTCACTCGTGGTTTTTTACCAGCCCAGGTTAAGGTGGTCAACAAAGAGCGCAGCCTTGCAAAGAAGTGCGACGTCAGCTGAAGGGGTATGTTTACAAAAAGATACAAAAATTTCGGAAGTACAACCATTTTGATTAAAGACACACGATCAGCAAGGGTGAGAGGGAGCTTAATCCAACGAGCCACCTGATCCTCTAGTTTGGAGACAGCCACTCCATAATTGGCTCTAATAACCTCTTGACTGTTCCGATGAATCTGAATCCCAAGATAGCGCACCGAGTCCACAGCCCATTCCAGTGGAAACTCCAAGGGGAAAGGAACGGTGACATCAGTGAGGGGTAGCATAACAGATTTATCCCAGTTGATGGTCAATCCAGAGGTAAACAGTCATAATATCTATTCCAAAATATAGAATGGACATAATATCGAAGTAAAAATATAGAATGGACAAAATATCGAATGGACACAATATAGTTATTAAAATATCGAATTTAAGGTAAGCAATATCGATTTTCAAAATATAGAAGTCAAAATATCGAAATATACAATATAGGCATTAAATATATTGATTTTTTAATAATATCAATTTTTTTAAAGTGTTTTGTATGTTAGTATATGTGTGAAAAGTGTATATTAATTTTTGTAATGTATGTTTAATGTATTTTAAGTAATGAATTTTATGTTATTTAATTTTTGCGTAATTTAATTCTGTAGCGGGTTGTGGGTTTATAGGGGAATAGGGTGGGAAGTAATTTCATTGTAATTAATTAAATATTTTTATTTATTTATTGGTATTCATTTTGAATTAATTATTATTTTGCAATTGGTAATTAATTGTTATTACTTGCCAATTAATTTGTATTAATTGATTAATTGTTAATGTTAATTTTCTAAATTTATTTTCTGTAGCGGGTTGTGGGTTTATAGGGGAATAGGATGGGAAGTAATTTAATTGTAATAAAGTAAATATTTTTTTCATTTATTCGTATTGATTTTAAATGTATTGTTAATTACTTTTTAATTGGTAATTAATTTCTATTAATTGGCAATTAATTTTTATTAATTGGTAATTATTTTGTATTAATTAAATATTTGATAATTATGATAATTGTATTAATGTATTTTCTGTAGTGGGATGTGGGTTTATAAGGGAATAGGGTGGGAAGTAATGTAATTGTAATTAATTACATATTAAAAATACTTTTTGTGTGTTGATAATTAATTTACTGTTAATTTTTAATTGGTATTCATTTTTATTATTAATTAGTTTTTGTTATTTAAAATTAATTTGTTGTTGAATATTTAAGAATAGGTTATTAATTTTTAATAACTAATATGTAGTTGTATTTCTAATTAAATATTACATAATATTAAATTAGTTATTATTTTCAATTAATGTTTTATTGGTATTGATATTTAATTTATTTTTAATAATATATTAAATCATTACTTTCCCTACTGTTAAACTCACTGGAGTGGGAATAGTAATTTTCACCCTCCCGCTATCCAACGCTTTCCCTACTGTTGCACTCTCTGGAGTGGGAATAGTATTTTTTACCCCTACGCTATCCAACGCTTTCCCTACTGTTGCACTCTCTGGAGTGGGAATAGTAATTTTTACCCCTACGCTATCCAAAGCTTTCCCTACTGTTGCACTATCTGGAGTGGGAATAGTATTTTTCACACTCCCGCTATCCAACGCTTTCCCTACTGTTGCACTCTCTGGAGTGGGAATAGTAATTTTTACCCCTACGCTATCCAATGCTTTCCCTACTGTTGTACTCTCTGGAGTGGAAATAGTAATTTATGCCCTTCCAATATCCAATGCTTTCCCTACTGTTGCACTCTCTGGAGTGGGAATAGTAATTCTTACCCCTACGCTATCCAACGCTTTCCCTACTGTTGCACTCTCTGGAGTGGGAATAGTAATTTTAACCCTTATGCTATCCAACGCTTTCCCTACTGTTGCACTCTCTGGAGTGGGAATAGTAATTTTTACCCCTATGCTATCCAACGCCTTCCCTACTGTTGCACTCTCTGGAGTGGGAACAGTATTTTTTACCCCTGCGCTATCCAACGCTTTCCCTACTGTTGCACTCACTGGAGTGGGAATAGTATTTTTTACCCTCCCGCTATCCAACGCTTTCCCTACTGTTGCACTCTCTGGAGTGGGAATAGTAATTTTTACCCTTACGCTATCCAACGTTTTCCTACTGTTGCACTCAATGGAGTGGGAATAGTACTTTTTTACCCCTACGCTATCCAACGCTTTCCCTACTGTTGCACTCACTGGAGTCGTAATATTAAATGTTACCCTCCTGCTATCCAAAAGTAAAATATTGTACATTTTTTATTAATAACTTAAATTAATTATATCTTAATTTTAAGGTTATTTGAGTATTTTTAAGTATGTTTTAGTTAATTATATTTATTATTTCATTAATTTTAAATTACTTTTAAGACATTTAAAAAAATTCGATATTTTGACTGACTATATTTTTTACAGACTATATTTTGGATTCAATATTTTTGTACTTACCTGTTTGTAGATAGGAATTCGATATTTTGGCATTCTATATTTTGGTGACTATATTTTGGTAAGTCTATATTTTGTCATTCTATATTATGTCAGTGATCCCAATCCAGAATAACGGCCAAACCGTATGAACTCCCGAAGGATAGGTTCAAGATGGCGTGCAGGCTCGCGCACATAAAGCACCATGTCATCGGCATACATGGACACAGCCTACGACCGAAGGGGAAATTTCAGAGCCGCGTCAGCATACCTTTGCCTCAAAATACAGGCCAGGGGCTCCATCACAATGGCAAATAGTAAAGGTGAGAGAGGGCAACCCTGCCTTGTGCCCCTCCGCACCGGGAACGAGTTCGAGACATGGCCGTTGACCCTCACACGTGCTACGGGGTTAGTATAAAGAAGAGTTACCAACGATGTAAAAAAGAAGGGCACCCCCATCCGATGCAGAATGGCTATCATATACCGCCATGCGACTGAGTCGAAAGCCTTCGCGGCGTCAAGCATGACAGCCACCGCAGCCAATTCCGGTTTAAGCAAATGCAATACTGCAAAAAGAGCCCTGAGATTGTGGGTGGTAGACCGGAGCGGTATAAATCCCGACTGATCAGGCAGTACCATTACCGGGAGTAGCAGTCGCAGCCGAGTAGCAAGCACCTTAGCTATAATCTTAACGTCAGTGTTCATTAGTGAGAGAGGTCAATGCGATTCACATTGGTTGGGAGGCTTCCCGGGCTTCGGCAATGCAACTAGCAGCGCCTCTCTCATCGTGGTCGGGAATTGGCTCGGTCCACAGCTTCCTCCAGCACCATCGCCAAGTGCGGGAGTAAAAGATCAATATACTCCTTATAGAATTCGGATGGCAAGCCATCCGTGCCAGCAGCTTTCCCATTAGGAAGAGCAGCTATCGCCTCCCGAAACTCCTCCTCGGTGATGTGGTGCATAAGGAATTCTTGTTGACCCCTCGAGAGCCAAACCAGAGCTATATCCTCAAAGTACTGAGCTATTTCTTCCTCCGTCGCCGTCTCCCGATACTCGTACATGCCTTCATAATATTTCGCAAAGCAACTCAGGATGCCAGGCGTGTCAGTTACGACCTCCCCCCCCCCCATCTACGATCTCCTGCACCGCACAATGCTTGGCCCACGGCTCCCTTATGCGATCCGCCAGACCTTTATGGATCAAACTCTCAATCTTACCACCCGAATAATAACCAGCAGCAAAATCAATCATTCTCTTTCTCTAGATCTAAGAAAAGAGTACAACAAGGACACCAGGGGAGAGACTCCTCTATACGTCAATAGTGGCTTGCTGGCTTTTACTACTGTCCCTTCTTCTCCTGTAACACCAGTGGGAGGCAGAATCTCAAATTACTCCACAACTGGCAGCAAATAACATTGGATCATTGGGTTCTGACAATCATTCAATCCGTAATACAAAGCTTCCCCTGGCAAAGGGGAAGACTCCTCCGAGCACCGCTTTGAAGACTAGTGGTCTTATATTATTTTTATCCAAAACTTGATAAAGTGTTCACACTGATTAAAGATTCAAAGTTTTTTTATTGTTCTTCATTAGTCTTTGTTTATTGCTTTTATTGTATAACTCATTATTTTCATGGTTATAACCATAACCAAAACAAATATGCCCAGTTAATTTCATTTATCCCAATGCATTTCGGGCTATCTGGCAGCCCTTCGTCAGGGGATTACACTACGGGTAAAGAAAGACACCATGCGCTTCACATTTTCAGCCGAACCGAGCACTAGTGATCATGCGGTCTCTAACTTCACCCGTTTTTTTAAAAATGGTATACGAAGGCTTTTTGTATCAATCTATCCTTTACAGTGCCCATATGCACCTGCACAGATACAACTTTTTTAAACATAATACACACTAGCATGATCACGGCACACTGCAGCGTAACATCACTCACTAACTTGCATCGCGCTTTCTCAACCGTTCAACACACCACCACTGACGGATTTTTACTTTCTTTACCCGTAGTGTAACCCCCTGACGAAGGGCTGCCAGATAGCACGAAATGCATTGGGATAAATGAAATTACCTGGGCATTATTCAGATGATGAGGACATATTTGTTTTGGTTATAACCATGAAAATAATGAGTTATACAATAAAAGCAACAAACAAAGACTAATTAAGAACAATAAAAAAACTTTGAATCTTTAATCAGTGTGAACACTTTATCAAGTTTTGGATAAAAAAAAATATAAGACCACTAGTCTTCAAAGCGGTGCACGGAGGAGTCTTTCCCTTTGCCAGGGGAAGCTTTGTATTAGTCTTGGACTATATCCACGCTGTGAGGTTCAGACAGCGATTCCTCTGGAGCACGCAAATGAACTAACGACTTTAGAACACATTCGCAAACACCCAGCGGTGCCAGTCTCATCTACCTTGTAATCATGCAATGCGGCCATACTCTGGAATGTGTCCATGCACCACCCTCTGAGCCCCCACGCGCCACTGTGTCAAAACAGCTCTGTCTTATATGTTTTTATAAGTCCATCAAATGCTCCTGAAAGGGGCATAAGAGCCGGTTCCTCTCTCTCAGCGTGTAGAGGGTTTCTACTCCCGGTTCTTCCTCGTTCGGAAGACCTTAGAAAAGTGGCGCCCTATTCTAGATCTGAGGGAGCTCAACACCTATCCCATCAAACAATCATTTCGAATGGTTTCTCTGCAGGACATCCTTTGCCTTCTCAGCTCAGGAGATTACATGGCCACATTACATCTAGAGTACGCATACTTTCATGTACCCATCCATCCAGCCCACAGGAAGTTCCTTCGCTTCTCAGTAGCCAAGAGCCACTTTCAGTTCAAGGTCCTGCCTTTTGGACTCAGATCTGCTCCGTGGATCTTTACAAAAGTACTAGCTCCTGTGGCTCACATCTTCTGGTCCTTCCCTCTGGTCAGCAAGGATAATTAAGCAGTTTCTCAAGGGCCTTTTCAAAGTTTTTCCTCCAGTCAAGCCTCCGCCTCCTCTTTGACACCTTAACTTTGTTCTCACCCAGCTCATGAAGCATCCCTTTGAACCTATTCATAGGGTGGATTTGAAATTCCTTTCCTGAAAGGTGGCTCTTCTGCTTGCCTTTGCTTCGGCTAGGAGAGTAGGTGAATTACAGGCTCTCACCATTCAGGAACCTTTTCTCCAATTCAAAAAGGGGCCTGTGATTCTCCGTACCAACCCAAAGTTCATTCCGAAAGTTCCTTCAGACTTTCATTTGAATGAGCCGGTCATACTCAAAACTTTTTTCCCTCAACCTACTACTCTGGCAGAAAAAGCACTCCTCTCACTGGACATTCAGAGGTGCTTAAAATTCTATCTTCAACGTACTAAGGATTTCAGGAAGTCTCCTCAACTATTTGTGTCTTTCAGCGCCCCTCGTAAGGGTTTTCCCCTTTTGCTCGCTGGATTACGAGCGATATCCAGTATTGTCAAAGAGCAGTTGGGAAGCCCCTTGAAGGTCGGGTCGGTGCTCACTCCACGAGGGTGGTTTCTTCTAGGCAGCCTTCTTTGTCGGAGTTCCTATCCAGGAGATCTGCAGAGCAGCAACCTGGAGCAGTACTCATACATTTACAAAGCATTGCTGCCTGGATTCTTCAGCGCAGAGTGACAGGACAGTGGGCCAGGCAGTCCTGAGGAATCTCTTTCATTAAGTGGTGAGCTTTCCCTTTCTACCCTCCTTCCGTCTTTCTGCTTATGCTCTTAGCACATTTATTTTTTGGTTTAAATTTCTTTTATTGATTTTATCCACAAAAGAAACAAATGAGCAAGCATGCTCCACAATCATCGGGTAACAACTCAGCATATTATTGTCATGTAGTTTAGGTAGAAAGAACAACAAACAAGAATACAAAACCTCCCTCCCCCCACCCCTCTCCTCCTCCAAAAAAAAGGTGAACTCGTGTCAACAAGAGTGATGCGGCCCCATCGATGTATCCCAAAGGTGTCTACGTGTCCGGTGTGGCAGCCATGTGCGCCGGCGCGGTCAGTCGTAGTAATTTAAGATATTTGGGACAAGTAAGTTCTGTAAATTCCGGTGTCAAAAGCGCTAAAAGGGGAGCCCAAAGTTTGTGGAATGAGGCTCCGGAATTAGTCAAAGAGAGAGAGATCTTTTCCATCCCTAAAATGGACCACAGCTTATGTAATCAGCCTAGTCGGGTGGGCATTGTCGTTGAGCCCCAGTGTGTGAGAACGTTCTGATCTGCTGCTGTAGGAGAGTAGGGTCTGCTTTCCTATGGTCACCCCACTTTTTGCTTTCTGCTTCACTGGTTTTCGACTTAATGTGGCTGTGGGCCTGCTAATCAGACCCACAGCCCAGCTGTTCTCTCTCTAAATTCACTCCAATGCATTTTAGGTGCATTATCAATTGGATACTGGATCACCCTGTGAGCCCCTGTACAATGTACCATAGGTACTCAGGGCATAGGTGCATCCAAGGCCTACCAGGGGCTGCAGCACATCTTTTGCCACCCATGGCTGGCCTTTTAAATTGACACAACTGGCGGATCACTCAGCTGGGGCAAGGTGGTGTAATCACTCCTTGCTTAGATATAGTATACCTATATCTAACCTTATATCTGGACAATATACACCTATAAGTCACTCCTATGGCAGGCCTGAACAATCCTGGAGGCAGAGTGCTTGGTTTTATGTGAGATGGTGCTCTAGCATGAGCTGAGCCTGTCTGCAGCTTTCGTAACCATGTCCTTTAGCTGTTCTGGGATATTGCCATACCATATACTCTTAAGTGCATTGGAATCCTCGTGGTTACATGCTAACTATGGTTTGGCTTTATCAAAACATGTCGAGTAAGGTGTCATACGAATTGGAATACTACCTCCTTGCCCGTTCTGGCGACGGGGGTAGCATTCCATCCTTCTAGAGGGAGAAGACCTGATGTTCTAACTATTCCCGGTTAAAGTTAACCAGAGCCCTAGCTTCACAAAATGGACGCTGCTGCCACAGACACAAGTCTGACCTCCTGCTGCTGAGAGTCCTTCCAGCGAGGGAGGCTTGGACAATAGGTTTCCTGCCTTGGGAGGTGCTAGCACCACCCCAGACAGGACCTTGTGTATTGGGACAGGGAGGGCTGAAAGGATTGAGACACTGCCTGGGGCACACAAGGTGTCCCATGCATAGGCCAGTTCAAACCGGTGCTGGAGCTTCCCTGCCCCAGCTCTGGAGCGAAACTGGACAAAGGGAAGGGGTGTAACCACCCCCTTCACTGGTCCCACCCATAGTAGTGACCTAGCAGGTAATCCAGCCCCTAAGATTGGTATATAGGTAGGAGCTGAGTCACTAGGACTTTAGATTATCCTGACTGAAACTCTGAAACGAAACTCTGGACCTTTATCACCCTACTTTGGAAGAAGATGACTGAAGAATCTCCCTTGTGGTCAAGGAGTGACCACCCTGCACAAGCCGGCACCATCCAGCGATCGACGACTTGCTTTGCCGCCGCCTCCCACCGGAGCCCGAGCCCAGAGCCTGACGAGAACCGGATTCCCAGACATCCAACAGCCCGATCCACAGTCCCTGCAAAGCTGAGACCCGTGGAGGCGACGTGAGACGTGGGACCGGCCATCTTGAAAAGTCTGCGACCTGCTAACTGTGCAGCCCCTGAGGTCCCCTCGAAGCTGTGCATTGGGAATTGAGAAGCCCCAGCCCTGAGTAGTATCTGCACCGGAGATCAGCCCTGCACACTCCACGAGTTCTGCGTGGGGCCCTTTTGCATTTTCCTCCTCGACGCGCCTTCCCGGTCACTTGCCCGTTAGCTAGTGGCCATCTTGGCGACTAATCTTTGATTTTCCTCCGCTGGTCTGGTTGCTCCAGACTGGCCCTTGCTTCCCTCAAAAGAAGCAGCCCCTCAGACCTTGCTGGTCTGAGTAAGAAACCTACATCGTATCCTGCGTGGGTTGCCTTTGCCAAGGCTTGTTGCCTCCAATCTTGAAGCCGACAGCGAGAGCCTTCGTGGGACAGCTCGTGCCAACATCCTGGTCATCTTTGATGACTCCTGGTCCACGTGGCTGAAGAGACAAGCTTCCCATCAACACCTGATCGCATCCCGACATTGCCTGGTTCCGTCCTGGTTCCATCCTGGTCACTGGCTAGTGACCCAGACTCTGTCCCCTCTGTTTTCAGGTCTTCTACATCATCGATCCACCCTTGGATCCAACCGGACTCTTCTCTTCTGGCCGCCTGCAGCATCTTTTCTCCAAGGCTCCATAGATCTCCACGACGAAACCCGACACACTTTGGGACCTATGCACCTGCTTCCTGTATGTTAGGTAACGCGAGTACTACGGTGCTCCTGTAGAGGTTTACATCCCTAGTGCCCTAGTTTCAAGTGGCTAAGTTTTATTCCAGTCGGAAGCCTCCTAAATCTTTAACTTTATAACTTTTACGCACCCATTGACTTCAATGTATGCACAAGTGTGACTTCAGACTCTGCACATGCATCCCGTGGACCTCCTGCTCCCGAACTGTTGTTAGTCCAGTGTATCCCCAGCGATTCCCAAGGCCCTAGGCCTTACCATTGTTCGTGACGTGGTACTTATACCACTTTCTTAGTATATGGTTTAGCGGGCCACCCCGGCCTGTCAATATTTGTGCATTTTTTGTCTATTCTATTAAGTTACTTGGTTCGAGGCATGTGGGCTGCTGAATTCATATCTGTGCATAGATCGCCGCCTAGTGTTGGGTCCGGATGATTGCACATTGTTGTCCTGGAAGAGTCTTCGAAGTATCACGAGATAGGTGGCTCCTCCCCTGGACTACAGTGCACATGGGCATCGCCTCCATCCCCAGATTGTTTTTTTCCGCCATTGGGTTCGGATGTGTTTCGGTTCCCTCTGTCGGAACCGATAGTAGTTTTACGTTTCTACTTGAGACCAAAAGGTCTTTAGGCTGGGCATCGGTATTGTTTTGTTCGGGTTATCTTATTTTCAGCTCCGAACGTTTCCTGCCCCTCCGCGTGCTCTCGGCGCGGACGGGCCTACTCGACGCTCCAAGTTCCTGAACATGGAACGGACTCCGTTCAAGAGGTGCCCGGTGTGCACCTCCAAGTATTCACACCTCGACGGGAACCCTGTGTGCAACAAGTGTTTATCACCGGACCATGACGAGGCCAGGTGTATGGCCTGCTCAAAGTTCCGGTGCAAGAAGACCCTAAAGCATCGTCGGGCCGCTCGACTCCAGGCCCAGTTGTCGGCACCCCCTGCGCCCCCGCCGGACAACAGCTTTGAAGTATTTGAAGAAGACGAAAATGTCTTTCAGGTTTCGGACTCTAGCCCTGCGTCGGAGGGAGAGGACTACGACGCGGAGGATGAGGAGTTTGATGAAGCCGGCGACGAGGTAGGGGACGACGATGGGGCCATTGCCACCGTGGGGGATAGCTCGGAGGAAGAGCACGCCCAGACTGATTCAGGGGTCAATCCCCAACATACGGCCCAGGTCGAGGGATCGCCTTCGGGCCTTACCCAAGACCTTGCTAATAGTCCAACTGCCCCGCCTCTCGGCCCGGCCGCGGACATTTCTGAGGAGCCACTCCCGTTGAAGAAAACGAAAGTGAAGCCATCGGGATCCACACCATCGGTTTCGAAACCGAAAGTGAAAGCTCCACTGGTGGGACAGAAGGCTCTAGAGGCGTCAACACCTAAGAAGGTCAAAATGGCCGACTTGAAAAGCCACGCCAAAATGGCCGACCCCAAGGCCTCGGGGTCGGCGCCGAAGACGAAGGTGGCCGACGCGGCAGCGTCGGCGCCGAAGATGGTCGAGGTCGACGAACCGAAAAAGGCTCCAAAGAAGCGTCAAAGCGATTCCAAGGCTCCGGCTGTGCCGGCTCCGACCGTCGGGGCCAAGGATGGCAAGGTGTCGACTCCGAAGACGCTGCCCCCGGCGGACTAGACTCCCGACTCAGGGAAATCGCTCAAGACAGTCAAGCCCTCTCCAGCCTTGACGAAGAAGGTCGTTGAATCCCTCCAACGGATTCGAAACGCTGAGGTTCCCGAACCAGAGGGGGTGAAGCCGAAGCCCGCATCGAAGCCGGCGAAGGCGCAGACGCCTATTCGCTACACCCTGCCGCCAAAGTCGACGCCGAAAGCCTTCGCTCCGAAGCAAGGGGCGGACGTGCCCTCGAAGGAGGTGTCGACGCCCAAAGCGTCGTTGGCGGGGTCGAAGCCTCGGCTCCAGCCACTCGCTGAGGAAGAGCGCCGTGAGGTCATCATCGACGCCAATACTGGGAAATTGTCCCTCCTCAAACGGAAAATCACCACCGAACCGGTGCTTGAGCATTTTCGGATTCCTCTTAAAAACAAGCAGGACTCGGCGGGCGCTTCGGCCCCTATGGAGCCTTCGTCTCCCAAACAAGTGGAACGTTCTCCTACGCGTTCTAACGCAGGGGAGGGTGACGATGAGGAGGAAGTCGAGTACAACTATCCGGCATACTCGGATCCGGAGGAGGAACATGAACCCTGGTCGGTCGGAGCCGACCCGGATGACCCGCAATCGGGTCAGGAACCGCAGCTCTTTGCGGCAAAGACCTCGCCGACGGAGGACTCTGCGGCCTTCAACGCCCTAATTGAGAGGGCCGCAGCCAACCATGATGTCGAGCTCCACTCAGATCCTGTGGATGTGGATTTTTTGTTTGACACTTTCTCAGTGGCAGAGAAGTCAGTCAAGACATTGCCAATGCTCAAAGGGGTGCTAAAGCACGCGCCGGAGGTCTTCAAGGAGCCCACTCGGGCGCGTGTCATCAATCCTCGCATTGATGAGCAATATAAGGCAGCGCCCTCGGATCCAACATACATCAAGGGACACTTGCCACTGGACTCTTTGGTTGTATCCAACGCTCGGAAGAGGGCGAATTCACAGACTACTGGTGACGCTCCTCCCCCAGACAAAGAGTCGAAAATCTTCGAGGCCTCGGGAAAGAGGATTGCTGCGCAGGCAGCTAACATCTGGCGTATTTCAAACACGCAGGCCCTACTTGCACGCTACGATAGGGCTCACTATGACACCCTAGAAACACTGTTGCAGCACCTACCTGACCAGTACAAGGAGGCTGGGGAGATGTTAATTCAGGAGGGCAAGCTAATCACTAACGCTTCCATCAAATGTGCACTAGATGTGGCTGACACTGCCTCCAGGGCGATCAACACTAGTGTGTTGCTGAGGCAGCATGCATGGCTTCGAATCTCAGGCTTTAAACCTGATATCCAAACAACCATACTCAACCAAACAGTGAATCCTGACCACCTGTTTGGCCCTGAGGTGGATGCGACACTGGAAAAAATGAAAAAGGACACGGACACTGCTAAGTCTATGGGGGCCCTCCAATCTCAGCAGTTTCGGGGTGGTTCCTTTCGCCGCTCCAATTCCAGAGGCACCTCCAGGGGTCAAGCATCGCAATCCACACAGTACTATAAAGGCAATACCCAGACCTCATACACCAACAAGGGTAGAGGTGGCTACAGAGGCAACAATGTCAAGGGCAGGGGACGTGGAAACAATAGCTCCAGGTCCACCGCCGCCAACAAGCAGTGACGTCTTGTCACTGCCCCCCGACCACTCAACACCGGTCGGGGGGAGACTCCAGCAGTTCCTGCCCGCGTGGAAAACCATCACCACGGACAGGTGGGTGAGATCTCTTATCCAGTACGGTTACTGTCTGGAACTTACTTCCACTCCACCAAACATTCCTCCAAGAAGCTGTCCTATGTCCGGCGAGCACTTGCACTTGTTGCAGCAGGAGGTCACAGTCATGCTGCAAAAAGGGGCAATAGAGCTCGTTCCACTGCAAGAAAGGGGAACAGGGGTTTACTCCTTGTACTTTCTGATCCCCAAAAAGGACGGATCCCTCAGGTCCATCCTGGACCTCAGGCCCCTCAACTGGTACATTCTCTCGGAGCACTTCCAT
This sequence comes from Lissotriton vulgaris, assembly GCF_964263255.1. Taxonomy (NCBI): domain Eukaryota; kingdom Metazoa; phylum Chordata; class Amphibia; order Caudata; family Salamandridae; genus Lissotriton; species Lissotriton vulgaris. The sequence goes on from NC_141690.1 coordinate 8,303,762, forward strand.
ATGCTCACGTTACAGCAGGTTCTCCCTCTGCTTCAACAGGGGGACTTCCTGGCCACACTGGACCTAAAGGATGCATACTTTCATATCCCCCTGCATCCTTCCCACAGGAAGTATCTCAGATTCACAATCCTAGACCAGCACTACCAGTTCAGGGTTCTGCCGTTCGGGGTCACCACAGCGCCAAGAGTCTTTACAAAGTGCCTGGCGACTGTGGCGGCGCATCTGCGACTCCAAAACGTCCACGTCTATCCTTATCTGGACGACTGGCTCATTCAGGCGAGGACAGAACAGCAGTGCGCAGACCACGTGTCACGCACTATTCATCTCCTGCACGATCTGGGATTCTCGCTGAACTATCCAAAATCTAATCTCCAGCCCGCCCATGTACGGCAGTATCTGGGCGCGACGATAGACACGCTGGCAGCCACTGCGCAGCCAAATTCAGTGAGAATCGCCAGCATCCAGACTCTGATCCAACGATTCAGACCTCAGCACTCGCTTCCAGCGAAGGTGTTCATGCAGTTGATAGGCATGATGGCCTCCTGCATCTCCATCGTCCCGCACGCGAGACTACATATGCGTCCGCTTCAGGAGTGCTTGGCACGTCAGTGGACTCAGGCTCATGGGCAACTGACAGACCTAGTGTTGGTGAGCGGTCGGGCATACAACTCTCTGCATTGGTGGAATCCACAAAACCTTTGCAAGGGCCGACCGTTCCAGGAGCCTGTGCCACAGATTATCCTGACAACGGACGCTTCTCTCCAGGGATGGGGAGCGCATGTACTCCATTACACGGTGCAGGGACTATGGACACTACAGCAGAGGAAGATGCACATCAACGTTCTGGAACTGATGGCAATCTTCATGGCTTTAAAGGCATTCAAAGTACATCTGTCCAACAAGGTCGTGTTGATCCGGACGGACAACATGACGGCCATGTACTACATCCAGAAGCAGGGAGGCACACACTCTCTGCAGCTGTCTCATCTGGCTCAGAGCATGTGGAAGTGGGCCATTCAGAGGAACATCTTCCTCATGGCGGAGCATCTCCCGGGCAAAGACAACCAGATGGCGGACCTGCTCAGCAGGCACAGCCACCAAATGCACGAGTGGGAGATACACCCATCAGTACTCCAACCGTACTTCCAAAGGTGGGGTCATCCAGAGATAGACCTGTTCGCCACAAAGGAGAACGCAAAATGCCAAAGCTTCGCCGCCAGGTTCCCACACCCGCAATCACAGGGTAATGCGATGTGGATGAACTGGTCAGGTAGATTTGCGTACGCTTTTCCCCCAGCACCTCTGATACCGCTGGTGGCACGCAAACTCTGACAGCACTCGATGACTCTCATCCTGGTTGCTCCAACATGGGCTCGCCAACCATGGTACACCACGTTTCTCGAACTCTCCGTGGTACCGCATCAGAGGCTTCATCTCACCCCCAGCCTTCTGACGCAGAGCCATGGCGACATTCAGCACCCAGATCCGCAACAGCTCAACCTGGCGATCTGGCTCCTGAAGTCCTAGAGTTTGGCTACCTCAATCTTCCCCCCGATTGTATGGACATCATTCGGGAGGCAAGGAAGCCCACTACTCGAGCTTGTTACGCAGCCAAGTGGAAGTGTTTTGTCATGTACTGTGTAAACCACAATATTGACCCACTGGACGCTTCCATTCAGAACATTATTTGCTACCTGTTCCACCTGTACCAATGCAATTTGGCGTACTCTTCCATCCGCATTCATTTGTCTGCGATGGCAGCATACCTTCAAAATAGGCAACACCTATCCCTTTTTAAGGTCCCTGCTATCAAGGCTTTTCTGGAAGGACTTAAAAGGGTCATTCCACCGCGGACACCACCAGCTCCGGAATGGAACCTCAATGTGGTTCTTACAAGGCTGATGGGTCCTCCCTTTGAGCCACTGCACTCTTGTGAGCTTCAGTTTCTAACTTGGAAGGTTGCTTTCTTAGTAGCAATTACATCGCTACGGAGGGTTAGCGAGTTGCAGGCGCTCACCATCCAGGAACCTTTCTTCCAAGTACACGCTAACAGGGTGGTGCTCCGCACTAACCCTAAATTCCTACCCAAGGTTGTATCTCAATTCCACATGAACCAAACAATTGAGTTGCCAGTGTTTTTTCAAAACCCAGAGTCACTGGCGGAGCGGATGCTCCACACCCTTGATGTTAAAAGAGCCTTGATGTACTACGTCGACAGGACTAAAGATTTTCGTAAGACCAAGCAACTCTTTGTTGCTTTTGCCTCACACCACAAGGGAAATGCTATCTCCAAAGCTGGGATCGCTAGGTGGATAGTGAAATGCATTCAGATCTGTTACGCTAAAGCTAAACGCACTCTCACAATTCCACCAAGAGCCCACTCCACCAGAAAGATGGGGGCCTCTATGGCTTTCCTAGGTAACATTCCCTTAGAAGATATTTGTAGAGCAGCTACATGGTCTACCACACATACTTTCACCAAGCATTACTGTGTAGACGTGCACTCTAAACAGCAGGCAGCTGTTGGCCAGGCTGTTCTCAAAGCGCTTTTTCAAACGGCTGCAGCTGGCACGGGCGGCCGCCGCTAATGGAGGGACTGCTATGTATTCTATGCACAGATATGAATTCAGCAGCCCACATGCTTCGAACTGCAAATGCTACTTACCAGTATGCATCTGTTCTTGGCATGTAGGGCTGCTGACATTCATATCGCCCGCCCTCCTCCCCGGCGCCTGTAGCAGCTGCAGTATTTTTTCTTTACACATATTTTCATACTCTTAGCATAGGGCATCACTCACATATGTCACTCCATCTCTGCCAATGGCTAAAAACAATCTGGGGATGGAGGCGATGCCCATGCGCACTGTAGTCCAGGGGAGGAGCCACCTATCTCGTGATACTTCGAAGACTCTTCCAGGACAACAATGTGCAATCATCCGGACCCAACACTAGGGGGCGATCTATGCACAGATATGAATGTCAGCAGCCCTACATGCCAAGAACAGATGCATACTGGTAAGTAGCATTTGCATTTTGCGCTTGTGCTTCTGTGCTCATAAAGAGTTCAGGGGTTTGTTTAGAAATAAAATACATATATATTTTCAATATATATCCTGTGTGGTGTCCTTTCATTTGGTATTAAAGGGATTGCATATGGTAAAACAGCTGGCTTCACATGCCCTCTTGAGTTTAGCCTAAGACTGCTTGTCCATGCTACCGCTAGGATAGCTGCTCTATAAGGTTGACTTTACAACCATCACCATAAGGGTTGTTGGACTGGTGCAAGGTGCTCACTAGAATAGTGAACATCATATACCAGACCAACTTCTCACAGCTGCTCCCAGAGTTAGGGCCATTTGCTTGCCTCTCCGAGAATGAAGTGGGAAGGTGAGGGTGTTAGGAAGGCCAAGGAGGATATATGCTGGGAATCTCGGGATCTGTGTTCAGAAGTGGGGGTCAATCTCATCCAATATTTGTGGCCAGTATGTCCCTAAGAAGGGCAATCCCTCTTTGCACATTTTTGAAGTTAATTTGCTTATTTCTTCCTGTTTTCCTTAGGTTTACAGGGTGTTTCATTTCCATTGACTGTGGATTTTAATGGTTGATAATGAATAAATACAGTATCAAGGTTACAAATATTTGCTCATAACTGCTATCTACTCTGATTCAAGCATGGGAATCTATGAAAGTTCCAATAAAGCAAGTTACTTACCTGTAACTTTGGTTCTCCAGTATTGGAAACTTTTTTTTTTTTATTAAACCTTTATTTGTTGCGGTCAACAGAGATACATGACAGTTACAGCATCAACATCCAAAAAAGGGTATTACACTTGTGGTACATGCATTTAAAAAGCATACAGTTACAGGGGCTGGCTTATCCCTCCATGTCTCAACAACAATACATTCCCCGGCAGTCGTTGAGGTGAAAGCGTCAGAATCCAGGCTTAGTGCCCCAGGTTTTTCGGGTTGCATGCAGTGGGAAAGTAGCATACCCTTCGCACCACTCACAGTGCGCATATCAGAGGCCGGGTAGCGCGCCGTTCGTGTATTGTAGCTGACCCCATTCCCCCCCCTGGCAATCATCAGATATCCTACGTGTACTAGCATGTCAGGCGCGCAGTAACCAGTGTGGGCCTCCCCTCCGCCTGGGTGTATGCGTTGAATGTGGGTGTTCTGAGTGATGGCCGTCCTGAGGTGGCAGCAGATGTCCAGCCCCACGAGGGCCATCCCTACATGTAACTATTAGCCTTATCCAGTGTGTATGCATATCCCCGACCTGACCACAGCTTTAGTATATCGGAGGGACCTTCTCCGCGAGTGCAGCATATGGTAGTAGCTGAAGTGCAGGTATCTTATAGTCGCTTACTGCACGCCGGTCACGAGCACCCCGTTCCCTCTTGATCCGGGAAACCCTGTTATCACCCGATAGGGACACCGTGGCTGTATACACGCACCAAGATGCATCTGATCGTTCAGGGATACGCTATCTGACCCTCATCTCCCGAGGTATCGCTGTGGGTCGCCTGGGACGACCAGTACAGCTGTAGCGGGGACCAGATATCTCTAGGTCTGCAACGGACGGGCATCAGGTCTGCATATATGCTATGCTGGTCTTGGCAGTATGTGAGGTCGTCCAGCCACTCTTTAAACTTAGGTGCCCTGCCTCTTCCCCATCTGCAAGCGACTCTCCTCTTGGCGAGGAGCAGCGCAATGTCTACGAACCGTCGGTCAGATTTGGGTATGTCTTTGGTATAACCCAACAGCATCAACACCGGGTCCAGCGGAAGAGGGCCCGCGATCATGACTTGGAGCGCAGCATGCACCTGTGTCCAATACTCCCGCACTACTCTGCACTCCCAGGCCAGATGAAGGAAGCCCGCTCCCTCCGAGCGGCACCGTGCGCACCTGTCATCTTCTGAGAGGTGAAAACGCAGCTTCTTGACTGGCGTGTAATAAAAGCGCTGCAGAAACTTATAGTGAATGATTTTCAACCGACAGCTGGGCGAGATGTTAGCTGTGATCGAACAGCTATACGTCCATTGCTCGTCCGTAAGCGGGGCCTCTAGGTCAGAGTCCCAGTCAATTCGCGCTTTGGACACCACAGGAGGACGCTGCGCACGGATGTTAGTGTATAGTTTTGACACCAGATGTCTCCCGTCGGACATCAACAAGGCGTGCAGGGGCAGTACCGTCTCCGGTTCATCCGGGAAACTGGGAAGTATGTCACGCATACCCTGACGAAGTCTAAGGTAGTAAAACACCTCCATTGGCGTCGGGGTACCTGCCCGAAATATTTGGTCTTTGGTACGAAAGGCCCCGTCTTGAAATAAATCACCCCACGTGTTGAGTTGGACGCGCTTACACATGGACCGGAATCCATTTTCCAGAAGCAGTGATAGCCTCGGGTGGTAGGTAAGGGGCAGTGCAGGTGAGTAAAGCATGGGAACGTCAAGCAATTTAGTCACTCTTTTCCAGGCGTCAATAGTACAGGTAACCGTGGTGGCGGGTGTCTCAACATCACCAACTGTCCCCATAAGCATGCCGTTAAGCGGAAGCGGATGCACGATCCAATCTTCCGCTGCAATCTGTGGCATAAAGGGAGCGGGGTGAACCCAGTGGTAGGCATGCTGCGTCTGGGCACCAAGATAATACACCTCCAGGTCCGGCACATCAAATCCCCCCTTGGCATATGGTAGCGTCAGGACCGTCCAACTAAGTCGTGGCTGTTTTCCTCCCCAAAAGAGGCGGAGAAGCTCAGTGCGCAGCTTCTTAAAGAAATAGGGTCCCGGGTAGTAGGGGATGTTCTGAAAGAGGTACAGGAACCTCGGGAGGATGACCATCTTGATCAGGGATGCCCTGCCTGCCATCGAGAGCGGGAGGGACATCCAGCGAGTCACATTGTCCGTCAATTGTGAGATAGCCACTCCGTAATTCAGCCGGATAGTGTCCTCCTTGTTAAGTGATATCTCAATACCCAGGTATTTGAGTTCTGAACTGCACCACTCTAGGGGGTAGTCCAATGGGAATTGGTCAACCGCGGCGGTGAGGGGAAAGAATTGCGACTTCTTCCAGTTAATGTGCACTCCGGAAATGCCACCAAACACAATAAATTCTCGTAGGATCGGGTTAAGGTTTTGCTGTGGGTGCCGCACGTAGAGTGTGACGTCATCCGCGTATAAGGAAATCCCTATCTGCCGTTGGTTGCAGTAAAAGGCGCTAGCCTTATGCAATTGTCGGACCCTGCATGCCAATGGCTCAATTGCCAGGGCGAATAGCAGGGGTGACAGGGGGCAGCCTTGTCTAGTCCCCCTTGTGATCGGCATTTGTGTAGAGAGCACGCCATTTATGATGACCTTGGCGACCGGGGAAGTGTAGAGAAGTTTCACCCAGGAGATGAAAATCCTAGGGAACCCCATCCTAATCAAGATGGCCATGAGGTAGCCCCATTCCACAGAATCAAACGCTTTAGTGGCGTCCAGAAACACAGCGGCAATAGGCAGCTCGGGCGCAATGGTGGGTATAAGAGAGAACAGCGTACGCAGATTGTGCGACGTGGCACGGCCCGGCACAAAGCCTGACTGATCTGGCAGCACTAGAGTGGTCATGAGCAGGGATAGCCTAGTCGCCAATACTTTAGCAAGTATTTTCGCATCACAATTTAGAAGCGAAAGGGGCCTATAGGAGTCTGTATCCAGAGGGTTTTTCCCTGGCTTCAGAAGTGAGGTGATCGCTACCTCCCTCATTGAGCCCGGTAGTATCCCGACCTCCAGGGACTCTTCAAAGACTTCCTTTAGCACCGGTGCCATGATGTCTATGTAGCACTTATAAAACTCAGCCGGAAGGCCGTCCAGCCCTGCAGCCTTGCCGTTACCTAGGGACATGATAGCCTCTCTAATCTCATCGAGTTCGAGAGGACATCCAAGGAAGGCCCTGTCGCTGTCGCTCAGCCAACACAGCGCTATGTCGTCGAGGAAGGACCCGAAGTCCACCTCGCCCGCCTGCTGCGTGGAATATAGCCGTTTATAGTGCTGCAAGAAAGCGTCCTGTATCCCCTTCGTGTCCTGACAGGTCTCACCCTCACCATCAGTGATTCCCAGTATATGGGTAGCGTATCGCGGATGTCTCGTGAGCGCCGCAAGTACCTTTCCCGGCCGGTCTCCCTCGCAGTATTGCCTGGCTGTCCAGTACTTGCCCCGGAACTTCACCTCCCTTGCAGCTTCCTCCTCAAAGGACGAGAGAGTGGACCGAAATTCCTCCGCCAGTTCAGGGCGAGGGTTTCTGACCATCTCCGCCTCTAGAGCTTTAAGTTCCAATTCGAGCTTAGTCAGTGTGCGCACTATGTCCCTCAGTATGCCGCAGCTCTTAGCGATCGTGATACCTCGTATAGTAACCTTGAAGGCCTCCCAAATCGTCTCAACGCTATCGACTGACCCCTTATTTCTAGGGAAAAAGGCCTCTATCTCCTCACCAAGTTCTTGCTTAAAGACAGGATCCAGTAGGGCCGAGGGGAAGAGCCGCCACGGTGGGCGCGTCCTGGAAAATCCAGGCATGACGAGCACAGCCAAGACAGGGCAGTGGTCAGAGTAGGTTCGAGGTAGATGTTGTACCTTACTGACACCTCCAGCCAGGCCCCGCGATATAAAGCAGTAGTCAAGTCTTGCCCACGTGCGTGCGTGTGTCGTGAAGTGCGTGCCTTCCCTAGTCACAGGGTGCATGTACCTCCAGCTATCTATGAGTCCCGCCTCTGTCAGTATGCCCTGCAGTGCATCGCGAGCTTTTATGTTGTATTGGCCGCTCCCATCCGACCTGTCTGCCCCAGGAATCAGCGACAGGTTGAAGTCCCCCCCCCCCAGATAACATGTGAGGCGTCAATCTCCAATACATGTCCCCACAGTGCCATGAAAAACCCAGGTGTGTCAATATTGGGCGCATAACAATTCACAATTACAATCACATCAGTGCCCAGCCTGCCCCACAGAATCACATACCTCCCCTCAGTGTCCACCTTCACACCCAACTTTTGGAACGGCAGTGCTTTATTGATAAGGATGACTGTACCCCTCGAGTAAGTGGAGTAGGAGGAAAATTCCCTCACCAGTGCCCATCTACATGCAAATTTAGGATCGCTCCGAGGTTTCAAGTGGGTCTCCTGGATCAGCGCTATCTGCACGTGATGCCTATCTAGATACGTAAGTACATTTCTACATTTCCTGGGATTGTTAAGGCCCCGCACATTCCACGACAATATTGAGATGTTACTTAAGGCGTTATCACCCGTGACCACCATCACATTCCTGACAAAAGATCACGGCCAGTCCGCCAGCCCCCACGCTTAATGTACCAAGTGCACTTCTTTCCCCTGTTCGGATCAGTCTCTTCTCCCATACTGTCTCACTCTCAGTCACTCCAGCACCAACAACTGCACTCCCGTCATGCGTACCTCCCATATAACTGCCTTCAGGCTCAACAACCCATACCCCAACAATCGCTCTCCCCCCCTCCCCCCAAACGTAGCTACTCAACTCCCTCACTCCCAGTCCTCCCCCCGCCCACTGAAGCAACCCAATCTTGCCAGTACCTCTTCCCCTCCCCCCTCCCCAACCCTCGTAACCAAGAACCATAGAAGAACTATGTGGGGAATCCCCTTCTGGGGGCATCAGAGGTACACACCAATACACCCCGATAGTCTCTTCCCGCCCCGCACTCGCCATACGGGAACAGTCAGAGATGGGGGGGTGTTGCCTGGTATACATTACCCCTGCAGGTTAGAGCCTGTCCATCACACCAAAGTGTCTCGCGGCCTGCCTCCCCGGATGGAGAAGGAAGTAGTCAATGCAAGGGTGCTCGACCAATAAGCAGCCGCTGTGTATGGCCCCTCCAGAGTTACCTTCAGTCTGCTTACAGCAAAAAAGCAGTCCCTTCTTCGGATCACAATGTGTGACCTGCCTGCCAAGCCACCTCCTGACCAAATAGCAATGAGTCTGCATTCCGGGTCCCCAATCAGATCAGGGGGGCCATGGCTTGGACAGGGCACAGGATTCGAATCTAGCTGCAGGGCAACAGCAAGAGGTCACTCAGTCCATAGCAAGTCGTTTTTGTCAGGCGGCAGCCTGCTCCAAAGGCTCTTCTTCCTCACCGATATTCTCCTCGTTGCGCCTGTCCCTTCTAGTAGCGCGGAGTCTCTTGATATAGTCATCCACCTGCTGCGGATTAGTGAAGAAATATTGCTTGCCCTGATGGGTCACCCTGAGCCTTGCCGGGTACAGGAGCGCATAGTCCACTTGCATGTCTCTTAGTTTTTTCTTTACGTCCAAGAACTTCTTCCGCTGCTCCTGCACCATAGGCGTGCAGTCCGGGTACACTGAAAAACGTACTCCATCACAAGTCAGATTATGGTTTGTCCGTGCTGCCCGCAGTGCAGTGTCGCGGTCGCGGTAGTTAAGCAATCGGGCGATAATAGGCCGCGGCTGCGCTCCCGGCTTCGGTGTTGGACCCAGAGAGCGGTGCGCTCTTTCGACAATGAATTGACTGGAGAAGGCTTCCTTTCCCACTGCAGTGATGAGGAGTCTCTCGACATATTCCTCCATACGGCCAGTATTGGTGGATTCCGGCACTCCTAGGACGCGTATGTTATTGCGCCTACTCCTCGCCTCCAACTCCTCGTTCTTTGCCGCTATCACACGCAGAATATTGTCCATTCTGGAGAGGCGCGCCTCGTGGGATGTCGTTGCGTCTTCGGAAGCCGATATGCGTCGCTCCGCTTCAGTCAGGCGTTCTTCATGGACTTCTAGTTTTTGTGCAACCCCATCCATCCTTGAGGACAGGCGATCCACCTTGTCCACTATTGTGGCGAAGCCCTGCCTCATCTCCTCCATCATGGCTTGCAGTTCAGTAGGCGCTGCCGTGGGGGGGGCCGCACTGCTCGACGGTTCTTGGGCACCGCCGACGCCAGCCGTGTTCCTCAGCGGCTTCTTAGTGGTTGCAGGCTCAAAAGAAAGCTTAGGCTGTTTCTGGTCATTTTTGCCCATAGTGCGCCGCTTGTGGGGGCCCGAGGCGCCCGGTACGAGTCGAGTGGAGCGGTCTTCGCTGCCCGGTATTAGAGTTTTTTGCAGTCGTGCCCCCCCACACTGTGTCCGTGCCCGTGACAGCGCCGTCTGTGCAGGTAGCAGGCCTGGCGCGCCCCTGTGTTCTCCACTCCCTGGCGTGATACAAACTCCGGTGACCAAGGCTAGCTGCAGCTGCTCAAGAGGGGGTCCGTGGGCTCCCTCTGCCGCGTGGCACAGGTGGCGGGCAGCGGTGCGCTGAAAAGTGCGTGCCTGTCCTGCAGTCTTCTCCGCGGGTGAGGGGCAAAAAACGGGGGGGTGGGGGGGGGCAGGCCCACCGCACCAGCCGGCGGGTAGCAGTCTGTGTGGGACGGTCCCTGATCGCGGCCCTCAGTAGGCCCCCAGCGCTCCTCCGCCCCCAACGTCCAGAAGCATCAAGATCGCAGCCAGTTCACAGGACCGCCGGCAGCCGGCAATCCACGGCCGGGGACCCGTCTCACCTCTGTCCAGTGCAGGCGGCAGGTCGCGTCTTTGCCGGTGCTCCCAGTGGCACACAAGTCCGCCGCTTAGTGTCTTCGCATGTTGCTGTGGCCCGGGGGGGAGGGGGGGGGGGGGAAGACTCACTGCCACTGCAGTCTACCGTGCCCCGGCAGGACCCACCGGCACCGGACAGGTCACTCCGCCCCTGAGGCCCGCCTACCTCGTGGCGAGCCCCGGCCTCGCGTGATGGCGCGTCCAGGCTCCCGCGCCGTCACTCCGCAGCAGCTTGAGCCGGTCAAAACGTTTAGCCGGATAAGTCGGGCGCCGAACCTCGGATCGTTCCCAAACTCGGGCAGGATCAACAGGGCACCCAGACTCGGACTCGCTGAAAGTTTCAGGCAGTTTCCCGCAGGTATACAGGAGAAATGAAGGATATTCCCGACCAGGCAGCCAGAGCCTCACTAAAGTGCGGCCATTAGCTCGTGCGCCCTCTAGCGCCCCCCCCAGTATTGGAAACTTTCATAGATTCCCATGCGACTCACCCTCCACCCCTGGGAAAGCTCAGCCTTCAGAAGCTTCAGTTATGGAATTACACTACGGCTACGAAAATGAGTCTGAGGTTCTCTCAGGAAGGTTCTAGAGGGTGAGGCTAATCTGATTGATTGTTCATTTTATTTGGTCTCTTTTAAAAAAAGAGGTGGCTATGTTACAAAACTAGAATGGGCCTAGGTCTAGTTTCTTCTTTTGTAATGGTTTCTATTGCTATTTTATTTGTATCCGGGACTCCAATCTCGATGATGGGGAATGATTCAAGAATGGAAATCTATGAAAGTTTCCAATACTGGAAAACCAAAGTTTCAGGCAAGTAACTTGTTTTCTTATGGTATATTCTTGGGAAGACACTAGTCAGTTGCATTCTCCTCTATGGAGGGGATATGTAATTCATTTGTTCATTTCTAGAACATATGGGATGAACTCTGTATCTTACGCTGTGTGATAGGTAGTGATTCAGAAAAGGGGGTGGTGATGAACAGAGTGTCTGAATTAAGCAGACCACTCTTAGCCAGTCCAAAGATCAGGGCTTGATCCATCACTGTTATTTATCTCACTGCACCATCCCAGCTCAGAACCTGGCTATATGCAAATCAGTCTGTCCCTGGCCCCTTGTTGTTAAATAAAAAGTGTGATAGGTAGTGTCGGAAACAATCTGATGAAGACTTCTAGCTGCAGTTTCCTTACCTATTTTCTGTCATCCAATTTATGGAGTTTTTATGCTATATAAGAAGCTCTTCATGTCATTCTCCCGCAATGCTTTATGCATCTGTCTGGAAGTTAAATACTGCCTGTCTTTTTGGGTATATATCTATTTTCACTGTGCTATACAATTCATTGGGGAATCATGACTGTTACTTCTTGAGGTGGGCTTGTGATAAAATTGTGTTTCATATCACAAGTTATGTTGCATGCGCTTGTTGATGATTCGTTTGATCTGTTATTTCCTTTTAATGTTTCATCTTTTACTTATTTACGATTTTGATGCTGCACTAATAGGTGTGTTCTCTATTCTTCTTTCCCTTGCCTTGGTATTTTGAGCGTGCCCATAGCTCGGTGTAATGTTCAGACTTTCGGACCATAACAATAAAGGCCATCATGGCGCGGGCTTTATAGTTACCTGCCGTCCTGCAGTAAAGGTGGGCCAGCGAAGCTCCATGTGTTGTCAGACCACTCAAGTCTATTGTGACACAAATCTGAAAGAGACACGTTAGTGATAGATTCCTTACCTTAGAATATCCCCAGGCGTCAGACTGGATCCGGAAAGTTTTGCGTAGCAGTACCCTTGCGCGTCGGTAGGCGTCGTCTGCGGCTCCGCGTCCGTCGTCGGCGTCGTGGGCGCCGTGATGACGTCGTCGGAGTACTTAGACGCCGCCTCCGCGTGCTGACGTCAGTTCTTCTTTTTTCCGCGCCAGCCAGCGCAGATCTGGAAAAAGCAGTTCCCTAGTCATTTTTTGACTAACTTTTTGGATCTTTTGATCTCTTTCGAAGTCTTCACGACTCCGACGGTGCCGTTAGGGATGCCCGGCTTCAAGCACTGCGGCGATTGCGAGCGACTCATGTCGGTTACGGATCCGCACCGACTGTGTCTGACGTGTTTGGGCGCCGACCATGACGACGAGGCCTGCTCCGACTGTCGGGCCCTCTCGAGGAAGGCCAGGCTGGAGCGGTCCCGCAGGCGACTCGAGATCCGCCAGTCGGCCCCGCGCCGTGTGAGGTCCTGGTCCCGGTCCCACGGGAGGTCGAGGGACAGGTCGCGGGGGCGGAGCCGTCACAGCTCCGGGAGTCGGCGCCACTCCGGGTCCAAGTCGTCAGGTAAGAAGCATAAGAAGTCGAAGAGACATCATCGCTCTTCCGACTCCCCCCGACGCTCGCGCGATGCGGCCGGGGGTTCGGGTGACACCGCCCACGCGGCTCCTCAGGAGTCGCGGGCGCCGCGTTCGGCTCCATACCCCCCGGTCCCTGGGCTGAACGCGACGCCGGAGGAGATAGAGCGCTTCCTCATGGCCATGAGGTCCCTTTCTTCTCCGACGGGTTCCGCGGCGCCTTCGGGCCCAGCGAACCCGTCTGGGGGCCCTAGTGGGTCGGGTACAACCCCGACGCCGTCGGGTGCTTCGGCCTCGACGCCGCCGGCGTCTTCGCCGCCGCCGCCGCAGGGCTCCACGATCCCGACGCCGCCGCTGCCCTCGGGCTCGGCGCCGCAGGGTTCGGCGGTCCCGGCGTCGTCGTGCCTTCGGGTCCAACGCCGCAGGGTGCCGTTCGACCCTCGTCGGGCGATGGAACGTCCCCGGTGGACCTTACGACCCCCCCGGGGTCGGTCCGTGTGGTGTCCCCTCCGGCGTCGGTCCCGGCCGACGCCGTCCCCAATACCTCCTCTCTATGGGTCCCGACGCCGTTCGGGGATTTCTATCCCTATGAACCATCCTCATTCACTAACGACCCTGAGTCTCAGGAGATGGGGGGACGATGAGGATTGGGAGGGGTCTGAGGACCCTCTGACAAGGGAATGTCAGTCTAGCATGGACTGGACAGGAGACCTTGGGGAGGCCAGTGGCCTGGACACCTCTCCAGACACTGGATTCGTCTCTCCTCCTTCCGTGGCTTCGGAGGAGGGCGCGACATATAGTGTGGTGTTGATGAGGGCTGCTAAGGCATTGGGCCTTGAGCTTCCCGTCGCGGCCGTGAGGACTAACCTCCTCACTGAGGTCCTTAAGCCGCAGTCAAGCTCCATGGAGCCTATGCTGCCGTTTAATGAGGCCTTGTCGGACGTTCTTTTGGGCACTTGGTCCAGGCCCGCTACAGGTTCGCCTGTAGATAGGAACGTGGCCAGACGCCACCGCCCGGCTCCGGGCGACCCATGTTTCCTGTCCACCCACCCCACCCCCGAGAGTCTGGTTATCCAGGCCTCTAACTCCCAGACCGCCTTCCCGTTGGCTCCCCCTGATCGGGAATCCAAGAGGTACGAGGCCTTTGGCAAGAAGGTCTTCTCGTCCCTTAGCTGTGGACTGCGGTCTTCCAACACCGCATGCCTCTTGGGCCGTTACACCCATTCTATATGGGAAACGGTGGCGGAATTGCTGCCAGAGTGTCCGTTGGAGGTACGGGCCAAACTCGGCCAAGCCCTGGTGGAGGGCCGGGACGCAGCGAAATATTCGATCAGGTGCGGACTGGACACAACTGATTCGCTGGGCAGAGCGATGGCTACGACGGTGGCGATTCGACGCCACGCCTGGCTCAGATCCGCCAACTTCTCGGCTGATGTCCAGAATACCCTCATGGACATGCCGTTCGATGGCCGTCGCCTCTTTGGCGACAAGGCAGACCACGCGCTTGAGCGCTTTAAGGACTCCAGGGCTACGGCCAAGTCCTTGGGCCTCTCGGCCCCGCGCCAGCAAGTGGGTGCCTTTCGCTCCTTTCGTAGCCACGGAAGGGGCGTCCCCACGCGTGCCGCCAGCCACTCGCCGCAAACTGTCGTCCAGCGCGGCGGCGGCCGTGGAAACCGCCGTGGAGGCGGTCGGGGAGGCAAGCGCAGCCAGTCCACACCTGCCCCCGCAGCATCCGCCTCTAAACCCTCCTAGTCCGTGCTTTTCGGCCCATGTGACGCCAGTGGGGGGCAGGGTTCGCCATCACCACTCTCACTGGCGCACAGTCACTTCGGACAGGTGGGTGCTGCAGATCGTCCGAAGGGGCTACTCCCTCCCCTTCGAGACGACCCCTCAAGCCATGCCACCGCAACACCACCGCGTCTCGGGGGATCATTTGCGGCTCCTGCAGGAGGAAGTTTCGGCCCTCTTGGCCAAGGGGGCCATCGAGCGCGTTCCTGGGCCAGAAGTAGGTCGTGGTTGCTACTCCCACTACTTCCTGGTACCCAAGAAGGGCAAAGGGGGCCTACGCCCTATCTTTGACCTGCAGAACGTCAACGGCTTCCTCCGGAAGGAGAAGTTCAAGATGCTGACACTGGCTCAGGTCTTAGCTGCCCTAGACCCGGAAGACTGGATGGTAGCGTTGGACTTGCAGGATGCGTATTTCCACATCCCCGTCCTGCCGGCACACCGGCGTTACCTGCGGTTCACGGTAGGCCAAGAGCACTTTCAGTTTACAGTGCTCCCCTTCGGCCTTACCAGCGCCCCACGGGTGTTCACAAAGGTGATGGCGGTGGTCGCGGCTCATCCGCGCAGGTTGGGGGGTCTCAGTCTTCCCCCTACCTCGACGACTGGTTGTTGAAGGCGGGCTCGCCCCAGACAGTCGTCCGCCGCCTCCAGACTACGGCGGATCTCCTGCACTTGCTGGGGTTTTCCATCAATGTGCCGAAGTCACACCTGTGTCCCTCTCGGAAGCTCCTTTTCATCGGAGCGGTTCTCGACTCGGCGCAGTTTCGGGTTTACCTGCCCGAACAGCGGGTTCGGGATATACAGGCTCTGATTCCCATCTTCCAGCTGTTATCCCGAGTCTCGGTCAGGTTGACGCTGCGGCTTCTGGGGCTGATGGCCTCCTGCATCCTTCTGGTGCATCACGCCAGGTGGCGGATGCGGGCTCTGCAGTGGGACCTGAAGTTTCAGTGGGCCCAGCATCAGGGCAACCTGTCCGATCATGTCTTGATCTTGGAGGGCACTGCGAAACAACTGCAGTGGTGGCTCACGGACCGCGACTGGGTCAGTGGCAGATCCCTCTCCCTACCCCACCCGGAGCACGTGGTTGTGACGGACGCGTCCCTCCAGGGCTGGGGAGGCCATATGGGAGATCAGAGGCCTCTGGTCTCCGGCGGAGTCCCGGCTCCATATCAACATGTTGGAGCTGCGGGCGATTCGTCTAGCACTGAAAGCATTCCTCCCCTCTGTTCGGGGGAGTGTAGTGCAAGTGTTCACCGACAACACCACCGCCATGTGGTACTGCAACAAACAAGGCGGAGTGGGGTCGTGGACCCTATGCCAGGAGGCTCTGCGCCTATGGCAATGGCTGGAACATCAGGGCGTGACCCTGGTGGTTCAACACTTGGCAGGCTCTCTGAATGCCAGGGCAGACTAACTCAGCCGTCGGTGCATGATGGATCACGAATGGCGTCTGAACTCGGACGTGGCGCAAGGTCTCTTTCAGCAACGGGAAGAGCCTTGGTTAGATCTATTCGCCACAGAAGAGAACGCGCAATGTCATCAGTTCTGCGCGTTGGAATTTCCAGGCGGCACTCGCTCGGAGGCGCTTTTCGTCGCGAGTGGAGTTGCGGTCTATTGTACGCCTTTCCGCCTATACCACTTCTGCCCAGAGTGCTGAAGATCAGGCGCGACCGGGCCCAGGTTATCCTTGTGGCTCCGGACTGGGCACGAAGATACTGGTATCCCGAGCTACTTAGCATGTCAGTCGATCCCCCGATTCGTCTGCCTCTTCGGGAGGACCTTCTGTCGCAGCAGCAGGGGACGGTACTGCACCTGAACCTGTCCAGTCTCCACATTCAAGCTTGGAGATTGAGCGGCGACAGTTGAGGCCATTTGACTTGCCTCCTGAAGTCTGTGATATCATTCTGGCAGCCAGGCGTCCCTCCACAAAGTCGGTATACGCCTGCAGGTGGAACAGATTTGTGGCATGGTGCACAGCAAAGGCTGTGGATCCTTTCTCTGCACCCCTTTCTGAAGTGCTGCTCTTCCTTCTTTCCCTTGCCCAGCAGGGCTCTGCTTTGGGCACTCTTAAAGGGTACCTTTCTGCTCTTTCCGCCTTCTTAAGGCTACCTGATCAGCCTTCTTTATTCAAGTCCCCCATTGTAAATAGATTTCTGAAGGGCATCACACACATGTTCCCTCCTGTTCCCTTTGTGATGCCCCAGTGGGACTTGAATCTTGTACTCACTTATCTGATGTGTGCTCCCTTTGAGCCGCTCCATAACTTTCCTCTCCGTCTTCTCACATTGAAGACTGCTTTCATGGTCGCCATCACCTCTACCAGGAGGGTGAGTGAGCTCCAGGCTCTTTCTTCTACTCCACCTTTCCTATCTGTTCATCCAGACAAGGTGGTGTTGCGTACACGACCTTCCTTTCTGCCCAAGGTTGTCACGGCCTTCCACATCGGGCAGTCCATTACTTTGCCCACCTTCTTTCCACCTCCGCATCCCTTGAAAGTGGAAGAGAGGCTCCACCGGCTGGATCCAAAACGTGCGCTCTCCTATTACCTAGATCGCACACGCCAAATTCGGGTGGATGACCAACTCTTTGTTGGTTACGTGGGCGCGAAGAAGGGAAAGGCAGTACACAAGAGGACCATTTCGCGGTGGATCATCTTGTGTATTCAGGCATGTTACTCCATGGCGAAAAAGGAGCCCCCTGCTGGATTGCGGGCTCATTCCACTCGTGCCACGGCAACAACTGCCCTGGGCCGAGGAGTCCCCTTACAGGACATTTGCCAGGCAGCGACGTGGGCCTCGCTGCACACGTTCGCAAGACACTACTGCCTGGACAGTCAAGTCCGGAGGGATGGCTTCTTTGGCCGTTCCGTCCTCCAGGACTTTCTGGTGTGATTATTGGTTCGCAGACCCACCACCGGGGTTGGTATTGCTGGGGTATCTATTCTAAGGTAAGGAATCTATCACTAACGTGTCTCTTTCAGATGCACAAGTTACTACTTGTGTAACGATATATCTGTAAGAGACATTAGTTAGTGATAGATTCCTTACCGACCCACCCATCCTCCCCGTTCTGCAAACGATTATCTACGGTTAAGGTCATCCCCTTTCAGGGCCCTAGTTTCATCGCACCAGTGTTGGTTCTATCATGGCTCTGCGTATCTGGCGCGGAACAGCTGTGTATCAGAACTGACGTCAGCGCGCATGGGCGGCGTCTAAGTACTCCGACGTCATTCCGGCGCTAACGACGCCGACGACGGACGTGGAGCCGCAGACGACGCCTACCGACGCGCAGGGGTATTGCTACGCAAAAATTTACGGATCCAGTCTGACGCCTGGGGATATTCTAAGGTAAGGAATCTATCACTAACTAATGTCTCTTACAGATATATCGTTACACAAGTAGTAACTTGTGCATTTGGTCGGTTGTTAGTTATGACCGGCTGGTTCTCTTTGAGAACTTTTGTAGGATTGGTTCACAGACCCTCCTCCAGGAGGGTATAGCTTTAGTATTTAATTCAAAAGTTAACAAATCTGCAGCTGGATGTCTCTATGAGATGTAAAAGTTACTTACCTTTGGTAATGTAATATCTGGTAGAGACAAAGTCTAGCCTCAGACTCATTAACTCCCTGCCCATCTTCCCTACTTTGTGAATGATCCATGAGGTAAGGGTTATACCCTTATCAGTGCTGGGTTTATATTCTGGGGATAAATATCTCAACTTAAGTTGGGACTCAACAGACCACTTGGCCTGGCCACATAGGTTTTTTTTAGATGTTGCCATACCATCCATTTCCAAATGTGTGTTGTCGGTTTGGTGGTGGGTGTTTATTTCACACTGGATTGGACACCAGTGGGCAGTACTGATGTATTTGTTCTTTCTTTGAAAGTCTTTGTTTTGTATTATTATACCTGGTATTGACACTATCAATATGTCACGTACTGGTGTGATTCACCAAACAGCTTGGTGTTGTTTTTATAGGTTTTGTTTTGCTATTATCCTGCTACTCATTACCACTGATGAATGGGCTGTAGATTGTAAGGTTTTCATCCCTTACATGAGGGTTATTTACCAAGGCACACTGTTTCAAAGATTTTTGATGAATAGTCTATAGAGTATAACGTTTTCTTCCCTGGAATGGTGGTTACTCATCAGGGTGCAGGATTTCAAGTAACCCTGTGCTTTGTTTATTCTTTTGGGGTTTTCTTTAAAAATTCATGCCTGGTATTAACTTACCATTTGATGTTTCTTCTTTATTAATGTCTGAAAGATTTTTTATCTTTTTGGCACACTGTTTCGGCACCAGTTTTCATAGTGGCTCCGTAATCTTGCACAGTAAGTTTCACAGAAGTAACTGACGTTCATACGCCAGAGGGGAGTTACATGGCTCCACTGATGTCCGGACCGGAGTAGACGTCCTCGCAGAGCTGTATGATGCCACAGAGGAACTTCTGGCTCCTGGGGAGAAATCAAAAGTTAATCAATCTAAGGCTAGACTGTCTCTCTACCAAATATTCAGTTACCAAAGGTAAGTAACTTTTATGTCAACATACTGACCCCAAGCAAAAAGTGGGAGTGACCATGAAAGCAGATCCTACATTCCTTTAATTACTCTTTGTAGCTCCTTTGTAGCATGTGCACTATTATGAAGTATTCTGTTTTTCATGTGGCTAGGTATCCGCTGTACACATAAAGCATTTGTTTATTGTTTTGTCTGGAGATTTAACTTGTGAAGTGATACATTCCCCATTTCATGTTGTGGTTTGTTTGGCTTTTTAGGTGCCTGTGGTTCATGCTTGAGGTTTTAATGACCAAGAATGAGAATAATAGCCATGCATTCATGCGAAAGATGTCAGAGAGTATTAAACTTACAAGAGATGCTCAGGCACCGGATGATCCTAAAGCAAACGAAGTAAGTAATATTGTTTTTTCCTCTGAGAAAATCTTTTGGATGTTAGGCTTAACACTGTAATAATCTAAGGCATTGTCAGTCATGCTATCACTGATTTTACTGCACCAAGGAATGTTACCATAGGTCTTTAAGCGTACCTTATGACAATATTAGTAGATTCTTTGATTTTGCTTTCCCTACTGCTGCCCTTCAGAATGTTGGTTATGAATATAGTGCTTTTCAGTGTTGTACAACTGCTAATAAAATCACTAAGCCTAATCTTCTGTATTCTTGACCTCTTGCTTAGCAAAATTTGATTTCTCTGGATGCCATGATGAAAACTTGCAGAAGAATAAAACTGAAATACTGAGTTGTCCGCAAACGAAACGTGGATAGAAATTTGTAATAACCTAATGAAAGCTCCTCATAATGTCCACAGTAATAAAATTGGTTAGATTACTTTCAACTTCATTGAACCACACTTCTACAAGGAAGAAGGCAACGGGGCAGAAAGACTGTTGGGGCTTTAGAGATGCCATCCATAGCTTTAGTTTGCTTTCATCCCTCCCCATCTCCACCCTTTTGGTTCCCATAAGGGAAAGGGGCACGATGAGATGCTTGAGAGAGCCACTCCTACACCTTCTGAATGGGGTAAGTTCAATAGGATATATTTACAAAGATGAAACTGTAAGAGAAACAACTTTTCTTGCTGCTATTTACCCTGGTTGTGAAGCCTCTGGGTATAACAGTTCGCTAGCACCTAGAAATTAAAGAAATGCCCTTTGGGCAGGGGTTGCAGATTTGCCTGGATCTTAAGTCTGTGAAGTTTGGGTTTTCTGGACAGGGCTGCTGTCCTCAGGAGATCTGGTCTTTGTTGAAGAATGGCGGTCTTCTTGAGGTTATTGGAAGTCGCTGTATTCTTCGCAGGGTCATTTAGCAGGAGATTGGCCGTAGGGTTGGGGCCAAATCAGTATTAGGCTTCCAGGCTCGGCTGCACGGCGTCATCTTCATCCCTTTCTTCTAAGGTCGCAGGAATCTGATTGAGGTTCAGGGGTGCCCCTTAATACTGAATGTAGGGGAGTTACAGGCACTGGGAGATGGTAGCCAATGGGCTATTTAACTTTAGGGTGACTACATCCTTTGAATGTCCCCTCCCTATGGGGAGGAGGCATCCCCCTAACCTGATAGGGTTGAATCCTTCCATTCAAGATGGAGGATTTCCTAAGGAGGAGGGTCACCTCGGTCTGGGGTCCCTTAGGGGGGGCCCTGGCAGAGAGGGTACACACTTCTCCTGACAACTTATTTTCCCATCGACCTTGCCGCCAAAAGGGAAGCTAGATCAGAGAGGGTGGAGAGGATGAATGGGACATCTCCACTGGCTTGAGAGGCTCTGGCTAACATTGCAAAGGGCTGGAAGCCTTTCAGGCTCTCCATCCTGAATGCTGTTCCTGCTAGGGAGTAAGTGAAGAGCACCTCCACCCAAGCAGGCTGTGTTCCTGACCCACAAAAGCACAAGGGCTCTTGCCTCAGGGGGTCAGAAACGTCAAGGAGATTCTTTTTCTTCCACCAGCCTTGCATTGTGGTCAGTGAACACTGTATGCCTCTTGAGCTGTTTTCCCACTCCTTGTGGACTGTGTACACCTGCTAGTGGCAGAAACTTGGAATGGTCTGTTGAACATCTTTCTGCTTCCCTTCTCTTTATTTTAACCCTTGCCCAGCAGGATTGTGTACTGGTCTCTCTTAAAGGGTACCTTTCAGCCTTGTGTGCCTTCTTGAGGATGAAGACCAACCCTATTTATATAACTTCACTATTGTAAACCGGTTTCTTAAGGGTCTTGTACATATGTTCCCATCTGCCCATTCATCATGCCTCAGTTGGACCTTAATTTAGTTCTCACCTCCTGATATGCTCTCCGTTCGAACCTCTGCACAACTGCCACCTTCTGGCTGCTTTCCATCAAAAAAGCCTTTTTAGTGGCAATAACTTCTGCCAAGAGGTTGAGAGAGCTGCAGGCTCCGTCTTCATTCCCTTCTTAACTGACCAACTTCCCTGTTAAGTTGGTGCTTCACACTTAGGCCTGTTTCTTACCGAAAGTGGCAACACCATTACACATTGGGCAATCTGTCACCTTGCCCACTTTACCTGCTCCTCCGCACCCCTCTAAGGAAGAGGAGTGGTTCCACCGTCTGCACCAGAAAAGAGATTTGTTATTCTACCTTGACCTCACGAAAGAGTTCTACGTGGACAACCAACTCTTCGTGAAGTACGTTGGACAAAAAAAAGTTG
Source organism: Lissotriton vulgaris (assembly GCF_964263255.1). NCBI lineage: Eukaryota > Metazoa > Chordata > Amphibia > Caudata > Salamandridae > Lissotriton > Lissotriton vulgaris. The sequence goes on from NC_141690.1 coordinate 8,325,624, forward strand.
TGCAGTGCACAAGAGGACTATCTCGCGTCATCGTGGATCGTTCTCTGCATCAACATTTTCTACACTCTGGTCAAGAAATAGCCTCCTGAATGCTTAAGTGCTCATTTCACCAGAGCTAAGGCTGCAACCACCGAGTTGCTATGTGGTGTTACAGTCCTTGACATATGTTAGGCAGCATTGTGGTCATCACTGCACACGTTCGCTAAGCACTACTGCCTGGACAGTCCAGTCCGCAGGGACAGCCTTTTTGGCTGCTCTACTCTGCAGGACTTCCTGATATAAATTAGACCACAGTCCCTCCGGTATGGCATTGCTGGGGTATCTATTTTAAGGCAAGGAATCTGCAGCTGGATGTCTCTTATCAGATAAACGAGTTACTTACCTTCTGTAACACCGCTCTGATCAGACATAATCTAACTGCAGATTCCTTATCGACCCACCCATCCTTCCCACACTGCAGACAGGTTTTTAGGGTCAGGGCTGATCCCTTTCAGGGCCCTAGTTCTAAACACACCACTGTCAGCCATACTCACGCAAGCCATTTTAGACAGGCGAGATACAGCGAAGTTCAGCATCCGGTGTGGGCTGGACGCAGCTGACTCGCTAGGCAGAGCGATTGCCTCGTCAGTGGCCCTTGGATGGCTCGTTTGGTTGAGAGGATTGTTTCATATGATGTCCAATCTTCTCTCATGGACATTTACTATAATGGCTGTCACCTTTTTAGTGAAACGCCAGCCTCTGCACTATGGTGCTTTAAAGTCAGCAGAGTTGCGGGCAGATCCTTGCACCTTTCCATAGCCATCTGCCAACCCCAGTCTGCCTTCCACCGTTTTGTGGCTACGATAGGGGCTAACAAGCGTGTGTTTTCATTGCTAGCCACCAGCTTTTTCTTGGACGCAGTTCACACAAACCACGCAGGAACACCATCCAGAGGTCGGGCCAGTCTTCCAACGCCCCAGCAACCTCAAACCCCTTTAACTTGCCCTTATACCTGCATGGGCACCCAGTTGGGGGGGGGGGGGGTAGTGGGGGCAGGATCTGATGTCACCTGACCTACTGGCAGTTTATAACATTGGACATGTGGGTTTTACAAATCATGCAGAGGCTCCATGCCCTTTCTTGAAAAACTGCCACCCATACTACCCACTTAAGACAGGCTGATGGAGGAACATCTTGCTTTGCTCCGTCTGGAAGAGTCTGCCCTTCTGAGCAAAGGGGCCATCAAGAGGGCGTCGGCATCAGAAGTAGTTGCTGTTCCTGCTACTTTCTGGTGCCCAAAAAGAATGAAAGCCACTGTCCTGTTCTAGACCTGCGCATTGTTAACCTTTTAACTTCCATTTCCATGTCCTGCCTGCCCACAGACATTACCTGCAGTTCACAGTGGGCAAAGAGCACTTTCGATTTCCTGTGCTTCCTTCCCTTTGGCATCACCAGCACCCCTCTTGTGATAACTAAAGTGATGATGGTGATTGAAGCACATCTGCAGCGGTCAGGGGTTCCAGTCTTCTCCTACCTCAGCGATTGGCACTTGAAAACAGGCTTTACAGCAGGCAGATATCTCCCCCTCCAGACTTCAGTGAACCTACTGCCATCTCTGGGGTCCCCTGTAAATGTGCCGAAGTCACACTGTACTCCCTCTCAGAAGCTCTTTTTCATATGAGCTAATCTGAACGCAGTGCAGTTATGGGAATATCCTCGCAAATGGCGAGTCCAGGATGGTCTGTCTATGATTCTCATGTTTCAGCCTCTATCCTGGATTTCAGGGAAGTATTTTAGGCCTCAAAGCATTTTACATCCTGCTAGTTTCATATTCCCTTAGGCATATGCGATCTCTGCAGTGGGAACTGAAGCTCTAGCGGGCACAGCAGCAGGGAATCTCTCCAATCATGTCGAGAACTCCGAGAGAACTGCAAAAGTCCACACAAATCTGCAGTGGTGGCTGACGAGCCGCAATTGGGTCAACGACAGACCCCTCTCTTTTCCCCAACCAGAGCTTACTGTAGTTATAGATGCCTCTCTCCTGGGCTTGGCAGCCATGTAGGAGAGGTGGAGATCAATGGACTTGGGGTCTCCAGAAAAGTTCGGGCTCCATATCAATTTGTTGGAGCTTTGGGCAATCCAGTTGGCATTGAAATCCTTTCTACTTTCGAACAAGTGAAGGCTGAAGGAGATGTTCATGAACACCACCACTGCCATGTGGTACTGCAAAAACAGGGTGGGGTGGAAGGTTGTGGACCTTTGTCAAGTCACTAGGCCCCTGGACATGGCTAGAACTTCGGGTAATTTTCCTGGTGGTTCCACACCTGGTGGGCTGACTGAATGCCAGGCCGAATAAACTCAAACATTGATGCCTGGCTGATCACAAATGCCATCTCCATCAGAAGGGGGTGCAAGGTCTCTTTCAAGATTTGAGAGAACCTTGGTTAGATCTGTTTGCTATAATCGAGAACATGCAATGATCAGCTCTTTGTTGGCTACGTGGGCACCAAGAAAGGTCGGGCTGTGCCCAAGCCGACCATCTCTTGGTGGATCGTTCTGTGCATAAAGGCTTGTTACTCCTTGGCTAAAAAGGACCCTCCAGTGGGGTTGCACGCCCACTCTACCAGGGCGACGGCAGCCACTACTGCTCTGGGATGAGGAATTCCCTTTGCATGACATCGGTCAGGCAGCTATGTGGGCCTCACTGCACAGGTTTACCAAGCATTACTGCCTAGACAGCCAAGTCCGTAGAGACTGCTTCTTTGGCCGTTCCGTTCTCCAGGACTTTCTGGTGTGATCTTGGTTCTTAGACCCACCACCGGGATTGGTATTGCTGGGGTATCTATTCTAAGGGAAGGAATCTATCACTACGTGTTTCTTTCAGATGCACAAGTTACTTACCTTTGGTAACTATATATCTTTAAGAAATAGTAGTGATAGATTCCTTACTGCCCCACCCATCCTCCCCGTTCTGCAAACCGATTTCTAGGGTTAAGGTCATCCCTTTCAGGTCCCTAGTTTCATGGCACCAGTGGTAAGTTTCTTGCATCGCTCTGTGTTCCTGGGGCGGAAAGTCATGTACAGAACTGACGTCAGCGCGCGTGGGCGCGTCTAAGTAGCTCCGGCAACGTCATCCCGACGCCGACTACACACGCGGAGCAGCACGATGACGCCTACCGACGCGCAGGGGTTCTGCTGGGGTTCTGCTGCCGAAAAACTTTCTGGATCCAGTCCGACGCCTAGGGGTTAATCTAAGGTGAAGAATCTATCACTACTAATGTTTCTTACAGATAGATCCTTTCCGAAGGTAAGTAACGTGTGGGTTGTGACCGGTTTTCTGTGCCCTCAAAGACAATTCATCATGCCCCAATGGGATCTCAACCTGGTCTTAACATTCAAGCCCCTGCACATTTGCCCAATTCGCCTACTCACCACCAAAGCAGCTTTTCTCATGGCTGTAACATCAGCCAGGAGGGTCAACGAACTGCAAGCTCAACTTATGCACTCTCCTCACTCAACTTTCTGTTCAGATAAGCTGGTCATCCGGAATCGTGCTTCCTCCCTGCCCAAGGTTGACACACTGTAGGAGTCTGGCTTAGTATATGGTGTACACTTATTTAATTCATGCACCCTGCATTAATCCAGACAACCCTTATGGTGATTTTAGTGGTTTTTAATAAACATAGAAAGCTCTCTAAGTGGTAGCTGCGGAGAGCAGCCTTCAGGATTAGTCCAGGAGGAGTGTAAAGCAGCTTGTTTTGTCAGAACTAATCATATAGTGTAGGTTAAACGAAAAAGAACCACACAGTGTAGTTATAAAAATAAATATATTTATTATACACACTAACACATTGGTATATCTCTTACTCGGAGATATCAACACAATAATTCAATTGTAAACAGATAAACAAAAATATACAGTAGTCTTCAGGGGGATACCAAACCATATACTAAAGAAGTGGAATGCCAACTGCAACCAAAGTCGGGACTTGGACCAGAAAACTCAGAAGAGCTGAGGGCCTCAAGGAACCACCCGAGGTAAGTATCCAGGAACCCCCACATAGGCTATGTGCAGAGTGGAAACAAAGTTGCGTACTCAATGCAAGTCAGTGAATTTGTCGCGGTTGCAAGTAGGACTTTTCCCAGGGAACCCTAAAGAAACCGAGTGGAAGACAGAAGATTGGAGTCTCACCCCACCCATGGCTACCCCAGGAACCAGGGTTCCTACACCAGGGAAGCCGGGTTCATAGGTGCGAAGTGATGTCTGAAACCACCATAGACCACATAGGAGGACTTTGGCGGAGAAGGTAGAAGAGTCTTATGGAATCCAGGTATGGATTCTTGAAGAGAGGTACCTGCAACCAGAGGAGCCAGAATCACTCGGAGGTGACCAGGAGGCACGGAAGACCAATGATCACTGATGACGGAAGATGCAAGAGTGATGGCTGTGACTTTGTCGGTGCAGCTGTGAAGACCTGGCAACGCTTTAGAAGACAAGGAGCCGTTCACTAACTGTCCTACATCAGAAGTCGAGAACCAGGGGGTCGGTATCGGGCGGGAGCACCACAAAGCCTAGACTGCAGCAGCAGACGCGTTAAATGCAAAAAGAGCAATGTCTGGACCAACTTGGTCCGAGGGTCTCACCAATTGTAGGAGAGTCAGAGCAGGCCCACAGCAAGCGGAGGAGCCCACTGAAGCCAAAGAAGACCTTCAAGAGGACCCACAGGCCGAAGGACAGGAGTCGCAAGAGGATCTCGAGCAGCTCACCAAAGATGTAGACTTATGGTGCAGAGGTTGCGGTGAGGACGAAGACCTTGGCAGGAAGAGATGCTGGAGGCTGGAGCTTCTTGTAGCCTGAACATCTCTGGAGTACAGAGCCCACGAGCCATGGCATCAGCAAGTCGACTCAGTGCACAGGAGTTCTGTTCCATCGGTTCCGACGAGGGATAGGCCTCGAGGGAGTTGCAGATCCACCACCTGTGTTGCTGATCCTTTTCGGAGTCTGTGGAACGCCAGGAGCCACAGACCAGTCAGCTTTGTTGCAGTGCCTACAGATGCAAGCGAGTGCCTCCTGCACTCCAAGGGAGATTTTCTTTGGGTGTCTCTTATGCCCAGAAGACTGGAGAGGAACCTGGATGAAGCATAGGCACAGATAAAGAAGCCTTGCAGACAGCGGGACCAGGAGCAGCAGGAGTCTTACTTGGTGCAGTCTTGGTTCCAGGTGAGGTCCAAGGTGCCCAGACAGTTGAAGTGGTTATGAGTTTGAATCTTGTACCACGACAAATCTGAAGAGGCACCCACAGTTAAGCCTTTAAGTACCCTAGGGAAGGGTTGGGACGATTCAAGGGTCCCTCCTAGAGGAGGGGCTGAACAGAGGGGGAAGGATACTCCCATGTCCTTTGTCGAGTTTCACGCCAAAGCTGGAGCCAAGAGCTCCCGGAACTGGCTCAAACTGGAGTATGCAAGGAGGGCACCAAATGTGCCCTTCAGAGCAGTCTGGTGGCTCTGGCAGGCGCCCCACAACGGCCCAGTACACCAAGTCCTGTCTGAGAAGTGTTCACACCTTCCTATGACAGAAAACCTATTGATTCTACCTTCCCCTGCTCAAGCTCAGCTCAGCAACAGTAAGGCAGAATTGTGTCTGGGTCGCCAGCAGCACTAGCTTGCTAGCAGACCCTGGAAGGCTGTTAACAAGAGCACTGAGGGCTTCCATGAGGAGCCCCCAGGTGCATGGAATCATACCCCCAATACTGGTAACGGTGTTGGGGTATGAATCCAACATGTTTGATACCAAACATGTCCAGGTTCTGCACAGCCAATAGATAGATAGCCATCGCGTAATGATGCATGGTCGCTATATGTATCAAAATGACTGACTGCACTTACAAAGCCTGGAGTATCGGCTCTGGTGTTTGTAGAGGGTATCCTGCTAATGCCGGGCACCATCACACTTATAACCTAGCAAGCTGCCTTCAGGATCGAGAGGCCTGCCTTAGGGGTGACTTATATGTTTTAAGTGCAGTGACCTCCGATATAAGAAAACTTATCTGTCGTAAGTGGCGCTGGCATCAGCTTCCACAGGTTGCAATAGCAGGCTTGTAGTCACAGTTTCAGTTGTTTGTCATGGGTGGCATAATACATGCCATGGGAGACCCCCAGTGTACCTATGCCCTAGGTACCTTTCCACCATATACTAGAGATTTACAAGGGTACCCCAATAGCCAATTGGGAAGGCACCAAATTACTTATCTTGGTCATATTTTGGGAGGAAGCATAGTGGCTGAGATCCTGGCTAGCAGGATCCCAGCCAGACTAGAAAACATACTGACACCAGCAAAAAGTGGGGGTAACCATTGTAGGAGAGTAGGGTCTGCTTCCTATGTTCACCCTCACTTTTTGCTCTGATCCACTGTTTTTCAACTCTAGTGTGGCTGTGGGCCTGCTAATCAGACCCACAGCCCAGCTGTTCTCTCTTAATTCATACCATGTACTTTAGGTACATATCCAATTGGGTATTGGGTCACCTTTGTGAGCCCCTGTATAGTGTACCATAGGTACCCAGGGCATAGGTGCATCCAAGGACTACCAGGGGCTGCAGCATGTATTATGCCACCCCTGGCTAGCCATCCAAACTGACACAACTGGCTGATCACTCAGCTGGGGCAAGGTCGTGTAATCACCCCTTGCTTAGGTATAGTATTCCTATACCTACCATTATATATAGACACATATATACTTGTAAGTCACTCCTATGGCAGGCCTTAACCATTCCGGAGGCAGAGTGCTTGATTTTATGTGAGATGGTGCTCTAGCATGAGCTGAGCCTGTCTGCAGCTTTCGGAACCATGTCCTTATAGCTATTCTATGATATAGCCATACCATATACTCTAAAGTGCATTATAATCCTCGCGGTTATTGCTAACTTTGGTTTGGCTTTATCAAAACATGTCGTGTAAGGTGTCAAACTAGAAGCCGATCTTACCTTTCTGAGTGGGTTGCCTTTGCCAAGGCTTGTTTACTCCAATCCGGAAGCCGACACCGCCAACAGAGAGATCCTTCGTGGGACACTCCGTATCCAGCTCCTGGTAGTCGTCGATGCCTCCTGGTCCACGTGGCTGCAGAGACAAGCTTCGCATCTTCATCTGATTGCATCTCGACATCACCTGGTTTCTTCCTGGTTCCTTCCCGGTCACTGACTAGTGACCCAGACTCTGTCCCCTCTGCTTTCAGGTTCTTCTAGACTCTGATCCACCCTTGGATCCAATCGGACATCTTCCTCCTGGTCGCCTGCAGCATCTTCACACCTATGCACCCGGCTTCCCTGGGTGAGGTAACTTGAGTACTCCGGTGCTCCCGAGGGTAGTCACTATCCAAGTGTCCTAGTTTAACTGGGTTTTCCCGTGGTCCATCCGGAAGTGTCCTAAATCAATTACTTTGTGACTTTTACGTTCCCATTGACTTTTTATGGTAACCTGCGTGTATGTTTAGACACTGCACATGCGTCCTGTGGGTCTCCTACTCCCAATCTTTTGGTAGTCCTGTGTAGCCCCAGCGATTCTCTAGGCCCTAGGCCTATTCGCGTTTCCTGCAGTGGTTCTTATACCACTTCTTTAGTATATGGTTCATGAGGCCCCTAGGGCAGAATTGTATTTGTGCAACTTATAGTATGCTTATTGAGTAACTTGTGCTGTATCTCGAACTCATAAAGAGTGCAGAGGGGTTGTGTTTAGTAATAAATTCATATATTTTTGATATACACCTTGTGTGGTGTCCTTTCATCTGGTATTCAAGGGATTATTATTGGTATAGCAATTGGCTTCACATGCTCTCTGAAGTGTTAGCCTAAGACTGCTTCGTCCATGCTACCACTAGGATAGCTCGTCTATAAGGGTTGCTTTACAACCATCACCATAAGGGTTGTTTGGACTTGTGCAAGTTGCTCACTAGAATAGTGAACATCATATACCAGGCCAACTTCTCACAACCATGCTAGAAGGATCCTACCTTCCTACAGACACATTTCTATGTAGTACAGAATATCGCGTTGCCTACCTTCTTTGCTCTGCCTCACCCCCTAAAGAAGAGGAGAGACTCCACCACTTTTACCCAAAAAGAGCATTGTCGTTCACCTTTATCTTATCAAAGGGTTACAGTTGAGCGATCAACTGTTCCTTGGGTACGTCAGGGCAAGTAAGGGAAAGGCTGGGCAGAAACAAACCATCTCAAGATGGATAGTGCTCTGCATAAAACTCTACTACGCATTGGTCAAAAAGAAAAACCCTGAGGGCTTGCACACTCATTCCACCAGAGCCAAGGCTGCACCACTGCGTTAGTTCACAGAGTCCCTGTCCAGACATCTGTCAGGCAGCAACTTGGGCGTCACTGCCCACGTTCACCAAACATTACTGTCTGGACAGTCAGGTCTGTTGTGATGAGCATTTTGCTTTTCAGTCCTACTGGACTTTTTAGTGTAATCTGTTTGGAGATCCACCTCCAGGTAGATATTGCTTAGTATTCTAAGATTTGGAATCTGCAGATAGAAGTTTCTATCAAACGAACAAGATACTTACCTTTGGTAACACCTTATCTGATAGAGCCTCAGATTCCTTACTGAAGCTCCCCATTCTGCAAATTGATTCCTAAATAGAATTACCCTTCTGAGACCCACAGCACTGCATACCAGTGCATCGGGATTCTTCATGGTTTCATGCTTCAGACATGGAAATTTCCAGAAGGTAACTAATGACAGCACGCTGGAGTGGCGCCTGTGTAGGCACCATGCACTCCACATCCGACGCAGACGACAGACAGAACCGAATGATTCCACCCACCTGCGCAGTATGTTACATTTTCAATGGTTCATTTGCATAGATTTATATTTACATCACATTTTTTACAGTGCCTGTCATTTACACATTCAATAATATTTTAATCTCATTGTAATGTAACTTTATGGACAACGCAAATATTTACGTAGACTTGCATTGCATTTTTTGCAATCCATTGTAATTTGATATTCATTTTTTGTTTCATGCTTTTTGTTGGTACTTTTTAAAACTGTTTGCATTCAATTTTGGCGAGGAATATGTTCTGTTGAATTTGTTTTCCATAACTATTGTAATAAATAAGAAAACACTAATTTCTAAAGAAATGTCTGCCCACGCTTTGCCCCTATATCACTTTTACATTTCCATAATGAATAGAATCTATTTCAGATAAATTCAAAATACGTAATTAAATTACGTCACACCCGTTTTTCAACCCATAACACTTTTATAACCCATTTCTAAAATGAATGATATTCTTTATTAAATAAGCTATATCAAGAAAATAATTGAATAGACATTCTACCCCAGAATATAACCCACGCTTTCTAAAAGTACCAACAGTTAAAGCATATATCGAAAAATAAACATGAAATCACAATACATTGTAAAAAATTGCAATGTAAATGTATGTCGATATAAATGTGATTTCCATAGAGGTAGATTACAATGCGATGAAAATGTTATAGTTGAAATTGATGCGTTGTAATATTCTTCTGTGGAATGTTTTCATGGAAACACCTGATAACCCACCAGCATGCAGGGGTACTTCTCAAGAATGTCTGGATCCAGTCTGGCACCTGGAAATAATTTAAAGGTAAGGAATCTGCTGCTTAATAGTCTGTACCATATAAGGCATTACCTTAGTTAAGTAAGGTATAAAGTAGGATATTTCTAGCATAGATACCCCCACTTTTTGCCTGGACTCATTGTATTTTGACAGTAGTTCACTGGGATCCTGCTAACCAGGACTCGAGATGCAGGACTTTCTCCTCTAAATATATGGTAAGTACTGTGTACACCCCACAGTTGTTGGCATACTGGGGTACTATTGTAAGTCCCTAGTATATTGTACTGAGGTACCGAGTGAATTGGTACACCAGGGGTCTCTCATGGGCTGCATCATGTATTATGCCGCCCGTACAAACTGTATCTGCAGAGCTGCCATTGCAGTCTGCGTGAAATAGTGCTTGAACCTTTCTCTTTAAATATAAGGTTTCCCATATATCCAAGTCACTGCACTGTTAACCTATGTCACCTCTAGGGTAGGGCCTTCAGTCCAAGGGCAGGTTGCATAGTTATAAGCGTTTGTGTACCCCTTAACGAGCAGAGGTACTCTTCCAAACAACAGACTCCATTTCCTGGGCTTTGTATCTGCAGGGCAGCCATTCTAAGCTATTTAGTGGCCACTGACAAGTCGAGATGTCCAACTACATAATGGTTGCCCCGAACCTGGTCATGTTTGGTATCAAACATGTTCAAATCATGCAACGACACCAATTCCAGTATTAATTGCATGATACCATGTACTCAGGTGCTTCTTAGAGAAACCCTCCCAATACCTACCTTTGTAGCCCTGCAGGGTCTGCTGCCTTTCTGCACTGCTGCCGACCTTAAACTTTGTTCTGCCCCCCTGCTGATGATCTTAACTCGGGCACAGGAAGCTGAACAAAGGATTGGTAAGGGGGGGGGCTGCTTTGAAGGGCACATTTGGTACCCTCCATGCATAAACCAGTTTTGTGCAGATCAGGAGCCCTTAGCTCACAATCTGGCACAATACTACACAAAGGACAGGAAAGCGTTCTGCTCCCCTGCCCAGCTCCTCCATAGGGAGGACCCCAGAGCTCGTTCAGGTGGCCACTTGATTCTGCCATGTTGCATCTTGGCCCTTGGAAACATCTGACTGGCTAGGCCAGCTGAGGAGTGTCCCTGACCCCCTCTGATAGACGGTTCACTACAGAAGAGGTCCTTCCACTTTTTATGGTTACTTAAGGGCTCCCCAGAGGCTAGGTCCTTGGATTTGTCCCGACAACGTCAAGATCCAACTGTCTGTTGTCTGAAGACTGTCCAAAGACTCTTCTGTTGGTGGACACTGGAGCTCTGCTGTTCTTTGAGCCAGGACCAAAGACCGGCAGCTTTGGTGGGAAGATTCCTGCGTCTTCTTCTTCCCTGTGCTTCTTCAAGTTTTGTAACTCCGTGACCGTGCATCCTCAGAGTCACCAAGGACCCCTCAGGTGTTCACAAAGGTGATGGCGGTGGTCACAGCTCATCTGTGCAGATCAGGGGTGCCAGTCTTCCTCTGTCTTAATGACTGGCTGTTGAAGGACACTTGGGAGAGGCAGGTATATAGGATGCAGTGAAGTTTGCCATCAGGTGTGGTTTGGACACCGCTGATTCGTTGGGCAGGGCAATTTCCACGACTGTGGCGTTGCGGCGCCATGCCTGGTTGCGTTCCACTGGGTTCTTACCCAATGTCCAGAGCTCGCTCATGGACATGCCCTTTGATGGCTCCCACCTCTTTGGCGATAAGGCCGACAATGCCATGGAAAGTTTTGAAGACTCTCTGGCCACGGCCAAGTCTTTAGGTCTTAACACGAAGACCGCTGCCACGCCGGGGTTTTGTTCCTTTCGTGGCCAGGGCAGGGGCACCCAGGGACACTCTTCCGGCAAGCCTGTGCAGAACCAGCCTCAGCGCTGCCACGGCCTTGGATTCCGCAGGGGCGGTTCTGGTTTCTATCTGATGGGTCAGTCCATTTCCACCTGGCTGCTTCCGCCTCTGAGCCTTCCTAATCCGAGCTTCAGCGAGCACCCCACGCCGGTGGGTGGCAAGATCTGCCACCACCTCTGGTGCACAATTACATCGGACAAGTGGGTGCTGCAAATAGTCGGCCAGGGTACGCACTCCCCTTTCTGTCCTCCCCTCCGGCCATGCCGCCTCGGCACCACCACATGTCGGGGATCATTTGACTCTTCTCAGTTGGCCCTCCTGGCCATGGGGGTCATCGGGCGCGTCCCTGGGCCAGAATTAGGACGTGGTTGTTATTCCCACTACTTTCTGGTCCCCAAGAAGTACAAGGGGGGCCATCAACCCATTTTGGACATCCGGGAAGTCAATCGCTTCCTACGGAAGAAGAAGTTCAAGATGCTGACTCTGGCTTAGGTCCAGGATGCCCTGGACCCTGGAGACTGGATGGTGGCGTTAAACTTGCAGGATTCATATTTTCACATCCCCGTCCGGCCGGTCTACTGGCGCTACCTGCGGTTCATGGTAGGCCAGGAGCACTTTCATGTTTACCGTGCTCCCCTTCGGCCTTACCAGCGCCCCTAGGGTGTTCATGAAAGTGATGGCGGTGGTCGCAGCTCATCTGCGCAGGTTAGGGGTTTCAGTCTTCCCCTACCTCTACGACTGGTTGTTGAAAACTGGCTCGCCAAAGACAGTCGTCAGCCACCTCCAGACTACGGCCGACCTCCTGCACCTGCTGGGGTTCTCCATCAGTGTGCGGAAGTTGCACCTGTGTCCCTCTCAGAAGCTCCTCTTCATCGGAGTGGTTCTAGACTCTGCGCAGTTTCGGGTTTATCCTCTCGAACAGCGGGTTCGGGCTATTCAGGCTCTGATTCCGATCTTTCAGCCTTTATCCCGAGTCTCGGTCAGGTTGACGCTGCGGCTTCTGGGGATGATAACCTCCTGCATCTTTCTGGTGCATCACGCCAGGTGGCGGATGTGGGCTCTGCCGTGGGACCTGAAGTTTCCGTGGGCCCAGCATCAGGGCAACTTGTCAGACCATGTCTTGATCTCGGAGGGCACTGGCAGACAGTTGCAGTGGTGGCTCACGGACCGCGATTGGGTCAGCGGCAGATCCCTCTCCCTACCCCAACCAGAGGATGTAGTTGTGACGGACACGTCCCTCCAGGGCTGAGGGATCCACATGGGAGAGGCGGAGATCAGAGGCCTATGGTCTCCGGCGGAGTCCCGGCTCCACATCAACCTTCTGGAGCTGTGGGCGAACCAGCTTGCACTGAAGGCATTTCTCCCCTCTGTCTGGTGGAGTGTAGTGCAGTTGTTCACGGACAACACCACCACCATGTGGTGCTGCAACAAACAGGGCGGGGTGGGGTTGTGGATCCTTTGCCAGGAGGCTCTGTGCCGCTTGCAGTGGCTGGACCATCAGGGCGTGACCCTGGTGGTTCAACACCTGGCAGGTTCCCTGAAGGCCAGGGCGGACGAACTCAGCCGTCGGTGCATGGTGGATCACGAATGGCGTCTGAACTCAGATGTGGCGCAAGGCCTCTTTCAGCAGTGGGTAGAGCCTTGGTTAGATCTATTCGCCACAGAAGCGAACGCGCAATGTCATCAGTTCTGTGCTTTGGAATTTCCAAGGCGGCACTCGTTCTGAGACGCTTTTCGTCGCGAGGGGAGTTGCGGTCTGTTGTACGCCTTTCCGCCTATACCACTTCTGCCCAGAGTGCTGAAGAAGATTCGGCGCGACCAGGCCCAAGTCATCCTTGTGGCTCCGGATTAGGCACGAAGATACTGGTATCCCGAGCTACTCAGCATGTCAGTCGATCCCCCGATTAGTCTGTCTATTCAGTAGGACATTCAGTCGCAGCAGCAGGGAACGGTCCTCCAGCCGTACCTTTCCAGTCTCCACTTACATGCGTGGAGATTGAGTGGCAGCAGTTGAGGCTATTTGACTTGCCTCCTGAGGTCTGTAATGTGATTCTGGCAGCCAGGCGTCCCTCCACAAAATCGGTTTACGCCTGCAGGTGGAACAAATTTGTGGTACGGTGCACAGCAAAGGCTGTGGATACCCTTTCTGCCCCTCTTTCAGAAGTTCTCCTCTTTCTTCTTTCTCTTGCCCAGCAGGGCTCTAATCTGGGCACTCTAAAGGGCTACCTCTCTGCCATTTCCGCCTTCTTAAGGCTCCTTAATCAGCCCTCTTTGTTCAAGTACCCGGTTGTAAATAGGTTTTTGAAGGGCATTACTCATATGTTTCCTCTTGTCCTTTAGTGATGCCTCAGTGGGACCTGAACCTGGTTCTGACTTATCTGATGTGCGCTCCCTTCGAGCCACTTCATAACTGTCCTCTTCGTCTCCTTACTCTTAAGACTGCATTCCTGGTTGCCGTCACCTCTGCCAGAAGAGTGAGTGAGCTCCAGGCTCTTTTTTCTCAACCTCCCTTCTTTTCTGTCCCTCTGGACAAAGTTGTGTTGCGGACGCGCCCCTCTTTCCTGCCCAAGGTTGTCACAGCCTTCCACATTCGGGCAGTCCATCACCTTGCCCACCTTCTTTCCGCCTCCGCATCCCTCGAAAAGGGAAGAGAGGCTCCACCGTCTGGACCCAAAACGTGCGCTCTCATATTATCTGGATCGCACACGCCAGTTCCGGGTGGATGACCAACTCTTTGTTGGTTACGTGGGCGCTAAGAAGGGACGGGCATTGCACAAACGGACCATTTATCGATGGGTCGTCTTGTGCATCAAGGCTTGTTACTATCTGGCTAAGTAGGAGCCTCCTTTGGGGCTACTGTGCCCATTCCACTCGGGCCACGGCGGCTACTACTGCCCTGGGTCGAAGAGTTCCCTTGTAGGACATCTGTCAGGCAGCTACGTGGGCCTCGCTGCACACGTTTGCAAGACACAACTGCCTGGACAGCCAAGTCCGGAGACATGGCTTTTTCGGCCGTTCCGTTCTCCAGGACTTTCTGGTGTGATCATTGGTTCGCAGACCCACCACCGGGGTTGGTATTGCTAGGGTATCTATTCTAAGGTAAGGAATCCAATACTAACTACTGTTTCTTACAGATATATTGTTAACGAAGGTAAGTAACTTGTGCATATACCCTAGACAAATCGTTATTTCATAAAGTGTTTCTGTATTGTCACTCTTGGCCTCAAGAAAGAAATGCCAACACGTTTCAACCTTCGTAATACGACCTTATGATGTTTTGATTGAATATCTTCATCAGGGCAGAAAAAGTTTTTGGTAGGACACTGCAAATTACCGCGTATTCTTAATCATTTTGACAATTTAAGGATGGTGGCAGATGTCTGTCCATGACATTGATTGGATTTCTTTAATTAACTTCGGGTCACCTCTATTGTCGTAACATCTTTGGAGATGCGTAGTTCTCTTGTGAAGTCTTCCGAATGCTCGCAGAGGCTCTAATCTGCTCCGTGAATGTTTCTGCCACCATTTCACTATCGCAAATTGCGTCTCCATCCAGAGGTGGCTCATGGTCTCTTTCAGCGGTAGGAATAGCCTTGGTTACATCTGTTCGTCTCTGAAGAGAACGAGCAATGTCAGCAGTGTTGCACGTTGGAGTTTCCAAGGCGGCACTCACTCTGTGACGCTTTTAGTTGCGAGTGGAGATTCGGCCTTCTTTAAGCCTTTCTGCCTATACTGCCTCTGCCCAGAGTGCTCAGGAAGAATAAGCATGACCGAGCTCAAGTAATTCTTGTGGCTCTGAATTGCGCACAAAGAGTCTGGTATTCTGACCTCCTGAGCATGGCCATTGATCCTCTGATAATACTCTCCTTCGGGAGGATCTTCTGTCGCAGCAGCAGGGGACAGTTCTTTACCCAAACCTGTCTAGTCTCCGCCTCCATGCGTGGGGATGGCGCAGCAGCAGTTGACAGCTTTTGACCTGCCACCTTAAGTCTCGTCTCCCTTCACTAAATCGGTACACGCCTGTAGATGGAACACATTTGTGGCATGGTGCCCAGTAAAGGCTGTTGATCCCCTTTCTACCCCTTTTTCAGAAGTCTCTTCTACATACTTTCTTATGCCCAGCAAGGCTCTGCTTTAGGCACCCTTAGGAGTCATTTTGCAGCTATCTCTGTCTTCCTGTGACTTCCAGTTCAGCCTTTCTTGTTCAAGTCTCCCATTGGAAAGAGGTTCCTTAAGGGCCTTACTAACTTGTTTCCTCTGTCCCCTTTCATTATGTCTGTAGGAAGGTGGATATCTGACTATGGTTGCCCCCAACTTTTTGCCTGGTGTTTTGCTGGTTTTTCGACTTAGTAGACCTGGGGCCCTGCTATTCAGGACCCCAGACCCGCTGCTCTCTCTGTAAAATGGATTCCATGTACTCTAGAGTTCAGAGGTGTATGTTAGTTAATAAATACTTGTTTATTTTCATAACAACCTGTGTGGTGTCCTTTCACTTGGTATTCAAGGGGTTATATGTGATAAAACAGCTGGCTTCACATGCCAGAAGAGTTTAGCCTAAGACTGCTTTGTCCATGCTACCATTAGGATAGCTGGTCTATAAGGTTGACTTTACAACCAATCACCATAAGGGTTGTTTGGACTGATACAAGGTGATCACTAGAACTAGTGAGCATCGTATATCAGGCCAACTTCTCACAATGTCCCAGTGGGATTTTAATTTTTGTCTTGACTTTACTTATGTGCGCTTTCTTTGAGCCTCTTCATAATGGCCCTCTCCGGCTTCTAACTCTTAAAACTTCTTTCCTTAATGCCATCACCTCTGCTCGCAGAGTTATCTAGCTTCAAGCTCTGTCTTTTTAGCCTCCTTATCTTTCGGTCTATCAAGATAAAATGGGGCTTTGAACTAAATTTTCATTCCTCCCCGAAGTGGTCATGCCCTTTCATATGGAACAATCCATCACTGTCCACATTTTACCCGCCCCGCATCCCTCCAAATAGGAGAAGAGACTACAGTGTCTGGATCCAAAACGTGTGTTGTCTTTCTAACTTGACCATACCAAAGACTTCCGGGTGGATGATCAACTCTTCATTGGCTATGTGGGGAAAAAAGGTCAGGCTGTTCAAAAATGGACCTTCTCTCGATGGGTTGTCCTCCGCATTAAAAGATTCTATATATTGGCAAAGAATTAACCTCCTGTGGGGTTGTGTGCTCACTCCACGAGAACAACAGTGGCAACCACTGCGTTTGCAATGGGAGTACCAGTCCTTGATATGTCAGTTAGCAACGTGGGCATCCCTGCACACGTTTACAAAACACTACTGCTGGAACGGCCGAGTCCCGAGTACTTTGCCCATTTGGTCCTCCAGGACTTTCCTAGTGAAATCTTGGTTTGCAGACCCTCTTCCGTGGTTATTGCTGGGGTATCTATTCTAAAGTTAAGGAATCTACAACTAGAAGTCTCTATTAGATGAACAAGTTACTTACCTTCAGTAACAATACATCTGGTAGTAGATTCCTTATTGCCTCTCCCAACTTCCCCTCTCTGCGAACTGCTTTCTAGGGATAGGTTTACAAAAAGGGGTGGTGAGGGACAGAGTCTCTGAATTAAGCAGAAAGCTCTCACCCAGTCAAAAGATCAGGGCTAGATCCAACACCGTTTTTTAGCTCACTGCACCATCCCAGTTTCAGAACCCGGCTGTATGCAAATTAGTCTGTTCCTGTCCCAGTGCATGATGGGAACAGGACAAACCAAACTACAGAAGCCAATTCTTACACTGGGAAGGAAACAAGCTCCCGGGGACCGGTTTCTGGCATTACAGCCGTCTTCCGCCCGGTTTGCTTGAATCCTGATGGTGCAATGAGCAAGGGTCTCACACCTGAGAATACCCTTCCACGCTTAGGGTGGACAAAAATATTTACAAAAAGGGGTGGTGAGGGACAGAGTCTCTGAATTAAGCAGAAAGCTCTCACCCAGTCAAAAGATCAGGGCTAGATCCAACACCGTTTTTTAGCTCACTGCACCATCCCAGTTTCAGAACCCGGCTGTATGCAAATTAGTCTGTTCCTGTCCCAGTGCATGATGGGAACAGGACAAACCAAACTACAGAAGCCAATTCTTACACTGGGAAGGAAACAAGCTCCCGGGGACCGGTTTCTGGCATTACAGCCGTCTTCCGCCCGGTTTGCTTGAATCCTGATGGTGCAATGAGCAAGGGTCTCACACCTGAGAATACCCTTCCACGCTTAGGGTGGACAAAAATATTTACAAAAAGGGGTGGTGAGGGACAGAGTCTCTGAATTAAGCAGAAAGCTCTCACCCAGTCAAAAGATCAGGGCTAGATCCAACACCGTTTTTTAGCTCACTGCACCATCCCAGTTTCAGAACCCGGCTGTATGCAAATTAGTCTGTTCCTGTCCCAGTGCATGATGGGAACAGGACAAACCAAACTACAGAAGCCAATTCTTACACTGGGAAGGAAACAAGCTCCCGGGGACCGGTTTCTGGCATTACAGCCGTCTTCCGCCCGGTTTGCTTGAATCCTGATGGTGCAATGAGCAAGGGTCTCACACCTGAGAATACCCTTCCACGCTTAGGGTGGACAAAAATATTTACAAAAAGGGGTGGTGAGGGACAGAGTCTCTGAATTAAGCAGAAAGCTCTCACCCAGTCAAAAGATCAGGGCTAGATCCAACACCGTTTTTTAGCTCACTGCACCATCCCAGTTTCAGAACCCGGCTGTATGCAAATTAGTCTGTTCCTGTCCCAGTGCATGATGGGAACAGGACAAACCAAACTACAGAAGCCAATTCTTACACTGGGAAGGAAACAAGCTCCCGGGGACCGGTTTCTGGCATTACAGCCGTCTTCCGCCCGGTTTGCTTGAATCCTGATGGTGCAATGAGCAAGGGTCTCACACCTGAGAATACCCTTCCACGCTTAGGGTGGACAAAAATATTTACAAAAAGGGGTGGTGAGGGACAGAGTCTCTGAATTAAGCAGAAAGCTCTCACCCAGTCAAAAGATCAGGGCTAGATCCAACACCGTTTTTTAGCTCACTGCACCATCCCAGTTTCAGAACCCGGCTGTATGCAAATTAGTCTGTTCCTGTCCCAGTGCATGATGGGAACAGGACAAACCAAACTACAGAAGCCAATTCTTACACTGGGAAGGAAACAAGCTCCCGGGGACCGGTTTCTGGCATTACAGCCGTCTTCCGCCCGGTTTGCTTGAATCCTGATGGTGCAATGAGCAAGGGTCTCACACCTGAGAATACCCTTCCACGCTTAGGGTGGACAAAAATATTTACAAAAAGGGGTGGTGAGGGACAGAGTCTCTGAATTAAGCAGAAAGCTCTCACCCAGTCAAAAGATCAGGGCTAGATCCAACACCGTTTTTTAGCTCACTGCACCATCCCAGTTTCAGAACCCGGCTGTATGCAAATTAGTCTGTTCCTGTCCCAGTGCATGATGGGAACAGGACAAACCAAACTACAGAAGCCAATTCTTACACTGGGAAGGAAACAAGCTCCCGGGGACCGGTTTCTGGCATTACAGCCGTCTTCCGCCCGGTTTGCTTGAATCCTGATGGTGCAATGAGCAAGGGTCTCACACCTGAGAATACCCTTCCACGCTTAGGGTGGACAAAAATATTTACAAAAAGGGGTGGTGAGGGACAGAGTCTCTGAATTAAGCAGAAAGCTCTTTATCTGGGTAAGAGTGGTCTGCTTAATTCAGACACTCTGTTCATCACCACCCCCTTTTGTAAATCGATTTTGGCCACTATAGGTGTGGCAGGGTATACTCAGACATGAGTCCCTTTCTCACTGCTCCATCAGGATTCAAGCAAGCCGGGCCGAAGACGGCTGAAATGCCAGAAACCGGTCCCCGGTAGCTTGTCTCCTTTCTGGTAAAGAATTGGCTTGGTAGTTTAGTCTGCCCTGTTCCCATGATGCACTGGGCCAGGGACAGACTGATTTGCATATAGCCAGGTTCTGAGCTGGGATGGGGCAGTGAGATAAATAACCGTGATGGATCAAGCCCTGATCTTTGGACTGGGTAAGAGTGGTCTGCTCAATTCAGACACTCTGTTCATCACCACCCCCTTTTGTAAATCGATTTTGGCCACTATAGGTGTGGCAGGGTATACTCAGACATGAGTCCCTTTCTCACTGCTCCATCAGGATTCAAGCAAGCCGGGCCGAAGACGGCTGAAATGCCAGAAACCGGTCCCCGGTAGCTTGTCTCCTTTCTGGTAAAGAATTGGCTTGGTAGTTTAGTCTGCCCTGTTCCCATGATGCACTGGGCCAGGGACAGACTGATTTGCATATAGCCAGGTTCTGAGCTGGGATGGGGCAGTGAGATAAATAACCGTGATGGATCAAGCCCTGATCTTTGGACTGGGTAAGAGTGGTCTGCTCAATTCAGACACTCTGTTCATCACCACCCCCTTTTGTAAATCGATTTTGGCCACTATAGGTGTGGCAGGGTATACTCAGACATGAGTCCCTTTCTCACTGCTCCATCAGGATTCAAGCAAGCCGGGCCGAAGACGGCTGAAATGCCAGAAACCGGTCCCCGGTAGCTTGTCTCCTTTCTGGTAAAGAATTGGCTTGGTAGTTTAGTCTGCCCTGTTCCCATGATGCACTGGGCCAGGGACAGACTGATTTGCATATAGCCAGGTTCTGAGCTGGGATGGGGCAGTGAGATAAATAACCGTGATGGATCAAGCCCTGATCTTTGGACTGGGTAAGAGTGGTCTGCTCAATTCAGACACTCTGTTCATCACCACCCCCTTTTGTAAATCGATTTTGGCCACTATAGGTGTGGCAGGGTATACTCAGACATGAGTCCCTTTCTCACTGCTCCATCAGGATTCAAGCAAGCCGGGCCGAAGACGGCTGAAATGCCAGAAACCGGTCCCCGGTAGCTTGTCTCCTTTCTGGTAAAGAATTGGCTTGGTAGTTTAGTCTGCCCTGTTCCCATGATGCACTGGGCCAGGGACAGACTGATTTGCATATAGCCAGGTTCTGAGCTGGGATGGGGCAGTGAGATAAATAACCGTGATGGATCAAGCCCTGATCTTTGGACTGGGTAAGAGTGGTCTGCTCAATTCAGACACTCTGTTCATCACCACCCCCTTTTGTAAATCGATTCTAGGGATAGGGACTCCCCTAAAGGGCCCTAGGTTTGAAGCACCAGTGGTCAGTGCCTTTCATGGCCCTGTGCTTCTGGCTTGGAAAGTCGTGTTTAGAACTGACTTCAATGCGCATGGGCGACGTCTAGGTGGGTCCCGCAACATCATTCCTGGGCCCACGATGATTTAAGTGGAGCCGACCAATGCCACCTACAGATGCACAGGGGTATTGCTGTTAAAAAATCTCTGGATCCAGGCTGACTCTTGGGGGAAATTCTAAAGGTAAGGAATCTGCAACTAAAACATGTCTCTACCAGATGCATTGTTACCGAAGGTAAGTAACTTGTTTGTTTGTGATATGAATAGCGACTCTAAACATAAAACTGGTTTATATTTATGGGCTAAAGTAGGAACATATTTACTTTGTTAGCATATTTAATACTCTATTTTAACATGCTGCTGTGTCTTCACTGTTTAAGAAAAGACAATTTGAGACAATCCTCCGAGGCAACTGTATTAGGAGGTCCGTAACTCCTCTTCTTTGTTACCACTCCTCCACCTGCTCCTATTTTCCTTTAATAATACCCTTCCATCCAAACCCAAACTTCACTCTCAATACCTGCTATACCAAATTGGAAAAAATACTACTTGATCTGATAGAGACTACTATCCGCAGATTCCTTCACGTAGAATTATCCCCTGGAGCTAGACTGGAACCAGAAAACTTTTGCCACAGCATCCCAGCGTGGCGGGGGCGACACCACGCGACTCCGCCCAGGCGCCGTCCGCGTACGTGAAGTCAGCGAGGTTTCATAAGACCCATCCCAGCGCGCCTACGTCAATTTTTTCCTTTTCCTCATGCAACGCGTATCTGGTCCTTGCTACAGGCCTATTTGGGTCCTCTCTTTTTCCTTCCATTGTCTCTTCTTTTGTGGAACAGTGTGCAAATGCCTTCGGGCTTCAAGACGTGCACGTTGTGAGGGTGTCTTATGTCGGCGACGGACCCTCACCTCATTTGTATGTGGTGTTTGAGGGAGGATCACGGCACAACTGATTGTGCGACATGCCAACAGTTGAAGCTGAAGTCTAGGCGGGAGCGCAGGATGAAACTTCTCTCGTCACGGCTCTCCAGGTCTACGTACTCCCCTCGGTCTGCTTCGGTGGACGGATTCAGATACGGCCGTGGTTGTCATCCTTGCTCTTCTCCGATGTCACATTAGGATCTCTCCCCGGCGGGTTAGTGTTGCAGTTTGTTTCCGGCCTGCTGAGGGCGTGAATTCTCCGCGGGTGATGCGGCCCGCGTGTCGTGCTATCCACCGTTTCCCGGTGTTGGGGCATCGAGAGCCCAAATGGAGACATAAGCGGCGGCTTTGCAGGCCTCGCTGGTGTCTCCTCCTCCTTCCCGGGGCGTCAGCGGATCCCTTGCCTTGCGCGGGGCATCCTCCTGACTGGTTCAGATCCAGCTAGGAGGATGTGGTGCTGTTGGGGTGCGGCTCCTCCGGGGCACCTCCTCAGGCCACGGCGTGTCTGCCTGGAGTTCCTGTGGTGTCGCGGGGGTCGGGTCGCATCCACGAGCCCCTCTCGGTCCTTTGACAAGGTGGTCATGTCTAAGGCCGAGGTGACGCCGCTACAGTGCCGGCAACGGCTTGACCGTGCGGAGCCACAGGGGTCGGTGGACCCTCCTCGCCCCGCTCCGTGTCGTTGATGAGTGGGGACCCTTCATCCCTCTTCGGGACCCTCTCGTCCCTCCCCGCGGGTGGCTTCCTCGTCGGAGATTGAATCGTCCCTGGCGCCGCCACATGGGTTGCCGGGCGATCTCCTCCACATTCTGGGCCGCGGCTGGTGAAAGGCTTTGTGTCACTTTTGCCCCCCCCCCACCCACACACCTCCCCCCCCCCCCCCCCCCACCCCCCCCCGCCAGAGCCAGTTCGGCTCCGGCTCCACTCCAGTCCCCAATGCGGTGTGACTTGGAGGAACCCTGTCCAGCAACGCCGGGCGGTGCCGACATCCTGCCTCAGGCGGCGGAATCTACAGCTCCGCGCAGGCGTCGTGCAGGAGGAGGAGCTGCTTTCTCCACCGCAGAGCCCTACGGAGGCTGGTGTGGCCTTTGCGCATGGGGGACCCGGTTGCTCATTTTCTGGCAGTCCACCTCTTGGAGGTTTTCCACCAGTGCTCTGGTGGGAGGAAGATCTTACTCCCCTTTGAGGGTTCGCTCCTCCTCTCTGGAGGGAGCTTGGAGGCGTTATGCCTCAGGAGATCCGGTGCCTCAGCACCTTTTGCACTGGCACCTTCCGGCACCGCGTGACCTGGCGTGCCTTTCCCTCCACCCCTCTGCTGCCAGTCCGCTTTTGCGGACCTCCTTTCCCTCCCTGCCGCAACTGTTGACTCCACCGTCCCGGGAGGCCCGCTGGCTGGATTCTTGGGGGCGCAACATGTTCGCCTCGACCAGCGCTGTCCTTCGGGCCCTTAACACCTTGTGTGTTTTGGCTAGGGTCCTCCTCTTGTTTGTGGGACTCTGCTGAGTCTTTGAGATCCGCAGCCTCCGAAGAGACGTTCCAGGTGGACTTGTGGCTTCATGCTGTGGATGGCCAGGAACTAGTGGCGTTTATTCTCTGCTCCTCTCTAGTCCTCTCGAAGGTGCTGGGCCGGGCCTTGGCTTCCTCAGTCACCCTCTATCGCCATGCTTGGCTTCGGGACGGCGTGTTTCCTGAAAATGTGCGGGAGCGGCTCATTGATCTTCTGTTTGACGGAAACCTGTTGTTCCATGCCCTAGCTGATTCCACCATCCAAAGGTTCCTGGCAGGGCTCTGTCCTACTCCTCCTTCTCCACTTCCTCCCCCTCCTCCTTGTACCCTCCTCAGTGACTGCTGAGTTGGGCTGGCTCTGGGCCTTCTTAGGCTCCTTGTTCGGACTGTAAAGTGTGCTTTCTGGCCATTGAGTCCTCTTTGGGACTTTGGCATTGTTGGCTGCTGGACGGCCCTTTGTTGCCTATGTGTGTGTGTTTTGCGGGAGTTATTGCGCAGACTCAACCCTGAGATTAGGCCTTCTGCTTTGCTTGGGCTTCTTGTCAAGCCTTCTGCGGGGGTGTTTTTCCCCGTGGCCCTTTTGGGTTTTCCTCTGCAGCTGAAATTATTCCAAAGAGGGTTCCCAAGTCTTGGGACTTAACGTACCCTATGTGGGGTAGTGGTAGCTGTTATATAGCTTGCGCTCTGCTAGGGAGTTCTGGTCACCTTCGGATGCCGGTTCCCCGTGACGTTTCTGTATGTTGCTTTCGCTTCTTGATGTTGTCAGTGCGGCCCCTCGTAGTGTTGTGTCTGGGCATTTTCTCACCTTCCTGCCCCTGTCCTGAGGGCTGGGGTGATTCTGAGTGCTCCTTTGTTTGAGAAGTT
Organism: Lissotriton vulgaris; assembly: GCF_964263255.1. Taxonomy (NCBI): domain Eukaryota; kingdom Metazoa; phylum Chordata; class Amphibia; order Caudata; family Salamandridae; genus Lissotriton; species Lissotriton vulgaris. The sequence continues at coordinate 8,349,619 of NC_141690.1, forward strand.
GGCCTGGTATATGATGATCACTATTCTAGTGAACACCTTGCACCAGTCCAAGCAACCTTTATGGTGATGGTTATAAAGTCAACCTTATAGACCAGCTATCCTAGAGGTAGCGTGGACAGAACAGTCTTAGGCTAAAAGACTCTTGAGGGCGTGTAAAGCCAGCTGTTTTACCATATGTAACCCCTTGAATACCAAATGAAAGACACCACACAGGATATATATAAAATATATATGTATTTATTTACTAACACACTCCTCTGAACTCTTTATGAGATCAGAGGCAAAAGCACATAAGTTATACTCAGAAATACTTTAAATAGCACAATTTACAGTTAGGCCCTAGGTGCACGTAAAACCATATACTAAGTAAGTGGTATAAGAACCACGACTCGGGAAAGGAGAAGGCCTGGGGCCTAGGGAATCGCTGGGGCTACACTATCTGACCCTTAGGTTAGGAGTAGGAGGCACATAGGCGGCACGTGCAGAGTCAGTACTCTTACGCAAGAGTCATTGGAAAGTCAATAGGAACGTAAAAGAAGATTTAGGACACTTCCGGTCTAGCTAGAAGGAAACAACAAAAAACCTAGACACTTGGATAGTCAATACCCTTGAGAGCACCGAAGTACTTGCGTTACCTCACCCACAGGAAGCGGGTGCATAGGTGTGAAGATGTGTCGGGTTTCGCCGTTGAAGTCCATGGAGCTTGTGAAGAAAGATGCTGCAGGCGACCAGGAGGAAGATGTCCGGGTGGATCCAAGGGTGGATCGAGGATGAAGAAGACCTGAAAGCAGAGGGGACAGAGTCTGTCACTAGCCAGTGACCGGGTGGAACCAGGAAGGAACCAGACGTCGTCGAGGAGCAATCAGGTGCTGTCGTGAAGCTTGTTGTTGCAGCCACGCGGACCAGGAGGCGTTGAGGACGACCGGTGCTGGAGAGGAGCTGTCCCACGAAGGTTCTCGCAGAAGGGAGGGGTCAGCTTCAAGATCGGATCCAAGAAGCCTAAGCAAAGGCAACCCACGCAGGATACAGAAGGAGCTTCTGGTGCAGACCAGGAGGGGAAGCAAGGGCCAGTCTGGAGGAACCAGACCAACAATGGATTTTCAAAGGATTGTCGGCCAGCAACCGGGACAACGCATCGAGCAGAACACATGCAGAAGGGCCCCACGCAGATCTCGTGGAGTGTGGAGAGCTGGTCTTCGGTGCAGGTGGAGCTCGGTGTCGGGGTGTCTCAGTCCCCAGTGCACAGCTTCGAGGAGGCCTCTGGAGCAGCGCTGTTAGCAAGGTGAAGACTTTCCAAGTTGCCTGGTTTCACGGGTTCCGACTCCTTCCACGGGGCTCAGCTGTGCTGGAGTCGTGCAGTGGGGTCAGAGCAGAGAGGTCCGGGAGTCGATGTTTTGTCCGGCTTTGTGCTCGGGTTCCGGCGGGAACGGGGACAAAGCAAGCAGTCGAGTTGCTAGATGGTGCCTGGTTGCCCAGGGTGGTCACTCCTTGGCCACAAGGGAGATTCTTCAGTCTTCGGCTTGGTTGAATGTCAAAGGGTCCAGAGTTTCGTCTTCAGTTCGATTCCAGGATTAATCTAAAGTCTCCTGGGTCAGCTCCTACTTTTATACAACTAAAGGTGGCTGGTTAGCTCACTAGGTCCTTCCAATGGGTTACACCCCCTTTCCTTTGTCCAGAGCTGGGGCTGGAGTGCCCCAGCAACCGGTTTGAACTGGGGTATGCATGAAGCACCTAGTGTGCCTCAGGCAGGTCTCCATCTATTCAGCCCTCCCTGTCCCAATACACATCCTCCTGTCTGGGGAGGTGCTGGCACCTCCCCAAGCAGGAAACCTATTGTCCAAATGTATCTGGTTGAGACGACTCTAGCTGCAGATTCCACCACGGCCCGCCCTCTCTCCCCTTTCTGCAAGGACTCTTGTGTTGCTCCTCGGTACTTGCCTCCTGGTTGGGGGGGGGGGGGGGGGGGGGTTGTGTTTCATGTGAGTCCCTTCTTTGCTTCTGACTGGTGGCTCTGTCTGGTTGCGGTTCATTTCTCCTCTTAGTTCCTTGGAGGATGGGGTTACGGTGTTTCTGTGCCCGCTGCTCTTTTTACTCCAGGTTTGGGGGGGGTTTACCTTCAATCTCTGTCCTTCCCTCCCCTCCCTTCCTGTTGCTGCTGAGGGTCCTGGCCCCTCTGCTTACTTCCGAATAGGGGTCATCTGGCTAGGCCTTGCCCTTATCTCTTGAAGGTGGTTGCCCTCTATGCTGGGGTGGCTAGGAGGTTTGTGTTTCTGTATGTCTTGGGACTGTCTCCCCTTCCTTAGTCTGGATGGGGGTGGTGGGCCTGTTATGTGTATCATGGCTTTTTACGCATGTTCCTTGTTGCAGGTGGAAGGCTGTCTATGTACTGACAGGGTGGCTGCTCAGGGCTCTGCTCTGTTCTTTCTTCTGCCCCAGCCTGTGGACACTGCAGTGTTGCACTGTTCCTTATGATGTTGATTGTCTTTCGCACACTGTTCCCATGCTCCCACAGTTTTTTGTCTGGTGGCTCCGTGTTGTGGTGCGGAAAAGTTCTACGAAGAAAACGGACGTAGGCGCACCGGGGTTGGTCTTATGTAACCTGTCTGACGTCACGTACGCGGACGACACCTGGGCGGAGTCGCGTGGTGGCGCCCCGCCCCCAGTGCGCAGGGATGCTGTGGCAAAAGTTTTCTGGATCCAGTCTCATGCCTGGGGATAATTCTACTTGAAGGAATCTGCGGCTAGAATCGTCTCTACCTGATACATTGTTACCGAAGGTAAGTAACTCTTTCGTTAATTCCAGTTCCCAACTTGTTTTATTCCCTCCTTTTGGTAATGTTTTCCCTGAATTCACTTCAGTGGATATAATAAGTGCTCAATAAACCACAAAATAAATTGAACTCTTACGAAATCCTGCCTCTATTTGCATATTCTCCTTGTGAGCACCCTTTTGCTACCCTATTGTCAGTGTCCAATCCTCAAGCCTCTGTTGTCTTGAGTCTAGCTCTGGAATATAGGCCTTAATAGTTGTTTTGTTTCATTGCCAGATACAAAAGTACATTCTACATAGATGTCAGATAAGTCAATACAGCCCTAGTATTTTATTATTTGTTCTGCTGCGTTATTCGTAGTGGAATTTATGTAGAAATTATTTGCAGTGCTATTAAAAAATATATCCAGTAAAGTGTTCCTAGCCTTTATTCATCTTTTGTAAATTAAATGTGTTTTTTTCAAATTTTATTTTTCCATAGAAACTCTACACCGTATGTGATGTGGCCCTTTGTGTTATTAATAGCAAAAGCGCATCTTGTAATGCAGACTCTCAAAAGGAGCCTGTTCTTCCAACGAAGTTTTTCACTCAGCCTGACAAGGTAAATAAAAGAAAATTCTTAAATGAAGTACTTTTAAATGTAGGCTCTTATTATAATTGGTCTCTTAAAAGTTCCTGAATTTCCCTATTTGGAGTTACGATGGGTCCCAGTAATCCTGGGAGGAGAGGAAATACAGTGATTAGAATTGTTTTTGGGGACAAGCATGATGAAATCAGATTTATCCTGCCAATTCCCTCATTTTTTTTCCTAGTCTTCTATGTTGCTTTCTTTAAGCAGGTGAGCGCTTCGTGTAGAACACGACTAACCATCAGTGTTCCCACTGAAATGATAAAGTATAATTTCAATGCAACTGCTAACTCTTGTTACTGGCTCCATTGCACTTAATAGAAACTCCTAAGGAGTTTTATAGTACTTTGTTGGTATGTTTTGAAATTAGGTTATTTGGGACTGTTGCTTTTGTGTTAATACATTATGCATCTGATATGCTTTGTGAGATAGCCTGCAAATGTAGTTAGATAATTCTGAAATAACAGAGCACCATTTTCGTTTATTGGATCACAGTGCCACCACCACAGACTTTGAATGGTGGAAGGAAACCGGCTTTTTTGCGGGTTTAATCCTACTCTTTGCACCCATTTTGACTACTAGGTACTGGTGCAATGGCTCTGAAAATCCCTAAGCCTTGCAGAACAGGACTCCGTTAATGTACTCTGACCTTTAAATGGTGCATGTTTAATTATCTTGTCCCCAATTGGCATAGATCAACCTACTTACAAGTCCCTAGTATATGGTACTAAGGGTATCTAGAGCCTATAAGTTAAAGTCTCTTGCATAGACTGCAGCATCAGTTCTGCCACCTTGAGTACGACAAAGTAAAACATGTGTTCGAGGCATTTGGGCTGCTGAATTCATATCTGTGCATAGATCGCCGCCTAGTGTTGGGTCCGGATGATCGCACATTGTTGTCCTGGAAGAGTCTTCGAAGTATCACGAGATAGGTGGCTCCTCCCCTGGACTACAGTGCGCATGGGCTTTGACTCCATCCTCAGATTGTTTTTTTCCGCCATTGGGTTCGGATGTATATTGGTTCACTCTAGTTGGAATCGATATAAATGTTTTCTTAAGGCCAAAAGACCTTTAGGTTTTCGTTGGTATAGTCTTGCGTTCGGTGCCAGTTTCTTTCCAGCTCAGTTCTGAGCCGGATTTCCAGAAGAACCGTGTGCTTTTTCGACGCTGAAGGCCCGGTCGACGCCAGAGGCCTTATCGACGAACCATCATGGAAAGGAGCCCCTTCAAGAGATGTCTCGGGTGCAACTCCAAGTATCCCCACATCGACGTCCACCCGGTGTGCAACAAGTGTCTTTCGCCGGATCATGATGAAGCCAGCTGCATGGCTTGTTCCCGTTTCCATCCAAGAAGACTCTTCTGCATCGACGCGCTTCCCGCCAGGAAGCCCAGCAGACTGCACCGGCGCCTGTGGACATATTCGATGCCGGGGATGATGGAGCTGACCGGGAGGTTCGTGAGAACCTGTCGAATCCCGCGTCGGAGGTTGACTCCAACTACGACGCGGATGTTGAAATGCTCGAGGCGGAAGAAGTCGTCAACGAGGTAGGAGACGACGACGGGGCCTTTGGGGCCATGGAAGATAGCGCGAGCGAGGAGCTAACTCAAACTGACATTGGGGCCGAAACACTTCCTAAGGCTCAGGTCGAGGGATCACCACTAGGCCTTACCCAAGATCTTCCATTAAGTTCTACGGCCCAGCCTTTGGGCTCGGCTTCGGACATTGCTAAGGAGCCGCAACCTGCGAAATCGAAACTGAAAGTAAAAGCTCCGGTCTCAACGCAAGTGAAAGCACTGATGCCTCCATCGAAACGAAAAGTGCGTATTGCTTTGGTCGGCTCAAAGTCCTTGGACCTGTCAGCACCGAAGAAGCAGAAGGGCGTTATCGACCCGAAGAAACAGCTCAAGGGCGTTGAGACGAAGTCTAGCGCGCCGAAGACAAAGGTCAAGGCAGTCGAACCGAACAAATCGGCGCCGAAGACGGTTGACACTGACAAAGGGCTCGGTGATCCGAAGGTTCTCGAGCCTCCGCGTCGACAAGGCCAAAAGCGGACCGACCCACGAGTCCACGTCTGGTGGTGCCTCGAAGGATTCCGTCGAGCCGACGCAGCCGTCCGCCTCCTTCTCCAAGCAGGTGGCAGACTCCCTAAAGCGCATCAAGGACAAGGCCTCAAGTGTCGGGCCTAAGGATCCTCCACCTTCGAAGCCTGTCGATAAACCTCAGAAGACGTCGACGCCCATCCACTTCACGCTGCCGCCGAAAGTGGCTCCGAAGGCTTTCGCACCTAAAATGGCCACCAACGTGCCCGAGAAGGTGTTCTCGGTGTCAGTCGACAACAGTGGTCCCGGCCATAAAGCATCGACAATCCTCGTTGGAAGAGCAACAGGAACAATTTATCGATGCCGAAACAGGCAGACTTTCCCTTTATAAACTGAAAATCGCCCTGGAACAGCCAATGGAGTCCTATAAAATACAGCTGAAGAAGAAAAAGGATTCTACTTCGACACCTGTTCTTGTGGAACCGGTATCTCCACTTGGCCATGATGTCTCACCCACTTATTCAGATGTGGACACTGAGGAAGGTGATGATGATGAATACAGCTATCCAGTATACACTGATCCAGATGATACCAATGAACCCTGGGCAGCTGCTGCTGACCCAGGTGATCCTCACTCTACCCCAGACACTCAAATGTATGCTGTAAAAACGTTGCCTACTGAGGATTCGGCAGCGTTTAATGCCTTCATTGAAAGGGCAGCTAAGAATCATGACTTCCAGCTCCATGCTGACCCCATTGAAGTGGACTTTCTTTTTGACACCTTTTCCGTCTCAGAGGGGACTGTCAAGACTCTGCCTATGTTGAAGGGTGTCTTGAAGCATGCTGGGGAAATCTTTAAGGAGCCTACAAGAGCCCGGGTGATAAACCCCAGAATTGAAAAGAAGTACAAACCAGCGCCTGGAGACCCTACTTACATCAAGGGACAGTTGCTGTTGGACTCTCTTGTTGTTTCTAATGCCCGGAAGAGGGCTAATTCACAAACAACGGGTGATGCTCCTCCCCCAGATAAGGAATCTAAGGTGTTTGAGGCATCAGGGAAAAGGGTGGCAGCTCAAGCGGCCAATATCTGGCGCATTTCAAACACTCAGGCACTTCTAGCCAGGTATGACAGGGCACATTACAACACACTTGAGACCCTGTTACAGCACCTGCCAGATGAATACAAAGAGGCAGCGGAGATGCTCATCCAAGAAGGGAAGCTCATATCAAATGCTTCTATTAAATGTGCACTGGACGCGGCAGACACCGCGGCCAGAGCTGTTAACACTAGTGTCATGCTGGGACGACATGCGTGGCTCAGAATCTCCGGGTTCAAGCCAGAAATACAGACCACCATTCTCAATCAGACAGTAAACCCTGATCATCTAATTGGCCCAGAGTGTAGGAGAGTAGGGTCTGCAATCCTATGATCACCCAGATTTTTTGCTTTTGTCTCACTGGTTTACGACTTTCTCTGGCTGTGGGCCTGCCAATCAGACCCACAGCCTGGCTGTTCTCTCTCTAAATTACAACATGTACCCTAGGTGCATTTACCAATTGGTACTGGGCCACCTTATCAGACCCTGTAACTCAGGGCATAGGTGTACCCAGGGCCTACCAGGGGCTGAAGCATGTATTATGCCACCCCTGGCTGGCCTCCTAAATTTGACACAACTGGCTGCATGACAGCTGGGGCAAAGTCGTGTAATCACCCTTTGCTGTAGATATAGTATACCTATATCTAACCCTAAAAATGGACACACAGATTCCTATCAGTCACTCCTATGGCAGGCCTTAACAATCCTGAAGGCAGAGTGCTTGGAATCGTGTGAGATGGTGCTCTGGTATGAGCTGAGCCTGTCTGCAGCTTGCGGAACCAAGTCCTAATAGCTGTTCCATGATATTGCATACCATATACTCTTAAGTGCATTATAATCCTCGTGGTTAAATGCTATCTTTGGTATTGCTTTATCAAAACATGTCGAGTAAGGTGTCATACGAATTGGAATACTAACCCCTCGCCAATTCTGGCGACTGGGTTAGCATTCCACCCTTCTAGAGGGACACGACATGTATGTAACTGTGAACCCCGGTTAAAGTTAAGCAAAGCCTCAGCTCCACAAAATGGATGCTGCCACCACAGACACGAGTCTGACCCCCTGCAGCTGGGAGTCCTTCCAGCGAGGGGAGCCTGGACAAAGGGTTTCCTGTTGAGGGCGGTTCTAGCACCGTCCCAGACAGGGTTTTGTGTATCCTGGGTAGGCAGGGCCTTACAGGAAGGTGACTGCTGAGTGGCACCCCGGTGCTCACTATGCATAGGCTGGTCAGAACCAGTTCCAGGGGCACACCAGCCCCTGGCCTGGGGAAAGTCCGGCATGGGAGAGGGGTGTAGCCACCCCCCTCCTAGTCCCACCCATAGGCAGGACCTAGTCACCGGGTCAGCCCCCTTTGTTAGTATAAAGATGGGAGCGGGCCCCCTGTTCAAATTAGATCATCTTTGGAATCAAGACACGACTTTCTGCGAAAGGACATCAAGATTTCTTCTTCAAGATTCTCCCTTGTGGCTAAGGAGTAGTCACCCTGCACCCGCAGGCACCATCCTAAGAACACTGCGGCCTGCTGCAAGTCCTTCCTCAGGAATCTGACGACCCAGCTCGACGAGACCCGGCTTCCCTGGCACCTCTGACCTCTACTCACCTCTACAGCCAAGCTGAGAACCGTGAGTGCGACGAGACCTCGAGGGACCGACGATCGCCAAGACTGCACGACTTCTTTGCAACAAGCCCACCGCGTCTCCCACTGGTGAGTGCTTTGGGGTCCGAGAAGCCCCAACCCAGAGCAGCTCCAGCACCGAAGATCAGCCCTCCAGCATCTCCACGATCTGCGTGGGGCCCTTCTGCTTTTTGCTGCTCACCGCGTTGTTTGGCTACTAGCCGGCTGGCTTGTGGCCTTCTTAACGACGCCCGACGACATCACTGCTGCTGGTCTGGTTGCTCCAGACTGGCCCTTGCTTCCTTCCACAAGAGAAGCCCCCCGGACCCTCCTGGTCCACTCCAGACGCCATTTTGAGTCCACCGCGTGGGCTTGAATTTGCCAAGGCTTTGTTGCCCAATCCTGGGTCCAGCGACGCCGACAGCTTCATCCATCGTGGGACAGCTCGCTCCTCCATCCTGGTCGCCGACAACGCCTCCTGGTCCGTGAGATCTGCAGAGCACAGCGTCGCTCACTCACCTAGTCGAGGTGACTACCATCCGGTGCCCTCCTGGTGCCACCTGACTACTGGCTAGTAGTCACGAACTTGGTCCCCTCTGCTTTCAGGTGTCATCTGTCTTCAAGATCCAGGCTTGGATCACTTCGAACTCTCTTCACTGGTCGCCTGCCAGCATCTTTCTTCCAGGCTCCTGGTCCGTCTACGAGGATTCCCGACGTCTTTTGAGACATATGCAGCTGCAGCCCCTGGGCTAGGTAACTTCGGCATTTCGGTGCCCCAGCATAGCCTCACTATCCAAGGGTCAGAATCCACTTTCGTTTTCCTCCTACCAGGTCGGGTTCGCCCGAGAACACTAACTTTCTGAAATCTAGCTACCATAGACTTTGTCCCGCATCCCGCGTGAGAGTGCACACTCTGCACCCGAGTCCCCTAGGCCTCCTAGAAGTAATCTGAAGATTCTATAGTCAAGACCTAGCGATTCCAAAGCCTATTAGTACTGTACTTACCTGCTAGTAATTTCGCATTCCACTTTCAGAGTATATGGTTTTCCATGCCCCTCGGGCATTTGTAGATACTGTGCTAACTTAAGTATTTTCATAAGAGTTTTGTTTTGTGCTTAGTACCCTGTCCTCATAAAGAGTACAGGGCTGTTGTGATTTTAATAAATACACTGTTTATTTTCATAACACTTGTGTGGTGTCCTTTCACTTGGTGTTCAAGGGGTATATGTGTGGTATAACAGCTGGCTTAACACGCCCTCTCGAGTCTTTAGCCTTAGACTGCTCGGATCCATGCTACTAGGATAGCTGGTCTATAAGGTTGACTTACAACCAATCATCAATAAGGGTTGTTTGGACTGATACAAAGTGCTTACTAGAATAGTGAGCATTATATATCAGGCCAACTTCTCACACAGAGGTGGACACCACCTTGGAGAAAATCAAAAAGGACACTGAAACTGCTAAGTCCATGGGGGCTCTACAGTCCCAGCAGTTCCGGGGTGGTTCTTTTCGTCGCTCAAGCACTAGAGGGGTTTCCAGAGGCCAGCTCTCCCAAACCAAACAGTACTATAAAGGCAGCACGCAGACCACATACACCAAACAAAGTCGAGGTGGATATCGTGGAAACAGCGCCAAAGGCAGAGGTCGTGGAAACAACTCCTCCAGATCCTCCGCCACTAACAAACAGTGACGCCTTGTCACTGCCCCCCGACCACGCAACACAGGTCGGGGGGGAGACTTCAACAGTTCCTGCCAGTCTGGAAGTCCATCACCACAGACAGGTGGGTCACACAGCTTATACAGTACGGTTATTGTCTGGAGTTAACATCCACTCCACCCAACATACCCCCAAGACGCCGTCCTATGTCCGCCGAGCATTTGCACTTATTGCAGCAGGAGGTCCTCGTCATGCTGCAAAAAGGGGCAATCGAGCTTGTGCCTGTCAAAGAAAGAGGCACAGGAGTTTACTCGCTGTACTTCTTGATACCGAAAAAGAACGGGTCCCTCAGACCCATACTGGACCTCAGACCCCTCAATCAGTACATTCTGTCGGAGCACTTTAACATGCTGACCCTGCAGCAAGTCCTACCGTTGCTCAGTCAGGGGGATTTTCTCGCAACTTTAGATCTAAAGGATGCGTATTTTCACATTCCGCTGCACCCGTCACACAAAAAATACCTCCGGTTCACCATCCAAAACCAACATTACCAGTTCAAGGTTCTTCCTTTCGGGGTCACCACGGCCCCCAGGGTGTTTACAAAGTGCCTGGCGACGGTGGCGGCGCACCTAAGGAGACAAAACATTCACGTCTACCCTTATCTGGACGACTGGCTCATCCAGGCAAAGTCAGCCCAGCAGTGTGCCGCCCACATGTCCCACACCATTCACCTTCTTCACGATATGGGATTCTCACTTAATTACCCAAAGTCCCACCTGCAACCCGCCCACATACGGCAGTATCTGGGTGCGACGATAATCACACTGGCAGCCACAGCACAGCCAAATTCAGTGAGGGTCAGCAGCATTCAATCGCTGATACAAAAATTCAGGCCTCAACACTCGCTTCCAGCGCGAGTGTTCATGCAGTTGATAGGCATGATGGCCTCCTGCATCTCCATAGTCTCGCACGCGAGACTACATATGCGTCCGCTTCAGGAGTGCTTAGCACGTCAGTGGACTCAGGCTCACGGACAGTTGAAAGACCTAGTGTTGGTGACCGGTCGTGCATACAACTCTCTGCATTGGTGGAATCCACAAAACCTTTGCAAGGGACGACCGTTCCAAGATCCTGTGCCACAGATCATTCTGACGACTGACGCTTCTCTCCAGGGTTGGGGAGTTCATGTACTCCACTACACTGTGCAGGGACTATGGACACCGCAGCAAAGGAAGATGCACATCAATGTTCTAGAACTGATGGCTATCTTCATGGCAATGAAAGCTTTTAAAGTACATCTGTGCAACAAGGTCGTGTTGATCCGGACGGACAACATGACGGCCATGTACTACATTCAGAAACAGGGAGGAACACACTCTCCACAGTTGTCTCATCTGGCTCAGAGCATGTGGAAGTGGGCCATTCAAACGAATATCTTCCTCATGGCGGAACACCTCCCGGGCAAGGACAATCAGATGGCGGACCTGCTCAGCAGGTACAGCCACCAAATGCACGAGTGGGAGATAAATCCATCAGTACTCCACCCATACTTCCTAAGGTGGGGTCATCCAGAGATAGACCTGTTCGCCACAAAGGAAAATGCCAAATGCCCAAGCTTTGCCGCCAGGTTCCCACGCCCACAGTCGCAATGCGATATGGATGAACTGGTCAGGCAAATTTGCGTACGCTTTTCCCCCAGCACCTCTAATACCGCTGGTGGCACGCAAGCTGAAGCAACACTCTATGACTCTCATCCTGGTTGCTCCTACGTGGGCTCGCCAACCATGGTACACCACGTTTCTGGAACTGTCCGTGGTACCGCATCAAAGGCTGCGCCTCACACCCAGGCTTTTGACGCAGAGCCATGGCGACATTCAGCATCCAGATCCGCAACAGCTCAACCTGGCGATCTGGCTCTTGAGGTCTTAGAGTTTGGCTACCTCAACTTACCTCCTGACTGTATGGACATAATCAGGGAGGCAAGAAAGCCCACCACCAGAGCATGCTATGCGGCGAAATGGAAGCGGTTTGTCATTTATTGTGCAGACCACAACATTAACCCGCTGGATGCCTCTATTCAGGACATCATTTGTTATCTCTTACATCTGTACAAATGTAATCTGGCCTATGCTTCCATTCGTATACATCTATCCGCAATGGCTGCTTATCTCCAAAACAGACAGCACCTCTCACTTTTCAGGGTGCCTGCCATTAAAGCCTTTCTGGAAGGACTCAAACGAGTCATTCCTCCGCGGACGCCACCAGCTCCCGAGTGGAACCTAAATGTGGTCCTCACCAGGCTCATGGGTCCCCCTTTCGACTCACTGCATTCCTGCGAGATTCAGTTCTTGACATGGAAAGTGGCTTTGCTTATAACGATTACGTCGCTACGACGAGTTAGTGAACTCCAGGCACTAACTATTCAAGAGCCATTTATTCAAATTCATTCCAACAGGGTGGTGCCTCGCACTAACCCTAAGTTCCTTCCTAAGGTAGTTTCTCAGTTCCATATCAACCAGACTATAGAACTACCTGTGTTCTTCCAAAATCCTGAATCGGTTGCGGAGAGGATGCTCCACACACTTGACATCAAGAGGGCCCTAATGTACTACATTGAAAGGACCAAAGATTTTCGGAAAACGAAACAACTATTTGTTGCCTTTTCGCCACAACACAAAGGCAACCCCGTTTCCAAGGCTGGTATAGCCAGGTGGATCGTTAAATGTATTCAAATCTGCTATCAGAAAGCCAAGCGCACTCTCACCATTCCACCGCGGGCCCACTCCACCCGAAAGTTGGGGGCCTCCATGGCTTTCCTTGGAAATATTCCTTTGGAAGACATATGTAGAGCAGCTACATGGTCTACCACACACACATTTACAAAACACTACTGTGTTGATGTGCACTCCAAACAGCAGGCAGCTGTAGGGCAGGCTGTTATAAAAACACTTTTCCAAACTGCTGCAGCTGGCACAGGCGGCCGCCGTTAATGGAGGGACTGCTATGTATTCTATGCACAGATATGAATTCAGCAGCCTACATGCCTCGAACCGAATATGCTACTTAGCAGTATGCATCTGTTCTTGGCATGTAGGGCTGCTGACATTCATATCGCCCGCCCTCCTCCCCGGCGCCTGTAGCGGCTGCAGCATTCACACATACTTCTAGCATGGTCATCATTCACATAGTTTCACTCCATCTTGGCCACAATGGCTAAAAACAATCTGAGGATGGAGTCGATGCCCATGCGTACTGTAGTCCAGCGGAGGAGCCACCTATCTCGTGATACTTCGAAGACTCTTCCAGGACAACAATGTGCGATCATCCGGACCCAACACTAGGCGGCGATCTATGCACAGATATGAATGTCAGCAGCCCTACATGCCAAGAACAGATGCATACTGGTAAGTAGCATATTAGCTCCCAATCTGCCACTGCAGACTGAAAGGGCAGTTTAAAACCGCTAACTCGACTTTGCCATCAAAGCCAATGGCAAGGGCCAATCCACCCTTTAAAATATGTCACTCCCATGGGTAGGCCTGACGAGCCCCAAGTTCAGAGTGTATATTAAAAAGTAAAACGTACTTTTAATTGTTACAACAGTGAAACATTTAAAGACTAGTGGCCCCTTGCCAAGTACAGGACTACAGTATGACATCCCAGCCCTGCTGACTTCTTATTGGGACCACTGCCTGGGTAGACAGGTGAACAACTTCCAGGAAAGGTAACAATAGAGGCCTGCCACTGGGGGACATGTTACCTCATCCTGGAAGTTAACTGTCCTGGTGTTGGCCCAAAAGGCAATCTTCAAGGAGAAGCAGTATTTAAAGACTAAATGGGAAACACTTGGGAGAGGAGCTACCCTATTGTTAAGGTAGAGAGGCATGGCACTTCAGCAGAATAGGGAAAACCAGTTGTCAAACCATTTTTTCAGGGGTGTGTAGCCCCTTGGTAGCCACATCTGTGGGTTGGACTAGTGAGCACTGGACACCATGGGAAGAGTTCTGTCATGTGGGGCAAAATGGTGCATCTTGGGGTAGGACACATACCAAAAGGTTATTACAAAAATTGCAGAGGAGAGGAGAGAAAAAGAATGAATGTTCAAATGATGAACGACAAATGTACCCATCAGCCCACATAATAGCGGAACTTCATCATCTGGGTTGTTGAAAGAAGTTGGTATCCGATAAGCACTTTCACAGGAAAAATCCTGAGGGTAGCTAGTGTCGGATACACAGGTTGGACCATCAACCAAAAGATGAGTTTTTTGAGGCTGTAAGGGCAAGTTGCAGTGCTCAGAAAATAGTGCAAAGTATAAACAGATATAGTGGTGATCTAAAAATGCCTGTCTTGATGTCTCAAGAAACTTTATTGAATGTGACCATCAAAACGACATAATTAAAAGCAGAGTGGAAATAGTATGTAAAAAATTACTATTCACCATGAATGGTAATGGGTCAACATGTTTCAGCCCCCACAGCTTTCATCAGGACCTATGATGTTCACTACTGCAAGACTTACCACGTGACGTGATAAAGTCTCGTGTATGTAGACGTATCAATTGTGAAATAGTCTCGTATCTTTGTTTTCTCAAAACCTCTCCTATGGAACAGAAAATAGAAAGAAGAAAAACACACAAAACAGTGCAGTTGTCAAGACATTAACAAGAGCAACCATTGTGTTAATACTTTAATATTTCCATTCTATTTTTCACTCACCCAAAATTGTAGGGAGGAACAGCCTCACCTCGCCTGGCACTTGCTCAGGTCAAAGAGGCCACGCACTGAAATTTTCAGAGTATAATTAGTGTTATGTAACTTGAGTTTGTATGACATACACTTACTATGTGACAAGGAAGAACAGAGATGCAGGTCCAAGACCCCATTGACATTAGAGCTCAAATTAAGTGATCAATACTTTGCATGTTCAACTGTTTAAAATGTTTCTTTGTTACATGAGGAAAGAAAATCTGTCCCAATTATTCAAAAAACTTTGACAAGTCCCATTTTTCAAAAAGGAGAAATGTATGTAAATGGTTGTGAAATAGTCCCATTTTTCAAAGAGGAGAAATGTATATAAATGGTTGTGAAATAATCCCATAGCCCCTCCATAGTGCAGCTAAGTATTCTAACCCATTAGGTTTGCCTGTAAATTACCACCGCACAGCCCGCACTCCCCTCTCCGTCGTTGCCTCGGTCTGGCATCTGAGCCGAGGGGGAGGTGGCGAGGCTGTTTCGTGCTGAGGCTTATAAGAATAGCATGCGGACCAGAGAGAGAGCTGCATTATGTGTTTGATAAATTGAAAGCCGCTCCGTGCTCGTGTGACATCTGATGGAAAAACATTCTAATCGTACCGCTATTCTTATAGGTCAATCATGACGATGTATAGTCCTATTAAAGCCGGTATTCGGCTGGATGCCCCGCCCACACTGTGTGACGTGTTCGTGTTTGCTTGGAAATTAAGTTGGTGAATAAACAAACACAGTTCCCTGCGGACCGCGGTGGAACAGTTCTACTTCTGAGTACCCGGTTGTTGGTTGGTCGAATCCAAAACCGGAAGGGGACTCGGGGCGGAAGAAGGGTGTATTCAAAGTAAAAGTACACAGATATGCGCATATATGCAACATACCGTGTTCAGTGGTTATTATGCTTGGTTTATACATTTTTTATTTTTGCCCACGCTTGCCTTCCTATCGAACAGTATTCCCAAAATGTAAACACTGAGTTGATAAGTGTCCAACTCTGAATCGAAGCCGGGTGGGCTCACAATTCTGTGTTGTTTTTGAAGACTCGCTCTGTGTTCGCGTTGCGTTCCTAGGAATAGCATTATTGTTGTATTGGACTGTGCTGCTGTCCTCATAAGGTGGCCCTTAACGGTAGTGTATAAGTTACGGCCTCACCCAAATTATCGGATGTATTAAGATTGGTTGGTTCACCCCTGACGCAGGTCAGCAAATGAACCAATGTCTTCCTCCATTAGAATATATTCCAATGCCAATTCCCTGTGGTGGGGGAGTGTCTGACAAGTCCCTGGTTATTGGAGTACAAAACCGGAAAGGAACTTAAACAGAAGCAAAGTGTGATAAAAAAAATTTGTGATTTATTTTTTTAACAAATGTCCATTCTTAGGTTAAGCTCACTATCACCTTCGGACAGCATATTGAATAGTATCAGAAATGTACTAAATCGTGAGTCAATAGGTTGACGACTCCGTACGGACCACCATGGGGCACTTTGCAGTCTTAGATTGTAGATGGGTCCGGTCCTGAAAAAACGCGAAAGCACCTAGGATATGCCGAGCCTAAGTGCTGCAGGAAGTGAGCACATACAGACAGCGCTGGTTATGATGTTATCAAGACTGTTTTGGTCAGAACATCGACAGATTCTTTGTACAGGAGATAAAAGAAGTCAGATGCCCTTTGGTAGTTTGTCCACCAATGCTAGAGATTACGGATAGAAAAATGTTAGAAAAATGTTTCCGTACGAATACAGAGATTGAAGTCCGGAGCCAATATACCTTCAATGGACGTATATTCGTGGTGCCTTGGAGGCAAATGTTTGCCTAATTTCCAATTGTGCAACTATACAGATGTTGCAGGTTCTTACAAAGACGTCTGTGTTGATAATACACCCAGAACCACTTCTCAGTGTCAAGGATTATAACGTTGGAATACCTATAGCTGTGACCACGGTATGTCATCATTTAACCCCTCGGTGTCGCATTTAAGTTTAAAAATCCATTTCTGTTCTTTTCTAAGTAGAAAATTGGAAATGTTGCTTACATGTGGGGGTATGAATGGTTGTTCTAGAATTAGCCATTCTAACTCTTCTGCAGAGTGTTTCATTGTGAGAAAATGAGACGTCAACCGGGTCGCTTGTTTGTTGCGCCTAATTGTAATCTTAGGCTCCTGAATTCGCAGTTTGATCTTCCTCGTTGTCATGCCTATGTACCATAAAGTACAAGGGCAAGTGATTTGATAGATGACTTTGTCGCTGTTAAAGTTTGTGTGTCGTTTAAGTATCCAGGGTCGTGTTGTGCCAATATCGACTGATAGAGTTTTCTTGGTCTGGGCACACACCGAGCAGTTGCCGCACGGGTAATGTCCCTGGACCGGAGGAAGATTCCACAATGTCAATGTGGTTTCTTGAGTAGTGTGTCTGGTCTGGTGTGGACCAATTAATCTCTTAAATTGGTACTTCTCTTGAACGAGAACAGTGGCAGCGGAATATTATCACCCGCACTGTTCAGAATACGCCATTTCTGTCTAATGATCTTTTGGATCATTGAAGAAGCGGTGCTAAACGTGGTGACACAAGCCAGTCTGTTCAAAGGAGGTTTGTCAACAGGGGGCGGAAGCAATGCCTCGCGATGGTTATTCGACGCCCGTTTACAGGAATTGTTGGGTTTCCTGCCTTGGGAGGTGCTAGCACCACCCCAGACAGGATTTTGTGTATTAGGTAGGACAGGGCTGAAAGGAATGAGACATGCCTGGGGCACACAAGGTGTCCCTGTGCATACACCGGTCTAAACCAGTTCCTGGGGCACTCCAGCCCCAGAGCTGGCGCAAGACCGGACAAAGGATAGGGGGTGTAACCACCCCCCTTTCTGGTCCCACCCAGAGGAGGGACCTAGTCGTAGTACAGCCCCCTTTAGCCGGATAAAGGTAGGAGCTGGTCCCATTCCAAATTAGATTATCCTGAACAACTTTACAAGAAGAAACTCTGGACTTCGACGTTCTGCTCCACAGAAGACTGAAGAAATCTCCCTTGTGGGCAAGGAGTGTCCACCCTGCACAAGCAGGCACCATCAGCGTCCAGCGGCTTCCCTTTGTCGTCTTCCTTCCCGGATCCAGACTTCAGAGCCCGACGAGACCCGGATTCCCAGACCTCTCCGACCTCTACCTACATCTGCAGCACAGCTGAGATCCGTGGGTGCGACGAGACACGTGGGACCGGCCATCTTGAAAGAAGCAGCACTTCGCTCCAGCACGACTTCAGAGGTATCCTCGTCCAAGTGCTTTGGGGACTAAGAAGCCCCGACCCCGAGCAGCTCCTGCACCGAAGACCAGCCCTCCAGCATCCACGAGATCTGCGTGGGGCCCTTCTGCCTGTTTGCTGCTCGACGCGTTGTCTGGTCACTTGCCGGCTGGCTAGTGACCTCCTAGATGACGAAACCCGACAACTTCACTGCTGGTCTGGTTGTTCCAGACTGGCCCTTGCTCACTTCCAAAAGAGGAGCACCCCGGACCCTCCTGGTCCACTCCAGACGCAGTTTCCACTCACCGCGTGGGTTTCCTTTGCCAAGGCCTGTTGACTCCGAATCCGAAGCCGACACCGCCGACAGCGAGAGCCTGCGTGGGACAGCTCGTGCCTCCATCCTGGTCATCGAAGACACCACCTGGTCCACGTGGCTGCAGGGACAAGCGTCCACCTTCACCTGATCGCGACGACTACATCTGGTTCCACTCCTGGTTCCACTTCAGTCACTGGCTAGTGCCTTTGAACATTGTCCCCTCTGCTTTCAGGTTCTTCTCTTCACTGATCCACCCTTGGATCACACCGGACATCTTCCTCCTGACCGCCTGCAGCATCTTTTCCTCCAGGCTCTATAGACTTCAACGCCGGAACCCGACACGACTTGGCACCTATGCACCCGCAGCCTGTGGGTGAGGTAACACGAGCATTTCGGTGCTGAAGGGTAGCTTGTCTCTCCTAGTGTCCAGTTCCACATTCGTTTTGGTCCCATCTAGTCAGGGACGTCCGTACTCACCTTTTTCTTAAACTGTACTGTCCATAGACGTTTGTACGCATCTCGCGTGTGAGTTCACACTCTGCACACTCATTCCGTGGGCCTCCTATTACTTACCTCAAGTTAGTATAGCGTGGTCCCAGCGATCCTACAGCCTCTGGACAGCTCCATTCCTATTATCGACTTTCACATTCCACTTACTTAGTATATGGTTTGTCGTGCCCCTAGGGCACCATTGTAAATTGTGGAACTTGAACGTATTTTTCCTAAGAGATTGTCATGTGCTTAGCCCTCTGACCTCATAAAGAGTTCAGAGGTGTATGTTAGTTAATAAATACTTGTTTATTTTCATAACAACCTGTGTGGTGTCCTTTCACTTGGTATTCAAGGGGTTATATGTGGTAAAACAGCTGGCTTCACATGCCAAAAGAGTTTAGCCTAAGACTGCTTTGTCCATGCTACCACTAGGATAGCTGGCCTATAAGGTTGACTTACAACCAATCACCATAAGGGTTGTTTGGACTGATACAAGGTGATCACTAGAACTAGTGAACATCATATATCAGGGCAACTTCTCACAGTACTCATAATAATTGAAGAGCAATCCAACATACTGTAGAAATTATCGAAAGAAATAGTCACAGTCACCAATGAACTGATCAACACTGTCATCTGATGATTAGACAAACGTCTTAGAAGATATTACTGAACAATTGACAAAACACTCACAAGAGGTCAACGAAAGAAACAGATGACACAGATGATTACAAGCTTGGTGAAGTTTACAGTTGGGCGGAGGTATAATCACGCAGAAGACAAAATAAACCATACTCACAACATACAGACACATCCTCATCAGGTAGTGACCTATCTAACAGACCAAGACCACAAAGACCTGAGAGACCACATGGATCTTCACAAACACAGGCAACGGATGCAAGACCACAAGCAATACCTATAGAGTCCCAGACTCTACCAACAGTTGAACCAAGAACAGCCCCAGGAGAGCCTTTTTTAGAATCGAGCCAAACAGAAAAAAACGACCCAGGAGGGGAAAAAGAAAAAGGAACACCGGCCACCAGGAGCATCACTGTCACTTTGGAGATGGAGTTCTGGACTTTTTGGTTCCGTCCAGAGGTGTCAGGGACAACACCCGAAGACCCCGGAGTTCTACCTGTCTCGGTGCACAAATAAACAGAAACACGGGCTTCTCGATGGTGGCGTCAAAGACCAAAGTTTTATTACTGCAGGGACACAGAAGTCACAGAAACTACACACGGGCAGAATCTAGGAGCCTGTTCGATTTGTACAAAGTGGGTTGCTCCTTAAATACTAAATTTTCAGCTTGGGGCAACATTCTTCACATGCTAATACATTTCTAAACCTTCATGTCCTAAACAATAAATATTTGGTGTTACACAAGAATCGTCAACAATATCTGATGTCAAAACATTACGAACGAGGGGTTCCCACTGTTCCATCATAATCTCATGTCAACTTTTCATTCAAGAGCCGGACCGCCTCATCGTAAATTTCGTTACCTCCCCCTAATAAAGGCCCAGAAAGAAAGGAGCAGAGCCAGGTGCAGAAGATAGAAAAGCAGGATAAGAGATGTTTGTGGGTCGTAAATGGGCAAGGCTACCAGCTTCGGCCGCCTAATCATGATCAGGCCAACGAACACGAGAACCAGTATAACAGGACTGGCCTCAGGCTGGGGAGGCAGCTTTTGCCGAGTCATGCGCCCACAGCGTTTCTGTCCTAAGGTGTACGTGTCACTAGCAAGGTGAATCGCCGGCTAAGGCTTACGTGTCCTTAAACTAAATGGGTTGATCAGAGGTCGTTGCGTGTCCATTGACTATGTGAGGGCAAGAATACAAAATGGCTGCCATACTCTAAGATGGATGCCATGGGTGAATCAGAAATGTGTTTATAACAGGAGTGCTCTTGCTCGTAGCATAGCGAAAACACCAGGATATGCTAAATGGATCATTTGCGGTTCACTGATACCAAAATTATGCGTTTACGACAATGTTGAAAACACGGGTTCAAATCGTCACGGAACCTCAGAGAGGGACAAAGACAAGAAGACAACACAGAGTTAAATTTAATTACTAAACATTTCAGATCAAAGTGTGGATCAAAACGAGCTGAAATTACTTCAAAGAGCACCTCATACGTTTCCACAGCACACACCAATTTGTTGGAACTTGAAATAAGTTTCTTTAAATTCATGGGAAAACTGAGATTAAGACATTTTTTTGACAATGTGCTACAAGACCAACTACTGGGGGTACAACCCCACAGCACGTATATGGCTCCAGTCAGCCATAAATCATTAGACACATTTGAGAACCTAGTAAAACTAGACCGTACCAAATTGAACTATTCCAAAAAGAAGAGACAAAATAACCTCACTCAAAAAGAGTTTTGCATACTCAAACTAGCAAATAATCCCAACATAATTTGCCAAAAGGCTGATGAAAGAGGAGCAATTGTAGTCTTAAATACTACACATTATGAAAGTGAAGTATGAATCCATCTACATAAGACTGGAAACCAATCCTACTGAATTCTTCATAACCTTACTTAAATCCATTTGTCCAAAAAGCTTACGAAAACAGTACAATCAACGAGGACAAAGACATTCTTAATACAAAGCCATCCGAGAAGCCCCACCATATAAATGGTTCCCAAAATTCCTAAAGATCTGCAACATCCACCATTTAGGCCCATAGCATCCACCCGTGGTAATCTCCACGAGCCAATAGGTAAATTCTTGGACAAATACCTTCAACAGAGTGTATAAAAAATGAAAACCTATATCAAAGACACCACGGATTTCCTTTCAAAACTAAATCAAGTTCAGATCAATCCAGATGAGTCCATTCTACTGTGCACAGTAGACATAAGACACTATACACCTCAATACCACAAGCCTAGGCGTTGAAGCCATAGAGCATGCTTTATTACGTTATGAACTTAATCCAAATATGCAAACCTTCCTAATGGAACTACTCCACTTTACTATGTTTCAGTGTTATTTCAAATGGAAAGAGGACTGGTACCTACAAATGACTGGAACATCAATGGGCAATTGCGCCGGCGTATGCTAATTTGTTCATAGAAGATTTGAAGAGGAGAATATAATATCAAAAACTCCCTGGAACACACACAGCAAACTATTCATATGCTACATTGATTATATTTTCATCATATGGAACGGCCCAAATGACATATTATTGCAAGCTTTGGATGAGCTAAATCTCATCAACGAACTCATACAATTCTCGTATGAGATTTAAAAAGAACGCATCACCTTCCTAGATGTGGCAATAGCCAACACAGGTTTTTCACTAGAGACAGACTTAAATAGAAATCCTACGGATCGCAACAGTTACCACTTACCATATTCACAAATGTTAAGAGCTAAACGAATAACATCACAGTCATATATAGCAAAACAACGAATAGAAGAAATGGCTATTAGATTCAAACAAAGAGGATACTGGAAAGCCATCCTAGATCAAGCAATCCAATGCAGTCAATCGACGACACTTGATGAACTATTTTTGAAACCCAAATCGAAAGAAAGCAAGCTCAATGTTTTGGTGTCAAAACGGTCAGTAGCGCATACAAGAATATCATCAAAAAGCATTGGCCTATCTTAACACAAGAACAGGACTTCAACAATCTGTTCAAAGAATTCCCGATTTTCGCTTACACCAGGAGCAAAAACGTAGGCGAACTATTGAAACAACCAGGGAAAATTCACGAAAGCACATACAAAGGAACCTTGGCATGTCACAACTGCAATAATATATTCCAAGGACCAATCATCCCGCACCCACAAAAAGGATATCAAATCAAATTACAAGTGACCGCCACCAATGTGATATACCTATTAAAATGCCCTTTCGGTCAAGTCTATATTGGAAAAATTGAACGCAAGATAAAAATCAGAATCTGAAAGAAAAGGTTAGTGTTGGATTCCTTACCTTCGAATATCCCCAGGCGTCAGACTGGATCCGGAAAGATTTTTTGTCAGCAGTAGTCGGTAGACGTCATCTGCGGCTCCGCTACTGTCGTCTGCGTTGTGATCGCCGGGATGACGTCATCGGATTACTTAGACGCCGCCCTCGCGCGCTGACGTCCGTTCTTTTATACGCGCCAGCAAGCGCTGATCCGGGAAGAGATAGTACCCTAGTAATTTTTTTACTAACTTTTGCGCTATTTTGGCTATTCTATTTGAGGCGATATCGACTCCTGGTGCTGGTAGGGATGCTGGTAGGGATGCCTGGATTCAGGCAGTGCGACGCCCGTCACCGCCTGATGTCTGGGACCAACCCCCACCGCCGGTGTCTCTACTGCCTCTGGGCCGACCACGACGACAAGTCGTGCCCCGACTACCGGGCCTCGACCTCGAAAGCTAGGCGGGAGCTGTCGCGTAAGCTCCTCGAGATCCGGCAGTCGGCTCCACACCGTTCGTCGGGCCCCAAGTCCTCGCACTCAGGTAAGTCGAGGCACTCTAAAAAGAAGTCGAAGTTGACATCGCTCTTCCGATGCCCCTCACCGGTCGCACGACACGATTGAGGTTAAGGGTGACACCACCCGCGCGACTCCGCTGGAGCTGCAGGCGTCTCATCCAGCCCCATACCCTCCGGTCCCTGGGCTGCATGCGACGCCGGAGTAGATACGTGATTTCCTTGTGGCAATGAGGATTCACTTCCCTCCCTCGAGGCCTGTCGGCGCGCCTTCGGGCCCCGCAGACTCGACTAGGGGCCCTGGCAGGCCGGCGGCTTCAGCCCCGGCGCCGTCGTTGACTTCGGTCCCGCGCCGCAGGGCCCCGGGTATCCAGGCCTGGACCCGGTCGACGGCAGTTGACCTCACGACTCTTCCGCTGGCGCCGACCCTGATGGTGTCACACCCTGCGCTGTCTTCGGACATCGCCGTCCCCAGTTTCAGCCCCGGTTCGGTTCCGTCATCGGAGCGGCACCCACTCCGGCGTCGGTGGGTGAGTAATTAATCTATGAGTCGGCTCTGTCATTTCTGCCTGTTTATCAGGACACCGATGAGGGGGAAGACTGGGAGGGGTCTGAGGACCCTCTGGCACGGCAGTGCCAGTTTAGTGCGGACTGGGAAGATGAGCTGGGGGAGGCCAGTGGTCTGGATACATCGCCTGACACTGGATTCATCTCTCCTCCCTCCGTGACTACGGAGGAGGGTGCTACCTATGGTGTGGTGTTGTGCAGGGCAGCCAAGGCTTTGGCTCTTGAGCTCCCTGCTGCGGCTCTTCGGATCCTATGCTGCCGTTCAATGAAGCCCTCAAGGACGTTCTGATGGGCACTTGGTCCAAGCCCTCCACAGTGCCCCCTGTGGATCGGAATGTGGCCCGTCGCCACCGCCCGGCTCCTGGCGAACCCTGCTTTCTGTCCGTTCACCCTACCCGAGAGCCTTCTGATCCAGGCCTCTACGTCCCAGACCGCGTTTCCGACTGCTCCTCCAGATCGGGAATCCAAAAGGTTTGACCAGTTTGGAAAGAAACTTCTCTCCTCACTGAGTTTGGGTTGCGGTCTATCAACACAGCTTGCCTTTTGGGCCGTTACACACACACCTTGTGGAACACGGTTGTGGATGTACTGCCCCAGTGTCCCGAGGCGGCCCAGGCACGCTTAGCCCAAGCACTTGCTGAGGGGCGGAATGCAGCACGTTATTCAATCAGATGTGGACTAGATACCACAGACTCGATGGGCAGAGCGATTTCCACGTCAGTGGCGATCCGTCGACACGCCTGGCTGAGGTCCGCCAATTTTTCTAGGGATGTTCAGTCCACGCTCATGGACATGCCCTTTGATGGCCGTTGCCTTTTTTGGCGACAACGATTCAGAAAAGGGGGTGGTGATGAACAGAGTGTCTGAATTAAGCAGACCACTCTTACCCAGTCCAAAGATCAGGGCTTGATCCATCACCGTTATTTATCTCACTGCACCATCCCAGCTCAGAACCTGGCTATATGCAAATCATTCTGTCCCTGGCCCAGTGCATCATGGGAACAGGGCAGACTAAACTACCAAGCCAATTCTTTACCAGAAAGGAGACACAGTATAAGAATTGGCTTGGTAGATTGGCTTCGGTGCAGACCAGCAAGGTCTGAGGGACTCACCCTTTGGAGGGGAGTCAGGGCTCGTCTGGAGCAACCAGGAAAGCCCAAGAAACAAAACAGATTCCTTCGTGGGGACCCACCAGTCGACGGACCAGTGATCGCGAAGGGGCCTCGAGAAGAAATGCAGGAAGCGGGCCCATGGAACACTCGTGGAGTGTATGCCCACAAGCTTTGGTGCAAAAGGTGCTCAGGGCTTGGAGTACAAGTAGCCCAATGCACAACTTCGGGAAAGCTCGGGACGTTGATGCACTAGCACATGTGCTGAATGTCAAGGAGTTCCGGTCCCGCGTCTCTCGTGATGGCTACAGGTCTCCACTTTGCTGGGGACTCGTGTCTGCTTCGGAGATGTCTGGAAGTCCGTGTCCTGTGTCGCAGATTCTTGGGGATCCGGCGGGAGCCTCAAAAATGCAGACCGGCAAGATGCTTCTTTGGTGCCTGTTTGAACAGGGGAGTCACTCCTTGACCCCAAGGGAGATTTCTTCAGTCTTCTTGTTGAAATAGAATGTCGAAGGTCCAAGATATATGTTGCAGAGTTTCGTCCAGGGTAATCCAAAGTCCTAGGGACTGGGTTCCTATACTTATACTAAGTTTAGGGGATGGACTAACACCCCTTCCCCTTCTTCGCGCCAGGGCTGGGGCTGAGTGCCCCAGCAACCGGTTTGAACTGAGAAATGCATGGGGACACCTTGTGTGCCCCAGGCACTATCTGAAAAGCATTCACTGGATGCACCCACCCTGCCCCAATACACTAAAGCCTGTCTGGAGAGATGGTTACACCTCCCTGCACAGGAAACCTATTATCCAGGCCTCCCCTGCTGGAGTTTCGTCCAGCAGCAGGAGGGCAGACTCGTGTCTGTGGCAGCAGCATCCATTTTGTGATGCTGGGGCTCTTTAAAACTATTACCGGTAAAGTAAAGGTGTACATGTCTTCTCCCTCTAAACGGGTGGAATTCTACCCCCGCCGCCATTACTGGCGGGGGGTAGGATTCCAAAGTGTTTGACACCAAACACAGCATGTTTTGATGCAGCCATTCCAAAGTTAGCATTTATTGCAATGTTATAATGCACTTAAGAGTATATGGTATGGCTGTATCACAGAACAGCTATAAGGAAGGGATTCAGAAAGCTGCAGAGGGGCTCAGCTCATGCTAGGGCACCCTCTCTCACACACCAAGCACTCTGCCTCCTGGATTGTCAAGGCCTGCCATAGGAGTGACTTATAGGTTTATATGTGTGTATATAGAGGTAGATATAGGTATACTATATCTAAGTAAGGGGTACAAGTACCACCTTAACCAGGCTGCAGTAGCAGACCTGTGGTGTCATTTTGGAAGGCTTTGCAGGGGTGGCACAATACATGCTTCATCCCCTGGTAGGCCTCTGGGATACCTATGCCCTTGTTACGTAAGGTACCATATACTAGGGACTCACAAGGGTAACCCAGTAACCAATCTGGAGTGTGCCTAATCTACAAGCAGCTAGGCTGGGGTCCTGGTTAGCAGGGCCCTAGCTAGACTAAAGTTGATATATCAGTGAAACACAGCAGAAAGTGGGGGTAACCATAGTAAGCAGATCCTACTCTCCTTCAATTTGGGATAGGAACAGAAACACATTGACCGTGGCGTGTTTGGCTTCATATTTACTCTGCCCTGGCTGAACAACTGAGGCCATTTTGAGTGATTTGCATTGTGGGTGAGTACCTGAGCTATATGCTTTAGTATGTTTGCGTTTATTATGCTTGTAGGTAGGGCTTGTCTCAATGTTAATTGGGTTTTACAGTAGAGGATTTAATGGGGATGTTACCGTTGATCACACACAAAGGTATACTAGATCAACTTGCCTGTTTTTTCTCTGTACTGGATTTCAAGTAATGGGGCACTACTCAGACTCTCAACCACATGCTATGGTGAATAAGATTTTATGAGGGCGAGCTATTAAGGCCTATTGGCCCGTTCTGGCGAGCTGATCTAGAACAGGTGTTCCGTTCACTCGGAAACTGAATGAGTAATAAAGATGCCTTCAAATCTTGTTTTTATCTCGTCACATTTGCTCTGGATTTAAAGATAGAGTTCACATGTCCGCTTACATCTTCTTACAATTTGCTGCTTTTTTAACCTGATGGTTGGTGTTTACTTTTCTTTATCTGACTGCAAAGTTAAAGGATTTGTTTAAAGTCAATTGTGCTGTTCAAAGAGTGTGAAATGAAAGGTGGTAGGATGTCATTTTTCTTCTAAAACACATTTAAATAGCTTGTAAATGACCTGTGTGAACTTTTGTGAAATATTTATCTGATAAAGACTACTAGCCGCAGATTCCTTCACGTAGAATTATTCCCTAGGCGTTAGAACTTTGTGCCACAGCATTCCTGCGCGTCGGGGTGACACCACGCAACACCGCCCAGGTGTCGTAATTGGCGTCAGTGAGGTCACATAAGCTCTACCCCTGCATGCCTAAGTCACTTTTTTCCTTTTCCGCGTGCAACGCGGATCCGGTCTTGCTACGGGCCTGTTTAGGGCCCCTTTTTTTCTTCATCATAGTCTCTTCTTTGGTGGAACAGTGTGCGAATGCCTTCAGGCTTCAAGATGTGCACGGAGTGTGGGAGTCTTAAGTCGGAGACGGACCCTCACCTCCTTTGTATGTGGTGTTTGGAGGAGTATCACAGCACCACGGATTGTGAGGCATGCCAACAGTTGAAGCCAAAGTCGCGGTGGGAGCGCCGGATGAAACTACTCTTGGCGCGTCTCTCCAGGTCTACCTCCTCCCCTTGATCAGCCTCGGCAGACTGCTTCAGATACGGCCATGGTCGTCGTCCTCGCCGTTCTCCGATGTCGAGAGAGCGTCTCTCCCCGGTGGGTAAGAGTCGCAGTTTGTCCCTGTGAGAAAGTGGCTCTATATATACTGGACCAAAGTAAGGTACAGTGTTTATAGAGACCACAACCCCCAGAGGTATAAGAGAGGTTAAAGTCAGGGCTGACCTTACTCTCCAAAGTGGTAGCTTGGGCGAGCAGTAAGGCAGGACCAGAGGACAGTGTAAAGCATTTGTTGCACCCACTCAGTCAGCAAAAGGTTTCACTCACTCAAGGACTGAACTCCAGGCCAATTGTTTTTATATCAAAAGATATAGTTGTTTTATTTTTAGAACCAACAGGTATCAAAATATACTTTTCTCAATATGAGTGATCTCCGATAATTACTTTGCAGTAAGGTAATACACTTTGTGAACACAATAGGTACAGTGGTTGCAGTGGCAACACAATTTCAAACACAGTTTAACATTGAGCTCAATGGGTTTTTCTACATAAATGCAATTGAATAAATTTATAGATTACTTTTGTAACTCCAGGACTGGATGCTAGATTCAGTCCTGGGGTCTAAGCTGAAAACAGTTCAGTAAAAACGTTTTGGTTATTGCAATCATTTTTAAAGAATATAAAGGTATTTTAAAAGTTGACAGAAACTGTTCAGTGAAAAACTAGCAATGTTATCCTATGGAAGGAAATTCAAGTCACAGGTAAAGTAGGTTCTCGTTATTTTTGTAATCCAGGACTGGACTCCTAGGTTCAGTACTGGGGTCTCTACCTAAGACAAGTAAGTATTTACATTTCAGTAGTTGGTACGATTTTTAAGGAATATTTGTAATTTTCAAAAGTAGACGGAAGAAATTTCAAAGAAAAACAGTCAATGGTTTCCTATGGGAGAAAATTCAGGTTATGGGTAAGTACAGTTCTAATTACTTTTGCGGTTCAGTACTGGGCTGAGCGGTACAGTACTGGCTCCTCTCCTGACTTCAGGTGAGTAATTTGAGATTCGTTACTCAGCTAATTTTATAGGAATATTTTAGAGTTTCAAAATATAAAACTTGGAAGATTTTTCGAGTCAAACTAGTCAATGTTATCCAATTGCAGGAAAGTGAGTTATCGGTTTCCAGGTGATTACTCAACTGGTGAAGTTAAGGTTCTGGGCATAGACTCAGGGGTCACCCAGGGTCGGGAAGGTACCGTAGTTACACCCACAGCGGCGCAGAGTCAACCGGGTACAGAGATAGTAGGCTGAATGCAATCCAATGGAGGGTAGGGGGGCCTTCGGTTGGTGGCTGCAAGCAAGCAGGCCACGCGACTGTGGGAGCTGAGCTCCTGGTCACTTACTCAGAACAAGTGGGGAAGTAGAGTAGGGTAGTAGTTGCACTCCCAGCGGCACTCTGGCGGCTGGGTGCAGGGTGCTTTTGAGCCATCGGGAGCTCAATGTTAGCCGATGGGAAAGTTAAAAAGTGAACAAAGGCTCAGGGACGGAGATTCTTCAGGTGCGGCCACCACTTCGAGAGGTAAGTTTGGATCTTGGAGAAGAGGTAGGTACCCCAAAGGGAGTCACAGGGACCGTGGGGCGCCGGGTTCAGGGTTGTCTTTTGGCGTTGGGAAAGCTTACCCTCAACTGGTCGCGGTTGGAGGGGTCCCTGGTTCTGAGGCTGCAGGCATCGTCTGGGTCGTCCAGGAGGGTCTTTGGGCACTGTACTTCAGGTCCCAGTCGCCGGGGGGATGTCCTTGTGGTCTTGGATCACTCGGGCCGGGCTTGGCGCGTGCAGAGTGGTCTGGATTCGTGGTTCCTGGCTGGCACCAGGGGTATTGCTGTTATAGCAGAGCCTCCGCTCAGGGGAGTCCCTGTCTGTTAGAGGGTCAAGGCAGGCAGGTCCTCTGGGTTGTCCAAGGTTGCTGTCTGCAGGAGTCGCGGGATTAAGCAGGAGCAGGTTCCAGGATCGACAGGCCGGTAGGGCTGGGGCAGTTGGTGTCGTCCTGTTAGCAGCTGCACGGCGGGTCTTCTTATTGATCTTCTTTCTTCTTTTCTTGTCGGGATCTGAGGAAGGAAGGTTCAGGGTGCCCCTTAATACTGAATTTAGGGGTCTTACAGGTATGGCAAGGACAGGGACCAATAGGTCCCTGTCCTGTGATGGGTACACCCCCTAGCCTGCTCCTCTCCTGTGGAAGGGGGGCAGGAGCCTAACTGTGATTGGGCAGGGCTCCCCATCCTCAAGATGGCCGGAGCACGGGGTCGTGGTTCACCTCGCCTCTCCCACCTGAGTGGTGGAGTTGGCACAGGCTGGCACACCCCCCTTCCTGACGTAGAGTTTCCCGCCAGTCTTCGCACCAAAGTGGGGGTCAGAACTTGTGGGGGCCAGTTGCTGAGTACAGCAAGTAGTCTGGAGAAGCTCACGAGGGCGGCAGGCCTTGAAGCTTCCCACTGCCCATCCTGGGGGAGGAGACCCAAGATGTGCATTGTTGCAGGCCCAGGAGAGCGGGGGGGCTTGTGGGCATGGCACAAAGGGATGTGTGCCATGTTGACTCTTTTTTAGTTCTGTACTTAGACACTCAGCCTGCAAAGGCAGTGTGTGGGTGTCAGGGTACAGGGCCCCTAAGGGTGGTACTATAAGTGCTGCAGCCCTTAGGAATCTTCTTTAGTCACCATGTCCTGGGTACCTAGGGTTCATTTACTAGGGGCTGATAGATGGCCAGAGATGCCAATTGAGGTTTTAGTTTCAGCACAGTTTTGGGGAAGGAACACAGGCCCTGGGTACCTGGTTGGCAGGAGCCCATGGCACACTCAGTCAAAGCACATCAGCAGTTCAGCAAAAAGTGGGGGCATACCAATGCCAGAAAGATGGCACTACTTTCTCACAGTCCCCGGGGGCTGGGTTTCGGCCTGCAGGGGGCATGGGCTCTCCATGGGTGATGCGGCCTGCGTGTCCTCGTACCCACCGTTCCCGGTGATGGGGCATCAAGAGTCCAGATGGAGACATACGTGCCTTGCGCGGGGCCGGATCCAGGCTTGAGGATGTGGTGCTGTTGGGGTGTGACCCCTCCAGGGTCCCTTCTTCAGATCACGGCGTCTCTGCCTTGCCGCAAACTCCAGCGGGAGTCCCTGTGGTGTCGCAGGAGGTTGCTGGGGCTCAGGTCGCATCCCAGAGCCCCTCTCGGTGCTTTAACAAGCTAATCCTGTCTAAGGCCGAGGTGTAAATGTAAATGTATTTGAGCTTATATAGCGCACAGCTACCCACAAAGGGTTTCCCGGCGCTTGCTTAGGGAACCCGTCCTGGTATTCCCCTGTGAGATAACCCCAGCAGGGTATCCACAAGGTGAAAGCCAGGCATCCCACCGCGAGGGGCTGTTGTGGAGATTAAGCAAGCTATTGCCCAGAGTCGCAGAGTGTGAACCCGTGAGTCAAGAAGGCACCGGAGCGAGAATTATTGAGTCCGTGGAATTTTTGAGCACAAGACCCGCCGAGGAATTGAACCCTGGTCTAGGGCCGATCTCAGCTTCCGGGTCTGCCGCCTCTAACCCCTGAGCCACACTTCTGCTACGCTGCTACGGCGCCAGCAGCTGCTGGACCATGCAGCGCCATAGGTGTCGGTGGACCCTCCTTGTCCTGCTCTGGGTCGAGGCTAGATAGGGACCCCTCGCCCTTCTCCAGGACTTTCTCATCCCTCAACGCAGGTGGCTGCCTCGTTGGAGGGCGAGTCAGAGGTCGACTCTGCCCTGGCGGCGCCACATGGCTCGCCGGGCCATATCTGTCGCTTGCTGGGCCGAGGTTGGCGGAGGGCTACGTGTCATTCCCCTGGTCCTTCTCGTTCCGCCACACGGGCGGCTGCCTCGGCGGAGGTAGAGTTGGTGCCATTCGGACACCGCCTCTTGTCCACTAAGGCTCCGGTCCCTGGCGCGGTGTGGCTTCGAGGAACCCTATCCGGCGTCTCCTTCGCCACAGGATGGGGTTATCGTCCTGCCTCAGGCGGTGGACTCTACGGCTCCTGAGATGCGTCGAGTTGCGGATTCGTCTTCGGATGAGACCTCTTCTCCGGAGGCTGGCTGCATATTGGTGTCGTCCTCCCCGGAGAATGGCCGCCGTGTGGTGTCTTTCATCGGCATCTTCGAAGGGTGGCTCCCCGCCGTTTCTGAGGCCGACGTGTTCGGAGGAGCGGCAAGTTCCGCATTCCACGGCTCCTCCTGACTTTCAGGTCTGGCCCTTGCCCGTACTGCTTGGTTTTGGGGACGGCCACCTTAGTCTGCAGCCATCGCACACGGGGAAGCTGCTTTCTCCGCCGCTGGGCCCTACAGAGGCGGGTGCGGCCTTTGCTCACGCGGTGTCCACAGCTGTGGGCATTCTGCGCATAGGTGACCGAGTTGCTTATTTCCCAGCGGGCCATCTCTTGGAGGTTCTCCACCAGGGCTCTGGTGGGAGGGAGATCTTGCTTCCCTTTGAGGGTTCGCTCCTTTCTTCCCTGACCGTGATTTTCCTGTGGCTCTTTTGTTTTTTCCTCTGTTGCGGATGTTCTTCCAACGAAGGTTCCAATGTCTTGGGACTTAACGTACCCTATGTGGGGTAGTGGTAGCTGTTATATAGCTTGCGCTCTGCTGGGGAGTTCTGGTGGAACTTGGGTGCCTGTTCTCCGTGGCATTTCTGTATGTTGCTCTGCTTCTTGAGGTCGTGTGTACGGCACCTCGTGGTGGTGAGTCCAGCCATTTCCTCTTCTCCCTGCTTGGGACGATTCTGCTCTTCCTTGTCCGGCATCGCCCGCCTGGACTTCCTGGGGCCCTGGGCTGTTTTGTTTTTCTTCTGGCGGCTATGTCTGTTGATGCCGCTCTGTCTGGCCTGTTGCCTTTCATCGGGGGTTAACTCGCCTTCTTTTCCCTCGTTTCCTTGGGCCCTCTGGCTCTACCTCTGGCTTTGGATGGAAGCTTGAATGTCTTGGAGTGGTGTGGGGTACTTCAGCCTCTCTGGCCTTACCCTTGGTCCCTCTATCGTGAGTGTGAGGTCCTCCTCTTCTTCTTCTTCCGTCCCTCTGAGGTTGCTGGTGTTCTGCTTGTGGGGCTCCTCTTGCCTGAGTCCCCTGTTTGACCCTCTGTCCTTCATGGCTGGTGGGGTCCTTTAGCAGACCCTCCTTCCCTGTGGGTATTGCTAGGGCATCTATTCTACGTGAAGAAATCTGCGGCTAGTAGTCTCTTTCTGATGTAAGAGTTGCTTACCTTCGGTAACGATGTATCTGGTAGAGCCGATTCTAGCTGCAGATTCCTTCACGGCCCACTCTTCCTCCCCGTTGTATGACGACCCTTGGGTTGGTCTCGGCACTTGACTCCTGGTGGGGGGCTGTGTCTCTTGTGAGTGCTTTCTTTTGCTTTTGGCGGGTTGCCCTGTCTTGTTGCTGTTCCTTCCCTCTCTTGGTTTTCTGGAGGATGGGGTTATAGTGCTCCTGTGCCCCGCTACTCTGCCTTTAATGTCTGCCTCCCCTCACTTCCTCTTGCTGCTAGGGGTCCCTACCCCTCAGCTGTCCTCTGTCTAGGGAGTGGAGTGGTGTGGCTCACTGGTTAGAGGCGGCAGACCCGGAAGCAGAGAACGGCCCGGGACCAGGGTTCAATTCCTGACGCGGCAGGGTCGTGGGCCAGGGTCAGCGGACTCGATAATTCTCGCCTCGGTGCCTACTCTAACCAGGGATCACACTCGGCAACTCTGGGCATTAGCTTGCCTCATCTCTACAACGGCCCCCCACATTCGCCAGGGATGCCTAGTTTCACCTCGGAGATACCCAGTAGGGACCATCTCACAGGGATAGCCAGGACGGGTTCCCCAGCGGTCTACAGCGCCACGACGCCTCAGGGCAGCAGTGCGCTTTACAAGACATATTACATTACATTACATTAGGGGTCTTCTGGCCATGCCTTGCCCTTGTTCCTTGGGGGATATTTGCCCTCTGTGCTGGGGTGTGAGAAGTTGGCCTGATATATGATGCTCACTAGTTCTAGTGATCACCTTGCATCAGTCCAAACAACCCTTATGGTGATTGGTTGTAAGTCAACCTTATAGACCAGCTATCCTAATGGTAGCATGGACAAAGCAGTCTTTGGCTAAACTCTTTTGGCATGTGAAGCCAGCTGTTTTACCACATATAACCCCTTGAATACCAAGTGAAAGTACACCACACAGGTTGTTATGAAAATAAACAAGATATTTATTAACTAACATACACCTCTGAACTCTTTATGAGATCAGAGGGCTAAGCACATGGCAATCTCTTAGGAAAAATACGTTTAAGTTGCACAAATTACAATGGTGCCCTAGGGGCACGCAAACCATATACTAAGTAAGTGGAATGTGAAAGTCGATAAGAGGAATGGAGCTGTCCAGAGGCCGGAGGATCACTGGGACCACGCTATACTAACTCTAGGTAGGTAATAGGAGGCCCACGGAACGCGTGTGCAGAGTGTGAACTCACACGCGAGATGCGTAACAGTGTCTATGGACAGTGCAGTTCAAGAAAAAGATGAGTACGGACAATCCTGACTAGGTAGAACTAAAACGACTTACAACCAATCACCATAAGGGTTGTTTGGACTGATACAAGGTGATCACTAGAACTAGTGAGCATCATATATCAGGCCAACTTCTCACAGGGCCTACGCCCTATCTTGGACCTGTGGAACGTCAACGGCTTCCTCCGGAAGGAGAAGTTCAAAATGCTGACTCTGGCTCAGGTCTTAGCTTCCCTGGACCCAGGAGACTGGATGGTAGCGTTGGACTTGCAGGACGCTTATTTCCACATCCACATCCCCGTCCTGCCGGCCCACCGGCACTACCTACGGTTCATGGTAGGGCATGAGCACTTTCAGTTTACCGTGCTCCCCTTCGGCATTACCAGTGCCCCACGGGTGTTCACCAAGGTGATGGCGGTGGTTGCAGCTCATATGCGCAGGTTAGGGGTTTCAGTCTTCCCCTACCTCGACGACTGGTTGTTGAAGGCGGGCTTGCCCCAGACAGTCGTCAGCCACCTCCAGACAACGGCAGACCTCTTGCACCAGCTGGGGTTCTCCATCAATGTGCCGAAGTCACACCTGTGCCCCTATCAGCAGCTCCTTTTCATCGGAGCGGTTCTCGACTGGGCGCAGTTTTGGATTTACCCACCCAAACAGCGGGTTCGGGATATACAGGCTCTGACTCCAATCTTTCAGCCTTTATCCCGGGTTTCGGTCAGGTTGGAGCTGCGGCTTCTAGGGCTGATGGATTCCTGCATCCTTCTGGTGCATCACGCCCGTTGGCGGATGCAGGCTCTGCAGTGGGACCTGAAGTTTCAGTGGGCCCAGCATCAGGGCAACCTGTCCGACCATGTCCTGATCTCGGAGGGCACTGCGAGACCGCTACAGTGGTGGCTCACGGACCGCGATTGGGTCAGCGGCAGATCCCTCTCTCTTCCCCAACCGGAGCACGTAGTTGTGACGGACGCGTCCCTCCAGGGCTGGGAAAACCACATGGGAGAGGCAGAGATCAGAGGCCTCTGGTCTCCGGCGGAGTCCCGGCTCCATATCAACCTTTTGGAGCTGCGAGCGATTCGTCTTGCACTGAAGGCATTCCTCCCCTCTGTCCGGGGGAGTGTAGTGCAGGTGTTCACGGACAACACCACCGCCATGTGATACTGCAACAAACAGGGCGGGGGGGGTCGTGGACCCTCTGCCAGGAGGCTCTGCGCCTTTAGCAGTGGCTGGAACATCAGGGTGTGACCCTGGTGGTTCAACACCTGGCAGGTTCTCTGAACGCCAGGGCGGATGAACTCAGCCGCCGGTGCATGATGGATCACGGATGGCGTCTGAACTCTGACGTGGCGCAAGGCCTCTTTCAGCAGTGGGGAGAGCCTTGGTTAGATCTATTCGCCACCGAAGAGAACGCGCAATGTCATCAGTTCTGCACGTTGGAATTTCCAAGGCGGCACTCGCTCGGAGACGCAGTATGTCGCGAGTGGAGTTGCGGTCTGTTGTACGCCTTTCCGCCTATACCACTTCTGCCCAGAGTGCTGAAGAAGATCAAGCGCGACCGGGCACAAGTCATCCTTGTGGCTCCGGACTGGGCACAAAGGTACTGGTATACCGAGGTACTCAGTATGTCAGTCGATCCCCTGGTTCGTCTGCCTCTTCAGGAGGACCTTCTGTCGCAGCAGCAGGGGACGGTCCTCCACCCGAACCTGTCCAGTCTCCACCTCCATGCTTGGAGATTGAGCGGTGACAGTTGAGGCCATTTGACTTGCCTCCTGAAGTCTGTAACATCATTCTGGCAGCCAGGCGTCCCTCCACAAAGTCGGTATACGCTTGCAGGTGGAACAGATTTGTGGCATGGTGCACAGCAAAGGCTGTGGATCTCCTCTCTCTGCCTCTCTTTCTGAGGTTCATCTCTTCCTTCTTTCTCTTGCCCAGCAGGGCTCTGCTCTGGGCACTATAAGGGCTACCTTTCTGCTCTTTCAGCCTTTTTGAGGCTGCCTGATCAACCTTCTTTGTTCAAGTCCCCTATTGTTAATCGGTTCTTGAAAGGCATCACGCATACTTTTCCTCCTGTTCCCTTTGTGATGCCTCAGTGGGACTTGAACTTGGTTCTTACTTTTCTGATGTGCGCTCCCTTCGAGCCACTTCACAACTGTCCTCTCCGCCTTCTTACATTGAAGACTGCCTTCCTGCTAGCCATCACATCTGCCAGGTGAGTGAGTGAGCTCCAGGCTCTATCCTGTAAACCTCCTTTCCTTTCGGTCCATCCGGACAAGGTTGTGTTGCGGACAAGGCCCTCTTTCCTGCCCAAGGTAGTCACAGCCTTCCACATCACCTTGCCCACCTTCTTTCCGCCTCCGCATCCCTCAAGCGAGGAAGAGCGGCTCCACCGTCTGGACCCAAAACGTGCGCTCTTTCTATCTGGATCACACACGCCAGTTCCGGGTGGATGACCAACTCTTTGTTGGTTATGTGGGGGCTAAGAAGGGAAAAGCGGTACACAAGCGGACCATCTCGCGGTAGATCATATTGTGTATCCAGGCGTGCTACTCTTTGGCTAAAAAGGAACCCCCTGTTGAGCTGAGGAGCCGAAGATCGAAGCCGCCGCGCTCCCATTGGTCCACGGAGACGAGCCCCCCCAGTAACGCCGCGCTGGGATTGGCCCAGCGCCGCCGTGTCATCGCCGAGGCCGCGCATGGATTGGCTGCCGGCTCGAGCTAGTAAGGGGCTTGTCCCGGGAGCCGCACTGCCGTTGGCAGACACCCGGGTGGTTGCTAGGGCTCGCCTTCAGAGCCGCGACCTGATTGGCCCATCAGTGAGGAGCTGCGTTCAAAGACGCTGGGAGCCGCGCCGCGAAGAAGAGCCTTCTCGCAAAGATCCGTCCTCGCCGAGGGAACCGCGAGTGCCTCTGTGACCCCCGGCCTGCCGTCCCAACTACCAAGTGCCTGCATACCTCCCCCGCCGCTCGTTGGATTACCGAGAGCGGGTGGGAGAGCAACCGGGGCCGGCCGGGGCCGGCATCAGAGGTATTCTGGCATCGAGGCTTTTGGGGTGAGCGCTTCCTCACGAGGAGTGAAATATTTAGCCTGATAGTGTCCATGAGGGTGCTGGCGCGACTACCTAGGAGGCGCTCGCATTGTTGAGGCTCAGTAGTTCGGAGCCCTAATTTTGAAAGTGCTAATACGCTGGCATTGCTTAATTTACTTCATTTGAAGAGCTGAATAGAAGATACAATCGGTGGTACTATATTTTTGGTATATACACTGGTTAAGAGACTTGAGACTATTTTAGATATAAAAACTTCCTAATGACAACTGCAACCATTAAGATTAAGTG
This sequence comes from Lissotriton vulgaris, assembly GCF_964263255.1. Lineage (NCBI taxonomy): Eukaryota > Metazoa > Chordata > Amphibia > Caudata > Salamandridae > Lissotriton > Lissotriton vulgaris. The sequence goes on from NC_141690.1 coordinate 8,386,955, forward strand.
CAACATTTTTCCTAAGAAAGTAATTATCGTATATTGTTGATTTTTACTGCTGCAAATAGATAAAGATATATTTTTATAAATATACTTACCTGTGTGGTCTCAGTTTGTGGTGGATTGGGTATTATTGTTGTGTTAAGTGCATTTATTACACACATTGCCTTGGGGGTAAGCCTGCCTGCTCGCGCCAAGCTACCTAGAGAGGGAGCCGGGGTTATCTACTGTGTGTACTCCGTCACCCTGACTAGAAGCAAGGGACCCTACTTGGTCTAAGGTACTTACCTCTGCCAATTAGAGACCCCCAGATCTAACAGGCCCCAACAATCTAAGGAGGGTGGGTCCCAGAAATCCCAATAGAAGAAGACTGATGTTCCAAGAAAACCAATGTGGCAGTACTGTAAAAGTAAGACTCACTGGTTTAGTGAGTGCTCCAAGAAAGGCTCAGCTCCTACCACTACTGCCCCTAAGGCACCTGCACCCCCTAGTACAGTTAGTAGTGGTAGTGCAACCCCCAAGGCTATGGTTGGGTTAACACTGGGAACTGAGGTGGGTTCTGACTTAGTCAGAATACCTACTCAGGCTGTTCTTGTTTGTAGTGGGGACATGGATATGACCCCTACTGCAAGTCCCAGTACTCTGGGCAAATACAGGCAAACGCCTTTAATTAATGGAAAAATTACTCAGGCCTACAGGGACACATGTGCCAGTGTCACTATGGTGACACCAAACTTTGTGGACCCCGATCAGACCATACTAGGTTCAGACTACCTAGTGACCAATTCTAGCAACGTCACTACCAATCACAGTATGGCAGTTGTTAACTTCTCCTTTAGGAGGGGTAACTGGCCTCAAAAGGGTTGTAGTTAGTTCAGACATCCCAGTGGACTGTCTTTTGGGCAATGATTTGAAATCCTCCTTATGGTCAGAAGTGGAGTATAGGACTCATGTGGAAATGTTAGGTTTGTCAACACATGTCCTTGATGTGACCAGGTCACAGGCCAGAAAATGACCAGCTGAACAAGTGCTGGAACAATGGACCAGACACTACCCAAGAGAAAGAGCAGTAGGGTTAAGGCAGTGCCTTCCCCTCTGCCTCAAGGTGAGGATCAGCCCTCTCAGGAGGCTGACCCAAAGACCCCAGAAGGAACTGTCCTAGAAGAGCTTGTACCTGAACAGGTTGAGTTTCTTGGGACAAGGGGACCTTTCAGGGCAGACTTGAGGCAGGCACAGTTAGACTGTTCCTCTCTTGAACCCCTCACACAGCAAGCTGCTGCTGAGGCTGCAGGGAATGCTACAGGTACCCACAAGGTGTACTGGGATGAGGTACTCTCATACTCTGAGGCAAGAGACCCCAAGCCTGGTGCTACCAGGAGGCTGGTCATACCCTTGTCTCTTAGAGGTTTCCTTCTTACCTTAGCCCATGAAATTCCCCTTGCAGGTCACCTAGGCCAGAATAAGTCTTGGGACAGGCTTGTGCCTCACTTTCATTGGCCTCATATGTCTGAAGACACCAAAGAGTTGTGCCGCTCATCTGTCACCTGTCAAGCCAGTGGCAAATCAGGTGGCACAACAAAAGCCCCCCTTATACCACTACCTGTGGTGGGGGTACCCTTTGAAAGAGTGGTGATTGACATTGTTGGACCAATGGACCCCCCAACAGCATCTGGGCACAGATTTATACTGGTGGTAGTGGATCATGCCACCAGGTATCCAGAAGCTATTCCCCTTAGGACCACTACAGCTCCTGTTGTGGCCAGGGCCCTACTTGCAGTTTTCTCCAGAGTGGGGTTTCCTAAGGAGGTTGTCTCTGACAGAGGTGCAAACTTCATGTCGGGATACTTGACTGCAATGTGGAAGGGGTGTGGAGTTAATTACAAATTTACCACACCCTATCATCCACATTGCAATGGGCTTGTGGAGAGATTCAACAAGACCCTAAAAGGGATGATAAAAGGGTTACCTGAAAAGCTTAGGCGAAGATGGTACATCCTTTTACCCTGCCTTCTGTTTGCTCACAGAGAGGTCCCACAGAAGGGGGTTGGCTACAGCCCCTTTGAGCTTCTATTTGGGCATCCTGTAAGAGGACCCCTATGTCTTGTGATGGAAGGATGGGAGTTACCTCTCAAAAAGCTTAAGCTTGACATAGTGGACTATGTACTTGGTCTCCGCTCCAGGATGGCAGAGTACATGGAGAAGGCAACCAAAAATCTTGAGGCCAGCCAAGAACTTCAGAAAGCTTGGCATGACCTAAAGGCTGTCCTAACTGTTTACCAGCCAGGACAGAAGGTGTGTGTGTTGGAGCCAGTGGCCCCAGCAGCTCTCCAAGACAAATGGTCTGGACCCCATCCTATCATTGAGCAAAAGGGAGAGGTCACCTACCTGGTGGACCTTGGAACTCCCAGGAGCTCTCACAGAGTACTTCATGTGAACAGGCTCAAGGCATTTGTTGACAGGGCGGACATGGGCTTGCTCATGGCCACAAATGAGGGACAGGAGGAAGAGAGTGACCCTCTCCCAGACCTGCTCACTCAGAACCCTGATGATGGGTCAGTAGAAGGTGTGGTCTTTTCTGACAGCCTCTCTGAGCATCAGCAAAAGGATTGCAAACAGATTCTTCAATCCTTTAGACATATGTTCTCTCTGACACCCAGTCAAACCAATTGGTGTACCCATGAGGTGGACACTGGTGACTGTCTGCCTATAAAGAGTAAAATCTACAGGTAACCTGACCACGTCAGGGACTGCATAAAGAAAGAAGTACAAAAGATGTTGGAATTGGGAGTCATTGAACCCCCAGAGAGCCCTTGGGCTAGTCCTGTAGTTCTAGTGCCAACACCTCACACCCAGGAGGGTAAGAGAGAGATGAGGTTTTGTGTAGACTAGAGGGGTCTCAATGCTGTCACTAAGACAGATGACCATCCAATACCTAGGGCAGATTAACTCATAGATAAATTGGCTTATGCCAAATTCTTGAGTAAATTTGACCTGACAGCTGGTTATTGGCAAATCAGGTTAGCTGAGGATGCCATGGCCAAAATAGCATTTTGTACCCCAGGAGGTCATTACCAATTTGTGGTTATGCCCTTTGGTTTGAAAAATGCACCTGCCACTTTTCAAAGGTTGGTGAACCAAGTTCTCACTGTGTTGGATGACTTTTGTGCAGCATATCTAGATGATATTGCGGTCTTCAGCTCCACCTGGGAGGATAACCTGATCCACCTGAGGAAAGTTTTGGAGGCCCTGCAAATTGCAGCCTCACTATCAAGGCTACCAAGTGCCAGATAGGGCAGAGTCAGGTTATGTTCCTGGGCCACCCTGTAGGTGGAGGCCAGGTTCAACCATTGGAGAGCAGATACAGGCCATAAAGGACTGGGCTCCTCCAACCCCCCGGACACAGGTCAGAGCTATATTGGGCCTGTCTGGTTACTATAGGAAATTTGTCAGAAATTATGGGACCATTGTGACCCCACTTAATGACCTGACAAGCAAGAAAATGACAAATAACGTTCAGTGGACAGTTTGCTGTCAAAAGGCATTTGATGACCTAAAGCAGGCCATGTTTACTGCACCTATTCTCATGAGTCCAGACTACTCCAAAACTTTCATTGTCCAAACAGATGCTTCTGAGTTGGGGTGGGAGCTGTTCTATCTCAACTGAATAATGATGGTCATGACCAGCCCATTGCTTTTATAAGTAGAAGGCTGACCCCTAGAGAGAAACGTTGGTCAGCTATTGAGAGGGAGGCCTTTGCTGTGGTTTGGGCCCTGAAGAAGCTGAGGCCATCCTTATTTGTGCCACCCCTGGCTGGCCATCTATACAGACACAACTGGCTGGTAACACAGCTGGGGCAAGGTGTGTAATCACTCTTTGCTTTAGATATAGTATACCTATATCTAACCCTAAAATGGACATATATACTCCTATAAGTCACTCCTATGGCAGGCCTTAACAATCCTGGAGGCAGAGTGCTTGGAATTATGTGAGATGGTGCTCTAGCATGAGCTGCGCCTGTCTGCAGCTTTCGGAACCAAGTCCTTTAGCTGTTTCCATGATAACGCTATACCATATACTCTTAAGTGCATTATAATCCTCACGGTTATTGCTAACTGTGGCATAGCATTATCAAAACATACCGAGTAAGGTGTCATACGAATTGGAATACTACCCCCTCGCCAATTCTGGCGACGGGGGTAGCATTCCACCCTTTTAGAGGGACACGACATGTATGTAACTGTGATCCCCGGTTAAAGTTAACTCAAGCCTCAGCATGACAAAATGGATGCTGCCACCAAAGACACAAGTCTGACCTCCTGCTGCCCAGAGTCCTTCCAGCGAGGGAGGCCTGGACAAAAGGTTTCCTGCCTTGGGAGGTGCTAGCACCACCCCAGACAGGATTTTTTGTATTGGGTAGGACAGGCTGAAAGGAATGAGACATGCCTGGGGCACACAAGGTCTCCCCGTGCATACCCCGGTTCAAACCAGTTGCTGGGGCACTCCAGCCCCAGCTCTGGCGCGAAACCGACAAAGGATAGGGGGTGTAACCACCCCCCTTCCTGGTCCCAACCAATAGGAGGGACCTAGTCACAGTACAGCCCCCTTTAAGAGAATAAAGGTAGGAGCTGGTCCCATTCCAAATTAGATTAATCCTGATTTAAAACTACAAAGAAGAATCTCTGGACATTGACGTTCTGCTCCACAGAAGACAGAATAAATCTCCCTTGTGACCAAGGAGTGACCACCCTGCACAAGCAGGCACCATTAAGTGTGCTAGTGGTTCACTTTGTCGTCCTTCCTGCCGGAACCAGACTTCAGAGCCCGAAGAGATCCGGACTTCCAGACCTCTCCGACCTCTACCTACATCTGCAGCACAGCTAAGATCCGTGGGTGCGACGAGACACATGGGACCGGCCATCTTGAAGAAACTGCACTTCGCTTCCAGCACGACTTCAGAGGCATCCTCGAGAAAGTGCTTTGGGGATTGAGAAGCCCCAGCCTGAGCAGCTCTTGCACAGAAGATCAGCCCTCCAGCATCCACGAGATCTGCGTGGGGCCCTTTTGCTTGATTGCTGCTCGACGCGTTGTCTGGTCACTTGCCGGCTGGCTAGTGGCCTCCTAGACGACGATCCACGAAATCCACACCGCTGGTCTGGTTGCTCCAGACTAGCCCTTGCTTCCCTGCAAGGAGAAACACCCCGGACCCTCCTGGTCCGCACCAGACGCCTTTTCCACTCACCGCGTGGGTTGCCTTTGCCAAGGCCTGTTGACGCCGAATCCGGAACCAACACCGTCGACAGCGAGAGCCTGCGTGGGACAGCCTGTGCCTCCATCCTGGTCGTCGAAGACACCTCCTGGTCCACGTGGCTGCAGAGTCAAGCATCCACTCTTCACCTGATCGCGATGACCGCATCGGGTTCCTTCCTGGTTCCACCCCAGTCACAGGCTAGTGATTGTGAACATTGTCCCCTCTGCTTTCAGGTCTCCATCTTCCTTGATCCACCCTTGGATCACTCCGGACATCTTCCTCCTGGTCGTCTGCAGCATCTTTTCTTCAAGGCTCCATTGACTTCAACACAGAAACACGACACACTTTCACACCTATGCACCCGCAGCCCGTGGGTGAGGTAACGAGAGCATTTCGGTGCTCAAGGGTAGATTGACTCTCCTAGTGTCCCGGTATCCTGTCGTTTTAGTCTTAACCAGTCAGAACTGTCTTTTGCTTACCTTTTTGTAATTTGTAGTGTCCATTGACTTTGTTACGCATCTCGCATGCGAGTTCACACTCTGCACACGCGTCCCGTGGGCCTCCTGCCCCTTACCTAAGGTTAGGGTAGTGTAGTCCCAGCGAACCTACAGCCTCTGGACAGCTCCATTCCTTCTATCGATTTCCTTATACCATTTACTTAGTATATGGTTTGTCGTGCTCCTAGGGAACCATTTTAACTTGTTCAACTTAACGTTTTTTTTTTTAAGAGTCTTGTCATGTGCTTAGCCCTTTGATCTCATAAAGAGTTCAGAGGTGTTTGTTAGTAATAAATATATTGTTTATTTTCATAACAACCTGTGTGGTGTCCTTTCATTTGGTATTTAAGGGGTTATATGTCGTAAAACAGCAGGCTTCACATGCCAAAAGAGTTTAGCCTAAGACTGCTTTGTCCATGCTACCATTAGGATAGCTGGTCTATAAGGTTGACTTACAACCAATCACCATAAGGGTTGTTTGGACTGATATATGATGCTCACTAGTTCTAGTGATCACCATGTATCAGGCCAACTTCTCACAACCACCCCTAGGGTCGATCTTGGTGGGCTCACAGCCCCAGGGCCTCCCACCGGCCGCAACTGCTAGGCCCCGGCCTCCAAAGGAAAGGAAGGAGGGGCAGGCACACCCATGCGCCACACGACACAGCAGCCGATCTGCCTCACCCCCACTCGTAGCGCACCTCCCGCACCACCCGGCCCACAGCGGCCTCTCATGAAGCCTGCCGGGACCCCAGAATCAGGCAATGCACCTCACTGGCCCCCTGGCGAGCAAGGGAGAAGGCCCACTTCACCATGGGCCCCGCCGCCAGCAGACGAGTACCTCACCACTGCACGCTGAGCAGTCCTGGGCACGCCGCCCCCTCTCGCCGCAGGTCTCAGACACCCACATCTCTCGCACCCCCAAGGCAGCGAGGGGATATATGGAGCATTGCATGCCGTGAAAGTGGGGGGAGAGAGGAGCGCTTCAGCCGGACGTAAACTGGTGTCCAAACAAAGTCAGGCCCCCAGGCGGCCCAACCAGCCCGCCAGCACCTCAGCACAGTCTCATAGGCAGCCGTGGCCCCAGACACACCGGCTGGCGTCACCGCGGCCGGACCCGGCCGCCGAAAGGCCCCATGGAGCGAAGGCCCACTCGCCCAACCCGCACCTCACAGACGGCCCTGGCCTCAATCCCATCAGCCAGCGTCACCGCAGCCCGACATGGCCGCCGAGGCCCTAAGGGAGCAGAGGCCCACGCCCCCAGACCCACACCACCTCACCTCAGCCAGCTGTGGTTCTGGACGCCTCCGCCACAAGCCGCCATCCGATCCCCGGGTGGTCACAACCACCTCTGTGCCTCAAGGCGCTAGTTCGTCTTCCCGGGCTGGCCCAGATCTCAACGCGGCTCAGCGGCCAAGCAACGCCGCACCTGGCGCCGCCCAGCCGCAATCTTTGCCACCGGAGGGGGTTTCGGGCATCTCTCCGCTGCTCAGTCGCCGCCAGAGCAGTGTAGAGTTGGCCACGCGTCGCCGCAGGCTCCGGGGCAAATGGGGCAGGCCACAAGTTCATGTCGCCGCCGCCAAAGGCCCCAGGGGGGCCGGGCGGGCGACACCAGTCCGGGGCCCTGGCCATGAGGTCAGACCGAGGCAGCCGCCATTTTGGAGGGCAATGTAGGCCGGCCGGAGCAGAGGTTTGGAAAGGGCGACTCGGGCCCCAGGCAGGTCAGCAAAAACGGAAGAAGGCAGTGCAGGTAGGATGCAGAGTGTGTGTCAAACTCCGGGGCATCATTGGTTAGAGAAAGTGGGCTGATGCGAGGCAGATGACTCGGGGGTCCAGAGGACTCTTAGAGTGCGACCGCCATCTTGACGCCTCAAGCCACCTGCAAGTTTATATTGTGGGTTGTTTCTCACTTTGGCTACAGACAGCCCGGTCGGGCACTCTTATGCTTCTTATGTAAGCCACTTTAAGTTCTCTATGGCTGTTTGCCTGCTGCATATTTCCCCTAATTACCCTTTTTGGGGTAGGGTGTGCACTTGGTGTGTTTCTTGTCCAGCTGGCTATTCCCTATGCATTGCTCAGGTTCTAGCTCTTGCCTTTGGGCTCTTGACACTGGCTCCTTCGGCTTCCTTCTATAGGCTAATCTGTTAGGCTCTTGTTGCATCTCCATGTTAGTTTCGAGCTTGGGTCGGTTTACTCATCGTGCGCCATTTAGCGGAGAGTGATCCTTCTTCCTCTCTCTTTATTTGCTCGGGTATAGGGCTAATGCCGTTTTACCTGTATTTTTTTATACAGGTATGGTGTAGCGCCATTCTGGCCTTTTTTTTGGTTATCTGTTATTTCTACTCTTTCGAGCTGCTTGGGTTGCTCTCTGGCTGTTCCTCCACAGCTTCTCCCCTTTATCCGTCACTCTGTTGCCGGATCGGATACTTGGCGCTTTTCTGTTCTGTAGCAGACCCGCCTCCCTTTTGGGGTAAGGCTATGGTATCTATTCTAAGTTATGGAATCTGTGGCTAGATGTCTCTATCAGATGTACGACTTACTTACCTTCGCTAACGATGTATCTGGTAGAGACGTTATCTAGCCGTAGATTCCTTAACGCCCACCCAGCATCCCCGTTCTGCGACAACCTTATCTAGTGGTGTTCTCCACTGGCCTCTTCAGTTACCGTTGGGTTATCTCTCAACGGAGTTCAGATTTTTGCACGCCCCTAAGTGTTTCCATATGCAGTTAACTTCTGCTGAGGGCCTTCTTTCCTGTGATATGTTGCCTTTTGTCTCACCAGGAAACTTGTTTTCCTCTCCAGTTACCTTCCCTTCCGTCTTCTCTACTACCTCTGGGTCCTGGTCTCCTCGTGGTTATCCTCTTTTAGGGTAGGTTGTGCTCTGTTTCCAACCTCCGTTATTAGAGGGAAAAGGCCAATCTTTTCATACTTTCCTACTGTTCTTTCTGTGTTCTGTTCTTACTAGACGGCACAGCTCTACGTGGCACTAGCAGTCTATTTATGTCTGTTGAGATGTTCTTCCCTGTTGAACTCGGGTAAGGGTTTTCGCTTAGTTTGCGGGGCTCTTTCTCACAGCTTCCACTTATGTGTAGGCAGTGTCTAATTTTGTCTTTTACAATGGTGTCTTCCACCATCTTACTGCTTTATTCACGGATTTTCATCCCTCGCACTGTTCCCATACTTTCACCGTTTTTGTTGGTTGCTCTGCGTTGTGCTGTGGAAAAGTTTCTCCGAACAAAAATGACATCAGATCGCCGGAAGGGACTTGTATGACCTCGCAGACGTCTCATACGTGAACGACGTCAGGGCGAGGTCGTGTGTCGCTGTCCCCTGAAACGCATAGGTGCTGCTGCAAACAATTTCCGGATCCAGTCTCAAGCCTGGGGATATTCTACGTTAAGGAATCTGCGGCTACCAGATACATGGTTACCGAAGGTAAGTAACTCGTACTTCCATACCAATATATGAAGATGAACAGAGAATTGTATGCTGTGTTTTTTAATTGTGTTGATGTAGGGAAGGGGCATCATTACCGCTTTGGTGCTTCGCCTGTTTTAAGTTTCGTATTCTCCCCATTAGTGTCTTTGTGTCTGCAAGTATACTACTTTATATTAATGACATCTCGCAAGATCCCGCACAGAAGCAACACTAATTCTGATATTTGTGACTGCCGCCAAGATTCGTACGAGATTTCCAAGTAAAGGATGCCTTTCCTGTTGATGAACGAGTTACTTACCTTCAGTAACGATGTGTCTGGTAGAGACATAGTCTAGCCGCAGATTCCTTAAATTAGAATATCCCCAGGGGTCAGACTGCATCCGGAAAACTTCCTGCAGCAGCACCTCTGTGCACCGGGGGCGGTGGTGCCAGGCACCGCCCTGACGTCATCAACGGACATGACATCAGTGGAGCCATATATCCCTTTAGAACAAGTTTGGAACACTAGAGTAAGGACAGTGCACCACAAGACATCACCAGAAGGAGGCGTTGCAGTCTCCATTAAAGATCCATAATTGGATATAGCCAATAGTACTGAAGGAAAAGCCTGCTGAGGCGGTAACAATCACAAGACCATGTAGAAGGGGAAAGCGGGATGGTGGTAAAACTAAAGGAGGCGAGTATAGAAAGCCTCAACCAGAAAAGGTCCTCCAGCACGTGGAGTTTGGGCGAGCGTTAAGGAATCTGCGGCTAGACTAAGTCTCTACCAGTTACATTGTTACCGAAGGTAAGTAATTTGTTCATCGGAAAGAGACGTCTAGCCGCAGATTCCTTAGAATAGAAACCAAAGCCATAGCCATAGATAGGCTGTCCGGATTTCGGTTTAAACCGACTCTGCCCAATAGTACCCTACTGGATGAAAACCAGCTGACTTGTTTTAAAACAGAGTGTCACTGATTTTCATTGCTGTTGCACCACTTGGCCCCTTGATGGAGCCAGAACATTACAGAGAAGGAAGCAGGAATATTTTAGATGAAGACAGGGCAAATCGGAGCTTTCTGTCCGTCAGCACTACTCTCGGACCCATACAGCTATATATCAGAGTACATTCAGCACTTTATCAGTTGACCTCTGACCTCCTTATCGCTTGTTGCACTCTGATAGTCTTTGCTGCGCCCCATGTAGGTCGCGCCCCTCCTGTGTACGCTGTGTTGATAGTCACCTTGGCTACAGGTAGAGGAACATGTGTGCAGCAGCTGTAGAAGTGAGTGAGCGGGGCGCGCCCCCTGCCCAGGCCGGCACAATATTTGTATGCGCAAGAGGATAAATAGCAAGAAGCGAACACTGTGGAACAGGTGCACCACTCATTGTGCTCGAAGGGCTTCAGCCCCCCCCCCCCCCGTGTGTGTGTCCGCCCGGGATGAGACAGCGACCCACGGCGCACACAGCCGCACCCGAGCGCTTTACAGGTCTTTAAAGACCATTACATGTTAACGAGGCACTGTTGTTTTACCACCCGCTCCTGAAAGCCATTTCATCTCCAATCTGCATATTGCAGGAAGAGTCAGCCTCCCCCCCCCCCCCCCCCCCGACATTTTCTAGTTGCACCTCCCCCCCCCCCCCCCCTGAAATGTGGCTCTAGCTGCGCCTCTGGTGTGGAACAAACATAATCCGACCTGAGGAGTAAGGAAGGCCCGACCCCCAGGAGGTCCTGAGCATGAGATCACCTCCCACCAAAGCACAGCAAACATTAATCCGTAGCGTGACTGTGCGGGAGCTTCGGGTTCCCGGGACTTGAAGGAGAAGCCGTAGCACTGTGGCGGTGCGGGGTGGAAAGAGGGTATCACTTCATTGAAGGCTTGTTCCCCAATCATCCAAGCCATCTATTTACAGCCAGTCCATGTTCCGAAGGTCACACATAGCGCCAAGCATCAGAGCGGGTATACGAATTCCCAATTAATAACTACTTGATGCTAGTCCGAATATACAGTTTCACAGTAAGTATGTTTATCAGTTGTAAGTAATGGGTTGGGAAATGGTGGTGGGGTTATTCCCGTGATGGTTCGGTGTATAGTTTTAGGAGTAGCACCCGGGGCAGTTGGCTGCCTGGGGCTGAAGTTTCAGTGCATGGGTTCAGGGGGCTTTAAGGAGACACCACTGGCTTCACCATTGTGCTGCGCATTGTGAAGTGTACCACAGTCAGAAGACATACTGGTTGCTTCCAAACAACATCTGAGATTGCTCTCCGAACCAAAATCTATGCCTTTCACATCCGCAACAGCGAGGCTCCAGTGTGTGAAAAACCTCAGCGGCTAAGAAACCTCTGAGGAAACAATGCCATATCTGACCACAGCTATCCGAATCACCTCCCAAAATCACACATTAGGCGCAAACCGAGGATTACAGCAAAGGGGTATTTGTGATACAGCCGAAGAAATATTGTGCAGTGAAAAAAACATGGTAATTGTGAAGCAGAGATATTTCCCACACTAGAGGAGCTCTGAGACTAGCACCTCCTGAGACGTCCACACTGGCAACTTTAGAAGTAGATACAGCTCTGAAACACCTCCTCACAGACAGTTCGAATTCAGAGAAACCGCATTATGTACATAAATATATTTACTGAAAACCCCAATGTTTAAGTTAAAAAAACAACTTCAGTTGGCCACTTCAAACGAGTAGCAGGCATAACCTGTCCCCAACAAAAGTCATGCAAATATAAAGCAGTCACACTATCTGATAACACAAAGTCACAGAGAAGAAACACTTCTGTTAATGTTCAGTACTTCTGTTGATTGGTTGTTGAATGTGCGCCGCCTAGTATTAATAGAAGTGAGTGACTGAGAGTCTGCGTGTCAGAGCATGCCAAAGGTTTTACATGCATGAGGTTTTTTGTTTGCTTGAGCCACCCCACCCTCACTTAGTGCGTGTGGCCTTGAACTAACGTCGTCCCGTCTGTTGGTTTGACGATGTGCTATTTTCACATGTACGACTGCCTGTATGTGGTTGAAAAGTACTGCTACTGGTATTATGAGGCAGTAGAGGGTCTCATTATGTGGCATTGTTGACTACATTAAACTGCATAAAATGACACCTATGCAGCTTAATGTGCCACATTTTGTGATAGTATTGATTCACTAAATCTGCAGATTGAGCTGAAGATGACTGATTATGTGGCAAATGAGACAAATCCACAAGTACAATTAACAAGGCTTTGTTGTTGTTAATAAAGTAGTGGGCGAAGGTATTGGAGCTATATGCGAGTTAGGGGGTGCACCATATTTAGGTATTGGCTCCTACGACACAGGCGGCCAATAGTACCCACCTGTAAACAAAGCAGAAAATGCAATGTATGCACAGTAAGCCATTCCTTTGAAAGACACCAAATGAAGTACTAAACAGCGCTTCGCGCGCACAACACGTGTGAGGGTGCTATATCGATGATACAATGCAATGCAACACTGAGCAGGAGAGTGGTAGTGACTCTGGAACCCCGACTAACTTCCAACTTGCTGAGTGACCAATTCACGCTTTCATTTAAAACAAGCATTTGCAATGCAATAGGTCTCGCATTTACACGAGCTTGAGCTATTGGCATTGCAAATAACAATGCCTTTTATTTTTGTTTTCGTTTTAAAACATAAATAAAAGGCTTTGTCATTTACAGTGCCAATAGCTTAAACTCGCATAAATGCGAGACCTGTTGAATTGCATATGCTTGTTAAATCTAAACTGCAGAATCAAAGTACAATGGAAAGTATTTCATGACTGTATTAAGCTTCTGAAATGTAGAGCAGTATACAATTTCTGATGAAAAATAGAAAAAGCAATAATAAAAGCAAAGCGTTCCATAAACACAGATAAAACACTTTTTCAGTTGTTTTTTATGGCGCGAAAATGAGTAACCACTGAAAAGCACTGTTTTTTTTAGGTATTGAAATCATTGGAAAACACTGAAAAAACACCAACAGAATTTGCCAAAAATAGAAACTGAAAACAGGAAAGCTTACCCATAGAGGAGGCGGGTCTGTGACTGAACCCCATCAAGTTTGTGAATGAACTTAGTTGTCTGTAAGGTGACTAAACAGCACTGTTCACCTTAGAGATGAAGTATAATGAGGCTATGAAAGGTAGCACAGTCAACCTGCAGACCATGAAGATCTAAGGAGAGCTGAAAGCAATGGGAGGCAAAGGCAGTAGAAGCCGTAAAGAACAATAGGGAAGACCTCTTAATGTATACTGGGTTCAGAGCAAGAAAACAAGCCAGATGGTCGTGGCGGAGTGAGAGTCCATACGTCAAAAGTAAATGAACCAACCCAGAATGTGAAAGATCCACAGGAACTTGACTGGCGACTGAATCAAGTAATTACTAGCCAACCAAGAAAATTGTCAGAAAACACTATGGCACCTGTACTTGCAAGGCAAGTGGAAAAGCAGAGGCAACAGGGAAACCCTTACCCGCAAGTGGTAGCATGGAGAAGAAACCATATATGAGATATGATGTAGGAAAAGGAAGGCCATGACTTAGCAAGAAGTCTAGCCGAACCGAAGTACCGGAAAGATCGCTGGGCGCAGTATGCCGACCGCAGTAGAGTGTAAAGAGATGGCAGCTGGTATGACAGAGACATTGTACGCCGGTCCAATATGCACAAGAGCGAAAAGGAGCCTTGTTGAAACCGGCACCAGCAAGCCACGAGTGACAGCAGTGTCAGAATTCCAGTCTATGCCCACAAAATGCTGACAGCCAGAAACAGAAGACACACCCGACCTAGGTGATGTTGCCATAATATGTGAAGGCAAAGACAAGTAGTTGTGCGTTAACAACCACGAACGAAGACCGGAAGGGACCCAAGTATGCTAAGTGGTCCTGGAGCCATACGAAGGAAGCAAAGACTTTCTGTAGGGTCGCGTAGTAGCCTAAGGCACCTGATAGTAAGAAGGCGAGAAGGCAATGCTAAAAGAGGGGCACCAGCCAGCCGTCACACTGTCTGAATGAAGGAGCCGTCACAAATCTGCTGAGTAAGCACACAGAGCAGAACCATAGCAGGAATTAAAAACATTGAAAGTGTGACCCAACAAGACTGATTAGCAGACCCACAGCCCAGCTGTTCTCTCTAAATTCATACCATGTACTTTAGGTACATTACCAATTGGGAATTGGGTCACCTTATGAACCCCTGTATAGTGTACCTTAGGTACCCAGGGCATAGGTGCATCCAAGGCCTACCAGGGGCTGCAGAATGTATTATGCCACCCCTGGCTGGCCACTCAAATTGAGACAACTGGCTGATCACTCAGCTGGGGCAAGGTCGTGTAATCACCCCTTGCTTAGGTGTAGTATCCCTATACCTTCCTTTACATATAGACACATATACACCTATAAGTCAGTCCTATGGCAGGCCTTAACAATCCTGGAGGCAGAGTGCTTGGTTTTATGTGAGATGAGGCTCTAGCATGAGCTGAGCCTGTCTGCAGCTTTCGGAACCATGTCCTTGTAGCTGTTCTATGATATAGCCATACCATATACTCTTAAGTGCAATATCGTCCTCGTGGTTGAATGCTAACTTTAGTTTGGTTTTATCAAAACATGTTGTGTAAGGTGTTATACGCTTTGGAATACTATCCCCTCGCCAGTTCTGGCGACGGGGGTAGCATTCCACCCTTCTAGAGAGAGAAGACATGTTGTTCCTACTAATCCCGGTTAAAGTTAACCAGAGCCTCAGCATCACAAAATGGATGCTGCTGCCACAGACACAAGTCTGACTTCCTGCTGATGGGAGTCCTTCCAGCGAGGGAGGCTTGAACAATAGGTTTCCTGTTTTGGGAGGTGCTAGCACCACCCCAGACAGGCCATAGTGTATTGGGGCAGGGAGGGCTGAATGAAATGAGACACTGCCTGGGGCACAAGACAAAGGGAAAGGGGTGTAACCACCCCTTCCCTGGTACCACCCATAGGAGGGACCTAGCAGGTAATCCAGCCCCTCAGATTGGTATATAGGTAGGAGCTGAGTCAAGAGACTTTAGATTTATCCTGAACTGAAACTTGAAATGAAACTCTGGACCTTCTACATTCTCTCGCAACTAGAAGACTGATGAATCTCCCTTGTGGTCAAGGAGTGACTACCCTGTGCAAACAGGCACCATCCAGCGATCTGCGGTTTGCTTTGTAGACACTCCTGCCGGAGCCCGATCACAGAGCCTGACAAGAACCAGACTTCCAGACTTCCTTGAGCCCGATCCACAGCAAAGCTGCGACCCGTGGAGGTGACGAGAGACGTGGGACCGGCCATCTTGAAAAACCTGCACTGTGCTACTTGTGCAGCTCCTGAGGCACCCTCGAAGCTGTGCATTAGAGATTGAGAAGCCCTGCCCTGAGCACCTTCTGCACAGACGCACAGCCCTCCACACTCCACAAGTGCCGCGTGGGGCCTGCTAGTGTTTTTGTGCTTAACGCATCTGTCCGTTCACTTGCCCGTTGGCTAGTGGCCTCTGTGACGACGAACCTACGAATCTACACTGCTGGCCTGGTTGCTCCAGGCTGGCCCCTGCTTCCCTGAAAAGGAGAAGCCCATCAGACCTTGCTGGTCTGAACAAGAAGCCATCTTCGATTCCTGCGTGGGTTGCCTTTGCCAAGGCTTGTTGACTCCAATCCGGAAGCCGACATCGCCGACAGCGAGATCCTTCGCGGGACAGTCCGTGCCCAGCTCCTGGTCGTCGACACCTCCTGGTCCACGTGGCTGCAGAGACCAGCTTCACGATATCACCTGATTGCTTCACAACATCGCCTGGCTCCTTCCTGGTCCCTTTCTGGTCACAGGCTAGTGACCCAGACTCTGTCCCCTCTGCTTTCAGTTACTCTTCATCCTCGATCCGCCCTTGGATCCAACAGGACACTTCTTTTCTAGTCGCCTGCAGCATCTTTCTCCAAGGCTCCATAGGATTCAGCGACGAAACCCAACACACTTTGACACCTATGCACCCGGCTCCTGTGGGTGAGGTAACGTGAGTACTCCGGTGCTCCTGTGGGTATTGACTATCCTAGTGTTCTAATTTTCAGTAGCTTTCTCCTAGTCCATCCGGAAGAGTCCTAAAAGAAATAGTTTCCATTTCTTTCGTTCCCATTGTATCCCTATGGTAACTCGCTGTGTGTTAAGACACTGCACACGCCTCCCGTGGGCCTCCTGCTTCCTATCCTTTGGTAGTACAGCGTAGCCTAAGCGATTCCCTAGGCCTAACCTTAGTTCGTGACGTGGTTCTTATACCACTATTTTAGTATATGGTTTTACGTGCCCCATAGGGCCCTACTGTATATTGTGCAACTTATTGTATGATAATTGAGCATGGCATGGCAAATTGAGTTGATAAAAAAACTAAAACTACAATAATTATTGGAAAAGAAAAAGTAAAACAACTTACCGTTCATTTAACGTGTCCAGAAAAAGCTCTATGGACTGTGATGCATTTGCTGATGCATTTGCCACTTTCCTAGGTAGCACCCTGGAGATAATAATTTACCAGCTGCAACCTGTATGTGTAGTCTTACACACTGTATTAAAAACAAGACACCCACTGGCTGCAAGTGGAACTTTTTAGAGGACAAGCAGAGTTGTATTTTCACATGGTAGGAAATGCAATGGAACTGCCTTCAAAAACCGAGATTGATAGGTGAAAGTGTCCTTCATGTGCTTGATCGCTTGAACAAGGTATTAATTAACATATTTGCAATACACTGTAGGAATAACTCCTGGTAGGGCGAATAATACATTTAAAAACATGCTGTATACCTCCTTGCTAAGCTTGCCATCATGAACTTGAACCCCTTTAAACTTCAAATCAATGTGTTTGTTAAACTAGTTGAATGGCAAACCACATGAAAATTCTAGCAATAATCTTCATTAATACAAATAAAAATGTATTAATCATTCCTGAAGTGTTTTCACGTGTGCTAGTAGCCCAAATAATGACCATCTTCACTACACAATATGTCTACTTTGTAATTGAGATGATCCCTGAAGCATAAAACTACTTGAGTGCCAGAAAAATTGCATGTCAACATTGTTAACCCATTTTACTGGGAATCGTTCATAATTTCTACAGTGGAACTAATCTAAACTAATTTTCTCAACTAGGAATTGTGCAGTAACAAGAGTTGTATTACAGAGGAAATGCGGATTCTTCTATTAACGGGAAAGGTATGTTCTACCGATGTCTTTCATTTTATTGTGTATAACATATTCAGGAATCATTTTTTCTTGACTTTAACTTCAGCTTACATAGTATGGAAAAATGAAACCATTCTTCGTCCTCTGGAATAAACCTTTGTAATTTTGAATTTTCCACTTTTATTTTTAAGGTGATCAGAGTTGCGAAGTCTTTCTCCTGAATTGGTTATAATTCTAGCATATACTATAATTACTTTCTGTAATTCATATGTTTTCTTCTGGTTAGTTTTCATGTTAAAATCGTGACTTTCACTCCCATTTTACATTTTTGCAAATAAAAGCATCTATCTACTTTCTTTAGTGCCGCCTAGCACTAGTGAGGAAATCAGTTGTGAGTGACCAACAATGCCAGGGATACATTCAGAAAAATTAGGAAACTCTGATAGCTGCTAAACCCATTTAGGATATACATGAATTCACCTACTTGAATAAAATATGTTCACACCCTAATTTATTTGCAATGTATAGAAAAATAAAAATATTTCAGATCATTGGTTGACATAATGCTGCTTTAGAAAATATTGATTTTAGAAGACTGTGAGACTGGGTAAAGTGGGGTGTGGGGAGAATAGGAAGAGCAAACAGTTTGAAATTATTTATTTAAAATGGAAAATGCATTATCCCATTATCATAATCCACTTTGTAGGAGAGTAGGGTCTGCAATCCTATGATCACCCAGATTTTTTGCTTTTGTTTCACTGGTTTACGACTTTCTCTGGCTGTGGGCCTGCCAATCAGACCCACAGCCTAGCTGTTCTCTCACTAAATTGACATGTGTACCTTAGGTGCATTATCCAATTGGGACTGGGCCACCTTATCAGACCCTGTAACTCGGGGCATAGGTGTACCCAGGGCCTACCAGGGGCTGAAGCATGTATTATGCCACCCCTGGATGGCCATCTAAATCTGACACAACTGGCTGCACGACAGCTGGGGCAAGGTGGTGTAATCACCCTTTGCTTTAGATATAGTATACCTATATCTAACCCTAAAAATGGACACACAGATTCCTATCAGTCACTCCTATGGCAGGCCTTAACAATCCTGAAGGCAGAGTGCTTGGAATTATGTGAGATGGTGCTCTGGCATGAGCTGAGCCCGTCTGCAGCTTGCGGAACCAAGTCCTACTAGCTGCTCCATGATAACGCATACCATATACTCTTAAGTGCATTATAATCCTCGCGGTTAAATGCTATCTATGGTATTGCTTTATCAAAACATGTCGAGTAAGGTGTCATACGAATTGGAATACTAACCCCTCGCCAATTCTGGCGACGGGGTTAGCATTCCACCCTTCTAGAGGGACACGACATGTATGTAACTGTGAACCCCGGTTAAAGTTAAACGAAGCCTCAGCTCCACAAAATGGATGCTGCCACCACAGACACGAGTCTGACCTCCTGCTGCTGGGAGTCCTTCCAGCGAGGAGAGCTTAGACAAAGGGTTTCCTGTCAGGGGCGGTGCTAGCACCATCCCAGACAGGGTTTTGTGTATCCTGGGTAGGCAGGGCTTTACAGGAAGGTGACTGCTGAGTGGCACCCCGGTGCTCACTACGCATCTGCCGGCTAGAACCAGTTCCAGGGGCACACCAGCCCCTGGCCTGGGGAAAGTCCGGAGGAGAGCGGGATCCTTTCAGATTTGCAATATGGTTTCAGGGCACACAGAGGGACAATTGACCAATGCTTGAACCTTCATCTAATCATCAGCAAATATACTGTGGTGAAGGGGGGGCTTCTTTATTTGGGGTTTATGGATTTATCCTCCGCTTTTGATTTGGTCAACCGTTCAAAACTATGGTCTATTTTACGAAATTTGGGTTTGGACACTACCTTTGTTAACTTTTTGCACGACCTTCATTTAAATTTGTTTGCATCCGTTAGGGCAACGAGGGATGGAAGGTGTACAGCAAAGTTCAGATCAGGGAGGGGGTCAGACAAGGGTGCATCCTGGCCCCTCTCCTCTTTACACTGTACATCAATGCCTTGGGGAAATCCTTGAATTCAGCCACCCTGGACATGCCGCGTA
This sequence comes from Lissotriton vulgaris, assembly GCF_964263255.1. Classification (NCBI taxonomy): domain Eukaryota; kingdom Metazoa; phylum Chordata; class Amphibia; order Caudata; family Salamandridae; genus Lissotriton; species Lissotriton vulgaris. The sequence goes on from NC_141690.1 coordinate 8,406,378, forward strand.
TGGGGGGGCTACCTATCCCGGTCCTCCTATACGCGGATGACGCTGTTCTTATAGCGCGGACGGGTATAGGCCTGCAAAGACTTTTGGACCATTTTGGTCTCTTCATGGAAGCCCTCGACCTAAAAATTAACACTGCCAAATCCCATGTTATGGTCGTAGGCTCACGAAAGAAAAATATGAAGATTAGATCCTTCAGCTCTAACAACTCACAATTTCGAGGGTTCCTTCCTTCTGTTACTTGGGCGTCACTTTTGACGAGAGAGGAACTTGGAAGCCACAAATAAAACTTAAGGAAAATGTAGTTAGTAGATCTACTACAGCACTTCTGAGTTTCTCCAAAAGACTGGGCTCGAAACCTATGGAAGCCATGACCAGGATCTACAGAGCCAAATGCGTGGCAATCGCATCCTATGGGGCAGACATTTGGGGCTACGTCCCAACCCCAGGCATACAAATTGCTGAAAACAATTTTATACGGGCCCTGCTATCACTCCCGAAATCTTCTCCCACACATTCAATCCACAATGAAATTGGCATGGGATATGTCTCTGATCTTCTAAAAATGTCCCCAGTACTTTGCTGGATTAAAACCTGGACAAATGAGGAAATCTGTTTGAATCACTTCATCCTTAAAGATTGTATGTCTCTGGACAAAGCCCACACTATACCATGGCTGGCGTATGTTAGAGCGGCATGCGCGAGGCTAGGGCGCCCGGAAATGTACTCTCTACCGCAAAACCTTAAAAAAGAGGATATAAAGTGGGTGAAGCAGCACTTTCGAACTTTGTTGGAATGTGAAAGAGAATCGGTTGAACTCTGTAAACGTATGGTGAGATTACTTTTCCAACTTGCCACAACTACAGCTATGGAACCCTATTTAAAATACGTCACAAAGCCTTACCATCGCTTCCTGCTCACAAGGTTCAGATTCAACTTGATCCACCTTATCCTTGGCTCGCACACAGAATGGGGTACCCCAGAAAATTCTCCCCCTTGTACATGTGACTGTTTTTCCACACAGGACACTCTGCACCTGGTTATGTTCTGTGAGCACTACCTGGTGCCGCGGAAAAAATTCCTTGTTCCCATCTTGAAACATTTGAATCTCGTCCAGGTACGGCCAGCTTTATTATACCTCCAGATGCTGAACTCGGTGCCGGTCGCATATGGTGTAGCCTGTTTTTTAGTAGCAGCCGCCAGACAGAACAAACTAAGAGCTGCCGCACCACTTATTCACCAAATCTGACTTTTTATATAAAGCTTGGCGAGAATGTTTTTTAACATGCTGATATAGGTGTTCCCCACATCTATCAATCCTTTTTTTAAAGAAATTGTTCATTGTGTTTTATGAAGGAGTAGCAATCATTTCCTTACTTTTGTTTAACAGTATTCTTTTAATTTGATTCTATGTATCATGCACTGCTTTTATGGTTTTAATTAACCGAATAAAGTTTTTGACTGACTGACTGAGCTGACCAATTCTTCTCTCTGGGGGTCAGCCTTCTGCTTATAAAAGCAATTGGCTGGTCTTGACCATCAAAATTCAGTTGAGATAGAACAGCTCCCACACCCAACTCAGAAGCATCTGTTTGGACAATGAATGGTTTGGAGTAGTCTGGACTCTTGAGGATAGGTGCTGTGCACATGGCCTGCTTTAGGTCATCGAATGCTTTTTGACAGCCTGCTGTCCACTGAACCTTTTTTGGCATTTTCTTACTTGTCAGTTCATTTAATGGAGTCACAATTGATCCATAGTTCCTGACAAACTTCCTGTAGTAACCAGTCAGGCCCAAGAAAGCTCGAACCTGAGTCTGGGTGGTTGGAGGAGCCCAGTCCCTGATTGACTGTATTTTGCTCTCCAGTGGCTGAACCTGGCCTCCACCTACAAGGTGGCCCAGGTATACAACCTGTGTCTGCCCTATCTGGCACTTGGTGGCCTTGATAGTGAGGCCTGCTGCTTGCAGAGCCTCTAACACTTTCCTCAGGTGGACCAGGTGATCCTCCCAGGTGGAGCTAAAGACAGCAATATCATCTAGATATGCTGCACAGAAGTCATCCTGCCCAGTGAGAACATGATTCACCAACCTTTGGAAGGTGGCAGGTGCATTTTTCAGACCAAAGGGCATTACCACAAATTGATAATGTCCACCAGGGGTTGAAAATGCTGTCTTGGGCTTGGCATCCTCAGCTAACCTGATTTGCCAATACCCAGCTGTCAGGTGAAATGTGCTTAAGTAGTTGGCAGAAGCCAAACTATCTATAAGCTCATCTGCCCTTGGTATTGGGTGGGCATCAGTCTTAGTGACTGCATTGAGACCCCTGTAGTCTACGCAGAACCTCATCTCTCTCTTACCATCCTGGGTGTGAGGTTTTGGCACTAGAACTACTGGACTAGCCCAAGGGCTATTTGAGGGTTCAATGACTCCCAACTCCAACATTTTCTGCACTTCAGTTTTTATGCAGTCTCTAACATGATCAGGCTGCCTGTAGATTTTACTCTTGACTGGCAAGCTGTCACCAGTGTCAACCTCATGGGTACACCAATTGGTCTGACTGGGTGTCAGAGAGAACATATGTCTGAAAGACTGAAGAACCTGTTTACAGTCTTTCTGTTGATGTTCAGAGAGGCTGCCACAAAAGACAACACCATCTACTGACCCATCATCAGGATTCTGAGTGAGCAGGTCTGGGAGAGGGCCACTCTCTTCCTCCTGTCCCTCATCAATGGCCATGAGCAAGCTCATGTCCTTCCTGTCGACATATGCTTTGAGCCTGTTGACATGGAGTACCCTGTGGGGACTCCTGGGAGTTCCAAGGTCCACCAGGTAGGTGACCTCTCCCTTTTGCTCAAGAATTGTGTGGGGCCCAGACCATTTGTCTTTGAGTGCTGCTGGGGCCACTGGCTCCAACACCCACACCTTCTGTCCAGGCTTGTAAACAGTCAGGACAGCCTTTTGGTCATGTCAAGCTTTTTGAAGTTCTTGACTGGCCTTAAGGTTTTCAGATGCCTTCTCCATATACTCAGCCATCCTGGAGCGGAGACCAAGTACATAGTCCACTATGTTGGTTGCAGGCTTTTTGAGAGGTCTCTTCCATCCTTCCTTCACCAAACACAGGGGGCCTCTCACAGGATGCCCATACAAAAGTTCAAAAGGGCTGTAGCCAACCCCCTTTTGTGGGACCTCTCTGTAAGCAAACAGAAGGCAGGGTATCAGGACATCCCATCTTCGCCTGAGCTTTTCAGGTAGTCCATGAATCATCCCTTTAAGGGTCCTGTTGAACCTTTCAACAAGCCCATTGCATTGTGGATGATAGGGTGTGGTGAACTTGTAGTTGACACCACATTCCTTCCACATAGCTGTTAAGTAGCTTGACATGAAGTTTGCACCTCTGTCAGAGACAACCTCCTTAGGGAAGCCCACTCTGGAGAACACTCCAACTAGGGCCCTTGCCACTACAGGTGCTGTAGTGGTCCTAAGTGGAATAGCTTCAGGATACCTGGTGGCATGATCCACTACCACCAGTATAAACTTGTGCCCTGATGCTGTCTGGGGTTCCATTGGACCAACAATGTCAATCCCCACTCTTTCAAAGGGCACCCCCACCACAGGCATTGGTATAAGGGGGGCCTTTGTTGTGCCACCTGACTTACCACTGGCTTGGCAAGTGACACAGGAGCGACAAAACTCCTTGGTATCCTCATTCATGTGAGGCCAGTGAAAGTGTGAGACAAGCCTGTCCCAAGTCTTTGTCTGGCCTAAGTGACCTGCTAAGGGAATCTCATGGGCCAAGGTGAGAAGGAAACCTCTCTGAGTCAATGGTACAACCAGCCTCCTGGTCATGCCAGGCTTGGGGTCTCTTGCCTCAGTGTACAGAAGTCCATCATCCCAGTATACCTTGTGGGTACCTGTGGCATTCCAAGCAGCCTCAGCAGCAGCCTGCTGTCTGAGGGGTTCAAGGGAAGGGCAGTCTAACTGTTCCTTCCCCAGGTCTTCTCTTGAGGGTCCCCCTGAGCCCAGAAACTCAACTTGATCAAGTTCAAATTCTTTAGGCTCAGTTTCCCTCAATTCTCTTAGGTCAGCCTCCTCTGAGACTTGATCCTCAACCTGGGGCAAGGGGGAAGGCAATGCCTTAACCCTACTGCTCTTCTTCTTGGAAGGTGTCTGGTCCATTGTTCCAGGATCCAGCACCTGTTCAGTGGGGCATCTTCTGGCCTGTGACCTAGTCACAGCAAACACATGTGCTGGCAAACCTAACATCTCCATGTGAGTCCTCTGCTCCACTTCTGACCATTGTGATGACTCCAAATCATTGCCCAACAAACAATCTACTGGGAGGTCTGAGCTAACAACAACCTTCTTTTGGCCATTTACCCCTCCCCAGGAGAAAGCAACAATTGCCATACTATGACTGGTAGTGACATTGCTTGCATTGGTCACCAGGAAATCTGTACCTGGCATGATCTGTCCAGGGTCCACAAAGTTAGGTGTCACCATTGTGACACTGGCACAAGTGTCCCTATAGGCCTGAGCCATTCTTCCATTTATTAAAGGTGTCTGTCTGTATTTGCCCAAAGTATTGGGACTGACATCAGGGGATACATCTGCATCCCCTGTACAGACAAGGACAGCCTGAGTGAGTGTGCCAACTAAGTTGTCATACCCCTCAGAACCCAAGGTTAACCCAACTAAACCCTTGGGAGGTGCACTACCACTGCTGACTGTACTAGGGGGCACAGGTGCCTTAGGGGCTGCAGTGGCAGGAGTCTGCCCTCCTCCTTTCTTGGTGCACTCACTAAACCAGTGAGTTTTACTTTTACAGTATTGGCACCACCTTTTGGACTGGCCATCTTGATTTTTCTTTTTCTGGGGAGCCTGACCCCCACCCTCTTTGGGTTGTTGGGGACCTGTCGAAGACTTAAGGTCATTTTGTTCCCCTTTAGAATCTTTACCCTTCTGGTCTGCTTTCTTCTGACCACCTTGATTCTGGCCCTGGTTCTGCTTAACTCTTGTTCTGACCCATCTGTCTGCCTTCTTTCCCAATTCTTGGGGAGAGGTCAGATCTGAGTCAACAAGATGCTGATGCAACAACTGGTTCTGACAATTGTTTAAAATGTGTTCTCTCATCATCAAATTGTACAATCCTGTAAAATCAGTAACCTTACTGCCCAGCAACCAGCCCTCAAAAGCCTTAGTGGCACAATCTACAAAGTCAGACCAATCTTGAGACTGAGTTTTCTGGGTATCCCTGAACAGCACCCTGTACTGCTCAGTGGTTAGGCCAAGCCCATCAACCAGTGTGTTTTTCAAGACTTGGTAATTGTTAGCATCCTCCACTCTAGTAGTGAGGAGCTTATCTCTACCTTTACCTTCAAAGGAGAGCCACAAGATAGCTGCCCACTGACTCTGGGGAACACCTTGCACAGTGCAGGCCCTCTCCAGAGCAGTAATCCATTTGTGGATGTCATCCCCATGTTTAAAGGGGGGCACTATCTTATTCAGGTGTTTTGTATCAAAACTCCTTTCCCTATTGCTAGGTATAATGCTGCCACCAGTGGGTTTTGACCCACTCAATTCCTGCTCTCTAGCAAAGGCAAGTCTCTCTTTGGCCAGGGCAAGTTCTTCCCTGGCAATCCTCAGATTGACTTCCCTTTCCTTGGCTTCATAAACTCTCCTCTGAGGGGAGGTCATCCTCCTCAGAGCAGAGGCCTGAGAGCCATTGGTTCGAATGGATCTGTTTGAGCCTCTTGAGAGAGATCTAACTCGTCCATTCCCAATGTTAAGCTGGCCTGAGAGGGGTCCCAGGGCTCTCCTAGTATCACTCTCATGCCTGCTTAAGTTGTCCCTAGTTAGCTGACTAACTATTTCTGGACCTTTGTCTGCCTCATCCCCAGATGTCTCCTGATCATCATCCTCCTCACCTGAGAGATGGATGAGATCTGGGTCACCCCTGGTTCCTTCTAGGGCTGGCATGTCCCCTTCTGGATGAGAAGAGCTAAGAAGTTTCTCAGCCTTTCTAGCATCATAAGTCTCTAAGAGACCAATCAGAAATGGGATTGTGGGGTTAGACCCCTGTTTTAGCTTTCTGGAGGTACACACTTGTCTCATCTCCTGGAAACTAAGGGCTGCATATCTAGAAGAGGCCTGTGGAGGGTCCTCAACCATCAGAGGGGTCTCGGTAGACTCTCCAAGGTTAGACATGCTTCTAGTGTGGTGTAAGTGATGCACCTACCTACACTATGTGTTTACCTACTGATCCCTTGCTAAGAGTTGCAGCCAAGGTGTGCTAAGCCTTGAGGAGCTGCAACAGCTGGTTCAGTAGAACTCAGAGTATTCTAAGCTAAGTTATATGTACCTAACAGTACTTATGTGATCTTTCAACCAGATATTCTTAGGATACGTGTGGTAGAACAACAACAAGCTCAAATCCCAACCGCTGCTCACCAATGTGAGAAGTTGGCCTGATATATAATGTTCACTATTCTAGTGAGCACTTTGTATCAGTCCAAACAACCCTTATTGATGATTGGTTGTAAGTCAACCTTATAGACCAGCTATCCTAGTAGCATGGATACGAGCAGTCTAAGGCTAAAGACTCGAGAGGGCGTGTTAAGCCAGCTGTTATACCACACATGTACCCCTTGAATACCCAGTGAAAGGACACCACACAAGTGTTATGAAAATAAACAGTGTATTTATTAAAATCACAACAGCCCTGTACTCTTTATGAAGACAGGGTACTAAGCACAAAACAAAACTCTTACGAAAATACTTAAGTTAGCACAGTATACACAAATGCCCGAGGGGCACGGAAAACCATATACTCTGAAAGTGGAATGCGAAATTACTAGCAGGTAAGTACAGTACTAATAGGCTTTGGAATCGCCAGGTCTTGACTATAGAATCTTCAGATTACTTCTAGGAGGCCTAGGGGACTCGGGTGCAGACTGTGCACTCTCACGCGGGATGCGGGACAAAGTCTATGGTAGCTAGATTTCAGAAAGTTAGTGTTCTCGGGCGAACCCGACCTGGTAGGAGGAAAACGAAAGTGGATCCTGACCCTTGGATAGTGAGGCTATGCTGGGGCACCGAAATGCCGAAGTTACCTAGCCCAGGGGCTGCAGCTGCATATGTCTCAAAAGACGTCGGGAATCCTCGTAGACGGACCAGGAGCCTGGAAGAAAGATGCTGGCAGGCGACCAGTGAAGAGAGTTCGAAGTGATCCAAGCCTGGATCTTGAAGATGGATGACACCTGAAAGCAGAGGGGACCAAGTTCGTGACTACTAGCCAGTAGTCAGGTGGCACCAGGAGGGCACCGGATGGTAGTCACCTCGACTAGGTGAGTGGGTGACGCTGTGCTCTGCAGATCTCACGGACCAGGAGGCGTTGTCGGCGACCAGGATGGAGGAGTGAGCTGTCCCACGATGGATGAAGCTGTCGGCGTCGCTGGACCCAGGATTGGGCAACAAAGCCTTGGCAAATTCAAGCCCACGCGGTGGACTCAAAATGGCGTCTGGAGTGGACCAGGAGGGTCCGGGGTGCTTCTCTTGAAGAAGGAAGCAAGGGCCAGTCTGGAGCAACCAGACCAGCAGCAGTGGTGTCGTCGGGCGTCGTTAAGAAGGCCACAAGCCAGCCGGCTAGTAGCCAAACAACGCGGTGAACAGCAAAAAGCAGAAGGGCCCCACGCAGATCGTGGAGATGCTGGAGGGCTGATCTTCGGTGCTGGAGCTGCTCAGGGTTGGGGCTTCTCGGACCCCAAAGCACTCGCCAGTGGAAGACTCGGTGGGCTTGTTGCAAAGAAGTCGTTCAGTCTTGGCGATCGTCGGTCCCTCGAGGTCTCGTCGCACTCACGGTTCTCAGCTTGGCTGTAGAGGTGAGTAGAGGTCAGAGGTGCCAGGGAAGCCGGGTCTCGTCGAGCTGTGTCGTCGGATTCCTGAGGAAGGACTTGCAGCAGACCGCAGTGTTCTTAGGATGGTGCCTGCGGATGCAGGGTGACTACTCCTTAGCCACAAGGGAGAATCTTGAAGAAGAAATCTAGATGTCCTTTCGCAGAAAGTCGTGTCTTGATTCCAAAGATGATCTAATTTGAACAGGGGGCCCGCTCCTATCTTTATACTAAGAAAAGGGGCTGACCCAGTGACTAGGTCCTGCCTATGGGTGGGACTAGGAGGGGGGTGGTTACACCCCTCTCCCATGCCGGACTTCCCCCAGGCCAGGGGCTGGTGTGCCCCTGGAACTGGTTCTGACCGGCCTATGCGTACTGAGCACCGGGGTGCCACTCAGCAGTCACCTTCCTGTAAAGCCCTGCCTACCCAGGATACACAAAACCCTGTCTGGGATGGTGCTAGCACCGCCCCGGACAGGAAACCCTTTGTCCAAGCTCTCCTCGCTGGAAGGACTCCCAGCAGCAGGAGGTCAGACTCGTGTCTGTGGTGGCAGCATCCATTTTGTGGAGCTGAGGCTTCGTTTAACTTTAACCGGGGTTCACAGTTACATACATGTCGTGTCCCTCTAGAAGGGTGGAATGCTAACCCCGTCGCCAGAATTGGCGAGGGGTTAGTATTCCAATTCGTATGACACCTTACTCGACATGTTTTGATAAAGCAATACCAAAGATAGGATTTAACCGCGAGGATTATAATGCACTTAAGAGTATATGGTATGCGATATCATGGAACAGCTATTAGGACTTGGTTCCGCAAGCTGCAGACAGGCTCAGCTCATGCCAGAGCACCATCTCACACGATTCCAAGCACCCTGCCTTCAGGATTGTCAAGGCCTGCCATAGGAGTGACTGATAGGAATCTGTGTGTCCATTTTTAGGGTTAGATATAGGTATACTATATCTACAGCAAAGGGTGATTACACGACTTTGCCCAGCTGTCATGCAGCCAGTTGTGTCAAATTTAGGAGGCCAGCCAGGGGTGGCATAATACATGCTTCAGCCCCTGGTAGGCCCTGGGTACACCTATGCCCTAAGTTACAGGGTCTGATAAGGTGGCCCAGTACCAATTGGTAAATGCACCTAGGGTACACGTTGTAATTTAGAGAGAGAACAGCCAGGCTGGGGGTCTGATTGGCAGGCCCACAGCCAGAGAAAGTCGTAAACCAGTGAAACAAAAGCAAAAAATCTGGGTGATCATAGGATTGCAGACCCTACTCTCCTACACGGTCCTCCACCCGAACCTGTCCAGTCTCCACCTCCATGCTTGGAGATTGAGCGGCGGCAGTTGAGGCCATTTGACTTGCCTCCTGAAGTCTGTAATGTAATTCTGGCAGCCAGGCGTCCCTCCACAAAGTCGGTATACGCCTGTCGGTGGAACAGATTTGTGGCATGGTGCACAGCAAAGGCTGTGGATCCTCTTTCTGCCCCTCTTTCCGAGGTTCTTTTTTTTCTTCTCTCTCTTGCCCAGCAGGGCTCTGCTCTGGGCACTATCAAGGGCTACCTTTCGGCCCTTTCAGCCTTTCTAAGGCTTCCTGATCAGCCTTCTTTGTTCAAGTCCCCAATTGTAACGAGATTCTTGAAGGGCATCACACACATGTATCCACCTGTTCCGTTTGTGATGCCTCAGTGGGACTTGAACCTGGTTCTAACCTTTTTGATATGTGCTTCCTTTGAGCCCCTTCATTCTTGTCCTCTCCGTCTCCTGACTTTAAAGACGGCTTTCCTGGTTGCCATCACCTCTGCCAGGAGAGTGAGTGAGCTCCAGGCTCTTTCTGTCCAACCCCCTTTCCTGTCCATTCATCCTGACAAGGTGGTTCTAAGGACTAGACCTTCTTTCCTGCCCAAAGTAGTTTCTGCTTTTCACATCGGGCAGTCCATCACCCTCCCTTCCTTCTTCCCGCCTCCGCATCCTTCAAAGGATGAAGAGCGGCTCCATCGTCTGGACCCAAAACGCGCGCTTTCATTTTATATGGATCGCACACGCCAGTTCCGGGTGGATGACCAACAGTTTGTTGGCTACGTGGGTGCGAAGAAGGGACGGGCGGTACATAAACGGACCATCTCTCGGTGGGTCGTTCTGTGCATCAAAGCGTGCTACTCTTTTGCTCGGAAGGAGCCTCCTGTTGGGCTAAGGGCCCATTCCACTCGGGCCACGGCGGCTACTACTGCCCTTGGCCGGGGAGTCCCCTTGCAGGACATTTGCCAGGCGGCTACGTGGGCCTCGCTGCACACCTTTGCGAGGCACTACTGCCTGGACAGTCAAGTCCGGAGGGATGGCTTCTTTGGCCGTTCTGTCCTCCAGGACTTTCTGGTGTAGGAATGTATTGGTTCGCAGACCCACCACCGGGGTTGGTATTGCTGGGGTATCTATTCTAAGGTAAGGAATCTAATACTAACGTGTTTCTTTCAGATGAACAAGTTACTTACCTTTGGTAACGATATATCTGTAAGAAACATTAGTTAGTATTAGATTCCTTACCGAACCCACCCATCCTCCCCGTTCTGCGAACTGATACCTAGGGTTAAGGACATCCCTTTCAGGGCCCTAGTTTCAAAATGGCACCAGTGTTGGTTCTCACACGGCTCTGCGTGTTCTGGCGCAGAAAAGCTGTGTACAAAGAACTGACGTCAGAGCGCGGAGGCGGCGTCTATATACTCCAGCGACGTCATCACGGCGCACAACGCCGACGACGGACGCGGAGCCGCAGGGGACGCCTGCAGACGACTCCTACCGACGCGCAGGGATACTGCTACGCAAAAGTTTCCGCATCCAGACTGACGCCTGGGGATATTCTAAGGTAAGGAATCTAATACTAACTAATGTTTCTTACAGATATATCGTTACCGAAGGTAAGTAACTTGTTCTTTCGTGCTCAGAAACTTCTTCCTCCAGGTCAGGTAGTCAAAGAAACACAAGAAAAGGAATTAAAAAGATATTCTTTGACCTTGTGCTCAAAACGACGTGCTTCTAGGTCCCGTTCATGTCCTCTACCAGATGAGTCGGCATCAAGGCCTGCTCGGCACCACCCCAAGTTTCCTAGAGCTGTAGCTACGCCCACCCAACTTAAAACAATTTTACAACACCATGCACACCATCTTTGGCCCATTGATACCCTCTGGAGCCCCTCCAGTCCCCTTGGAGTAGTGAGGTGTCCTGGCTGGATTCACCCCTTTTTCTGTTCGGACACCGATACGGGTGTCTTCTTCCACCCCAGGTCCCTCCATTCCGGTTCTGCTCTCTGCGCATGTAGGAGGGTGGATACCTGACTATGGTTGCCCCCAACTTTTTGCCTGGTGTTTTGCTGGTTTTCCGACTAAGTTGACCTGGGACCCTGCTATTCAGGGCCCCAGGCCTACTGCTCTCTCTGTAAAATGGATTCCATGTACCTTAGGTACATATCTAATTGGACACTGAGTCACCTTATCAGTCCCTGCACAGTGTACCTTAGGTATCCAGGGCATAGGTGTACACAGGGCCTACCAGGGGCTGCAGCATGTATTATGCCACCCCTGGCTGGCCATCCAAATCTGACACAACTGGCTGCACGACAGCTGGGGCAAGGTGGTGTAATCACCCTTTGCTTTAGATATAGTATTCCTATATCTAACCCTAAAATGGACACATGTATTCCTATCAGTCACTCCTATGGCAGGCCTTATCAATCCTGAAGGCAGAGTGCTTGGAATTATGTGAGATGGTGCTCTGGCATGAGCTGTGCCCGTTTGCAGCTTGCGGAACCAAGTCCTAATAGCTGTTCCATGATAACGAGTACCATATACTCTTAAGTGCCTTATAATCCTCGCGGTTATTTGCCAACTTTGGTATCGCTTTATCAAAACATGTCGAGTAAGGTGTCATACGAATTGGAATACTAACCCCTCGCCAATTCTGGCGACAGGGTTAGCATTCCACCATTCTAGAGGGACACGACATGTATGTAACTGTGAACCCCGGTTAAAGTTAACTCGAGCCTCAGCATCACAAAACGGATGCTGCCACCACAGACACAAGTCTGACCTCCTGCTGCTGGCAGTCCTTCCAGCGAGGAGAGCTTGGACAAAGGGTTTCCTGTCAGGGGCGGTGCTAGCACCATCCCAGACAGGGTTTTGTGTATCCCAGGTAGGCAGGGCTGAGAGGAAGGTGACTGCAAGTGGCACCCCGGTGCTCACTGTGCATATGCCGGCTTGAACCAGTTCCAGGGGCACACAAGCCCCTGAGCTGGGGAAAGTCCGGACAGGGGAGAGGGGTGTAACCACCTCCCTTCCTGGTCCCACCCATGGGCAGGACCTAGTCGCGTGCCAGCCCCTTTCTTTAGTATAAATGTAGGAGCCGGCCCCATTCCCAAATTAGATAATTCTGAATCTTTACTACTTTCCACGAAAGAACTCTTGAACCTTTCTGAAGACTCTCCCTTGTGGCTAAGGAGTAGCCACCTGCACCAGCGGGCACCATCTAAGCGCATGCGGTTTGCTGTAAGTCCATCCTCCGGAACAAGACTGCCCAGCTCGACGAGACCCGGATTCCCTGGCACCTCTGACCTCTACCTACATCATCAGCCCAGCTGAGATTCGTGGGTGTGACGAGACCTCGAGGGACCGGCCATCTTCAAGACTGCACGGCGCTTATCCAGCACGACCGCCGAGGGATCCTCGAGTGAGTGCTTTGGGGTTTGAGAAGCCCTAACCCTGAGCAGCTCCAGTACCGAAGTCCAGCCCCCCAGCATCCACGAGATCTGCGTGGGGCCCTTCTGCTCTTTGTTGCTCACCGCGTTGTCCGGCTACTTGCCTGCTGGCTTGTGGCCCTCCTGACGACGAACCACGACACTTCCATTGCTGGTCTGGTTGCTCCAGACTGGCCCTTGCTCCCCTCCAACAGAGGAGCACCCCGGACCCTCCTGGTCCACTCCAGGCGCCATTTTGAGTCCACCGCGTGGGCTTGCATTTGCCAAGAGTTGTTTCCCCAATCCTGGGTCCAGCATCGCCGACAGCAGATATCTTCGTGGGACAGCTCGCACCTCCATCCTGGTCGCCGACAACGCCTCCTGGTCCGAGAGACTGCAGAGCCCAGCGTCGCCCACTCACCTGGTCTAGGTGACTTCATCCGGTGCCATCCTGGTGCCCATCTGATCACTGGCTAGTGATTAAGAACCGAGTCCCCTCTGCTTTCAGGTCGTCTCCATCTTCGATCCAGGCTTGGATCTCTCCGGACATCATCACTGATGGCCTGCCAGCAACTTCTTCTTTCAGGCTCCATAGACTGTAATGAGGATTCCATACGTCTTTTGAACCCTATGCAGCCGCAGCCCCTGGGCTAGGTAACCTGAGCATTTCGGTGCTCCAACATAGGTTCATTATTTAAGTGTCCAGATCCTTTTTCGTTTTCAGCCTAACTAGTCTGATTCGTCCGATTACACTAACTTTACGAAATCTAGCATCCATAGACTTTGTCCAGCATCCCGCGTGAGAGTGCACACTCTGCACCCGATCCCCCTAGGCCTCCTGCTCCTAACCTGAAGGTTCTGTAGTGTAGTCCTAGCGTTCCTGAAGCCTCTGGATCTTGTTACTTACCTGCTAGTAGTTCGCATTCCACTTTTGTAGTATATGGCTTTTCGTGCCCCTCTGGCATTTGTGTAAATTGTGCAACTTAAAGTATTTTCTTAAGAGTTTTGTTGTGTGCTTAGCTCCCTGACTCATAAAGAGATCAGGGTAGACTTGTTATAAATAAATATCCTTTTATTTTCATAACAACTTGTGTGGTGTCCTTTCACTTGGTGTTCAAGGGGTATATGTGATGGTATAACAGCTAGCTTAACACGCCCTCTAGAGTTTAGCCTAAAGACTGCTCTTGTCCATGCTACTAGGATAGCTGGTCTATAAGGTTGACTTACAACCTATCATCAATAAGGGTTGTTTGGTATGATACAAAGTGATCACTAGAATATTGAGCACTATATATCAGGCCAACTTCTCACAGCGCCATTCTAGGATGATGGGTCTATCCTTATCCCTGACTCTGAACTGAGGCAGCTCAACGTCCTTGTCGGCACCTTCAAGGCCCTTTTAATCCCTCGACTTCCTGCCACTTAACAGAACAGCCCTTGCCTCCCTACACTTCCCCAAACTTTTATGATTTCCCCTCTGGTTCTAGTGTCGTAGGAAAGGGTATCCTTCGTCACAGTGATGCATAGGGCAGCCGAGGTTCTTAACCTGTAGTTGTAGACAGTCAAAGTCAAGACCAGCTTCCACCCAGGAGGGGGATCCGTAGAGCCCTTCCTCTCTTAACGTGAGGCACTCACCGGAGTTCTCCTGGAGGCCTCAGACAAACCTTGGACAAGGGTTCATGTCCACCACGTGATTGCCAAACGCCATCGTCCCTACCCAGGGTACCCAGCCTTCCTCTCCCAACACCACTATCCCAAGAGCCCAATGGAGCAGCTTTGGGGGAAGTGCATCTTTTCTTCTGCCAGTCTAGCCTTGTGGTCAGTGAACACGGCATGTCATTTGGGCAATTACTCACCCACCTTGTGGGACTCAGTAGCACAGCTGCTTCCTATGCTTCCCAAGGAAGGCTGCAAATTTCGCTATTAGGTGGGGGCAGAACACAACTGACTCCTTTGGTAGAGCCATGGCCTCCACACTGGCACTGTATCACCATGCTTGGTTGTGGTACCTTGGGTTTTCAGGAGATGTCCAGACTTCACTCATTAACATGGGCTTTGACGGCTCATGTCTCTTTGGGGCTTAGGCTGACATAACGCTAGAGTGCTTTTGAGAGAGCCGAGTTACCACCAGATCTCCCTTGCTTTCCTTATCTGCCTGGTCTCAGCAGCTGTAATTTCACCACTGCCATGGCCGTGGCACCTATAGGTGTCTGCTCTACCAGCTGTATACATGCAAGTACAATAACCTACCCAGTTCTTTTGTGGACAGGGCTGCGGAAGCCATACAAGATGCGTAACCATTCCCAGCGAGCTGTCCAGTACTCTACCCCTCAGGCAGCCACAACCTTTGTCCCTTTAGTTAGTATAACCTCCTATCCATACAGCCATCTTGTTGGTGGCAAGATGTAACACCGCCTGCCTCATTAGTGTATTACTTCCGAAAAGTGGGTGCTTCTGATTGTGCAGAAGGAGAAAGCCCTCCCATTCGTGAAAAATCCTCTGACTGTGTCTGGAAGGTCAGCTAACTTCAAGCCTTGTCTCTCCATCCTCCCTACACTAGCCTTTCACTGATAAACTGGTTCTTTGGATGCATGCTGCTTTCCTGCTGAAATGTGTCATCCCCTTTCATATCGGCCAGAGTATTACTCTGCCTATCTTTTTCACACCTCCTCATCCTTCCAAGGAAGAGGAGAGATTCCATCGCCTGGACCTGAGAAGAGATCTTTCATTCTATATTGATTGCACCCAAGTCCATCGGTGAACGATCAGCTCTTCATTGGGCTCACTGGAACGAAAAAGGGCAGGGCTGTGCAGAAACAGATCATCTCTCAATAGATTGTACTGTGAATCAGATTGCGATTTCTAGCCACAGATTTCTTGGCAATGAATATCTCCTGGCGTACGACTGGATCCAGAAGACTTTTCAGCAGTACACTAGCGCGCACGTAGGTGGCATTGTTTTGTTCAGCTGCGTCCACGCCAGAAGTGGCGTTCCCGGTACCTATATAGGAACCACCTTGGCATGCTGATGTCTGTTATTTCCTTTTCCGCCCAGATAAAGCTGATCTGGATTGAGCTATCCCTGACTCACTTTTTGACTGGAATTTTTCGACTTTATTTTGATGTTAGAATTTTTTTCTCCTGGTGTGAGGATGTCATCCAAGAAACCCTCCGTTTTCAAACCATGTGGAGCCTGTCATCGGCAAATGTCGGTGACAGACTGCTACTTAAGTGTTTTTGTGGTGCCTGGAGTGAGGACATGACTCCAAGGCATGTGAAGACTGCTGCACCATGAATGTATGACATTGCGGGGCGTGGCTTGAGAGCCCGATGGCGGAGGAAGCGTGAGCCTACAGCTTCGCGCTAGCCCGCCAATAATCCTGACCAGGGGGGCTGCTGTGGCCCCCCAAACTGACCCCCGGCGTAGGGGAGCGGCGACGGCACCTGCCCTGGTGTGTTGTGGAGGCTGGCGTCCCCCCGGACGGGCTGAGAGCCCTGCTGCGGCCTGAGACAGATCTGGACACCTCCAACCCCCCCCCCCCCACCCCCCACCCCCCCACCCCCCTTATCTCCGCTATTGAGACCCCTTCTGCTCCCTCCTTGGCGGCAGACATCTGGGGGCAGCGGACGGAGGTGCCTGCCGGCCCGGGCACTGAGGGATACGCCCGGGACCAGGAGGAAGCGACGGCTCCTTTGGGCACGGGCAGCAGAGGACCTGCCCTGCGGCCCGGGCGCTCTAGGAGTTGGGGCGCAGCGGGCCCCTTACATATTGAGCTGCTGGTGCTGCCGGAAGGATGTAATTGTTGAAGGTGCCTGGCGCTTGGCCTGCCGTGACGTAGGCGGCACCTCAACAGGAGATCCCGCGCTGAGGACAAGCCCTCCTTCCCCACCTTGACAGACTTGCATCATGGGCGGACTGCCTCTTGCTCCGTGGTGGGCGACTTCAGCGGGGGGCTTTTGTGCGTGGCTGAGAGGCGCAGAACAGGAGCAGAGAGGATTGCCCTTAACAGGACAGCTGTTGGTATATCCGTGTGGCGTTAAACCGCTGTGGTGGCCCTGCCGAGCCAGACCCTGCCTGATTTTGAGGAATCACTGCCGCAGGAGCTGAGTGCATAGCGGTGGGGCTTGGCACTCCCATACCCCCTTAGGGGGGTGTGCAACCGACTATCCCGGGGCCGGAGGAGGGAGATCACATCCTGGACTGGCCCGGGCCGGCGGCCCTCGAACATGGGGAAACCCCGGGTAAGGCAGGGGGGGACACTCTTGGACGGCGCGGAACAGGGTGGAGAACGGGGACCGTGAGACCCGGACACCGACCCTCCTGGATTGCTCCTGCAGCACCAGGTGGACCAGATTCTACAGGCTATAACAGACACTAGAACGGCCCTCCAACAAGACACCACACAGGTGGCGACGGGCCTGGGGCTCCTGAGGGCTGGGTGATCTGGGGGTGCGGGAGCGGCACGGAGGATAGTGGACGCCTCCCCATCCCCCCCCCCCCCCCCCCCCCCCCCCCCTCACCGCTATTGAGACCCCTTCTGCTCCCTCCTTGGCGGCAGACATCTGGGGGGCAGCGGACGGTGGTGCCCTGCCGGCCCGGGCACTGAGGGATTTGCCCGGGACCAGGAGGAAGCGACGGCTCCTTTGGGCACGGGCAGCGGAGGACCAGCCCTGCGGCCCGGGCGCTGTAGGAGTTGGGGCGCAGCGGTACATATTGAGCTGCTGGGGCTGCCGGAAGGATATAAATGTTGAAGGTGCCTGGCGATTGGCCTGCCGTGACGTAGGCGGCACCTCGACAGAAGACCCCGCGCTGAGGACAAGCCCTCCTTCCCCCATCTTGACAGACTTGCATCACGGGCGGACTGCCTCCTGCTCCGTGGTGGGCGACTTCAGCGGGGGGCTTTTGTGCATGGCTGAGAGGTGTAGAACAGGAGCAGAGAGGATGGCCTTAACAGGATAGTTGTTGGTATATCCGTGTGGCGTTAAACCGCTGTGGTGGCCCTGCGGAGCCAGACCCTGCCTGATTTTGGGGAGTTGCTGCAGCAGGAGCTGAGTGCATAGCGGTGGGGCTTGGCACTCCCTAACCCCCTTAGGGGTGTGTGCAACGGACTGTCCCGGGGCCGGAGGAGGGAGATCACATCCTGGACTGGCCCGGGCCGGCGGCCCTCGAATATGGGGAAACCCCGGGTAAGGCAGGAGGGGGGACACCCTTGGACGGCGCGGAACGGGGACCGCGAGACCCGGACACCGACCCTCCTGGATTGCTCCCGCAGCACCAGGTGGACCAGATTCTACAGGCTATAACAGACACTAGAACGGCCCTCCAACAAGACATCGCGCGGGTGGCAACGGGCCTGGGGCTCCTGAGGGCTGATCATGCTAAATTGTCGGACATGGTGCGACAATCGGAACTCACACTGAATGACTATGGGCCTGCACAGCAGAAGTTTGACGCCCAGATGGTAGATGTCCAGGCCTGATTGCAGACTTTAGAAAAGAGAGCGGATGATGCGGAAGGCCGCAATAGGAGGAATAACGTCCGAGTGGTGGGCTTGCCGGAACGGATGGAGGAGACTGACGTGGTGGCGTATCTGGTGTGCTGGTTGCGCGGGAACCTAACGCCAAGGATTCGATCGGCTGTACCGCCAGACTAACCCAGGCGCCCATCCAGCTCAACTAGAGGAGACCTGGACCCCCCGGCAGTGATTTTGAACTCGCCTGAGCTCCCGGTTTCACCATCATTGGACGACTGACCCCTCCGACCAGACTAACCCAGGCGCCTAACCGGCATAACTAGAGGAGACCTGGACCCCCTGGCAGTGTTCTTTGACTCGCTCCTGAGTACCCGGGCTTACCACCTTTGGACGACTGACCCCCCCGCTCTGTCAGCGCTCCCAGATCTCAGCACCCCAATTCAACGCCAACCCTGTCCTGAAGAGGATCCCGAATTATAGAGGATCGAAACGCCGTCGACAACCACAGCGCGATTTCATGGCGCACTATTAATAGGCTCATTACTCTGCCAAATTGAACTTGTTTATTGTGTATATTCACTGTAAAGCCTATATCTGAATGTTTTTTTATCACTTTGCGCCGACCCCGCTGTTTTTCACCTTCACTTGCGTCGTCACCATCACTTCGTCATCACCTTGTCACCAAGTGCCATTTGGGTTGCTCCATGATTATTTTTCATGTACAGTGCTGCATTTTAACTGTGCTTCCTATGCTCAACGTAATTGGTGATTAATAACCTTTTAACAAATGTACTGAGACTCCCTGGTGTTCCTTTCTCTGTAATACGTACTGTATGCAAAAAATTTAAATTGTCTCTGACATTGATACCCAGTGGGACATTGTTTCCTATATATCCTACATACCCAGTCCCATTCAGGTCTATGGGTCATACTCCTGTTCTTTTTCACTTGGTTCCGAGAGGTGGTCGCGCCGGAAGGCCTGTTGCAGTTCTACACGCTGGAAAGTGCTCATAGGGTGCCGGCACGCCCGCCAGACCCGGGACGCCCACCTCGACCGGTGGTGGCACATCTTCTCCACTACAGGGACAGGGATCTGCTCCTTCAGAGGGCCAGGACGTCTGGCCCCTACTCCGTGGATAATAGCAAAGTCACGCTGTTTCCGGATTGCACGCTCGAGGTGCCGCGATCAAGGGCCTCCTTCATGGCGGTCAAAAGGGCACTCTGCGACGAAGGCTAGCAATACTCTCTGATGTTCCCGGCTCGGCTACGGATAGCCCTGGATGGCAAAACACACTTTTGCAGCACGCCGGAGGAGGCCTGGTCCTGGCTGGAGGAGTATAAGGCTGGCAGGGGCGAGGCTCGGTTGCCCTCCGGGCGGCCGGCACTGGAGCAGCAGCTTCGTAGATCCCGCCGTACCCGGAAACGACGCTCGGGGCCTGGAGGCCTTTCACTGTCCCGGACGGAGGCGGAACGACTGGCAGCGCTGCAGGCGGTGGCGGTAATCGCTGGAACGGAGGTGTCTTCCCCGGAGCTGGCTGCGGGGTCTGGAGGGGACGCTGATGAGACCGAAACGGAACTGTCGGAGTCTGGCAGCCAGATCCTCCCTAAGGTGACGCCGGGCACTTAAGACGACATGGTGGACGCTCCTTGAAGGTGGAGTAGTTCCAAGACTCTGGACCTGTTGTGGTGGTAGCTATTGATTCGAACTTCCTGGGGTGTTGAAGGGTGGGCGGCTGGGGGTTGAGGTGCCTGAGGCTCCGGGGAGAGAAACCTGGTCACCATTAGAACTGTGAATCATTGATAGGGGAGCGTTGCCGCTCTTATCGCTGGGGGTTTGGCTGCTGATAAGGGGCTGGGGCTGGAGGGACTGGTGATTGTTGTTGCTCGTTCGGCTCTAACCCACCCCGCCGGATGGTCCACAGTTAGTATGCCTTGACATTTTGTGGGGGCGTTTGTTGGGATAAGTTTGGATGGGATTCACTATGTTTGTGCCTGTTCTGGGGAGGGAGGGACGTGTTTGGGGGGGGAACTGGGCGAGTTGGGGAGGAGGGAAGACTTAGTTTGGGATTGGCACTCACCGGCGTGTCTTGGCGTGACCAGGGGTTTATTGTGCTTTTACATATTGACTATGGGGACGTTACCTGATGTTGCATGTACGACTTGGAATGTGAGGGGCTTTCATACGATGCGGCGTCGGCACAAAGTCCACTACTACTTGGTATGTAAGGGTGCGCAGATAGTATTCCTGCAAGAGACGCACTTGACTAGGTCTGAGGGGATGGCGCTGCAGCGTAGATGGCGTGTGCAACTCTATTATACTACCTATTCAGCATTTGCGAGGGGAGCGCTGATCTGGATTAAGGCCAGGGTTCCTTTCCAAATGAAGGAACAAATGATTGATCCTGTGGGCCGCTATGTGGTGGTTGCGGGACGCCTTCACGGGCGGGACGTGACTCTTTGCAGTATCTATGCCCCCAACATAGAGCAGGCAGCCTTTTTCACTCCTATGTCTGAAAAACTGGCAGTTTATTTCACGATCCCGGTCATAATTGGGGGAGATTTCAACTCCATAGCAGATGTGGCCAAGGACAGATCCCACCCCCCGCTGCCTGGCGCCCCCATTCACAGACTTTCAAAGGTCAGGAACCAGTTGCAGGATAGTTGGGGACTCATAGATATATGGCGGACGCAACATCCAGATGAGCGTGAATATTCCTATTTCTCAGCATTGCACAAGTTGCATGTGCGGCTTGACGCGGTGCTGTGTAGACCCGGCCTGGCTACAATGGTAAAACGAAGAGAATACTTGACACGCACTATATCCAATCATAATCCGCTATTAGCAAGTTTCTGCTGGGCCCAGGAGCGCCTGGCCGTTCCGGCCTAGCGATTGCGTCCGGAGATGCTGGAGGACCCGGTCTTCCGTCCTGAGCTGGAAACAGGAATAGAACGCTATTTTGCCGACAATGCGGTTACAGCCACGACAACAGGCCCTGGAATGGGTTGCTTTTAAAGTGGTGATCAGTTGCTGTTGCAGGAAATCAGCACCGCGGACAGAACACTTAAGGAAGCGGAGAGGGCGCATTCGACTGACCCTGAGGCCCGGGATTTGGTGTTGCAATCTAGGGTGGCCGTAGCGGTAGTCGTAGAACGCCTGAGGTGTTTTGACCATAGGGCTTACCTAGCTAGGGCGCAAGCTGAGAGGGATAAGGTGGGTACCTTATTGGCTTGGTTGGCTGATCCCATCTCCCTCGGCGCCCCCATCTTGGCGCTGAATTCCCCGACTGGTCAAGCGGAATACACTCACCGTCAGATTAATACCCACTTCCGCAATTTTTACGCGGATCTGTACGATAGCAAGCTGCAGACCGGGGAGGTAGACGTCTGAGCTTTCTTGGAGGACTTGGAGCTTCCTACATTGGATGCGGAACAAGCTGACTCCCTTGGCCGAGACAGCACCCTACCGGAAATTAGAAGCGCTATTAAGCAAATGGCGTGAAACAAAACCCCGGAAATTGATATCCTGCCCATAGAGTTCTATGCGACATATGTGGAGCTTCTTGCCCCTAGATTGTTATCGGTATTTAAAGAGGCGAGAGAACTAGGGGTATTGACGGCCTCGACTAGGGAGGCTATCCTCATTCCTCTATTGAAACCAGGGAAGACTTCCACACCCCCTGCTTCATATCGACCCCTGTCTATGCTCACCACGGATTATAGAGATTCTGAGTCAAGTGTTGGCTACCCGTAGACTCCTTCCGCAGATGGTGCGCCTGGTTCATCCTGATCAGGTGGGCTTTATCCCTACCCGCAATACTGCGAGCAGTATACGCCGACTGATACGAATATTGGGGGAAGACCACAATCGGGACCCAATGGCGGCAATCCTATCTGTGGATATTGCAAAAGCGTTTGACAGTCTGGAATGGCCCGATTTACTCTTCGTTATGAGAGCTTTCGGGCTTGGGGAAGGTTATGCTCGCTGGACCGAAATATTGTACTCCTCGGTGTGCACGAGAGTGAAAGTGGGGACGGTTGTTTCCTCTTCCTACCCGGTGGGCCGAGGCATGCGACAGGGGTGCCCGCTTTCCCCGCTGTTTGCACTGGCCATAGAGACACTGGCTGTTGGGGCTAGATTAGGGAGAGCATTCCAAGGCTTACAACTCCGGGGTCAGACGCATTTCATATCGTTATATGCAGATGATCTTCTATTGTTCTTTAAAGATGCGGAGAACGGATTAGAAGGGGCTCGAACACTGCTCCATAAGTTTGGGGACATCTCTGGACTTAGAGTCAACTGGGCAAAGACTTGTGTTTTCCCGGTTAATTCAGCGTGTGGCTCGCCTGTGGCGGCGCGGGGCATCATGTGGGAACTTCACTGTCTTCCTTATTTAAGGACACATATTTATCGTACCCAGGAGGATCTACTAGATAGCAATATTAATCGGGCGATGCGAGGCCTTAAAAATAGCATGCAGTTTTGGGGGACACAGCCATTGTCAGTAGCAGGTCGGGTGGCCCTGTTAAAAATGGTAGCACTTCCTCGGCTACTTTATTACTTTAGAACGTTGCCAGTGTGGATACCCGCCTCCTTGTTTCGACAGTTTAGGTCCATGGTGGGTAGCTTCATCTGGGGAAGTGGCAGGCGAAGAGTGGCACTTGACACACTAACGCGCTCTGGAGAGGAGGGGGTCTTGCGGTCCCTGAATACGAATTATATAATCTGGCCGCACAGTTCCAGGTCCTTACTCAAGTAGTGGCGATGGAATTCAGGGGCCCGGAAAGGGACCATGAACCGGAGATAGGTCGGCATGTGCTATAGTTTATTATACTCCAGCAGAAATTGCACGTAAACTCGCTGTCCACTGAGGAACGCACGTTGCAGCTCTGCTGGAAGCGTTATTTCGGTAGGATCAAAGTGCGGAGCCCCTATGCCCCGGAAATACCACTGGGTATGAGTACCGACCTGCCACACGGGGGGACTGGCTGGCCCTTGCGGAGTGGGAGTCCCTCTGACTACAGGTAGTGGGCGACCTGTATGAGGCAGGCGCGTTGCTGCCCTATAGCGAGTTGAAGGAGCGATTCGAGCTTCCACACGGTCACTACTTACTCCATTCTGCTCTGACAGCTGCGGTGCGGAAGTACTGGGGTGAGGGCCTTTCGAAGCCACCGGTAAGCACGACGTGTCAATATGTGGTGATGGCAGCAGGTACTTACAAAGCAGTCACCTGTTTATATAAGCGCATGGTAGGGGAGGGGTCACAGCCTCTACAGAGGCTGCGAGACCACTGGATGACAGACATGGGTAGAGACATACCGGACCCGACTTGGTCACAGATCGTTAAGAGGGCATGAAAAAGTACCAGAAATGCCAGATTTCAATTGGTCCATTACTTCATAGGGCCTATCTCACCCCGACAAGGATCAACCAATACTTTCAAGCAATGGATAAGGGTACTTGCCTATTGCACTGGTTCCCCCATACAGCTAAGACCAAAATAACGATTAAATTCCAAGATCTGGGGCTGGTGTTGGCCAAAAGGGAAATCACAATCATTTGGAAAGCTGCTAGGGGGCCTAGCTATGCTAGGTGGAAGGCAGCAATGCTTATATGGGCTGGGAGTGAGAGTGTGATTCGCCTACAACAGGCCCAGAGGTCCTATAATGAGAAGGCGTTGGAGGCCGACTGGGCTTGGGAAGCTCCAGTTATGGAATTGAAGGCTACCAAGGCGGACTCCCGGTCCGACATGAGTGTGCACGCAGGGAGTGCGACATCGCAGGCGCCTGCGACACTATAAGGAATGAAAGGTGTGAGTGTGCCCCCTTCCATGATATAGTCATGATCTCCCATAATTTCTGGAAATACGATTCCTTACACAGTCATGTACCTAGAATTGGTCTCTGGAATAAATCAAGCTATAGTATGCACCCCGGTGAGAGGGGGTGGGGGAGGGAGGGGTATGGGGGGGGGGAGAGTATATGCATTGATATTGTATAATTCCTTAGCAAGTATACCTCTAAGTGACGACAGGTTGCATTATTTATAATGAGAAAAGGTTGGTATTGCCCGATGGTTCTTGGATTATTGTTTCTATTTAGCCTGACCTCGTATATTGATTGTATTGTTGAATACAATGTGGTCTTGAAAGATGACAGTTCTAGGTGGTTTTGGCGCTTTACACTAAATAGGCAGAATTTGTCAATTGCACTGTGCTAATTTGGGTCGTTGGGTGCCTAGGTATGGGTTGTCATCCTTACCCACCAATAATCCGCAGATTTAAGTATATATATACAATCCTATCACACCAACAAGAACTATTGAGCAGAAAAGTTATCACAATATTTCAATACACAGAATTATTACAAATTGAGTTGTGTATGTGATTCATTTAATATTCGACGAAACACGTGTTGGCTGGATTTGGAGAAAGCCTTAAAGATTAAATGAATCACATATACAACTCAATTTGTATTAATTCTGTGTATTGAAATATTGTGATAACTTTTCTGCTCAGTAGTTCTTGTTGGTGTGATAGGATTGTATATATATACAATGTGGTCTTATTGCTATTTCAATTGAGGCAGTAGTGCTTGTTTGATAATACTCAACTACTGGATGTGTTGATGATGATTGAAAAGTAATAAACAAATTTAAAAAAAATAAATGAATGTATGACATTGTTCTGCATTCTGTCCATGAAATGTTCTTTTTGCATTTGTCACCCCGAGTGGGACGGTTATGCCCAGAAGTGGGTCCTGTGCTCTCCATGCCACTGGAGTCAAGCTATCCTTACTGATGAGGGCTGAAAGCCCGAGACCGGTCCCAGGATGCTTGTTTCCAGTCCAGGGAGGACCTGCCTGGCAGTTCGGGCTGGACTGTTCCCATTGGGTGCAGGGTCAAGACAGATTTCCAAATGGCTATGTCCAAACTGCAATGGCATGGTGAGTAAAAAAATTATGGATTTAGGCCCTGTCCATCCATTGTTCTTTTTGTATGCGCCATGTACCCAGAGGCACTGTGGGAGCACGCCCTCAAGCTCCTTGCCGCATGATATCTTTCAACTCCACAGCGCTTGAGGTCCCGTTTGCATGGGAGGTCTCGGAACCCTTCATGGAGCTTGTATTGACCTTTGTTGGCATGGTCAAAGTCTTCAGGGAAGTCTGATAAGTCCCACAAGCATAAGAAGGTAAAGAAATACAAACACTCATCGACTTCCCCACGTCTGTCATAGTCATCTGACAAGATGAGATAGCATCAGTACTCCATCCAGGCTCCACAAGTCATCTGGTCTGAACCAGAGTCTGCTCTGCTCTTTCCTATTTTCCTGTAATTCCCTGCCCAGTTAAAGCAGTTCTAGGAGGCCATCACCCCGCCCCCTCTGGAGTGTTTTCTAACCCCACGGCCTTGGGAGGGGTCCCTATCGAACCACGTCAGCAGGTTCGGCCTCGGTGCCAGTCACGCCTCCCCAAGGATCTCAGTGGATCGGAGCAGAGCCATTGGTGAGACCGAGACCTACCTCAGCGCCCTCTCCAATGCCAACATCCCCGGCGGCAAACCCTAGGCATAGTCATACATGGCTCAGACAAGGAGCCGGATGGGTGATGTCTGACGCCAACCAATGACATCCCGCCAAGAGCAGGTGCCTTATTTAATGGATAGGCATGGAGAGGGAGTCGTTTGGGAGGGGTCTATGGACCCTTATGAAAAAGAACCAGTTGAGGAGGACAATTGGTATGAGGAACTGGGTGCGGCCAGCGGGTTAGACATCTCACTTGACACTGGCCTTGTTTCCCCTCCTACTGTAGCTACGGAGGAGGGAGCCTATTTTGCTATAGTGATGCACAGGGCGACTGAGGTCCTGGACCTTAACTTGCCCTCAGTGGCAGTCAAAACGAATGTTTTGACGCAAATGCTTCAGTTGGAATTTTACCCCCTCAGAACCTTTACTCTCATTTAATGAAGCTCTTGCAGTCGTCCTACTTCAGGCCTGGTCCAAGCCCTGCACAGGGCTCCTGTGAATAGGACGATTGCTCACCATCGCCCCGCTCCTGGGGATCCCAGTTCCCTTACCCAGCACCCCACCCCAGAGAGGCTGGTGGTCCAAGTCTCCTTACCCCACATTCACCCTGGCATGTTTGCTACCACACCACCGGATAGGGAATCCAAGAGGCTAGACACCTCAGTAAGTAAATGTTCGAGGCATGTGGGCTGCTGAATTCATATCTGTGCATAGATCGCCGCCTAGTGTTGGGTCCGGATGATTGCACATTGTTGTCCTGGAAGAGTCTTCGAAGTATCACGAGATAGGTGGCTCCTCCCCTGGACTACAGTGCGCATGGGCATCGACTCCATCCCCAGATTGTTTTTTTCCGCCATTGGGTTCGGATGTGTTTCGGTTCCCTCTGTCGGAATCGATAGTTGTTTAACTTACTTTGCTCGAGACCAAAAGGTCTTTAGGACTTGCGTCGGTATTGTCTATCGTTCGGGTTGTATTTCCTCGGCTCCGAACCAGCACTGCCCTTCCGCGTGCTTTCGGCGCGGACGGGCCTACACGACGCTCCAACCTACTTCCATCATGGAACGAAGTCCATTTAAACGGTGCCCGGTGTGTGCCTCGAAGTATCCGCATATCGACGTACACCCGGTGTGCAACAAGTGTTTGTCCCGGGACCACGACGAGGCCAAGTGTATGGCCTGCTCCAAGTTTCGGTCAAAGAAGACACTCAAGCTCCGTTGAGCTGCGCGCCTGGAGGCCCAGCGATCGGCACCACCTCCTACGGACATCTTCGACGCAGAGGATGCCGGCGACGACACTATCCAAGAGATCACAGAATCTAACCCGGCGTCGGAGGTCGAGGACGACTACGACGCGGAAGATGAGGATTTCGATGAAGTCGTCGAGGAGGTAGGGGACGACGACGGGGCCCTTGCCACCGTGGAGGATAGCTCGGACGAGGAGCTTCCTCAGACTGACTCCGGGGCCGGCCAACATTCTAAGGCCCAGGTCGAGGGATCGCCTTCGGGCCTTACCCAAAGCCTTGATTCCCGTCCTACGGCTCCGCCATCCGGCCCGGCCACGGGCATTGATACGGCACCGCTCACGGTACAGAAACCGAAAGTGAAACCATCGGTCTCGACTCCAAGCGTATCGAAACCGAAAGCGCTAGTCAAGCTGCTTGGATCGAAGACTTCGGAGGCCTCGGCGCCGAAGAAATCCAAGATGGCCGTCGAGCTCAAGAGCCACGCCAAAATGGCCGACCCGAAGGATACTGTATCGAAGCCGAAGGTTAAAAAGACCGACGCAGCTGCATCGGCGCCGAAGACGGTCGACACACATAAGGGTCGCCTCGATCCCACGAAGGCCGACGACCATAAGAAGGCCACTCTCCACACGAAGAAGCGGCAGGACGACCCCAAGTCTCTCACTGCCTCGCTTCCACTCGACAAGGCCAAGGGGGCAACGGCGTCGACTCCGAAGACCGCGTCATTGGTCGCCGTCCCGAAACCAGCTTCAGAAGACTCTCTCGAGCCGGTGCGTCCCTCCGCCTCGTTCACCAAGAAGGTTACGGAGTCCCTTCAACGTATTAGGGAGGGGGCCGCAGCAGTCGAGCCGAAGGACCCTGTGCCGCCCAAGCCTCTTCAGAAACCGGCAAAGACGCCAGCGCCTATTCTGTTCACGCTGCCGCCGAAGACGGCGCCGAAGGCTTTCACACCAAAACCTGCGGCCGGAGTTCCCGTGAAGATATCTTCGACGCCGAAGGCATCGCTAGTGGTCCCAAGCCCGCAGCATCGACCGCTAGCAGAAGAGGAGCGTCAGGAGGTGATCATCGACGCCAACATGTGCAAGCTCTCTCTCCTTAAGAGAAAGATCACCCCTGAACCACAATTGGAGCATTACCAAATTCCACTTAAGAAAAAGATGGACTCTGCTGGTGCTTCTGCCTCTATGGAGCCTGTATCACCACAAGCACATGAATTTTCACCCACTCATTCCCATGTGGAGGAGGGTGACGGCAACGACGAGGATGAGTATACCTATCCAGTCTACTCAGACGCAGAAGATGTGACTGAGCCATGGTCTGCTGGTGGCGATCCTGGAGACCCGCATTCAGGGCAGGAGCCTCAGCTTTTTTCAGCCAAGACTTCCCCAACAGAAGACTCTGCAGCTTTCAATGCACTCATTGAAAGGGCGGCAGCCAATCATGACGTCGATCTCCATGCTGACCCAGTGGACGTCGACTTCCTCTTTGACACCTTTTCAGTCTCTAAAAAAACTGTTAAAACTTTACCAATGCTGGGGGCGGAGCTAGCCGGCGTTCATGGTGGACGCTTAAGTGCGGAGCTCTGCGCTAGCGCTGCCGACAATCCGTCCAATATCCTGCAACGGCGGCAAAACCTGCGAAATTCCGGCGGGAGCTGCCTCCCCTAACCCCTGCGGACCCCCGGTGTGACTCTCGAGGGGCCGCGAGCGCCGGTTCCCCCGGCACCGTCGCCGACTGAAGAGCTGCGGACCAGGCCGGAATCCCCGCTCTGCCCTGAACGCCGAGGCCGCTCTGCGTCACCCGACGTGCGGCCCCGGCGAGAGGAAGCCCCGCTGTGGTGCGGGCGGCGTGGCCGGCGGGAGCCGAAAACCCAACCAACGGTCCGCGGTTGCGCCGCGGGCCACTGCTGTGACGCCTGAACCCCTGGAGAGGAGCGGAGGCGCCGAGTGAGAGCCTGTGGCGGAACGGCCCGGCTGGGAACACCCACGTGGCGCTCTCACGGGCGCCATTGCATACTGCGGAGGGGACCCGCCTGACGGCCTGAACACTTGGAAGGCACCTCTCGGAGCAGCGGGCAGCTTTGGGACGGGGGCCACCCAACACGAGCCTAGCACCCTCGAGCACTGCACCCCCGAGCTGACTGGGGGTGTCCTGACACTGAGGCACCTGGAGGAAGACGACAAAAGGCGAGTGCATACCCTGACCTGAGGCTCTACTGGGCGCGCAGGACTACACGCGACAGCGGCCTGACCGCGTGGCCTCTGGTGCCGGTCTGTGCACGAGGTCAGCCCCGGCATCGTCCCATTGAGACCCATTGACACTGTAAGGTCTGTGAACGCTGGCCTCTCTGTCAGAAGCGACGATGGGCAAGGGCGACAGGACGCAAACGAAACTTTCGTTTGACCAGAGGAGACAGAAGGCACCGGAGGCACCGGCGGCCCAGTCCCCGGGTGCAACGGCGGACACGAACGCTGCGCTGTGCACAGAAATCAGAGGCATGCTCAACACGATGGAGAAGGGCCTACAGGAGGGCATGACGGCCATCGGCACCAAGATTGACGCCCTGGCGTATCGAATGGATCGCATGACGGAGAGGGTGGATAAGCATGCAGAGAGGCTGGACATGGCAGAGCGCAGGCTGACGGAGGCGGAGGAGGCGCAGACAACGTGGGACGCTGACCGCAAGCAGTTTGGGAGGCTACTACAGGTGATACAAGAAAAGTCGGAGGACTTAGAGGCTCGCTCCAGGCGGTCCAACATACGCGTCACGGGCGTAGCGGAGTCGACCCAGACAGGGAAAATGGAGCTATTTGTTGAGAAACTCCTTAAAACTCTATTGGGGGACGACACCTTTTCTCCCATGTTCATAGTGGAGCGAGCCCACCGCACCCTGGGCCCGAGGCCCGCTCCAGGGGCGAACCCTCGGCCGATAATCGCGAAACTCCTCAACTACAGGGACAGGGATGCTGCCCTCCGCGCTGCTCGAGAGAAGGGGGAGTTACAGTACGAGGGAATGAACATTTCGCTATACCCTGACTTTACCTCCAAGGTACAGGAGGAGAGACGGAGATTCGTCCCATATAAGCAGCAGCTCAGAGACCTGGGCTTGGACTATGCCATGTTGTATCCGGCACGGCTGCGCATCAATAGGCAGGGCCACTCACATTTCTTTACCGACCCGAAGGAGCTGCAGAAATCCCTGAAGCAGTGGATCAAGGAGCATAAGGACGGCCGGACGGCGCCTGCGGAGGAGGGCGCTAACAACGAGGATCTGGACGAGCAGGACTAGTGTGACGGAGGGGCGCAGTGGTCTCTCCTGAGGACCAGGCCACTTGAGGCCTAGCCATGACCACAGACCCTTCGCCCGGAGGTTGCCCAATCTGGGCTCTCCACTGCAGTGAGCGGACATCCGGACATGGTATCACGGGTGAGATCTGTACGGGCCACACGGGTTAAGGTGGTGGGCGATACTATCCATGACTCAACTAGCCTGCCCGGGGGCGGAGTGGATAACGGCCCACGACAGGGAGAGTTTGATGGGGTCTGGGGGGGGGGGGGGGGGGGCGGTAAGGCGGATACGATATTGTTCTTGTTACCTAACAGCCGCACTGGCAAATGGGGGCGCTGGCGTAGGGGCGGCCAAAAGACATTGCGCAGAGGCGACGACCGGACGTGGGTCGGTTGAGACATTGAGAGTGCTACCTCTGCCCTGGCGCTCATAGTGCTTGCGGCTCTTCTTGAGACTGCTTGGGGGAGTTTGAAGATGGGTGGGGGGGGTGAATGTGGGGATTTCGGTCACACCAGGTTGGGGTTGGTGGGCTGTGGGCGGTGGGGGGCAAGGGGGGTTCTGAGTTCGGGGAAGTTTGGGATGTTTGGGGAAAGGTCCGACATGTGCTCTAAAATGGCTTGTGCTATAGGATGGTTGGGTGGCTGCTGCTACTGGTGCGGGGGGGTCCTTGATGCTGCACAACAATTGTTGTACCCCTTCACTGTTAATGGCTGACACACCACAGGCAGACACACTGAGCGATACCGAGTCCCTCAGGGCTCTTACCTGGAATGTGAGGGGTTTGAATGATTATCGGAAACTCCGTAAGGTGCTACACTATCTACAGAGACACCACATAGATTTGGCGCTGCTGCAGGAAACGCATCTGCCCAACACCAGTAAGATGCTAATGCACAGGGGGATCCAGGGTCACTCCACTTACGCAGGCTTCACCACTCACGCCAGAGGGGTCCTCACCTGGGTCAATCCAAAATCCAAGCTGTCCCTCGCCCTGGTAAAGGCGGATCCAGAGGGGAGGTTTTTGTTAAGCAAGTGCACGGGCAAGGGCCTTAACCTGCTGGTCATGAATGTCTATGGCCCGAACTATGACTCCCCTGAATTTTATACAACGGTTGCGGAACATTGTACTGAATGGGCCGCTGGTGCTATGCTCTGGGGTGGGGACTTCAATTTCACCTTTAGCCCTGAGCTAGATAGGTCTGCGGGCCCTGCCAGGCGCCCGGCGGCGGCGGCGCAGTGCATGCAGGCAGAAATGTTGACATTGGGTCTGGTCGATGTGTGGAGGGACAGAAATAGCGCCAAGGGGGGGTACACGCACTACTCAGCTTACCACAATATCCATACCAGGATTGACTACTGGCTGGCTTCACACTCCCTGCTCACCACGGTCAGGGGCTGCAGTGTGCTTCCCCGCACTCTGTCGGACCACTCACCGGTGCTGTTGGCGTTGCGTTCTCCCCAGCAGAGAATCCCGCCATTCACGTGGCGCTTTCCACCCTACTCGCTGCTGGATGAGGCTTTCAGGGCTGACCTGGGGGAGGACATAGACACCTTCTTCGACACCAATCTGGGATCAGTGGACAGCTTTGGGACGATTTGGGAGACATTTAAGGTGTACGTGCGGGGGGTGGTCATGGCGAAACACTCAGGGGTACTAAAGGCAATTAGACACAGGCTGAAATATTTGGAGGGGCAGATAGCGGACTACGAACGCCGCCAGCGGCTTGACCCGAACCTGCCTGGGGACGGGACCCTGCAGGACCTTTTGAGTGAGTTCCATGAGGAGGCTGACAGGGAAGTGCGACATTTAGGGAAATACGCGACAGCGCGCGCGTATGGCGAAGGGGACCGCCCGGGTGCACTGCTGGCCAGGATTATGAAAGGCACTAGGCGAAAACAGACCATCGCGGAAATGCGTACCTCAGGGGGGGAGACGCTCACTGAGGAGACACACATTCTGGCGGAATTCAGGAGGTTCTATGGGGAGCTCTACACCACTAAAATCTCCGGGGTCGAGGACCAAATTGACAACTACCTCGCCTATATCAGGATGCCATTCCTTGAGAATTGGCAGAGGGAATTCCTGATGTCCCCCATTCACCGTGAGGAGATATCCGATGCACTGGCCACCATGAGAGCGGATAGTGCCCCCGGGATGGATGGTCTGACGGTGGCCTTTTACAAGGCGTATAAGGATAAGTTGCTACCCCACCTCTCCACCCTCTTTGACGAAATCTGCGAGAACGGCGCTATGCCACACTCCATGCGAGAGGCGCTGATTGTCACCATACTCAAACCTGGTAAGCCCAGCGACCACCCAGGCTCGTACCGCCCGCTGTCACTTCTTAATGTTGACGCTAAGCTCTATGCAAAAGTACTAGCTACCAGGCTGGCACTAGTGGCGCCGGGGTTGGTAGCCCCGGAGCAGGCTGGGTTTATCCCGACCAGGAACCTCACTTACAATATCCGCACGGTCATGGGAGCCATGCAGCACACTAGGCATGACACTAAGGCCATTGCGGTCTTTCTTGACATGGAGAAGGCCTTTGACTCCGTGGAGTGGCCCTTCATGCGCAAGGTGCTGCAAAAGTTGGGGCTAGGAGAACTTTTCCTCCAACTGCTGGGTGCCCTCTATCACGAGCCCACGGCCAGAGTCAGGTTGGGGGATGCAGTCTCGGAGCCGATCTCCATCACCAGGGGCACGAGACAGGGGTGCCCTCTTTCCCCGCTACTCTACGCCCTTGTGGCAGAGCCACTGGCGTGTGCGATTCGGGAATACCACTCGTATGAAGCCATCAACTACCCCACCTACAAAATGGGCATTTCCACATATGCGGACGACACCCTGCTTTATGTCAGGGACCCGGCCAATAACCTCGCGTCGGTGCTGAGAGAGGTGGTGAGGTTCGGCGCGCTCTCCGGACTGAAGGTTAACTGGGCGAAATCAGTTGCCTTCCCATTAACCCCTATCACTGTCCCCTTCGAGATGGACTACCCGCTCCAATGGTCCACTGAACCGATACGGTATCTGGGCATCATGCTCCACACGGACCCTGAAGTTATGCTGAGGGAGAACTACGGGGTTGCATACAGCAAATTAGCGGATGACGTAGAGCTCTGGATTAAACTCCCGTTATCTCTGATGGGGAGGATTGCCTTAATGAAAATGGTCATTCTCCCGAGGTTTCTGTTCCTATTCAATAATATCCCGATTGTTCTCTCGAAGGCCTTCTTTGCAACCCTGAACAAACTCTTGGTGCGACTAGCGTGGGCCGGAAAACAACCTAGGGTGCAGTGGAGGGTACTACAATTACCGTATGAGCAGGGGGGCTTAGCTGCCCCGGACCTGGAACGCTACTACAGGATAGCGCAGGCCTCCCACCTCCACACCTGGATACATGGCAGCCGTGACGTTCCGCACGTGCTACTGGAGCGGCTGTTCGCGGACCCCACTCCGCTTCCGGCTACCATTTGTGGCCCACAAGACCGCAGAGTTGGCGTACTAGACTCCCTCCTGTCTACCAACCATGCTTGGCACGCTATTCTGCGGAGGCAAAACAAAGAGCTAATGTACGCTCCCAACATGCCTCTACACTGGGCGCTCTGGCTACCAACCTTGGCGGAACCGGGAGTCCATAGGGCCCTTCAAGAATTGGGTGCTCTTACTTTGGGTGACCTATTCGAGCATGGACAGGTGAAGACGTGGGCACAGATCTCACATCGGAGGGAGAGCCCCACACTGCTCCAACGCTTTCAATACCACCGGGTCCGTAGCGCCCTGCTGGAGCTACTGGGCCCCGACATGGAGGAACCCCCTGCGGTCCCGGAACTGGTGTATATCATTGACACCGTCTCACCGAAGAAGCTGATTACTAGATTGTACAGGATAGGGCATGAGCACACGGCCCTGCACTACACAAGGGCGAGGCTGGCCTGGCAGACTGACCTGGATACACACGTCGATGACGGCATGTGGGCCTACTGCTGTGCGGCCACCAGGCGCCTTTCCCTGAACGGGAGGCACCGGTTGATCCACTTTAAATTCTTACAAAGGGTATACCACACACCGGAGCGGCTCCACAGGTACGGTCTTCGTGACACCCCACACTGCGAGAGGTGCCGGGCTCCGGTTGCGGACTTCCTGCACATGGCCTGGGGCTGCCCGGGAGTCCAGAAGTATTGGGCCAGCGTATTCGCTGAATTAAGCGCCATAGTGGAATTGGACCTAGAAATGGATCCAGCCCTTGCTCTGCTGGGATACACAAAATCAATCCCAGTCGCGATTAGGAAACTGGTGAGCGTGGGACTGCTCCTGGCGAAGAGGGTAGTCGCATTGTGCTGGATGAGGGGACCTTTACCTACGCTCAAGCGCTGGGTTAGCGACATGAAATACTGCAACACGCAGTCGGACACATACAGTGAGCTCCTACCGCCCGGGAGTCGCCCCAAGAACTTCTGGGGGCTGTACCAGACCTACTTGTCCTCCAAGCTGGACGGGGGAGTCTCGGAGGAGGGGGAGGGGGGAGACAGAGGGAGCGACGTGCCAGAGCCATCGGATACACACGACTAGGGTGCACCTCTGCCCGACTAATGTACTGTACACGGTAGAGATTTCCCCATCCTACTAGAAGTGAGAACAGGGGGGAGGCACTCCGGGCAGGGGGGGGACGGCAGGCCGCTCTGGCTACTACAGGCGATAGAGACGTCTACAGGCGACTCGGGGAGCACAAATGAGGGACCAGTTGAGGGGAGGGGGGCGTTAGGGGGGTTGGGGTTGGTTGGGAGGGGGGGAAAAATATAAAACTGTTTTGCTATGCCAATATTGTTTGAATTGCACACTACTTTGCAGATGGTACGAGCCTACAGAGGAAGCCTGTCCCCGGCAGACCTCCAACGGACCCTCACACTGGACTCTATGATGTTAATGTGTCATGATATTTGTACTTACTGTTGCATGGATACCTGTTGCCGGCCCGGGATGGGTTGTAGGCAAGTGACTGAGTATACATTGTGCTGTGCTTTTTCATAATAAATACAATAAAAAAAAAAAATAAAAAAAAACTTTACCAATGCTAAAAGGGGTGTTAAAACATGCGGCAGAAGTCTTCAAGGAGCCCACCCGAGCAAGAGTCATCAACCCACGTATTGATAAAAAGTACAAGGCAGCGCCCACTGATCCTACTTACATCAAAGGACAGTTGCCTCTGGACTCCCTGGTTGTCTCCAATGCACGCAAACGAGCCAACTCTCAAACTACGGGTGATGCTCCTCCCCCAGATAAGGAATCCAAAGTTTTTGAGGCTTCGGGGAAAAGGGTGGCTGCGCAGGGGGGGGGGCGCTAGAGGGCGCACTGCAGAATGGCCGCACTGACGTGAGGCTCCTGCTGCCCGGAGCTATTATCCGTCTAGGGATCCTTATTACCATCGCTGCGCCCTGATCTGACCCTATAGATCTACTGGGATACCGACTGGCCACCCACGGTCCAACTCCTGGTCCATTCGGAGGTTGCTGACTGAAGTTACGAGGGCTCCAAGTTCCGCCGGCTTACGCCTTGAAGGTCTGGTGTTCCGCAGTCCGGCGTCACCACTCACGCTGGCCCGCGGCTCTGCACGTGGGGTGTAGGCCCTACTCTGCCTCTCCCCACCGGGCCTGCTTGCTGGCCGGGCATGTTGCGGATTGCTCCCCTGTCCTTGGACTGATTTCTCGGCTCTCACATCTGCCTGCCCAGGACCTATTGCTTACGGAGACACAGTGTAACATCGGCTGGTCGCCTGGAGAACGACCCTCTTGGCCTGGGAGCGGAGACGGACATTTTTCTTCGCCGGGAGTGGCGGGGCGTACATGCCTGCTCGTGCCCCCGCGTTTCGACGGTTGGCCGAGATCTTGGGCCGGCCTGCAGCCTAACTCTTTTTTGACCTGTGTACCCCGCTGCGCTGCTAGCGCTTTATTATGGGGAAGCCGGACACTAAACAATCTAAACTGTCCTTTGACTCTCGGGCGGCTAGGAGGGGAACGCGTCTGCTCCAGGATGCTGGGACGTCGCGGTCTTCCCCCCCCCCCCCCCCCCCCCCCCCCCCCCCCGCCTGTCGCTGATACTGTGCCGCAACCGCCAACTCCGGACTTTCACCAGATGATGCAGGAGATGAGGCAGGGGTTTGCCACGATAGTGGACAAGGTGGACAAGATATCGTCGCGCATGGATGCGGTGGTCCAGAAGCTGGACGTGCATGAGGAACGCCTGACAACGGCGGAACAGCGCATCTCGGACCACGACGACACGGCGGCCACTCACACCACCCAGTTGGCGCGCATGGATAATATATTGCGGGTAATTGCCGCTAAGAATGAGGAGTTGGAGGCGAGGAGTAGGCGCAACAACGTACGTATTGTAGGTGTGCCGGAATCAACGAATGTTGGCAAGATGGAGACTTATGTGGAGAGACTCCTGGTGGGCGCCATTGGAGCGAATGTTTTCTCGTCCCAGTTCATTGTCGAGAGAGCGCATCGGTCACTGGGGCCTAGGCCGGCCTCTGGGGCTGCACCGCGCCCCGTCATTGCGCGCCTTTTAAACTATCGTGACCGGGACGCTGCCCTCCAGGCTGCCCGCACCAATCGGGCCCTCTACTTTGATGGGGTGTCTTTCACCATGTACCCCGACTTCACGCCTATGGTGCAGGACCAACGTCGCAAGTTCCTGGGGGTGAAAAAGAAACTGCGGGAACTGCAAGTTGACTACGCGTTGCTTTACCCTGCCAAGCTTAGAGTGACGCACCAGGCTAAGCAACACTTCTTCACTAACCCACAGCATGCTGAGGATTTTGCAAAGCGCCTCAAGCGCGATCGAGCGGCTGCAGATCGAGGGGGCGATCGAGACCCTGAGGGTGACCATTCGGCGGTTGAGGAGGAGGTCGCCTGATGGGGGTGACTTTGTCCCTTTTTTGTTGTATTGAGACATTATGACGTATGTTTGTTGCATTGACTTCCTTACCAGCACTTGAGGCCTAACTGCCATCCATTCTCTAGAGGCGGGGGCCTTATCTCGCCCTTGATTGCGTGTCTAAGTGTCGTTTCTTGGGGTCGGTATGGAACTGCAGGATGGTGCTACATGGGTTCGCGCTCTGGGCACCCACCCCCTCCGCGCTGCGCCTGGGCCATTTGGGACTCGTTGGCTCGGTCACTGGCTTGGTGGGTGGGAGTGGTGTCGTGCACCTCTAGAGGGCTCCCCGGAGGGTGTACCCCACTTGTACCTTTGGTTTGGATTCTAGTCCTTTCTTGGTTGACTGGATGTGTGTTGGGGAACAGGGGGGGTGGGGTGTATGGCCTGATAGTTGGGGTGTCATCAGGTGGGTGGGTGGGGTGGGGATGCTGCTGACGACGCGTGCTTGCCCGGGACTCATGGGTCTTTGTGTAGAATGTTGTTGCTGTTTGTATGTGCAGGCGCGACTCCGGTCCCGCTGCTTCGGCTGGTCCGTGTTTATTCTGGGCGGCAGTGGCCCTGGGGCCCTTGCCTTCGGCCGCTGTGGGCCTGCGAGAACCGGCCGCCATTTTTGGCGACCGCGTGGTGGTGAACGCGCTGAGAGAGGGTTGCGTGTGCGTGTTGTGGGCCGAATGAACTGGGTTTGCTGCGTGCTGCGCGGTGTGTTTCCTGGGTGCCTGTTGTACGTATGGAGCAGTTGGGGGAGAGTTGTTGTGGGTTTGGTTGCTTGGTTTGGAGATGGCGGGGAGTTGTGTGGAGTGTGTGTGGTGGGACGGCTGCGTCCTGGGTTGGTGTCCTGCTGCTGGCTGCTGCTGGGAGTTGGACGTTCCGCCCTTGTTCATCGGGTCCTGTGGGGCCCTGAAAATGGCTAATGTCGACTGCCATTATAAACCAGATATCAATTTTGTCCTGGAATGTACGGGGTCTTAATGATGCCAGGAAATGTCGCAATGTGATCCAATACTTGGATAGGCATGCTATTCATGTTGCCCTCCTCCAGGAGACGCACCTGCGGCCCGGACCTTCCCCCAGTTTTGGTGGGAGGTGGGCTGCGGCCAGGATGTTTGCTTCATACTCCTCCTATGCTCGCGGGGTTGTTATCCTTGTTAAAAGGACGCTCACATTTCAGGAACTGAGCTCTTTGGGGGACCCTGAGGGGCGCTATGTGCTACTGTGGGGGCGGCTGGGGCAGATCACTGTGCTGTTTGTTAATTGCTATGCTCCCAATGTTGATACGCCAGCCTTTTTTGTTACGTTGTGGGGTCATGTGCTTGCTGTTGATGCCACTTACATTGTGTGGGGGGGGGATTTCAATTTTGCATTTCATGCTCAACTGGACAGGTCGGACGGGAGTCCTCAGTATAATGTGCACGCTAGGGAAGTACTGCGGGGGATTGTAGAGGAGGCTGGTTTGATTGACAGCTGGAGGTACTCTCACCCTACCACTAAGGAGGGCACTCATTACACTACACATGCGCGCTCATGGGCGAGGCTGGACTATGTGTTTCTATCTAGGGGATTGGTGGCTGGCCTGCGGGAGGCCGTGCATCTTGCTCGTACGTATTCTGATCACTGCCCGGTGAAGGTTGTTTTATCTGTTCCCGGTCTGCACAGGCCGCGCCCGCCTTGGCGCCTTTTTCCGACTGCCTTGCTTGACCCTGTGTTCAGGGAGGAGCTTGGCGAGGAGGTGGAGGCGTTTTTCCCCAGAAACAAGGGTTCTGTCGACAGTGTCGAGGTTATATGGGAGGCGTTCAA
Source organism: Lissotriton vulgaris (assembly GCF_964263255.1). Taxonomy (NCBI): domain Eukaryota; kingdom Metazoa; phylum Chordata; class Amphibia; order Caudata; family Salamandridae; genus Lissotriton; species Lissotriton vulgaris. The sequence goes on from NC_141690.1 coordinate 8,445,241, forward strand.
GGTTACGATCCGGGGGGTCACTATTTCTAAAAGTTGTGGAATGCTTAAACTGATTGTTCGTACCCTAGAGGGCTTGGAGGGTGACTTGCGTGATTTAGAACGCAGAATGCAGGCTGACTCGGATCCCGATCTTTCGAGGCAGTTCCGTACCAAGATCTCAGAGTATGAAGAAGAAGCCGCCAGGGAGGCTAAACATAGAGGAAAGTATTGGATAGCGAGGAGGTACTGTGAGGGGGAGCGGCCCAGTAAGGTCCTTGCTGCCCTTACTAGACGCCCTAGGCATGGGTCAGACGTGCTGGAATTGGTTCTGCCGGATGGTACTCGCTGTCGGGACACTGCGGAGATTCAGCGTACCTTTATTGACCATTACGCACACCTTTACACGACGCAACATACTGACGAGACACGATATGGCGGTTTTCTTGATGAGTTGGCACTTTGTTGGTTGTCGGATGATCATCGGGCGTTCTTGGGTAGGCCCCTGGAGGTGGAGGAGGTCAGGAATGCCATCATGTCTTTGAATAATGGGAAGGCCACCGGTCTGGATGGCCTTCCTGCTGAATTCTACAAGTGTTATGTAGACATTATGGCCCCCGTTTTACGCGAGGTTTTTGAGGAGTCACTGGAGGAGGGGCGACTGCCGTGCTCCATGCGGGAGGTCGCTATTACGTCGCTGCTCAAGCCGGGGAAAGATCCATTGGATGTGGGTTCCTATAGGCCCCTCTCATTGCTCAATTGTGATGTCAAAATACTTGCCAAGGTCCTGGCGGTGAGACTCGCTGAGCTCATGCCTGTCATTGTTCTGCCCGATCAGTCGGGGTTTGTGCCTGGTCGCGCTACCTCCCACAATCTCCGCACCTTGTTTTCCCTTATTTCAACCATCGCTCCGGATATCCCGGTTGCCGCCATCTTCCTTGATGCCACTAAGGCGTTCGATTCCGTTGAGTGGGGCTATCTTATTGATGTACTTTGTCGGATGGGCTTTCCCCGGATCTTTATTTCGTGGGTTAAGCTGTTATATACTGATCCGATGGCGAGGGTGGTGGTGAATGGGGTGCTGTCCCCCCGTTCCCTCTCACCATGGGGACTCGTCAGGGGTGCCCCCTCTCGCCCCTTCTATTTGCCATTGCCATTGAACCTCTGGCCTGCAGGATTCGTCAGCTACACCAGCAGAGCGCCTTTCAGTGTCTTCAGCGTCAGGTCGGGATCTCTCTGTACGCTGACGATGTCACGCTTTATGTGAAAGATCCTGTGAACAACCTTAATGCGCTCTTGCGTGAGCTGGTTGCTTTTGGAGGTGTTTCCGGGGTCCATATCAACTGGCGGAAATCCCAACTCTTCCCCCTTACTGCGGCTGTGACTAGGTTTCCTCTTGATTACCCTTTGGAATGGTGCGATTCGGAGCTGCGGTATCTCGGTATTGTTGTGTCATTGGATAGAGAAGAAACGATCAGGTTTAATTATGGTGTGGCTATCACTAAATTGGTGGATGACGTCACTAGATGGATGTCCCTGCCTCTCTCCATGGCCGGTCGGGCGTCACTTATCAAGATGGTAGTTTTGCCCCGTTTTTTGTACCTCTTTCAAAACCTTCCATACCATCCTGGTGTTTATTTTTTTCGCAGGCTTCGCTCCGAGCTCATACGATTGTTCTGGGGGGGCAAACAGCCGCGGGTGGCTTGGTCTACCCTTACACTGCCCTATTCTGATGGGGGATTCGACGTCCCTGAATTTGAGCTTTATTATCTTAGCGCTCAAACGCGTTACGCTTATCACTGGATGCGCCCCACGCCATTTATGCCCCAAATAGCGTCTGAACATTGGGTTGCCCATCCGCTCCCATTGGAGGGGTTAGTATTGGGCAAGGTGTCAGATGTGGATACGCCACGAACGACAGTGACATGCACGGTGGATGCTTGGAAACGGGTAGCACGACTGCTGGGCGTCTCCTTTCTTTACTCGCCGGCCCTGCCTCTGTCCTATCATCCTGAGTTGTCTCTGTTGTTGGAAACGGGCTTTCAACGAATGTGTAGGCGGCTCGGTATTCTCACGTGGGGTGACGTGTTTCACGAAGGTGCCTTCCGTACCCAGGCTCATTTCTTTGGAGTTACTGCCTGCTCCCCTTTGGAGCTGTTTTATTATGTTCGTCTGCGACAGGGCATGCGCGCATTGTTGCCGGATTTCCCTTCGGAGCCGGAGGTCACCCTCCCCCTCCATGTGCTTTTGGTTTCAGATGGGCGTCACCTGGTGTCGAAATTATACGGTGCTATTCGCCGGCAGCGCTCTGTCCCGTCCAATCGGGTGCGTGAGCAGTGGGTTGCTGAGCTGGGAGCCCCTATTACTGACGAGCAATGGAAGTATTGCTGCGAACTCACGGCCAGAGTTTCTTCCAGCTGTCGCCTGAAAATCATTCATTATAAATTTGTCCAGAGGTACTATTACACCCCGGCGAGGAAACTTCGGTTTCATTTAGCGGAGGATGACAGATGCGCTAGGTGTAGAGCGGAAGGTGCTGACTTTCTGCATTTGGCTTGGAATTGTGCGGGGGTACTGGAATACTGGTCTCAGGTCAATGTGGCCCTGCAGGTTATGGCGGAGGATGGGGTACCGTTTGATCCCATGGTGATGGTGCTGGGTTATTCTAAGGACGTTCCTGCCACTCATCGTAGATTTGTCGACGTGGCCCTACTTCTGGCTAAGCGTAGGGTTGCTTGCTGCTGGGGTCGTGGCAGGGTGCCGCGCTTCCAGGATTGGTTGAATGACCTCATATACTGTCAGGACCAACAAAATGTATATTCTGAATTGATGCCTGTGAGTTGCAAACCCAGGGACTTTTGGAGCCCGCTTCAGGTGTACCTCCTAACTAGAGCTGTGCAGGACTCTGATTCTGAACACGAGGACCGAGTAGGGGTTGGCTGACGGCAACACGGTGTGCTGGTATTTCATTTTACATCTGCTGGTCCTTGGGTGTTGGGGGGGTGGGCTGCATTGCATCCTCTTTCTGCGAACCTGGGGGGGGATGTGCCTCTTTGTGTGTCATTCGGATGGTGGCAATAGAGATCGGGCCCCAGTCAGGTCTTAGCCCTTGTTTCTGTTATTCCTTTGCCGACAGCACATGCCCACACTGTATCGTCTCATCACTCTGACTGTGCGACCTGGATCGTCATTCCCCTACATACTATGTGAATGTAAATGTTGCTATGTGTATTGTTTGCTTTGTTACTCTGTACACGGGACTGTTATTGAATATGTCGTACCACTGTGATGGCCGTCTATGACTGTATGTATCGTGTATGCACTTCCGTTTTCCTTGCTTATCTCCAAATAAAGGTTTAAAAAAAAAAAAAAGGGTGGCTGCGCAGGCAGCCAACATATGGCGCATATCCAACACACAGGTGCTACTGGCGCGATATGACAGGGCACACTATGACACTCTAGAGACCCTTTAACAGCACTTACCCGATCAATATAAGGAAGCAGCAGAAATGTTGATACAGGAGGGGAAGCTTATCACCAATGCTTCAATTAAGTGCGCTCTGGACGTGGCTGACACCGCCTCAAGAGCAATTAACACTAGCGTTCTACTTCGTAGGCATGCATGGCTCAGGATATCCGGTTTCAAGCCAGACATTCAGACTACCATCTTGAACCAGACTGTCAACCCAGACCACCTGTTTGGCCCAGAGGTTGATACCACCCTCGAGAAAATGAAAAAGGACACCGACACTGCGAAGTCTATGGGCGCCTTACAGTCCCAGCAGTTTCGGGGTGGTTCTTTTCGTCGCTCCAATAATAGAGGCACCTCGAGGGGTCAACTGGCACAGTCAACACAATTCTACAAGAGCAACACCCAACCTTCCTATACCAACAAGGGTCGGGTGGATTCCGTGGCAACAACTTCAAGGGCAGAGGACGTGGAAATAACAGCTCCAGGTCCTCCACCGCCAACAAACAGTGACGCCTTGTCACTGCCCCCCGACCACACAACACCGGTCGGGGGGAGACTCCAGCAGTTCCTGCCCGTGTGGAGGTCCATCACCACGGACAGGTGGGTCAGATCTCTTATCCAATACGGTTATTGTCTGGAGCTCACACCCAACATACCCCCAAAGAACCGTCCTATGTTCGGCGAGCACTTGCACTTGTTGCAGCAAGAAGTCAACGTCATGCTGCAAAAAGGGGCAATAGAGCTCGTGCCCCTGCAGGAAAGAGGTACGGGAGTTTACTCCCTGTACTTTCTGATTCTAAAGAAGGACGGATCCCTCAGGCCCATCCTCGACCTCAGACCGCTCAACTTTTACATTCTTTCAGAACATATCCATATGCTCACGCTGCAGCAGGTTCTCCCACTGCTTCAGCAGGGGGACTTCCTATCAACTCTGGACCTAAAGGATGCTTACTTCCACATTCCACTGCATCCTTCACACAGAAAGTACCTCAGGTTCACCATTCAAAACCAGCACTACCAGTTCAAGGTTTTGCCTTTTGGGGTCACCACGGCGCCCAGGGTTTTCACAAAGTGCCTGGCGACGGTGGCGGCGCATCTAAGACGTCAAAACATTCACGTCTACCCCTATCTGGACGACTGGCTCATTCAGGCGAAGTCGGCCCAGCAGTGCGCCGACCACGTGTCCTACACCATTCACCTTCTGCACGATCTGGGGTTCTCACTGAATTACCCAAAATCCCATCTCCAGCCCGCCCACATACGGCAGTATCTGGGTGCGACAATCAATACTCTGGCGGCCACGGCGCAGCCGAATTCAGTGAGAGTCACATTCAATCGCTGATCCAAAGATTCAGACCTCAACACTCGCTTCCGGCAAGAGTGTTCATGCAGTTGATAGGCATAATGGCCTCCTGCATCTCCATAGTCCCACACGCGAGACTACATATGCGTCCGCTTCAGGAGTGCTTAGCACGTCAGTGGACTCAGGCTCACGGGCAGTTAAAAGACCTAGTGTTGGTGAGCGGTCGGGCATACAACTCTCTGCATTGGTGGAATCCACAAAACCTTTGCAAGGGCCGACCGTTTCAAGAGCCTGTGCCGCAGATTATCCTGACAACGGACGCTTCTCTCCAGGGATGGGGAGCGCATGTACTCCAATACACAGTGCAGGGACTATGGACGGCACAGCAAAAGAAGATGCACATCAATGTTCTGGAACTGATGGCGATCTTCATGGCCTTGAAGGCATTCAAAGTTCATCTGTGCAACAAGGTTGTGTTGATCCGGACGGACAACATGACGGCCATGTACTACATTCAGAAGCAGGGGGGCACACACTCTCCGCAGCTGTCTCATCTGGCTCAGAGTATGTGGAAGTGGGCCATTCAGAGGAACATTTTCCTCATGGCAGAACATCTCCCAGGCAAGGACAATCAAATGGCGGACCTGCTCAGCAGGCACAGCCATCAAATGCACGAGTGGGAGATACATCCATCAGTACTCCAACCGTACTTTCAAAGGTGGGGTCATCCAGAGATCGACCTGTTCGCCACAAGGGAGAACGCAAAATGCCAAAGCTTCGCCGCCAGGTTCCCACACCCGCAATCACAGGGCAATGCGATATGGATGAACTGGTCAGGCAGATTTGCGTACGCTTTTCCCCCAGCACCTCTGATACCGCTGGTGGCGCGCAAGCTCAGGCAGCACTCGACGACTCTCATCCTAGTTGCTCCAACGTGGGCTCGCCAACCTTGGTACACCACGTTTCTGGAACTTTCCGTGGTACCGCATCAAAGGCTTCATCTCACACCCAGCCTTCTGACGCAGAGCCATGGCGACATTCAGCACCCAGATCCACAACAGCTCAACCTGGCGATCTGGCTCCTGAAGTCCTAGACTTTGGCTACCTTAACCTTCCTCCCAATTGTATGGACATCATTCGGGAGGCTAGGAAGCCCACTACTAGAGCATGTTATGCGGCAAAATGGAAACGGTTTGTCATCTATTGCGCAAACCACAACATTGATCCACTAGATGCTTCTATTCAGAACATCATCTGTTACCTGTTCCATCTATACAAGTGTAATCTGGCATATACTTCCATTCGCATTCACCTGTCTGCGATGGCCGCATACCTCCAAAATAGACAGCACCTTTCACTTTTCAAAGTGCCTGCCATCAAAGCTTTTCTGGAAGGCCTCAAAAGAGTCATTCCGCCACGGACTCCACCAGCTCCTGAATGGAACCTCAATGTGGTTCTTACAAGACTGATGGGTCCTCCCTTCGAGCCACTACATTCCTGCGAGATTCAGTTCTTGACATGGAAAGTGGCTTTCCTTGTAGCAATTACATCGCTACGGAGGGTTAGTGAACTGCAAGCCCTCACAATCCAAGAGCCTTTCTTCCAAGTTCATTCAAACAGGGTAGTGCTCCGCACTAACCCTAAATTTCTACCCAAGGTTGTGTCTCAATTCCACATCAACCAAACCATTGAGTTGCCGGTGTTCTTTCAAAATCCAGAGTCACTGGCGGAGCGAATGCTCCACACACTTGACCTTAAACGGGCCCTAATGTATTACATTGATAGGACCAAGGATTTTAGAAAGACTAAGCAGCTTTTTGTTGCCTTTGCGCCACATCACAAAGGTAACCCTATTTCCAACGCTGGTATTGCTAGGTGGATCGTGAAATGTATTCAAATCTGCTATGCAAAAGCAAAACGCACTCTTACCATTCCACCTAGAGCCCACTCCACCAGAAAGTTGGGGGCCTCTATGGCTTTCCTTGGAAACATTCCCTTAGAGGACATATGTAGAGCAGCCACTTGGTCTACCACACACACATTTATTAAGCATTACTGTGTAGACGTGCACTCCAAACAGCAGACAGCTGTAGGACAGGCTGTTCTCAAGACACTTTTCCAAACTGCTGCAGCTGGCACGGGCGGCCGCCGCTAATGGAGGGACTGCTATGTATTCTATGCACAGATATGAATTCAGCAGCCCACATGCCTCGAACTGCAAATGCTACTTACCAGTATGCATCTGACCTTGGCATGTAGGGCTGCTGACATTCATATCGCCCGCCCTCCTCCCCGGCGCCTGTAGCAGCTGCAGTGTTCACATATCATTTCATGGCATGGTCATCTTTCACTGAGTTTCACTCCATCTTGGCCACAATGGCTAAAAACAATCTGGGGATGGAGTCGATGCCCATGCGCACTGTAGTCCAGGGGAGGAGCCACCTATCTCGTGATACTTCGAAGACTCTTCCAGGACAACAATGTGCAATCATCCGGACCCAACACTAGGCGGCGATCTATGCACAGATATGAATGTCAGCAGCCCTACATGCCAAGAACAGATGCATACTGGTAAGTAGCATTTGCAGTTCTCTTCCACCAGCCTGGTACTGTGGTCAGTGAACTCCTTGTGCCTATTTAGATGTTATTCCCATACTCTTTGGGAGTCAGTTGCGTACGTGCTTCCTATAGTCCATGGGGAGATCCAGACTATAGTCTCTCAGGCAGTTGCTGACGTGAGAGATGCAGCAAAGTTCTCCATCAGGTGTGGTCTTGGCACGACCGACTAGCTAGGCGGAGCAATTGCATAGTCTGCCTTGCAGCACCACATCTGGCTGAAAACATCTGGTTTTTCAGGGAATGTCCAGGCTTCCCTCATAGACATGTCCTTTGATGGCTCTCGCCTATTTGAGAAGAAGGCTAATTCAGCACACTTGAACTTCACAGACAGCAGAGCTATGGCCTGGTCCTTGGGGTTGTCTGTGGTCCCTGGTCATCCTCAATCTGCCCTCCTTCCCTTTTGTTGCTACAAAAAAAGTCTCCAGCTGTGCCCATACCCTTCGAGTCACCACGGCCAACAGGCTTCCCAGCCTTTTCATGGCCAAAGGCATGTGTCCCAGCGACCATGGTGGACAGGCGGCCAGGTCAGTCCACCTCTCCGACAGCCTCTGCCTCTAAGCCTGTTTAGACTGCCCTCAGACCATCATGAGCACCCAGCGGGAGACATGATACTCCATTCATCTCTCCCACTGGTGGCCAGAAACATCAGACTGATGGATACTACAGATTGTCCAACACAGCTACTCCCTCCTGTAGGACAGTGCCTGTGAGAAGTTGGCCTGATATATTATGTTCACTAGTTCTAGTGATCACCTTGTATCAGTCCAAACAACCCTTATGGTGATTGATTGTAAGTCAACCTTATAGACCAGCTATCCTAATGGTAGCATGGACAAAGCAGTCTTAGGCTAAACTCTTTTGGCATGTGAAGCCAGCTGTTTTACCACACATAACCCCTTGAATACCAAGTGAAAGGACACCACACAGGTTGTTATGAAAATAAAAAAGTATTTATTAACTAACATACACCTCTGAACTCTTTATGAGATCAGAGGGCTAAGCACATGACAATCTCTTAAGAAAAATACGTTTAAGTTGCACAAATTACAATGGTGCCCTAGGGGCATGACAAACCATATACTAAGTAAGTGGAATGTGAAAGTCGATAAAAGGAATGGAGCTGTCCAGAGGCTGTAGGATCACTGGGACCACGCTATACTAACTCTAGGTAGGTAATAGGAGGCCCATGGAACGCGTGTGCAGAGTGTGAACTCACACGTGAGATGCGTAACAGTGTCTATGGACAGTACAGTGCAAGAAAAAGGTGAGTACGGACAATCCTGACTAGGTAGAACTAAAAAGACTGTGGAACTGGACACTAGGAGAGTCAAGCTACCCTTGAGCACCAAAATGCTCGTGTTACCTCACCCACAGGCTGCGGGTGCATAGGTGCCAAGTCGTGTCGGGTTCCGGCGTTGAAGTCTATGGAGCCTGGAGGAAAAGATGCTGCAGGCGGTCAGGGGGAAGATGTCCGGTGTGATCCAAGGGTGGATCAATGAAGAGAAGAACCTGAAAGCAGAGGGGACAATGTTCAAAGTCGCTAGCCAGTGACTGGAGTGGAACCAGATGTCGTTGTCGCGATCAGGTGAGGGTGGACGCTTGTCTCTGCAGCCAGGTGGTGTCTTCAACGACCAGGATGGAGGCATGAGCTGTCCCACGCAGGCTCTCGCTGTCGGCGGTGTCGGCTTCCGATTCGGAGTCTACAGGCCTTGGCAAAGGCAACCCACGCGGTGAGTGGAAACGGCGTCTGGAGTGGGCCAGGAGGGTCCGGGGTGCTCCTCTTTTGGAAGGGAGCAAGGGCCAGTCTGGAGCAACCAGACCAGCAGTGAAGATTTCGGAGTTCCTTCGTCTAGGAGGTCACTAGCTAGCCGGCAAGTGACCAGACAACGCGTCGAGCAACAAACAGGCAGAAGGGCCCCACGCAGATCTCGTGGATGTTGGAGGGCTGGTCTTCGGTGCAGGAGCTGCTCGGGGTCGGGGCTTCTCAGTCCCCAAAGCACTTGGACGAAGATACCTCAGAAGTCGAGCTGGAGCGAAGTGCTGCTTCTTTCAAGATGGCCGGTCCCACGTGTCTCGTCGCACCCACGGATCTCAGCTGTGCTGCAGATGTAGGTAGAGGTCGGAGAGGTCTGGGAATCCGGGTCTCGTCGGGCTCTGAAGTCTGGATCCTTGAAGGAAGACGACAAAGGGAAGCCTCTGGACGCTGATGGTGCCTGATTGTGCAGGGTGGACATTCCTTGCCCACAAGTGAGATTTCTTCAGTCTTCTGTGGAGCAGAACGTCGAAGTCCAGAGTTTCTTCTTGTAAAGTTGTTCAGGATAATCTAATTTGGAATGGGACCAGCTCCTACCTTTATCCGGCTAAAGGGGGCTGTACTACGACTAGGTCCCTCCTCTGGGTGGGACCAGGAAAGGGGGTGGTTACACCCTCTATCCTTTGTCCGGTCTTGCGCCAGAGCTGGGGCTGGAGTGCCCCAGGAACTGGTTTAGACCGGTGTATGCACAGGGACACCTTATGTGCCCCAGGCATGTCTCATTCCTTTCAGCCCTGTCCTACCTAATACACAAAATCCTGTCTGGGGTGGTGCTAGCACCTCCCAAGGCAGGAAACCCTTTGTCCAAGCCTCCCTCGCTGGAAGGACTCCCAGCAGCAGGAGGTCAGACTTGTGTCTGTGGTGGCAGCATCCATTTTGTGATGCTGCGGCTCGAGTTAACTTTAACCGGGGTTCACAGTTACATACATGTTGTGTCCCTCTAGAAGGGTGGAATGCTACCCCCGTCGCCAGAATTGGCGAGGAGGTAGTATTCCAATTCGCATGACACCTTACTCAACATGTTTTGATAATGCTATACCAAAGTTGGCAATAACCGCGAGGATTATAATGCACTTAAGAGTATATGGTATAGCATTATCATGGAAACAGCTAAAGGACTTGGTTCCGAAAGCTGCAGACAGGCTCAGCTCATGCTAGAGCACCATCTCACATAATTCCAAGCACTCTGCCTTCAGGATTGATAAGGCCTGCCATAAGAGTGACTGATGGGAGGATATGTGTCCATTTTAGGGTTAGATATAGGGATACTATATCTAAAGCAAAGGGTGATTACACCACCTTGCCCCAGCTGATTGATCAGCCAGTTGTCAGATTTGGATGGCCAGCCAGGGGTGGCATAATACATGCTGCAGCCCCTTTTAGGCCCTGAGTGCACCTATGCCCTGTGTACCTAGGGACACTGTACAGGGGCTGATAAGGTGACTCAGTATCCAATTAGATACGTACCTAGAGTACATGGAATCCATTTTACAGAGAGAGCAGTGGGCCTGGGATCCTGAATAGCAGGGCCCCAGGTCAACGAAGTCGAAAAACCAGCAAAACACCAGGCAAAAAGTTGGGGGCAACCATAGTCAAATATCCACCTTCCTACAATGCTGCCTCTTTGAAAGGATCTTCTGTCACAGCAACAGGGCAGGGTCCTGCACACCCGTACACATCCATGCATTGAGATTGGGCAGCAAAGTCTGTTATGTTATTCTGTTAGCCCAGTTGTTGGAAACTGGCCCTTTTTGCATGTTACCCCCTTCTTTTTGCCTGATTCCGATGCCCTGGGTCCCTGCCAAACAGGTTCCCAGTGCCTGCGTTCCTTCCCAAAATTGTTCCTTTGTTTCCACAATTGAAGCACCGCTGGGATACATGTAAGCCCCTTGTAAAAGGTGCTAGTCGTACCAAGGGCCTTGGGACGAGAGAGGGTCTCTAAGGGCAGCAGCATGTATTGTGCCACCGAACACATACACCCTGCCATTGCAGACTGTGTGTTCTGGTGCCACTAAAAGTAAAGAGTCAACAAGGCACACATCCCTGTATGCCATGCCTACCAAACACTGCCTGTGACATAGGTAAGACACACATCTAGAAGGCCCTCACAGCCCTAAAGGCAGGGTGCACTAAAACACAGGTGAGGGCATAGTTGCATGAGCAATATGTACATGGGCTGGGAGTTTGTAATTATGAACTCCACAGCGGCTGTACTGATTGCTTAGAAGTTTAATATCAAACTTATCAGCATAATGATCCCACACTGATGCCAGTGTTTGATTTATTATAATGTGCACTCAGAGGGCACCTGAGATACTCCCTGAAAAATGACCGACTTGCTAGTGTGCAGCTGACTGGTCTGCATCAGCCTGCCACACTCAGACATGTTTCTGACCCCCTGAGTTGGGAGCCCTTTTGCTGTTGTGAGAACCTTCCCGAAGGTGCCCTGGATCGAGTGTAGGAGATAGGGTCTCCTTCCTATGGTCCCCCCCACTTTTTGCTTTTGCTTTACTGGTTTTCTACTTAGATGTAGCTGTGGGCCTGCTAATCAGACCCACAGCACAGATGCACTCTCTCTAAATTTGAAAACGGGGATTATTTGCTGGGCGCGCTCTCAAGCTACCTTCCTGATATATTCACTTCCGGGTGTCCGACCCTTTCTGAAATCAGCGACTGCTTTGGCTGTCACGGACGTACTTTCGCGGTAAGCGCACGGTCTCGTAATGCGACTTGCTAGGCACCGAGGTGTTTATACTGAAATTAGGAATGCTGCATGCTAGTCATGGTTACGGCCGGTAAGATAACTCACTTTAGTCACCTCGCTCAGTTCATGAAATGGAACGAACAACGTTCACTATCTCCACTAACACTATGCACCCATATCGCAAAGTGTAGCACTACACCACGCGTTTGAACCCTTTTTCTTCAATTATTTTCCTCTACACTATCTCACGCACTTCGCCTGTAATTACTGTGATATTAGTTAGCGCACATTAGATAATGTTCGAACTTATGTTAGGCACGATGTAAAATACAAGTATTTCTTCGTTTTCAGAAATTTATCCCCGGATGAAGGCATAATGCCGAAATGCATTGGGAATATATGAGTGCGAAATGTTGAAGGAATATGAATAATAAATGCTTGTGAATCTAACAAGCCAGAAATACATATGAATAAATTTTTGGACAATTATTTCTCGAGCAGAGTCTCAATCATTTTGAAACCTTGATACAAGGACACTATTGGATCCTGGAGGACAGTTCTCAGTGTTGAGAGTGCAACCCTTTACCTCTCTCTAAATTTAACATGTACCCTAGGTACAACCACAATTGGGAATTGGTTCACCTTGTCAGCCCCTGTACTAAGTGTACCCTAGGTACTCTGGGCATAGGTGCAACCAAGGCCTACCAGGGGCTGCAGCATGTATTATGCCACCCCTGGCTGGCCACTCAAATAGACACAACTGGCTGATCACTCAGCTGGGGCAAGGTTGTGTAATCACCCCTTGCTTAGGTGAAGTATTTCTATACCTACTACATATAGACGCATAGTAACCTATAAGTCACTCCTATGGCAGGCCTTAACAATCCTGAAGGCAGAGTGCTTGGTTATGTGTGAGATGGTTCTCTAGCATAAGCTGAGCCTGTCTGCAGCTTTCGGAACCATGTCCTTATAGCTGTTCTTACCATATACTCTTAAGTGCATTATAATGCTTGTGGTTAATGCTAACTTTGGTTTGGCTTTATCAAAACATGTCGTGTAAGGTGTCATACACTTTGGAATACAACCCTCTCGCCAAGTTGGCCTGATATATAGTGCTCACTATTCTAGTGATCACTGTGTATCATTCCAAACGACCCTTATTGATGATTGGTTGTAAGTCAACCTTATGTTATGTTATGTTATGGGGGGGTTTTGTATAGCGCTCAGATACTCCAACGGAGTGTCCCGGCGCTTTCAGACCAACAGGTCAGCAGCTAACACATAACACAACAAAGAAAAAAGGAGCAGTAGGAAGAGTAGAAACACCAGACTAAAGACCAAACAACCAGGTTTTAAGTCCCTTCCTAAAGGCAAGCAGACAAGCTATCCTAGTAGCATTGACAAGAGCAGTCTTTAGGCTAAACTCTAGAGGGTGTGTTAAGCCAGCTGTTATACCATCACATATACCCCTTAAACACCAAGTGAAAGGACACCACACAAGTTGTTATGAAAATAAAAGGATATTTATTTATAACAAGTCTACCCTGAACTCTTTATGAGTCAGGGAGCTAAGCACAATACAAAACTCTTAAGAAAATACTGTAAGTTGCACTTTTTACACAAATGCCCGAGGGGCACGAAAAACCATATACTACAAAAGTGGAATGCGAAATGCTAGCAGGTAAGTAACAAGATCCAGAGGCTTCAGGATCGCTAGGACTACACTACAGAACCTTCAGGTTAGGAGCAGGGGGCCTAGGGAGATCGGGTGCAGAGTGTGCACTCTCACGCGGGATGCGGGACAAAGTCTATGGATGCTAGATTTCGTAAAGTTACAGTTATCGGACGAATCCGACTAGTTAGGCTGAAAACGAAAAAGGATCTAGACACTTAGATAATGAACCTATGTTGGAGCACCAAAATGCTCAGGTTACCTAGCCCAGGGGCTGCGGCTGCATAGGGTTCAAAAGACGTCGGGAATCCTCGTTACAGTCTATGGAGCCTGAAAGAAGAAGTTGCTGGCAGGCGACCAGTGATGAAGTTCGATGTGATCCAAGCCTGGATCGGTGATGGAGACGACCTGAAAGCAGAGGGGACTCAGTTCTAGGATGGCACCGGATGAAGTCACCTCGACCAGATGAGTGGGCGACGCTGGGCTCTGCAGTCTCTCGGACCAGGAGGCGTTGTCGGCGACCAGGATGGAGGTGCGAGCTGTCCCACGAAGATATCTGCTGTCGGCGATGCTGGACCCAGGATTGGGGCAACAAACCTTGGCAAAGGCAAGCCCACGCGGTGGATTCAAAATGGCGTCTGGAGTGGACCAGGAGGGTCCGGGGTGCTCCTCTTTTGGAGGGGAGCAAGGGCCAGTCTGGAGCAACCAGACCAGCGATGGAAGAGTCGTGGTTCGTCGTCAGGAGGGCTACAAGCCAGCAGGCAAGTGGCCGGACAACGCGGTGAGCAGCAAAGAGCAGAAGGGCCCCACGCAGATCTCGTGGATGCTGGGGGGCTGGACTTCGGTGCTGGAGCTGCTCAGGGTTAGGGCTTCTCAAACCCCAAAGCACTCACTCGAGGATCCCTCGGCGGTCGTGCTGGATAAGCGTCGTACAGTCTTGAAGATGGCCGGTCCCTTCAGGTCTCGTCACACCCACGAATCTCAGCTGGGCTGATGATGTAGGTAGAGGTCAGAGATGCCAGGGAATCCGGGTCTCGTCGAGCTGGGCAGTCTTGATCCGGAGGATGGACTTGCAGCAAACCGCATGCGCTTAGATGGTGCCCGCTGGTGCAGGGTTGCTACTCCTTAGCCACAAGGGAGAGTCTTCAGAAATGTTCAAGAGTTCTTTCGTTGAAAGTAGTCAAGATTCAGAATTATCCAATTTGGGAAGGGGGCCCGCTCCTACCTTTTATACTAAAGAAAGGGGCTCGCACGCGACTAGGTCCTGCCCATGGGTGGGACCAGGAGGGGGTGGTTACACCCCTCTCCCTTGTCCGGACTTTCCCCAGCTCAGGGGCTGGTGTGCCCCTGGAACTGGTTCAAGCAGGCATATGCACAGTGAGCACCGGGGTGCCACTTACAGTCACCTTCCTCTCAGCCCTGCCTACCTGGGATACACAAAACCCTGTCTGGGATGGTGCTAGCACCGGCCCTGACAGGAAACCCTTTGTCCAAGCCTACCTCGCTGGAAGGACTCCCAGCAGCAGGAGGTCAGACTTGTGTCTGTGGTGGCAGCATCCATTTTGTGGAGCTGAGGCTGTGTTAAGCTTTAACCGGGGTTCACAGTTACATACATGTCGTGTCCCTCTAGAAGGGTGGAATGCTAACCCCGTCGCCAGAATTGGCGAGGGGTTAGTATTCCAATTCGTATGACACCTTACTCGACATGTTTTGATAAAGCGATACCAAAGTTGGCAAATAACCGCGAGGATTATAAGGCACTTAAGAGTATATGGTACGCGTTATCATGGAACAGCTATTAGGACTTGGTTCCGCAAGCTGCAAACGGGCTCAGCTCATGCCAGAGCACCATCTCACATAATTCCAAGCACTCTGCCTTCAGGATTGTAAGGCCTGCCATAGGAGTGACTGATAGGAATACATGTGTCCATTTTAGGGTTAGATATAGGAATACTATATCTAAAGCAAGGGGTGTTTACACCACCTTGCCCCAGCTGTCGTGCAGCCAGTTGTGTCAGTTTTAGATGGCCAGCCAGGGGTGGCATAATACATGCTGCAGCCCCTGGTAGGCCCTGGGTACACCTATGCCCTGGGTACAGGGACTGATAAGGTGGCCCAGTACCAATTGGTAAATGCACCTAAGGTACACGTGTCAATTTAGAGAGAGAACAGCGAGGCTGTGGGTCTGATTAGCAGGCCCACAGCCAGGGAAAGTCGTAAACCAGTGAAGCAAAAAGCAAAAATCTGGGGTGATCATAGGATTGCAGACCCTACTCTCCTACATTAACTATAATAACAACGGGATGATCAGAAATCTCCACCCCCCCACTCAACTAGCCCCCCACCCTCCCCTCCCCGCCCCCCCCCCCCAAACCCCAACCTCCCTTCCCCTCCCCCCCCCCCAAACCCCAACCTCCCTTCCCCCCTCCTCTTCAGCCCACCCCCACCCGTCGCACAGCTTTCACAAGGCCCAGAATGACACAAGAAAAGAAAAACCCACAATGAACATGTATTCAGCCACCCACACGATCGGGCATTACCAAACCACTTAACTTGTCCACTCCCTCCTCCAGTCACCCCAATACAGCCCCTCTCACACATCTTGAGGAAGGTCATCTTGTTCCACAGGCGGCTCCAGCCACACTCCCCTGTAATCTGCCCAGCATTTCCAAATTTTAAAATGTTTCAGAGGGCAGCCCCTGGCCATAAAGATTGCACGTTCCAGACCCATGTAGAAATCCAATCCCCGTTTCCAGACCATTAAGTTCGGAGGACGGGGTCCTTCCACCCTTTAGCTATGTCTCTCTTGGCAGTGACCAAGCCCAGCATCAGCAGGTGTCGTTTATACACATTGCCCCCCACATTTTCCATAACATGTAGGAGAGCAAACTGCGGCGTGCGCGGGAGCTCCCATCCCAACAACTCAGCTAGACAGGCCAAGACCCTTCCCCAGAAACGTGCCACGCCCTCACAGCTCCACACAGTATGGAGAAAAGTCCCCTCATCTCGTAGACAGCGGAGGCAATGCGTTGAGGCTATAAGACCCGCATGGAATAGACGAGCTCTGGTAAAATACACCCTATAGAGGTATTTGAACTGGACTAAGTAGAGGCGCATCGCTATAGCTGCGCCTTTAGGCGAGGCCAAAGCTTCCCTCCAATCCTCCTCCTCCAATTCACCTACGTCGCTCTCCCAGTGTTACCTGAGGGCTTGAAGGGTAGGGGAGCTATGGATGACCAGCGTTTGGTAGATGCGCAAGATTTTGGTTACCAAGTCTCCCATAAAGACCTTCGCCTCCAAGGGATTGAAGTCCGGGAACGTCTCCAGTCCAACCAGGCTAGGGGACAGGGCATGGCGAAATTGAAGGTAACGGAAAAACTGGAAGCTGGGCATGGCAAATTCAACACGAAGATCCTGAAAGGATTTGAGAGTAGTATCCTGCATCACATCCCCCAGAGTAGAGATACCCACCCTGTCCCAGCCCACAAAGCCCTGCAAGGCGGCCAGGGTCAGAAAGCGGCCATTGCGCCATAGGGGCATCTCAGCCGTCGGGACATTCCCCCACCCCATTCGACGCAGGGCAAGTCTCCAAATTAGGAACACCGTCTGAGTAGCAGTGGCGCCGAATAAAGGATAGAGTGGAGCGAGTTGGAGCCCATCAAAAAGCGCTCCATGGCATAGGACGGATCCGCTTAATCGCCATACCACCATTCATTGAGCACTAATAAATGAGAGGCCTGGTAGTAAGATAAAATGTCCGACGTGGCCAGCCCCCTACAAAAGGTAGAAAGGAAACCTGTGCACAGCACCACCCGCACTGCACCCCTCCCATACGAACTGGCCCAACTGAGAGTTGACCTGACGGAACCAGCTGGAGGGAACCAAATAGGGAGGATTTTGGAGTTGGTATAATAGGCGCGGGAGCGCTACCATCTTAAAGATGGCTGAACGCCCATAAATAGTAAGCGGCATTCGCGCCCAAATCTTAATATCAGCGCGTACTCGATCCCAAACCGGCACTAGGTTACGTTCCCAGGCCACCGCCGGAACGTCAGATAGGAAGACTCCCAGATATCAAAGCCCTCCTACCGCCACCTGAAACTAAGTGGCCCAGTCTCCCACCCTCACCGTCTGGTCACCCACAACCCACAAAGTAGACTTGCGGGGATTTATATATAGGCCGGAGGTCTCCACGAAAATCTGCAAGATTTCAAGCAGGCGTGGCCCTGAGCGCTGTAGTTCGGTAAGAAAAAATTGTAGTGTAGTTCCTATATTCCCTATAGGCCCTGCGCATTGGAATAACATAAACAGCAGTGTAGACGTAGGACTGAGGTCATCTAGGTCTCTACTGACTATGCTAGACTTAATTTAGGTTTGCGCCAGCTAGCTCAGAGGTCACTGGAAACTTTCTTGACTGAATAGGAAGGGATCAGCTTCCCTGGCTCAGACAAGAAGGGATTCAGCTTCCGACAACCGCATAAACATGACCACTTTGCTCCCTCAGAATAAGAGTCAATTTCTAGAGTCGTGTGAAAACAATAGACAGCTATTTCACTGAGTCCGATGTGCACTCTTAGTTTCACCAGAGTGCAGAGAATAGAGAGACTGGCGTTTTCAATAAAAGTTATTATTTATTGAGCAGTCTTCCTTCTCATGCAAGAGAAATGAATTGCCACAATTCCAATACTTAATATAAAGTAAAGTACGTACAGTAAAAGGAGTATTATAAAATAATACTGTAAAAGCATTGATATGGTTTCTTAGCCATAAGACACTTTAAAATGGATAAAATATATATACATATATACATAGGCAAACGTGCTCAACTGGTGCTTCTAAAATACGCCTACCCCGGTGTACCTGACCTAAGCCTAATACGTGGGAAGGAGTAAGTAAGTAGCAGTTTAAGTTAAGTTGGTTTTGCCAAGAATCTGAATCAAGAATTCTCTCTAAGGGTTTAGTCAGCACTGTACCTTGGGAATAGAATGTAGGAGGTTTGTTTATCTCTCTCTCAGGACTCGATATCCCAGTCACCGCAAGGGTAGGCTGGAAACGTCGGAGCTGGATTTTCTCGGCAGGAGAAAAGACAGCGTCTTTCTCAGCGTGTCAAAGAGGAAGTGCAGCGTCCGTGGGCTCTCCGCGTCTGCTGGGCTCTCGGCAAGTAGATTAGATGCTCTGCTCCGAAACCACCACCGTGTGTTTGCTTAAGGCAACGTTGGTATATTTATACCTGAAAGGTGCCGGGTTTGACGTAAGGTTTGGATAGAAGACCTCAATAAAGATGTCACTAAGAACTGGCCGTTCTTACAGTGCTTGCAGAAGTTCTATTACAAATCAAAACAAAGCAAGCAGGGATTTCCCAGGTTGCTGGAGGTTTGGTGTGTTGAAAGAACTCGTTGTGCTTTCTAGGAATCTAAGGAAGTAGCTTTTGCCATGCCTTGGGCTGCAAGGGCGATTTTACTGAAATATGGATCTGTTTCTTATGCCATTATAGGGATATTTATTGATTATAGCAGTGTAAGGGCATAAAATGGTAATATTGATTCAGGTTCCTAGATAAAAACACTACAAAATAAGACGTAAATCGGCGTAACGCGCTATTCTATCGTACGGGCCTCCTACCCAGTCAAACCCATATAGTTGAGCGTCCATCCGTACTCATGCAGCAAGGGGCTCCATGGCTAAAGCAAACAGATATGGTGACAATGGACACTCCTGTCGGGTGCCACGCCGAATACTGAAAGAGGAGGATACCGCTCCTGCTACCCGAACCAACGCAGTCAAGTCAGTATAAAAGAGGCAAATATAATAAAGGAAACGGTCTTGTCTGCCTTCGACCAAGAAGACTGGATGGTAGCGTTGGATCTGCAGGATGCGTATTTTCATATTCCCATCCTGCTAGGCCACAGACGTTACCTGCGTGTCCAGGTAGGCCGCAAGCACTTTCAGTTGACCGTGCTCCCCTTCGGCCTTACCAGCGCCCCTCGGGTGTTCACCAAGGTGATGGCGGTGGTCTCAGCTCACCCCATGCGGTTGTCTCCCACCTTTAGACTACGGCGGACCTCCTGCGTTTGTTGGCATTCTCTATATACGTGACAAAGTCACACCTTACTCCTTCTCAGATTCTTCCTTTAATCAGAGCTGTTCTGGACAAAGGACAGTTTCGACCTATCCTCCCGAGCAGCGAGTCAAGGATATTCAGGTTATGATTCCGATGTTTCAGCCTCTGTCCTGGACTTTGCTGAGACTGACTCTGAGGCTATTGGGCCTCATGGCCTCTTTCATCCTGTTGGTAAAGCATGCCAGGTTGCGTATGCGGGCTCTACAGTGGAACTTGAATTTCCAGTGAACACAACACCGGGGAAATCTCAGAAACATGGTTCAGATGTCGGAAGGAACCGCAAAAGGTCAGCAGTGGTGGTTAACAAACGGCGATTGGGTCAACGGTGTAGGAGAGTAGGGTCTGCAATCCTATGATCACCCCAGATTTTTGCTTTTTGCTTCACTGGTTTACGACTTTCCCTGGCTGTGGGCCTGCTAATCAGACCCACAGCCTAGCTGTTCTCTCTCTAAATTGACACACATGTACCTTAGGTGCATTTACCAATTGGTACTGGGCCACCTTATCAGTCCCTGTACAGTATACCTTAGGTACCCAGGGCATAGGTGTACCCAGGCCCTACCAGGGGCTGCAGCATGTATTATGCCAGCCCTGGCTGGCCATCCAAATATGACACAACTGCCTGCACGACAGCTGGGGCAAGGTGGTGTAATCACCCTTTGCTTTAGATATAGTATTCCTATATCTAACCCTAAAATGGACACATGTATTCCTATCAGTCACTCCTATGGCAGGCCTTATCAATCCTGAAGGCAGAGTGCTTGGAATTATGTGAGATGGTGCTCTGGCATGAGCTGTGCCCGTTTGCAGCTTGCGGAACCAAGTCCTAATAGCTGTTCCATGATAACGAGTACCATATACTCTTAAGTGCCTTATAATCCTCACGGTTATTTGCCAACTTTGGTATCGCTTTATCAAAACATGTCGAGTAAGGTGTCATACAAATTGGAATACTAACTCCTCGCCAATTCTGGCGACGGGGTTAGCATTCCACCCTTCTAGAGGGACACGACATATATGTAACTGTGAACCCCGGTTAAAGTTAACTCGAGCCTCAGCATCACAAAATGGATGCTGCCACCACAGACACAAGTCTGACCTCCTGCAGCTGGGAGTCCTTCCAGTGAGGAGAGCTTGGACAAAGGGTTTCCTGTCAGGGGCGGTGCTAGCACCATCCCAGAAAGGGGTTTTGTGTATCCCAGGTAGGCAGGGCTGAGAGGAAGGTGACTGCAAATGGCACCCCGGTGCTCACTGTGCATATGCCGGCTTAAACCAGTTCCAGGGGAACACCAGCCCCTGAGCTGGGGAAAGTCCGGACAAGGGAGAGGGGTGTAACCACCCCCCTCCTGGTCCCACCCATGGGCAGGACCTAGTCGCGTGCCAGCCCCTTTTTTTAGAATAAAGGTAGGAGCAGGCCCCCTTCCCAAATTAGATAATTCTGAATCTTGACTACTTTCCACGAAAGAACTCTTGACTTTTTCTGAAGACTCTCCTTTGTGGCTAAGGAGTAGCTGTGAGAAGGTGGCCTGATATGCAGTGCTCACTATTCTAGTGAACACTATGTATCAGTCCAGCAACCCTTATTGATGATTGGTTGTAAGTCAACCTTATAGACCAGCTATCCTAGTAGCGTGGATACGAGCAGTCTAAGGCTAAAGACTCGAGAGGGCGTGTTAAGCCAGCTGTTATACCACATATACCCCTTGAACACCAAGTGAAAGGACACCACACAAGTGTTATGAAAATAAACAGTTATTTATTAAAGATCACAACAGCCCTGTACTCTTTATGAGGACAGGGTACTAAGCACAAACCAAAACTCTTACAAAAATACTTAAGTTAGCACAGTATATACAAATGCCCGAGGGGCACGGAAAACCATATACTCTGAAAGTGGAATGCGAAATTACTAGCAGGTAAGTACAGTACTAATAGCTTTTGGAATCGCTAGGACTTGACTAGGGAATCGTTAGATGCCTTCTAGGAGGCCTAGGGGACTCGGGTGCAGTGTGTGCACTCTCACGCGAGATGCGGACAAAAGTCTATGGTAGCTAGAAATTGAAAAGTTAGTGTTCTCGGGCGAACCCGACCTGGTAGGGAGAAAACGACAGTGGATCCTGACCCTTAGATAGTGAGGCTATGCTGGGGCACCGAAATGCCGAAGTTACCTAGCCCAGGGGCTGTAGCTGCATAGGTCTGAAAAGACGTCGGGAATCCTCGTAGACGGACCAGGAGCCGGAAGAAAAGATGCTGGCCGGTGACCAGTGAAGAAAGTTCAGTTGGATCCAAGCCTGGATCTTGAAGATAGATGACACCTGAAAGCAGAGGGGACCAAGTTCGAGACTACTAGCCAGTAGTCAGTGGGCACCAGGAGGGCACCGGATGGTAGCCACCTCGACCAGGTGAGTGGGTGACGCTGTGCTCGGAGATCTCACGGACCAGGAGGCGTTGTCGGCGACCAGGATGGAGGATCGAGCTGTCCCACGAAGATAGAAGCTGTCGGCGTCGCTGGACCCAGGATTGGGCAACAAAGCCTTGGCAAATTCAAGCCCACGCGGTGGACCTAAAATGGCATCTAGAGTGGACCAGGAGGGTCCGGGGTGCCTCTCTTGAAGAAGGAAGCAAGGGCCAGCCTGGAGCAACCAGACCAGCAGCAGAGATGTCGTCGGGCGTCGTTCAGAAGGCCACAAGCCAGCCGGCTAGTAGCCAAACAACGCGGTGCACAGCAAACAGCAGAAGGGCCCCACGCAGATCGTGGAGATGCAGGGAGGCTGACCTTGGGTGCTGGAGCTGCGCAGGGTCGGGGCTTCTCGGACCCCAAAGCACTCACCAGTGGAGGACACGGTGGGCTTGCAGTAAAGATGTCGTGCAGTCTTGGCGATCGTCGGTCCCTCGAGGTCTCGTCGCACTCACGGTTCTCAGCTTTGCTGTAGAGGTGAGTAGAGGTCAGAGGTGCCAGGGAAGTCGGGTCTCGTCGAGCTGGGTCGTCGGATTCGTGATGAAGGACTTGCAGCAGACCGCAGTGGTTCTTTAGGATGGTGCCCGCTTGATGCAGGGTGACTACTCCTTAGCCACAAGGGAGAATCTTGATGAAGAAATCGTGAAGTCCTTTCGAAGAAAGTCGTATCTTGATTCCAAAGATGATCTAATTTGAACAGGGGGCCCGCTCCTATCTTTATACTAAAAAAGGGGGCTGACCCGGTGACTAGGTCCTGCCTATGGGTGGGACCAGGAGGGGGGTGGTTACACCCCTCTCCCCTGCCGGACTTCCCCAGGCCAGGGGCTGGTGTGCCCCTGGAACTGGTTCTGACTGGCCTATGCGTAGTGAGCACCGGGGTGCCACTCAGCAGTCCCCTTCCTGAAAAGCCCTGCCTACCCAGGATACACAAAACCATGTCTGGGACGGTGCTAGCACCGCCCCGGACAGGAAACCCTTTGTCCAGGCCTCCCTCGCTGGAAGGACTCCCAGCAGCAGGAGGTCAGACTCGTGTCTGTGGTGGCAGCATCCATTTTGTGGAGCTGAGGCTTCAGTTAACTTTAACCGGGGTTCACAGTTACATACATGTCGTGTCCCTCTAGAAGGGTGGAATGCTAACCCCGTCGCCAGAATTGGCGAGGGGTTAGTATTCCAATTCGTATGACACCTTACTCGACATGTTTTGATAAAGCAATACCAAAGTTAGCATTTAACCGCGAGGATTATAATGCACTTAAGAGTATATGGTATGCGTTATCATGGAACAGCTATTGGGACTTGATTCCGCAAGCTGCAGACAGGCTCAGCTCATGCCAGAGCACCATCTCACATGATTCCAAGCACTCTGCCTTCAGGATTGTTAAGGCCTGCCACAGGAGTGACTGATAGGAATCTGTGTGTCCATTTTAGGGTTAGGTATAGGTATACTACACCTACAGCAAAGGGTGATTACACGACTTTGCCCCAGCTGTCATGCAGCCAGTTGTGTCAAATTTAGGAGGCCAGCCAGGGGTGGCATAATACATGCTGCAGCCCCTGGCAGCCCTGGGTACACCTATGCCCTGAGTTACAGGGTCTGATAAGGTGGCCCAGTACCAATTGGTAAATGCACCTAGGGTACATGTGGTAATTTAGAAAGAGAACAGCCAGGCTGTGGGTCTGATTGGCAGGCCCACAGCCAGAGAAAGTCGTAAACCAGTGAAACAAAAGCAAAAAATCTGGGTGATCATAGGATTGCAGACCCTACTCTCCTACATGACCCCCCCCCCCCCCCCAAACTTTGGGACAATAAGCTAACCTTGACCAGGTGAGTCTTCTTGTTCTAAGTGGAAATATCTGGAGAGCCCATCGGCATTGCCATGATCAGTACCAGGTCTATGTTCCACTGTAAAGTCCATCCCCTGTAGGGAAATGGACCACCTAAGCAGTTTGGGGTTTTCACCCTTCATCTGATTTAGCCACAAGAGGGGCTTATGGTCGGTCTGAATCTTGAAGTGAGTGCCAAACAAGTATGGCCTCAGCTTCTTCAGGGCCCAAACCACAGCAAAGGCCTCCCTCTCAATAGCTGACCAATTCTTCTCTCTGGGGGTCAGCCTTCTGCTTATAAAAGCAATGGGCTGGTCTTGACCATCAAAATTCAGTTGAGAAAGAACAGCTCCCACACCCAACTCAGAAGCATCTGTTTGGACAATGAATGGTTTGGAGTAGTCTGGACTCTTAAGGATAGGTGCTGTGCACATGGCCTGCTTTAGGTCATCGAATGCTTTTTGACAGCCTGCTGTCCACTGAACCTTTTTTGGCATTTTCTTACTTGTCAGTTCATTTAATGGTGTCACAATGGAACCATAGTTCCTGACAAACTTTCTGTAGTATCCAGTCAGGCCCAAGAAAGCTCGAACCTGAGTCTGGGTGGTTGGAGGAGCCCAGTCCCTGATTGGCTGTATTTTGCTCTCCAGTGGCTGAACCTGGCCTCCACCTACAAGGTGGCCCAGGTATACAACCTGTGTCTGCCCTATCTGGCACTTGGTGGCCTTGATAGTGAGGCCTGCTGCTTGCAGAGCCTCTAACACTTTCCTCAGGTGGACCAGGTGATCCTCCCAGGTGGAGCTAAAGACAGCAATATCATCTAGATATGCTGCACAGAAGTCATCCAGCCCAGTAAGGACTTGATTCACCAACCTTTGGAAGGTGGCAGGTGCATTTTTCAGACCAAAGGGCATTACCACAAATTGATAATGCCCACCAGGGGTTGAAAATGCTGTCTTGGGCTTGGCATCCTCAGCTAACCTGATTTGCCAATACCCAGCTGTTAAGTCAAATGTACTTAAGTAGTTGGCAGAAGCCAATCTATCTATAAGTTCATCTGCCCTTGGTATTGGGTGGGCATCAGTCTTAGTGACTGCATTGAGACCCCTGTAGTCTACGCAAAACCTCATCTATCTCTTACCATCTTGGGTGTGAGGCTTTGGCACTAGAACTACTGGACTAGCCCAAGGGCTATCTGAGGGTTCAATGACTCCCAACTCCAACATTTTCTGCACTTCAGTTTTTTTGCAGTCTCTAACATGATCAGGCTGCCTGTAGATTTTACTCTTGACTGGCAGGCTGTCACCAGTGTCAACCTCATGGGTGCACCAATTGGTCTGACTGGGTGTCAGAGAGAACATATGTCTGAAAGACTGAAGAACCTGTTTACAGTCTTTCTGCTGATGTTCAGAGAGGCTGCCACAAAAGACAACACCATCTACTGACCCATCATCAGGATTCTGAGTGAGCAGGTCTGGGAGAGGGTCACTCTCTTCCTCCTGTCCCTCATCTATGGCCATGAGCAAGCTCATGTCCTTCCTGTCGACATATGCTTTGAGCCTGTTGACATGGAGTACCCTGTGGGGACTCCTGGGAGTTCCAAGGTCCACCAGGTAGGTGACCTCTCCCTTTTGCTCAAGAATTGTGTGGGGCCCAGACCATTTGTCTTTGAGTGCTGCTGGGGCCACTGGCTCCAACACCCACACCTTCTGTCCAGGCTGGTAAACAGTCAGGACAGCCTTTTGGTCATGCCAAGCTTTTTGAAGTTCTTGACTGGCCTTAAGGTTTTCAGATGCCTTCTCCATATACTCAGCCATCCTGGAGCGGAGACCAAGTACATAGTCCACTATGTTGGTTGCAGGCTTTTTGAGAGGTCTCTCCCATCCTTCCTTCACCAAACACAGGGGGCCTCTCACAGGATGCCCATACAAAAGTTCAAAAGGGCTGTAGCCAACCCCCTTTTGTGGGACCTCTCTGTAAGCAAACAGAAGGCAGGGAATCAGGACATCCCATCTACGCCTGAGCTTTTCAGGTAGTCCATGAATCATCCCTTTTAGGGTCCTATTGAACCTTTCAACAAGCCCATTGCATTGTGGATGATAGGGTGTAGTGAATTTGTAATTGACACCACATTCCTTCCACATAGCAGTTACGTAGCTTGACATGAAGTTTGCACCTCTGTCAGAGACAACCTCCTTAGGGAAGCCCACTCTGGAGAATACTCCAACTAGGGCCCTTGCCACCACAGGTGCTGTGGTGGTCCTAAGTGGAATAGCTTCAGGATACCTGGTGGCATGATCCACTACCACCAGTATCAACTTGTGCCCTGATGCTGTCTGGGGTTCCATTGGACCAACAATGTCAATCCCCACTCTTTCAAAGGGCACCCCCACCACAGGCATTGGTATAAGGGGGGCCTTTGTTGTGCCACCTGACTTACCACTGGCTTGGCAAGTGACACAGGAGCGACAAAACTCCTTGGTATCCTCATTCATGTGAGGCCAGTGAAAGTGTGAGACAAGCCTGTCCCAAGTCTTTGTCTGGCCTAAGTGGCCTGCTAAGGGAATCTCATGGGCCAAGGTAAGTAGGAAACCTCTCTGAGACAAGGGTACAACCAGCCTCCTGGTCATGCCAGGCTTGGGGTCTCTTGACTCAGTGTACAGGAGTCCATCTTCCCAGTATACCTTGTGGGTACCTGTGGCGTTCCCAGCAGCCTCAGCAGCAGCCTGCTGTCTGAGGGGTTCAAGAGAAGGGCAGTCTAACTGGTCCTTCCCCAGGTCTTCCCTTGAGGGTCCCCCTGAGCCCAAGAATTCAACTTGATCAAGTTCAAACTCTCTAGGTTCAGTTTCCCTCAATTCCTGTAGGTCAGCCTCCTCTGAGACTTGATCCACAACCTGGGGCAAGGGGGAAGGCACAGCCTTAACCCTACTGCTCTTTTTCTTGGAAGGTGTCTGGTCCATTGTTCCAGGATCCAGCACCTGTTCAGTG
The DNA here is from genome assembly GCF_964263255.1 of Lissotriton vulgaris. Taxonomy (NCBI): domain Eukaryota; kingdom Metazoa; phylum Chordata; class Amphibia; order Caudata; family Salamandridae; genus Lissotriton; species Lissotriton vulgaris. Next base: position 8,472,191 of record NC_141690.1, read on the forward strand.
GGGCATTTCCTGGCCTGTGACCTGGTCACAGCAAACACATGTGCTGGCAAGCCTAACATTTCCAGGTGAGTCCTCTGCTCCACTTCTGACCATTGTGATGACTCCAAATCATTGCCCAACAAACAATCCACTGGGAGGTCTGAACTAACTACAACCTTCTTTTGGCCAGTTACCCCTCCCCAGGAGAAAGCTACAATTGCCATACTGTGATTGGTAGTGACATTGCTTGCATTGGTCACCAGGAATTCTGTACCTGGCATGATCTGTCCAGGGTCCACAAAGCTAGGTGTCACCATTGTGACACTGGCACAGGTGTCCTTATAGGCCTGAGCCATTTTTCCATTAATGAAAGGTGTCTGTCTGTATTTGCCCAAAGTATTGGGACTGATGTCAGGGGACATATCCATATCCCCTGTACTGACAAGGACAGCCTGAGTGAGGGTGCCAACTAAGTTGTCACTCCCCTCAGAACCCAGGGTTAACCCTACTAAACCCTTGGGAGGTGCACTACCACTGCTGGCTGTACTAGGGGGCACAGGTGCCTTAGGGGCTGCAGTGGCAGGAGTCTGCCCTCCTCCTTTCTTGGTGCACTCACTAAACCAGTGAGTTTTACTTTTGCAGTATTGGCACCACCTTTTAGATTGGCCTTCTTTCTTCTTTTGGGGAGCCTGACCCCCACCCTCTTTGGGTTGTTGGGGACCTGTCGAAGACTTCTGGTCATTTTGTTCCCCCTTAGAATCTTTACCCTTCTGGTCTGCTTTCTTCTGACCACCTTGATTCTGGCCCTGGTTCTGTTTAACTCTTGTTCTAACCCATCTGTCTGCCTTCTTTCCCAATTCTTGGGGAGAGGTCAGATCTGAGTCAACAAGATGCTGATGCAACAACTGGTTCTGACAATTGTTCAAAATTTGTTCTCATCATCATCAAATTGTACAATCCTTTATAATCAGTAACCTTACTGCCCAGCAACCAGCCCTCAAAAGCCTTAGTGGCACAATCTACAAAGTCAGCCCAATCTTGAGACTGAGTTTTCTGGGTATCCCTGAACAGCACCCTGTACTGCTCAGTGGTTAGGCCAAACCCATCAACCAGTGCATTTTTCAAGACTTGGTAATCATTAGCATCCTCTACCCTTGTGGTGAGGAGCTTGTCTCTACCTTTACCTTCAAAGGAGAGCTACAAGATAGCTGCCCACTGACTCGGGGGAACACCTTGCACAGTGCAGGCCCTCTCCAAAGCAGTAATCCATTTGTGGATGTCATCCCCTTGTTTAAAGGGGGGCACTATCTTTCCTAGGTGTTTTGTATCAAAACTCCTTTCCCTATTGCTAGGTACAATGCTGCCACCAGTGGGGACTGCCCCACTCAACTGTTGCTCTCTAGCAAAAGCAAGCCTCTCTTTGGCCAGGGCAAGTTCTTCCCTTTCAATCCTCAGATTGGCTGCCTTTTCTTTAGCTGCATACATTCTCCTCTGGGGAGATGTCATCCCCCTCTGAGAGGAATGTTGAGAGCCATTGGTGTGAAGGGATCTGCCAGAGCCTCTGGATAGAGACCTAGCTCGTCCATTCCCAATGTTAAGCTGACCTGAGAGTGGCCCCAGGGGTCCCCTAGTACCCATCTCATGTCTGCTTAAGTTGGACCTGGTTAGTCTGCTGACTTCTACCTGTCCCTTATCTGCCTCATCCCCAGACACCAAGTCGTCATCCTCATCATCAGCATCATCTGCTTCCTGAAGGGGATGGTCCTGGCTATCAAAGGGACCCTGTAAGGAGGGCATATTGCCATCTGGATTAGAAGGGTCTGGGTTACCAGCCCTCCTTGCATCATAAGTCTCTAAGAGACCAATCAGAAAGGCAGTTGTGGGGTTAGACCCCTGCTTAATCTTCCTAGAGGTACACACTTGTCGTAACTCATGGAAGCTAAGCACAGTATATCAAGTCAAGTCAAGTCAAAAGCTTTATTTCGATAAAATTTCATTATCATAAAAGCAAGTTTAAAAAGAATTGGTAGGTAATAAAATTAGTTTAGACATATCCAGTTAATAACAAGAAATATAACATTTTGCTAAAGTTAATATAGTTTAAGAAGAATTAAACAAGGTTTTTAAGCTTTCTGGCTCGAATAGCCCAAGCCCAGAATAGAAATTTGGCTAAGGCACAGACATAGGGTACATGACTGTCCGAAACAAGTATCCTGATTGCCACATCGTGACTCCTGGTTCCCAGTTGCCGGCACAGGTTCTTCAACCAAACCCTTCTTGGATTGGCATATTCGCTACAGACAAATAGGAAGTGAGCCAATGTCTCTGGATGGACTAGACATGAAGGGCACAGGTTAGTTTTGTGAGGACAGGAATTCCATGTTTTAGTAAAAGTGTTCAATGGCAAGGTACCCGTTCTGAATTTAAAATACAAAGACCGGGCAAATGGTTTCCCGATTATATCTAAATAGGGTTCTCGCATGGGAATATCTTTAAACTTCAGGAAGTCCTCAGTAAGCCTGCCAATAGATGTGCTAGAATGCCTTTGGGATCAGATCCAATCCCGATAAAGATTTTTAAGTACTTGTTTTGGTGGAGAAGTTCTGCTTGACCAAAAGTCCAAAAGGCCCAAGTTCGACAGTAAAGATTTCATATCTGTTAGCCATTTGACTCTGGCCCAATGTGGTGACGCCATTATTTCTTCCAGGCCTCTGGCGTAGACACTAAGTTCCTCTACCCGCCAAATACGGGCCCATAACAAAAGAGGGCGAAATTTCGCAATTTCGCCAATCTGGGTACAGCCAAAGTCCATAAATAAAGGTAAAAGTGGGGTGCTTTGAGGGAGGGACATTATTTGTCTGCAGAAATTATTCTCAGATTTTTGGAGAGCTAATGAAGATGCAAAGCCCCAGAGTTCAGCTCCGTAAAGTGCAGAGCTAACACCCTTGGCGGCATAGATCTCTAGGACTGTTCCTATTGGTTTCAACGAACTGGAACGTTGCTCCCTCAATAGGGCACCTGTGATCCTTTTATGATTTAGCAGCATCTTGTCTAGATGAGGAGTCCAATCCATTTTGTCTGAGATGCGTATCCCTAAATAGTCAAATACTTTCACCCTTTCCAGGGTCTCAGTGTTTAAAATAGGGGGACGCACTTGCTGTTTGGGGGGGTTAAGGACAAGGTATTTTGTTTTATTAGTGTTTATAACCAAGCCCCGATCAGTGCAAAAGGATTGGAAATTATCCAAGAGTTTCTGTAGCCCCATAGGTGTTTTGGAGATTAGGAGCGTGTCGTCCGCAAAGAGAAGGGTCGGTACACGAACCCCCGCCAGGGATGGTTCGTCAGATGGAAATTTCAGTAAATGCTCAACCACCCCATTGATGTACAAGGAGAAAAGGGTGGGAGCCAGAACGCATCCCTGGCGGACCCCTCTCTCGACGGGAATACAGCCCGTTTTCTCCCCTCCAGAACCCCACCTAATTTGGACAAAGCTGTCCTGATGGAGCCTGACTAGTAGGGATAGTAAATACTGTGGGAGCCCCATATTGGCTAGGACTCTCCATAGCAAGTCCCGGGGGACAAGGTCAAAGGCAGTCTTTAGGTCGATAAAAGCGAGATAAAGACTGCCCTTGCCTATCACTACCACCTTCCAGTAGATCATCATAAGCCTAAAGGCCTGCTCTATCGTACCAGTGCCTACTCTAAAACCGGCCTGGAAGTCGGTAAGTATTTTATTTTCATCTACCCAGTTAAGTAACCTGAGTAGAATAACTTTACCAACAACTTTTTGGCTTACATCTAGCAAGCTGATCGGCCTATAATTGGACGGGTCATCCCTTGGGCCTTTCTTATGAATGGGAACTACCTCTGCCCCCTTCCATGGCGCAGGAATGGGGGCACCCCTACAAATGGCGAGAAGGAGAGAGTGGATTAATTTGCCCCAAGTAGCAACATCAGATTTTAGCAAGTCCCCCGGGATGCCATCAGGTCCTGCAGCTTTCTGTGGAATGATAGAATTAATAGCATATTCTACTTCCTTCTGTGTGAATTCAGGATCACTGGGGAGAAGAATATAATTAATATAAGGGAGGGATTGGGCAGACCCTCTCCCGTTCAAATCATTATGGCAGGAATAAAGTTTAGCAAAATGTGCCTCCCTTACCTGCCCCGGGATATTGCAGGTTATGAGGTCGGAATCCGGTCTATTTCGTGCCCTTATGGTTTCCCAAAAGGATTTGGAGTCTTTTTTCAGACTGGCTTCCTTAAGGGTTAGCCAGTAGGCATCCTCCCACTCCCTTTTAGCAACCTGTAAGGCCTTTTTATGGTCTCTTCTAGCAATTTGGATTAGTGAGGGGGACTTCCCTTTAACTGCCTCTATTAGGCGAGATTTGGCCTTCCTGCACGTTGCCGGATACCAATCGTGTTTGCCTTTAGCTTTTGGTAAAGGATTTTGTTTTCCTGGGGGCAATTGGACCCAAAAGAGGTCCCCTATGATTTTTACAGCAGTTTCAAATGTAGCGGTGGCCATGTCTGCTGCTATAGTTAGGTCAATCGAGCCAATTTCGGCTTGCATGACCTTAACCACTTCATCTATTGCTAATAGTTTATCGGCATTGCACATAATCTTACTCCACTTTAGACGCCTGCCACAAGTGGCAACAGTAATCCCCTGTTGGCGGCTCGAAGGGACTGGCGATACTTTGGTGGGCCAAGGATTTTTTAAAGATAGAGAGAGTGGGTTGTGGTCGCTCTCTATAGTGTTGGTGATAACCATGTCGTCAACATGGCTCCAGAGGCCCCTGTCCAGCAGAATATAGTCGATGCGTGTGCATTGACCAACTCTGTTGAATGTGGGAGCACCCTGCAAGTCAGAGCGAGTGCGACCGTTGGCAGCTCTTAAGCCGAACTCCAATGTGAGTGCATTTAGGTGGATTGCACTGCGAGTCCAGCGTTTGATGGGGGGAATAGAGAGGGTAGGAATACCCCATCTACTGTCCTCCTCTCCTAGGTCTGATACTCCTTCTAGGGGAAGTGGTTCATATGTACAATTAAAATCCCCTGCTACTAGGATATGCCCAGGTCCACTTTGCTCTCCTAACTGAGCTTCGAGCTCCAACATTGTAGGTGAGATACACCCGTTTTTGGTTCCCCTAATATATACATTATAAAGGTCGAGAATCATGCTTCCCCGTAGGCCCAATAGTGAGACACCAAGAATATCCGGGGTTCTTGGCTTCTTGGTGATTACCCTACAATTTAGGAGGATACTTATCCAAATGATAAGTCCCCCCGATGGCCGCCCCTTCCCTACCTTAGATTTTACTGCTGGGGTAAAAATAGTGACAAAGCCCACCCGATGTAATGGTTCAATGGCCCATGTCTCTTGAAAAATACAAATTGTATGGGCATCGACCAGGGCATTCCACTCTGGGAGGCCTAATTTCCTTGAAATCCCAGCAAGGTTCCAACTAAGGATCTTTAACTTGCCCTGTGCTAAGTTTCCATCTTGGATCACAGTGCCTTGGTGGTTACATGGATCACCGCTGTCCCTAGTTAATATGGGTGATAGCACCTCTAAGTTAATAGGGAGAATTGTCTCCGGCACAGGATCCTTCAGACTGATGTTAACACTAGGGAGGTTAATATCTAATCCTCCCTTGGGAGAAAGTCAATCAACCTCATCCAGAACACAGAACCTATTTGGATGGGCAAACTGTGTATAGGAAGGGTTGAAAGATAGGGATGGAGACGGATCCTGCCATGGCTGTTGCCATTGCTGATTAGTAAATAGTGGCTGAGGAGGTTGTTGCCACTGCTGGGTGGGTTGGAAAAAAGGAGGAGGTAAGGGGTGGAAGGGTTGTTGCCACTGTGGACCAGCATGATGTGGGACAAAAGATGGAAAATTGGGCGGTTGTTGCCAATGGTTAGAGGCATATTGAGGGGGACATGCAGGCCCTTGATTACTTGGTCGGTGGAAATTGGGTCTTGTCGAGTTGGGGAGGAAGTAAGACAGGGGGAGTGGTTTGATCTGGGTGGCTGGGCCGCTGTTAGGGGCATTACAAATAAAAGTCGCAGCCCCCACATCCCTAAAGTTGACAGTGATTACATCCCCTGATATTGTTTTCTTGCTCCTACCCACCCAATCACCTCTACGCACAGTAAGAATTTCCCCACTCATACTACTGGGTAATGGTCTATGTATTTGAAGCCACTGGGCACATTTATTTCTAAGCTCTACATAAGTCTCTCTAACTCCTTCCTTCAGTGGGGGGACAGCAGTCAACACAACCACAAAAGGGGAAACTTCTGGTGGCAGACTAATAGACTTAAAACGAGTCTGCCTTGGCTTAGGGACTTCAGGATTATTAGTAGCATGGGGGGCTGGGATGTTCGTGGGTTTCCCTTTAGGGCCCGAGACTTGGGAAGTGATAGATTTTAGTCCAGCAGCTGGTTGCTGGGCGGGTAATGAGCTGCTCACTACTTTTGATGATGGTTGAGCAAGATTTTTCACAGAGTGGGGAAGATGTATTGCTGATTGTTCTTTGGATGGCGGAAGGTTTTTCGCTTTATCAGCTGTAGACTTGGTGACCTTAGTTGGTGGTTGGGGATTGGGTGGTGGTTCTCTGTGCCCTTGTTGCTGAATAGTCCCAGACTCAATGATCTTATTGGGCCATTTAGTATTATTGAGAGATGTTAATCTATCCAGTTTGGAGATCAAGGGTTTTATTTGGGCCACTATTGTAGTTTCAAGGTCATGCTTGAGGTCCGTGACCATATTTTCGACCCAGCATGGAATGCCAGGCGTTGTGTGTGGAATAGGTGTCACCAGATTATGGTTGCAAGCTTTAGTTTTAGTCTTCTCTTTAGATTTGAATTTAGACTCCTTGGTTTTGGGCTTAGCTATTACTTTTAAGGGATTACAAGTAGCCTTATCCCTGGAGTCGCTGGGCACATAAGCGGTCGACCTGGCAGTTAACCCATCCAGGTCCGGCTCCGTCTCTCTGGGTGTCCGACAGGCTTCTAGGTCTGGGGTCGCCTCCAGATCCACAAAGGACGAGTCCGACTCTGAACAGGTAACCGACAAGTCGACAGCACTCGGTACTGTAACAGTGCCCATAGTGGTTAAGGGCAAGGACAAGGAGCAATTATTCAAGACTTGCTGAGAAGGTGAATGCGCATTTACGAGGGAGCCCAAGGAAGAGCGCTTGGCCTCCATAAGGTCGAGAGAAACTCTTTTCTCTAGAAGTACAATGCTCTTGTCAATTGTCTCTGTTACCCGTGAGATAAAGAGGTCAATGGGGCCAGTCACTTGAGCTACCTCTGCAGCTTTTTTGGTGCAGCTTCTTGTTTTGTGCCGCATAGTTGTCGCTAGCGATGAACAGGCTATACCAAGTGTCGGATGGCTATGGCCTCAAGGAAGGCTGAGTAGCAACGGCCTACCTGGTTGATGGTCTCAGGGCAATAAGACAGGGATTCAGGGCCTGGGCCGTCCTCTGCCGTCCTTGAACGGTCTTAAACGGCCCGCTCTTTGCCCGGTCTTCGCCCCGGTAGCCGTCCCGCGTGCGCGTTAGAGCTGCGCAAAGTTTATAGGAGGAGCAGGTGAGGTGAAAGGGGCGGGAAGAGGACCAGCTGCGGCCGATCAGCGCCGCGCTGCACGCTGGTCCTCGCAGTCCCGCCTCGAGGAGAAGGGTTGATCTTCACTCTTTGAAGTCGCGTTGGTGCTCCTGTGCACTCCGCAGTGGCCTTGGGCAGGTTAGTGGAACAAAGAGTCTTGCCTTCGAGCGGCGCCCGCGAAGCGGGGGCCGCGAGGCGTGGAGATTTTAACAGGCGCTGGAACAGGGATGAAAGGCTGAGCAACAGGCAGGCAGCGCTCACGACGTCCCAAAGGCAGAACCCACACTCCTACCACACCGCTTGATCTTTATCGGTGGAAGGGGCGGGAAGAGGACCAGCTGCGGCCGATCAGCGCCGCGCTGCACGCTGGTCCTCGCAGTCCCGCCTCGAGGAGAAGGGTTGATCTTCACTCTTTGAAGTCGCGTTGGTGCTCCTGTGCACTCCGCAGTGACCTTGGGCAGGTTAGTGGAACAAAGAGTCTTGCCTTCGAGCGGCGCCCGCGAAGCGGGGGCCGCGAGGCGTGGAGATTTTAACAGGCGCTGGAACAGGGATGAAAGGCTGAGCAACAGGCAGGCAGCGCTCACGACGTCCCAAAGGCAGAACCCCAGTATATCTTGAAGCACAGTATACCTTGAAGGGATGACCTGTGGAGGGTCAACTGACACAAGGGGAGACTCAGTGTTTCCTCCTTTGTCCGACATACTGTTTCTAGTGTGGTGTAAGTGATGCACCTACCTACACTATGTGTTACCTACTGATCCCTTGCTAAGAGTTGCAGCCAAGGTGTGCTAGGCCTTGAGGAGCTGCAACAGCTGGTTCAGTAGAACTCAGAGTATTCTAAGCTTTAGTTATATGTACCTAACAGTACTTATGTGATCTTTCAACAAGATATTCTTAGGATACGTGTGGTAAAACAACAGCAAGCTCAAATCCCAACCGCTGCTCACCAATGTGAGAAGGTGGCCTGATATGCAGTGCTCACTATTCTAGTGAACACTATGTATCAGTCCAGCAACCCTTATTGATGATTGGTTGTAAGTCAACCTTATAGACCAGCTATCCTAGTAGCGTGGATACGAGCAGTCTAAGGCTAAAGACTCGAGAGGGCGTGTTAAGCCAGCTGTTATACCACATATACCCCTTGAACACCAAGTGAAAGGACACCACACAAGTGTTATGAAAATAAACAGTTATTTATTAAAGATCACAACAGCCCTGTACTCTTTATGAGGACAGGGTACTAAGCACAAACCAAAACTCTTACAAAAATACTTAAGTTAGCACAGTATATACAAATGCCCGAGGGGCACGGAAAACCATATACTCTGAAAGTGGAATGCGAAATTACTAGCAGGTAAGTACAGTACTAATAGCTTTTGGAATCGCTAGGACTTGACTAGGGAATCGTTAGATTACTTCTAGGAGGCCTAGGGGACTCGGGTGCAGTGTGTGCACTCTCACGCGAGATGCGGACAAAAGTCTATGGTAGCTAGAAATTGAAAAGTTAGTGTTCTCGGGCGAACCCGACCTGGTAGGGAGAAAACGACAGTGGATCCTGACCCTTAGATAGTGAGGCTATGCTGGGGCACCGAAATGCCGAAGTTACCTAGCCCAGGGGCTGTAGCTGCATAGGTCTGAAAAGACGTCGGGAATCCTCGTAGACGGACCAGGAGCCGGAAGAAAAGATGCTGGCCGGTGACCAGTGAAGAAAGTTCAGTTGGATCCAAGCCTGGATCTTGAAGATAGATGACACCTGAAAGCAGAGGGGACCAAGTTCGAGACTACTAGCCAGTAGTCAGTGGGCACCAGGAGGGCACCGGATGGTAGCCACCTCGACCAGGTGAGTGGGTGACGCTGTGCTCGGAGATCTCACGGACCAGGAGGCGTTGTCGGCGACCAGGATGGAGGATCGAGCTGTCCCACGAAGATAGAAGCTGTCGGCGTCGCTGGACCCAGGATTGGGCAACAAAGCCTTGGCAAATTCAAGCCCACGCGGTGGACCTAAAATGGCGTCTGGAGTGGACCAGGAGGGTCCGGGGTGCCTCTCTTGAAGAAGGAAGCAAGGGCCAGCCTGGAGCAACCAGACCAGCAGCAGAGATGTCGTCGGGCGTCGTTCAGAAGGCCACAAGCCAGCCGGCTAGTAGCCAAACAACGCGGTGCACAGCAAACAGCAGAAGGGCCCCACGCAGATCGTGGAGATGCAGGGAGGCTGACCTTGGGTGCTGGAGCTGCGCAGGGTCGGGGCTTCTCGGACCCCAAAGCACTCACCAGTGGAGGACACGGTGGGCTTGCAGTAAAGATGTCGTGCAGTCTTGGCGATCGTCGGTCCCTCGAGGTCTCGTCGCACTCACGGTTCTCAGCTTTGCTGTAGAGGTCAGAGGTGCCAGGGAAGTCGGGTCTCGTCGAGCTGGGTCGTCGGATTCGTGATGAAGGACTTGCAGCAGACCGCAGTGGTTCTTTAGGATGGTGCCCGCTTGATGCAGGGTGACTACTCCTTAGCCACAAGGGAGAATCTTGATGAAGAAATCGTGAAGTCCTTTCGAAGAAAGTCGTATCTTGATTCCAAAGATGATCTAATTTGAACAGGGGGCCCGCTCCTATCTTTATACTAAAAAAGGGGGCTGACCCGGTGACTAGGTCCTGCCTATGGGTGGGACCAGGAGGGGGGTGGTTACACCCCTCTCCCCTGCCGGACTTCCCCAGACCAGGGGCTGGTGTGCCCCTGGAACTGGTTCTGACTGGCCTATGCGTAGTGAGCACCGGGGTGCCACTCAGCAGTCACCTTCCTGAAAAGCCCTGCCTTCCCAGGATACACAAAACCATGTCTGGGACGGTGCTAGCACCGCCCCGGACAGGAAACCCTTTGTCCAGGCCTCCCTCGCTGGAAGGACTCCCAGCAGCAGGAGGTCAGACTCGTGTCTGTGGTGGCAGCATCCATTTTGTGGAGCTGAGGCTTCAGTTAACTTTAACCGGGGTTCACAGTTACATACATGTCGTGTCCCTCTAGAAGGGTGGAATGCTAACCCCGTCGCCAGAATTGGCGAGGGGTTAGTATTCCAATTCGTATGACACCTTACTCGACATGTTTTGATAAAGCAATACCAAAGTTAGCATTTAACCGCGAGGATTATAATGCACTTAAGAGTATATGGTATGCGTTATCATGGAACAGCTATTGGGACTTGATTCCGCAAGCTGCAGACAGGCTCAGCTCATGCCAGAGCACCATCTCACATGATTCCAAGCACTCTGCCTTCAGGATTGTTAAGGCCTGCCATAGGAGTGACTGATAGGAATCTGTGTGTCCATTTTAGGGTTAGGTATAGGTATACTACACCTACAGCAAAGGGTGATTACACGACTTTGCCCCAGCTGTCATGCAGCCAGTTGTGTCAAATTTAGGAGGCCAGCCAGGGGTGGCATAATACATGCTGCAGCCCCTGGCAGCCCTGGGTACACCTATGCCCTGAGTTACAGGGTCTGATAAGGTGGCCCAGTACCAATTGGTAAATGCACCTAGGGTACATGTGGTAATTTAGAAAGAGAACAGCCAGGGCTGTGGGTCTGATTGGCAGGCCCACAGCCAGAGAAAGTCGTAAACCAGTGAAACAAAAGCAAAAAATCTGGGTGATCATAGGATTGCAGACCCTACTCTCCTACAGTAGCCACCCTGCACCAGCGGGCACCATCTAAGCGCTTGCGGTTTGCTGCACGTCCATCCTCCGGATCAAGACTGACCAGCTCGACGAGACCCGGATTCCCTGGCATCTCTGACCTCTACCTGCATCATCAGCCCAGCTGAGATTCGTGGGTGTGACGAGACCTGAGGGACCGGCCATCTTCAAAACCAGCACGACGCTTATCCAGCACGACCGCCGAGGGATCCTTGAGTGAGTGCTTTGGGGTTTGAGAAGCCCTAACCCTGAGCAGCTCCAGCACCGAAGTCCAGCCCCCGACATCTGCGTGGGGCCCTTCTGCTCTTTGCTGCTCACCGCGTTGTCCGGTCACTTGCCTGCTGACTAGTGGCCCTCCTGACGACGAACCACGACGATTACATCGCTGGTCTGGTTGCTCCAGACTGGCCCTTGCTCCCCTCCAAACGAGGAGCTCCCCGGACCCTCCTGGTCCACTCCAGGCGCTATCTTGACTCCACCGCGTGGGCTTGACTTTGCCATGGTTTGTTGCCCCAATCCTGGGTCCAGCATCGCCGACAGCAGACACCTTCGTGGGACGGCTCGCACCTCCATCCTGGTCGCCGACAACGCCTCCTGGTCCGAGGGACAGCAGAGTCCAGCGTCGCCCACTCACCTGGTCGAGGTGACTTCATCCGGTGCCATCCTGGTGCCCACCTAATCACTGGCTTGTGGTTAAGAACTGAGTCCCCTCTGCTTTCAGGTCGTCTCCATCATCGATCCAGGCTTGGATCCCTCCGAATATCTTCACTGGTGGCCTGCCAGCAACTTCTTCTTTCAGGCTCCATAGACTTCAACGAGGATTCCCGACGTCTTTTGAACCCTATGCAGCCGCAGCCCCCGGGCTAGGTAACCTGAGCATTTCGGTGCTCCAACGTAGGTTCACTATCCAAGTGTCCAGATCCTTTTTCGTTTTCAGTCTAGCTAGTCAGATTCGTCCGATAACAGTAACTTTACAAATACTAGCATCCATAGACTTTGTCCCGCATCCCGCGTGAGAGTGCACACTCTGCACCCGATCTCCCTAGGCCTCCTGCTCCTAACCTTAGGGTTCAGTAGTGTAGTCCTGGCGATCCTGAAGCCTCTGGATCTTGTTACTTACCTGCTAGTATTTCGCATTCCACTTTTAGTGTATATGGTTTTTCGTGCCCCTCGGGCATTTGTGTAAATTGTGCAACTTAAAGTATTTTCTAAAGAGTTTTGTATTGTGCTTAGCTCCCTGACTCATAAAGAGTTCAGGGTAGACTTGTTATAAATAAATATCCTTTTATTTTCATAACTTGTATGGTGTCCTTTCACTTGGTGTTCAAAGGGTTTATGTGATGGTATAACAGCTGGATTAACACGCCCTCTAGAGTTTAGCCTAAAGACTGCTTGTCCATGCTACTAGGATAGCTGGTCTATAAGGTTGACTTACAACCAATCATCAATAAGGGTTGTTTGGAATGATACAAAGTGATCACTAGAATAGTGAGCACTATATATCAGGCCAACTTCTCACAAACTGAAGACCCCTCACCTTCCCCAACCAGATCTCACAGTAATAACAGATGCGCGCCTTCTGGGATGGGGCGGCCACCTGGGGGAGAGGTGGAGATCATGGGACACTGGTCTCTGGTGAAATCGGGGCTCCACATCAAATTGTTGGAGCTCCGGGCGATCCGCTTTCGTTTAAAGCATTTCCTCCCTCTGTCAAGAGGAAGTTAGTACAGGTGTTAACGGACAACAACACCACCACCATGTGGTACTGCAGCAAGCATGGCGGAGTCGTGGACCCTTTGTCGAGAGGCCTTGCTTCTCACGACATAATTGGAACGGGGCATAATCCTTGTGTTTCAACACCGGTCAGGTTTTCTGAACGCCAGTGGGACAAACTCGGTCGTCGATGTCAAGCAGATCACAAATGGCGTCTCCAGTTAGTCAGCAACACTGCGGCCTGGAGTTTCCAAGGTGGCTATTGCTCGGCAACGCCTTTCGTCACAAGTGGAGCTCAGATCTACTGTATGCTTTTCAACCCGTACCACCACTGTCCAGGGTTCTGAAGAAGATCAGGAGCAACGGGGCCCAAGTCATCCCTGTGGCTAAAGACTGGGCGAGGAGAATCTGGTAACCAGAACTTCTGAAGATGAGCATTGATCCTCCGATCTGGCTGCCCTTCGGGAGGATTTTCTGCCGTAACAATAGGGAAGGGTCCTCCACCCGAACTGGTCAACACTGCACCTGCATGCATGGAGTTTGGGCGGTGACATTTATAGCAAATTGGTGCTTTGCCCTAGGACCGCTTTCCTTCTGGAAGTGGTGACTCCTTTTCATGTGGGACAATCTGTCACCTTGCCCGCTTTCTATGCACCAGAGCTAAGGTTGCTAACACAGCTTTGCAACGTGGAGCCCTAGTACTGGACATCGGTCAGGCAGCAACTTGGGCATCCCTGCACATGTTCACCAAACATTCTTCGTTGGATAATAAAGTCAACAGAGTCTGACATTTTGGCTGTTCATTCCTGCTGGAAATCCAGGTGTAAATCTATCTGCAGTCCCTCGGGGAATGGCATTGCTTGGGTATCTATTTAAAGGTAAGGAATCTGCGACTAGATGTCTCTATCAGATCGACAAGTTGCTTACCTTTGGTATCACCTTATTTGATAGAGACATGATCTGGCCGCAGATCCTTTACTGACCCACCCATCCTCCTCGCTTCAAGGACAAGTTTCTAGGGTTAGGGCGCTCGTTTCTGAAGATCACACTGATGTTAGTACTCTTCATGTCTCCATGGTTCTGCCGTGGAGAGTCGTTAAAAGTAACTGACGACTGTGCTCCTATGTAGATGACGTGATTTCACTTTCTGCGTGACCAATGGCGTCACGCGGAGCCAACCAGCGCCACCAACCGGTGCTCAAGGGTATTGCTCAAACAAGAATCTTCTGGATCCAGTCCGATGCCTGGGAAATTCAAAGGTAAGTAATCTGCAGCTAGATCATGGTTATACCAGATAAGGCATTACAGAAGGTAAGTAACTTGTCCGTTAATACAGTAATTTACTTGACCACAAGATTACCTTCTGAGCCAGCTAGCGCTTTGTACAACAATTGAGGGGAAGAAAACTTTTGGTACATTTCTAACTTTGATTTAGTTAATATCCACAAAAGGCAGGATTCATATTGTGAGAAGTTGGCCTGATATGTGATGTCCACTGTTCTAATGGGCACCCTGTATCAGTCCAAACAACCCTTATGGTGACGGTTGTAAAGTCTACCTAATAGACCAGCTATCCTAGTAGTACCATGGCAGTGACCAGGAAGGAACCATGCGATGTCGCGAAGCAATCAGGTAATGTTGTGAAGCTTGTCTCTGCAGCCACGTGGACCAGGAGGTGTCGACGACGACAAGGAGTTGGGCACGGACTGTCCCGCGAAGGATCTCGCTGTCAGCGGTGTCGGCTTCTGGATTCGAGTCGACAAGCCTTGGCAAAGGCAACCCACGCAGGATTCGAAGATGGCTTCTGGATCAGACCAGCAAGGTCTGATGGGCTTCTCCTTTTCAGGGAAGCAAGGGCCAGCCTGGAGCAACCAGGCCAGCGGTGAAAATTCAAAGGTTCTTCGTCACAGATGCCACTAGCCAACGGGCAAGTGACCGGACAGACACGTTGAGCAGGAAAATGCAGAAGGGCCCCATGGGGCACTCGTGGAGGGCTGATCTTCGGTGCAGATGATGCTCGGGGCTGGGGCATCTCAGTCCCCAATGCACAACCTCGAGGGTACCTCAAAAGTTGCACGGAAAGCAATTTGCAGGCTTTCCAAGATGGCCGGTCCCACGTCTCTCGTCGCCTCCACGGGTCTCAGCTTTGCTGTGGCTGTGGATCGGGCTGAAGGAAGTCTGGAAGTCCGGGTCTTGTCGGGCTCCGTCAGGAGCGTCGACAAAGCAAACCGCTGATCGCTTGATGGTGCCTGCTTGCACAGGGTGGTCACTCCTTGACCACAAGGGAGATTCTTCAGTCTTCTATGTCGAGTAGAATGTCGAAGGTCCAGAGTTCGGTTTCAAGTTTCAGTTCAGGATAAATCTAAAGTCTCTTGACTCAGCTCCTACCTATATACTAATCTGGTGGGCTGGATTACCGGCTAGGTCCCTCCTATGGGTGGGACCAGGGAAGGGGGTGGTTACACCCCTTTCCCTTTGTCCAGTTTCGCGCCAGAGCTGGGGCTGGAGTGCCCCAGCAACTGGTTTCAATCGGACTATGCATGGGACACCTTGTGTGCCCCAGGCAGTGTCTCATTTCATTCAGCCCTCCCTGCCCCAATACACTACGGCCTGTCTGGGGTGGTGCCAGCACCTCCCAAGACAGGAAACCTATTGTCCAAGCCTCCCTCGCTGGAAGGACTCCCAGCAGCAGGAGGTTAGACTTGTGTCTGTGGCAGCTGCATCCATTTTGCGATGCTGAGTCTCTGGTTAACTTTAACCGGGATTACTAGGAACAACATGTCTTCTCCCTCTAGAAGGGTGGAATGCTACCCCCGTTGCCAGAACTGGCGAGGGGGTAGTATTCCAAAGCATATGACTCCTTACACGACATGTTTTGATAAAGCCAAACCAAAGTTAGCATTCAACCGCGAGGATTATAATGCACTTAAGAGTATATGGTATGGCTATATCCTAGAACAGCTATAAGGACATGGTTCCGAAAGCTGCAGACAGGCTCAGCTCATGCTTGAGCCTCATCTCACATAAAACCAGGCACTCTGCCTCCAGGATTGTTAAGACCTGCCATAGGAGTGACTTATAGGTATATATGTGTCCATATGTAAGGGTAGGTATAGGGATACTATACCTAAGCAAAGAGTGATTACACGACCTTGCCCCAGCTGAGTGATCAGCCAGTTGTGTCAATGTGAGTGGCCAGCCAGGGGTGGCATAATACATGCTGCAGCCCCTGGTAGGCCTTGGATGCACCTATGCCCTGGGTACCTATAGTACACTGTACAGGGGCTCATAAGGTGACCCAATATCCAATTGGTAATGTACCTAAAGTACATGGTATGAATTTTAGAGAGAGCACAGCTGGGCTGTGGGTCTGATTAGCAAGCCCACAGCCACATTAAGTAGAAAACCAATAAAGCAAAAAGTGGGGTGACCATAGGAAAGCAGGCCCTGCTCTCCTACACATATAAATCCTTCATCCCAACTTTTTGCAGGCGATGTGCAACAGTAATTGAATATGTATTTTTTCTAGGAGCCTTTTGTGTTTGATATCCTGTGACATCCTAGGTTTGAATTATGGCGATCACAGTTTTCGGACTACAGTCTTGTTTAATCCCTCGATTAACAGTTCTGATCCTTTCAAAGCACCTGCTTGCCTGCACCCTCTACACAAAAAAACTTGCGTACTGTTTGGACAATGAAGAATCCAAATGCATTTTTGGTTAGTCTGAAACAGTCATTTTGAAATTTTGTTTGTCTACAATGGAGGTGGTTGATTGCACATTGATTTATGTGTTTGCAGTTTTCCTTTGAAAACGGCTGTCCCTTGTTTGCACCAGTGTCCAAAATGGATTGATTCTACATGTTCTACAGCAAACAGGTGCTTGAGGATCGCCTTAAATGTGAAACCAGTGCATGCAAACTCAGCCTACTGCTTCTGCCTCAGATATAGGTCAGCCCTTGATGGTGTGAAGGAGATCTCATAAAGTAACCGCAACCAGTTAACTCTAGTCTCTAAACACAAAAATGTCAAGACCTTTTGGGCAATCATGAATAAGAAAAGAAATGGGCGCTCTCAAATGTCCAGTATTACTTCCTATATATCCACTAAACAATGGGTCGCGGGCTTCTCCAAAATCTATTTTCTGCTCACCTCTGCAGTGTCAAAAGAATGTTTGGACATTCTTGACATGCTCGCTCTTCGAGGCTATGCACACTTGCCCCTTATGTCTGCTTACCATTAAAACTGAGTTCCTAGTGACCAGACGGTGGTCAGATCCATCTTTGTTCTGTGGAACACTTTACCAGTGGACCTTTTTGCAACTCAGAAGAACAAGCACTGTCTGCAGTTCTGTTCCCTGCGGTATCCGCTGCAAGGAGCCCTTCGTCACATTTTGCCTGGCGTGGGATGTTCATTTCTAATACACATTTACTGCTTCTTCTCTGATTCGTCCTTTTCTGAGCAAGCTGTGCCAGCATTGTGCACTGATAAGCTTATCTGAAAGAGACACGTTAGTGATAGATTCCTTACCTTAGAATATCCCCAGGAGTCAGACTGGATCCGGAAATTTTTGCGTAGCAGTACCCTTGCGCGTCGGTAGGCGTCGTCTGCGGCTCCGTCGTGGGCGCCGTGATGACGTCGTCGGAGTACTCAGGCGCCGCCTCCACGTGCTGACGTCAGTTCTTCTTTTTTCCGCGCCAGCAAGCGCAGATCTGGAAAAAGCAGTACTTCTAGTCACTTTTTGACTAACTTTTTGGATCATTTTGATCATCTTTTCGAAGTCGTACGACTCCGATCGGTGCCATAGGGATGCCTGGGTTCAAGCACTGCGAGGATTGCGACCGCACGATGTCGGTCACGGATCCTCACCACCTGTGTCTAACTTGTCTAGGCGTCGACCACGACGACAAGGCCTGCTCCGACTGTCTCTTCGAAAGCCAGGCGGAAGCGTTCCCGCAGGCGACTCGAACTCCGGCAGTCTGCGCCACGCCGCAAGAGGTCCCGGTCCCACGGGTGGTGGAGGGACAGGTCGCGGGGACGGAGCCACCACAGCTCCGGGAGTCGGCACCACTCCTCCGGGTCGAAGTCGTCGTCAGGTAAGAAACACAAGAAGTCAAAGAGGCATCATCGCTCTACTGACTCCCCCGAAGCTCGCGCGACGCAGCTGGGGGTTCGGGTGACACCGCCCACGTGCCTCTGCCGGAGTCACGGGCATCGCGGCCTTCTCCGGTCCCTGGGCAAGACGCGACGCCGGGGGAGATCGAGCGCTTCCTCATTGCCATGAGGAACCTATCTTCCCCGACGGGTTCCGCTGCGCCTTCGGGCCCAGCGGACCCGTCTGGGGCCCCTGGCGTGTCGGGATATTTGGCCCCGACGCCGTCGAGTGCTTCGACGCCGCTGGCGCCTTCGGGCCCGATGCCGCGGGACCGCACTGGACCCGCTTCGGTATCTGGGTCGTCGCCGGTGTGAGAAGTTGGCCTGATACAAAGTGCTCACTAGAATAGTGAACATTATATATCAGTCCAAACAACCATTATTGATGATTGGTTGTAAGTCAACCGTAGACCAGCTATCCTAGTAGCATGGACAAGAGCAGTCTTTAGGCTAAACTCTAGAGGGCGTGTTAAGCCAGCTGTTATACCATCACATATACCCCTTGAACACCAAGTGAAAGGACACCACACAAGTTGTTATGAAAATAAAAGGATATCTATTTAGAACACAACAACCCTGGACTCTTTATGAGGACAGGGTGCTAAGCACAATACAAAGCTCTTAGGAAAATAGGCAAAGTTGCACAATTTACACAAATGCCCGAGGGGCACGAAAAACCATATACTCTAAAAGTGGAATGCGAAATTACTAGCAGGTAAGTACTACTCTAATAGGCTTTGGGATCGCTAGGACTTGACTACTGAACCTTCAGATTACTAGCAGGAGGCCTAGGGAGATCAGGTGCAGAGTGTGCACTCTCACGCGGGATGCGGAACAAAGTCTATGGTTGCTAGGAATTACAAAGTTAGTGTTATCGGACGAATCCGACTAGGTAGAGCTGAAACGAAAAAGGATCTGGACCCTTGGATAGCAAAGCTATGCTGGAGCACCGAAATGCTGAGTTTACCTAGCCCAGGGGCTGCGGCTGCATAGGTCTGAAAAGACGTCAGGGATCCTCGTTGCAGTCTATGCAGCCTGAAAGAAGAAGTTGCTGGCAGGCGACCAGTGAAGAGATTCGGATGGATCCAAGCCTGGATCGAAGATGGAAGACACCTGTAAGCAGAGGGGACCAAGTTCTGAATCACTAGCCAGTGATTAGGTGGGCACCAGGATGGCACCGGATGGAGTCACCTCGACCAGGTGAGTGGGCGACACTGGGCTCTGCCGTCTCACGGACCAGGAGGCGTTGTCGGCGACCAGGATGGAAGTGCGAGCTGTCCCACGATGGTATCTGCTGTCGACGTCGCTGGACCCAGGATTGGGGCAACAAGTCTTGGCAAATGCAAGCCCACGCGGTGGACTCAAAATGGCATCTGGAGTGGACCAGGAGGGTCCGGGGTGCTCCTCTGTTGGAGGGGAGCAAGGGCCAGTCTGGAGCAACCAGACCAGCAGTGTTGATGTCGTCGTTCGTCGTCGGGAAGGCCACAAGCCAGCAGGCTAGTAGCCAGACAACGCGGTGAGCATCAAAGAGCAGAAGGGCCCCACGCAGATCTGGTGGATGCTGGGGGGCTGAACTTCGGTGCTGGAGCTGCTCAGGGTCGGGGCTTCTCGGACCCCAAAGCACTCACTCGAGGATCCCTCGGCGGTCGTGCTGGGCAAGCGTCGTGCAGTCCTGAAGATGGCTGGTCCCTCGAGGTCTCGTTACACCCACGAATCTCAGCTGGGCTGATGATGCAGGTTGAGGTCAGAGGTGCCAAGGAAGCCGGTTCTCGTCGAGCTGGGCAGTCTTTATCCGGAGGAGAGACTTACAGCAGACTGCAATGCTTGGATGGTGCCTGCGGATGCAGGGTGACTACTCCTTAGCCACAAGGGAGAAATCTTGAGAAGAAGTCGAGAGTTCCTTTCGTAGAAAGTAGTTTCAGGATTCAAAGATGATCTAATTTGGAAGGGGGCCCGCTCCTATCTTTATACTAGGAAAAGGGGCTGGCACGCGACTAGGTCCTGCCCATGGGTGGGACCAGGAAGGGGGTGGTTACACCCATCTCCCATGCCGGACTTTCCCCAGGTCAGGGGCTGGTGTTCCCCTGGAACTGGTTCTAGCCGGCAGATGCATAGTGAGCACCGGGGTGCCACTTGCAGTCACCTTCCTCTAAAGCCCTGCCTACCCAGGATACACAAAACCCTGTCTGGGATGGTGCTAGCACCGCCCCTGACAGGAAACCCTTTGTCCAAGCCTACCTCGCTGGAAGGGCTCCCAGCAGCAGGAGATCAGACTTGTGTCTGTGGTGGCAGCATCCATTTTGTGATGCTGAGGCTTGAGTTAACTTTAACCGGGGTTCACAGTTACATACATGTCGTGTCCCTCTTGAAGGGTGGAATGCTAACCCGGTCGCCAGAATTGGCGAGGGGTTAGTATTCCAATTCGTATGACACCTTACTCGACATGTTTTGATAAAGCGATACCAGAGTTAGCATATAACCGCGAGGATTATAATGCACTTAAGAGTATATGGTACGCGTTATCATGGAACAGCTATTAGGACTTGGTTCCGCAAGCTGCAAACGGGCTCAGCTCATGCCAGAGCACCATCTCACACGATTCCAAGCACTCTGCCTTCAGGATTGTCAAGGCCTGCCATAGGAGTGACTGATAGGAATACGGGTGTCCATTTTAGGGTTAGATATAGGTATACTATATCTAAAGCAAAGGGTGAGTGCACCACCTTGCCACAGCTGTCGTGCAGCCAGTTGTCAGATTTAGATGGCCAGCCAGGGGTGGCATAATACATGCTGCAGCCCCTGGTAGGCCCTGGGTACACCTATGCCCTGAGTTACAGGTCGATAAGGTGGCCCAGTACCAATTGGTAAATGCACCTAAGGTACATGGAATCCATTTTAGAGAGAGAGCAGTGGGCCTGGGGCCCTGAATAGCAGGGTCCCAGGTCAACTAAGTCGGAAAACCAGCAAAACACCAGGCAAAAAGTTGGGGGCAACCATAGTCAGGTATCCACCTTCCTACAGCCGGTGGACCTTACGACTCTCCGGGTGATCCGTCAGGTGTCACCTCCGGCGCCGTCCTCGGACAGCGCCGTCGCCGATGCCTTCTTCGCTCCGGTTCCGATGTCGGAACGGCGCCAATGGGCGCCGCTCTCGACGGCGCTTGGGGAGTTTTTCTTCAATGAACCGGCCTCATTGGTTGACAACCCTGAATTTCAGGAGATTGGTGATGAGGAGTATTGGGAGGGGTCTGAGGACCCTCTGACCCGAGAGTATCAGCCTCTAGAGGACTGGAAATGTGACCTTGGGGATTCCAGTGGTCTGAACACCTCTCCAGACACTGGTTTTGTCTCGCCTCCTACCGTGGCTTCGGAGGAGGGGGTAACATACGGTGTGGTGTTGATGAGGGCTGCCAAGGCCTTAAGCCTTGAGCTCCCCGTCGCGGCCGTGAGGATTAACCTCCTCACTGCAGTCATGCCCGATAGAGCCTCTGCTGCCATTTAATGAGGCCTTGACCGACGTTCTTTTGGGCACTTGGTCCAGGCCCGCTACGGGTTCGCCTGTAGATAGGAACGTGGCCAGACGCCACCGCCCGGCCCCGGGCGACCCAGTTTTCCTGTCCACCCACCGCACCCCCGAGACACCGGTCATCCAGGCGTCCACTTCCCAGACTGCATTCCCGTCGGCTCCGCCGGACAGGGAATCCAAGAGGTACGAGATGTACGGTAAAAAGGTCTTCTCCTCCCTTAGTCTGGGACTGCGGTCTTCCAACACCGCTTGCCACTTGGGCCGCTACACCCACGCTCTGTGGGATACGGTCGCGGAATTGCTGCCAGAGTGTCTGTTGGAGGTACAGGCCAAACTCGGCCAAGCCCTTGTGGAGGGCCGGGATGCAGCCATATATTCTATCCGGTGTGGGCTGGATACCACCGTCTCACTAGGTAGTCCGATGGCAACGACGGTGGCGATTAGACGCCACGCCTGATTTAGGTCCGCCAACTTTTCGGCTGATGTCCAAAACACATTGATGGACATGCCGTTTGATGGACGTCGCCTTTTTGGCGTCAAGGCAGACCATGCGCTTGAGCGCTTTAAGGACTCCAGGGCTACGGCCAAGTCCTTGGGCCTCTCGGCCCACGCCAGCAAACGGGTGCCTTTCGCTCGTGGCCAAGGAAGGGGCGCCCCCACACGTGCTGCCAGCCACATGCCGCAGGGTAACATCCAGCGCGGTGGCGGCCGTGGAAATCACTATGGAGGCGGTCGGGGACAACGGCGAGGCCAGTCCACAACCTCCCCCCCAGCATCCGCCTCTAAACCCTCCTAGTCCGTGCTTCTCGGCCCATGTGACACCAGTGGGGGGCAGGGTTTGCCATCACCACTCTCACTAGCGCACTGTCACTTCAGACAGGTGGGTGCTGCAGATCGTCCGGAGGGGCTACTCCCTCCCCTTCGAGACGACCCCTCAAGCCATGCCACCGCAACACCACCGCGTATCGGGGGATCATTTGTGGCTTCTGCAGGAGGACGTTTTGGCTCTCTTGGCCAAGGGAGCCATCAAGCGCGTTCCTGTGCCAGAAGTAGGAAGTGGTTGCTACTTCCACTACTTTCTGGTACCCAAGAAGGGCAAAGGGGGCCTACGCCCTATCTTGGACCTACGGAACGTCAACGGCTTCCTCCGGAAGGAGAAGTTCAAGATGCTGACTCTAGCTCAGGTCTTAGCTGCCCTGGACCCAGGAGACTGGATGGTAGCGTTGGACTTGCAGGACGCTTATTTCCACATCCCTGTCCTGCCGGCCAACGGCGTTACCTACGGTTCACGGTAGGCCACGAGCAGTTTCAGTTTACTGTGCTCCCCTTCGGCCTTACCAGCGCCCCACGGGTGTTCACGAAGGTGATGGTGGTGGTTGCAGCTCATCTGCGCAGGTTAGGGATTTCAGTCTTCCCCTTACCTCGACCACTGGTTGTTGAAGGCGGGCTCGCCCTAGACAGTCGTCAGCTACCTCCAGACGACGGCAGACCTCTTGCACCAGCTAGGGTTCTCCATCAATGTGCCGAAGTCACACCTGTGCCCCTCTCAGAAGCTCCTTTTCATCGGAGCGGTTCTCGACTCGGCGCAGTTTCGGGTTTACCCACCCGAACAGCGGGTTCGGGATATACAGGCTCTCATCCCAATCTTTCAGCCTTTATCCCGAGTCTCGGTCAGGTTGACGCTGCGGCTTCTGGGGCTGATGGCCTACTGCATCCATCTAGTGCATCACGCCCGTTGGCGGATGCGGGCTCTGCAGTGGGACCTGAAATTTCAGTGGGCCCAGCATCAGGGCAACCTGTCCGACCATGTCCTGATCTCGGAGGGCACTGTGAGACAGCTGCAGTGGTGGCTCACGGAACGCGATTGGGTCAGCGGCAGATCCCTCTCCCTTCCCCCACCAAAGCACGTGGTTGTGACGGACGCGTCCCTCCAGGGCTGGGGAGGCCACATGGGAGAGGCGGAGATCAGAGGCCTCTGGTCTCTGGCGGAGTCCCGGCTCCATATCAACCTTTTGGAGCTGAGGGCGATTCGTCTAGCACTGAAGGCATTCCTCCCCTCTGTCCGAGGGAGTGCAGTGCAGGTGTTCATGGACAACACCACCGCCATGTGGTACTGCAACAAACAGGGCGGGGTCGTGGACCCTATGCCAGGAGGCTCTGCGCCTCTGTCAGTGGCCGGAACATTAGGGCGTGACCTTGGTGGTTCAACACCTGGCAGGTTCTCTGAACGCCAGGGCGGACGAACTCAGCTGCCGGTGCATGATGGATCACGAATGGCGTCTGAACTCGGACGTGGCGCAAGGTCTCTTTCTGCAGTGGGGAGAGCCTTGGTTAGATCTATTCGCCACCGAAGAGAACGCGCAATGTCATCAGTTCTGCGCGTTGGAATTTCCAAGGCGGCACTCGCTCGGAGACGCTTTTCGTTGCGAGTGGAGTTGGGGTCTGTTGTACGCCTTTCTGCCTATACCACTTCTGCCCAGAGTGCTGAAGAAGATCAGGCGCGACCGGGCACAAGTCATCCTTGTGGCTCCCGACTGGGCATGAAGGTACTGGTATCCCGAGCTACTCAGTATGTCAATCGATCCCCCGGTTCGTCTGCCTCTTCAGGAGGACCTTCTGTCGCAGGAGCAGGGGACGGTCCTCCACCCGAACCTGTCCAGTCTCCACCTCCATGCTTGGAGATTGAGCGGCGACAGTTGAGGCCATTTGACTTGCCTCCTGAAGTCTGTAACATCATTCTGGCAGCCAGGCGTCCCTCCACAAAGTCGGTATACGCCTGCAGGTTTAACAGATTTGTGGCATGGTGCACAGCAAAAGCTGTGGATCCTCTCTCTGCCCCTCTTTCTGAAGTTCTTCTCTTTCTTTTTTCTGTTGCCCTGCAGGGCTCTGCTCTGGGCACTATCAAGGGCTACCTTGCTGCTCTTTCAGCCATTTTGAGGCTGCCTGATCAACCTTCTTTGTTCAAGTCCCCTATTGTTAACCGATTCTTGAAAGGCATCACGCATACGTTCCCTCCTGTGCCCTTTGTGATTCCTCAGTGGGACTTGAACTTGGTTCTTACTTTTCTGATGTGCGCTCCCTTTGAGCCACTTCACAACTGTCCTCTTGGCCTTCTTACTTTGAAGACTGCCTTCATGGTAGCCATTACCTCTGTCAGGAGAGTGAGTGAGCTCCAGGCTCTATCCTGTAAACCTCCTTTCCTTTCGGTCCATCCGGACAAGGTTGTGTTGCGGACAAGGCCATCTTTCCTGCCCAAGGTAGTCCCAGCCTTCCTCATCGGGCAGTCCATCACCTTGCCCACCTTCTTTCCGCCTTCGTATCCCTCGAGAGAGGAAGAGAGGCTCCACCGTCTGGACCCAAAACGTGCGCTCTCGTTTTATCTGGATCGCACACGCCAGTTCCAGGTGGATGACCAACCCTTTGTTGGTTGCGTGGGCGCTAAGAAGGGGAAAGCAGTGCACAAGCGGACCATCTCGCGGTGGATCATCTTGTGTATTCAGGCGTGTTACTCCTTGGCTAAGAAGGAACCCCCTGTTGGGCTGAGGGCTCATTCCACTCGGGCCACAGCGACTACAACTGCCTTGGGCCGAAGAGGGCCCTTGCAGGACATTTGCCAGGCAGCTACGTGGGCCTCGCTGCACACGTTAGCAAGACACTATTGCCTGGACAGCCAAGTCCGGAGGGATGGCTTCTTTGGCCGTTCCGTCCTCCAGGACTTTCTGGTGTGATTATTGGTTCGCAGACCCACCACTGGGGTTGGTATTGCTGGGGTATCTATTCTAAGGTAAGGAATCTATCACTAATGTGTCTCTTTCAGATGCACAAGTTACTACTTGTGTAACGATATATCTGTAAGAGACATTAGTTAGTGATAGATTCCTTACCGACCCACCGATATCTAGGGTTAAGGTCATCCCCTTTCAGGGCCCTAGTTTCAATAGCACCAGTGTTGGTTTTTAGCATAGCTCTGTGTTTCTGGCGCGGAAAAGCTGTGTCTAAGAAATGACGTCAGCACGTGGAGGCGGCATCTAAGTATTTCGACGTCATCACGCGCCAACGGCGCCATCGGACGCGGGCAGGCAGACGACGCTTACCGACGCGCAAGGGTACTGCTACGCAAAAAATTCCGGATCCAGTCTGACGCCTGGGGATATTCTAAGGTAAGGAATCTATCACTAACTAAAGTCTCTTACAGATATATCGTTACACAAGTAGTAACTTGTGCAATTATGCCAAACTGGCCACAGGTAGTGTAGTGTTGTACTTGGTTCTTTCTTAACGTTTGCTCAGCCCTCTGCTTTCAGTCAAGGCAGACCTCCTCTTGCAGTGGAAGGGACTGGTTCTTCACCCAAACTCGCAAATCCTCACCCTTTTATGC
This sequence comes from Lissotriton vulgaris, assembly GCF_964263255.1. Classification (NCBI taxonomy): domain Eukaryota; kingdom Metazoa; phylum Chordata; class Amphibia; order Caudata; family Salamandridae; genus Lissotriton; species Lissotriton vulgaris. Next base: position 8,498,226 of record NC_141690.1, read on the forward strand.
CTGTTGACAGAATGAGTAGTGTAAGAAAACAAGGGTACATCGATATATGAACCTGGGGTTAGAGTATGTGTAAAGAGACCAATGGTTCAGGGTTGACCTCGGTGGGCCCAGAGTAAGAAGACCCCGCAGGAGTAATGAAAATTTCAATTTAAACTAGACAATCAGTAAGGGAGCAAGGATTTAGGGAAACATATGTAGTGTCGAAATTAGAGTCATTTCATTTTTAACACTGGACTGAATTAGAACTTCAGATTATTATCACCGGGCGCTCACATAAAATGAAAGTGTGCGTAATGTGACAGAGTGAGGGTGAACTAAACACATAACATCACATTGACAACAAAAATGGAACACCACATGAATATGTACAATGAAGGGGTTCCTGTTGTGAGGGTCGATGGCGTTTCGATCTTTTAATTATTTAAGATAATCTTCAGGACATATAGTTAGAAGTCTGATACTAAATTGAAATAATGTATGGTTACAATATGTCCATATATAAACTTTATATGCAGTGAGTAAGTGCTCCCAGTGTGTTTATGGTAAAACAATTACAACGCAATCTCATTGATAGAATTAAACCAGTTTTTAACATGGGGACCCTGCGAGGTGAGGGTAGGGGGGTGGGGTACAGTTGTCCGCATGGGGCGCGGAGTAAGTTAAATTAATTGGTCTAACTGTAGCTTCATGCAATTGGGCTCGTTGTGGTAAACTTACTCTTAGTAGGTAGTCACTATCCAGGGGAAGTAGAGCCTTAGTCACTGTAGTCTTACACATAGGTGGGCTGTGAAGCCCTATTGATGTAGGAAAGGCATTAGATAGTGGCTGCGTATGAGTCATGAATTATGCAGGCTGGCATGGTTGCTACTCACTGGGGTAACATCTGAAATGGCGTCAAGGTTATACTGCTTTCAGTCAGAGGCAGCTTGATTTCTGAAAACCTTCAAGGATTTAAGCCGTAGAGGCAGAATCAGGTCAGTTGGCCATATAGTGGTACCTAACTTGGGAAGTAAAGGGTTGGTGCTCATGCTGCTTAAGGTCCCAAGTGGCGTTACAAAGCTCCTGTTTCTAGCAGGCATGAGTCCTGAGGGAAACCGGGATTCAAGCTGTGGATGTAAGGTAGAATCATCAGGTTATATAGTAACTACTAGGCTTGGGACTATAAGGGTTTTTTGGGGGGTGGGGGAGGCTTGCTGCTTACTTATTGCAGGAGCAGGTTGCTGGTTGAGGAGGCGTGGGGGTGTTTGCTCCCTTACTGATTACTTGTCTAGTTTAAATTGAAATTTTCATTACTCCTTCAGGGTCTTCTTACTCTGGACTCACCCAGGTCAACCCTGAACCATTGTTCCCTTTAAACATGTAGACAGAATGAGGCTATTTAAGTTTCTTTGATCTGCCTGAAAAGGTGGTGGACGAGATTTTCGCAGCGAGTTGCCCTTCTACCAAATCTGATTAGTCTGGGCATTGATTACATTTTTATCTGGGTACCAGAAGGTGGAAGTTAACAACCCCTCAAGCCTGATGTATTGATTGTTGCACTTTTCTTGGACCAGCATGGCTTTGCTGTGGACCCAGTTAAGTGCGAATCGTAGGCCCTTTTGACTTTCCTTTGTTTACCAGGTGGGCCATTCTTGTATTTTATGAAGGGACTGGTCCAATTGTTTTCCCTTCTCCCCTTGGAATGCCTCTGTTGAACCTTAAGCACTTAAATGTGGTGTACGAGCTCTTAACATCCACCACATTACCTTTATAGTGCAGTGGACGTGAACAGTTCATCCACTTCTGTGCTAAGGAAAAAGTCCTTCTGATGCTGGACTAGAAAGTTCTTTTTTAAAACTAATGTTGGGTAATGAGGGTACAGCTTGTAGAAGATGAGCTAAATATTTAAATTCGTTTTTATGTTTAATTGAACTGTGTGTCGTGTAGTGACATGACAATAGTATAAGTTGAAAAAGGGACTTGCTAGCTTATCTGTTTGTTCTATATTTAAAAATTATTATAATTTCTTCTCTATTCTAGCCAAAACCTGCTGGGGTGCTTGGAACTGTAAACAAACCGTTATCTGCAACTGGAAGAAGGCCTTATACTAAGTCTGTTGTATCTGACACTTCAAATACCATTTGTCTAACCCTGGAAGCAGTTTCTCCAGAGAACAACAGATCAAGGTGCGTATTAAATGCATAGTTAAGAATAAACAAAATATATGTTGTATCTTAAACTACAAACCTATTTCGAATGTCATGTTCAAAGTGATTCTGATGCAAAATAAAACCAGCTTAATGAGCAGATTTGTGGGAAGTATACTTGCTGTCCTGACGTGAGCATGTAGTGACCAATCTGAAAGATAACTTGTGAAAAAGGAATGCGAGTGCTCTGGCTGACTACATGTTGATGGGGCTGATTAGAGAAGCTACTTTTGACCTTCATGTAGCAGTCAAGTGGACTAGTGGAAGATATATATAGATAGACAGATAGACAGATAGATAGACCGATAGATAGACAGACAGATAGACAGACAGATAGACAGACAGACAGATAGACAGACAGACAGATAGACAGACAGACAGATAGACAGACAGACAGATAGACAGATAGACAGAGATAGACAGAGATAGACAGATAGATAGACAGATAGACGGATAAGTTATGGATTCCTCACCTTAGAATTACCCCCAGGCTTCAGACTGGATCTGGAGAAATGTTATTTTTTTCCTCCACATTTCCTCTGCGCGCCGATAGGTGGCGTCTGTCGACCCCCTGTTAGTCGTTGGCGTCATGGTCACCGGAATAACGTTGCAGTATCTACTTAAACGCCGCACGCTGACGTCCTTTCTTTTTCCGCGCCCGCCAGCGCAATTTTGGAGAGAGCGGTACCTCGAGTCACTTTTTGACTCAGTTTTTGCAACTTTTGTCGACATCTTTTTTTTGAGTCGTTCGACTCCTGGTGAATGGAGGAATGTCACATCGGACCGGCTTCAAGGCTTGCGACTCCTGTCGTAAATTGGTGTTGGTCACGGACCGGCAACTTGTGTGCCTTTGGTGCTTGGAGTGCAACCACGACTCGATGTCTTGCTCAGACTGCCGGGCCATGAACTCGAAGTCTTTGTGAGAGCAGGCCCGAAAGCTTCTTGAGGCTGGGCAGTCCGCTCCACCCTTTTCGAGGTCCCGGTCGAGCGGCAGGTCACGGGACCAGTCTCGGAGCCACCACCACCACTCCTCAGTAAAGTCTAAAGTCTTCGTCTTCGGGTAAGTCGAAGAAGCATCGCCTCTCTTCGCGTTCTCCCTTACGTCGGCTGACACGACGCGGGAAGTGGAAGGTAGTCGTCCGGCTCCGCCCGTGGAGCCTGTTGGCTTGACTCCGGCCTTCCCTCCGTTTCTGGGATCCGGAGCGACCCTGCCCAGCTTCACAACTTTTATGAAGCCTACCATTCCATCTTCGGGCAGTCCGACTCTGACTTGCCTTTCGGGCCCCGCTGACTCGGTTGGTGGCTCTAGGCCTTCAATGCCAGTGGCTTCGGTGCCACAAGGCCCCCAAGGATCCAGGACTGGACCTGGATCGGCGCAGGTCGACCCCTTTACACCTCTGGCACCGAATCCAGTGACGACATCCCCGCCACCTCCGATGCCAGTTGTTTCACCAGCCGCCTTCTGCCCCGGCCTCCCCCTTGATAGGGACACAGTGCCGGACCAACGTCGTCTAATGTCTGGACCGGCGCTGTCTGGTATTTTTGTACCCCTGTTCTCTCCTGATGTTTCCTACCCCCCTGAGTGGCTGCCAGGAGAGGGTGAGTAGGACTGGGAGGGGACTGTGGACCGTCTTGCAGACCAGTTAGAGGATCCAGACTGGAAAGAGGAGTTGGTTGATGCCAGTGGTCTGGACACCTTCCCAAACATTGGCATGCTTTCTCCTCCTACCGTGGCTACGGAGGAGGGTGCATCTTACGCAGTGGTGTTGCATAGGGCGGCAGAGGCTGTAAACCTTGAGCTTCCTACGGTGGCAGTCAGGACTAACCTCCTGTCCGAGGTGCTTCAGCCGGCAGCATCTTCTGCTGCCTTTCAATGAGGCCCTCACGGACATCCTTTTGGGCACTTGGTCCAACCTCAACAGAGGGGCTCCTGTAGATAGGATGATTGCCCAACGCCACCGCCCAGCCCTATTTTCCTCTCTCAACACCCCACTCCTGAGAGCTTAATAGTCCAAGCCTTGACTTCCAAGGGCGCATTCCTTAAAGCACCACCTGATAAGGAATCCAAGAAGCTGAACCACCTTTCGAAGAAGAGGTTTTCTTCCTTTAACTTGGGACTGCGGTCGGTGAACACTGCATGTCTCTTGGGCCGTTACTCCCACTCGGTGTGGGACACGGTTTCGCAGGTGCTGCTACATTGTCCAGAGGACGCCCGGGCTGTGCTCTCCTTTGCAGTTGCCAAAGGGAGAGACGCAGCGAAGTTCGCCATCCGATGTGTGCTGGACACCACCGACTCACTAGGCAGGACAATTTCAATGTCGGTAGCCCTTAGACGCACTGCCTGGTTGAGGTCTACTGGCTTTTTGGGCGATGTCCAAGCTACGTTTTTTTTTTGGACATGCCCTTTGATGGCTGTCGCTTGTTTGGCGACAGTCCTTGTGCTTTGCATCCACATGCCGCCTAGTGCAGTCTGCCTTTCGCCCCTTTTGTGGTTACTGATGGGGTGCCCCACCACTTTCCGCCCAGTGCGACAGGCCTGCGCAAGCTGTCCAGCCTCTGCGTGGCCAGGGACTTTGGACCCACTGTTGTGGGTTTGGGGGCCGGGTCAGTCCACCAGCGCCCCCGCTTGCAGCAGCCTCCAAGACCTCCTAGTCTGACCTTTCAGGGCCACCTTTCACCAGTGGGCAGCAGGATTCGCCCTCACCTCCTCCACTGGCTCAACGTCACGTCGGACAGGTGGGTTTTGCAGATACTCCGTAGGGGATCCTCCCTCCCCTTCGAGACTACTCCATCCATGCCACCTCAGACCCATCTCATATCGGAGGATCACTTAGCCCTTCTCCAACAGGAAGTTACGGCTCTCATGGCCAAGGGAGCCATTAAGCAGGTTTCTGCCCCAGACGGAGGTCGCGGTTGTTATTCCCACTACTTTATGGTACCCAAGAAGGACACGGGTCTGCGTCCTATCTTGGTTCTCCGAAACGTCAATCTCTTGCTCCAGAAGGAGAAGTTTAGAATGTTGACCCTGGCTCAGATCCTGTCTGCTCACGACCCTGGAAACTGGATGGTAGCGTTGGACTTTCACGACGCTTATTTTCACATCTTCGTCCTGCCGGCCCATTGGCGTTACCTACGGTTCACGGCAGGCCACGAGCACTTTCAGTTTACTGTACTCCCCTTCAGGCTTACCCGTGCTGCTCGGCTGTTCACAAAAGTGATGGCGGTGGTCTCAGCTCATCTGCGCAGTCTACTGTACAAGTCATTCCCTTTCTCGACGACTGGCTGTTGAAGGCGGGCACGCGCAGGCTGTCGTCGCCCATCTCAAGACTTCAGTCGACCTCCTGCATTTGCTGGGGTTCACCATCAATGTGCCGAAGTCACACCTGATTCGCTCTTAGGAGCTCCTCTTCATTGGAGCAGATCTGTAAACCGCGCAGTTTCGGGCTTATACTCACAAGCAGCGAGTCTGGGATATTCGGACTATGATTCCGATCTTTCAGCCTCTATCCCAGGTTTCGGTCCAAATGACCCTGAGGCTACTGGGCATCATGGCCTCCTGCATCCTGCTGGTGGACTATAACAGGTGGCATATGCAGGTTCTGCAGTGGGACCTGAAGTTCCAGTGGGCACAGTATCAGGGGAATCTTTTTGATTGCGTCCAGATCTCGAAGAGGACACTGCACATCAATTGAAGTGGTGGCTAACGCACCGGGATTGGGTCAATGGCTTATCCCTTTCCCTTCCCCCACCACAGTGGTGATCGATGCCTCACTGCTAGGTTGGGAAGGCCACATGGGAGAGGTGGAGATCAGAGGCCTCTGGTCTCCGGCGGAGTCCGTGCTCCATATCAACCTTCTGGAGCTTGAGGCGATTCAACTTGCACTAAAGGCATTCCTTCCCCCTGTCTGGGGAAGAGTGGTGCAGGTGTTCATGGACAACACCACCGCCATGTGCTACTGCAACAAACAGGGTGAGGTGGGGTCGTGGACTCTGTCAAGAGGCCCTTCGCCTTTGGACATGGCATATCCCTGGTGGGTCAACACCTGGGAGGTACTCTGAACACCTGGGCGGAAGGACTCAGCCGCCGGTGCATGATAGATCAAGAATGGCATCTTCACTCCGAGATGGGCATGGTCTCTTTCAGCAGTTGGGAGAGCCTTGGTTAGATCTATTTGCCACCCAAGAGAATGCGCAATGTTAGCAGTTCTGCGTGTTGGGATTTCCAAGGCAGCACTCACTAGTCCTCTATCCGAACCTGTCCAGCCTCCACCTCCTTGCGTGGAGATTGAGCGGTGACAGTTGACCGCTTTCGACATTCCGCCCGAAGTCAGGCGTCCCTCCACCAAACCTCTATATTCATGTACATGGAACAAGTTTGTGGCATGGTGTGCAGCAAAGGCTGTGGGACCCCTTTCTTCCCCCCTTTCAGAGGTTCTCCTCTTTTTCTTTCTTTGGCCCAGCAGGCCTCTGCTCTGGGCACTCTCAAAGGCTATATTTCGGCCTTTCTTCGGCTGCCTGACCACCCATCTCTTTTCAAGTCCCTTATTGTAAATTGCTTCCTTAAGGGCATTACTCACTTGTTTCCTCCAACTCCTTTCATGATTCTCCAGTGGGACTTAACTTATGTGTGCTCCTTTAGAACCATTACATAACTGTCCTCTCAGACTCTTGACCCTTAAAACTGCCTTTCTGCTTGCAGGTGAGTGAGCTACAAGTGTTTCTTCTAAGCCTCCTTTCCTGGCTGTTCATCCGGAAAAAGTTGTCCTCCGCACTAGGCCTTCTTTCCTTCCCAAAGTGGTTACCTCTTTCCATATAGGACAGACCATCACCTTGCCCACCTTCTATCCCCCTCCACATCCTTCTAAAGAAGAAGAGAGGCTCCACCGTCTGGATCTAAAACATGCGCTTTTGTTCCACCTGGATCGCGCAAAACAATTCCGATGGATGACCAGCTCTTTGTCGGTTATTTGAGCGGGCCGTGCAAAAACGAACCATCTCCCGATGGGTTGTTCTTTGCATCAAAATCTGCTATTCCTTAGCGAAAATGGAACCTCCAGTGGGGTTGCATGCCCATTCCACAATGGCGACGGTAGCCACTACTGCTTTGGGATGTGAAGTCCCCCCCCCCTTCTCTCCCCCCTCTTCTAGACATCTGCCAAGCAGCTATGTGGGTTTCACTGCACACGTTTACCAAACACTACTGCCCGGACAGCCAAGTCCGGAGAGATAGCTTCTTCAGCCATTCAGTTCTCCTGGACTTTCTGGTGTGAACTCAGTAGGCAGACCCATCACCGGGGTTGGTATTGCTGGGGGTATCTATACTAAGGTGAGGAATCCAAAAGTTCTCTTCCAGGGAACTTATGTATCACAATGTTATAAGCACTGAATATGCCCGCCCATGCACGGGGACCCCATGAAAATATTTTTATATATATATATATGTATGTGTATATATATATATATATATATATATATATATATATATATATATATATATATATATATATATATCGAAAGCCGCTTGAGGAAATCAGATGCAGCGTGTAATCTCCAGCAAGCACCGAAAAAGCAGACACGAGCCCAGGTTAAGTGCAAGCAGTAGCGTTTTATTTTCTCATGAGTCCGCCATAACGCGTTTCACCACCGGAGTGGCTTGATCACATGTGTGTGGCGTTTCTACTTGGGTGCAAACCTTTACGTTGGAATGTTAGCGGCCTGGCACGGTCGCAGAAACGCCCTGCTGTGCATATACAGATCCAGCAATTTGGAACCCCTATTTGCCAAAAGGAACGGTGAGGTTCGTGTTCCACTGACAAGGAATAAACAATGCAGCGATTTTTTAGACTGCATCAACCCACTTGGGTAAGACTTAGGCAAAGACTGGGGAAATCGGCAGCATCCACTGGGATTAAAAGCGAGAGAACGAGTACCAGAATGCTAAGCGGCATACACGCCCACTGGGGCAGGACTCGGTTCATTATCAGGTGCTCGCTATGAACTGCTTGCCGTTTCCTCTGCACTGTCTCCGCCCGTGAGCAAGGACACTTGGTTGTTTGAAACGCGTAGGGCTGTGGAGATTGGATTGAAAGATGCCGTTAAGGAAATTGTTGCATGGAGGTCTGGAATTAAAGATGAAAATACTCAGTGTGTGGCGTTTCTACTTGGGTGCAAACCTTTACGTTGGAATATATATATGTATATATATACAAAACAGCAGTACAAATCTGGCCACAAGAAGTGTAAAACCCTCATGCTAAAATCAAGATTAATGCTCTACAATGATTCTTGTCATCTGATTGATCTAGCCATGTACGTACAGGGTGAATTTGAACCTATGCATTAGTACCGTGATTGATGTAATGCCATAATGACAGTTCATTAAGACAGCTGATTTAATAAGGGCATTAAATGCAATACTAAGCTCAAATGCTTAAAAATGGAACGTCCTTATTATATATTCCTGCTACTACAGGCAAAATTGCTATCTAAGTGTGTTTGCATATTGCCAAAAGCGGTGCTCTTAAGTGATTGGTGCAATGATAGGGACTCATTGACATCAACGAGAACCCTGAGAATAAGTGCAGAGTGCTTGATTGTGATTAAGTGAAAAAATGATAAATACATATCTTTCTTTTTAAAAGATTTTTTCTCTCAACTCTGATCTGCCTGAAAGTGTCAAGGTTGATTACAATTGTATATTTCATTGCAAGAGACACTGTAATACGGAGCTGCTGTGAAGTCACTGTTTTATTTTTAATTTTTTTAAAGTAATTTTTATTGTAGTCACACATAGATCAGGCCAAAGCACATACATGTATCGTATTAATCAGGGCGCTGTTGCGCATCATTTCTTGCCCCGTCACACACAGCCTGTTAGCCCACAACCCGGGGGTCGGGCGGCAATAAGTTCTCAGCCCCTCCATGCCAGATGCTAGTGTTGCAGGAGTACCATGCCGTAGAAGTGTGTGCATGACTACTTTTATCCCTCACCTAACTGGTGTAAATGACCCCCCCCCCCCCTCAAACTAGAGAGCTCCCCGCCCCCCCCCCACCCCCCACCATCTGCCCGAGGGCCTCCAGCAATGACTGTTCCTTCCCATCAAGGGCGCGCTCCTCGGTCTCCAATAGCTAATGCTTGTGTGTCAGCTATTCAGCTTATCCTGCTTTCTCTGTCCGTGCCTAGGGTCTCTTCCTCCTCGTCCACCCCACTATCCCTGAGGGCCTGCACCATCATCTCCCACGCTGTTACTGCATCAGTTGTCCCCGGGTTAGGAGTCCTGCGCGCCAGTTGGTACCTGTGTGTGCTATCGGAGGCCGCCCATTTCAAGAATTCGTTGAGCCACCGTCTAGGGGTCAGGCCCGCCCTCGCCTTCCAATGCCTGGTGATCTCCCGCTTAGCCACTATCAACCCGATATCGATGAATTTGCTCGTGAGTTTATTTTTGGGGGTGTGAGGGAACCAGTGCAGTATACACTCCGCCGGGCTGAAATCTACAGTTCTGTCGGTCACCTCGTTCAGAGTCTCTCCTATAGCCTGCCAATAGTCCCGAAGGGCCGGGCACGCCCACAGCATGTGCACCAGTTCAGCCTCCTCCTCCAGACAGCGAGGGCATTTCGCTTCCACTGCTCCAAAGTACCTCTTAATCCTCCCCGGGGTCATATACGCCCTATGTAGTATATAGTAGTGGATAATCTGAAACCTAGCGTTTCTCGTACTGTTGCGGGCCCGACGCACGAGCTGTGCCCATATCGTGTCAGGGATGTCTTTGCCTAGGTCAGCCTCCCACTTAGCCTTCAGCGACGCAAGGGGTGGGAGATTTTCACGCACCATCCTATTGTAGAGGCATGTCACTGCCTTGATTGTACCCGCTGCCATCATAGTGTATTGGCATGCCGCAGCCGTCTCGGGCTCCGCCAGCCCTGTACCCCAGTGTGTCTGGATTGCTCCACTCACCGCCGCGTGGAGAAGATATCCCCCCCTCGGAAGGTCGAAGCGTTCCTGAAGTTCTTGGAACGGGAGTAGCGTTCCATTTTCGTAAAGGTCTCCGACAACCTGCATGCCCGCGTCTTCCCATCGCTGCAGGTGCGACCAATCGCCTCCATGCGGCAACGCCGTCAGCATGCCCAGCGGGATCTCGGGGGCGTACGGGCGTCGAATTCCCGCCCGCTTCTGCGCCCGGTTCCAGCACTGACGGTACGTGCGTTGTTCTAGCGACAAGTCTCGACCGTCGATCCGCTGTTGTAGGGTAATATAGGCTAAGACGTGGCGGGCGTGCCCTTCAGCCTTCCGGGCCCCTGTATACTCGCGCTACCTCCTGTGTAAAGACCTGCAGTTGGGCAGCTAAATAGTAAAGCTCGTAGTCCGGCACCGCCAGTCCCCCCTCGTCTAGCGGGCGGGTGAGCGTTGCCAGCGCCACCCTGCATCTTCCAGCTCCCCAGAGATACCCAGTTATCTGGGATCTGAGCTGCCGGAAGAAGGAGCTAGGTATCCATATTGGGAGCGTGCGGAAGTAGTACAACAGTCGCGGTAGGGCAACCATCTTCAATAAGGATATTCTGCCGGCCACAGAGCGGCAGCGTGGCCCAAAAGGACATACAGCCCCGCAGTCCCCGCACGCAGCGCCCTAAATTACCCTAGAGCAGGTCCTCTGCTGTGTGGTAGATGTGGACCCCCAGGTATTTGATGCATGTAGGTTCCCAGGCAATCGACGGCCGATGGTGCGGCCGAGCAGTACCCTCCGCAGCGGAAACAGGCTCGTCTTGGTCCAGTTGACCTTCAACCCCGATAGTGCTCCAAACCGCTCCAGCAGTGCCTCAGCACCCTCCAACTCCGCGACCTCGTTGTTCAGGAAGAGCAGCAAGTCATCGGCGTACGGTGAGTTGAACTGCTGCCCATCCCTGGCTCGCACCCCAGCGAAATGCCGTCCCGTTCGGGCTTCAGCCGCTAGGGGCTCAATTGCTAGCGCAAACAGAAGTGGGGACAGGGAACATCCCTGTCGGGTGCCCCTTTCCACTGGATATCGGTGGGATACCGTTGTCCCGATTCTCACTCTTGCCACTGCCTCCGCGTAAAGAACCCTCGTCCATTGAATATAGCCGGCGCCTAGACCGAAACGTTCCATAACCGTGTATAGATAGTCCCACTCTAGGCTGTCAAATGCTTTTTCTATGTCAACTGAAAGGACCAGCGCGGTCCCGTCCTCCGCACCCAGACCATCCATAAGGCGAAGAAGTCGCCTAATGTTAATCGTGGTGTTGCGGGCCGGTATGAACCCGTTCTGGTCTTCATGTATCAGTCCCGACATGTGTGGTAAGAGCCTCGCCGCTAGAATGGAACTCAGAATTTTGTAGTCGGTGGTGAGCATAGAGAGGGGCCGGTAAGATGCGGGGCTGTTGCTTTCCCTGCCCGATTTCAGGAGCGGCACCACTATTGCTTCACGCATAGACTGAGGTAGGTGGCCAGCCTTCCTGGCCTCCTTGTAAACTATTTGGAGCCGCGGCGCTAACATATCCAAATACTTGCTATAAAACTCAATGGGCAGCCCATCCATCCCCGGCGACTTATTGCGAGCCATTTTTTTCACAGCCCTCCTAATCTCACCCAGTTCAATGTCCGTCCCCAGCTCCTTCGCCTGCTCCTCCTCTAGCCGCGGCAGGGTTACGCCTTCCAAGAAGGCCTCGGCCGCTTCCCCCCGGTCACCTGGGGCACTTTTATACAGGCCCTCATAGTACTTTTGAAATCCGTCCACTATATCTGATGGAGTGTACCACATGGGGCCAGCCTCATCCTGTATGTGTAGTATGGGAGAACAGCGTTTAGTGGGGTTAGAGAACCACGCTAATAGGGTGCCTGATTTATCCTCTTCTACGTGAGAGCGCAGCATGTACGTTCTATAGTCAAAAGCACGAAGTCTCTCCACCTCGGCCGCCACCGCCTCCCTAGCCGAGCCGACCGCCTCCTGGAGATCTGGGCGGCCTGGCCGTCTCCTCTCCGCCTCCCTGAGTTTGGCATCCGCCCTATCCAAATCGCCCAACACCTTCCTCGTGCCTACGTACTTCGTGATACATAGGCCCCTCATCACTACTTTAAAGGCATCCCACTCCGCTGCCCTAGAGGTCGCCGACCCCTCATTCTCCGCGAAGTACTGAGACATCCCCTCCTCCAGGGCGCACCAAGTAGGGGGTCCTTCAGAGTTTCCGGTCTAAGTTTCCAGGTCGGCACCCTGGGCGCCTCAGCCATCCAGGCCAGCCGAACCAAGAGTGGGTTGTGGTCCGAGATCGTTCTCGATAGGTACTTCGACCCGGTGACGGCCGGCAGTACGCCCCGAGAACACAGCACCGCATCCAATCGGACATGTAGGTCGTGGAGCCCAGAGAAAAAGGAGTAATCCCGGTCAGTCGGATGCTGCGCCCTCCATACGTCCGTCAGCTCCCAACTCTCCTGCCATTCCCGCCTACCCCTAGTCAGTCGGTGCACCGGGGATTCCCTCAGTGGTGGGTGGGATCTATCCAGGGTAGCGTCCGCTATGGAGTTAAAGTCCCCCCCAGTAGAATCGGGCCCGCCAGGGAGTGTGCCAGTGTCCCCGATAGTTCCGCAAAGAAAGCCAGTTGGTCAATGTTCGGGGCATATATACTAGCCAGTATAATGTCTCTACCTCTAAGCTTCCCCTTCACCACCACATACCTCCCCTCCTGGTCTATTAGCTGGCGTGTGAGTTGGAACGGTGTGCCTGCCCTGATTCAGATCAAAACTCCCCTAGCATAGGCTGAAGAACAGGTGTGAAAGAGTTGGCCCCTCCACCTCCTCTGCAGCGCTGTACCCTCCTGCTTCGTGAGATGTGTTTCCTGCAGTAGTGCTATATGCACCCCCTCCGCAATAAAAAGGCACGCACTTTGTGTCTGCGCTGCATTGTGTGTAGCCCCCTCACGTTCCGGGTTATGCAGTTCAAGACGTTTACATTAGCCATTGTCCCATTGATCAGAACGATGCCTTCCCTCCAGTGCCAGCCCCTCGCCGATGGTGGTTCCCCCCCCAACAAACCGTGACCTCCCAACCGCCCACCCCCCAGCTTACCCAGGGTCAATGGTGATAAAGAGATCAAACAAACCCCAGCTGTGTAACCCCCCTCCCCCCCCAGAACAGGCCCCAATACCAAGATATCAGCTCCCATCCAAACTCCCGCACCTGATTGACCCAGGTTGCTGCTACACGGCCGTAGCCGTGGGTGCCTTAAGGGCCTACGGAGCGCGGCCTTGTCCAGAAGGGAGCTACGCTGCCCGCCCCCCCCCCCCCGCCCCTTCCCCAATCCCCCATGAATGGATCTGGCTGTGAGCCCAGTGACCTTCCCCAGCCCTCATGTCTGCCAGGTCCTGAGCCCCCGTCCAGTGCCCCATCCGTTACCCCTCGCCTGCAGTGTGCAAATCAGACATTCAGGATCTCCTCCGATGTCTGTGGCGTCACCAATAGGCCCTTGGCATGATGGATTCCAGATAGGTCCGAATCCGACCCTGAGGCCGAGACATGCGTGTCTGTGCCTTGTTTGGAGCCGGGGGCCCCAGCCCGCGCATGCTTCTCCACCTACAGCAGCACGGCCTTCCGTTCAGCTTCAGTTTGGGAGGCCGTCGGCTTGCGCGACCCCTGCTTCCGTTTCCGCAGCCTCTTCGATTTCCGTAGGCCTGCTGACGAGCGCTCCCTTTCCTTTTCCCTTTCCTCTTGGACCTTGGCTCCATCCGTCTCCGCCTTGTATGTTTCCCACCAGTCCCAAGCGTCCGCTGCCGCACTGAAGAAGAGCGTCTTGTCATCCACCACTATCCGGAGCCTGGCCGGGAAGAGCAAGGAATAAGAAATGCCCTCGGTGCGCAATTCCCTTTTAATCGTTAGGAAGGAGGCGCGTTGCTTTTGCGTTTCAAAGGTGAAATCAGGAAAGAGCGTCCCGGGCTTTTTGCAAGAGCAGGTCTCTGTCCTTGTAATGTAGTAGCTTGGCTATGATCGGTCTGGGCGGCAGCCCTGGCTTGGGAGGTCCAGACGGGACCCTATGTGCTCGCTCCAATGTGAAAAATGGCGACAGCCCCTCTGGTGCTACCACTGTCCTCAGCCAATTATCAAGATAAGCCACCATGTCCTTCTCCCCCTCAGTCTCCGGCACACCTACTATCCGGACATTGCTGCGTCGGCTCCTATTTTCCGCATCTTCTGCTCGCCTCTCCAGGGCCTGAATGCGGTCTAGGGCATCCGTGAGTTTGCTCTCCAACACTTTGAGCGGGCGCCAGGTCCTTTAGCGTAGTCTCATTGTCCTTGACCCTGGCCTTTAGCTTGTCGTGGTCCGCCCGGAGTAGGCCCAGCCCCGACGCTACCTGTGCAATGTCGTTGTGCAGCGTGTCACGAGTGGCCGTTATGGCCTCCAGGATGCGATCCTGCAGCCGCTGCAGGTCCGTGGGCTCAGCAGGGTCCCCCTCCGCTGCATCCGAGGTCGCCGATCCCTCTACCTTGCCTCTCGGCTTCCCCATTGTATTCAGGGCCCTGCTTCAGGTGTCAGTACAGTGCCCGGTGCCCCTCTTGGTCTTCCGCTGTCCCACAGGCCCTAGATCGGTGGTGCAGTCCTGTTGCACAGTTGCCGCTGCCCCTCCCGCGCTCTTTGCTGTGGTCTCCGGGGGGGTATCGAGAGTCTCAACCGGCCTTCTCCGTCATGTGCCTTCGGGGGACCACTCTCTGCTCGCCCCTCTCCGCTGTGCCCGCAATGCGTGCCTCTACGCCCCCCGGCAAATTCGGGATCCGTCCGCAGCTCTCTGGAAGGCCTCCGCCGCCTCTCGCAGCCTCCCTGGGTCTTGATCGCCCGGCCCCCTGAGCAGCTCTAAGCCCCTTCGGTCGATCGCTGCCCGCTGGGGGGGTGAGGGCGAAGGCCCCTCTTGGTCGATTTCCTCCGCCCCCGGCCTGCTGCGCGGTCCCTTTCTCTCACCTCCTTTCTCGCCGGGGAGGGGAGGGGGGTCTCAGGGCAGAGTCCAGTGCTTCAGGCTCAGTCTGCGTCCCATTTCTCCCGCTCGCATAGGCGCATCCGGGCGGCCGTCTCCTCCAGCGCGGCCGCCTGCTAAGGCAGCAGCAGTCACCAGGTCCGCCGGTTCCCCCGGTCTCGGAGATGGATCGCCGGATGCCTCGCGGCCGGCGGCCGCGCCTGACCACAGGGCCGCGTTGTAGTGGCCGGCCAGGCCAGTCTCAGCGCCCTCGGTTCCTCATCGCGGCCGCCATCTTGAGCGCCTCCTTCCTCCGGCTCCGGCCGCTCAGGTGTTCGGCGGCTGCACTCGGTGAAACAGCTCTCGCAGCGGCTCCGTTTACGCCCAGCAAGTCTCTGCAATGCACCCCTTCAGCCCCGGGGCTCACGCGGGCTCCCAACCGTCTTTGTCAGGATAATCGAGGGGAAGAGGCACGGAGCTCTGGGCTCACGCCGCCATCACCCTCGGCGTCCAAGCCACGCCCCCCCCTGCTGTGAAGTTACTGTTAAGGAAGAAAACTGCCTATTCAGTCTGCAGGGGGTGCAAAAAAAAACATTTGCTATTACCGGACCAATTCAACACATTATTAAAAGATTTCATAAAAAAAAAAAAAATTCTTTATAAAAAATTGTGAAGGTCTTCCCCCATGTTCAGACCTCCTGAGGTCTTGCTGTTTAGAAGCACAATGTACTTGGATTCAAGCTGTCTGGGACGTTTCTCATTGTCTCCCCCTTTCTTACTTGGGATGACAGCATCGATTACAAAATACCTGAGATGGTTCAGATTTTGCTTGTGTACATTCTGGAAATGCCGAGCTACTGGGTAGCTTTGATCGGCATTTACTATCGCCCTCAGGTGCGCAAATGAACGGGTAATTTCGTGCTGCCGACGTAGGTGAGTTCGCAGTTACATTTTAATACGTATACCGCTAGTTCTGTGCGGCATGTATAATGTGCTTTCAAAGTGATGGGCATATTATCAAATGGGGTTGGATAGGTGGTCATATTGACTCCGAACTTGTACGCCCTACATGAGCTGCAACGAAAAAAAAACCTTCTGTGGAGACAGCCAATTGTCCTCTTTAAGTGTTTCTGGGCTGCTGGCGGTCGCCAGTAGGTATATATAGTTAGGACCTAGTTTCCATAGGAAATCCGCAACATTCTATTAGGAATAACTTTGGCGCCGGTTGATGAATCTTCGCTAATTTCTCAAAGAAGATGGCCCGCTCCGCTCCTTCCCTGAAAGTTTTGGGGGGATTCGTCAAGTGGGGGCTGAGAAAAAAGGGGGTCCCAAAACATGTTTTCCCCATGTTATTTTCCATAGGACGATTAGACACGGCTACAGCCCGAACGGCTGAACGGAATTACTAGAAATTTGGCAAAATGGTAGTCTGATTCGCAGATCACGCTTTTGCTTAAATGGTGTAAATCTCTCCAGTAGTTACTGAGAAAAGTAAAAGGAAAAAATGTATGTATCTGATTGGCTGTCAGCACTTCATCCAAGAAGTGTTGGCAGCCATCTTGGGACCAATATACATGATAGCACCTCATTAGAAAGCATTGCAGTTAATAGAAGGTTTTAGGACTTTAGTTACATTATAAACCATTTGTTGATGGTACCATACTCATTTTAGGAATTGTGGTGTGTTCTAAGGTGATTTTACCATGTGAAAAAGCCTTCTGCTGGGATATCATGAATCATCTTGAAAGAAAAATATTATCTCATGCTTTTCCCACAGTGGTTTGGAAAGGGATCTATAAGCTAAACTGAAAGCATATTTTCTGTAAATTCACATTATCTTTCTCAGTCATGTGAAAATGAAGTCTGACATTCTCAGTAAAACATGCACATCCAACAAAGACCGAGATTGTCAGTTGATTCCTTTGTGTTCTACTGCAGCCTCCTAGAGTGTTCTAAAGAACAACTAGAGCGCTAACAGTCCTACTTATTACAAAGGTATGGCACACCTGAAGACATCTTGATTGGAATAAAGTGGTAACTCTTAAAACATTTAATTTAAAAAGGAACAAAATGAGGGGGTATATTTTGCCATAGAAAGTATGATTAGTGCTGCAGAAAGAAAAATTAGGGCACATTTTGAGTGACTTCTCAAATCCTCTTCTATTTCATTAAACAATTTTGACATGTCTCCCAAGATGGCCACCAGAGACAAAAGAGCCCAAATGTGTATCACCCAGATGTAGCCCAAGTATAGCCCAATGACAGAATGTCCCAAAGTGTTCTAAAGAACAACTAGAGCGCTAACAGTCTTACTTATGACAAAAGTCTGGCACACCAGAAGCCATCTTGATTGTAATGAAATGGTAAGTCTGAAAATATTTAATTTAAGAAAGAAAAAAATGAGGGGGTTCATTTTGCCATAGAAATTATGATTAGTGCTTCAGAAAGAAAAATGAGGACACATTTTGAGTGACTTCTCAAATCCTCTTCTATTTCATTAAAAAAAAATTCTGACATGCAGACTGGAACATGCACTTTGAATACCAGCAGCAGACTTCCCTGGTGAGCAGTAGCTTTACTACAGTGATATAATGAGCAACTAGAGTGCTAACATTCAGAATTTATGGCAAATGTGTGACACATCTGAATGCCTTCTTGATGGAACCAAGGTAAACAAGCATTTAAAATGCAATAGATCTCGCCCTCGTTTAAGTTAAAGCCATTTTATCTGTAATGAGGTGGCTTTTTAGCTTTGCTTTTATTAGTGCTTTTCAAACTTTCATGTAAATAACATGCATATGTATGCATATATGTATATGTATGCATGCATTTATTTTTGTATTTATATAGATATGCAGATTATATATGTATGTGTGTATATATATATATATATATATATATATATATATATATATATATATATATATATATATATATTACCTACTGGCGGTAGCCAGTAGGTATATATAGTTAGGACCTAGTTTCCATAGGAAATCCCCAACATTCTATTGGGAATAACTTTGGCGCTGGTTGATGAATCTTCGCAAATTTCTCAAAGAAGATGGCTCATTCCGCTCCTCTCCTTCCCTGAAAGTTTGGGGGGGATTCGTCAAGCGGGGGCCGAGATAAAAGGGGGGTCCCAAAACGTGTTTTCCCCATGTTAATTTCCATAGGACCTTTAGACACGGCTACAGCTTGAACCGCTGAAGGGAATTACACCAAACTTGTCAAAATGGTAGTGTCTGGTACGCAGATCACGCTTTTGGTTAAATAGTGTAAATCCCTCCAGTAGTTCCTGAGAAAATTAGAAGAGAATCAAATTATATATCTGGGCGGAGCTTAACCACATATCTCTGATCGTGAGATCTGATTGGCTGTCAGCATCTCATCGTGAGATCTGATTGGCTGTCAGCAGTTCATCCAAGAAGTGTTGGCACCCCGCGATTTTGCGCTGTACTCTGCCACTAGCGCTTTGGGAGCGCTTTATGCTTTATGTATCTTTCAGGCCTCTACCAGATACATAGTTACCAAAGGTAAGTAACTTGTACGATACGGACACGGCTGTCTTCCTCCCTAAAGTTGTTACTACCTTCTACATGGGTAAGTCCATCACTCCTTCCACCACCTATCCTACTCCCTTTCAAGAAGAAAAGACTGCATCGACTTGACCCCAAAAGACAAGTCCACTTCCATATAGACAGAACCTGTGGCTTCAGACTATATTCCCAACTCTGTGTGGTATGTTGGCAAAATGAAAAGAAAGGCTGTTCACAAAAAGACACTATCCAGATGGATGCTCTTGTATATCACGATATGCTACTCTATGACAAACAAGGACCTGCCTGAAGGTATTTATCCTCATTCTACCAGAGCTAAATACTCTATTTCCGTCCATGCTGTGGAGGGATTTCTCTAGTAAACATCTGCAAAGCTGCAACTTAGACCTTCATTCACACTTTTGTGAAGTGCTATCACATAGATTCCGAAATGAGATGGGATGGTCACTTCGCCCGCTCAGTTCTTCAGGACTTCTTGGACTAGCAAGTCATGCTCTCTCCTCTAGGTGTGCTACTGCTTGGAGGATCAATTCAAAAGTTGGGGAATCTACAGGTAGTTTATCCATCAGAAGAATAACTTATTTTCCTTCTGTAATGCTTTTTCTGTTGCATACAATATTTACCTGCAGATTCCTCACTGACCCACCCTCCTCCTCATCACATCCTTTTCTGTACCAATAGTTCTTTAAAATGTGCAGTTATAGCTGTACATGTGGAATATACATCTGCTTGATATGTCGTAACGTAGCTGTGTAGAAAATATTGAGAACTGCACCTTAGTTGAGTTGGTGTCATCAGTTAGCCTTGAGGACGCAATAAAAATTGGATAAGAAACAGCAGCACACTGATGGTGGCACTTTGACTCCAGTGGCATCACCCGGTGCTGCATAGAAGGCCAACTTGGAGTCAACGCCCCTTATTGGTGTGAGGGAGCTATTGGAGAAAAGTTTCCAACTCCAGAATGGTGTCTGAGATATTCAAAAGGTGAAAAATATGCAGGTAGATATAGTATCCACCAGAAGTAACGTATATATATATATATATATATATATATATATATATATATATCTGTCTGTCTGTCAAAAAAACATGTTGCTTGGAGGAACTGTACTGAAAAACACAGTTGGTACTACAGTGCAAATGTCAAATTGGAGTGTATTACCACAGTACAGAAAAAGTGACTCTTGAGAAACAGATTACTGCCTCACAGATTGCATGTAATAATTTGAAAGTAGTCTCCTAATAGTGAAGCGGTATCTGTAATGTTGCTTTACTTTATTGTGCAAATTTACCTAATTGAATCCTGGGGTTGGTTAAATATCTTTTTTTAAACAAATAAACATAAAGAAATGCCATGGCATGAGCTATATATGTAGATGCTCGGAGTATAATTATTACCATTGCTAGGGGAAGGGAATCCTGGTCCACTCGAGGCTTCACCTTTCATGCGTCCTGGCTCTTACCACACTCAACAAAGGTAATACCTAGTATATAAATGGTAATAAATAGCGTATTATACTCTGCATAGGTTCAATATATTAACATATCGCAATGTGCCAATAAAATAGTTGATAAAAAAAAAGAAAATACTGCCTCGCTGACTGCAGAAATGGCAGCATTACTCAGCCAGAAGAATATTTCTTCTACCTTGTCTTCTTAACATCTTTTTTTTAATGGTTTTTAATCTGAAACTTTACTAAAATAGTTCTGCTCTTCCTTTCACAGAGACTTGGTGTCTGAAGTTTCTGAAACTGGCATCAGTGAAAATGATGAGAATCCAGTAAGAATTATCACAGTAATACCTGTTAAGGCTGACCCTGTGAAAAACAAAGTAAGTTTTATTAAGTTCATGCAAACGTGTACTACTACAATAATGACCATATCTTGATAGAGAACGTAGTGAAATCCAAGAAAGTCACACCACCCCAACTGCTTTGGGTGTTCAGTTTTCATAAATGTCCGCATATATTATTGTACCTTCAGGGCCAAAGGGCCAACACATTGTAGCTATCATAGAGGGCTATTTGATTCAGACATTTTCAGCCATGCATGATGGCAGGTGTTGATTTGGTGTCTTAGGATCCTCACTGATGGTCCTAAACATAAAAAAAATATCTGCAATCGTGTGTTGACCTTGGAACACGTCTGCCATATAACTTCATAGAGATCAATTTTAGTGGGGGGGGTGCATTTTCGAAAAGTCCAGTGTACATGTCCGCTTTATAAAATAAATCATCAGGTACCATTTATTGCATTTTATATGTGTCTCAGATATCCAATTTAATACCTGCTTTGCGCCATCCAGTTGAAAAAAACATCAAAGTACTTCCCTTAAACTTTCACACAGTAGACGAAAAACTGAAGCAAATGGTGGCTGTAAGACTAAGAATGTGTTAAGTCAAAAAGGACACTGTGCTCTTACGGAGCCAGCTGCTTCCATCTTCCAGCATGCCTTCTACGGGCAGTTTGTCTCACAGCTTCAGTTCTTTTTTCTCACTTGTGTTGCCTAGATCCTACAACACTTCACTGGGGCTTTACCCTTATTTTTTGATGTTCGGTGTTTCATGACTCCATATTTCACCACATTACATGTTAAATGTCTGTTCATCTACAGCAACCTTTTTTATCTACATTTTACGATTTTCTACTGTCAATTGCTTCACTATTTGTGAAGTGCCCTTCCTGTGGGGGGATGGGGGAGAGTGTGTGCACATGCTCTGAGTCCCAGTGCAAGTTGAGTCAGAAAATGGCAAGTAAATAGCTTAAGGACCAAGAAGGGATTCTCCGGATAGGGCAGTTAAAAGACCTGAAGGTGCAGCAGGAGAGGACGAATATGCAGGAGCAAGGAAATTCCACTGAGAAAATGTGACAAAAACCTCAGTCAATGTAAATTCACAAATAGGCTAGTTCACATACAAACCCCATTGCCATTATTCTAGGCTATAACGGGTGCACATGATGACATCAAGACAAGCCTTGGCACCAACATGCTCATAACGAAGGAATGTATTTTTGATGTTGAAGTGGCTGAGATTCATTCAAGGATTCCGTCTATCACTTTTATGTATTCTTCATTGCAACTCCTGAAGTGCAACAGGTATCTCCAGATGTGATCCCAAGGCCACTGAAACCAAACTGCACCTTACTGAAGAGACCCAAATAGGCTGAATTCGATCTTGGGTTGCTTGTGCTCCAGTTCAGAGAGGACTTGCCAGTTCGGGCTGAACAGTTCCTGGTGGAGCAGGACCAAGGCTGATTTGCATATCGTTCGGTCTAAGCATAGTAAGAAAAAGAACAATGGATGAGGAAGCTACCCGAATAATTACCAGGGGCGTATTATTTCAAGCATTCAATCCTTCTTTTTTTGTTCTTAGACTTTGAAGAGATACTTTGCGACGGCAGAGACATAGACGTCAAGACCATCGCTGGTGTCACTATAACAGATATCATTAAGAACGCAGTCGAGACAATCTACATCAAGAAATTAATGCTTCATGTCAATAAAAACACCATTACCTGAATCGACCCTGAAACATCTCTCTCTCCCCAGTCAGAAGCTCCTTCTGCACATTTATTTTTCCCTCCAGCATCACCACTACTAGCCAAGATACCCATTATTGGCTAGTCTACCTCAGATCTTTTCATGGAACCACTACCACCTCAAAATTCCACCCAAGGCAAGTGATGGTACAGAGTAGTACATCTATGCACCTCTAGACATACCAATACCTGTAATTCTTATTGTGCCGTCCCTTGTCTTTCATATTGTTCCGGAGAAACAGCACAGAAGAACACCAACCTGGTCACCACGACCACAAATTCTCATTCATCCCAAACCTCTTTTGGAACAACTTCCACGTACCCTCCTACTTCTCTACCAACCTTACTACTGCACACCTCGCTAGTTGATATCACTTGTTAGACCCGGCTTCCTGGACACCTGGGCACTCCGGGGTAACTGCACTCCAGTCGCATCAACTGGAGTGTTCCCTCACTGGTGTCCTGGGGCCTCAGTACTAAGGGACGTAAAACTGGATAACCAAGTACTCCTCTCCAGCACTTGACTCTCTCAGGGTAGCGAGACAGAGCAGTCCAAGGCTTACTCAAGGAGGTGAAGTGGGGTTAGACATTCAGAATACAGTGTAAACCGTACCACCAGCTGATAAACTCAATGTCCAGTTAGTCCTTTACTTTTTATAAAAGAAAAGTACTTTAATACACATAAGATAATTATACTACACATAAAACTAGGATAAACAGTGAAAACCAGAAGTCTCTACAACCCTCTGGGACAGAGTTCTAACCCCAAACAGTATTATAGCGCCTAGACGCCAAGCACTATAAAAACAGTTAACATGAAAACACACAGTAAGCATTGCATATTACAGATCATGTTACACAGGGCTGCTCTCATTCACTAGAGCCTTGATACCAAACTTTGTATTGAATTGATCTAGTTTCAGCATATAATGTGAAGTCAAATGTTCTTGATCAGCTCCATAACCCCCCACCCAAAGCAACAGAAGTGCCCTCCCGTTGTGAGTGAGGACACCGCTCTAGTGGTGTCAGGGATCTGATCATAGGTGCCTGATATCTTGGCACAGTTTACTGGAGTCCCACTAGTCCAGTAGCCACTGGCTAGCTGTAGGAGGGTAGTGGCTGGGCAGAGTGCCAGTTCACCTTGATACCCTCAGAGATCACAAAAAGAAAGGTGGGGGCCTGCTTCACTGGCCTCTATTTCCAGTTACTGCTGGTACAGGATCCCACAGCGCAAGGGAAGGAGTCTAGAGGGGATTTGATCTCACCTTCAAAGACTAGCATCAAGCTTCCTCCTCTCTGGCCCTCGTCATGTGCTGCAAGCTTCTTTCCACCAGCCTCTGTGATGTGCTGTAAGCTTCTTTTCCACACCTTGGGTGATGTGCCACAAGCTTCCTTTCCACACCTTGGGCAGCTGTCTGTAATTTCCTTGGCCCAAAGCGAACGCTCCTCCAAGCCTCACAGAAACAGCTGGTCCTTAATGTTGCTGATGCCTTCCTTTCAGACGCAGTGAACTGAGTCTTATCGTCTGTCTTCACACTGCGGGGTCGCGGCTGGTTACCGTCAGAGGGCTCTGGTGTGGCCGCTCGTCGCTCGTCAGTCATAGACCAGTCTTGAACAACAGCTGACCACTCAGGCCAGACTTTTATCACCTCTGATAGGCTCATCCAATCAGAGGGTCTGCTACTTTTGCATCCTGAATACACCTCCAATCACAAATCATTCACCGCGTGTTCAATGCATGGGTCAAGCATGTACCAGGTCCCTTTCTGTATCAGGCTGTGCAACCCCTAGAGAGAAATTTTAATTAACTCCAGCCCAGGAGGCCCTGACCAGTGGGGGAGGGTCCTCTCCACACAGTTAGTGCAGCTAAACCCAGATAAGAGCTGAGTGTCTCCCCCAACCCACCCGGCCTTTCCAAGGAAATAGGGAGGGGCGCGGGGGAGCTGGGATGTCCAGCAGAACAGCTCGCAATCCTCACACTGGCTCAAATCCCCATTCTTCCCCTGTACACCCACGGGCTCTCAAACACACATCAGTCAGACAAAGGCAACAGGCCCACAGGCATGGCAAACTGCACAGACTTGATCAGGAGGGTGCCTAGGGACTCACCCCTCCTGACTATAGATTTATTGCTGCCACCACTGTCTGTCTACCACAGCCTTAATAGAGAGGGCAGTAGCCACTCTCTGAAAAATAGTGGTGCACTAGGTATGCCCCCTCGACCTCAGAGCCAAGCTCTAGGGTCTCAATCCATGTAAACAGGGAGACCCTCAGTGGACATGTATGATTGTCATGCTCACTGAGGTAGGGATCTAGAAACTATACAGTAGCTTTTGAGTGACTTGCCTGGAGATTAGCATAAGGCAGGGGAAGCACTCTCTCCAGAGACATGCAGGAGACTTCCCGTCCCAACATCACTTCATTTTATTATGCTCAATATCCAACCAATTAAGAAGTGCCACATATTTCTGTTTCAGTGATCATGAAAATCGTACATTCAAGAGCCACCATGCAACCTGCTTTACCTTTGGTATCAGGTATATCTGATAGAGACTTCTGGCCATAGATTCCTTACCATAGATTTATCCCCAGGCATTGAAATGGATCCGAAATGTTTTCATGAGCAGAGCCCCTGAAGGCCAGGAGGTGTCGTTGTTCGCCTCCGCATGGTGTCGTCTGCGCCGGATGTTTCGTGCACAGGGCCTATATAGGTGCTACCCCAGCGCGCTGTCAGTACTTTTCTTTCCATGCCAGTCAGCACAGATCAGGAGAAAACTAACTTAAGTAATTTTTTGGCGTTCTGTGTAAGTCTTTTTGACACGTTCTCCTGGCATTGCAGGATGCCAACTAGGAAGTCCAGCTTCAAGACCTGCAAGTCTTGTCACCTACAGATGTCTGTGTCGAGCTTGTACCTGGTTTGTCTCTTGTACATCGAACGTGACCACGAGGCGAACACCCATGTTGACTGCCTTGCCATTCACCCCAAGGCTTTGAGGGAGCACTCCTTGCCGCTCTGTGGGACGCCCCACAATCTTGATTAAGGTAGAGAGAAAGGTTCCGGGATCAGTCGCCGAACCCAAGATCCTCTTTGTGTTTGAAGTAATCTTCTAATAAGCCCCACAAAAAAAAGAAATCTAAGCAGTCAGAGGTCTTTCAACTTCGCCCAGTCTGTCAAAGTCATCCGACGAGACGAGGTAATGTTGTCATTTGAGGCCTGGGTCTGCTGTTGAGCCTGGGCTGGCTCCACGCCTCCCTGAGTTTTCATGAGGTTTTTGATGCCATGCACCTCATATTTAGGTGGCCCATTCATGCTGACATGTCGGTTCGGCAGGGGCTCACATTGGTTCTCCGCCGGCAGTTCTGGCCCCTGCTTCAGTCTGGCCCCTTGGATCCACGGATGGATCCGGACTGTCCTCGTTCGTACCACCTCAACCTTCCAAGGCACTGCCATCCACATTCTCATCCCGACTTAGACATGAAGTCAGAGGGGCGTTGTCACACTCCAGCGCCATGCCATCCAAGCCAGAGCCCGAGCTCAATTCCTATGGGCTGGGACTCTTGCAGAATTTAGAGGAGTCGCTGAACCCATGAAGAATACCAGCCCCTAGATTCTAACATTTATTTATTTATCATATTTATTTATAAAGTTTTATATAGCGCAAACTAGATCCCATAGGATATCAGAGCGCTTTACATTAGGAAGGAAAGGAAGAACAATAATGAAAATACATCAACAGGTAGGGATAAAAACAAGCATGATTACAGATTACACAACAAATGCCACATGGAGGTTATATTAAACAATTGTACAAGGGTAGCGAAGGAGGGGCATAATATGGGACTGGTGTGAAGAATTTGCAGACATTAGCAGACTGGATGTCTCCAGAAACTAGCATGGTCGCTCCTACTATGGCTACAGTGGCGGGAGCTTCATTTGCTATGGTGGAGAGAAGGGCGGCCAGGGTCCTGGACCTTAGCCTACCCTCAGTGGCAGTCAAGACTGTCTTGACAGATGTGCTTCAGCCTGGAGTAACCCACACAAAATCACTTCTCCCATTTAATGAAACCCTCACAGATGCTTGGGACTTGGTCCAAACCTTGCACAAGAGCTCCTGTGAACAGGACGATTGCCTGCTGCCATTGTCCTGCCAGAGGTTACCCCAATTTCCTGACGCAGCTCCCTACCCCAGAGCGTTTGGTGGTCCAAGCTTCCACCTCTTTTGTAAATTCTGGCACATTCCCTACCACTCCACCGGATAGGGAATTCAAGAAGCTGGTTATCTTGGGCAAGAAAATGTTTTCCTCCACCAGCCTTGCACTGCGGTCTGTGAACACAGCATGTTTTTTGGACCATTACTCCCATGCACTTTTTAACTCGGTTGCACAGCTGTTGTCCATGGTCCCGGAGGAGGCCTGAGCCATACTCTTCCCAAGCCATGACTGATGAAAGAGACTAAGCTAAGTTCACAATTAGGTGTGGGCTGAACACGACCGACTTGTTAGGCAGAACGGTTTCTTCATCAGGGGTGTTGCGGTGCCACGTCTAGCTGAGGACAACTGGCATTTCTGGAGATTTCCTATCTTTGCCTAAAGACATGTCTTTTGATGGCTCCGGTCTCTTCGGAGACAAGGCGGAATTCGCGCTGGAGCGCTTCAAGAATAGTAGAGCTAATGTCAGGTCCATGGGCTTTTCTGTGGCCTCTTTCCAACACTAGTTTGCCTTTCACTCCTTTCATGGCCACGGAAGGGGCTTCCAGCTTCCTCTTTACCCGCACAGCTACCACTGCGCGCAAGCTTCTCACCTATGTGGCAGAGGACGTGGTACCCACAGACCCCTTGGGTTGGGAAGCCAATGGTCGGGACAGTCCACCCCCCCTCCACAGTAACAGCCTCAAAACCCCTTTAGGTTACCCTCCTACCATCATGGGCACCCATTGGGAGAAAGGATACGCCATCACCTGCCCCACTGGAGGTCAATGACATCAGACTGTTGGGTTCTTCAGATTGTCCCATGGGGCGAATCCCTCCCCTTCGTGACTTCTCCTCCACCAATGCCACCCACTTGCGACAGGCTGACAGAAGACCATCTCACCTTGCTCCATGAGAAAGTAGCTGCTCTCTTGGACAAGTGAATCATAGAGCGGGTACTTATGCAGAAGTAGGTCATGGTTCCTATTTTCTGGTGCCCAAAAACGACTGAGGCTTTTTTCCTATCCTAGACTTGCACCCCCTCAATTATTTCCTGAAAAAGAAGAAATTCAAAATGTTCATGCTCACTGAAGTTCTGTCTGCCCTGAACCCAGAAAACCGGATGATAATATTGGAGTTGCAGAATGCAAATCTTAACATTCACGTCCTGCTGTCCCACAGGCGTTACCTGCGGTTCATGGTGGGCCACAAGCACTTTGTGTTCACCATGCTCCCTATTGGTCTTACCAATGTCCCTCAGGTGTTCACCAAGGTGGTGGCGGTGGTCATAAGTGGAGATCAGAGGTGCCAGTTTCCCCTATCTTCATGACTGGCTGTTGAAGGCGGACTCGCCCAGGCTCCCTCCTCCCACCTCCAGACTACGGCAGACCTCCTGCACTCATTGGGAATCGCTATCAATGTGCCAAAGTCGCACATCATCCCTTTCAGATGCTAACAATGTTTCAACCTCTATCCTTTATTCCAGTGAGACTGACTCAGAGGTTGCTGGTCCTCATGGCCTCCTGCATCCTGCTTGCGACACATGCCTGCTGACGTATGAAAGCTATGCAGTGGGACATGAAGTTCCAGTTGGTGCTGCATCAGGGGGATCTTTCCATCATGGTCCAGATCTCAGAGGAAACTCCAAAAACTCTGCAGTGGTGGTTAGCAAACTGTGATTGGGTCAGCTACAGACCCCTCTCCCTTCCCCAACCAGTTCCCAAAGTGGTGACAGATGCATCCCTTTTGGAATGGAGCAGCCATCTGGGAGAGGTGGAGATAATAAGCCTCTACTCTGTAGTGGAATCCAGGCTCCACATCGACCTACAGGAGCTCAGGGCAATCCGGCTAACATTAAAAAGCCTTTCTGCCATCCATCATGGGGAGGCTATTGCACATGTTCACGAACACCACCATGTGGTACTGCAACAAACAGGGCAAGGTTTGTCAAGAGGCCTTGAGCCTCTAGACGTGGCTGGAACAACAGGGCATATCCAGCTAGGATTCAGCACCTAGCGGGCACTCTGAATGCCAGGGCAGACAAACTCAGTCAAAGAAACCTAGCAGATCATTACTTCTCCATCTGGAGGTGGGGTAGGGACTCTTTCAGCAGTGGGGAAAGCCTTAGTTAGATCTGTTTGCCACTGCCATGAATACGCAATGTCAGTGATCTTGCTTGCTGGAGTTTCCTAGGATGCGCTCACTTAGAGAGACTGTATGCCTCAAGTGGAGCTCAGGCCTCTTATGCGCTTTTCTGCCAAAACCCTCTGCTTCCCAGATTTCTCAAGAAGATCCCATATTGCCAGTTGAGGCTCCAGACTGGGCTCGGAGAGTTTGGTATTCCGAGCTGTTGAGGATGGCCATCAGTTAGCTGATCAGGCTGTCCCTTCTGAAGGAACTTCTGTTGCAGCAGCAGGGCAGGGTTCTCTACCCGAGCTGGTTAATGCTCCGCCTTCATGCGTGGAGATTGAGTGGCAACAGTTGACAGCTGTCGACCTTCCGCCTGAAGTCTGTAGTGTTATCTTGGCAGCCAGTCCACCAAGACGGTGTTCTGCTGAAACCCAATTTCCAAACATTGTTTATGCACTATATAATTTTATCAGTAAAACTACTTTAGTGGAATAGTTTTGTGGCCATTTCAATGGAAAATGTGCTATCTGTAAAATACGTATTTCTAAAGCATAATGTGGTAGTGAGTTTGTGAACATGAACTAGTAAATATTCCTGCCACGGGCCAGATGACAATGCACTTAATGAACTAAGAGGCAGGCCAGGGATCATGTGCACTCTACATGTGGGCTCAATTCTTACTATATAGATCGGGCAAACGTTTAATCTAGTAAATGAAGAGTTTTTTTGTACAGCAGAAATAGTGAATTTGCATCTTTGAAGGTGATCTTCTATGTGATAATAAAGAAAAGGGCGGCTCCATAACACAAAATATTTACCTGGGATTACACAATTTGAGACCAGTGCATGGGTCAAGGACATTACAGTTAGGTCGAGTAGGTTATTCAAGTTACTAAACCTGCAGGTCTAGTAAAATGTTTATGATTTTTCGAGACCTGGTCACTTTGTCTACCTTTTATGGTCCACCTCACCCCTCTAAAGAAGAGAAGTGACTCCATCGGTTGGACCAAAAAAGAGCATTGTCACTCTGACTTGACCTCACAAAAGACTTTGGGTGGATTATCAACTCATGGTGTGGAATACGTCGTAGCCAAAAAATGAATGGCGGTGCAGAAATGGATCATCTCACGCTGGATAGTGCTCCGCAACAAAATCTGCTAAGCATTGGCCAAAAAGCAACCTAGAGCATACTGGTGCCAAGACTGTGACCACTGCATTAGCTCGCACAGTACCTGTCCTGAATATCTGTCATAAAACACTACTACCTGAACAGTCGGAACCGGCATGACTGTCACTTTGCCCGTTCAGCCCTACAGGACTTTTTGGTCTAATCTGTGTCACAGCCCCACCTCCGGGGTGGTATTGGCTAGGTATCTATTCTAAGGTAAGGAATCTGCAGCTGGAAGTCTCTATCAAATCAATCAATCAACCATTTGTAGAGCACGCTACATACCCATGAGGGTCTCAAGGCCCTGGGGAGGGGGGTCCTCTACTGATCGAACAGCCAGGTCTTGAGAAGTCTCCTGAAGGTCAGCAGGTCTTGGGTCTGTCATAGACTCAGTGGGATGGTGTTCCAGGTCTTGGCGGCGAGGTTGGAGAAAATACATTACTTGCTTTCAGGAATGCCTTATCTGGTAGAGACTTTATCTAGCTGCAGATTCCTTACTGACCTACCCATCTTCCCAGATTTGGGATCGAGTAAAGGGTTGCTTCCCTTTTAAGAGCCCTAGTTCTAATGCACCAGTTGTCAGTGTTCCTCGTGGCTCTGAGCTTCTGGTGTGGAAAGTCACGAAAAGAAACGGACATCAGCACGCTTGGGGACCACCTATATAGGCACTGTGCATGTCACTCCTAGTGCAGACAACGGCACATGACAATGCCATATGGAACCTAACAAAGCCGCCTACCAGCATTCAGGGGTACTACTCGCAAAGAATTTCCAGATCCAATCTGACTCCTGGGAATATTCTAAGGTAAGGAATCTGTGGCTAGATAGTCTCTACCATATAAGGCGTTACTGAAGGTAATTAACTTGTTCATTAAGTATTAATGTCTAAATGTTTTGCTTATCATCCTATTGATCTGCCTCTACAATCAATTGTGTTGTAACATTTAGCAACATGCAGTTAAGAGTATTTTTGCAGTTAGTATAATGTAGTAGCTGTTTTGTTAAAATGCTAAGGTGGAAAAGTATATTTAGTATTCTGGATGCTAATGATGTCATGAATCTTGTTGTGGAATGTTGACATCAAGTTCAAAATTAACAGGAGTTGCAGGAAACTTGATCATAGTAGGCTACGCTGTTAGCAGTGTTTGTTTATTAATAAACTAATGGTAACTCAAAGATGAAAATCGAGTCTGCTTACCAGAAAGACTTAAAGCTAGGAGCATCTTTTACAATATATTGCTCACAGAACTCATCTGAACATTCTGGAGATCGTGAAACAGACTTAAAGCACCTTGCACAGCACTTTAGGATTCTGTGCTTTGTAACTGACCTTTAATTTGCATTTATTATTCTTTTACTTTACAGGAGATCAACTCTGATCAGACAATAGCTAGCAACCTTACCAGTGACCGAAGTAAAAAGAGAAATGTGTCTGCAACAGGAACAGAAAATATAAAAAAAACAGAAGATAAGAAAACAGATGAGCCAGGGCAAACTGTCCCACCCAAACCTAGACGGGGTCGTCCACCAAAGTCAGAGTCTCAGGGTAGCGGAGTGAAAAAAGATGAAACAAGTAAACCATCCGGAAGAGGCAGAAAAAGGTCCTCTGCCAATCAAGAAAATCCAGTTGTGCTGGAGGCGGGTAATGCCAAAGTACCAAAACAACAGGATCTACCAACAAAAAAAGCAACACAGAGGCAAATTGATTTACAGAGGTTAGACAACTACAGTTTTCTGCATGTTTTTGCTCACAATCAGATTTACATTACAATGCACTGGGGGTATATACATATATATGTGTGTGTAAATATCTTCTCAGCACTACTTTCAAATGGAACTTTATACGAATAGAGCATATGTTTATTGTAATGTCCCAAAACACTCAGTTGCCTTATGTCAGGGTACACTTGGTGCACCCCTTCAGACCACTGAGCCAGGCTCTGTGTCTTGCAATTTACAGACTTTCCTAGGGCACAGCATGCTTGCATGATGGTCCTGCACACTAGACAAAGAAGTTCCAATGTTGCCAGAAGAGATAGTTCCAATGTCGCCTGAAGAGATCTGCGCCGGGGTCAATCACATGGGCACCACCTGGCATCATTTGAATTTACTGCAGGAAAGTCTGCTAGTTTTAAGCCAGGTGGTGCCCATGTGACTGGCCATGAAACTGATCTCTGCAGGCGACATTGCAACTTTATAGAGGCATAACATGCACCAGTGAATTCAGTTGCATTTTTTTCATTTGCCATGGACCTCTAGATCCTGAGCACACTGACTGTTAATCGATTAGTATTATTTTCCTTTTTTCTCCCAAGAATACACTTGTTTCTAATTAGGAAATTATTCTCTAAAACCCTGTGTTTAAATTGTATTGTACAAGTAAAAGGACTATCTGTGATCAGCCCTCAAGTGACTTGTGTGTGATAGCTCAGTCTAGACTGTAACAACGGCCTTTGACCTCTGTGCATTGGTGGAATGCAATGCCCACAAAGGGGGAAAGGGTAAACTCTTTTTGGATTCAAGAAATAAAGGCAAGGTCCTTAAAGTTGCCTTCACCCCCCACCATCTCTGAGAGAATGCCCAGTCCAGTCTTGGAATTACTGAACATTTGAGAGGAACATTCTCTGTTTACTAACCCTTACACAAACAAGACAATGACTGACTTCAAAGCCACTATAATATACCATTGAAGTTGTTTGATTTCCCCACTGCCGCATGAGAGCAGCACAGAGGAAGATATTTTTTTGCTGCCATTTTAGATATTGTTCGAGGCATATGAGCTGCAGATTACACACTCTCACCGGAGCACAAGGCCAAAGACTGTTCCGCCTGTGCCCCATTCCGCTCCAAGAAAACGATTCGGGACCGACGAGCTCAAAGAACAATGGCTTGCTCGTCGGCGTCGATTCCCAACGACATCTTCGAAGAAGGCGTCGGCGTGCCAGAACACCAGCAGGCCGAAGAAAGTGCCAGCTCCTCTGATGCCGAAGACTCAGACGTCGAGGACATCACTCCAGCTCAACGGGTCGTAAGTAAGACCGTCGACCCCAACCCTTCCTCGACAGTCAAAAAAGGCTTCGTCACACCCTCACCTTTGGGCCCGGGTGCACACCGAGAGACTGCTTCCCACGCCCTGCCTTCGGGCTCGGCAAAGAAGCCTATTAAGCCTTCAGGCGGCTCGGGCTCGAGTCAGCCTATTCCCGGTGCCGATCCCATATTGACACCGAAAAAGAAGACATCTTCCTCGAACCACGCCGACCACTGCTCCGAAGCACTCGACGCCGAAGGCTGGCACCGGCTCATCGATGCCGAAACCGCACTCTGAGCCGAGTAAAAAACCACCTAAAGGTCCCGACTCTCACGCTTCGGTGCCGAAAACTTCGACGCCGAAGGATCTGCCAGACACAGAAGAGCTTTTTACAGCAGATCCTACTCAAAAGACTCTTGTAAAGGATCCTAAGACTGGACAACTGGCTGTTGGCTCCAAGAAGAGACCACTAGAGGCGCCTGCACTTCCTCCTCCCCCAAAGAAGAGAGACATTGCAACCTCTCCATTAAGGGTCCCTTCTCCACCACCTCCCTATACTGTTCCTCCTCTTACACCTCCTCCACCACATCATTCGCCTACACCATCCACTAACCCAGATGATGATGTACATAAACTCTGATGACACAGGTGGGGGTGCACATGACCCAGCAGGGAGCAATAGTCCCCCTAAGTCACCTAACCCATGTGAGGATTATAACACCCTTGGTGTGCCTTACGTCCCCCAAGACGATGTATATCCTTCCAGGCCTTTCCCACCAGAGGACACTATAGGTTTTAACTTACTCGTCCAAAGAGCTGCCCAGTACCATGGAGTTGACTTACACACCGATACTGTGGAGGAAGATTTCCTACTGGACACTTTTGATAATACACAAAGGTCCACTGCCCATTTTGCCAATGCTTAAAGGGGTCATTAACCACGCAACAGAGGTATTTAAAGATCCTGTTAGGGCTCGGGTCCTCAACCCTCGCTTTGAGAAAAAATACAAAGCTGCCCCCACAGAGCCAGTTAACATTAGAGGTCCACTATACAGAACAACAAAACAGACTGCCCTTTCTCATACAAAAGGCCCAAATAGGGTCCTTACATAAATTTGCAGTGGTAAGCTCAGGGACACCAGAAGCAATTCAAGGAAACCGAATTATAAGACAAAATACATTTTTTTATTTCATTTCTTTTATATAAACGTAAATT
Source organism: Lissotriton vulgaris (assembly GCF_964263255.1). Lineage (NCBI taxonomy): Eukaryota > Metazoa > Chordata > Amphibia > Caudata > Salamandridae > Lissotriton > Lissotriton vulgaris. Next base: position 8,532,187 of record NC_141690.1, read on the forward strand.
TTTTCTTTAAAGAAAGTAGTAACATAAATAACCAAACATTTCACATAATAATACAAAAGCGGTTATGTCGTTTAATCAAAACTCCCATTCCATCTAACACACATTCGAAAAAGATTCAAATAACCACATCCATTCTTCAATCATTCAATTCATACAATTCATAAATACACTCAAGACACATTCACACAAAGTGCATATCAAAATTTAGTGGCCAAATCTTGGGCGATGAAATGAGACCTGAAACAGTCTCCCGGAGACGCGTGGGGGACTAGATGATCAAACGTCAGGACCGACTAGTAGCGCCAACGCGCTTTTCGGTGCTCGGCCAGAACTACGGCCACACCTTCATCAGGGCACACAGAAGAAAGGGAACGGGGGTGACCAACCACAAATAATCTGCAATACATAAAGACTCTTTAGACAACATTTCAATTAATTCAAAATAGTTTCCTCACATGATCTAGCTCAACTTTCATAATATACGAAATCCTAATTGTTTCATGCTTCTGAAAATTCTCAGTGAGTTGCCAACTGCAGAAATGTTATATTAATAGAATTTTTCAAAGTACATGGAAATAGGAACCCATATTCTCAAGGTTACTCTAGCAGGACAATTTGACCAAGGTCACAACTCAACATACACATAAAAAAAATTATTATTATTATTTTTTTTTTTTTTAGAATAAACCATTTTTGGGGTAATATATTAGTTCATTTTCCGCTTTAGTTCAGAATTATCTCTCCTGGCTCCGAAAGAAGTAACTCGGAGCATCGCAACATAAAATAAACAACCACAGTGGAGAAAGACAGGGTTTAATCGCAGCCCCGGGGTTCAAGGCCGTCCAGATGGCACACACATGTATTGTACCTACCTCAGATGATACACACCATCGAGTGCATAGGTTCACAACAAAATGTCAGACTCAGGATCAGTGATGGGGTTAGAGGATGTGCCAAAGCATATAAATAGAGCAAAGACACCTACAGAAGGGAGAGAATACAGATTCTTAAATTAGGGATCCCACTATCCTACAAGAAGACGTCCCGAAGGACAAGCTACCCAAGGGTATTCTAAGGTTAGACAGGTACTTACCACACGGCTTAGGTGCGAGAGTGAGAACCCTAAAGGCTTCAGAGATAGTGCAAATTCAAATTCAAGCATCCAATCAATGGGGGAGGAAACTCTTCCTGTCCGTGGAGAAAAGAGACCCAGAGGGGTCGCCTTCTGTAGGTAGAATAAAACACCCCAAAAGGGAAGCCATAATCCTATTTCTCCAAGGCGGTAACGACAACGCGTGCGGGTAACAATGACAAAGCGCACAAGCAGCTTTCCACCTATAAGCATCTACTTCAGCATATATCAACATGCTCAGATAAGGAAAGATGTCTAAAGCCCCAATCATAACACTAGAGAAACATCGCAGGGTAATTTCCTCCTGATATTGTAAAACAGAATTCAAGTATTCACGAAACCCTGCATCAAGCGTTAGATAAGGGCAGCCCCATATTTACCTGAGTGGTTCTAAGGTAATTCCTTCGGAGAGAGACAGATATCGGGTTTCAAGGGATCTGAACGATATATAAAGAGGAAACTGTTAGGAAAGAACGCCCCACCTAAGGAGGACGTTACGATACGTGTGATTCCTTTTCAAAGTAGTTTTAATTTAGGCCTCCCAGATGAACAAGTCGTATGCTTATATTTAGAGACGGGGGAGAGAAGGTCCGTACCTAAAGCATCTCCGCCATCTTCTAAAAGCCCCTAACAAATCGGATGGCAAAGGATCTTGGTGCGAACAGCCTTCATCCCACAATAGGGACAAATTCGCTCCCCCAAACCAGGGATGTGGACCTGATATCAAAGGAAGAAAGCACGAGCAATTCCCTTTAAACATTGCAAGTCCCTTCAAAACTCACAACATAAACACCCAACACGTGTATAACGCGACCATCAAAGCCGTGTATAGGAGTAGGCAAAAAACGGGGCAAGACCGTCAATTTATGAAGCGGGTCCACCCTCGTCAAGATACCCCTAGGAGTCCAAATTGAATGGGAGGCACATCACTTCAACCCTCTAAAAAAAGACCGCTACCCGTCCCTGAGCCGGAATTACAGGCAAGATTTAAAAGGGTGCAATCAGGCTACTCAAAACGCATACCTTAATCGAGTTTCTCAGTCAACATCACATTGGGCAGATACAGTTAGAGGAAATCGCCAAGCAGAAAAAAATGCCGTGAACGAATCTATTTAAAGGTCCCGCGTCCCAGAGTTAGCCATTAGGGAGCCGGTATAGAGAGCCCGCGAAAGGGGAGCAGAAAGGTAATATGTAAGCACCGAAATGGAACCGATATCGCAACTAACGAAGGGCGGATTGGTCCAAGGAGGGGATCAAATAAGTTCATGAAGTTTAACTGACCCGAGTCATAATCCAATTATCGGCCTAGTAGTTAAAAAGTCGGCGAGTCATTTCAGGACATTCATCAAGGAAGGCACAAGTTATTAATACTGCCACTCCTATACAGTCCAAGGCGCAGGCAGGATTTAAAGAGAAAACGTAGGAGCATGGTGTTCCTCATCCGAGAGGATGGGCTGTTGCATCGATTTCTAACTAGATGGATAGGGAGCTGGGGGCTCCATAAAGCTGGAGATCCACTCGACCACAAAAAAAGGAGGGGAGAGAGGGGAACTAGAACCATAGACAAGAATACACAGTTTTATTCACCCTTAGCAGTAGTAAAAAACTCACTGGCAGAAACCAGGGTCCCCTGCTTCCACGAGGCATCACTTGCACGCACCGATCCTTCCCACGATGGAGGCAGGGCCGATTCTTGCCACCGTTTTCCCTGCACCGAACTCCAAGATTTGTTACGGACCCCACACTCAACCTGAGTTATAGAGGGCAACACTCGCTTCAGTATATCATAAAATAGCGTTTTCCCAAGGACACTGTTCATTTAAACCATTTCTAACTGAATTTAACAAAAAAAATCCAAAAAACTTCCCTTTTCTTTCTCAAGGAGGTGGGATCCTTTCCAGGTATCGATCGTATCTTCTCGAGAACAGACCATTTCAGGTCCGACTCCTTGTGTTTTTTGTTCAACCAGTGTTGAACGAGTGGGGCCCCACTCTTAACAATTCGAATGTTTGACTTGAGTTCCCCAATTCTCATTCGGCATTCACGGCCAGTTTTACCGACATATGGGAGACCGCAAGGGCACAGGATTACATACACAACATTCGATGAGCGGCAATTGCTCATTTCACTCAATCTGATAGTGCGGTTGTCAATGCACAGTTGGCCACCCACCATGGCATGGGGGCACGCTTGACAGGTCCCGCAACGGTGATTTCCAACAATGGGAGGCCCAAGCACTCCAGTTTGTTGCAGGGGCTTGGGTGTGGGTAATTTTCCCACAAACAAGGTGGTTTTGCAGGTTTTTATTTCTGCTGGAAAGCAAACATCTGGCAGGGTGACTAATAATAGGGATAGCAGTTTCCATCCCTCCGATGTTCAGGAGGTACCACAGAGAGTTAAGGGTTTCTCTCACCTTGTAGTTAATCATAGTGTTTCGTGATGCACACCGGTCTCTCCTGCATGCCGGCCATTCATTGCTGAAACATGGACTCCCTGTTGTAGTACCTGGCACGCTTAAATGAGTTCCAAATAAGCCGGCGTGAATACCCGCGATCTGCTAGCTTGATCATCTGAAAGAGACACGTTAGTGTCAGATTCCTTACCTTAGAATATCCCCAGGCGTCAGACTGGATCCGGAAATTTTTGCGTAGCAGTACCCTTGCGCGTCGGTAGGCGTCGTCTGCGGCTGCGCGTCCGTCGTCGTGGGCACTGTGATGACGTCGTCGTAGTACTTAGACGCTGCCTCCGCGTGCTGACGTCAGTTCTTCTTTTTTCCGCGCCACCAAGCGCAGATCTGGAAAAAGCAGTACTTTAGTCACTTTTTGACTAGACTTTTTTGATCCCTTTTGATAATTTTTCTTGCGACAACGGACGGTGCCGATAGGGATGCCTGGTTTCAAGCCTTGTGAGGATTGCGACCGACTGATGTCGGTCACCGACTCTCACCGTCGGTGTCTCCACTGTCTCGGCGTCGACCATGATGACAAGACCTGCCCCGACTGCCGGGCCCTGACTTCGCAAGCTAGGCGGGAGCGGTCCCACAAGCGACTCGAACTCCGGCAGTCGGCCCCGCGCCACGAGAGGTCCCGGTCCCACAGGAGGTTGAGGGACAGGTCGCGGGGTCGGAGCCATCACAGCTCCAAGAGTCGGCATCACTCCTCCGGGTCGAAGTCGTCGTCAAGTAAGCACAAGAAGTCGAAGAGACGTCATCGCTCTTCTGACTCCCCCCGACGCTCGCGCGACGCGGCTGGGGGTTCGGGTGACACCGCCCACGCGGCTCCGTCTGAGTCGAGGGCATCGCGGCCTGCTCCACACCCTCCAGTCCCTGGGCAGGACGCGGCGCCGGGGGAGATGGAGCGCTTCGGAACCTCTCTTCCCCGACAGGTTCCGTGGCGCCTTCGGGCCCAGCGGACCCGTCTGGGGACCCTAGCGGGTCGGGGGCTTTGGCCCGATGCCGTCGGGTGCTTAGGCCGCCGGCACTACAGGGCCCCATTGGATCGGCTTCGGGATCCGGATCGTCGCCGGTTGACCAAACGACCTCACCGGCGCTGGTCCCTCAGGCGTCACCTCCGGCGCCGTCCTCGGGCGGCGCCGTCCCCGATACCTCCCTCGCTCCGATTCCGGCATCGGAACGGCGCCACTGGGGCCCGCTTTCGACGCCGCTTGGGGAGTTTAGCTTCTATGAACTGGCCTCGTTTGACAACCCTGATTATCGGGGGATGGGTGAAGAGGAGTATTGGGTGGGGTCTGAAGACCCTCTGACCCGAGAGTGTCAGTCTCAAGAGGACTGGACATGTGGACTTGGGGATGCCAGTGGTCTGAACACCTCACTGGCTTTGTCTCGCCTCCTACCGTGGCTACGGAGGAGGGGGCAACATACAGTGTGGTGTTGATGAGGGCAGCCAAGGCCTTTGGCCTTGAGCTCCCCGTCGCGGCCGTGAGGCCTAACCTCCTCACGGAGGTCCTTAAACCACAGTCAAGCTCGGCCGAGCCTCTGCTGCCGTTTAATGAGGCCTTTGTGAGAAGTTGGCCTAATATACTAGTTCTAGTGATCACCTTGTATCAGTCCAAACAACCCTTATGGTGATTGGTTGTAAGTCAACCTTATAGACCAGCTATCCTAATGGTAGCATGGACAAAGCAGTCTTAGGCTAAACTCTTTTGGCATGTGAAGCCAGCTGTTTTACCACATATAACCCCTTGAATACCAAATGAAAGGACACCTCACAGGTTGTTATGAAAATAAACAAGATATTTATTACTAACAAAACACCTCTGAACTCTTTGAGATCAGAGGGCTAAGCACATGACAAGACTCTTAAGAAAAATACGTTAAGTTGCACAAATTACAATGGTGCCCTAGGGGCACGACAAACCATATACTAAGTAAATGGTATAAGGAAATCGATAGAAAGAATGGAGCTGTCCAGAGGCTGTAGGATCGCTGGGACTACACTACCCTAACCTTAGGTAAGGGGCAGGAGGCCCACGGGACGCGTGTGCAGAGTGTGAACTCACACGCGAGATGCGTAGCAAAGTAAATGAACACTACGAATTCCGAAAAGATATGTAAAAGACAGTTCCGACTAGTTAGGACTAAAACGATTGGATACCTGGACACTAGGAGAGTCAATCTACCCTTGAGCACCAAAATGCTCTTCTTACCTCACCCACGGGCTGCGGGTGCATAGGTGTGAAAGTGTGTCGGGTTTCCGCGTTGAAGTCAATGGAGCCTTGAAGAAAGATGCTGCAGGCGACCAGGAGGAAGATGTCCGGAGTGATCCATGGGTGGATCAAGGAAGATGGAGACCTGAAAGCAGAGGGGACAATGTTCACAGTCACTAGCCAGTGACTGGAGTGGAACCAGGAAGGAACCAGATGCTGTTGTCGCGATCAGGTGAAGAGTGGACGCTTGACTCTGCAGCCACGTGGACCAGGAGGTGTCTTCTACGACCAGGATGGAGGCACGAGCTGTCCCACGCAGGCTCTCGCTGTCGGCGGTGTCTGTTCCGGATTCGGCCTCAACAGGCCTTGGCAAAGGCAACCCACGCGGTGAGTGGAAAAGGCGTCTGGGGCGGACCAGGAGGGCCTGGGGTGCTTCTCCTTTGCAGGGAAGCAAGGGCCAGTCTGGAGCAATCAGACCAGCGGTGTAGATTTTGTGGATCGTCGTCTAGGAGGCCACTAGCCTGTTGGCAAGTGACCAGACAACGCGTCGAGCAGCAATCAAGCAAAAGGGCCCCACGCAGAGCTCGTGGATGCTGGAGGGCTGATCTTCTGTGCAGAAGCTGCTCGGGGCTGGTGCTTCTCAATCCCCAAAGCACTTTCTCGAGGATGCCTCTGAAGTCGTGCTGGAAGCGAAGTGCCGTTTCTCCAAGATGGCCGGTCCCACGTGTCTCATCGCATCCACGGATCTCAGCTGTGCTGCAGATGTAGGTAGAGGTCGGAGATGTCTGGAAGTCCGGATCTCGTCAGGCTCTGAAGTCTGGTTCTGGCAGGAAGGACGAAAAGTGAACCGCTAGGACGCTTGATGGTGCCTGCTTGTGCAGTCTTCTGTGGAGCAGAACGTCGAAGTCCAGAGTTTCTAATTTGTAGTTTCAATTCAGGATAAATCTAATTTGGAATGGGATCCACCTCCTACCTTTATTCTCCTAAAGGGGACTGTACTGTGACTAGGTCCCTCCTATGGGTGGGACCAGGAAGTGGGGTGGTTACACCCCTATCCTTTGTCCGGTTTCGCGCCAGAGCTGGGGCTGGAGTGCCCCAGCAACTGGTTTGAACCGGGGTATGCACAGGGACACCTTGTGTGCCCCAGGCATGTCTCATTCCTTTCAGCCTGCCCTACCTCAATACACAAAATCCTGTCTGGGGTGGTGCTAGCACCTCCCAAGGCAGGAAACCCATCGTCCAGGCCTCCCTCGCTGGAAGGACTCCCAGCAGCAGGAGGTCAGACTCGTGTCTGTGGTGGCAGCATCCATTTTGTGATGCTGAGGCTCGAGTTAACTTTAACCGGGGTTCTCAGTTACATACATGTCGTATCCCTCTAAAAGGGTGGAATGCTACCCCCGTCGCCAGAACTGGCGAGGGGGTAGTATTCCAATTCGTATGACACCTTACTTGACATGTTTTGATAATGCTATGCCAAAGTTAGTAATAACTGCGAGGATTATAATGCACTTAAGAGTATATGGTATAGCGTTATCATGGAAACAGCTAAAGGATTTGGTTCCGAAACCTGCAGACAGGCTCAGCTCATGCTAGAGCACCATCTCACATAATTCCAAGCACTCTGCCTCCAGGATTGTTAAGGCCTGCCATAGGAGTGACTTATAGGAGTATATGTGTCCATTTTAGGGTTAGATATAGGTATACTATATCTAAAGCAAAGGGGTATTACACCACCTTGCCCCAGCTGTGTTACCAGCCAGTTGTGTCTGTTTAGATGGCCAGCCAGGGGTGGCACAATACATGCTGCAGCCCCTGGTAGGCCTTGGGTGCACTTATGCCCTGGGTACCTATGGTACATGTAGGAGGGTAGCTCCTGACTATGGTTGCCCCCAACTTTTTGCCTTGTGTTTTTGCTGGTTTTTGACATAGTTTGCCTGGGATCCTGCCAATCAGGACCCCAGGCCTACTGCTCTCTCTGTAAAATGGATTCCATGTACCTTAGGTGCATTTACCAATTGGTACTGGGCCACCTTATCAGACCCTGTAACTCAGGGCATAGGTGTACCCAGGGCCTACCAGGGGCTGCAGCATGTATTATGCCACCCCTGGCTGGCCATCTAAATCGGACACAACTGGCTGCACGACAGCTGGGGCAAGGTGGTGTAATCACCCTTTGCTTTAGATATAGTATACCTCTATCTAACCCTAAAATGGACACATAGATTCCTATCAGTCACTCCTATGGCAGGCCTTAACAATCCTGAAGGCAGAGTGCTTGGAATCATGTGAGATGGTGCTCTGGCATGAGCTGAGCCCGTTTGCAGCTTGCGGAACCAAGTCCTAATAGCTGTTCCATGATAACGCATACCATATACTCTTAAGTGCATTATAATCCTCGCGGTTATATGCCAACTCTGGTATCGCTTTATCAAAACATGTCGAGTAAGGTGTCATACGAATTGGAATACTAACCCCTCGCCAATTCTGGCAACGGGGTTAGCATTCCACCCTTCTAGAGGAACACGACATGTATGTAACTGTGAACCCCGGTTAAAGTTAACTTGAGCCTCAGCATCACAAAATGGATGCTGCCACCACAGACACAAGTCTGACCTCCTGCTGCTGGGAGTCCTTCCAGCGAGGAGAGCTTGGACAAAGGGTTTCCTGTCAGGGGCGGCGCTAGCACCATCCCAGACAGGGTTTTGTGTATCCTGGGTAGACAGGGCTTTAGAGGAAGGTGACTGCAAGTGGCACCCCGGTGCTCACTATGCATAGGCCGGCTAGAACCAGTTCCAGGGGCACACCAGCCCCTGAGCTGGGGAAAGTCCGGCATGGGAGAGGGGTGTAACCACTCCCCTTCCTGGTCCCACCCATGGACAGGACCTAGTCCCGTACCATCCCCTTTCAAATTAGATCATCTTTGAATCCTGAAACTACTTTCTACGAAAGGAACTCTCTACTTCTTCTCAAGATTTCTCCCTTGTGACTAAGGAGTAGTCACCCTGCATCTGCCGGCACCAACTAAGTAACCTGCGGTTTGCTGCACGTCCTTCCTCCGGAACCAGACCGACCAGCAGGACGAGACCCGGCTTCCCTGGCATCTCTGACCTCTACCTGCATCATCAGCCCAGCTGAGATTTGTGGGTGTGACGAGACCTCGAGGGACCGGCCATCTTCAGAACTGCACTACACTTATCCAGCACGACCGCCGAGGGATCCTCGAGTGAGTGCTTTGGGGTTTGAGAAGCCCTAACCCTGAGCAGCTCCAGCACCGAAGTCCAGCCCCCCCAGCATCCACGAGATCTGCGTGGGGCCCTTCTGCTCTTTGCTGCTCACCGCGTTGTCCGGCTGCTTGCCTGCTGGCTTGTAGCCCTCTTGACGACGAACGACGACACTTCCATCGCTGGTCTGGTTGCTCCAGACTGGCCCTTGCTCCCCTCCAACAGAGGAGCACCCCGGACCCTCCTGGTCCACTTCAGACGCCATTTTAAGTCCACCGCGTGGGCTTGCATTTGCCAAGAGTTGTTGCCCCAATCCTGGGTCCAGCATCGCCGACAGCAGATACCTTCGTGGGACAGCTCGCACCTCCATCCTGGTCGCCGACAACGCCTCCTGGTCCGAGAGACTGCAGAGCCCAGCGTCGCCCACTCACCTGGTCGAGGTGACTTCGTCCGGTGCCATCCTGGTGCCCGTCTAATCACTGGCTACTCAACTCACAGGGTCACACTCTGCGACTCTGGGCAATAGCTTGCTTAATCTCCACTACGGCCCCTCGCGGTGGGATGCCTGGCTTTCACCTTGTGGACACCCTGCCGGGGTTTCTCACAGGGGAATACCAGGACGGGTTCCCTAAGCAAGCGCCGGGACGCTTACGGGCAGCTGTGCGCTTTACAAGTCCAGCACATTTACATTTACATTTACATTTACATTCAGAACTTGGTCCCCTCTGCTTACAGGTATCCTTCATCACCGATCCAGGCTTGGATCACATCGAACTTCATCACTGGTCGCCTGCAAACAACTTCTTCTTTCTGGCTCCATAGACTGCAACGAGGATTCCTGACGTCTTTTCAGCTCTATGCAGCCGTAGCCCCTGGGCTAGGTAACCTGAGCATTACGGTGCTCCAGCATAGCTTAACTATCTAAGTGTCCAGATCCTTTTTCGTTTCAGCTCTACCTAGTCGGATTCGTCCGATAACACTAACTTTACGAAATCTAGCATCCATAGACTTTGTCCCGCATCCCGCGTGAGAGTGCACACTCTGCACCCGATCTCCCTAGGCATCCTGCTCGTAATCTGAAGGTTCAGTAGTCCATTCCTAGCGATACTAAAGCCTTTGAGACTAGTTACTTACCTGCTAGTATTTCGCATTCCTCTTTTAGAGTATATGGTTTTTCGTGCCCCTCGGGCATTTGTGTAAATTGTGCGACTTTCAGTATTTCTTTAAGAGCTTTGTATTGTGCTTAGCACCCTGTCCTCATAAAGAGTCCAGGGTTGTTGTGTTCTAAATAAATATCCTTTTATTTTCATAACAACTTGTGTGGTGTCCTTTCACTTGGTGTTCAAGGGGTATATGTGATGGTATAACAGCTGGCTTAACACGCCCTCTAGAGTTTAGCCTAAAGACTGCTCTTGTCCATGCTACTAGGATAGCTGGTCTAAGGTTGACTTACAACCAATCATCAATAAGGGTCATTTGGACTGATACATAGTGATCACTAGAATAGTGAGCACTGCATATCAGGCCAATTTCTCACAGTACACAGTACAAGGACTTACAAGAGTGACCCAATACCAATTGGTAAATGCACCTAAAGTACATGGATGTCAATTTAGAGAGAGAACAGCTATGTTGTTGGTCTGATTAGCAGGCCCACAGCCAGGGAAAGTCGTAAACCAGTGAAGCAAAAATCTGGGGTGACCATATGATTGCAGACCCTACTCTCCTACACCCTTGACCGACGTTCTTTTGGGCACTTGGTCCAGGCCCGCTACGGGTTCGCCCGTAGATAGGAACGTGGCCAGACGCCACCGCCCGGCCCTAGGCGACCCATGTTTCCTGTTCACCCACCCCACCCCCGTGAGCCTGGTCATCCAGGCTTCAAATTCCCAGACAGCATTCCCGTCGGCTCCGCCGGACAGGGAATCCAAGAGGTATGAGCAGTACGGCAAGAAGGTATTCTCCTCCCTTAGTCTGGGACTGCGGTCTTCCAACACCACATGCCTCTTGGGCCGCTACACCCACTCTCTGTGGGACACGGTCGCGGAATTGCTGCCAGAGTGTCAGTTGGAGGTACGGGCCAAACTCGGCCAAGCCCTGGTGGAAGGTCGGGATGCAGCAAAATATTCTAGCCGGTGTGGGCTGGATACCACCGACTCACTAGGGAGAGAGATGGCAACGACAGTGGCGATTTGTCGCCACGCCTGGTTCAGGTCCGCCAACTTTTCGGCCGATGTCCAGAACACACTGATGGACATGCAGTTTGATGGCGTCACCTTTTTGGCGACAAGGCAGACCATGCGCTTGAGCGCTTTAAGGACTCCAGGGCTACGGCTAAGTCCTTGGGCCTCTCGGCCCCGCGCCAGCAAACGGGTGCCTTTCGCTCTTTGCGTGGCCAAGGAAGGGGCGCCCCCACACGTGCTGCCAGCCACGCACCGCAGTCTAACATCCAGCGCAGTGGCGGCCGTGGAAATCGCCGAGGAGGCGATCAGGTACAACGGCGAGGCCAGTCCACACCCTCCCCCGCAGCATCCGCCTCAAAACCCTCCTAGTCCGTGCTTTTCGGCCCATGTGATGCCAATGGGGGGGCAAGGTTCGCCATCACCACTCCCACTGGCACACTGTCACGTCGGACAGGTGGGTGCTGCAAATCGTCCGAAGCGGCTACTCCCTCCCATTCGAGACGACCCCTCAAGCCAATGCACCGCAACACCACCGCATATCGGGGGATCCTTTGCGACTTCTGCAGGAGGAAGTTACGGCCCTCTTGGCCAAGGGGGCCATCGAGCGCGTTCCTGGGCCAGAAGTAGGGTGTGGTTGCTACTCCCACTACTTTCTGGTACCCAAGAAGGGCAAAGGGGGCCTACTCCCTATCTTGGACCTGCGGAACGTCAACGGCTTCCTCCGGAAGGAGAAGTTCAAAATGCTGACTCTGGCTCAGGTCTTAGCTACCCTGGACCCAGGAGACTGGATGGAAGCGTTGGACTTGCAGGACGCTTATTTCCACATCCCCGTCCTGCCGGCCCACCAACGCTACCTGCGGTTCACGGTAGGCCACAAGCACTTTCAGTTTACCGTGTCTCCCTTCGGCCTTACCAGCGCCCCACGGGTGTTCACGAAAGTGATGGCGGTGGTCGCAGCTCACGTGCGCAGGTTAGGGGTTTCAGTCTTCCCCTACCTCGACGACTGGTTGTTGAAGGCAGGCTCGCCCCAAACAGTCGTCAGCCACCTCCAGACGACGGCAGACCAGCTGGGGTTCTCCATCAATGTTCCGAAGTCACACCTGTGTTCCTCTCAGAAGCTCCTTTTCATCGGAGCGGTTCTTGACTCGGCGCAGTTTCGGGTTTACCCCCCCCCCCCCCCCCCCCCCCCCCCCCCCGAACAGCAGGTTTGGGATATACAGGCTCTGATTCCAATCTTTCAGCTTTTATTCCGAGTTTCGGTCGGGTTGACGCTACAGTTTCTGGGGCTGATGGCTTCCTGCATCCTACAGGCCAGCAGGCTCTGCAGTGGGACCTGAAGTTTCAGTGGGCCCAGCATCAGGGCAACCTGTCCGACCATGTCCTGATCTCGGAGGGCACTGTGAGACAGCTGCAGTGGCTCACGGACCGCGATTGGGTCAGCGGCAGATCCCTGTCCCTTCCCCAACCGGAGCCCGTAGTTGTGACGGACGCGTTTCTCCAGGGCTGGGGAGGCCACATGGGAGAGGTGGAGATCAGAGACCTCTGGTCTCCAGCGGAGTCCCAGCTCCATATCAACCTTTTGGAGCTGCGGGCGATTCGTCTAGCACTGAAGGCATTCCTCCCCTCTGTCTGGGGGAGTGTAGTGCAGGTGTTCACAGACAAAACCACCGCCATGTGGTTTCAAACAAACAGGGCAGGGTGGGGTCATGGACCCTCTTCCAGGAGGCTCTGCGCCTTTGGCAGTGGCTGGACCATCAGGGTGTGACCCTGGTGGTTCAACACCTGGCAAGTTCTCTGAATGCCAGGGCGGACGAACTCAGCCGCTGGTGCATGATGGATCACGAATGGCGTCTGAACTCGGACGTGGCGCAAGGCCTCTTTCAGCAGTGGGGAGAGCCTTGGTTAGATCTATTCGCCACCGAAGAGAACGCGCAATGTCATCAGTTCTGCGTGTTGGAATTTCCAAGGCGGCACTCGCTCGGAGACGCTTTTCCTCGCGAGTGGAGTTGCGGTCTGTTGTACGCCTTTCCGCCTATACCACTTCTGCCCAGAGTGCTTAAGAAGAACAAGTGCGACTTGGCACAAGTCATCCTTGTGGCTCCGGACTTGGCACGAAGGTATTGGTATCCCGAGCTACTCAGTATGTCAGTCGATCCCCTGGTTCGTCTGCCTCTTCAGGAGGACCTTCTGTCGCAGCAGCAGGGGATGGTCCTCCACCCGAACCTGTCCAGTCTCCACCGCCATGCTTGGAGATTGAGCGGCGACAGTTGAGGACATTTGACTTGCCTCCTGAAGTCTGTAACATCATTCTGGCAGCCAGGCGTCCCTCCACAAAGTCGGTATACGCCTGCAGGTGGAACAGATTTGTGGCATAGTGCACAGCAAAGGCTGTGGATCCTCTCTCTGCCCCTCTTTCTGAGGTTCTTCTCTTCCTTTTTTCTCTTGCCCAGCAGGGCTCTGCTCTGGGCACTATCAAGGGCTGCCTTTCTGCCCTTTCAGCCTTTTTGAGGCTGCCTGATCAACCTTCTTTGTTCAAGTCCCCTATTGTTAATCGATTCCTGAAAGGCATCACACATACGTTTCCACCTGTTCCCTTTGTGATGCCTCAGTGGGACTTGAACCTGGTTCTTACTTTTCTGATGTGCGCTCCCTTTGAGCCACTTCACATCTGTCCTATCCGCCTTCTTACTTTGAAGACTACTTTCCTGGTTGCCATCACCTCTGCCAGGAGAGTGAGTGAGCTCCAGGCTCTATCCTCTAAACCTCCTTTCCTTTCTGTCCATACGGACAAGGTTGTGTTCCGGACAAAGCCCTCTTTTCTGCCCAAGGTAGTCACAGCCTTCCACATCGGGCAGTCCATCACCTTACCCACCTTCTTTCCGCCTCCGCATCCCTCAAAGGAGGAAGAGCGGCTACACGGTCTGGACCCAAAACGTGCGTTTTCATTCTATTTGTATCGCACACGCCAGTTCTGGGTGGATGACCAACTCTTTGTTGGTTACGTGGTCGCTAAGAAGGGACGGGCGGTGCACAAATGGACCATCTCTCGGTGGATCGTGTTGTGCATCCAAGCGTGCTACTCCTTGGCTAAAAAGGAACCTCCAGCTGGGATGAGGGCCCATTCTACTCAGGCCACGGCGACTACTACTGCCCTGGGCCGAGGAGTGCCCTTACAGGACATTTGCCAGGCAGCTACGTGGGCACACGTTTGCAAGACACTATTGCCTGGACAGCCAAGTCCGAAGGGATGGCTTCTTTGGCCGTTCCGTCCTCCAGGACTTTCTGGTGTGATTATTGGTTTGCAGACCCACCACCGGGGTTGGTATTGCTGGGTATCTATTCTAAGGTAAGGAATCTATCACTAACGTGTCTCTTTCAGATGCACAAGTTACTACTTGTGTAACGATATATCTGTAAGAGACATTAGTTAGTGATAGATTCCTTACCGACCCACCCATCCTCCCCGTTCTGCGAACCGATATCTAGGGTTAAGGTCATCCCCTTTCAGGGCCCTAGTTTCAAGGCACCAGTGTTGGTTTTTAGCATAGCTCTGCGTTTCTTGCACGGAAAAGCTGTGTCTAAGAACTGACGTCAGCACGCGGAGGCGGCGTCTAAGTACTCCGACGACGTCATCACGGCGCCCACGACGCCGACGAAGGATGCGGAGCCGCAGACGACGCCTACCGACGCGCAGGGGTACTGCTACCCAAAAGTTTCCGGATCCAGTCTGACGCCTGGGGATATTCTAAGGTAAGGAAGCTATCACTAACTAATGCCTCTTACAGATACATCGTTACACAAGTAGTAACTTGTGCGATATGTGGAATAACCTGAGGGAGATAAAGCGTCAAAAAAGACCCATCAGGAGTCTGAGCAAACTACCTCTAAAAATGGGAAGTTTCCACTCCCTTCTGCGGAAACAAATCTGCCTCAAAAAACACCTCAAAAGCTGCTTATAAACAACCTAAGGCTCAGTCAGTGTCTGTCAAGACTTCGTCGTCGAAAAAGACCTTGTCTACGACGAAACCACCATTGGAGTTCGTCTCTCAGCAGTCGTCGTTGACACTTGCAGCCTTGACGGAAGCTTAGACCAAGGTATTGCAGTCGTCGACGTCACCCGTTACATCATTGACACTAATCTCGTCGTCAGCACCTAAATTATCGACCGTGCTACCAACTACCCCACCGCTGCCATCGTCGGCGTCTCCACCGTTGACGGCGCCTCCACCATTGACAACTTCTTCATCGATGGTCGTTATGCCGCTGACGCCATCGACGAAAGATCAATGAGAGATCCAATACTGGATAAGAAAACAAGTTACATATCTGTAACTTCGGTTATCCAGTATTGGTATCTTTCATAGATTCACATGCGACCCACCCTTCTCCCCGGAGAGGCTACCCTTATTATTATTAGTATTCTTGTCACTTGGGCTAGAAAATCTGAGTGTCTTGCCTTTCTGTGGAATGTTCTAGAGCACGGGTACTCATAGTGCGGCCCGGTAAGCCTTCCTTTGCAGCCCGCGGACCTTGCAGAAATCGTCCTGTTTTTGTTGTTGTTCTTTTTTAAAGTGTCAGCAAATACCGCCATTTGAAACAGTGCGGACTCCTAGAGACTCTGCTCTAAGGGGTCCGGGCGATTCCAGTGATAGTCAGTGGAGATGCAGGGGCGCGAAGAAGAGGTGAAATACAACAAAGCCTCATTTACAAGTAAATGGTCTTTTATTTATTTATTTTATTTATTTATTTATTGGGTTTGTAAGGCACTCAGCTACCCAAAAAGTGTTTCCCGGCGCCATAGCGGACAGAGAGCAAGAACCCAGAACAGTGGAGCTGAAGTTATTAATCAAAAAGCCAGGTTTTAAGAGCTTTGCGAAAGTGGGTATAATTCGATTCTTTGCGAATGTTAGAAGGCAGAGTATTCCAGAGGGAAGGGCGGAGGTAAGAGAAAGATCTCTCACCCATTCTAGAAAGTTTGACTCTAGGTACAACAAAGTTGCACTTGGTTTTTGATCGTAAGTAGCTGGAAGGAACATAGGGGCAGACAAGTGCTTGGAGATAGACCGGTGAAGTACTCTGGTGCGGCTGTTTGTGTGCCCGGGAATCTGTCTCAGCCCGGCTGACACACACGAGGGGGGCGAAGCCCTTTGAACTCAATGGGTGTTGTGCTTCTTTATGTGTCACATATGTTTCCTGCAGGGCTTTGGCCTGACGCACAGGTTTCTGGTGGTCATATACATAAGCTTACTTGCCCCTGGCTGACGGCAGGGCTGTCCTTCACAACCTACTCTTAATAACAGTGTCCAAAGCTTCACTTTACACTCAGTGCATGGCTAGAGCTGGGCCTTGGGAAGCATCTGACCATGAGCACCTTTGGCTCTGTGACTCAGGGGGAACCCCTGCGGTTGTGGGGATCAGGCCTCCCACTTCTCTTCTCTCTCTGCTCTCTTGTAATCCAGGAATTTTTGCAGTGACCATGACTCAAAGACAAACCCCATGACTTATTGAGTGTGAACTCGAGATCACTCTGCGCAGCTCGTGCTCCCCCGAGTGGCATTTGTTTATCCACACTGAAGGGATGAAAGTCTGAGTCGGCCCAGCCTTACTTGGAATCTCTGCCCTCCGGATTACGCCTTATCTCTGCCACGGTGGTCCAGCTAGCTCTCGTGCACCCTCTACTTTAGGGTGTCATTAATAATGTGCTGCAGATTTTCGGGAAGGTGGTTCGATGTGTGCAGCAAAGAGCTCTTGCTTTTCAAGATATTTCTAATAGAGTTATTACACCTTGCATTGATTTGTCCAATATTTTAATAACCAACGCCTGTTTTTTTAGCAAAATAAAATGGATGACAATGTCGTAAGGGATATACAAAGTGTCCATTTAAATGTGATGTGGATATACAGATGCCGCTCAAGGGTCTTTAACAATAATAGATCAAAACAATGAGAAATACCCCTCAAACCAAGGGGACAACAGGGTACCACAAACTTTTCCTTCCTGTATTCAAAATTTATTTTCCGAGCAATCGCTCACTCATCAATCACACGGGGTATGGTGACAGAGGGTGACACAGGATAGCAGGGAGTGAGAGCCGGGTGAGGTGACAGAGGGCAGCAGGGAGTGAGAGCTGGGTGAGGTGACCGAGGGCAGCAGGGATTGAGAGCCGGGTGAGGTGGCAGAGGGCAGCAGGGAGTGAGAGCCGGGTGAGGTGGCAGAGGGCAGCAGGGACTGAGAGCCAGGTGAAGTGATAGAGGGCAGTAGGGAGTGAGAGCTTGGTGAGGTGTGTGTTAAGAGCCTGTGATGTGATGTTTCCCGCCAGTCTGTAGTCAGAGGGTTGAGCCAAGGTTAGGGAGCTCAGGCCTGGTCTCCGCTCTCGCAGCACAACGCACAATTGCTCGCCGCCAGGTTGGCGCTATATATAATTGATGCATGCATGCATGCATACACGGACGGGTGACTGGCGCCAAAGGGCGGCTTTGATCCGGGGGTGTGAGTCAGAATTAAAGCCAGCGACAGCTGTGACCTCATGCCCAGTGGTGAGAGACAACCCCGCGAAGCAGCAAATTTAGAGAGAAAACAAGCTGGCTTTTAAATTAGACAGGGAGAGGGGTGAGTGGAAGGGGGGCTGTCTCTAGGCTGGTGACTGGGACGTGTGCACTGCCGGAGGCACAGAGACAGAGACCGAAACAGACAGAGAAAGATGGAGATTGAGATAGAGAGAGACAGGGACAGACTGACAGAGACCGATAGAGGCTGAGATAGAGGCATAGACAGATAGACATATAGAGGCAGACACAGATTGAGGCTGAGACGGGGCAGACAGAGCTAGATAGAGGTAGAGACAGGACAGACTGACAGAGGCAGGGACAGATAGAGGTAGAGACAGCGATAGAGAGAGAGACATAGACAGAGGAACAGAGAGAGAAACAGAGATAGAAGCAGGGATAGATCGAGGCAGAGAGAAGCAGAGACAGAAAGATAGAGACAGCCATCGACGGAGAGGGAGACAGGGACAGACAGAGACAGATTGTCAGAGACAGGGACAGACAGATAGAGGCACAGACAGGGAGAGGGAGACAGAGGGAGGGAGATGGAGAGAGAGGGAGACAGAAAGAGGAAGGGAGTTAGGGGGAGAGACAGAGGGAGGAGGGGGATAGAGGGAGAGAGACAGAGAGGGAGGAGGGGGGCAGAGGGAGGAGGGTGGCAGAGGGAGGAGGGGGACGGAGGGAAGGGAAGGGAAAGGAGGGAGAGGGAGGGGGAGACAGAGTGAGGGAGGTAGAGAGAGAGAGAGGGGGAGGGAGGAAGACTGAGGGAGAGAGAGATAGGGGGAAGGGAGAAAGACTGAGAGAGGGAGGGAGGGAGGGAGAGAGGGAGAGGGAGAGAGAGAGACAGACGGAGGGAGACACAAAGAGAGGGAGGAGAGAGAGAAAGAGATGTGTGTATGCCGGGTCTGGTGGCACAGTAGACGAAGGTGTCCGCTGCAGGGGCCTGTGTTCAACCTCATGGTCACAGTTTTTTTTTTGTTTCTCTAGCCCCGCCCCACTGACCCCGCCCCACCGGTGCGGCCCTCGACCACAAACCACACTGTAAATTTGGCCTCTGAGAGAAAGTTTGTGAGTACCCATGTTCTAGAGGGTGCTGGTGTCTGATTGGCTATGTTTTAACTTTGGTTCTTTTTTTACAAAAGGATATGGATGGGTTACTGCAATGACTGCATTTCATTGTTGACTATGATGATATGAATTACTACTATTATAATTTTACCGTGGGACTCCCACCTCGACAGCAGGGATGAATCAAGTATGTGAGTCTATGAAAGATACCAATATTAGATAACCAAAGTTACAGGTAAGTAACTTGTTTTCTTCTTCCCCTCCCAAATGGCTCAACCCCTATCTAGGTGTGTGGAACTTGGCAGCCCACCCTAGGGCTGTGGCTACCTGTGGGCTACACACCCATGGAAAAAACGGTATTGCACCGTTACAACTCAACTTTTGCAACGGACTTCTATTACAACGCAACTTTTACAACGCTGGATCCATTACATCGCATGCCTTTACAACGCATGACATTACATAGCAGATGCTATTACAACGCATGCCATTACAACGTAAGTATAGGTAAGTATATCATTTTTTTTTATTTTATTTAATATTTAATTAATTTAATTAATATTAAATATACATAAATATATTTATTTGTTTTTTAATATTATAAATCAAATATATTTATTTAAGTAATTTTAAAAATAAGTATGAGTATAGGAGTATATGTTTTGGGGTACTGAGGTATATGTTTTGGTGTGTTGGGGTATTTTTATGTTTTAGTGTTGGGTTTGGGTTTTGGGGTACAGGGGTATTTTTAGGTTTTAGGGCTGGGTTTGGGTTCTGGGGTACAGGGGTATTTTTAGGTTTTAGGGCTGGGTTTGGTTTTTGGGGTACAGGGGTATTAGGTTTTAGGGCTAGGTTTGGGTTTTGGGGTACAGGGGTATTTTTAGGTTTTAGGGCTGGGTTTGGTTTTTGGGGTACAGGGGTATTTTTAGGTTTTAGGGCTAGGTTTGGTTTTTGGGGTACAGGGGTATTTTTAGGTTTTAGGCCTAGGTTTGGGGTACAGGGGTATTTTTAGGTTTTAGGGCTGGGTTTTGTTTTTGGGGTATTTTTAGGTTTTAGGGCTGGGTTTGGTTTTTGGGGTACAGGGGTATTTTTAGGTTTTAGGGCTGGGTTTGGTTTTTGGGGTACAGGGGTATTTTTAGGTTTTAGGGCTGGGGTTTGGTTTTTGGGGTACAGGGGTATTTTTAGGGCTAGGTTTGGGTTTTGGGGTACAGGAGTATTTTTAGGTTTTAGGGCTTGGTTTTGTGTTTTGGGGTACAGGGGTATTTTTAGGTTTTAGGGCTAGGTTTGGGTTTTGGGGTACAGGGGTATTTTTAGGTTTTAGGGCTTGGTTTTGTGTTTTGGGGTACAGGGGTATTTTTAGGGTTCACTTTTTTAAAAACACGACTTTAAATTAATTAAATTAATTAAATTAAATTATATTATTTACAATGTATAAATTAATTAAGTTACAATAATTAAATTAAATTATTATTTTAAAATTATTAAAATTAAATTAATTATATTAAATTAAATTATATTATTTACAATTTATTAAATTAAATTTAAATTAATTACAATTTTAATATTAATTAAATTACATTAATTAAATTAAATTAATTACTATTTTAAAATTAATAAAATAAAATTAATTAAATTAATTACATTAAATTAATAAAATTAACTTAATTACATTTTTTTTAAAAAGATATACTTACCTATACTTAAGTTGTAATGGCATGCGTTGTAATAGTATCTGCTATGTAATGACATGCGTTGTAAAGGCATGCATTGTAATGGATCCTGCGTTGTAAAAAATTGCGATGTAACGGTCTGCGTTGTAAAATAATGCGTTGTAACGTCATACATCCGGAAAAAAGCCGTTTGGTCCCTCTCTGTCCCCACTGCCTACCTTTAAAATAGTGTCACCCCTCGTGTGTGTGCAACATCTGCCTTTCAAAAATAGCTTCCCGTTTGAAGCTCGCCTTTTTGGGCCAACACCCTGTGTGGCTTCCTGCCAGGAAGTGCTGACACCTTCACCAGTGTCAGACCTATTTAGTTACCTTTCAAGTGAGCTGCGCACATGTCTCCCTAGGAGAGCAGATGGTTGTCTGTGAGGACAACAATCTTTGTGTGCAATCATAAGTGGGCACTATAGGGGGGCGCTGGAGAGCTGGCAAACAAGATGGCCGCACTCCAGTGAGGCTCTGTTAGCCCGGAAACATAATCTGCCAAAATCCTCCTTCCTAAAGAGGCCAATCCTGCCCAATATCACGAGATGCCCAGTGCGACCTAATGAGGAGCCGATGGGACGAACGCGAACTCGATGACCCCCTTTTAAGTGATTCCACGATGCGCGTCCCTGATCTAGGGCCTCCAACTGTTTTAGATGGTGACAAGGAGAGCGAGCTAGCTGGGCGTGCACTGCCTGGTTTTGCTTCCTGACGTTGCAGGAAGATCCTTGCCGCTGCCAGGGGCCAGTAACAGTCCAGCAGAGAGCTGACTTGCACAGAGAAGTCTCGGCACTCAGGCTGGACTGCCGAGCGAGATTGTGACAGACTGAGGTATGCCTGTACCGGCGCTATGGGGGTGATCGGGCTGAGCCCGTATTGCTTCCCCCGGGTGATCGCGGGAGGCGGTGCGCGAGACTGCTGTTGTGGCTGGCTCCCATTCCCCGCTCGCACACACTCCTGAGGCCTGAAGAGCCAAAAGAAGACCGCAGGAAGGGCACTGGGAGATCCGCGAGGCCTGTATAACATCTTGAGGCGGCATGAGAAACTGAGAGGCCTTGATTCTGGGGCACAGAACGACCGGGCCGGGGATCAAGTAGGGGCCCTGCTACCTTGTGGTGTCCAGGGGGACATGTTGATGAAGACATCACCTGCAACATACCGAGCGAGGTGCGTTGCTTTTTTGGTGAGTCGTGGCCCTCTTCCGAGACGCAAGTAATAGGGAGCCAGGTGGAGAACTGGGCTGAAGAAGGGCCGCGACCTGCTTCTATAATCGCATGAGGGCATATATTAGCACCTGCTGAACCAGGACAACCTGCACACCCAGAGGGCTGAGCGGAGCTGACCTGATCCTAGTCTTCCAGAGAGACACACCATCCCCTCCTTATCATGCAGAGGGGCGAATCATGGGTTGCACGGATGGCAAACAGGCCAAACTCCAATTCCCAGCCCGGAAAACTAATATGGCTGTAGACACACTCACGCCAGGAAGAGGAAAGCACTGCATCAATTACCCCTCAAGACACAGATATAAAAGAACTCACGATGCGCCAAAGCCTCAACTAAATGAACGCATGAATATGCGCATGGATTTTATCGCACAACGATTGGAAAAACACAACGGTTGCATTGCCAAAGCAGAACAGCGCATACCCACTCTCGAAGACTCAACTACTGACAGCCGTGAGCAACTCCAAGAGATGGACAAATTGTTAAAAATCATTGCTGCAAAGACACCTGACGGCGCTCTCAACAAGGAATAAGGTATGTCTAGTGAGGATCCCGTAGTCCACCGCGACTGACTGCATGGATGACTAAGTGGAGCAACTACCGCTTAGGGCTCTTCGGCGCAGAAGCGCTCTCCAAGGTTATGTTGGTGGAAATAGCCCACCGTTAACTCATGGATAGACCGCCACCGGACACGCCTCTTCCCCCCCCCCCCCCCCCCCCCCCCCCCCCCATATTGTCGCGACTACAAGGATCGTGACACGGTCCTGAGGATGGCAAGGGAAAAACCAGATCTGGTCTACGAAAGGAACAAACTCTTGATCGACCCCGACTTCACCATGGCAGTACAGGAAGCGTGCAGGAAGTTTCTACTGGTCAAGCGGAAAATCCAGCAAACTAACATACAATGTTCAAAGCTCTACCCCGCTAGACGGCGAATCCCCTACTGTGGGAAAACACACATTAACATCCCGCAACAGGCTCAGGACTTCCTAAAAACCATTGAGAAACATTCGCCCACAAATCGAGATGGTGATCCTGGATCCTGATGGTAGTCACCTGCTCCTGAAGAAAACTAAGGCCTCTCCCTTGTATGATATTGGTAACCGGCAACACTGGTAAAACTATGTGTTCTCTATTTCATTGCTAATGATTTAGAAAGTATGTGTTGACCAGGACGGAAATGTGAGGTACTGACAGGACTAATGACATTGCCAAGTAATAATGACTTCCCGAGCACCCTTGCTCCTGCGAGGTGCGCTGATGGCCTCTCTAGTGCATTCCCCTAGTGGGAATTCCCAGAATTATGTATTATGTTGAAGTTATGTTATTAATTGATTTATGTGTTAGTATATTGCTCTTACCAGTCTTAGTCTGCTATGAGACACACCTCTTGCATATTACCTCAGTGTTGTTAATGAGTATATCCTACTGGAGGAGCCAGCATCCATCTTTAAACAACATGCAAGCTGAACAAATAATGGGGTGGTTTGGGGGTTACACTACACCTACGGGTTCTGGTCGCAGGTGTGGGTTGGGTTTATGTGTTCGAGGCATGTGGGCTGCTGAATTCATATCTGTGCATAGATCGCCGCCTATTGTTGGTCCGGATGATCGCACATTGTTGTCCTGGAAGAGTCTTCGAAGTATCACGAGATAGGTGGCTCCTCCCCTGGACTACAGTGCGCATGGGCATCAACTCCATCCTCAGATTGGTTTTTTTTCGCCATTGGGTTCGGATGCATATTGGTTCACTCAAGTCGGAATCGATATAAAAGTTTTCTTAAGGCCAAAAGGCCTTTAGTTTTTCGTCGGTATAGTCTTGCGTTCGGTGCCCAGTTCTTCCAGCTCAGTTCCGAGGCGGATTCCAGGAGAGCCGCGTGCTTTTCGACGCTGAAGGCCCGGTCGAGGCCAGAGGCCTTATCGACGAACCATCATGGAACGGAGCCCGTTCAAGAGATGTCCCGTGTGCAACTCCAAGTATCCCCACATCGACGTCCACCCGGTGTGCAACAAGTGTCTGTCGCCGGATCATGATGAAGCCAGCTGCATGGCTTGTTCCCGTTTTCGATCCAAGAAGACACTTCTGCATCGACGCGCTGCGCGCAACGAAGCCCAGCAGATTGCACCGGAGCCTGTGGACATCTTCGATGCCGGGGATGACGAAGGAGCAGACCGGGAGGTTCGAGAGAACATGTCGAATCCCGCGTCGGAGACGACTCCAACTCCAACTACGACGGGGATGTTGAAATGTTCGAAGCGGAAGAAGACGTCGACGAGGTAGGGGACGACGACGGGGCCTTTGGGGCCATGGAAGATAGCTTGAGCGAGGAGCTAGGCACACAAACTGACATTGGGGCCGAAACGCTTCATAAGGCTCAGGTCGAGGGATCGCCACTAGGCCTTACCCAAGATCTTCCAATAAGTTCTACGGCCCCGCCTTCGGGCTCGGCTTCGGACATATCTAAGGAGCCGCAAACTGCGAAACCGAAAGTAAAAGCTCCGGTCTCAACGCAAGCAAAAGCACTGGTGACTACATCGAAACCGAAAGTGAGTATTGCTTTGGTCGGCTCGAAGTCCTCGGACCTGTCGGCACCGACGAAGCAGAAGGGCGTTATCGACCCGAAGAAACCGCTCAAGGGCGTCGAGAGGAAGTCTAGCACGCAGAAGGCTAAGGTCAAGGCAGTCGACCCGACTAAATCGGCGCCGAAGACAGTCGACACCTACAAAGGACTCGGTGATCCGAAGGTTCTCGAGACTCCGCGTCGACAAGACCAGGCCAAGAGCGGAACAACCCACGAGTCCACGCCTGGTGGTGCCTCGAAGGATTCCGTCGAGTCGATGCAGCCGCCCGCCTCATTCTCAAAGCAGGTGGCAGACTCCCTGAAGCGCATCAAGGACAAGGCCTCGAGTGTCGGGCCTAAAGATCCTCCACCTTCGAAGCCTGCCGATAAACCTCAGAAGATGTCAACGCCCATCCACTTCACGCTACCGCCGAAAGTGGTGCCGAAGGCTTTCGCCACAAAAATGGCCACCGACGTTCCTAAGAAGGTGTCCTCGGTGCCAAAGTCAACAACTGTGGTCCCGGCCATGAAGCATCGACAATCCTCGTTGGAAGAGCAACAGGAACAGTTAATCGATGCCGAGACAGGCAGACTTTCTCTGTATAGGCGGAAAATCGCTCTGGAACAGCCGATGGAGTCCTATAAAATTCCACTGAAGAAGAAAAAGGATTCTACTTCAACACCTGTGCTTGTGGAACCTGTATCTCCACGTGGCCATGATGTCTCACCCACTTATTCAGATGTGGACACTGGGGAAGGTGATAATGATGAATACAGCTATTATGTGGACACTGATCCAGATGATACATGTGAGAAGTTGGCCTGATACAAAGTGCTCACTAGAATAGTGAACATTATATATCAGTCCAAACAACCCTTATTGATGATTGGTTGTAAGTCAACCGTAGACCAGCTATCCTAGTAGCATGGACAAGAGCAGTCTTTAGGCTAGACTCTAGAGGGCTTGTTAAGCCAGCTGTTATACCATCACATATACCCCTTGAACACCAAGTGAAAGGACACCACACAAGTGTTATGAAAATAAACAGTGTATTTATTTAGATCACAACAGCCCTGTACTCTTTGAGGACAGGGTACTAAGCACACAACAAAACTCTTACCAAAATACTATAAGTTGCACAATTTACACAAATGCCCGAGGGGCACGAAAAACCATATACTATAAAAGTGGAATGCGAAATTACTAGCAGGTAAGTACTGGACTAATAGGCTTTGGAATCGCTAGGACTTGACTACTGAACCTTCAGATTACTAGCAGGAGGCCTAGGGGACTCGGGTGCAGAGTGTGCACTCTCACGCGGGATGCGGGACAAAGTCTATGGAGGCTAGTAAAAGCAAAGTTAAGGATATCGGACGAATCCGACTAGTTAGGCTGAAAACGAAAAAGGATCTGGACCCTTGGATAGTGAGGCTATGCTGGGGCACCGAAATGCCGAAGTTACCTAGCCCAGGGGCTACGGCTGCATAGGTCTGAAAAGACGTCGGGAATCCTCGTTGCAGTCTATGGAGCCTGAAAGAAGTTGTTGCTGGCAGGCGACCAGTGAAGATTGTTCGGTGGATCCAAGCCTGGATCGAAGATGGAGGACACCTGTAAGCAGATGGGACCAAGTTCTGAATCACTAGCCAGTGATTAGATGGGCACCAGGATGGCACCGGATGGTGAGTGGGCGACGCTGGGCTCTGCAGTCTCACGGACCAGGAGGCGTTGTCGGCGACCAGGGTGGAGGTGCGAGCTGTCCCACGATGGTTGCTGCTGTCGACGTCGCTGGACCCAGGATTGGGGCAACAAGTCTTGGCAAATTCAAGCCCACACGGTGGACCTAAAATGGCGTCTGGAGTGGACCAGGAGGGTCCGGGGTGCTCCTCTTTTGGAAGGGAGCAAGGGCCAGTCTGGAGCAACCAGACCAGCAGTGGTGATGTCGTCGTTCGTCGTCGGGAAGGCCACAAGCCAGCGGGCTAGTAGCCAGACAACGCGGTGAGCAGCAAAAAGCAGAAGGGCCCCACGCAGATCTCGTGGATGCTGGGGGGCTGGACTTCGGTGCTGGAGCTGCTCAGGGTCTGGGCTTCTTGGACCCCAAAGCACTCACCAGAGGATCCCTCGGCGGTCGTGCTGGATAGAAGTCGTGCAGTTCTGATGATGGCCGGTCCCTCGAGGTCTCGTCGCACCTACGGTTCTCAGCTTAGCTGTAGAGGTAGGTAGAGGTCAGAGGTGCCAGGGAAGCCGGGTCTCGTCGTGCTGGTCAGTCGGATTCCAGAGGAAGGACGTGCAGCAAACCGCAGTGTTCTTAGATGGTGCCTGCGGGTGCAGGGTGACTACTCCTTAGTCACAAGGGAGAAATCTTGAGAAGAAGTCGAGAGTTCCTTTCGTAGAAAGTAGTTTCAGGATTCAAAGATGATCTAATTTGGAAGGGTCCCCGCTCCTGCCTTTATCCTAAAGAAAGGGGTGGGTACGCGACTAGGTCCTGCCCTGGGACCAGGAAGGGGGGTGGTTACACCCCTCTCCCATGCCGGACTTTCCCCAGCTCGGGGGCTGATGTGCCTCTGGAACTGGTTCTAGCCGGCAGATGCATAGTGAGCACCGGGGTGCCACTTGCAGTCACCTTCCTCTAAAGCCCTGCCTACCCAGGATACACCAAAACCCTGTCTGGGATGGTGCTAGCACTGCCCCTGACAGGAAACCCTTTGTCCAAGCCCCCCTCGCTGGAAGGACTCCCAGCGGCAGGGGGTCAGACTTGTGTCTGTGGTGGCAGCATCCATTTTGTGATGCTGAGGCTCGAGTTAACTTTAACCGGGGTTCACAGTTACATACATGTCGTGTCCCTCTAGAAGGGTGGAATGCTAACCCCGTCGCCAGAATTGGCGAGGGGTTAGTATTCCAATTCGTATGACACCTTACTCGACATGTTTTGATAAAGCGATACCAGAGATAGCATATAACCGCGAGGATTATAATGCACTTAAGAGTATATGGTATGCGTTATCATGGAACAGCTATTAGGACTTGGTTCCGCAAGCTGCAATCTGACAGAAACACGTTAGTGTTAGATTCCTTACCTTAGAATATCCCCAGGCGTCAGTCTGGATCCGGAAACTTTTGCATAGCAGTACCCCTGCGCGTCGGTAGGCGTCGTCTGCAGGCGTCCCCTGCGGCTCCGCGTCCGTCGTCGGCGTCGTGCGCCGTGATGACGTCGCTGGAGTATATAGACGCCGCCTCCGCGCGCTGACGTCAGTTCTTCTTTTTTCCGCGCCAGTGGACGCAGATCTGAAGAGCAGTACTCTGGTCTTTGACCAAGTTTTTCGAAGTTAATTACTCACTTGTGCCTGATAGGATGCCTGGGTTCAAGCACTGTGATGACTGTGAGCGCACGATGTCGGTCACAGACCATCACTGCCTCTGCCTCCGGTGTCTGGGCCCCGACCACGACGTGGACTCCTGCGTCGACTGCCGGGCCCTCACCAACAAGGCTAGGCGGGAGCGGTCCCACAAGCTACTGGAGCTCCGGGTGTCGGCCCCACGTCGGGACCGGGAGCGGTCCCGGTCTGGCCGGAGGTCGAGAGAGCGTTCGAGGGAACGATCGCGGAGCCGCGCCGAGCGTTCCGGAAGTCGACACCACTCGTCAGGCTCGTCAGGTAGGAAGCATAAGAAGTCGGGGCGTCGTCATCGTACCCCCGACGCTCGCGCGATGCGGCCGGCGGCTCGGGTGACCCCAACCCCGCGGCTCCGCGAGAGTCGCCGGCGCGGCCTGCCTCATACCCTCCGGTCCCTGGGCACGGTGCGACGCCTGAGGAGATCGAGGCGTTCCTCATGGCCATGAGGGCGCTCGGTTCTCCGACGGGGCCTACGGTGCCTTCGGGCCCAGTGCTACCGTCTGGGGGTCCTGGCGGTTCGGGTGTCCCTGCCTCGGCG
Organism: Lissotriton vulgaris; assembly: GCF_964263255.1. NCBI lineage: Eukaryota > Metazoa > Chordata > Amphibia > Caudata > Salamandridae > Lissotriton > Lissotriton vulgaris. The sequence continues at coordinate 8,560,427 of NC_141690.1, forward strand.
CCGTCGGGTGCTCCGGCCCCGGCGCCGCCGACGGCTCCGGCGCCGCAAGGGCCTTCGGGATCGGCGCCGGCTGGTCTTCCGGCCTCCCCGGCGCCGTTGCCATCGGGGTTACCCCCGACGCCGCCCCCGCGCGACGCCGGTTCTCCGGTGCCGGCTCCGGCCGGCTCCGGGGTTCTGGCGCCGGCCCCGGGCGGCGCCGTCCCCTTACCTTCCCCGACGCCGGACGGGCGTCGCTCGACGCCGGTCCCGGCGCCGATGGGGCCCATGAACCCTGAGGAGCCGGTCTACATCGTGGATTCCGAATACGGAGAAGATGGAGAGTTCGGTGAAGGTTGGGAGGGGTCCGAGGACCCTCTGTCACGCGAGTGCCAGTATGACCCGGACTGGACAGGTGACTTGGGGGATGCCAGTGGTCTGGACGACTCTCCTAACCTTGGTTTGATCTCTCTTCCTTCCGTGGCATCGGTGGAGGGAGCTGCATATTCTGTGGTGCTGATGAGGGCTGCCAAGGCCTTACACCTTGAGCTCCCCGTCGCGGCCGTGAGGCCTAACATCCTCACCGAGGTCTTCAAACCGCAGTCATGCCCACAGGAGCCACTGCTGCCGTTTAATGAAGCCTTGTCAGACGTTCTGTTGGGCACTTGGTCCAGGCCCGCTTCAGGTCCGCCTGTTGATCGGAACGTGGCCAGGCGCCACCGTCCTTGTCCGGACGACCCCAAGTTCCTGTCTACCCACCCCACTCCTGAGAGTCTGGTGATCCAGGCCTCGACCTCCCAGTCCGCATTCCCGTCGGCCCCGCCCGACCGGGAATCCAAGAGGTATGACCAATTTGGCAAGAAGGTCTTCTCGTCCATTAGTTTGGGCCTGCGGTCTTGCAACACCGCCTGCCTCTTGGGCCGCTACACCCACTCTGTGTGGGATACGGTCGCGGAACTGCTGCCAGAATGCCCCATGGAGGTGCGGGCAAAACTCGGTCAGGCTGTGGCTGAGGGCCGAGATGCAGCGAAATATTCGATACGGTGTGGTCTTGATACGACCGACTCGCTGGGCAGAGCTATGTCAACGACAGTGGCGATTCGTCGCCACGCCTGGCTGAGATCCGCCAATTTTTCGGCAGACGTCCAAAATACACTGATGGACATGCCGTTCGATGGCTGTCACCTCTTCGGTGACAAGGCGGACCACGCGCTGGAACGCTTCAAGGACTCCAGGGTCACGGCCAAGTCCTTGGGTCTCTCGACCCAGCGTCAGCAAACGGGTTTGTTTCGTCCCTTTCGTGGCCAAGGAAGGGGCGCCCCCACACGTGCTGCCAGCCACGCGCCGCAACAATCCTTTCAACGCGGTGGCGGCCGTGGAAACCGCCGTGGCGGCGGTCGGGGACAACGGCGGGGTCAGACCACACCTTCCCCCGCAGCATCTACCCCAAAATCCTCCTAGTCCGTGCTTTCGGCCCCATGTGACGCCAGTGGGTGGCAGGGTTCGCCATCACCACGCTCACTGGCGCACGATCACTTCGGACAGGTGGGTGCTGCAAATCGTCCGAAGGGGCTACTCCCTCCCCTTCGAGACCTCTCCTCCAGCCATGCCACCGCAGAACCACCGTGTGTCGGGGGACCACTTGACACTTCTGCAGGAGGAAGTTACGGCCCTCTTGGCCAAGGGGGCCATCGAGCGCGTTCCTGGGCCAGAAGTAGGGCGTGGTTGTTATTCCCACTACTTTCTGGTGCCCAAGAAGGACAAGGGGGGCATACGTCCTATCTTGGATCTAAGGAACGTCAACGGCTTCCTCCGGAAGGAGAAGTTCAAGATGTTGACGTTAGCTCAGGTCTTGGCTGCTCTAGACCCACAAGACTGGATGGTAGCGTTGGACTTGCAGGACGCCTATTTTCACATCCCCGTCCTGCCGGCCCACCGGCGTTACCTGCGGTTCACGGTAGGCCAGGAGCATTTTCAGTTTATCGTGCTTCCCTTCGGCCTTACCAGCGCCCCACGGGTGTTCACAAAGGTGATGGCGGTGGTCGCAGCCCATCTGCGCAGGTTGTTGGTTTCAGTCTTCCCCTGCCTAGACGACTGGTTGTTGAAGGCGGGCTCGCCCCAGACAGTCGTCCACCACCTTCAGATGACGGCAGACCTCTTGCACGACCTGGGGTTCTCCATCAATGTGCCGAAATCACACCTGTGTCCCTCTCAAAAGCTCCTTTTCATCGGAGCGGTTCTGGACTCGGCGCAGTTTCGGGTTTATCCTCCGGAACGGCGGGTTCGGGATATTCAGGCTTTGATTCCCATCTTTCAGCCGCTATCCCGGGTTTCGGTCAGGTTGACGCTGCGGCTGCTGGGACTGATGGCTTCCTGCATCCTTCTGGTGCATCACGCTCGGTGGCGGATGCGGGCTCTGCAGTGGGACCTGAAGTTTCAGTGGGCCCAGCATCAGGGCAACTTGTCCGACCACGTCTTGATCTCGGAGGGCACTGCGAGACAACTGCAGTGGTGGCTTACGGACCGCGATTGGGTCAGGGGCAAGTCCCTCTCCCTTCCCCAACCGGAGCATGTTGTCGTGACGGACGCGTCCCTCCAGGGCTGGGGTGGCCACTTGGGAGAGGCAGAGATCAGAGGCATCTGGTCTCCGGCGGAGTCCCGGCTCCATATCAACCTGTTGGAGCTGCGGGCGATTCGTCTGGCACTGAAGGCATTCCTCCCCTTTGTCAACGGGAGTGTGGTGCAGGTGTTCACCGACAACACCACCGCCATGTGGTACTGCAACAAACAGGGCGGTGTGGGGTCGTGGACCCTTTGCCAGGAGGCTCTGCGCCTCTGGCAATGGCTGGAACGTCAGGCGCGTGACTCTGACGGTTCAACACCTGGCAGGTTCTCTGAACGCCAGGGCGGACGAACTCAGCCATCGGTGCTCGATGGATCACGAATGGCGTCTGAACTCGGACGTGGCGCAAGGCATCTTTCTGCAATGGGGAGAGCCTTGGTTAGATCTATTCGCCACCGAAGAGAACGCGCAATGTCATCAGTTCTGCGCGTTGGAGTTTCCAAGACGGCGCTCGCACGGCGACGCCTTTCGGCGCGAGTGGAGTTGCGGTCTGTTATACGCCTTTCCGCCTATACCACTTCTGCCCAGAGTGCTGAAGAAGATCAGGCGCGACCGGGCCCAAGTTATCCTTGTGGCTCCGGACTGGGCTCGAAGATACTGGTATCCCGAGCTACTCAGCATGTCAGTCGGTCCCCCGATCCGCCTGCCCCTTCAGGAGGACCTTCTGTCGCAGCAGCAGGGGACGGTCCTCCACCCGAACCTGTCCAGTCTCCACCTCCATGCTTGGAGATTGAGCGGCGGCAGTTGAGGCCATTTGACTTGCCTCCTGAAGTCTGTGATGTTATTCTGGCAGCCAGGCGTCCCTCCACTAAGTCGGTATACGCCTGTCGGTGGAACAGATTTGTGGCATGGTGCACAGCAAAGGCTGTGGATCCTCTTTCTGCCCCTCTTTCGGAGGTTCTTCTGTTTCTTCTTTCTCTTGCCCAGCAGGGCTCTGCTCTGGGCACTATCAAGGGCTACCTTTCTGCCCTTTCAGCCTTTTTAAGGCTTCCTGATCAGCCTTCTTTGTTCAAATCCCCGATTGCAACTCGATTCTTGAAAGGCATCACTTACATGTTTCCACCTGTTCCGTTTGTGATGCCTCAGTGGGATTTGAACCTGGTTCTGACCTTTCTAATGTGTGCTCCCTTTGAGCCCCTTCATTCTTGTCCTCTCCGTCTCCTGACTTTAAAGACGGCTTTCCTGGTTGCCATCACCTCTGCCAGGAGAGTGAGTGAGCTCCAGGCTCTTTCTGTCCAACCTCCTTTCCTGTCCATTCATCCTGATAAGGTGGTTCTGAGGACTAGACCTTCTTTCCTGCCCAAGGTTGTTTCGGCCTTTCACATCGGGCAGTCCATCACCCTCCCTTCCTTCTTCCCGCCTCCGCATCCTTCAAAGGATGAAGAGCGGCTCCATCGTCTGGACCCAAAACATGCGCTTTCATTTTACATGGATCGCACACGCCAGTTCCGGGTGGATGACCAACTGTTTGTTGGCTACGTGGGTGCGAAGAAGGGACGGGCGGTCTGTAAACGAACCATCTCTCGATGGGTCGTCCTCTGCATCAAAGCGTGCTACTCTTTGGCTCGGAAGGAGCCTCCTGTTGGGCTGAGGGCCCATTCCACTCGGGCCACGGCGGCTACCACTGCCCTGGGCCGGGGAGTCCCCTTGCAGGACATTTGCCAAGCGGCTACGTGGGCCTCGCTGCACACCTTTGCGAGGCACTACTGCCTGGACAGTCAAGTCCGGAGGGATGGCTTCTTTGGCCGTTCTGTCCTCCAGGACTTTCTGGTGTGGTTTGTATTGGTTCGCAGACCCACCACCGGGGTTGGTATTGCTGGGGTATGTATTCTAAGGTAAGGAATCTAACACTAACGTGTTTCTTTCAGATGAACAAGTTACTTACCTTCGGTAACGATATATCTGTAAAAAACATTAGTTAGTGTTAGATTCCTTACCGATCCCACCCATCCTCCCCGTTCTGCGAACTGATACCTAGGGTTAAGGACATCCCTTTCAGGGCCCTAGTTTTACATGGCACCAGTGTTGGTTCTCTCATGGCTCTGCGTCTCCTGGCGTGGAAATGCTGTGTGCAAAGAACTGACGTCAGCGCGCGGAGGCGGCGTCTATATACTCCAGCGACGTCATCACGGCGCACGACGCCGACGACGGACGCGGAGCCGCAGGGGACGCCTGCAGACGACGCCTACCGACGCGCAGGGGTACTGCTACGCAAAAGTTTCCGGATCCAGACTGACGCCTGGGGATATTCTAAGGTAAGGAATCTAACACTAACTAATGTTTCTTACAGATATATCGTTACCGAAGGTAAGTAACTTGTTCAACGGGCTCAGCTCATGCCAGAGCACCATCTCACACGATTCCAAGCACTCTGCCTTCAGGATTGTCAAGGCCTGCCATAGGAGTGACTGATAGGAATCTGTGTGTCCATTTTAGGGTTAGATATAGGTATACTATATCTAAAGCAAAGGGTGATTACACCACCTTGCCCCAGCTGTCGTGCAGCCAGTTGTGTCCGATTTAGATGGCCAGCCAGGGGTGGCATAATACATGCTGCAGCCCCTGGTAGGCCCTGGGTACACCTATGCCCTGAGTTACAGGGTCTGATAAGGTGGCCCAGTACCAATTGGATAATGCACCTAAGGTACACGTGTCAATTTAGTGAGAGAACAGCATGGCTGTGGGTCTGATTAGCAGGCCCACAGCCAGAGAAGTCGTAAACCAGTGAAGCAAAAAGCAAAAATCTGGGGTGATCATAGGATTGCAGACCCTACTCTCCTACAATACAAATGAACCCTGGGCAGATGCTGCTGACCCAGATGATCCTCACTCTACCCCAGACACTCAAGTGTATGCTGTAAAGACGTCGCCTACTGAGGATTCGGCAGCGTTTAATGCCCTCATTGAAAGGGCTGATAAGAATCATGACGTCCATCTCCACGCTGACCCCATTGAAGTAGACTTTCTTTTTGACACCTTTGCGACCTCCGAAAGGACTGTCAAGACTCTGCCTATGTTGAAGGGTGTCTTGAAGCATGCTGGGGAAATCTTTAAGGAGCCTACAAGAGCCAGGGTGATAAACCCCAGAATTGAAAAGAAGTACAAACCGGCGCCTCGAGACCCTATTTACATTAAGGGACAGTTGCCATTGGACTCTCTTGTTGTTTCTAATGCCCGGAAGAGGGCTAATTCACAAACAACAGGTGATGCTCCTCCCCCAGATAAGGAATCTAAGGTGTTTGAGGCATCAGGGAAAATAGTGGCAGCTCAAGCGGCCCATATTTGGCGCATTTCAAACACTCAGGCACTTCTAGCCAGGTATAACCGGGCCCATTACGACACACTTGAGACCCTGTTACAGCACCTGCCAGATGAATACAAAGAGGCAGCTGAGATGCTCATCCAAGATGGGAAGCTCATATCAAATGCTTCTATCAAATGTGCACTGGACGCAGCAGACACCGCGGCCAGAGCTGTTAACACTAGTGTCATGCTGAGGCGAGATGCCTGGCTCAGAATCTCCGGGTTCAAGCCGGAGATACAGACCACCATTCTAAATCAGACAGTAAACCCTGACCATCTATTTGGACCAGAGGTGCACACCACCTTGGAAAAAATCAAGAAAGACACTGAGACTGCAAAGTCCATGGGGGCTCTACAGTCGCTGCAGTTCAGGGGTGGTTCTTTTCGTCGCTCAAGCAATAGAGGTGTTTCCAGACGCCAGCTTTCTGAAAACACACAGTACTATAAGGGCGGCACGCAGACCACATACACCAAACAAAGTAGAGGTGGATATCGTGGAAACAGCGTCAAAGGCAGAGGTCGTGGAAACAACAACTCCAGATCCTCCGCCACTAACAAACAGTGACGCCTTGTCACTGCCCCCCGACCACACAACACCTGTCGGGGGGGGGGAGACTTCAACAGTTCCTGCCAGTCTGGAAGTCCATCACCACAGACAGGTGGGTCACACAGCTTATTCAGTACGGTTATCTTCTGGAGTTAACATCCACTCCACCCAACATACCCCCAAGACACCGTCCTATGTCTGCCGAGCATTTGCACTTATTGCAGCAGGAGGTACTCGTCATGCTGCAAAAAGGGGCAATCGAGCTCGTGCCTGTGGAAGAAAGAGGCACAGGAGTTTACTCACTGGACTTCTTGATTCCAAAAAAGGACGGGTACCTCAGACCCATACTGGACCTCGGACCCCTCAATCAGTACATTCTGTCGGAGCACTTTCACATGCTAACACTGCAGCAAGTCCTACCGTTGCTCAGTCAGGGAGATTTTCTCGCAACTTTAGATCTAAAGGATGCGTATTTTCATATTCCGCTGCACCCGTCACACAAAAAATACCTCCGGTTCACCATCCAAAACCAACATTACCAGTTCAAGGTTCTACCTTTCGGAGTCACCACGGCACCCAGGGTGTTTACAAGGTGCCTGGCGACGGTGGCGGCACACCTAAGGAGACAGAACATTCACGTCTACCCTTATCTGGACGACTGGCTAGTCCAGGCAAAGTCAGCCCAGCAGTGTGCCGCCCACATGTCCCACACCATTCACCTTCTTCACGATCTGGGATTCTCACTGAATTACCCAAAGTCCCACCTGCAACCTGCCCACATACGGCAGTCTCTGGGTGCGACAATAAACACTCTGGCAGCCACAGCACAGCCATATTCAGTTCGGGTCAGCAGCATTCAATCACTGGTACAGAAATTCAGACCTCAACACTCGCTTCCAGCACGAGTGTTCATGCAGTTGATCGGCATGATGGCCTCCTGCATCTCCATAGTCCCGCACGCGAGACTACATGTGCGTCCGCTTCAGGAGTGCTTAGCACGTCAGTGGACTCCGGCTCACGGACAGTTGAAAGACCTAGTGTTGGTAACCGGTCGTGCATAGAACTCTCTGCATTGGTGGAATCCACAAAACCTTTGCAACGGACGACCGTTACAGGAGCCTGTGCCACAGATCATTCTGACGACGGACGCTTCTCTCCAGGGTTGGGGAGCTCATGTACTCCACTACACAGTGCAGGGACTATGGACACCACAAGCAAAGGAAGTACATCAATGTTCTAGAACTGATGGCTATCTTCATGGCAATGAAAGCATTCAAGGTACATCTGTGCAACAAGGTTGTGTTGATCCGGACGGACAACATGACGGCCATGTACTACATCCAGAAGCAGGGAGGTACACACTCTCCACAGTTGTCTCATCTGGCTCAGAGCATGTGGAAGTGGGCCATTCAAAGGAATATCTTCCTCATGGCGGAACACCTCCCGGGCAAGGACAATCAGATGGCGGACCTGCTCAGCAGGTACAGCCACCAAATGCACGAGTGGGAGATACATCCATCAGTACTCCACCCGTACTTCCTAAATTGGTGTCATCCAGAGATAGACCTGTTCGCCACAAAGGAAAACGCCAAATGCCGAAGCTTTGCCGCCAGGTTTCCACACCCACAGTCGCAGGGCAATGCGATATGGATTAACTGGTCAGGCAAATTTGCGTATGCTTTTCCCCCAGCACCTCTAATACCGCTGGTGGCACGCAAGCTGAAGCAGCACTCGATGACTCTCATCCTGGTTGCTCCGACGTGGGCACGCCAACCATGGTACACCACGTTTCTGGAACTGTCCGTGGTACCGCATCAAAGGCTGCATCTCATACCCTGGCTTTTGACGCAGAGCCATGGAGACATTCAGCATCCAGATCCGCAACAGCTCAACCTGGCGATCTGGCTCTTGAGGTCTTAGAGTTTGGCTACCTCAACTCACCTCCTGACTGTATGGACATAATCAGGGAGGCAAGGAAGCCCACCACCAGAGCATGCTATGCAGCGAAATGGAAGCGGTTTGTCATTTATTGTGCAGACCACAACATTAACCCGCTGGATGCATCTATTCAGAACATCATTTGTTATCTCTTACATCTGTACAAATGTAATCTGGCCTATGCTTCCATTCGTATACATCTATCCGCAATGGCTGCTTATCTCCAAAACAGACAGCACCTCTCCCTTTTCAGAGTGCCTGCCATTAAAGCCTTTCTGGAAGGACTCAAACGAGTCATTCCTCCGCGGACCCCACCAGCTCCCGAATGGAACCTAAATGTGGCCCCCACCAGGCTCATGGGTCCCCCTTTCGAGCCACTGCATTCATGCGATATTCAGTTCTTGACATGGAAAGTGGCTTTCCTGATAGCGATTACGTCGCTACGACGAGTCAGTGAACTCCAAGCACTAACTATACAAGAGCCTTTTATTCAGATTCATTCCAACAGGGTGGTGCTTCGCACTTACCCTAAGTTCCTTCCTAAGGTAGTTTCTCAGTTCCATATCAACCTGACTATAGAACTACCTGTGTTCTTCCAAAATCCAGAGTCAGTTGCGGAGAGGATGCTCCACACGCTTGACGTCAAGAGGGCCTTAATGTACTACATTGATAGTACCAAAGATTTTCGGAAAACGAAACAGCTATTTGTTGCCTTTTCGCCACAACACAAAGGCAACCCCATTTCCAAGGCTGGTATAGCCAGGTGGATCGTTAAGTGTATTCAGATCTGCTATCAGAAAGCCAAGCGCACTCTAACCATTCCACCGCGGGCCCACTCCACCCGGAAGTTGGGGGCCTCCATGGCTGGTCTACCACACACACATTTACAAAACACTACTGTGTTGATGTGCACTCCAAACAGCAGGCAGATGTAGGGCAGGCTGTTCTAAAAACACTTTTCCAAACTGCTGCAGCTGGCACAGGCGGCCACCGTTAATGGAGGGACTGCTATGTATTCTATGCACAGATATGGATTCAGCAGCCTACATGCCTCGAACCGAATGTTACTTACCAGTATGCATCTGTTCTTGGCATGTAGGGCTGCTGACATTCATATCGCCCGCCCTCCTCCCCGGCGCCTGTAGCGGCTGCAGCATTCACACATACTTCTAGCATGGTCATCATTCACAGAGTTTCACTCCATCTTTGCCACAATGGCTAAAAACAATCTGAGGATGGAGTCGATGCCCATGCGCGCTGTAGTCCAGGGGAGGAGCCACCTATCTCGTGATACTTCGAAGACTCTTCCAGGACAACAATGTGCGATCATCCGGACCCAACACAAGGCGGCGATCTATGCACAGATATGAATGTCAGCAGCCCTACATGCCAAGAACAGATGCATACTGGTAAGTAGCATATTCGTTGTTACACATGGCGGCGCTGCCCGAACTAACACTGAGCACACACGGCTACGAACACACAGGAAGCGATCCAAACAAACTCACCATGACAAATCACACAGACCCATCCAGTTCTAGAGATGACAGGACAGGTGGGGAGGAGCCAAGAGCAGGTCAGACCCCCAGCTACACCTTCTGAACATGGAATGTGAGACCCCCGCAAGCGCAGGCAGATCCTAGGATATTTAGACAGACACGAAGTACAGGTGGCCATGTTGCAGGAGACCTATCTGGACCCGACGGCAGCACCCAACTTTGGTAGGAAATGGGCGGCCCACAGCTGCTTCTCTTCTTACTCGACCTATGCCAGAGGCACAGCCATCCTCATCAAAGCTGGCAGGCGATATTGCTCACTGGGAGCACTGCAGGACACACAGGGGAGATTCAATGTGATGTGGGGCAGACTGGCGAGACACACAGTAACCCTGGTGAGCTGCTATGCCCCCACCATTGAAGATGCCAGCTACTTTGACATGCTATGGGGTCACATATTACCAATAGGATCCACCTTTACTATATGGGGAGGGAATTACAATTTAGTACTAGACCTACATGCTGATTGCTCGCACAAAATCCTAGCCTCACATCGGCGGGCAACCAAACACCTCACAGTTAACCTGATAGATCACCAGCTCTTTGACACCTTGAGGTCCCTCCTTCCATTACGAAGGGAGAAAACCTTTTATTCTAGTGTGCACTCTAGCTGTTGCCGAATAGACCTATGGTTCCCGTCGAGGGTCCTAAATACATGGCTCTGAGCGGTGACACACCTGGTGCAAACCTTCTCAGACAACTCCCCCGTGCTCATGAGGTTATCCCCAATGGATAATGAATCCCCATACCGTTTCTGTCGACTCTACCCCACAACCTTGCTAGACAGAGCCTTCTGTGAAGAAATAAGGCAGGAAATTGTTGACTTCTTCCCCCGCAACAAAGACAGTGTCTCAATACTTGCATGTGTATGGAAGAGCTTCAAAGTCACTATCCGGGGGCTATGTATAGCCAAAAGTAGAGGGATCCTAAGGTCCATCAGCGAAACCTTAGCTAGACTAGAGAAAGACAACGAAAAAACAGAGAAGCTCCTGGCCTCCACCCCCGCCTCACTGCAGAGAGCCCAGCTTAAAGAGCTAGTAATCAAATATACAAATATGGCGCATCTTGAGGTTAAATTCCACTCTAAATATCATGAGGCCAGATCATATGGCGAAGGTTAGCGTCCCGGCAGGGCCCTGTCTTGAGGCAACCAGACCTCACAGATTTGCCATTCAGATATTGGAAGTAAGGGAAGAGTAAGGCACTAGGCATATCGAATCACAGGAGATCCTTAATATATTCACTACCTTACGTTAAACTGTATTGCACACGTAAAAGAATCCCTCCTGACATAGCGTCCTACTTAGAGGACACTGCCCTTGGGCGGATTAACGACTCGCTTGGAAAATTTCTGTCTGCCGACATTTAGGTCGACGAAATCCGGGCTGCAATAATGGGCTTGTGCTCCGGTAAGGGCCCGATGGCCTACAGGAGGACTTTTATAAATGTTACATAGACGAACTAGCCCCCTTCCTCAAATAATTATTTGAGGAGGCCAGAGAGATTGGGACTCCACCAATTACCGTGCGGCAAGCCATGATCATATCCCTGCTTAAACCAGGTAAAGAGGCCAGCAGCCTTGAGGCCTACAGACTCCTGTCGCTCATCAGCTGTGATAGCAAGATCCTAGCCAAAGTTGTCGTAAATAGGTTGCAATTACTTATGGAGGGTCTGGTTCTCCTAGACCAGGCAGGTTTCATACCCGGCAGGGCCATCTCCCATAATTTGCGCACAACATTTGCGTTACTACACGACTTTGACCCGGAGATTAAAAAAATACCGGGGTTCACCCAAATTACCCTCCTCTACCTGGGCAAAGTACTACACAAAGGTAAAGCGAAAACGGCTGGCAAGGAGGAACAGATATATATAAATCTACTTAAACATAGGTAACTATATATTGCCCCATTAACAGTACACAGTCCTGTTGTTAGTTCATATTTCTTATTTTCAGAAAAATCACACATACCACAGACACATTTTTTATGAATTTTTGTTATCGTTTTTAGTTATTGTTGTAATTATTTTTAGTCAACAATATTTCGATATTCTCTTTTTCATTTTGATATCTTTTTAGACATAGAAACGTATATACAAACTACAAATAAGTACACGTCACAAACACAATTCATAAATTCCTTCTTCCCATTTGAAAGAAAAAGCTGTGTTCGCCTATTAGATTAAGGAGCTACAATTTGAGGTCTTCATATTTGCACACGAGGTAATTACCCCTCTAAAAATCTTAATTCAGAAATGTGCATTCATTTGTCAGAAAGATATATCAATTATAATCAGACTCCTCTTGTCAAAGACTGTCGACGCCTGCGCGTTTTGGCCTTATCTTTCCTGGCCTCCTCAGGACAAGGTGAGGAAACTTGTAGAGCAAAATCCAGGTGCCGTGCAGTCAGAGCCCAGTTCAAAATGGACAAAACTGTCCTGGGAATCTCACTTCATCTGAAAGAAACAGGTTAGTGTTCGATACCTTACCTTAGAATATCCCCAGGCGTCAAACTGGATCCGGAAAGTTTTCGTCCCCCTGTGCATCAGTAGGCGTCGTCTGCGGCTCCGCATCCGTCGTCGGCGTCGTGATCGCCGGAATGACGTCGTCTGAGTTTTTAGAAGCCACCCTCGCGCACTGACGTCAGTTCTTCTTTTTACCACGCCAGCAAGCGCAGATCCGGGAAGAGCAGTACTCTAGTAATTTTTTGACTAACTTTTTTGATCTCTTTTGATCACTTTTCGAGTCGACCTTCGACTCGCGGTGCTGCTAGGGTAAGCCTGGTTTTTAACCTTGCGAGGCCTGTGACCGACCCCCACTGTCTGTGACTTTATTGCCTTGGGGCCGACCATGATGCCAAGTCGTGCCCCGACTGCCGGGCCTTGACCTCGAAGGCTAGACTGGAGCGGTCCCGTAAGCTGCTCGAGCCCCGGCAGTCATCGCGCTCAACGAGTCACCACCACTCGTCGGGTTCCAAGTCCTCAGGTAAGTCGAGGCATTAGAAAAAGAAGAGGCGTCATCGCTCTTCCGACTTGCCCCCGACGCTCGCGCAACACGGCCGGGGGTTCTGGCGACACCGCCCACTGCGTCCAGCTCCATGCCCGCTGGTCCCTGGGCTGCATGCAACGCCGGAGGAGATAAGTGCTTTCCTCACGGACATGAGATCGTACTTCCCTCCGTCGGAACCTGCCGAGACTCCTTCAGGCCCCGTAGGTCCGACTGGGAGCCCTAGCGGGCCGGTTGCTCCGGCGCCGTCGGGTGCTTCGGTGCCGTCCGTCAACTCCGTTCAAGACGCTGCAGGGCCCCGCAGGATCCAGCCCTGCATCCGCGTCGTCGCCAGTCAACCTCACGACTCCTCTGCTGGCGCTGACCCCAAGGGTGTCGCTCCCGGCTACATCGACCCCCAGTTTCAGCTCCGGTCCGGGGTTGCGCCGTCTCAGACGTCGATGGGTGAGGCCTTCACCCTTGACCCGGCTCCATAATTCTTGCCTGTTTATCAGGAGATGGATGACAAGGAGGACTGGGAGGGGTCTGAGGACCCTCTGGTACAGCAGTGCCAGTTGAGCGCTTACAGCATGGTGTTGAACAGGGCGGCAAGTCCTTGGCCCTGGAGCTCCCTGTTGCGGCCGTGAGGACTAACCCTCACTGAGGTACTCAATGACGTTCTGATGGGCACCTGGTCCAAGCCCTCCACAGGCCTCCCTATGGATCGGAACGTGACCCAATGCCACCGCCCAGCTCCGGGCGACCCCTGCTTTCTATCCGTTCACCCCACCCCAGTGAGCTCTGTGGGATACGGTTGCAGAGGTGCTGCCACAGTGCCGGTAGGAGGCCCGGACATTGCTCGCCCAATCCCTGGCGGAAGGGCGGGATGCAGCACGCTACTCGATCCGGTGTGGACTTGACACCACAGACTCGCTGGGGAGAGCGATTGCAACGCTCGCCTGGCTGAGGTCTGCCATCTTTTGGGGTGAAGTCCAAGCCACGCTCATGGACATGCCCTTCGATGGCCTCTTTGGCGACAAAGCGGATAGTGCGCTGGAGCGTTTTAAGGACTCCAGGGCTACGGCCAAGTCCTTGGGCCTAGGCCAACACCAGCAAACTTCCGCTTTTCGCCCCTTTCGTGGCTAAGGGAGGGGCGTCCCTACACATCCAGCAAGCCACAGGCCGCAGAACCAGTCTCGGCACAGTCGTGGACGTAGTTACTGCCGAGGTGGTTCCGGGGGACACCGGCAGGGTCAGTCCCCCGCAGCATCTGCCTCTAAGCCTTCCTAGTCAGGCATTTCAGACCCATTCTGCGCCAGTGGGGGGCAGGGTCCGCCATCACCTCCCCCACTGGCGTACCATCACGTCGGACAGGTGGGTGCTGCAAATAGTCCCTACCCTTCGAAGCGACCCCTCCAGCCATGCCACCCCAGTACCGCCGCATGTCGGGGGATCACTTGCAACTTCTGCAGGAGGAAGTTACGGCCCTCTTGGCCAAGGGGACAGTCGAGCTTGTTCCTGGGCCAGAAGTAGGACGTGGTTGCTACTCCCACAACTTTCTGGTACCCAAGGAGGGCAAAGGAGGCCTACGCCCTATCTTGGACCTCCGGAGCGTCAGCGGCTTCCTCCGGAAGGAGAAGTTCAAGATTCTGACTTTAGCTCAGGTCCTAGCTGCCCTGGACCCAGAAGACTTGGTAGCGTTGGACTTGCAGGACGCGTATTTCCACATCCCCGGCCCACCGGGGTTACCTGCAGTTCACGGTGGGCTACGAGCACTTTCAGTTTACCGTGCTCCCCTTCGACCTTACCAGCGCCCCACGGGTGTTCACGAAAGTGATGGCGGTGGTCACAGCTCATCTGCGCAGATCAGGGGTCTCAGTCTTCCCCTTTCTCGACGACTGGTTGTTGAAGGCGGGCTCGCACCAGACAGTCATCAGCCACCTCCAGACTACGGCCAACCCCCTGCACCTGCTGGGGTTCTTCATAAATGTGCCGAAGTCACACCCGTGCCCCTCTCAGAAGTACCTCTTCATCGGAGCGGTTCTGGACTCGGCTCAGTTTCGGGTTTATCCTCCCGAACAGCGGGTTCGGGATATTCAGGCTCTGATTCCGATCTTTCAGCCTTTATCCCGAGTCTGTCAGGTTGACGCTGCGGCTTCTCTGGCTGATGGCCTCCTGCATCCTTTTGGTGCATCACGCCAGGGGGCGATGCAGGCTCTGCAGTAGGACCTGATGTTTCAGTGGGCCCCGCATCATGGTAACCTGTCCGACCACGTCTGGATATCGGAGGGCACTGCTAGACAGTTGCAGTGGTGGCTCATGGACCGCGATTGGGTCAGCAGCATATCACTCTCCCTTCCCCAACCAGAGCACGTAGTTGTGACATCAACCTTCTGGAGCTGCGGGCGATCCGCTTGCACTGAAGGCATTCCTCCCCTCTGTCCGGGGGTGTGTAGTACAGGTGTTCACGGACAACACCACCGCCATGTGGTACTGCAACAAACAGGGCGGGGTGGGGTCGTGGACCCTATGCCAGGAGGCTCTGCGCCTCTGACAGTGGCTGGAACATCAGGGCGTGACCCTGGTGGTTCACCACCTGGCAGGTTCCCTGAATGCCAGGGCGGACAAACTCAGCCGTCGGTGCATGATGGATCACGAATGGCGTCTGAACTCGGACCTGGCGCAAGGCCTCTTTCAGCAGTGGTGAAAGCCTTGGTTAGATCTATTCGCCACAGAAGAGAACTCGCAATGTCATCAGTTCTGCGCGTTGGAATTTCCAAGACGGCACTCGCTTGGAGACGCTTTTCGTCACTAGTGGAGCTGCGGTGTGTTGTACGCCTTTCCGCCTATACCACTTCTGCCCAGAGTGCTGAAGAAGATCAGGCGCGACTGGGTCCAAGTTATCCTTGTGGCTCCGGACTGGGCACGGAGATATTGGTATTCAGAGCAACTCAGCATGTCTTTCGATACCCCGCTTCATCTGCATCTTCAGGAGGACCTTCTGTCGTAGCAGCACGGGACGGTTCTCCACCCGAACTTGTCCAGTCTCCACCTCCATGCTTGGGATTGAGCGGCGACAGTTGAGGCCATTTGATTTGCCTCCTGAAGTTGTAATGTGATTCTGGCAGCCAGGCGTCCCTCTACAAAGTCGGTATATGCCTGCAGGTTGAACAGATTTGTGGCATGGTGCACAGCAAAGGCTGTGGATCCACTCTCTGCCTCCCTTTCTGAGGTTCTCCTCTTCCTTCTTTCTCTTGCCCAGCAGGGCTCTGCTCTGGGCACTATCAAGGGCTACCTTTCTGCCCTTTCCGCCTTCTTGAGGCTACCCGATCAGCCTTCTTTGTTCAAGTCCCCGATTGTTAATAGATTCTTGAAGGGAATCACTCATATGTTCCCCCCTGTTCCTTTCGTGATGCCCCATTGGGACTTTAACCTGGTTCTGACTTACATGATGTGTGCTCCTTTTGAGCTGCTTCATAACTGTCCTCTCCATCTTCTTACACTTAAGACTACTTTCCTGGTTGCCATCACCTCTGCCAGGAGTGAGTGAGCTCCAGGCTCTTTCCTCTAAACCTCCTTTCCTTTCTGTCCATCCGGACAAGGTTGTGTTGCGGACAAGACCCTTTTTCCTGCCCAAGGTAGTCACAGCCTTCCACATCGGGCAGGCCATCACCTTGCCCACCTTCTTTCCGCCTCCGCATCTCTCTAAAGAGGAAGAGTGGCTCCACCGTCTGGACCCAAAACGTGCGCTGTCATACTATCTGGATCGCACACGCCAGTTCCGGGTGGATGACCAACTCTTTGTTGGTTACGTGGGCACTAAGAAGGGGCGGGCGATGCACAAACGGACCATCTCTCGGTGGGTCGTGTTGAGCATTAACGCATGCTACTCTTTGGCTAAGAAGGAGCCTCCTGTTGGGCTGAGGGCCCATTCCTCTCGGGCCACGGCGGCCACTACTGCCCTGGGCCGGGGAGTCCCCGGCCCAGTCAGGCAGCTACGTGGGCCTCTCTGCACACGTTCGAAAGACACTACTGCCTGGACAGCCAAGTCCGGAGGGATGGCTTCTTTGGCCGTTCTGTCCTCCAGGACTTTCTGGTGTGATTATTGGTTCGCAGACCCACCACCGGGGTTGGTATTGCTGGGGTATCTATTCTAAGGTAAGGAATCTAATACTAACCTGTTTCTTTCAGATGCACAAGTTACTTACCTTCGGTAACAATATATCTGTAAGAAACAGTAGTTAGTATTAGATTCCTTACCGCCCCACCCGTCCTCCCCGTTCTGCGAACCGATATCTAGGGTTAAGGTCATCCCCTTTCAGGGCCCTAGTTTCATGGCACCAGCTTTAGTTTTTATCATGGCTCTGCGTTTCTGGCACGGAAAAGCTGTGTATAAGAACTGACGTCAGCGCGCGAGGGCGGCGTCTAAGTACTCCGGCGACGTCATCCCAGCTCCGACGACGGACGCGGAACCGCAGACGACGCCTACTGACGCACAAGGGTACTGCTATGGAAAAGTTTCTGGATCCAGTCTGATGCCTGGGGATATTCTAAGGTAAGGATTATAATACTAACTACTGTTTCTTACAGATATATCGTTACCGAAGGTGAGTAACTTGTTCTACAGAGCAAGGCTCTTACAAATGATACCTGCGGTTCAGGGTAGGTCCTGAGTGTAGGAAGGTGGATACCGGACTATGGTTGCCCCCAACTTTTTGCCTGGTGTTTTGCTAGTTTTCTGACTTAGTTGACCTGCGACCCTGCTATTCAGGGCCCCAGGCCTACTGCTCTCTCTGTAAAATGGATTCCATGTACCTTAGGTGCATATACCAATTGGTACTGGGCCACCTTATCAGACCCTGTAACTCAGGGCATAGGTGTACCCAGGGCCTACCAGGGGCTGCAGCATGTATTATGCCACCCCTGGCTGGCCATCTAAATCTGACACAACTGGCTGCACGACAGCTGGGGCAAGGTGGTGTAATCACCCTTTGATTTAGATATAGTATACCTATATCTAACCCTAAAATGGGCACATAGATTCCTATCAGTCACTCCTATGGCAGGCCTTAACAATCCTGAAGGCAGAGTGCTTGGAATCCTGTGAGATGGTGCTCTGGCATGACCTGAGCCCGTTTGCAGCTTGCGGAACCAAGTCCTAATAGCTGCTCCATGATAACGCATACCATATACTCTTAAGTGCATTATAATCCTCGCGGTTATATGCCAACTCTGGTATCACTTTATCAAAACATGTCGAGTAAGGTGTCATACGAATTAGAATACTAACCCCTCGCCAATTCTGGCGACGGGGTTAGCATTCCACCCTTCTAGAGGGACACGACATGTATGTAACTCTGAACCTCGGTTAAAGTTAACTCGAGCCTCAGCATCACAAAATGGATGCTGCCACCACAGACACAAGTCTGACCTCCTGCTGCTGGGAGTCCTTCCAGCGAGGAGAGCTTGGACAAAGGGTTTCCTGTCAGGGGCGGTGCAAGCACCATCCCAGACAGGGTTTTGTGAATCCTGGGTAGGCAGGGCTGAATAGGAAGGTGACTGCAAGTGGCACCCCGGTGCTCACTATGCATAGGCCGGTTTGAACCAGTTCCAGGGGCACACCAGCCCCTGAGCTGGGGAAAGTCCGGCATGGGAGAGGGGTGTAACTACCCCCCTTCCTGGTCCCACCCATGGGCAGGACCTAGTCGCATGCCAGCCCCTTTTCCTAGTATAAAGATAGGAGCGGGCCCCCTTCCAAATTAGATAATCTTTGAATCCTGAAACTACTTTCTACGAAAGGAACTCAAGACTTCTTCTCAAGATTTCTCCCTTGTGACTAAGGAGTAGTCACCCTGCACCCGCAGGCACCATCTAAGAACACTGCGGTTTGCTGCACATCCTTCCTCTGGAATCCGACCGACCAGCACGACGAGACCCGGCTTCCCTGGCACCTCTGACCTCTACCTACAGCATCAGCCCAGCTGAGATCCGTGGGTGTGACGAGACCTCGAGGGACCGGCCATCTTCAAGACTGCACAACGCTTATCCAGCACGACCGCCGAGGGATCCTCTAGTGAGTGCTTTGGGGTTCGAGAAGCCCTAACCCTGAGCAGCTCTAGCACCGAAGTCCAGCCCCCCAGCATCCACCAGATCTGCGTGGGGCCCTTCTGCTCTTTGCTGCTCACCGCGTTGTCCGGCTACTTGCCTGCTGGCTTGTGGCCCTCTTGACGACGCACCACGACGACAACACCGCTGGTCTGGTTGCTCCAGACTGGCCCTTGCTCCCCTCCAACAGAGGAGCACCCCGGACCCTCCTGGTCCACTCCAAACGCCATTTTAAGTCCACCGCGTGGGCTTGCATTTGCCAAGACTTGTTGCCCCAATCCTGGGTCCAGCGACGTCGACAGCAGATACCTTCGTGGGACAGCTCGCACCTCCATCCTGGTCGCCGACAACGCCTCCTGGTCCGTGAGACTGCAGAGCCCAGCGTCGCCCACTCACCTGGTCGAGGTGACTCCATCCGGTGCCATCCTGGTGCCCATCTAATCACTGGCTAGTGATTCAGAACTTGGTCCCCTCTGCTTACAGGTATCCTCCATCACCGATCCAGGCTTGGATCCCTCCGAATCTCTTCACTGGTCGCCTGCCAGCAACTTCTTCTTTCAGGCTCCATAGACTGCAACGAGGATTCCCGACGTCTTTCCAGACCTATGCAGCCGCAGCCCCTGGGCTAGGTACCTCAGCATTTCGGTGCTCCAGCATAGCCTCACTATCCAAGGGTCCAGATCCTTTTTCGTTTCAGCTCTACCTAGTCGGATTCGTCCGATAACACTAACTTTACGAAATCTAGCATCCATAGACTTTGTCCCGCATCCCGCGTGAGAGTGCACACTCTGCACCCGATCTCCCTAAGCCTCCTGCTAGTAATATGAAGGTTCAGTAGTCCAGTCCTAGCGATCCTAAAGCCTATTAGAGTAGTACTTACCTGCTAGTAATTTCGCATTCCACTTTTAGAGTATATCGTTTTTCGTGCCCCTCGGGCATTTGTGTAATTTGTGCGACTTTGAGTATTTTCATAAGAGTTTTGTATTGTGCTTAGCACCCTGTCCTCATAAAGAGTCCAGGGTTGTTGTGTTCTAAATAAATATCCTTTTATTTTCATAACAACTTGTGTGGTGTCCTTTCACTTGGTGTTCAAGGGGTATATGTGATGGTATAACAGCTGGCTTAACACGCCCTCTAGAGTCTAGCCTAAAGACTGCTCTTGTCCATGCTACTAGGATAGCTGGTCTACGGTTGACTTACAACCAATCATCAATAAGGGTTGTTTGGACTGATACATAGTGATCACTAGAATAGTGAGCACTGCATATCAGGCCAACTTCTCACACCGAGCACTTTCAGTTTGTCATGCGTTTTGACCTTACCAGCAATCCTCAAGTGTTTACTAAGGTGATGGCAGTGGTTGCAGCTAGTCTGTGGAGATCAAGGGCGCTAGTCATACCCTATCTCGATGATTGGCTGTTGAAAGCGGGCTTGTTTCAGGCAGTCTCCTTCCACCTTCAGACTATGGCGAACCTTCTGTGCTTGCTGGGGTTCACTATCAATGTGCGGAATTCACACCCAACTCCCTCTCATAGGCTCCTTTTCATCGGAGCTGTTATGGACACTGCAGTTTTAGGCTTATCCTCCTGAATGGTGAGTCCAGGACATTCAGTCTATGATACCGATGTTTCAGATTTTTTCATGGGTATCGGTGAAACAGACTCTGACGCTGCTGGGCCTTATGGCCTCCAGCATCCTGCTTGAAACACCTGCCCACTGGCATATGCGGGCTCAGCACTGGGACCTGAAGTTTCAGTGGGCGGCTCATTAAAGGAAGCCTTCCGACATGGTCCAGATCTCGGAAGGACCTGCAAAAGATCTGCAGTGGTGACTACCGAACCGCAATTTGGTCAGTAGCAGACCCCTCTGCTTTTCCCAACCTGATTTGACTGCAGTGACAGTTGTGTCACTCTTGCGATGGAGTGGCCATCTGAGTGAGGTGGAGATCATAGGCCTTCGGTTTCCAGCATAGTCCGGATTCCACAACCATCTTGAGGAGCTCCTGTTGATCCAGCAGGCATTGAAAGCCTTTCTACCTTTCATCAAGGGAAGGCTAGTGCACATGTTTATGACCGCCACCCCCATTTGGTACTGCAACTAACTGGGCAGGGTTGGGTCATGGACCCTTTGTCAAGTGGCCCTGCGCCTGTGGACATGGCTGGAACATTTGGGCATATCCCTGGTGGTTCAACAACTGGCAGGCTCTCTGAACGTTAGGCCGGACAAACTCAGCCAAAGATCCCTAGCAGATCATGAGCAGCATCTCCATCCAGCAGCTAGAGGTGGTGCAAGGCCTCTTTCAAGACTGTGCAGAACCATAGTTGGATCTCTTTGCCAACGCTGAGAATGGGCAATGTCTGCAGTTTTGCGCACTGGAGTTTCCAGGGCAGCTCTCGCTCAGAGGCTCTTTTCGTCTCGGGTGGAGCTCAGGCCTCCTGAATGCATTTCCTCCCAAACAACTGCTGCCCAGAGTTCTCAAGAAGATTAGGAACGACTGGGCCCAAGTTATACTTGTGACTGCGGACTATCCTCAGAGAGTTTGGTATCCCAAGATGTTAAGTATGGGCCGTCAGTCCTCCAATCAGACTGCACATTCCGGCGAGTCTTCTTTCACAACAGATGGGGAGTGTTCTTCACTCGAACTTGTCAACGCTCCGCCATCATGCGTGGAGATTGAGCTGCAACAGTTGACAGCTTCAACCTTCTGCCCGAAGTCTGCAATGTTATCTTGGCAGCTAGGAATCCCTCTACCAAGATACTATATGCCTGCTGTTGGTGCACGTTTGGGGCCACCAGGTTTCTGGCATGGTGTGGAGAGAGATAGGTTGACCCCTTTTTCCTCTCCTCTCTCAAGTCCTCCTTTTTATTCTTTCTCTAACCCAGCAGGGCTTTGCTTTGGGCAGCTTAAAGGGCTATCTTTGTCTTCTCAGCCTTTGTGTGGTTGTCATACCAGTCATCCCTGTTCAAATCCCCTGTTGTACAAATGAACACTCTAGCTCAGATGACATGGACCTCTGAGGACACGTGAAGAACAGGCTGCTAGAGCATGGCCACAACTGATCATAACTGTTATTAGGCTGATTGCTCCCACTACGGTTTGATTCCTGCAATTCATGCATTTCACACATCATCTAGAATAGATCTTAGTGATATCCATTTTGAACTGGCTAGAGATGTCAGTTTCTTCGCATTGGCTCTTAATTAGGCCTGGTTCCACTTTTCTTTAACCCCACACCATTGCATGGTGGTTTCATTGTACATTAGGGCTCGTGTCTTATGCTCTAATGAATAGTGTTCTCTGGCTTACGATGTGCAAGATGCAGTTCAACAACACCATTCTTTTATTGCAATAATCAAACGCCTAGTTCTCCTTCATTGGTTGTGTTGGGTTATTGCACCGTATCCCTGTCCTCCCCTTATTCTCCCACTCAATACTGTTATCAGCAAAACAGTGTCCGAGTCTATATATTGACCTTTGAGAGTTGTGACCTATGGTCTTCCCAGGGTACTTGCAGGTTCATAATGGTCTGGGGCTTAAACTTGTGTTTTAAACCCCCATGTCCTTTCCCCCGACTCTGCAGTGTGCACTGTGAATATGGCAGCACATTTGTGCATATATATACAAGAAGGTATTCACACTAAACCCTCTAACGAATTTGTGGTAAAACACAGTGAAGACATGATTTTAGTTGGGATGGACACAAGTTATAGTTACTTTAGGACATGAGTTAGTTACTAGAGAGAGCTAATTCTGGTAAATGTCAGTGAGGTTGCATTTTTTTGTTAGTTTAAAATGTTACATTGTGACTGAAATTTTTACCTAACGTCTTATCACAAGTTCCTCGAGCACATTGCTACCGGTGTGAGTTCAAAGATTGATGCTCTGTGTGGTCACTCTCACAAGAATTGCATTCTTCTAAAGAGGCTGTCACTGTCTTTTAAATGGAATGTGTTCTGGTCTTCAACAGTTCCATAGGTCTGGAGAGGAAGCGTATGTATGTACCAATCAAGTACAAGTAACCCATATCAGTGACTAGCTCTGGTAGCCTTTAATTGCTTCTTCCAGGTTGAGTTAGCTCCAGTCGCAACGCTTCAGTTATAGATGAAAGTGATTGTACGTGCGTATGCATCAGGTGACAGTCTTTAGTGCTTGTGCCCCCCAGATGTCCGAAGAGGCTGTTGAATCGGGGACTAAGAACCACCGGTACAGAATGACTGTGATGACTTTGGGCCCGATTTAAAACTCAGTGGACGGGTTACTCCATCATAATGGTGACATATATCCTGTACATCAAAATATAAATCCTATTACATTCGATGGTATTTATATTTCAGCGGACGGGATATCCGTTTTCGTTGTGATGGAGTAACCTGTCCATCAAGTTCATACAGCAGGCCCTAAATTAAACTTTCTTTGATTTAGAGTTCACATTTTGAATTTATTTTTATATATGCCATTTTATTCATAATTCAGCCTCTTAAATCTGAATCGCATGGTCGGGAATGTATTTTGTTTTGTTTAAAAGGTTGACATGCAGTTCATTGTCAGCACCTGATCTCTTCTGAAGCCAACCCATCTAACAGAGAGCAAAGGAAACTCTTACCTCCACTGTCTAGTACTACACTACAGTTCTATAGGTTCATGAATGTCTCGGGCACGTTGAAGGAAGATATCTGCAACTGCTATCAGACTTATCGGATAGAGACGTCTAGCTGGAGATTCCTTTGTGCCTTCTCGACACCATTGGTGTCGTACTGGAACACTGTGCAATGTCCTCCTGGTTCAAAGCCTGTGAGACCTGTGAGCGTCAGGATGTCTGGCACTGATCCGCACCTTATTTGCATGTGGTTCCTTGGTGTACACCACGATTCCAAGCAATGCTGCGACTGTCAACAGATTAAGCCGAAGTCCCTTCGGGAACGCCGTATGAGGCTGTTGGCTGCGCGGCTGTCTGGCCCAGCTTCTTCTTGTCTCCGCTCTCCCTCTCCAGAGAGGGCTCGCTCCGGAATCCGCTCCTGTGACCGGCGCCCTAAAAAAGGTACGCTGAGCCACAAGCGTTCACTGAGGTCTGTGAGAAGTTGGCCTGATATATGATGTTCACTATTCTAGTGAGCACCTTGCACCAGTCCAAACAACCCTTATGGTGATGGTTGTAAAGTCAACCTTATAGACCAGCTATCCTAGGGGTAGCATGGACAAAGCAATCTTAGGCTAAACTCAAGAGGGCATGTGAAGCCAGCTGTTTTACCATGTGTAACCCCTTTAATATCAAATGAAAGGACACCACACAGGATATATATAAAATATATGTTATTTATTTCTAGACAAACCCTCTGAACTCTTTAGGAGGTCAGAGGCACAAGCACAATACAAGATATTTAATTAAAATAAAATAAGTTGCTCAAAATACAGTAGGGCCCTAGGGGCACGCTAAACCATATACTAAAATAGTGGTATAAGAACCACCACCCGAAAAGTGAATAGGCCTAGGGCCTAAGGAATCGCTGGGGCTACGCTGAGCTACCAAGAGTTTGGAAGCAGGAGACCCACGGAAGGCGTGTTCAGTGTCTAAACACACACGCGAGTTACCATAGAGAATGAATTGGAACGTAAAAGATGTTAACTAGTTCTTTTAGGGCACTTCTGACTGGACTTGGTGAAAGTTACTTGAACCCTAGGCAGTTGGATAGTCAATACCCACTGGAGCACCGAAGTACTCGCGTTACCTCACCCACAGGAAGTGGGTCCATAGGTGTCGAAGTGTGTCGGGTTTCGTCGTCGAGTCCTATGGAGCCGTGAAGAAAGATGCTGCTGGAGAGAAGTGTCCGGGTGGATCCAAGGGTGGATCGAAGATAAAGAGGACCTAAAAGCAGAGGGGACAGAGTCTGGGTCACTAGAAGGAACCAGGCGATGTCGCGAAGCAATAAGGTGCTGTCGTGAAGCTTGTCTCTGCAACTACGTGGACCAGGAGGCGTCAACGACGACCAGGAGTCAGGCACGGACTGTCCCATGAAGGCTCTCGCTGTCTGCGGTGTCGGCTTCAGGATTGTAGTCCACAAGCTTTGGCAAAGGCAACCCACGCAGGAAACGAAGTTGTCTTCTTCATCAGACCAACAAGGTCTGATGGGCTGCTTCTTTTGAGGGAAGCAAGGGCCAGTCTGGAGCAACCAGACCCGCGGTGGAAATTCAAAGATTTGTCGTCAAGATGGCCAACGGGCAAGTGACCGGACAGACGCGTCGAGCAGGAAAATGCAGAAGGCCCCACGCAGAACTCGTGAAGGGTGCAGGGCTGATCTTCAGTGCGGATGATGCTCGGGGCTGTGGCTTCTCAATCCCCAATGCACAGCTTCGAGGGTGCCTCGGGTGCTGCACAACTAGCAAGTCGCAGACTTTTCAAGATGGCTGGTCCCACGTCGCCTCCACAGGTCTCAGCTCTGCTGGGACTGTGGATCGGGCTGTTGGATATCTGAAAGTCTGGTTCTTGTCAGGCTCTGAGCTCGGGCTCCGGCTCCGGCGGGAGCGTCAACAAAGCAAGCCGTTGATCGCTGGATGGTGCCTGCTTGTGCAGGGCGGTCACTCCTTGACCACAAGGGAGATTCTTCAGTCTTCTTCTTTCAAAGTAGATCGTCGCAGGTCCAGAGTTTTGTTTCAGAGTTTCAGTCAGGATAAATCTAAAGTCTTGGGACTCAACTCCTGCCTATATACCAAATCTAGGGGCTGGTTTACCTGCTAGGTCCCTCCTATGGGTGGGACCAGGGAAGGGGGTGGTTACACCCCTTTACCTTTGTCCAGTTTTGCGCCAGAGCTGGGGCTGGGAAGCCCCAGCACCGGTTTGAACTGGACTATGCATGGGACACCTGGTGTGCCCCAGGCAGTGTCTCATTTCTTTCAGCCCTCCTTGCCCCAATACACAAGAGCCTGTCTGGGGTGGTGCTAGCACCTCCCAAGGCAGGAAACCTATTGTCCAAGCCTCCCTCGCTGGAAGGACTCCCAGCAGCAGGAGGTCAGACTTGTGTCTGTGGCAGCAGCATCCATTTTGTGATGCTGAGGCTCTGGTTAACTAACCGGGATTAGTAGGAACAACATGTCTTCTCCCTCTAGAAGGGTGGAATGCTACCCCCGTCGCCAGAACTGGTGAGGGGGTTAGTATTCCAAAACGTATGACACCTTACTCGACATGTTTTGATAAAGCCAAACCAGAGTTAGCATTAAACGCGAAGTTCATAATGCACTTAAGAGTATATGGTATGGCAATGTCCTAGAACAGCTATATGGACATGGTTCCGAAAGCTGCAGACAGGCTCAGCTCATGCTAGAGCACCATCTCACATAAAACCAAGCACTCTGCCTCCAGGATTGTTAAGGCCTGCCATAGGAGTGACTTATAGGTGTATATGTGTCTAGATATAAGGTTATATATAGGAATACTATATCTAAGCAAGGGGTGATTACATGACCTTCCCCCAGCTGAGTGATTAGCAAGTTGTGTCAATGTGAGAGGCCATGTTTAAAGGTTTGAGAGAGACCCCTCTGACACCAAGGGAATAGGGTACTTAAGCAGTATAAGAGAATTTTTTCCCTGGTGTACCTTTACAGGACAACAGTTCATCATTAAAAATGATTAGCAGACCTCATATAGACCCACTCTACACATTCACTACTTAATCACTATAACAACAGCAATGCAGTACATCATTTATTGTTTATAAAAAATGTGAGAAGTTGGCCCGATATGCAACGTTCGCTATTCTAGCGACCGCTATGTATCGTTCCAACGACCCTTATGGTGTTTGGTTGTAAGTCAACCTATAGACCAGCTATCCTAGTAGCGTGGATACGAGCAGTCTAAGGCTAAAGACTCGAGAGGGCGCGTTAAGCCAGCTGTTTACCACACATGTACCCCTTGAACACCCAGTGAAAGGACACCACACAAGTGTTATGAAAATAAACAGTATTTATTAAGAATCACAACAGCCCTGTACTCTTTATGAGGACAGGGTACTAAGCACAAACCAAATCTCTTTAGCAAATACTTCAAGTGCACAATTAAAACAAGTGTCCGAGGACACGGAAAGGTTAAGGTCTCGGGCGGACCCGATAAGGCAAGTCGGAAGCGAGGGACTCGGGACCCTAGAGTAAGGAGGCTATGCAGGCACCGAAATGCCGAGTTACCTAGCCACGAGGGCTGCGGCTGCACAAGTCTTACAGGCGTCGGGGTCTTCGCTGACGAGCCAGGAGCCGGAAGAAAGGAGTTGCTGGCCGGCGACCAGTGCTGAATAGTTCGTAGAGATCCAAGCCTGGATCGGAGATTGATGAAACCTGAAAGCAGAGGGGACCAAGTTCGTACTACTAGCCAGTAGTCAGAGGGTACCAGGAAGGCACCGGTTGGCCGTCACCTCGACCAGGTGAGTGGGCGACGCTAAGCTCTGCAGTCTCACGGACCAGGAGCCGTTGTCGGCGACCACGGTGGAGGTGCGAGCTGTCCCACGAAGGATGATGCTGTCGGCGTCGCTGGGCCCAGGATGGGGCAACAAGCCGTGGCAGATCTCAGGGCCACGTGGTGGGCCTAAGATGGCGTCTTGAGTGGACCAGGAGGGTCCGGGGTGCTTCTCGCAAAGATGGAAGCAAGGGCCAGTCTGGAGCAACCAGACCAGCAGTGATGATTCTCGGATGTCGTCACAGAAGGGCACAAGCCAGCGGCTAGTGACCAGACAACAGGCTGAGCAGCGAGCAGAAGGGCCCCACGCAGATCGTGGAGATGCTGGGAGACTGCACTTCGGTGCTAGAGCGGCTCAGGGTCGGGGCTTCTCGGACCCCAGAGCACTCACCAGAGAGTTACCTCGATGGTCGTGCTGGTTTTTAAGAGCGTGCAGGTCTTGATGATGGCCGGTCCCTCGAGGTCTCGTCGCACCCACAGATCTCAGCTGAGCTGATGACGTGGGCAGAGGTCAGAGGTGCCAGGGAAGCCGGTTCTCGTCGAGCTGGGCAGTCGGATTCCTGAGGAAGGACTTACAGCAAACCGCAGAGTTCTTAGTTGGTGCCCGCTGATGCAGGGTGACTACTCCTTAGTCACAAGGGAGAAATCTTGAGAAGAGTCTTGAATGTCCTTTCGTAGAAAGTAGTTCTTGAATCAAAGATGATCTAATTTGGAAGGGTCCCCGCTCCGGTCTTTATCCTAAAGAAAGGGGTGGGTACATGACTAGGTCCTGCCCTAAGGGTGGGACCAGGAAGGGGGGTAGTTACACCCCTCTCCCCTGCCGGGCTTTCCCCAGGCCAGGGCTGTCGCCCCTGGAACTGGTTCTAACCGGCAGATGCGCAGTGAGCACCGGGGTGCCACTCCGCAGTCACCTTCTCGCCAAAGCCCTACCTACCCAGAATACACAAACCCTGTCTGGGACGGTGCGAACACCGCCCTCGACAGGAAACCCTTTGTCCAAGTGCTCCTCGCTGGAAGGACTCCCAGCAGCAGGAGGTCAGACTCGTGTCTGTGGTGGCAGCATTCATTTTGTGGAGCTGAGGCTTCAGTTAACTTTAACCGGGGTTCACAGTTACGTACATGTCGTGTCCCTCTAGAAGGGAGGAATGCTAACCTCGTCGCCAGCATTGGTGAGGGGTCAGCACCCCGATTCGTATGACACCTTACTCAACATGTCTTGATAACGCGATACCGAAGTTACCAATATGGTACACGTTATCATGGAACAGCCATTGGGTCTTGGTTCCGCAAGCTGCAACCGGGCTCGGCTCGTGCCAGAGCCCAACTCACACGATTCCATGCACTCTGCCTTCAGGATTGTCAAGGCCTGCCATAGGAGTGGCTAATAGGAATTCGGGTGTCCATTGGAGGGTTAGATATAGGCATACTACACCTAAAGCAACGGGCGAGTACGCCACGTTGCCCCAGCTGTCGCGCAGCCAGTTGTGTCAGATTTAGATGGCCATCCAGGCGTGGCATAATACATGCTTCAGCCTCTGGTAGGCCCTGGGTACACCGATGCCCTGAGTTACAGGGTCTGACAAGGTGGCCCAGTACCAATTGGAAATGTACCTAAGGTACATGGAATCCATTTTAGAGAGAGAGCAGTAGGCCTGGGGTCCTGATTGGCAGGGCCCCAGGTCAACTAAGTCGGAAAACCAGCAAAACACCAGGCAAAAAGTCGGGGGTAACCATAGTCAGGTATCTACCTTCCTACACAATGCTAGCAATGTCACTACCAATCACAGTATGGCAGTTGTTAATTTCTCCTGGGGAGGGGTAACTGGCCTCAAAAGGGTTGTAGTTAGTTCAGATCTCCCAGTGGACTGTCTGTTGGGCAATGATTCTTGAATCCTCCTTATGGTCAGATGTGGAGTATAGGACTCATGTGGAAATGTTAGGTTTGCCAGCACATGTCCTTGCTGTGACCAGGTCACAGGCCAAGAAATGCCTAGCTGAACTAGTGCTGTATCCTGGAACAATGGACCAGACACTACCCAAGAGAAAGAGCAGTAGGGTTAAGGCTATGCCTTCCCCCCCTGCCTCGGGTGGAGGATCAGCCCTCTGAGGAGGCTGACCCAAAGACCCCAGAAGGAACTGTCCTAGAGGAGCTGGAACCTGAACAGGTTGAGTTCCTTGGGGCAGGGGGACCTTCCAGGGCAGACTTGAGGCAGCACAGTTAGACTGTTCCTCTTGTTCAGTAATATCTTCTAAGACGTCTGTCTAATCATCGGATGACAGTGTTGATCAGTTCATTGGTGACTGTGACTATTTCTTTCGATAATTTCTACAGTATGTTGGATAGCTCTTCAATTATTATGAGTACTGTGAGAAGTTGGCCTGATATATGATGCTCACTAAGTCTAGTGATCACCTTGTATCAGTCCAAACAACCCTTATGGTGATTGGTTGTAAGTCAACCTTATAGACCAGCTATCCTAATGGTAGCATGGACAAAGCAGTCTTAGGCTAAACTCTTTTGGCATGTGAAGCCAGCTGTTTTACCACATATAACCCCTTGAATACCAAATGAAAGGACACCACACAGGTAGTTATGAAAATAAACAAGATATTTATTAACTAACATACACCTATGAACTCTTTATGAGGTCAGAGGTCTAAGCGCATGACAAGACTCTTAAGAAAAATACGTTAAGTTGCACAAGTTACAATGGTGCCCTAGGGGCACGTCAAACCATATACTAAGTAAGTGGGTTGAGAAAGTAGATAGAAGGAATGGAGCAGTCCAGAGGCTGTAGGATCGCTGGGACTACACTATCCTAACTTTAGTTAAGTAATAGGAGGCCCACGGAACGTGTGTGCAGTGTGTGAACTCACATGCGAGATGCGTAACAAAGTCAATGGACAGTACAATTTGCGAAAAAGGTAAGTACGGAAAGTTCTGACTTGCTAGGACTAAAACGACTGTGAAACTGGACACTAGGAGAGTCAATCTACCCTTGAGCACCGAAATGCTCTCGTTACCTCACCCACGGGCTGCGGGTGCATAGGTGTGAAAGTGCGTCGGGTTTCTGCGTTGAAGTCAATGGAGCCTTGAAGAAAAGATGCTGCAGGCGACCAGGAGGAAGCTGTCCGGAGTGATCCACGGGTGGATCAAGGAAGCTGAAGACCTGAAAGCAGAGGACAATGTTCAAAGTCACTAGCCAGTGACTGGAGTGGAACCAGGAAGGAACCAGATGCTGTTGTCGCGATCAGGTGAAGAGTGGACGCTTGACTCTGCAGCCACGTGGACCAGGAGGTGTCTTCGACGACCAGGATGGAGGCACGAGCTGTCCCACGCAGGCTCTCGCTGTCGGCGGTGTTGGTTCTGGATTCAGCGTCAACAGGCCTTGGCAAAGGCAACCCACGCGGTGAGTGGAATCGGCGTCTGGTGCAGACCAGGAGGGTCCGGGGTGCTTCTCCTAGGGAAGCAAGGGCCAGTCTGGAGCAACCAGACCAGCGGTGTGGATTTCAAGGATCGTCGTCTAGGAGGCCACTAGCCAGCCGGCAAGTGACCAGACAACGCATCGAGCAGCAATCAAGCAAAAGGGCCCCACGCAGATCTCGTGGATGCTGGAGGGCTTATCTTCTGTGCAGGAGCTGCTCGGGGTTGGGGCTTCTCAATCCCCAAAGCACTTTGTGGAGGATGCCTCTGAAGTCGTGCTGGAAGCAAAATGCAGTTTCTTCAAGATGGCTGGTACCACGTGTCTCATTGCACCCACGGATCTCAGCTGTGCTGCAGATGTAGGTTGAGGTCGGAGAGGTCTGTAAGTCCGGGTCTCGTCGGGCTCTGAAGTCTGGATCCACTCGGGAAGACGACAAAGTGAACCGCTGGAATGCTTGATGGTGCCTGCTTGTGCAGGGTGGTCACTCCTTGGCCACAAGGGAGATTTCTTCAGTCTTCTGTGGAGCAGATCGTCGAAGTCCAGAGTTTCTTCTTGTAGATTCAATTCATGATAATCTAATTTGGAATGGGACCAGCTCCTACCTTTATTCTGCTAAAGGGGGCTGTACTATCACTAGGTCCCTCCTATGGGTGTGACCAGGAAGGGGGGTGGTTACACCCCCTATCCTTTGTCCGGTTTCGCGCCAGAGCTGGGGCTGGAGTGCCCCAGCAACTGGTTTGAACCGGTGTATGCACAGGGCACCTTGTGTGCCCCAGACATGTCTCATTCCTTTCAGGCCTGTCCTACCTAATACACAAAATCCTGCCTGGGGTGGTGCTAGCAACTCCCAAGGCAGGAAACCCTTTGTCCAGGCCTCCCTCGCTGGAAGGTCTCCCAGCAGCAGGAGGTCAGACTTGTGTCTGTGGTGGCAGCCTCCATTCTGTGATGCTGAGGCTCGAGTAAACTTTAACCGGGTTCACAGTTACAGACATGTCGTATCCCTCTAGAAGGGTGGAATTCTACCCCCGTCGCCAGAACTGGCGAGGGGGTAGTATTCCAATTCGTATGACACCTTACTTGACATGTTTTGATAATGCTATGCCAAAGTTAGCAATAACCGCGAGGATTATAATGCACTTAAGAGTATATGGTATAGCGTTATCATGGAAACAGCTAAAGGACTTGGGCCTAGATGTAGGTAATAGCAAATTACCGAATGGTAAGTTCCGAATTTTACCGATTCGGTATTTACTATTCGGTAATTGCTATGTAGGTAAAAAATTCGGTAAAAATACCGGATCTGTAAGATTCGGTAATTACCGAATCGGTATTTGCCATTGATTCCTATGGGCCTTGAAGCCCATAGGATTCAATAGCAAATACCGATTCGGTAATTACCGAATCGGTAAAATTACCGATTTTACAAGGGGGACAGGGTGTCACTTTGACACCCTGTTGCACCCCTGACACTGGCCCTACTCCCTTAGGGCATGTCTGTGTGCCACATGGCACAGGTGTACATGCACAGATGTGCATGTACACTGGAATTCGTTTTTTACCATGTAATAGTATTACATGGTAAAAAACGAATCGGTAATGGCCTGTGGCACTGTTTCCAGTGCCACCTACATCTGTATTTACAGATTCGGTAAATTTACAATTCGGTAATTTACAGAATCAGTAAATTTACCGAATCGGTAAATATACCGATTCTGTAACTTAAATGCCACCTGCATGTCAATTCCCAAATACCGGTCGGTAGCGGCCGAATTCGGCCGTTACCGACCGGTAATTGGCGACCTACATCGGGCTCTTGGTTCCCAAAGCTGCAGTCAGGCTCATCTCATGCTAGAGCACCATCTCACATAATTCCAAGCACTCTGCCTCCAGGATTGTTAAGGCCTGCCATAGGAGTGACTTAAAGGAGAATATATGTCCATTTTAGGTTTAGATATAGGTATACTATATCTAAAGCAATGGGTGATTACACCACCTTGCCCCAGCTGATTGATCAGCCAGTTATGTCAGATTTGGATGGCCAGCCAGGGGTGGCATAATACATGCTGCAGCCCCTGGTAGGCCTTGGGTTCACTTATGCCCTGGGTACCTATGGTGCACTGTACAAGGACTTACAAGAGTGACCCAATACTAATTGGCAAATGCACCTAAAGTACATGGATGTCAATTTAGAGAGAGAACAGCTAGGCTGTGGGTCTGATTAGCAGGCCCACAGCCAGGGAAAGTCGTAAACCAGTGAAGCAAAAATCTGGGGTGACCATAGGATTGCAGACCCTACTTTCCAAAATTTGGTATCTATTCTAAGTTAAGGAATCTGCAGCTAGACATCTCTATCAGATGAACAAGTTACTTACCTTCGGTAACGATGTATCTAGGAGAGACCTAGTCTAGTCGCAGATTCCTTAACGTTCTCCCTGTCCTGCGACAACCTTTTCAGGTTGGGCTTCTTGCCTTCGCCTCCCTTTGGGTGGCTTTATTCCTCTGCAGAGGTGCCGGCTTCTCTTCTCTCAGACTCACAATGCTACATTCTGTTTCGTGGCTCTGCTCTACTCATCCTCGTATTTTGACGGTAGGCCCATATGCCATGTGTCCTTTACAAACCTTACCCTGGGTTGCCCGTTGTGAGTCTAAATCCTTTCTTCTTCCGCTTGAGGTTTCTTGCCTCCCCTGCTCTCTAGTGGTTACAGTCTCTGACAATGCTCCATTCGGTAGGTCCCTTATTCGGATATGACTTCTCCTTTTGGGTGACGCCTTATGGTAGTTTGTCCTTAATCCTGGGTTCTGGACTGGTTGTCCTTCACTGTCTTATATTGTGGTTGCAGCCTTTCTGCCGGCTGCTGTGACGGTTCACCAAGGAGCTATGGCTCAATGATAAGTCTTGTGCCTCTGGGGGCACAGGCTCACACAGGCCAAGGGTTCGAATCCTGCTTATGCTCTGCATCTTCTTCTGCCTCAAGGGGAGGTTTTTGGGCTTAAAATTGTGGGGGTCCCTCCCAGAGTGGTGCTCTGTTCTTCTCCCCAAGCGCCCCCCGCTTTCAGTTTGCAATATACCGTTCCTGGCACGGTCTTCCTATGGTGATGTTTTTCACCAGACTTTTCTTTTTCTGCACACTGTGCCCATATTTTCACAGTTTTTGGTGGTGACTCCGCGTTCTGACGCGGAAAAGTCTTCTGACGAAAACTGATGTGGGCATATCTGAAAGAAACACGTTAGTGTTAGATTCCTTACCTTAGAATATCCCCAGGCGTCAGTCTGGATCCGGAAACTTTTGCGTAGCAGTACCCCTGCGCGTCGGTAGGCGTCGTCTGCAGGCGTCCCCTGCGGCTCCGCGTCCGTCGTCGGCGTCGTGCGCCGTGATGACGTCGCTGGAGTACATAGACGCCGCCTCCGCGCGCTGACGTCAGTTCTTCTTTTTTCCGCGCCAGTGGACGCAGATCTGAAGAGCAGTACTCCGGTCTTTGACCAAGTTTTTCGATTGTTTTTTCCTCTACTGTGCCTGATAGGATGCCTGGGTTTAAGAATTGCGATGACTGTGAGCGCACGATGTCGGTCACAGACCATCACCGCCTCTGCCTCCGGTGTCTGGGCCCTGACCACGACGTGGACTCCTGCGTCGACTGCCGGGCCCTTACCAACAAGGCTAGGCGGGAGCGGTCCCGCAAGCTACTGGAGCTCCGGGTGTCGGCCCCACGTCGGGACCGGGAGCGGTCCCGGTCCGGCCGGAGGTCGAGAGAGCGTTCGAGGGAGCGGTCGCGGAGCCGCGCCGGGCGCTCCGGAAGTCGACACCACTCGTCAGGCTCGTCAGGTAAGAAGCACAAGAAGTCGGGGCGTCGTCATCGTACCCCCGACTCCCCCCGACGCTCGCGCGATGCGGCCGGGGGCTCGGGTGACCCCAACCCCGCGGCTCCGCGAGAGTCGCCGGCGCGGCCTGCCTCATACCCTCCGGTCCCTGGGCATGGCGCGACGCCTGAGGAGATCGAGGCGTTCCTCATGGCCATGAGGGCGCTCGCTTCTCCGACGGGGCCTACGGCGCCTTCGGGCCCAGTGCTACCGTCTGGGGGCCCTAGCGGTTCGGGTGTCCCTGCCTCGGCGCCGTCGGGTGCTCCGGCCCCGGCGCCGCCGACGGCTCCGACCCCGGCGCCGCAGGGGCCTTCGGGATCGGCGCCGGCTGGTCTTCCGGCCTCCCCGGCGCCGTTGCCATCGGGGTTACCCCCGACGCCGCCCCCGCGCGGCGCCGGTTCTCCGCTGCCGGTTCCGGCCGGCGGTGGGGTTCCGACGCCGGCTCCGGGCGGCGCCGTCCCCTTACCTTCTCCGACGCCGGACGCGGCGCCGGACGGGCGTCGCTCGACGCCGGTCCCGGCGCCGATGGGGCCCATGAACCCCGAGGAGCCGGTCTTCATCATTGACTCCGAATACGGAGAGGATGAGGAGTACGGTGAAGGTTGGGAGGGGTCCGAGGACCCTCTGGCTCGCGAGTGCCAGTATGACCCGGACTGGACAGGTGACTTGGGGGATGCCAGTGGTTTGGACGACTCTCCTAACCCTGGTTTGATCTCTCCTCCAACCGTGGCATCGGTGGAGGGAGCTGCCTATTCTGTGGTGCTGATGAGGGCTGCCAAGGCCTTACACCTTGAGCTCCCCGTCGCGGCCGTGAGGCCTAACATCCTCACCGAGGTCTTCAAACCGCAGTCATGCCCACTGGAGCCACTGCTGCCGTTTAATGAAGCCTTGTCTGACGTTCTGTTGGGCACGTGGTCCAGGGCCGCTTCAGGTGCGCCTGTTGATCGGAACGTGGCCAGGCGCCACTGTCCTTGTCCGGACGACCCCAAGTACCTGTCTACCCACCCCACTCCTGAGAGCCTGGTGATCCAGGCCTCGACCTCCCAGTCCGCATTCCCGTCGGCCCCGCCCGACCGGGAATCCAAGAGGTATGACCAGTTTGGCAAAAAGGTCTTCTCGTCCATTAGTTTGGGCCTGCGGTCTTGCAACACCGCCTGCCTCTTGGGCCGCTACACCCACTCTGTGTGGGATACGGTCGCGGAACTGCTGCCAGAATGCCCCATGGAGGTGCGGGCAAAGCTCGGTCAGGCTGTGGCTGAGGGCCGGGATGCAGCGAAATATTCAATTCGGTGTGGTCTTGATACGACCGACTCGCTGGGCAGAGCTATGTCTACGACGGTGGCGATTCGTCGCCACGCCTGGCTGAGATCCGCCAATTTTTCGGCTGATGTCCAGAATACCCTGATGGACATGCCGTTTGATGGCTGTCACCTGTTCGGTGACAAAGCGGACCACGCGCTGGAACGCTTCAAGGACTCCAGGGTCACGGCCAAGTCCTTGGGTCTCTCGACCCAGCGTCAGCAACCGGGTTCGTTTCGTCCCTTTCGTGGCCAAGGAAGGGGCGCCCCCACACGTGCTGCCAGCCACGCGCCGCAACAATCCTTCCAACGCGGTGGCGGCCGTGGAAACCGCCGTGGTGGCGGTCGGGGACAACGGCGGGGTCAGACCACACCTTCCCCCGCAGCATCTACCCCAAAATCCTCCTAGTCCGTGCTTTCGGCCCCATGTGACGCCAGTGGGTGGCAGGGTTCGCCATCACCACGCTCACTGGCGCACGATCACTTCGGACAGGTGGGTGCTGCAAATCGTCCGAAGGGGCTACTCCCTCCCCTTCGAGACCTCTCCTCCAGCCATGCCACCGCAGAACCACCGTGTGTCGGGGGACCACTTGACACTTCTGCAGGAGGAAGTTACGGCCCTCTTGGCCAAGGGGGCCATCGAGCGCGTTCCTGGGCCAGAAGTAGGGCGTGGTTGTTATTCCCACTACTTTCTGGTGCCCAAGAAGGACAAGGGGGGCCTACGTCCTATCTTGGATCTAAGGAACGTCAACGGCTTCCTCCGGAAGGAGAAGTTCAAGATGTTGACGTTAGCTCAGGTCTTGGCTGCTCTAGACCCACAAGACTGGATGGTAGCGTTGGACTTGCAGGACGCCTATTTTCACATCCCTGTCCTGCCGGCCCACCGGCGTTACCTGCGGTTCACGGTAGGCCAGGAGCATTTTCAGTTTATCGTGCTTCCCTTCGGCCTTACCAGCGCCCCACGGGTGTTCACAAAGGTGATGGCGGTGGTCGCAGCCCATCTGCGCAGCTTGGGGGTTTCAGTCTTCCCCTACCTAGACGACTGGTTGTTGAAGGCGGGCTCGCCCCAGACAGTCGTCCACCACCTTCAGATGACGGCAGACCTCTTGCACGACCTGGGGTTCTCCATCAATGTGCCGAAATCACACCTGTGTCCCTCTCAAAAGCTCCTTTTCATCGGAGCGGTTCTGGACTCGGCGCAGTTTCGGGTTTATCCTCCGGAACGGCGGGTTCGGGATATTCAGGCTTTGATTCCCATCTTTCAGCCGCTATCCCGGGTTTCGGTCAGGTTGACGCTGCGGCTGCTGGGACTGATGGCTTCCTGCATCCTTCTGGTGCATCACGCTCGGTGGCGGATGCGGGCTCTGCAGTGGGACCTGAAGTTTCAGTGGGCCCAGCATCAGGGCAACTTGTCCGACCACGTCTTGATCTCGGAGGGCACTGCGAGACAACTGCAGTGGTGGCTTACGGACCGCGATTGGCTCAGGGGCAAGTCCCTCTCCCTTCCCCAACCGGAGCACGTTGTCGTGACGGACGCGTCCCTCCAGGGCTGGGGTGGCCACTTGGGAGAGGCAGAGATCAGAGGCATCTGGTCTCCGGCGGAGTCCCGGCTCCATATCAACCTGTTGGAGCTGCGGGCGATTCGTCTGGCACTGAAGGCATTCCTCCCCTTTGTCAACGGGAGTGTGGTGCAGGTGTTCACCGACAACACCACCGCCATGTGGTACTGCAACAAACAGGGCGGTGTGGGGTCGTGGACCCTTTGCCAGGAGGCTCTGCGCCTCTGGCAATGGCTGGAACGTCAGGGCGTGACTCTGACGGTTCAACACCTGGCAGGTTCTCTGAACGCCAGGGCGGACGAACTCAGCCGTCGGTGCTCGATGGATCACGAATGGCGTCTGAACTCGGACGTGGCGCAAGGCATCTTTCTGCAATGGGGAGAGCCTTGGTTAGATCTATTCGCCACCGAAGAGAACGCGCAATGTCATCATTTCTGCGCGTTGGAGTTTCCAAGACGGCACTCGCACGGCGACGCCTTTCGGCGCGAGTGGAGTTGCGGTCTGTTATACGCCTTTCCGCCTATACCACTTCTGCCCAGAGTGCTGAAGAAGATCAGGCGCGACCGGGCCCAAGTTATCCTTGTGGCTCCGGACTGGGCTCGAAGATACTGGTATCCCGAGCTACTCAGCATGTCAGTCGGTCCCCCGATCCGCCTGCCCCTTCAGGAGGACCTTCTGTCGCAGCAGCAGGGGACGGTCCTCCACCCGAACCTGTCCAGTCTCCACCTCCATGCTTGGAGATTGAGCGGCGGCAGTTGAGGCCATTTGACTTGCCTCCTGAAGTCTGTGATGTTATTCTGGCAGCCAGGCGTCCCTCCACTAAGTCGGTATACGCCTGTCGGTGGAACAGATTTGTGGCATGGTGCGCAGCAAAGGCTGTGGATCCTCTTTCTGCCCCTCTTTCGGAGGTTCTTCTGTTTCTTCTTTCTCTTGCCCAGCAGGGCTCTGCTCTGGGCACTATCAAGGGCTACCTTTCTGCCCTTTCAGCCTTTTTAAGGCTTCCTGATCAGCCTTCTTTGTTCAAATCCCCGATTGTAACTCGATTCTTGAAAGGCATCACTCACATGTTTCCACCTGTTCCGTTTGTGATGCCTCAGTGGGATTTGAACCTGGTTCTGACCTTTCTAATGTGTGCTCCCTTTGAGCCCCTTCATTCTTGTCCTCTCCGTCTCCTGACTTTAAAGACGGCTTTCCTGGTTGCCATCACCTCTGCCAGGAGAGTGAGTGAGCTCCAGGCTCTTTCTGTCCAACCTCCTTTCCTGTCCATTCATCCTGATAAGGTGGTTCTGAGGACTAGACCTTCTTTCCTGCCCAAGGTTGTTTCGGCCTTTCACATCGGGCAGTCCATCACCCTCCCTTCCTTCTTCCCGCCTCCGCATCCTTCAAAGGATGAAGAGCGGCTCCATCGTCTGGACCCAAAACGTGCGCTTTCATTTTACATGGATCGCACACGCCAGTTCCGGGTGGATGACCAACTGTTTGTTGGCTACGTGGGTGCGAAGAAGGGACGGGCGGTCTGTAAACGAACCATCTCTCGATGGGTCGTCCTCTGCATCAAAGCGTGCTACTCTTTGGCTCGGAAGGAGCCTCCTGTTGGGCTGAGGGCCCATTCCACTCGGGCCACGGCGGCTACCACTGCCCTGGGCCGGGGAGTCCCCTTGCAGGACATTTGCCAAGCGGCTACGTGGGCCTCGCTGCACACCTTTGCGAGGCACTACTGCCTGGATAGTCAAGTCCGGAGGGATGGCTTCTTTGGCCGTTCTGTCCTCCAGGACTTTCTGGTGTAGTTGTATTGGTTCGCAGACCCACCACCGGGGTTGGTATTGCTGGGGTATGTATTCTAAGGTAAGGAATCTAACACTA
Organism: Lissotriton vulgaris; assembly: GCF_964263255.1. NCBI lineage: Eukaryota > Metazoa > Chordata > Amphibia > Caudata > Salamandridae > Lissotriton > Lissotriton vulgaris. The sequence goes on from NC_141690.1 coordinate 8,599,900, forward strand.
ACGTGTTTCTTTCAGATGAACAAGTTACTTACCTTCGGTAACGATATATCTGTAAGAAACATTAGTTAGTGTTAGATTCCTTACCGAACCCACCCATCCTCCCCGTTCTGCGAACTGATACCTAGGGTTAAGGTCATCCCTTTCAGGGCCCTAGTTTTTACATGGCACCAGTGTTGGTTCTCTCATGGCTCTGCGTCTCCTGGCGCGGAAATGCTGTGTGCAAAGAACTGACGTCAGCGCGCGGAGGCGGCGTCTATGTACTCCAGCGACGTCATCACGGCGCACGACGCCGACGACGGACGCGGAGCCGCAGGGGACGCCTGCAGACGACGCCTACCGACGCGCAGGGGTACTGCTACGCAAAAGTTTCCGGATCCAGACTGACGCCTGGGGATATTCTAAGGTAAGGAATCTAACACTAACTAATGTTTCTTACAGATATATCGTTACCGAAGGTAAGTAACTTGTTCATATGGCTCCGCTGACATCACGTCCATGGACGACGTCAGGGCAGCGTCGCCAACCCCGTGCACAGAGGTGCTGCTGCTCAAAATCTTCTGGACCAGTCTGACGCCTGGGGAATATTCTAAGTTAAGGAATCTGCGCCTAGACTATGTCTCTGCCAGATACATCGTTACTGAAGGTAAGTAACCTGTTGTTTATGTCTAAGAGGGCTAGTTTGTTCCCTGTGGCAGAATAATTAACCAAAGTCCAGCTATCCCTAGTAAGCAATTGGAGCAACCGTTTGATCCAGTGGTGCACAGATGTGGGCGTTGCATGCATATTCGTGTATTACTGATCAATCAATGAGTGAAGGCTCATTAAACTTGCAAACACCTTGCAGTCACAAAGGCCACTTGGAGTTGCGTCCACCCAGGTTTCTGTTTCTATTATCTCCACACCTCATAATCACATTTCCCCATCCTCATTGTCCTCAACTTACCCACATCTTTCAGTCAACTATCCCTCACTACCAAACATTCTGTCTCCTTGGAGTAACTAGCATAGGCTTGCCTAATTTTCTCCTGTCTGCTTATTATCTCGATCCTGGTGCTTCCCGGCATTCCATACGCCCCTGTAGCAGCAGTGGTACAACAGGCATTGTCTTCTCTCTCTATGCTCTACACCTAATCAGTCTGCATCATTATCTTTCTTGAGTTTTCCCATCATCAATCTGCTGGTAACCTTTGGATCTTCTGCTCATCATCTTTCATCCTGAACTTCAGACAAACATTCTATTTGCAGCTATCTCCATCTCGTAGACCTATCTCATCTAATGCCGGGAACATCATGTTATTGTTATTATGTGAAGTTATGTGTTATTCTTTACTCGCCTTCCCCCGACTTCCCATGATCCTTTTACAGTTTCAGACAATACCGTCTTTACCCCAGTCATTCAAGAAGATCTTCAGGACCCAGGAAGCAACTCTGAGAATATGGTGGCACTCCCACAAACTCACTGATGGTCTTCTGGGCCAGCAGTGAAATTACTGCTCAAGTTTCCCACCACCCTTACAGCAGTATGCTTAATACTACCACTGGTTTCTTATTTACAGCTTTTGCTAAGTAACGTACAGCTTTTCTTTTTAGCTATGCTATGTTGCAGCTAAATGGATTACAGTATTGAAAGGATTATTTAGGTTGTAGGGAGTACAGCAAAATTGTGCTGCTGCTTAACTGAAACATTCTTGTCACCAGATCGCCTGCTTGAGGAGCATGGGACATGCAGGGGTACATTCTAACCAACCCAAGTAAATATACATCCTAAGGAGACTTCTGCTCTAACGCTTCTTTCTCTGTTTTATATGGATTCTTGTTAAAGGAACAGTGTCATAGATATGTGGTTTTTTCAGCAGCCAGGCTCTGGGGAGTGAGGCCGATTGAGTCCAGTCCAGTAATCTCGCAGAAATGTGTGGAACATTTTAGAGCCTCTGAAAACGGGAAGAATACAAAGGACACCGAGCTAGAAGAGGGAGGCCCCCTTGAAGTGCTTCAGGCAGCTCACTCGGGGTTTATATGTCTACACTAATAAAAACTGTTCCTTGAAGCAAATAAAAAGTTTAAAGTAGTTCAATAGGAGAACATGTTTCATATATAAATGTAAAATTATACTTTCTCTCCTATTCTAATATTTTGTTTTCTGTGTTTTTGGGAGAGGCAAATATAAACCTAATGTTTACTTTGTTTTTCTCTTTGTTAATATTGTCCAGCAGAATATTCTTTCACTTATATTTGTTGTTCAAGCTTTGGGTAAAGCAAATGTATTTTGCCAAGTTGGAGGTATTTTATGTATCAGTTGAGTGACTTTAAATATTTACCTGCTTAAACTAATCTTTCCTTGCCATTTGTGTTTAGAAGTTATTTTTTTAAATGAGAACTTAAAAATGTGCGCCAGTATCTGTGTAGAAAAATTTAATTTGTAAAGCAAGCCAATATGGATTAATGAAAGTGTTGAATAATATAATGGTGATACGGAAGTGTTTTTGACGTGAATATCTGAAAGAGACACGTTAGTGATAGATTCCTTACCTTGGAATATCCCCAGGCGTCCGACTGGATCCGGAAAGTTTTGCATAGCAGTACCCCTGCGCGTCAGTAGGTGGCGACCTGCGGCTCAGCGTCCGTCACTGGCGTCTGAAGCGCCGAGGTGACGTCACGGAGACTACTTGGGAGCCACCCATGCGCGCTGACGTCAGTTCTTTCTTTTTCCGCGCCAGCAAGCTCCGCTCCGGATTAAGCACGTACCTTAGTCACTTTTTGACTACTATTCGAGACTTTTGTCTCCCCTCTTTTTTTCTCCTGGTGCACGTAGGGATGCCTGGCTTTAAGTCTTGTGGAGCCTGCCGCCGTAATATGTCGGTGGCAGATCCCCACGATGTTTGCCTCTACTGCCTGGACACTGATTACGACTCCCAGGACTGTCGTGCCATGGCCCCGAAGGCCTTGAGGAAGCGGCGTTGGAAGTTGCCGGAGGTCTGGCATTCGTCACACCGTCACTCCGGGTCTAGGTGCCGTTCCGGGACCGCTCGCGGGACCGGAGCCATCGCTCCTCGGGCTACAAGTCAACGTCTTCGGATTACGGTAAGTGACGTCATTAAAAGAAGTCAAAGAAGCGCGTTCGCTCTCCGATGTCCCATCATCGCTCCTCAGAGGCGGACGAGGGGGAAGAGTGTCTCCGCCCCCACGTCTCCTCTGGAGCCTGGGAGTCCCACTGTCTACCCGCCCTACCCGGGTAAGTCGGCGACTCCTGAACAGGTGCAAGAGTTTCTTGCTGCCACGGACTGCCTTTTTAGACTGTGGGCTCCCGCCGGTGCGCCTTCGGGTCCCGTTTCCAGATCCTGTCGGCCCGGTGGCTCCGCCACCGGATCCAGCGCCACAAAATCCTCCGCCGTTGGCTCTGGCCCCGGCGGCACAGGGTGCCGCGTTTCCAGTTCCGGCGCTGTCCTTGGCTCCACCCTCGGCGCCGCACTGGGTGCCGTAATTTCCGCCCTGGCCTCGGTTCCAGGACCATTTTGTTCCGACCTGGAATCTGCTTTGGGAGACGGCGCCGTTCTGAACCCTGGCTGGCGCCGCTCTCAGCGCCGTTTCCGACACCGTTTGTTCCTTCTCCGGCGCTACCGCCGCGACCGGCCCCTCCGGAGAGCGGAGGAGAACTAGGACGGATCTAAGGACCCCCTTGCCCGGCAGTGTGACTCTGAGCAGGATTGGGTGGATGACCTGGAAGACGCCGGCAACCTCGATGACTCTTCTGACCCGGAGTTCGCCTCTCCCCCGCCTAAGATGGAGGAGGGCGCTTCCTACACAATGGTGCTCCGTCGGGCTGCTGAGGCCCTCAACCTTGACCTCACCACGGTGACCCTCAAACCAACCTCCTCATCGAGGTGCTCCAGACGGCGTCTACTTCGTCAGAGCCGTTGCTTCCCTTCAATGATGCCCTAACCGAAGTCCTCTTGGGCACTTGGTCGCGGCCAGCCATGGTCGCGCCCGACTACGGGCGCCCCGGTGGATAAAAACGCCACCAGGCGCTGGCGCAGGGCGACCGGGCCTTTCTGGCCACCCATCCCATGCCCTAGAGTCTGGTCAACCAGGCCTTGACGTCACAGAGTGCCTTTCCTACAGCTCCGCCAAACAAGGACTCTAAGAAACTGAAGCAGTTTGGTAAGCGGTTCTCTTCGTCCAGCTTGGGGCTGCCGTCGGTGAACACCGCCTGCTTGTTGGGCTGCTACTCTCACACACTGTGGGATTCTGTTGCCCAAGTGGTGCCTCAGTGCCCAGAGGAGTTCCAGGCTGTCCTTTCTCAAGCTGTTGCTGAAGGTAAGGATGCGGCTAAGTACGCCATTCGGTGTGGTTTGGACACCGCAGACTCGTTGGGCAGGCGAAGACGGTGGCGTTTCGACGCCACGCCTGGTTGCGCTCAACTGGGTTCTTGCCCGATGTCCAGAGCTCGCTCATGGATATGCCCCTTGATAGAACCCACAATATTATTGGGATAGATGCACAGCGGGTTGGTCAGATTTTGAGTGGTTTAGCTAGGTTTAGGTGCTACTCAAGTAACGTCAAGTGTCCGTGACGTTGAAATATAACCGTAAACTGTGGGATCAGTGGGTCACTGGTCCCATCCTTGGGTGCACACTGTGATTCCTCTGTGGTTCATAGAGGTTCCAGACTTGTTTGGTTATGAATTATTCATATTTATTGTATTCATAAACATGTTAAGTTATTCCATTTTCAACATCTTGACTTAATAGTTAGCGTCAATCCAATGCATTTCGGGGCTATATGTTGCTTTATGTCTACCCTCCACCACTATTTACAAGTTTTTCTTTTTTTTGAACTTTATTACAGTACCTCATCCCTGATGAAGGGGCAACATATAGCCCCGAAATGCATTGGATTGGGGTTCTCAATCAATGGGTTGAAGACGTACCCGAGTCTCTCTCAGAAGCTCCCCTTTATTGGAGCAGTTCTGGATTCAACACTGTTACTGGACTATCCTCCTCCCGAGCAGCGAGTCTGGGATATTCAGGCTATGATTCAGATCTTTCGGCCTCTGTCCCGGGTTTCAGTCAGGGTGACTCCGGCTCCTGGGCTTGATGGCCTCCTGCATCCTGCTAGTGCAACATGCCAGATGGCATATGCGGGCTCTGCAGTGGGACCTGAAGTTCCAATGGGCAATCGGGGCAACTTGTCCGATCATGTCCAGATCAGTGCCCTCCGAGATCTGGACATGATCTGACAAGATGCCCCAATGCTGTGCCCATTGGAACTTCAGGTCCCACTGCAGAGCCCGCATATGCCATCTGGCATGTTGCCCTAGCAGGATGCTAGTGCAACATGCCGGAGACCAGGTCTCTGGTCTCCGGCGGAGTCCCGGCTCCATATCAACCCTTTGGAGCTGCGGGCGATCCGACTTGCACTGAAGGCATTCCTTCCCTCTGTCCGGGGAAGTGTGGTGCAGGTGTTCACGGACAACACCACCGCCATGTGGTATTGCAACAAACAGGGCGGGGTGGGGTCCTGGACCATATGTCAGGAGGCTATGTGCCTCTGGACATGGCTGGAACATCACGGCATTACCTTGGTGGTTCAAAACCTGGCAAGTTCTTTGAACGCTAGGGTGGACGAACTCAGCCACTGGTACATGATGGATCACAAATGGTGTCTGAACTCTGACGTGGCTCAAGGTCTCTTTCAGCCTTGGTTATATATCTTCGCCACCGAAGAGAACGCGAAATGTCATCAGTTCTGCTCGTTGGAATTTTCAAGGCGGCACTCGCTAGGCAACGCTTTTGTCGCAAATGGAGTAGCGGTCTATTGTACACCTTTCTGCCTATACCTCTTCTGCCCAGAGTGCTGAAGAAGATTCGGCGCGACCGGGCCCAAGTCATCCTTGTGGCTCCGGATTGGGCACGAAGATACTGGTATCCCGAGCTACTCAACATGGCGATCGATCCCCCGATCCGACTGCCTCTTCGGGACGATCTTCTATCGCAACAGCAGGAGACGGTCCTCCACGGAACCTGTCCAGCCTCCACCTCCATGCGTGGAGATTGAGCGGCAACTGTTGACAGCTTTCGACCTTGCTCCCGAAGTCTGCGATATCATTCTGGCAGCCAGGCATCCCTCTACTAAAACAGTATACGCCTGCAGGTGGAACAAATCTGTGGCATGGTGCACAGCAAGGGCTGTGGATCCCCTTTCTGCCCCTCTTTCTGAGGTCCTTCTGTTCCTTCTATCTTTGACTCAGCAGAGCTCTGCTCTGGGCACTATCAAAGGTTATCTTTCGGCCATCTAGTTTGGAAAGGCATATAACTAGACATTCACATCAATTAGGTATATATATATCTAATAGCCGACTATACACAGACTGTCACCAACTACACAAATACATATTTTTTCAGAATTTATTTTTTTGAAAAATATATTTTTTTGATTATTATAAATAGATATTTTTTAGATACATTTCAATACATTTCATGATAAATTGATAATATTTTTGGAGTTTCTCATTCAAATATACAGAGACATACACATAATTAGACAAATAAAAAAGAGAGAGAGACATGATGCAGGCAAAGCGGTAGATGCACTACGCGCGTTTCGGCTTGGGAGCCTTCATGAGGTGCCCCGTCTTTGGCACTATAATTGAAAACATAAATGACAGTCAGTTATACAAAAAATAGAAAAAATTAAGTAATAGTGGGCACATATATATATCCTTATTGCAATCGACATTTTTTGAAAAGAACATTCAATTCTCATTTGTTTATATACAATTAAAATGTATTACTATATTCTGTACATGTCCTAACATTTCACAATCATACGTATAGCCACATCTGGATGCTGTACATTTCATAAAGTTGATAATATTTACCTCCATACATGGGTGTTAAGGCCTATATAGAAAGATCATGGATATATTCATCTTCTTATCACAGAGAGACAAGTATATAGAATTTCAGTTATATGTCTTGAGCCTTGGTAGACTAATACATGTTTTATACAGAATATCTTAGATTTCATAGCTTTGAACATTAATTGAAATACATTGTATCAGTAATGGCCATTGAATATTATATAAAGAAAGCCAGAACGAATAGTTATGAGTATATCAAACAGATAAGGGCACATAAACACCATCAGGTTCTATATCCGTTAAATCTAGTTGTTGAGGTTCTATATACACATAGGGAATTAAAGGTACTTACTACAACAGCTCAAGATGGGGAGAGAAGCTGATTAAAAACATACATATGAAGTCCTTCAGTTTCTTGTGTACCTAGGTACGATAAGAAATGGATATGTGTTGAGTAAAAAGGCGAACTCCACATTAGAGATAGGTAGGGTGTTAAGTACTGATATAAGATTGGGTGAGTCGTCCTATTAGTTTAGAAGAGCCAATAACTAGTGACTAGTCAAATATAGTGAAAGGCATAGCCATAACCATATAGACCGAAAAGTGCATAAGGTAGAGAAGCCATAGTGACAGTTCTAAGATGGTACTTAGAGAGCTTACCAAACGTCGTTATAGATTGTGGATAAATTCAAATTTTGATAGAAATTTAGTGTCTTAAAAAACGAAGAAATAGCAGTATGGATATGTACTTGATAACGCTACATGTTCCTCAAGGTAGCTATAATTATCTAACATACTGATGTACCTTCAACACCATTAATGGTGAGCCGAAAATACTTCTGAATAGTAGGGTTGGATATATCTGTTAATGGTAGTTGGATAGCCACAGGAATATCGGCGATATGAACAATTACTCTAAAATACAAAGAGCATGGTTTATAATTGCTTACTAATATATGTCCAAAAGAAGTAGTACATTGCCAGAGAAAGTAAGTACCTGAGGTTAAGAGCGTCTAAGGATGATTGAGGGCCAGAATATTGTTTACGGGAGTTGTTGTGATAGTTCTGAAAATGTGAATATATACATAAATTTATAACTAGAGACTGATACATTTAGAGTTATGTAGGCTTTGGCAATACGGCGTAGCAATTACCCTGCAACAGCAGAGCTGTGATATTAGTTTCAGCTAACATAAAAATAATGAACGCCAACGATTGCTTCTATTTACATATTAATATTTTAATGTGATAGTATAATCGTAATCTCATTAGACATTTGCATGAGTCTATATGGTGCCCATAGACCGGATAAGTTTAAAAGAAGCCAAGAGATTTTAGATAAGATTGTTACATAAAAAACGGCGTCTCAATGCAAGACCTTTTAAATAGACGATCTCAGATAAAGCTACCGTATATAGGTGTGTTACGATACATCGAGCATTTACTGATGCGGTCACCATCATGCTAGAATGAGCACGAACTATCTAGCCAACTTACCTGATTAGGTTCAGCCTCTGGTAGCGTCTGGCCCTTACGGCGTCTGGTGCTTAGTGGAAACCGACATCTCGTGTCGGAAAACAACAGCGAGTATGGAAAGGCGCCATATTTAAAGGGGCCTCCTTGTTAGTTTTGTTTGCCAAGATAAAAGGCGGACTAGTATTTTGAGACAGGTGTCACAATTACAAAAAACGGACAACAGCGGTATCTCAGAGATCTGAAAGAGACACGTTAGTGATAGATTCCTTACCTTAGAATATCCCCAGTCGTTAGACTGGATCCGGAAAGTTTTGCGTAGCAGTACCCTTGCGCGTCGGCAGGCGTCGTCTGCGGCTCCGCGTTTGTCGTGGGCGCCGTGATGACGTCGTCGGAGTACTTAGACGCCGCCTCCGCGTGCTGACGTCAGTTCTTCTTTTTTCCGCGCCAGCCAGCGCAGATCTGGAAAGAGCAGTTCCCTAGTCACTTTTTGACTAACCTTTTTGTGATCTTTTTGATCCCTTTTCGAAGTCTTCACGACTCCGACGGTGCCGTTAGGGATGCCCGGCTTCAAGCATTGCGACGAGTGCGACCGTACTGTAGGAGAGTAGGGTCTGCAATCCTATGATCACCCAGATTTTTTGCTTTTGTTTCACTGGTTTACGACTTTCTCTGGCTGTGGGCCTGCCAATCAGACCCACAGCCTGGCTGTTCTCTCTCTAAATTACAACATGAACCCTAGGTGCATTTACCAATTGGTACTGGGCCACCTTATCAGACCCTGTAACTCAGGGCATAGGTGTACCCAGGGCCTACCAGGGGCTGAAGCATGTATTATGCCACCCCTGGCTGGCCTCCTAAATTTGACACAACTGGCTGCATGACAGCTGGGGCAAAGTCGTGTAATCACCCTTTGCTGTAGATATAGTATACCTATATCTAACCCTAAAAATGGACACACAGATTCCTATCAGTCACTCCTATGGAAGGCCTTAACAATCCTGAAGGCAGAGTGCTTGGAATCGTGTGAGATGGTGCTCTGGCATGAGCTGAGCCTGTCTGCAGCTTGCGGAACCAAGTCCTAATAGCTGTTCCATGATATCGCATACCATATACTCTTAAGTGCATTATAATCCTCGCGGTTAAATGCTATCTTTGGTATTGCTTTATCAAAACATGTCGAGTAAGGTGTCATACGAATTGGAATACTAACCCCTCGCCAATTCTGGCGACGGGGTTAGCATTCCACCCTTCTAGAGGGACACGACATGTATGTAACTGTGAACCCCGGTTAAAGTTAACTGAAGCCTCAGCTCCACAAAATGGACGCTGCCACCACAGACACGAGTCTGACCCCCTGCAGCTGGGAGTCCTTCCAGCGAGGGGAGCCTGGACAAAGGGTTTCCTGTCGAGGGCGGTGCTAGCACCGTCCCAGACAGGGTTTTGTGTATCCTGGGTAGGCAGGGCTTTACAGGAAGGTGACTGCTGAGTGGCACCCCGGTGCTCACTACGCATAGGCCGGTCAGAACCAGTTCCAGGGGCACACCAGCCCCTGGCCTGGGGAAAGTCCGGCATGGGAGAGGGGTGTAACCACCCCCCTCCTAGTCCCACCCATAGGCAGGACCTAGTCACCGGGTCAGCCCCCTTTTTTAGTATAAAGATGGGAGCGGGCCCCCTGTTCAAATTAGATCATCTTTGGAATCAAGACACGACTTTCTACGAAAGGACATCAAGATTTCTTCTTCAAGATTCTCCCTTGTGGCTAAGGAGTAGTCACCCTGCATCAAGCGGGCACCATCCTAAGAACACTGCGGTCTGCTGCAAGTCCTTCCTCCGGAATCCGACGACACAGCTCGACGAGACCCGGCTTCCCTGGCACCTCTGACGTCTACTCGCCTCTACAGCCAAGCTGAGAACCGTGAGTGCGACAAGACCTCGAGGGACCGACGATCGCCAAGACTGCACGACTTCTTTGCAACAAGCCCACCGAGTCTTCCACTGGTGAGTGCTTTGGGGTCCGAGAAACCCCAACCCTGAGCAGCTCCAGCACCGAAGATCAGCCCTCCAGCATCTCCATGATCTGCGTGGGGCCCTTCTGCTTTTTGCTGCTCACAGCGTTGTTTGGCTACTAGCCGGCTGGCTTGTGGGCTTCTTAACAACGCCCGACGACATCACTGCTGGTGGTCTGGTTGCTCCAGACTGGCCCTTGCTTCCTTCTTCAAGAGAAGCACCCCGGACCCTCCTGGTCCACTCCAGACGCCATTTTGAGTCCACCGCGTGGGCTTGAATTTGCCAAGGCTTTGTTGCCCAATCCTGGGTCCAGCGACGCCGACAGCTTCATCCATCGTGGGACAGCTCGCTCCTCCATCCTGGTCGCCGACAACGCCTCCTGGTCCGTGAGATCTGCAGAGCACAGCGTCACCCACTCACCTAGTCGAGGTGACTACCATCCGGTGCCCTCCTGGTGCCACCTGACTACTGGCTAGTAGTCACGAACTTGGTCCCCTCTGCTTTCAGGTGTCATCCATCTTCAAGATCCAGGCTTGGATCACTTCGAACTCTCTTCACTGGTCGCCTGCCTGCATCTTTCTTCCAGGCTCCTGGTCCGTCTACGAGGATTCCCGACGTCTTTTGAGACATATGCAGCTGCAGCCCCTGGGCTAGGTAACTTCGGCATTTCGGTGCCCCAGCATAGCCTCACTATCCAAGGGTCAGGATCCACTTTCGTTTTCCTCCTACCAGGTCGGGTTCGCCCGAGAACACTAACTTTCTGAAATCTAGCTACCATAGACTTTGTCCCGCATCCCGCGTGAGAGTGCACACTCTGCACCCGAGTCCCCTAGGCCTCCTATTAGTAATCAGAAGGTTCAGTAGTCAAGACCTAGCGATTCCAAAGCCTATTAGTACTGTACTTACCTGCTAGTAATTTCGCATTCCACTTTCAGAGTATATGGTTTTCCGTGCCCCTCGGGCATTTGTATATACTGTGCTAACTTAAGTATTTTCGTAAGAGTTTTGTTTTGTGCTTAGTACCCTGTCCTCATAAAGAGTACAGGGCTGTTGTGATTTTAATAAATACACTGTTTATTTTCATAACACTTGTGTGGTGTCCTTTCACTGGGTATTCAAGGGGTACATGTGTGGTATAACAGCTGGCTTAACACGCCCTCTCGAGTCTTTAGCCTTAGACTGCTCGTATCCATGCTACTAGGATAGCTGGTCTATAAGGTTGACTTACAACCAATCATCAATAAGGGTTGTTTGGACTGATACAAAGTGTTCACTAGAATAGTGAACATTATATATCAGGCCAACTTCTCACATTGGTGAGCAGCGGGTGGGATTTGAGCTTGCTGTTGTTCTACCACGCGTATCCTAAGAATATCTTGTTGAAAGATCACATAAGTCCTGTTAGGTACATATAACTTAGCTTAGAATACTCTGAGTTCTACTGAACCAGCTGTTGTAGCTCCTCAAGGCTTAGCACACCTTGGCTACAACTCTTAGCAAGGGATCAGTAGGTAAACACATAGTGTAGGTAGGTGCATCACTTACACCACACTAGAAGCATGTCTAACCTCGGAGAGTCTACTGAGACCCCTCTGATGGTTGAGGACCCTCCACAGGCCTCTTCTAGATATGCAGCCCTTAGTTTCCAGGAGATGAGACAAGTGTGTACCTCCAGGAAGCTAAAACAGGGGTCTAACCCCACAATCCCATTTCTGATTGGTCTCTTAGAGACTTATGATGCTAGAAAGGCTGAGAAACTTCTTAGCTCTTCTCATCCAGAAGGGGACATGCCAGCCCTAGAAAGAACCAGGGGTGACCCAGATCTCATCCATCTCTCAGGTGAGGAGTATGATGATCAGGAGACATCTGGGGATGAGGCAGACAAAGGTCCAGAAATAGTTAGTCAGCTAACTAGGGACAACTTAAGCAGGCATGAGAGTGACACTAGGAGAGCCCTAGGACCCCTCTCAGGCCAGCTTAACATTGGGAATGGACGAGTTAGGTCTCTCTCAAGAGGCTCTAACAGATCCATTTAAACCAATGGCTCTCAGGCCTCTGCTCTGAGGAGGATGACCTCCCCTCAGAGGAGAGTTTATGAAGCCAAGGAAAGGGAAGTCAATCTGAGGATTGCCAGGGAAGAACTTGCCCTGGCCAAAGAGAGACTTGCCTTTGCTAGAGAGCAGGAATTGAGTGGGTCAAAACCCACTGGTGGCAGCATTATACCTAGCAATAGGGAAAGGAGTTTTGATACAAAACACCTGAATAAGATAGTGCCCCCCTTTAAACAAGGGGATGACATCCACAAATGGATTACTGCTTTGGAGAGGGCCTGCACTGTGCAGGGTGTTCCCCAGAGTCAGTGGGCAGCTATCTTGTGGCTCTCCTTTGAAGGTAAAGGTAGAGATAAGCTCCTCACTACTAGAGTGGAGGATGCTAACAATTACCAAGTCTTGAAAAACACACTGGTTGATGGGTTTGGCCTAACCACTGAGCAGTACAGGGTGCTGTTCAGGGATACCCAGAAAACTCAGTCTCAAGATTGGTCTGACTTTGTAGATGGTGCCACTAAGGCTTTTGAGGGCTGGTTGCTGGGCAGTAAGGTTACTGATTATACAGGATTGTACAATTTGATGATGAGAGAACAAATTTTAAACAATTGTCAGAACCAGTTGTTGCATCAGCATCTTGTTGACTCAGATCTGACCTCTCCCCAAGAATTGGGAAAGAAGGCAGACAGATGGGTCAGAACAAGAGTTAAGCAGAACCAGGGCCAGAATCAAGGTGGTCAGAAGAAAGCAGACCAGAAGGGTAAAGATTCTAATGGGGAACAAAATGACCAGAAGTCTTCGACAGGTCCCCAACAACCCAAAGAGGGCGGGGGTCAGGCTCCCCAGAAAAAGAAAGATGGCCAGTCCAAAAGGTGGTGCCAATACTGTAAAAGTAAAACTCACTGGTTTAGTGAGTGCACCAAGAAAGGAGGAGGGCAGACTCCTGCCACTGCAGCCCCTAAGGCACCTGTGCCCCCTAGTACAGTCAGCAGTGGTAGTGCACCTCCCAAGGGTTTAGTTGGGTTAACCTTGGGTTCTGAGGGGTATGACAACTTAGTTGGCACACTCACTCAGGCTGTCCTTGTCTGTACAGGGGATGCAGATGTATCCCCTGATGTCAGTCCCAATACTTTGGGCAAATACAGACAGACACCTTTAATAAATGGAAGAATGGCTCAGGCCTATAGGGACACTTGTGCCAGTGTCACAATGGTGACACCTAACTTTGTGGACCCTGGACAGATCATGCCAGGTACAGATTTCCTGGTGACCAATGCAAGCAATGTCACTACCAGTCATAGTATGGCAATTGTTGCTTTCTCCTGGGGAGGGGTAAATGGCCAAAAGAAGGTTGTTGTTAGCTCAGACCTCCCAGTAGATTGTTTGTTGGGCAATGATTTGGAGTCATCACAATGGTCAGAAGTGGAGCAGAGGACTCACATGGAGATGTTAGGTTTGCCAGCACATGTGTTTGCTGTGACTAGGTCACAGGCCAGAAGATGCCCCACTGAACAGGTGCTGGATCCTGGAACAATGGACCAGACACCTTCCAAGAAGAAGAGCAGTAGGGTTAAGGCTGTGCTTTCCCCCTTGCCCCAGGTTGAGGATCAAGTCTCAGAGGAGGCTGACCTAAGAGAATTGAGGGAAACTCAGCCTAAAGAATTTGAACTTGATCAAGTTGAATTTCTGGGCTCAGGGGGACCCTCAAGAGAAGACCTGGGGAAGGAACAGTTAGACTGCCCTTCCCTTGAACCCCTCAGACAGCAGGCTGCTGCTGAGGCTGCTGGGAATGCCACAGGTACCCACAAGGTATACTGGAATGATGGACTCTTGTACACTGAGGCAAGAGACCCCAAGCCTGGCATGACCAGGAGGCTGGTTGTACCCTTGACTCAGAGAGGTTTCCTTCTCACCTTGGCCCATGAGATTCCCTTAGCAGGTCACTTAGGCCAGACAAAGACTTGGGACAGGCTTGTCTCACACTTTCACTGGCCTCACATGAATGAGGATACTAAGGAGTTTTGTCGCTCCTGTGCCACTTGCCAAGCCAGTGGTAAGTCAGGTGGCACAACAAAGGCCCCCCTTATACCAATGCCAGTGGTGGGGGTGCCCTTTGAAAGAGTGGGGATTGACATTTTTGGTCCAATGGAACCCCAGACAGCATCAGGGCACACGTTCATACTGGTGGTAGTGGATCATGCCACCAGGTATCCTGAAGCTATTCCACTTAGGACCACTACAGCACCTGTAGTGGCAAGGGCCCTAGTTGGAGTGTTCTCCAGAGTGGGCTTCCCTAAGGAGGTTGTCTCTGACAGAGGTGCAAACTTCATGTCAAGCTACTTAACTGCTATGTGGAAGGAATGTGGTGTCAACTACAAGTTCACCACACCCTATCATCCACAATGCAATGGGCTTGTTGAAAGGTTCAACAGGACCCTAAAAGGGATGATTCATGGACTACCTGAAAAGCTCAGGCGTAGATGGGATGTCCCGATACCCTGCCTTCTGTTTGCTTACAGAGAGGTCCCACAAAAGGGGGTTGGCTACAGCCCTTTTGAACTTTTGTATGGGCATCCTGTGAGAGGCCCATTGTGTTTGGTGAAGGAAGGATGGGAGAGACGTCTCAAAAAGCCTGCAACCAACATAGTGGACTATGTACTTGGTCTCCGCTCCAGGATGGCTGAGTATATGGAGAAGGCATCTGAAAACCTTAAGGCCAGTCAAGAACTTCAAAAAGCTTGGCATGACCAAAAGGCTGTCCTGACTGTTTATCAGCCTGGACAGAAGGTGTGGGTGTTGGAGCCAGTGGCCCCAGCAGCACTCAAAGACAAATGGTCTGGGCCCCACACAATTCTTGAGCAAAAGGGAGAGGTCACCTACCTGGTGGACCTTGGAACTCCCAGGAGCCCCCACAGGGTACTCCATGTCAACAGGCTCAAAGCATATGTCGACAGGAAGGACATGAGCTTACTCATGGCCATTGATGAGGGACAGGAGGAAGAGAGTGACCCTCTCCCAGACCTGCTCACTCAGAATCCTGATGATGGGTCAGTAGATGGTGTTGTCTTTTGTGGCAGCCTCTCTGAACATCAACAGAAAGACTGTAAACAGGTTCTTCAGTTTTTCAGACATATGTTCTCTCTGACACCCAGTCAGACCAATTGGTGTACCCATGAGGTTGACACTGGTGACAGCTTGCCAGTTAAGAGTACAATCTACAGGCAGCCTGATCATGTTAGAGACTGCATAAAAACTGAAGTGCAGAAAATGTTGGAGTTGGGAGTCATTGAACCCTCAATAGCCCTTGGGCTAGTCCAGTAGTTCTAGTGCCAAAACCTCACACCCAGGATGGTAAGAGAGAGATGAGGTTCTGCGTAGACTACAGGGGTCTCAATGCAGTCACTAAGACTGATGCCCACCCAATACCAAGGGCAGATGAGCTTATAGATAGATTGCCTTCTGCCAACTACTTAAGCACATTTGACCTGACAGCTGGGTATTGGCAAATCAGGTTAGCTGAGGATGCCAAGCCCAAGACAGCATTTTCAACCCCTGGTGGGCATTATCAATTTGTGGTAATGCCCTTTGGTCTGAAAAATGCACCTGCCACCTTCCAAAGGTTGGTGAATCATGTTCTCACTGGGCTGGATGACTTCTGTGCAGCATATCTAGATGATATTGCTGTATTTAGCTCCACCTGGGAGGATCACCTGGTCCACCTGAGGAAAGTGTTAGAGGCTCTGCAAGCAGCAGGCCTCACTATCAAGGCCACCAAGTGCCAGATAGGGTAGACACAGGTTGTATACCTGGGCCACCTTGTAGGTGGAGGCCAGGTTCAGCCACTGGAGAGCAAAATACAGTCAATCAGGGACTGGGCTCCTCCAACCACCCAGACTCAGGTTCGAGCTTTCTTGGGCCTGACTGGTTACTACAGAAAGTTTGTCAGGAACTATGGATCAATTGTGACTCCATTAAATGAACTGACAAGTAAGAAAATGCCAAAAAAGGTTCAGTGGACAGCAGGCTGTCAAAAAGCATTCGATGACCTAAAGCAGGCCATGTGCACAGCACATATCCTCAAGAGTCCAGACTACTCCAAACCATTCATTGTCCAAACAGATGCTTCTGAGTTGGGTGTGGGAGCTGTTCTATCTCAACTGAATTTTGATGGTCAAGACCAGCCCATTGCTTTTATAAGCAGAAGGCTGACCCCCAGAGAGAAGAATTGGTCAGCTATTGAGAGGGAGGCCTTTGCTGTGGTTTGGGCCCTGAAGAAGCTGAGGCCATACTTGTTTGGCACTCACTTCAAGATTCAGACCGACCATAAGCCCCTCTTGTGGCTAAATCAGATGAAGGGTGAAAACCCCAAACTGCTTAGGTGGTCCATTTCTCTACAGGGGGTGGACTTTACAGTGGAACATAGACCTGGTACTGATCATGGCAATGCCGATGGGCTCTCCAGATATTTCCACTTAGAACAAGAAGACTCACCTGGTCAAGGTTAGCTTATTGTCCCAAAGTTTGGGGGGGGGGGTCATGTAGGAGAGTAGGGACTGCAATCCTATGATCACCCGGATTTTTTGCTTTTGTTTCACTGGTTTACGACTTTCTCTGGCTGTGGGCCTGCCAATCAGACCCACAGCCTGGCTGTTCTCTCTCTAAATTACAACATGTACCCTAGGTGCATTTACCAATTGGTACTGGGCCACCTTATCAGACCCTGTAACTCAGGGCATAGGTGTACCCAGGGCCTACCAGGGGCTGAAGCATGTATTATGCCACCCCTGGCTGGCCTCCTAAATTTGACACAACTGGCTGCATGACAGCTGGGGCAAAGTCGTGTAATCACCCTTTGCTGTAGATATAGTATACCTATATATCTAACCCTAATAATGGACACACAGATTCCTATCAGTCACTCCTATGGCAGGCCTTAACAATCCTGAAGGCAGAGTGCTTGGAATCGTGTGAGATGGTGCTCTGGCATGAGCTGAGCCTGTCTGCAGCTTGCGGAACCAAGTCCTAATAGCTGTTCCATGATATTGCATACCATATACTCTTAAGTGCATTATAATCCTCGCGGTTAAATGCTATCTTTGGTATTGCTTTATCAAAACATGTCGAGTAAGGTGTCATACGAATTGGAATACTAACCCCTCGCCAATTCTGGCGACGGGGTTAGCATTCCACCCTTCTAGAGGGACACGACATGTATGTAACTGTGAACCCCGGTTAAAGTTAACTGAAGCCTCAGCTCCACAAAATGGACGCTGCCACCACAGACACAAGTCTGACCCCCTGCAGCTGGGAGTCCTTCCAGCGAGGGGAGCCTGGACAAAGGGTTTCCTGTCGAGGGCGGTGCTAGCACCGTCCCAGACAGGGTTTTGTGTATCCTGGGTAGGCAGGGCTTTACAGGAAGGTGACTGCTGAGTGGCACCCCGGTGCTCACTACACATAGGCCGGTCAGAACCAGTTCCAGAGGCACACCAGCCCCTGGCCTGGGGAAAGTCCGGCATGGGAGAGGGGTGTAACCACCCCCCTCCTAGTTCCACCCATAGGCAGGACCTAGTCACCGGGTCAGCCCCCTTTTTTAGTATAAAGATGGGAGCGGGCCCCCTGTTCAAATTAGATCATCTTTGGAATCAAGACACGACTTTCTACAAAAGGACATCAAGATTTCTTCTTCAAGATTCTCCCTTGTGGCTAAGGAGTAGTCACCCTGCATCAAGCGGGCACCATCCTAAGAACACTGCGGTCTGCTGCAAGTCCTTCCTCCGGAATCCGACGACACAGCTCGACGAGACCCGGCTTCCCTGGCACCTCTGACCTCTACTCGCCTCTACAGCCAAGCTGAGAACCGTGAGTGCGACGAGACCTCGAGGGACCGACGATCGCCAAGACTGCACGACTTCTTTGCAACAAGCCCACCGAGTCTTCCACTGGTGAGTGCTTTGGGGTCCGAGAAGCCCCAACCCTGAGCAGCTCCAGCACCGAAGATCAGCCCTCCAGCATCTCCACGATCTGCGTGGGTCCCTTCTGCTTTTTGCTGCTCACCGCGTTGTTTGGCTACTAGCCGGCTGGCTTGTGGCCTTCTTAACGACGCCCGACGACATCACTGCTGCTGGTCTGGTTGCTCCAGACTGGCCCTTGCTTCCTTCTTCAAGAGAAGCACCCCGGACCCTCCTGGTCCACTCCAGACGCCATTTTGAGTCCACCGCGTGGGCTTGAATTTGCCAAGGCTTTGTTGCCCAATCCTGGGTCCAGCGACGCCGACAGCTTCATCCATCGTGGGACAGCTCGCTCCTCCATCCTGGTCGCCGACAACGCCTCCTGGTCCGTGAGATCTGCAGAGCACAGCGTCACCCACTCACCTAGTCGAGGTGACTACCATCCGGTGCCCTCCTGATGCCACCTGACTACTGGCTAGTAGTCACGAACTTGGTCCCCTCTGCTTTCAGGTGTCATCCATCTTCAAGATCCAGGCTTGGATCACTTCGAACTCTCTTCACTGGTCGCCTGCCAGCATCTTTCTTCCAGGCTCCTGGTCCGTCTACGAGGATTCCCGACGTCTTTTGAGACATATGCAGCTGCAGCCCCTGGGCTAGGTAACTTCGGCATTTCGGTGCCCCAGAATAGCCTCACTATCCAAGGGTCAGGATCCACTTTCGTTTTCCTCCTACCAGGTCGGGTTCGCCCGAGAACACTAACTTTCTGAAATCTAGCTACCATAGACTTTGTCCCGCATCCCGCGTGAGAGTGCACACTCTGCACCCGAGTCCCCTAGGCCTCCTATTAGTAATCAGAAGGTTCAGTAGTCAAGACCTAGCGATTCCAAAGCCTATTAGTACTGTACTTACCTGCTAGTAATTTCGCATTCCACTTTCAGAGTATATGGTTTTCCGTGCCCCTCGGGCATTTGTATATACTGTGCTAACTTAAGTATTTTCGTAAGAGTTTTGTTTTGTGCTTAGTACCCTGTCTTCATAAAGAGTACAGGGCTGTTGTGATTTTAATAAATACACTGTTTATTTTCATAACACTTGTGTGGTGTCCTTTCACTGGGTATTCAAGGGGTACATGTGTGGTATAACAGCTGGCTTAACACGCCCTCTCGAGTCTTTAGCCTTAGACTGCTCGTATCCATGCTACTAGGATAGCTGGTCCATAAGGTTGACTTACAACCAATCATCAATAAGGGTTGTTTGGACTGATACAAAGTGTTCACTAGAATAGTGAACATTATATATCAGGCCAACTTCTCACACGTACCATGTCGGTTACGGATCCCCACCGCTTGTGCCTGATGTGTTTGGGCGTCGACCATGACGACGAGGCCTGCTCCGACTTTCGGGCCCTGTCGAGGAAGGCCAGGCGGGAGTGGTCCCGCAGGCGACTCGAGATCCGCCAGTCGGCCCCGCGCCGTGTGAGGTCCCGGTCCCACGGGAGGTCGAGGGACAGGTCGCGGGGACGGAGCCGTCACAGCTCCGGGAGTCGGCGCCACTCCTCTGGGTCCAAGTCGTCAGGTAAGAAACACAAGAAGTCGAAGAGACATCATCGCTCTTCCGACTCCCCCCGACGCTCGCGCGATGCGGCCGGGGGTTCGGGTGACACCGCCCACGCGGCTCCTCGGGAGTCGCGGGTGCCGCGTTCGGCTCCATACCCCCCGGTCCCTGGGCTGAACGCGACGCCGGAGGAGATTGAGCGTTTCCTCATGGCCATCAGGTCCCTTTCTTCTCCGACGGGTTCCACGGCGCCTACGGGCCCAGCGAACCCGTCTGGGGGCCCTGGTGGGTCGGGGGCTTCAACCCCGACGCCGTCGGGTGCTTCGGCCTCGACGCCGCCGGCGCCTTCAGGCTCGGCGCCACTGGGCCCCGGGATCCCGACACCGCCGGTGCCCTCGGGCACGGCGCCGCAGGGCGCAGCGGTCCCGGCGTCGTCGGCGCCTTCGGGCTCGACGCCGCAGGGCGCCGCTGGGCCCTCCTCGGGCGAAGGATCGTCACCGGTGGACCTTACGACCCCCCCGGCGTCGGTCCCTATGGTGTCCCCTCCGGCGTCGGCCCCGGCCGGCGCCGTCCCCGATGCCTCCTCTCATTCGGTTCCGACGTCGGGACGACTCCTATCGGCGCCGAACCCGACGCCGTTCGGAGATTTTTATCCCCATGAACCGTCCTCATTCACTTATGACCCTGAGTCTCAGGAGATGGGGGACGAGGAGGATTGGGAGGGGTCTGAGGACCCTCTGACACGGGAATGTCAGTCCAACATGGACTGGGCAGGAGATCTTGGGGAGGCCAGTGGACTGGACACCTCTCCAGACACTGGATTCGTCTCTCCTCTTACCGTGGCTTCGGAGGAGGGAGCGACTTATAGTGTGGTGCTGATGAGGGCTGCCAAGGCTTTGGGCCTTGAGCTCCCCGTCGCGGCCGTGAGGACTAACCTCCTCACTGAGGTCCTTAAGCCGCAGTCATGCTCCGCGGAGCCTCTGCTGCCGTTTAATGAGGCCTTGACGGACGTTCTTTTGGGCACTTGGTCCAGGCCCGCTACAGGTTTGCCTGTAGATAGGAACGTGGCCAGGCGCCACCGCCCGGCTCCGGGCGACCCCTGTTTCCTGTCCACCCACCCCACCCCTGAGAGTCTGGTTATCCAGGCCTCTAACTCCCAGACCGCATTCCCGACGGCTCCCCCCGATCGGGAATCCAAGAGGTACGAGGCCTATGGCAAGAAAGTGTTCTCGTCCCTTAGCTGTGGACTGCGGTCTTCCAACACTGCATGCCTCTTGGGCCGTTACACCCACTCTCTGTGGGAAACGGTTGCGGAAGTGCTGCCAGGTGCGGGACAAACTCGGCCAAGCCCTAGTGGAGGGCCGGGATGCAGCGAAATATTCTATCAGGTGCGGACTGGATACGACTGACTCGCTGGGTAGAGCGATGGCTACTACGGTGGCGATACGACGCCACGCCTGGCTGAGATCCGCCAACTTCTCGGCAGACGTCCAGAATACCCTCATGGACATGCCGTTTGTTGGCCGTCGCCTCTTTGGCGACAAGGCAGACCATGCGCTTAAGCGCTTTAAGGACTCCAGGGTGACGGCCAAGTCCTTGGGCCTCTCGGCCCGCGCCAGCAAATGGGTGCCTTTCGCTCCTTTCATGGCCAAGGAAGGGGCGTCCCCACACGTGCCGCCAGCCACTCGCCGCAAACTGTTGTCCAGCGCGGCGGCGGCCGTGGTAATCGCCGTGGAGGCGGTCGGGAGACCAAGCGGAGCCAGTCCACACCTGCCCCCGCAGCATCCGCCTCAAAACCCTCCTAGTCCGTGCTTTTCGGCCCATGTGACGCCAGTGGGAGGCAGGGTCCGCCATCACCTTTCTCACTGGCGCACAGTCACTTTGGACAGGTGGGTGCTGCAGATCGTCCGAAGGGGCTACTCCCTCCCCTTCGAGACGACCCCTCAAGCCATGCCACCGCAACACCACTGTGTATCGGGGGATCATTTGCGGCTCCTGCAGGAGGAAGTTCCGGCCCTCTTGGCCAAGGGGGCCATCGAGCGCGTTCCTGGGCCAGAAGTAGGTTGTGGTTGCTACTCCCACTACTTTCTGGTACCCAAGAAGGGCAAAGGGGGCCTACGCCCTATCTTGGATCTGAGGAACGTCAACGGCTTCCTCCGGAAGGAGAAGTTCAAAATGCTGACACTGGCTCAGGTCTTGGCTGCCCTAGACCCAGGAGACTGGATGATGGCGTTGGACTTGCAGGACGCATACTTCCACATCCCCGTCCTGCCGGCCCACCGGCGTTACCTGCGGTTCACGGTAGGCCACGAGCACTTTCAGTTTACCGTGCTCCCCTTCGGCCTTACCAGCGCCCCACGGGTGTTCACGAAGGTGATGGCGGTGGTCGCAGCTCATCTGCGCAGGTTAGGGGTGTCAGTCTTCCCCTACCTCGACGACTGGTTGTTG
Organism: Lissotriton vulgaris; assembly: GCF_964263255.1. Lineage (NCBI taxonomy): Eukaryota > Metazoa > Chordata > Amphibia > Caudata > Salamandridae > Lissotriton > Lissotriton vulgaris. The sequence goes on from NC_141690.1 coordinate 8,622,240, forward strand.
AAGGCGGACTCGCCCCAGACAGTCGTCAGCCACCTCCAGACTACGGCGGATCTCCTGCACCTGCTAGGATTTTCCATCAATGTGCCGAAGTCACACCTGTGTCCCTCTCAGAAGCTCCTTTTCATCGGAGCGGTTCTCGACTCGGCGCAGTTTCGGGTTTACCCGCCCGAACAGCGGGTCCGGGATATACAGGCTCTGATTCCGGTCTTCCAGCCGTTATCCCGGGTTTCGGTCAGGTTGACGCTGCGGCTTCTGGGGCTGATGGCCTCCTGCATCCTTCTGGTGCATCACGCACGGTGGCGGATGCGGGCTTTGCAGTGGGACCTGAAGTTTCAGTGGGCCCAGCACCGGGGCAACCTGTCCGACCATGTCCTGATCTCGGAGGGCACTGCGAGACAGCTGCAGTGGTGGCTCACGGACCGCGATTGGGTCAACGCCAGATCCCTCTCCCTTCCCCAACCGGAGCACGTAGTTGTGACGGACGTGTCCCTCCAGGGCTTGGGAGGCCACTTGGGAGAGGCGGAGATCAGAGGACTCTGGTCTCCGGCGGAGTCCCGGCTCCATATCGACCTGTTGGAGCTGCAGGCGATTCGTCTGGCACTGAAAGCATTCCTCCCGTCTGTCCGAGGGAGTGCAGTGCTGGTGTTCACCGACAACAACACCGCCATGTGGTACTGCAACAAACAAGGCGGAGTGGGGTCGTGGACCCTTTGCCAGGAGGCTCTGCGTCTCTGGCAATGGCTGGAACATCAGGGCGTGACTCTGGTGGTTCAACACCTGGCCGGTTCTCTGAACGCCAGGGCGGACGAACTCAGCCGTCGGTGCTCGATGGATCACGAATGGCGTCTGAACTCGGACGTGGCGCAAGGCCTCTTTCTGCAATAGGGAGAGCCTTGGTTAGATCTATTCGCCACCGAAGAGAACGCGCAATGTCATCAGTTCTGCGTGTTGGAATTTCCAAGGCGGCACTCGCTCGGAGACGCTTTTCGTCGCGAGTGGAGCTGCGGTCTGTTGTACGCCTTTCCGCCTATACCACTTCTGCCCAGAGTGCTGAAGAAGATCAAGCGCGACCGGGCACAAGTCATCCTTGTGGCTCCGGACTGGGCTCGAAGGTACTGGTATCCCGAGCTACTCAGCATGTCAGTCGGTCCCCCGATCGTCTGCCTCTTCAGGAGGACCTTCTGTCGCAGCAGCAGGGGACGGTCCTCCACCCGAACCTGTCCAGTCTCCACCTCCATGCTTAGAGATTGAGCGGCGACAGTTGAGGCCATTTGACTTGCCTCCTGAAGTTTGCAACATCATTCTGGCAGCCAGGCGTCCCTCCACAAAAACGGTATACGCCTGCAGGTGGAACAGATTTGTGGCATGGTGCACAGCAAAGGCTGTGGATCCCCTCAATGCCCCCCCTCTCTGAGGTTCTTCTCTTCCTTCTTTCTCTAGCCCAGCAGGGCTCTGCTCTGGGCACTATCAAGGGCTATCTTTCGGCTCTTTCAGCCTTTCTGAGGCTGCCTGACCAACCTTCTTTGTTCAAGTCCCCTATTGTAAACAGATTTCTGAAAGGCATCACTCATACCTTCCCTCCTGTTCCTTTCGTGATGCCTCAGTGGGACTTGAACCTGGTTCTAACCTTTCTGATGTGCGCTCCCTTTGAGCCACTTCATAACTGTCCACTTCGCCTTCTTTCTTTGAAGACTGCCTTCCTGGTAGCCGTCACCTCTGCCAGGAGAGTGAGTGAGCTCCAGGCCCTCTCTTGCAAGCCTCCTTTCCTGTCAGTCCATCCGGACAAGGTTGTTTTGAGGACTAGGCCCTCCTTCTTGCCAAAGGTGGTCACGGCCTTCCACATTGGGCAGTCCATCACATTGCCCACCTTCTTTCCGCCTCCGCACCCCTCGAGAGAGGAGGAGAGGCTCCACCGTCTGGACCCAAAACGTGCGCTCTCATTCTATCTGGATCGCACACGCCAGTTCCGGGTGGATGATCAACTCTTTGTCGGGTACGCGGGCGCTAAGAAAGGGAAAGCGGTGCACAAGAGGACCATCTATCGATGGATTATCATGTGCATCCAGGCGTGTTACTCCTTGGCTAAGAAGGAACCACCTGTTGGGCTGCGGGCTCATTCCACTCGAGCCACGGCCACTACAACTGCCTTGGGCCGAGGTGTGCCCTTGCAGGACATTTGCCAGGCGGCTACGTGGGCCTCTTGCACACGTTTGCTAGGCACTACTGCCTGGACAGTCAAGTCCGGAGAGACGGCTTCTTTGGCCGCTCCGTTCTCCAGGACTTTCTGGTGTAAATATTGGTTCGCAGACCCACCACCACGGGGATGGTATTGCTGGGGTATCTATTCTAAGGTAAGGAATCTATCACTAACGTGTCTCTTTCAGATGCACAAGTTACTACTTGTGTAACGATATATCTGTAAGAGACATTAGTTAGTGATAGATTCCTTACCTTAGAATATCCCCAGGCGTCAGACTGGATCCGGAAAGTTTTGCGTAGCAGTACCCTTGCGCGTCGGCAGGCGTCGTCTGTGGCTCCGCGTTAGTCGTAGGCGTCGTGGGCGCCGTGATGACGTCGTCTGAGTACTTAGACGCCGCCTCCGCGTGCTGACGTCAGTTCTTAGCCACAGCTTTTCCGCGCCAGAAGCGCAGAGCCATGACAAAAACCGACACTGGTGCCAAGAAACTAGGGCCCTGAAAGGGGATGACCTTAACCCTAGATATCGGTTCGCAGAACGGGGAGGATGGGTGGGTCGGTAAGGAATCTTCGAGTGCAGATAGCAAACACATATATCGATTTGATATTTTAGATTAAATGGGAAGTTAAAGTGCCGTTATCTTCGTGCACACGCAAGGAGCATGTATCTAATGGTACCATTTGTATTATATAAGATGTACACGGAGATTTATATAATTCACCCTATATGAACTGTAAGGCACGAAGAGCGAAAAGTGATGTAAGATAAATAGATGTGACAGACTAAGGAATAAGGAAGGCAAAAGGTAATTCCCAGATACAAATAATAAAGGGTATATAACTAAAAATTACTAAGTAGTAAAAGATTGTGTATAAATTTGCAATCGCATATATTGCCTATTATATGACCCATCTGCAGATGTACATAACCAATATAGGCATATATGATCATATGTTTGCTCTAAATGAGACGACATAAAAAAAGAAGAAAGCATAGATACATATATCTAAAATTTCCCATCTTAGCTAATTACACATAAACAAAAATAGTCTAATGGATGTCAAAAATGACGAACAGGATGGTCTGATGTGCCCTGATCTTAATGTTTGAATACCCATATAGATATATATTTACATCATGTTTTTTTCACGTAAATGTAATGGCTATGTTCTTAAAGCAGGTATACATCATTTATTTAATGGGTTTTAAAGTCTGCGATATCATTCTGGCAGCCAGGCATCCCTCCACTAAAACAGTATACGCCTGCAGGTGGAACAACTCTGTGGCATGGTGCATAGCAAGGGCTGTGGATCCCCTTTCTGCCCCTCTTACTAAGGTCCTTCTGTTCCTTCTATCTTTGACTCAGCAGTGCTCTGCTCTGGGCACTATCAAAGGATATCTTTATGCCATTTCCGCCTTGCTAAGGCTTCCTGATTAGCCTTCTCTTTTTAAGTCTCTGGTTGTTAACTGCTTTCTCAAAGGCATTACACTCACTTTTCCTCACGTGCCTTTCATAATGCCTCAATGGGAGGGCCATCTCCGCCTTTCTACGACTTCCAGATCAGCCTTCTCTTTTTAAGTCCACGGTTGTTAACCTTTTCCTCAAAGGCATTACGCATACATTCCCAGCCATGCCTTTCATAATGCCTCAGTGGGACTTGAATCTTGTCTTGACCTTTCTGATGTGTGCTCCTTTTGAGCCCCTTCATAACTGTCCCTTCTATCTCCTCACTCTCAAGACAGCTTTCCTGGTAGCTATCACCTCTGCCAGAAGGGTGAGTGAGCCCAAGGCTCTCTCTTCTAAACCTCCTTTCCTCTCTGTTCATCCGGACATGGTGGTTTTAATACCCCGTCCTTCTTTCTTGCCAAAGGTTGTCACGCCCTTCTACATCGGTTAGACTATCACTTTGCCCACCATCTTCCCGCCTCCGCATCCATCTAGGGAAAAGGAGAAGCTCCACCATCTGGACCCAAAACGGGCGCTCGCTTTCCATCTGCAGCGTACACAACAGTTCCGGGTGGATGACCAGCTCTTTGTTGGATACGTGGGCGCCAAAAAAGGTCAGGCCGTGCACAAGCGGAATCTTCTCCTGGTGGGTCATGCTATGCATCAAAGCATGTTACTCCTTGACTAAGAAGGAGCCTCCTCCTCTGGGGCTGCGTGCCCATTCCACCAAGGCAACGGTAGCCACTACTACCTTGTGACTTGGCGTTCCCTTGCAGGACATATGTCAGGCAGCTACGTGGTCCTCTCTGCACACGTTTACCAAGCACTACTACCTTGACAGTCAGGTCCAGAGAGACGGCTTCTTTGGCCGTTCTGTGCTCCTTGACTTTCTGGTATAATCTTGTTCGCAGTTCCACCACTGGTGTTGGTATTGCCGGGGTATCTATTCTAAGGTAAGGAATCTTTCACTAACGTGTCTCTTTCAGATGCACAAGTTACTACTTGTGCAACGATATATCTGTAAGAGACATTAATGATAGATTCCTTTCCGCCTCACTCATCCTCCCCGTTCTGCGAACTAATTACTAGTGTTAAGGTCATCCCCTTTTAGGGCCCTAGTTTTATGCACCAATGGTCAGTATCTTGCATGGTTCTGCGTTCCTGGAGCGGAAAGTCGTGTACAGAACTGACGTCCGCGCACATGGGTGTCGCCTAAGTAGTCTCCGTGACGTCATCTCGGCGCTTCAGACACCTGTGACGGACGCAGAGCCGCAGGCCGCCACCTACTGGCGCGCAGGGGTACTGCTAAGCAAAACTTTCCGGATCCAGTCAGATGCCTGGGGTTAGTCTAAGGTAAGGAATCTATCACTAACTATGTCTCTTACAGATATATCGTTACACAAGTAGTAACTTGTGCTTTAAGGATGCAGCCCATATGTATGGATAAAGTGCAAGTCTAATTGTGAACTAGGATAATGTCAGGGATGATGCAAGGATGTGTTCAAAAACGTTAACAGGAGTGAGAGGCCATTCTCTTCTAGTTTGAGGTGCTTTTTCAAGATGTGACTTTTCATCTCATTTATGAAGTGTAGAAATTAAAGAGCAAGAGCTAGCTGTAGCAAGACGTTCCGGGGAGCTAAGTAGGTAGACTAAAAAGACATGTTTTTCTTTTCACCTTTTGACTTCCGATGTCTTGAGATGGCTTGGCTTTGTGTTGCGTGGGCCTGCAAATGTGGTGAGTTTACCTTTTAGGTATGTTGAAGATTTAATAACATTAGAAAATGCAGGTCGCTTTTCACAGGATCAATGTTATTTAGTTATACCAGAGGGTACTAGTATCCTGCTTTTTATTCAAAATGTACATGTGATAGTTTATTTAATGTTGTCTTTTTATTTTCAAGGTAAAACGAAAACCTACTCGAAAAGGGAAGAAGTAAAGGCCAAACGTGTGATCTGCACAAACTGGGATTCTGTAGTTTCATGTACAAAACAGAACTTTGTTAAAAAAAGACGTTTCTGGCCTGTAAACAAAACTTCCTTTTTAAATTCTTTGTCCGATGAAATGACCTGCAGAAACTCTCACGATGGAGGCGAAAAGCATCTGTACTTGCGTTTCTCAGACTTTTTTTTTTATAAAAAGTCAATAATTAAGCAAATTGCTTAACACATGAGTTCCGGTTCATGCATATACATAGTTTTAAACTATTTTACACCTATTAACTTTCTTGTTGCGTTATTTGTTATAAAAAGTGCAAGACTGTCCTTACACTGACATTAAAAATGTATTTAGACAGCCAAGCTTTTTCCATTTTTAAAAGTATGTTGTGACTTAGCAGAATTAAATGAAACCTTAATTAAATGACCAGATACTCCTGAAGAGACTTCTGTAAATTGTTTTTTTCTGCATGTCTGCTTTCGAACATAAGATGTACAGATACTTCCTCTTCCAACTATGGAACATCTTCTTGATTTATTATTTTTTTAAATCATAGTGGGACAATGATCATCTAAAATTAATAATGATTTGAAGGTAGACCTTTCATTCTTTTGTTTTCATGTATGTTAGTTTAATATAATTTGCAATAATTGTAAATATTGACGTTTCTTTTATAAAAACATTTTATTGCCTTTTAAACATTATTTTATTCCCGAAGTTATGTTGAAATACTGTATTGATCTTGCAGGAGTGAAAACATTGCAGCATTTGAATTTTATAATGTTTGTCACCAGATTTATATTAATGATGTAAAGTAAAGTCAATTTTTAAATAAGTTTGACTTTGGCCACTTTGTAAGGAATGGTGTAAAGGTATGCGCCTCACTTTGAACCTCCATGCATATAGGAATCAAGTTTGTTTAACTCTGTTTCCCTTTCAAGCCCATTTCGAAATGCTCAATTTAGAATAATACTGTAGCATTGATTTTTTTCTGACATTGGTTGACGTAGATATAAGTGTACACTTTTTTGGTACACACAATCCTATTTAAGTTTTCCTGCATAAAATAAAACCCTTGTAGGTGTCAAGTTGTTTGTTGCTTTTTTATGTCCATCATGATTCTTTTTAATCTGCCTGTTTTTTCTTTGTATAAAATATTAGCCTATGGTAAAATCTTGTTAAAGTGAGAGTGTGAGGAGTTGTCCTGATATATGATGCTCACTAGTTCTAGTGATCAACTTGTATCAGTCCAAACAACCCTTATGGTGATTGGTTGTAAGTCAACCTTATAGACCAGCTATCCTAATGGTAGCATGGACAAAGCAGTCTTAGGCTAAACTCTTTTGGCACATGAAGCCAGCTGTTTTACCACATATAACCCCTTGAATACCAAATGAAAGGACACCACACAGGTAGTTATGAAAATAACCAATATATTTATTAACTAACCTACACCTCTGAACTCTTTATGAGGTCAGAGGGCTAAGCACATGACAAGACTCTTAAGAAAAATACGTTAAGTTGCATGAGTTACACTGTTGCCCTAGGGGCGCAACAAACCATATACTAAACAAGTGGTATAAGGAAGTCGATAGAAGGAATGGAGCTGTCCAGAGGCTGTAGGATCGCTGGGACTACACTATCCTAACTTTAGGTAAGTAATAGGAGGCCCACGGAACGCGTGTGCAGAGTGTGAACTCACACTCGAGATGCGTAACAGCGTCTATGGACAGTACAGTTCAAGAAAAAGGTGAGTACGGACAATCCTGACTAGTTAGGACTAAAACGACTGTGAATCTGGACACTAGGAGAGTCAATCTACCCTTGAGCACCGAAATGCTCTTGTTACCTCACCCACGGGCTGCGGTGCATAGGTGCGAAGTTGTGTCGGGTTTCTGCATTGAAGTCTATGGAGCCTGGAAGAACAGATGCTGCAGGCGACCAGGAGGAAGATGTCCGGTGTGATCCAAGGGTGGATCAAGGAAGCTGAAGACCTGAAAGCAGAGGGGACAATGTTCAAAGTCACTAGCCAGTGACTGGAGTGGAACCAGGAAGGAACCAGAGGCTGTTGTCGCGATCCGGTGAAGAGTGGACGCTTGACTCTGCAGCCACGTGGACCAAGAGGTGTCTTCGAAGACCCGGATGGAGGCACGAGCTGTCCCACGCAGGCTCTCGCTGTTGGTGGTGTTGGATCCGGTTTCGACGTCAACAGGCCTTGGCAAAGGCAACCCACGCGGTGAGTGGAAAAGGCGTCTGGTGCGGCCAGGAGGGTCCGGGGTGCTTCTCCTTTGCAGGGAAGCGAGGGCCAGTCTGGAGCAACCAGACCAGCGGTGTGGATTTCAAGGATCGTCGTCTAGGAGGCCACTAGCCAGCCGGCAAGTGACCAGACAACGCGTCTAGCAGCAATCAAGCAAAAGGGCCCCACGCAAATCTCGTGGATGCTGGAGGGCTGATCTTCTGTGCAGGAGCTGCTCGGGGCTGGGGCTTCTCAATCCCCAAAGCACTTCGTCGAGGATACCTCAGAAGTCGTGCTGGAAGCGAAGTGCAGTTTCTTCAAGATGGCCGGTCCCACGTGTCTCATCGCACCCACGGATCTCAGCTGTGCTGCAGATGTAGGTTGAGGTCGAAGAGGTCTGGGAATCCGGGTCTCGTCGGGCTCTGAAGTCTGGATCCTCGAGGGAAGACGACAAAGTGAAGCCACTGGATGCTTGATGGTGCCTGCTTGTGCAGGGTAGACACTCCTTGTCCACAGGGGAGATTTCTTCAGTCTTCTGTGGAGCAGAACGTCGAAGTGCAGAGTTTTTTCTTGTAAAATCAATTCAGGATAATCTAACTTGGAATGGGACCAGCTCCTACCTTTATTCTGCTAAAGGAGGCTGTACGGTCACTAGGTCCCTCTTATTGGTGGGACCAGGAAGGGGGGTGGTTACACCCCCTTATCCTTTGTCCGGTTTCGCGCCAGAGCTGGGGCTGGAGTGCCCCAGCAACTGGTTTGAACCGGGGTATGCACAGAGGCTCCTTGTGTGCCCCAGGCATGTCTCATTCCTTTCAGGCCTGCCCTACCTAATACAGAAAATCCTGTCTGGGGTGGTGCTAGCACCTCCCGAGGCAGGAAACCCTTTTTCCAAACCTCCCTCGCTGGAAGGACTCCCAGCAGCAGGAGGTCAGACTTGTGTCTGGTGGCAGCATCCATTTTGTGATGCTGAGGCTCGAGTTTACCTTTAACCGGGGTTCACAGTTAGGTACATGTTGTGTCCCTCTAAAAGGGTGGAATGCTACCCCCGTCACCAGAATTGGCGAGGGGGTAGTATTCCAATTCATATGACACCTTACTCGACATGTTTTGATAATGCTATGCCAAAGTTAGCAATAACCGAGAGGATTATAATGCACTTAAGAGTATATGGTATAGCGTTATCATGGAAACAGCTAAAGGACTTGGTTCAGAAAGCTGCAGACATGCTCAGCTCATGCTAGAGCACCATCTCACATAATTCCAAGCACTCTGCCTCCAGGATTGTTATGGCCTGCCATAGGAGAGACTTATAGGATATGTGTCCAATTTAGGGTTAGATATAGGTATACTATATCTAAAGCAAAGGGTGACTACACCACCTTGCCCCTGCTGATTGATCAGCCAGTTGTGTCAGATTTGGGTGGCATAATACATGATGCAGCCCCTGGTAGGCCTTGGGTTCACTTATGCCCTGGAGAGTAGGGTCTGCAATCCTATAGTCACCCCCGATTTTTTGCTTTTTGCTTCACTGGTTTACGACTTTCCCTGGCTGTGGGCCTGCTAATCAGACCCACAGCCTAGCTGTTCTCTCTCTAAATTGACAAGCATTTACCTTAGGTGCATTTACCAATTGGTACTGGGCCACCTTATCAGTCCCTGTACAGCATACCTTAGGTATCCAGGGCATAGGTGTACCCAGGGCCTACCAGGGGCTGCAGCATATATTATGCCACCCCTGGCTGGCCATCTAAACAGACACAACTGGCTGGACGACAGCTGGGGCAAGGTGGTGTAATCACCCTTTGCTTTAGATATAGTATTCCTATATCTAACCCTAAAATGGACACATATATTCCTATCAGTCACTCCTATGGCAGGCCTTATCAATCCTGAAGGCAGAGTGCCTGGAATTATGTGAGATGGTGCTCTGGCATGAGCTGAGCCCGTCTGCAGCTTGCGGAACCAAGTCCTAATAGCTGTTCCATGATAACGCTATACCATATACTCTTAAGTGCATTGTGAACCTCGCAGTCAAATGCTAACTTTGGCATAGCATTATCAAAACATGTCGAGTAAGGTGTCATACGAATTGGAATACTAACCCCTCGCCAATTCTGGCGACGGGGTTAGCATTCCACCCTTCTAGAGGGACACGACATGTATGTAACTGTGAACCCCGGTTAAAGTTAACCCGAGCCTCAGCATCACAAAATGGATGCTGCCACCACAGACACAAGTCTGACCTCCTTCTGCTGGGAGTCCTTCCAGCGAGGGGGACTCGGACAAAGGGTTTCCTGCCTTGGGAGGTGCTAGCACCACCCCAGACAGGATTTTGTGTATTAGGTAGGACAGGGCTGAAAGGAATGAGACATGCCTGGGGCACACAAGGTGTCCCTGTGCATACACCGGTCTAAACCAGTTCCTGGGGCACTCCAGCCCCAGCTCTGGCACCAGACCGGACAGAGGAAAGTGGGTGTAACCACCCCCCTTCCTGGTCCCACCCATAGGAGGGACCTAGTCGTAGTGCAGCCCCCTTTAGCTGAATAAAGGTAGGAGCTGGTCCCATTCCAGATTAGATTACTCTTGACAACTTCTACGAAGAACTCTTGACCTTCTCCCTCCTGAACCATCAAAAGACTGAAGAATCTCCCCTATGGTCAGGGAGTGACCATCCTGCTTCGCAGGCACCATCAAGCTCCTGTGCGGTTTGCTGCAAGTCCATCCATCCCGGAATCCGACGACCCAGCTCGACAAGACCCGGACCTCCAGACCTCTCTGACCTCTACCCACAGCACAGCTGAGACCCGTGGGTGCGACGAGCAACGTGGAGACGACCATCTTGGGAAAACCTGCACAGCGCTTCCAGCACGACCGCCGAGGGATCCTCGAGTGAGTGCACTGGGGTTTGAGAAGCCCCCCACCGACGCAGCTCCTGCACCAAAGACCAGCCCCCCAGCATCCACGACATCTGCGTGGGGCCCTTTTGCCTGGTTGCTGTTCTTCCTGTTGTCTGGTCAATCGCCGGCTGGCCTGTGACCTCTGAGACGACGACCCGAAGATTTCAACGCTGCTGGTCTGGTCCCCCAGACTGGCCCTTGCTTCCCTGTGAACGAGAAGCATACCGGACCCTCCTGGTCCGCACCAGACGCCATCTTTGTTCCACCGCGTGGCTTGCATTAGCCAAGGCCTGTTGTCCAGATCGACGATCCGACACCGCCAACAGCAGCAGACTAAGTGGGACAGCTCGTGCCTCCAGCCTGGTCTAGAAGAGCAGCTCCTGGTCCGCGCTGCTACAGAGAGAAGCAACCCTTCCTTCACCTGACTGCGGCGACAACATCTGGTTCCCTCCTGGTTCCAACACCGTCACTGGCTAGTGACCGAGACTGTCCCCTTCCCTTTCAGGACTTCCTCCTTCCAGTTCCATCCTTGGAACCACCGGACTCCTCCATCTGGCTGCCTGCCAGCAACTCCTTGTTTCAGGCATCACCGGGATCAACGCAGCAAACCCGACGCAACTTCAGCCCTATGCACCCGCAGCCTGTGGGTTAGGTAACTAAAGCTTCTAGGTGCTGAAGTCTGTGTACACTATACTAGTGTCCAGATCCACTGTTGTTTTCCCTCCATCCAGCCGGGTTCGTCCGGAATCCGTAACTTTCTAAACTGTAAGATCCATAGACGTTGGTACGCATCCCGCGTGAGAGTTCCCACTCTGCACGTGAGTCCCGTGGGCCTCCTGCTCCTTACTTACCTAGCTCGTAGCGTAGTCCCAGCGATCCTCCAGCCTCTGGATCTCCTTACAGTACTTTCTTTCCTCGCATTCCATTGTTCTGAGTATATGGTTTGTCGTGCCCCTAAGGCGCACTTGTAAATATTGTGCGAACTCGTATTTCCTTTTTAGTATTTTCATGTGCTTAGTCCTCTGACCTCATAAAGAGTTCAGAGGTGTACGTTAGTTAATAAATATCTGTTTATTTTCATAACAACCTGTGTGGTGTCCTTTCATTTGGTATTCAAGGGGTTATATGTGGTTAAACAGCTGGCTTCACATGCCATTCAGAGTTTAGCCTAAAGACTGCTTTTGTCCACGCTACTAGGATAGCTGGTCTATAAGGTTGACTTTACAACCAATCACCATAAGGGTTGTTTGGACTGATACAAGGTGGTCACTAGAACTAGTGAACATAATATATCAGGCCAACTTCTCACACTGGGTACCTAAGGTACACTGTTATAGGACTTACAAGAGTGACCCAATACCAATTGGTATATGCACCTAAAGTACATGGATGTCAATTTAGAGAGAGAACAGCTCGGCTGTGGGTCTGATTAGCAGGCCCACAGCCAGGGAAAGTCGTAAACCAGTGAAGCAAAAAGCAAAAATCTGGGTTGACCATAGGATTGCAGACCCTACTCTCCTACAGAGAGGAACAAGAATTGCATTTAAAAAGCGGTTTATGCAAAGCATCTTTTTACATCCCAGCCCTTTCATGTTCACTCTGCACCCTTCCACTTTTCAAAATCATTATTTAAATGAACCAGTAAATTAAAAATAGCTACCTCAATTACATTTTCTCCACACCTCAAATGAAAGTCTTAGAGATCTTCCATCTGAAAGAAACAGTTTAGTGTTAGATTCCTTACCTTAGAATATCCACAGGCTTCAGACTGGATCCGGAAGGTAGTACCCCTGCGCGTCCGTAGGTGTCGTCTGCGGCTCCATGTCAGTCGTCGGCGTCGTGATCGCCGGGATGACGTTGTCGGAGTACTTAGACGCCGCCCTCATGTGCTTGACGTCAGTTCTGGGGTTTTTTTCCGCGCCAGCAAGCTTAGATCCGGGAAGGGCAGTACTTCTAGTAACTTTTTGACTAACTTTTTCGATCTGTTTTTGATCTGTTTTAGAGTCGACTTCGACTCCTGGTGCCGTAGGGATGCCTGGCTTCAAGCCGTGCAAAGCATGTCACCGCCTAATCCGGCCCATACCCTCCGGTCCCTGGGCTGCATGCGACGCCGGAGGAGATACGTGATTTCCTCATGGCCATGAGGACTCACTTCCCTCCGTCAAGGACTGTCGTTGCGCCTTCGGGCCCCGTTGACCCGACTAGGATCCCTGGCAGGCCTGCGGCTTCGGGCCCAGCGCCTTCGGGTGCTTCGGCGCTGAAGGCTTTCCTCAGCGGCGGTGCCGCGGGCTGGGGCGCTTTACCGAGTCCTTCTCGGTCCTCTACGCAGGCGACTGCCTCGTATGAGGTTGAGCCGGCGCTTTTTCGGCGCCATTCCTTAACCGAAACGGCTCCGACCCCGCTCCATTCTCTTAGGGAGCATGTGGTGGTGGTCGATTCGGCGGTGCCTATTTCCACTCCTGTGCCTGTGGCAGACTCCACGGCGCCGTGCCGGCATCGGTTCCTCAGCTCGTATCCAGAGGTTCCTTCCTCTCCGGAGGTTTGTCAGCTCCTGGTCTCTTCTTCTCCGAGACAGGACGCCGCATTGTTGCTTTTTCACCTACATCTTCTAGGGAGAGCACCTCGCCGTCCCCGCGGCCTCAACCCTTAGAACCTCTCTTCCACAGCTCGTGGTTGGTTGCTCCACCGCCTTCTCCGGGGTCTCTCAGATTCCCCAGTCGTCCGTGGATCCCCCACTGTTCAGGGGCTGGCCGTTTATTCCTCCAGCTGGACTTTGGGACGGACGGCTTAGTTTACTGCAGTCGCCCACGGAGGAATTGCTTTCTCCCCTGCAATGCCCTTCGGAGACAAGTGTTGCCTTTGTTAGGGCTATTTCCACGGCCACTGGTATTGTGCGAATGGGTGACCCCGTCACCCCATTCCCTACGGATCATGTGTTGGATGTACTCCACCAGGGCTCTCGTGGACGGGATCTGCTTCTTCCATTTGAAGCTTCACTCCACAACACTCTTCTGGGGGCCTGTGGGCTTCCTGCCACGGTTGTTCCGGTGCCTCAGCCGCTCCCACACCGCCACCGTCTTGCTCCGCAAAAACCTGCCTTTTATCCAACCCTTCTACTCAGGGACCTCTTCTGCAGACTGCTTTTCCGTCCTTGCCCGTGGTGTTGTTTCCTCCGTCCCGGGAGGCCCGGTGGTTGGATTCATGGGGGCGTAACATCTTCGCTTCCTCACTTTGTGTGTTGGCCAGGGCTACCTCCAGCTTGTGGTATTCTGTGGAGTCCCTTCTGTCTCACGTCTCCCACGACGGTGCCCTCGCTGATCTACGGCACATGTGTTGGATAGTCAGAAGTTGGCAGCGTTTATTCTCCGTGCGGCCTCGGATGTTGCTGATGCTCTCCGCCGTGCTATGGCCAGTTATGTGGCTCTCCGCCGTCATGCCTGGTCGCAGGATTGTGTTTTTCCTGAGAATATTAGGGAGCGTCTGGTTGACCTGCCCTTTAATGGGGTTCTTTTGTTGAATACCCACGCAGACACGCTATTCAACATCTCCTTGCGGGGCTCCGTCCTCCTCCCCCCCCCTCCGTAAGCTTGGCTTGTTGATCCTCCGGGCCTTGGTGGGAGGCGTTATCCCACCTTCTTCCTGGAATCTGGTGTTTTGAGTGGCCCCTTTGTATGTTCCGTGTGGTTTGACGTGCCTTCGGGGTCCCTAGGTTGGCCCCCTCTCTCCTGTTGGCTGCTGGTTCAGCCTCTTTGGCAATTATGTATTTTTTGGCTGATTGATAAGTCATCTGTGGTTCTACCCGCAGGTCCTTGTGTTCTTTTCTCTGATGCAGGATTTTTTCCCTAAGAGTAGTTCTCATGTCTTCTTTGGAACGTGTCTTACCCAAAGTGGGGTACTTGTGAAGTGAAATGAAATTGGTTTTATATAGCGCCCTTCTACCCTGAGGCCTCGTAGAGCTATTGTATAGTTCTGTCCTACGCTGGGGGGGTGTGGACTCCCCTTGCATGTTCCTCGCCTTTCCTGGCGTTTCTTTGCTCTTGTCTGGGCGTAGCTTGCGCTGCCCCAGTTTCTGTCCTTTCAGTATCCGCTGCATCACTGGACCGGCTTTGGAATGCCGTTTGCGGCATTGTGCTGTGGGTTTTCCACCCTTTTTTGTCTGGCGATTCGGCCTGGTCCTCTGTCTGATGTTCTTTAGTGGATTGGATTTCCTGGTTTTTTTCCTGTGTTCTGGTGGAAGGCCTTTTCCATCCTACGTAAATCTCCTCCTCTCTTCTGGCTGGTCCCACTTCTTTTCGTGGGTCGGTTTTCTCTGGAACGGCCTCCCTTTAGGGGTTGTACTGGATTTCCCTGCCCTTTGCCTTCGTCTTGCGCTCGGCTTGGTTTGGGTGCTCGGCTTCATAGTACTTGCCAGCTGCCGGCTGTGCACGCCTGCTCTTCTGCTCCACAGCCGGGGGCCTTGGCTTGATCCCTTGCCTTTTGTTCTGCTGGAACCTTGCAAGACTAAGTCTTTCTTCTCTCGCCGGCCTTTCTTAACTGTGGAACCGTTCCTGCCTTGCCCGCTGACTCGAGGCTAAAGCCCGTTTAGCTGTCCCCTTCACATGTGTGTTCTTCTGTGGAGGGCCTTGCCCATTTCTACCTCTTCTCCTCAGAGTTTGGGGTAACTTTCTTCCTCGGAACTCCTCTGCCGCTGTCTGTCCCTCTGGGGCTTTCTGGTGGAGGTCCCTGGTACCTTGGACAGGCTTGAGGTATCCTGACCTTCCCTTCACCTTGTTCTTACATACTTCTGCTTGGTGGGGGCTGGCCCGCCCTTCTTGTCCCCGTGACACAACCCCTACCTGGGCCCTGTGTTTCTTCATAGCCGGGGAGGGTCTCTTGCAGGCCCGCCTCCCCTCTGGGTATGGCTAGGGTATCTATTCTACGTAAAGGAATCTGCGACTAGTAGTCTCTATCAGATGTACAAGTTACTTCGCTTCGGTAACGATGTATCTGGTAGAGACGATTCTAGCCGCAGATTCCTTCATGACCAGCTCTTCCTCCCTGTTCTGCGAGCACCTTCAACTTGGTTTTCTGCACTCGCCTCCCTCTGGGTGGCTTGTCTTCTGAGTGTGTCCTCTTCACTTCCTCGCTAACTGGATGCTTTTTACTGTTTAATTGTTCCACCCCTTCCTTGCTGGTACAAGGTCGGTTGGTTCATGTGTACTTATGCGTCTCTACACCCTGTTTTTTTCCAGTGTGGGGGCCTACTTTTACTCTTCTTCCCTTTTAATTGCTTGGGATTTCGGACTCCTCTGCAGTCCTCTGGGTTGGGGTCTTTTTGCTGTCCCTCAGCCTTTAGCTCACTCCAGGGGATACAATCCTTCTTGATGGTGGTGTTTTGGGGTAATTTGCTATTACTCCTCTGTTCCGGACTTGTTGCCCTACCCTGTTGTGGATTGTGATTGCAGACTATCTGTCGTCTGCTATGATGTTTTTCACATGTTATTCTGCCTCAAGGAAGGATGTCTCCTTAGCTTGCAAGGTTGCTCATCAGAGTGGTGCTCTGCTCTTTCCCTGCTATGGCTTTCAGGACTTTAGTGCCTAGCACTTTTCCACCTGGTGCTGTTCCTTACCTTTCGTTCTCTTTTCTATTTTCACTGCTTTTTCGCACACTGTCCCATACTCTCCACAGTTGTGTTTGTGATGTTTCCGCGTTGTGGCGCAGAAAAGTTCTCTGAAGAAAACTGACGTTTGATGGCCGTAATGAACATTTAAAACTTCCCTTTTCGTGGAATTAATTTGAGGGTACATTGCACTGCTGTGTCTGTTCATTCGTAAATGTGCACAACACTCATCTTTCAGAGGAGGTTGTTGGACCGTACTTAGTTAGAGGTGCCCCGATGTCAGCGTGCAAAAACAATTATGTATGCGTCTACGAGATACTAAAATCATAAACTGATGATGATGATCGGTCGGTCCTTCGGTCCTGTAAAATAACACTCCTTTGGCCGTCCGAATTTCTGAGGCGTGCCGGGTCACGAATAAATCTTGACTGAAATAAATGACTCGAGCGCATGGCATGCGCTCCAAAAGAATTTTATTAAAGAGGAGTTTGGGCTCACTGGTCCAAATGATTGGCAGCGAGACATCTTTAACTCCGTTTGAGAGGCACTTGGGCACGTCGCTGTCCCTGATACAGCTACAGTCTTGAGCACTTCTGTGAGAGACTCCTCAATGCAGTGCCACTGAAGATTTCATTTATTATAGCACAACACTGAGAGGCCCATTGTTGGGTGTGCCTCAATATCCAGTTCGATAATTCTTCAAATATATTACACACAGAGGTGTTGTCGGGTTTTTTTTGCGCAACAGTGATAGCCTAGTTTTACCCATAAACTGGGGCATTACATTACATTCCGATTTTGGTATTTAGCGCAGGCAAAATCTGGAGGTCCTTGGGTTTTCTTTGCATGTTTCCTCGATAAACTGCTCCACTTTTTACCAGCTGGAATTTAGCCTGGCGATGCGGATGTCGCCATAAATCCCCACAAATCCTATACCAGCCACTGATCTGTGCGGTTCCAAGTTACCACACATTGCAAATTGCAACCTGCAATTATACGAGACCCCTGTTACTGCGAGGCGGCACCTTTAACACTAGCTGAGAGATGTCCGTTATTGGAAGACAGATTAAGTCTTGCTGTGATGTTAGGGAGACTACTGCCTGTCATTGACAAACCGGTAACTTCCTCTTTAGGCACATCCTGCTTAACGCCCACGCACTTAAGTTGCCCAACTGAATAGTACTGTGAGACAGTAGTATATCAGGCAAGAAGCAGAAAATTACCAGAATCAATAAATAAATAAAAAAAATAAAGACTGCCTTATTAGTAGAGGTCTGCTGTCTGAAATGTAACACAATAACTCCAATACAACAACAAAATAACCCACTTCACTTACACAAATTGTGCTTTTGATAATGCTCTTATTAACCACCCGACTGCAACTTAAACCATCTATCACCCCTACTCCCTCTTCATCCATGTATCCACCTATACCAGGCCACACATAGTTTTCATAACTTTCAATCTCTTGCCCCTGCACCTTCTGAGGTGTTTTATTTGTTTGCCCCCCTCATGCCTGTGACCTTCACAATGTTTAGACAACCAAGAAACCCCGATTGGGTGTTTTCCTGCCCCACCACAACATAGTCACCCAACATCACTGATCCTTCTAGCACCACAAGTTCTTCCCCTAGATGCTTACCACCTTTTCTCTTAAATTCAGCAGATACGCTTATTTGCCATGAAAGACAAATGCACACCATTCAAAGAGAATTCCTCTACCATAATGTTGCTGTGTGCAAGTACTGTCTGAGACCATGCTATCCTCAAAAGACCATCTTCTCCAGTTTAATTTCTTTCTTGCTCTGCCTGAGGCTGCATACTTACTGGTCCCTTTCTACACTCCTACACTCTTCTCATGCCTGACCACCAGTTTGTTTCATTTGTAACAAATGACCTTCATATTTTTAGCAGCGCCTGTTAGACATTTGCACTGTCTAAATTGTAATCACTTAAGTGTATAACTAAGCCTCCAAGCCAACCTCTTCCCAAAAACATTTCCACCAAGGACCATATTGCTCATATATTGATCATATTGTATATAGTAAAGACAGAGTTGGAGGTAGACAGGGAGGGCGGGGTAAGAGAGAAAAATAGAAGCGTGTAAGTGATAGAAAGAATACTGAGGACTCTGCTATTATGCTCCCAGACAGCATATTACACATCTGTGATTGTTCAACAACTTTGAGCGATGTTTGTAATTTTTACGACTGACAAGTTTGTGGTGAAAATGTACTCTATTTTGCTGCATAGAAAAAATATTTCTCTTGTGTGGCCTGCAACAAAATGCTAGTCCAAATTATCTATAATACTTTAGGCCTTGGATTCCTACTCCCGAATGTCATTACACTGAAGTTTATTTTTCAAATGTGTAAGTTTGATGTGTTAAATAAGTCTCACAGGTGCTCATGCCCAAACATAGATGTAAAGTTATCCATCACTACACCTAATAGTAGCTACAACACACAGCTGTTGCAGGAAGCTTAACAAAGAATCCCTGCCAGCACAGCATCTCTGGGATAGGGTCGGGAATCAGTATAGCTTGCAGTTGTTTCACTCTTCTTACGGTTAAACACACAGGCCTGGCCTACATTCTGCCTGCAAAGTGCACTTGAGGCCTTACTTCATCCAAGGCTCAGGTCTACTTTTCCTGTCTGGGTAAGTGAGTTTTCCCCATTTCGAGGGAGGCTAGCTCACCTCGCCAGCCCATTCCTGAGATTGCCTGAAGGTAAAGATCTAACCATACCGAATATGACGGCAGGAGTAGGGTCCCTATTAGCCGTGCCAGTTGAAGATGTGGGTGGAGCTAATAGAGTAAGTGGGTGGAGGCAGAGAAAAGTAGGTGTTGGCTCCAACAAACATTTTAGCACCTGCACTTCATATTTTCCAAATTAAGCAGTGGTCAGATGTCTGCAACGGACCCTCACCCTATTTGTATGTGGTGTTTGGGCTAGCACCATGATTCTACGGACTGTGACACTTGTCAGCATCTCAAGCCAAAGTCCTGGTGGGAGCGCTGGATGAAATTGCTTTTGGCCTGCTTGTCCAGATCGTTCTCGTCAATGCGTCCGGGCTCGCTGGCGGATTTGACCCCGGCACCGACAAGTTCGGCTTCAGGTTTCGGAGGTGTAGTGTTGTCGAGATGCCGCCGTACGGGGTTCGCCACGGCGTCCCTGCCTCACCGCAAATCCCTGCGGTGTCGCAGGAGGTTGCCGGGACTCACGGTTCGTCCTCTGGGCAGGCGACTGTCTTACCGGAGGCCGAGCTGACCCCTTTCCGGCGCCAACGGCTTTCTTCCCCGACCCTGGCGGCGCCGTGGGTGGAGGCCGGGACCCGGGGCGCCTCCCTGAGTCCCCCTCTGTCCTCTACGCAGGTGGCTGCCTCGTCGGAGCTCCAGCCAGCGTCTTTTTGGCGCTGTTCATTACCCGCTCCGGCCCCGCCCCTTTCTCCTGTGAAGCACATGGTGGTGGAGGTTGACTCGGCGCCCCTGGGGGCCACTTCGGCGCCGATCGAGGACACACAGGTGCCCGTGGTGGACTCCACGGCGCAGTCCCGGCGTCAGGTCGTCGACTCGTCTTCGCATGTCCCTTCCCCTCCCTTGTCTGCTCTTCACCGGAGACTGGACGCTGTGTTGCTTTTTCCCCGGCCTCTTCCAGGGCGGGCTCTACCCCGTCTCCGCGGCCACAGCTGCCAGACCCTCTCTTCCGCACCTCTCTGTTGGTTGCCCCGCAGGCTTCTCCGGATACCCCTCAGGCCCCTCACTCGTCCATGGGTCTTCCATCCTACAGGGGCTGGCCGTTTCCTCCTCCAGCTGGGTTAGAGACGTGCGGCTTAGTTTGCAGGCTTCAGCCACGGAAGAGTTGCTCTCTCCCCTGCGACACCCTACGGAGGCGAGTGTAGCCTTTGTCCGTGCCATTTTCACGGCCACTGGCATTTTCCAAATGGGCACCCCGGTCACACCAATCCCTACGGACCATTTGTTGGAGGTTCTCCACCAGGGCTCTGGTGGAGGGGAGTTGCTGCTTCCATTTGAAGCTTCACTCCACAACTCTTTTCTGGGGGCTTCCTACTACGGGAGATCCGGAGCCTCAGCTGCTCCTCCACCGCCATCGTCCTGCTCCGCACGATCCAGTCTGCCTTTCTTCCCAGGGCCCTGTCCTCCAGACTGCTTTTCCTTCCTTGCCTTCAGTGTTGCTACCTCCGTCACTTTAGGTCCGGTGGTTGGACTCCTCGGGGCGTAACATCTTTATCTGAAAGAAACACGCCGTGATGACGTCGCTGGAGTATATAGACGCCGCCTCCGCGCGCTGACGTCAGTTCTTTTTTCCGCGCCAGTAAGCGCAGATCCGAAGAGCAGTACTCCGGTCTTTTGACCAAGTTTTGTAAACTTCTTTATACTTTTTGGTGCCGGTAGGATGCCTGGTTTCAAGAATTGTGACGGTTGTGACCGCACGATGTCGGTCACGGACCATCACCAACTCTGCCTCCGGTGCCTGGGCCCCGACCACGACGTGGACGCCTGCGTCGATTGCTGGGCCTTGACAAATAAGGCTAGACGGAAGCGGTCCCGCAAGCTGCTCGAGCTCCGGGTGTCGGCCCCGCGTCGAGAGCGGTCCCGGTCCGGCCGGAGGTCCAGGGAGCGTTCGAGGGAGCGGTCGCGGAGCCGTGCCGAGCGCTCCGGAAGTCGTCACCATTCGTCTGGTTCCTCAGGTAGGAAGCACAAGAAGTCGGGGCGTCGTCATCGTACCTCTGACTCCCCCCCCCCGACGCTCGCGCGACGCGGCCGGGGTTTCGGGTTACCCCACCCCCGCGGCTCCGTGAGAGTCGCCGGCGCGGCCTGCTCCATACCCTCCGGTCCCTGGGCTAGGCGCGACGCCCGAGGAGATTGAGGCGTTCCTCATGGCCATGAGGGCGCTCACTCCTCCGACGGGGCCTACGGCGCCTTCGGGCCCAGTGCTACTGTCCGGGGGCCCTAGCGGTTCGGGTGTCCCTGCCTCGACGCCATCGGTTGCTCCGGCCCTGGTGCCGCCAACGGCTCCGACCCCGGCGCCGCAGGGGCCTTCGGGGTAGACGCCGGCTGGTCTACCGGCCTCTCCGGCGCCGATTCCATCGGGGTTACCCCCGATGCCGTCCCCGCGCGGCGCCGGTTTTCCTGTGCCGGCTCCGGCCGGCGCTGGGGCTCCGGCGCCGGCTCCGGGCGGCGTCGTCCCCATGCCCTCCCCGAATCCGGACGCGGAGTCGGACCGGCGTCGCTCGACGCCAGGCTCGACGCCGATGGGGCCTGTGAACCCAGAGGAGCCGGTCTACATTGTTGACTCCAAATATGGAGATGATGTAGAGTACGGAGAGGGTTGGGAGGGGTGTAGGAGAGTAGGGTCTGCAATCCTATGATCACCCAGATTTTTTTGCTTTTGTTTCACTGGTTTACGACTTTCTCTGGCTGTGGGCCTGCCAATCAGACCCACAGCCTGGCTGTTCTCTCTCTAAATTACAACGTGTACCCTAGGTGCATTTACCAATTGGTACTGGGCCACCTTATCAGACCCTGTAACTCAGGGCATAGGTGTACCCAGGGCCTACCAGGGGCTGAAGCATGTATTATGCCACCCCTGGCTGGCCTCCTAAATTTGACACAACTGGCTGCATGACAGCTGGGGCAAAGTCGTGTAATCACCCTTTGCTGTAGATATAGTATACCTATATCTAACCCTAAAAATGGACACACACATTCCTATCAGTCACTCCTATGGCAGGCCTTGACAATCCTGAAGGCAGAGTGCTTGGAATCGTGTGAGATGGTGCTCTGGCATGTGCTGAGCCTGTCTGCAGCTTGCGGAACCAAGTCCTAATAGCTGTTCCATGATATCGCATACCATATACTCTTAAGTGCATTATAATCCTCGCGGTTAAATGCTATCTTTGGTATTGCTTTATCAAAACATGTCGAGTAAGGTGTCATACGAATTGGAATACTAACCCCTCGCCAAGTCTGGCGACGGGGTTAGCATTCCACCCTTCTAGAGGGACACGACATGTATGTAACTGTGAACCCCGGTTAAAGTTAAACGAAGCCTCAGCTCCACAAAATGGATGCTGCCACCACAGACACGAGTCTGACCCCCTGCAGCTGGGAGTCCTTCCAGCGAGGGGAGCCTGGACAGAGGGTTTCCTGTCGAGGGCGGTGCTAGCACCGTCCCAGACAGGGTTTTGTGTATCCTGGGTAGGCAGGGCTTTACAGGAAGGTGACTGCTGAGTGGCACCCCGGTGCTCACTACGCATAGGCCGGTCAGAACAAGTTCCAGGGGCACACCAGCCCCTGGCCTGGGGTAAGTCCGGCATGGGAAAGGGGTGTAACCACCCCCCTCCTAGTCCCACCCATAGGCAGGACCTAGTCACCGGGTCAGCCCCTTTTTTTAATATAAAGATAGGAGCGGGCCCCCTGTTCAAATTAGATCATCTTTGGAATCAAGACACGACTTTCTGCGAAAGGACATCAAGATTTCTTCTTCAAGATTCTCCCTTGTGGCTAAGGAGTAGTCACCCTGCATCCGCAGGCACCATCCTAAGAAAACTGCGGTCTGCTGCAAGTCCTTCCTCAGGAATCCGACGACACAGCTCGACGAGACCCGGCTTCCCTGGCACCTCTGACCTCTACTCACCTCTACAGCCAAGCTGAGAACCGTGAGTGCGACGAGACCTCGAGGGACCGACGATCGCCAAGACTGCACGACTTCTTTGCAACAAGCCCACCGAGTCTTCCACTGGTGAGTGCTTTGGGGTCCGAGAAGCCCCAACCCTGAGCAGCTCCAGCACCGAAGATCAGCCCTCCAGCATCTACGATCTGCGTGGGGCCCTTCTGCTTTTTGCTGTTCACCGCGTTGTTTGGCTACTAGCCGGCTGGCTTGTGGCCTTCTTAACGACGCCAGACGACATCACTGCTGCTGGTCTGGTTGCTCCAGACTGGCCCTTGCTTCCTTCTTCAAGAGAAGCACCCCCGACCCTCCTGGTCCACTCCAGACGCCATTTTGAGTCCACCGCATGGGCTTGAATTTGCCAAGGCTTTGTTGCCCAATCCTGGGTCCAGCGACGCCAACAGCTTCATCCATCGTGGGACAGCTCGCTCCTCCATCCTGGTCGCCGACAACGCCTCCTGGTCCGTGAGATCTGCAGAGCACAGCGTCGCCCACTCACCTAGTCGAGGTGACTACCATCCGGTGCCCTCCTGGTGCCACCTGACTACTGGCTAGTAGTCACGAACTTGGTCCCCTCTGCTTTCAGGTGTCATCCATCTTCAAGATCCAGGCTTGGATCACTTCGAACTCTCTTCACTGGTCGCCTGCCAGCATCTTTCTTCCAGGCTCCTGGTCCGTCTACGAGGATTCCCGACGTCTTTTGAGACATATGCAGCTGCAGCCCCTGGGCTAGGTAACTTCGGCATTTCGGTGCCCCAGCATAGCCTCACTATCCAAGGGTCAGGATCCACTTTCGTTATCCTCCTACCAGGTCGGGTTCGCCCGAGAACACTAACTTTCTGAAATCTAGCTACCATAGACTTTGTCCCGCATCCCGCGTGAGAGTGCACACTCTGCACCCGAGTCCCCTAGGCCTCCTAGAAGTAATCTGAAGATTCTATAGTCAAGACCTAGCGATTCCAAAGCCTATTAGTACTGTACTTACCTGCTAGTAATTTCGCATTCCACTTTCAGAGTATATAGTTTTCCGTGCCCCTCGGGCATTTGTATATACTGTGCTAACTTAAGTATTTTCGTAAGAGTTTTGTTTTGTGCTTAGTACCCTGTCCTCATAAAGAGTACAGGGCTGTTGTGATTTTAATAAATACACTGTTTATTTTCATAACACTTGTGTGGTGTCCTTTCACTGGGTATTCAAGGGGTACATGTGTGGTATAACAGCTGGCTTAACACGCCCTCTCGAGTCTTTAACCTTAGACTGCTCGTATCCATGCTACTAGGATAGCTGGTCTATAAGGTTGACTTACAACCAATCATCAATAAGGGTTGTTTGGACTGATACAAAGTGTTCACTAGAATAGTGAACATTATATATCAGGCCAACTTCTCACAAGGGTCTGAGGACCCTCTGTCACGTGAGTGTCAGTACGCCGTGGACTTGACAGGTGATTTGGGTGATGCCAGTGTTGTGGACGACTCTCCTAACCCTGGCTTTGTCTCGCTTCCTACCGTGGCATCGGAGGAGGGGGCTGCTTATTCAGTGGTGTTGATGAGGGCTGCCAAGGCCTTACACCTTGAGCTCCCCGTCGCGGCCGTGAGGCCTAACATCCTCACTGAGGTCTTCAAACCGCAGTCATGCCCACAGGAGCCACTGCTGCCGTTTAACGAAGCCTTGTCGGACGTTCTTTTGGGCACGTGGTCCAGGCCCTCTTCAGGTTCGCCTGTTGATAGGAACGTGGCCAGACGCCACCGTCCGTGCCCGGACGACCCCAAGTTCCTGTCCACCCATCCCACCCCTGAGAGTCTGGTGATCCAGGCCTCGACTTCCCAGACCGCATTCCCGTCGGCCCCGCCCGACCGGGAATCTAAGAGGTACGACCAGTATGGCAAGAAGGTCTTCTCGTCCCTGAGTTTGGGACTGCGGTCTTGCAACACCGCTTGCCTCTTGGGCCGCTACACCCACTCTGTGTGGGATACGGTCGCGGAACTGCTGCCAGAATGCCCCATGGAGGTGCGGGCGAAGCTCGGCAAGGCTGTGGCTGAGGGCCGAGACGCAGCAAAATATTCCATACGGTGTGGTCTTGATACGACCGACTCGCTGGGCAGAGCGATGTCCACGACGGTGGCGATTCGTCGCCACGCCTGGCTGAGATCCGCCAACTTTTTGGCAGATGTCCAGAATGCCTTGATGGACATGCCGTTTGATGGCTGTCGCCTGTTTGGTGACAAGGCGGACCACGCGCTGGAGCGCTTCAAGGACTCCAGGGTCACGGCCAAGTCCTTGGGTCTCTCGACCCAGCGCCAGCTAACTGGTTTGTTTCGCTCCTTTCGTGGCCAAGGAAGGGGCGTCCCCACACGTGCTGCCAGCCACGCGCCGCAACAATCTTTTCAACGCGGTGGCGGCCGTGGAAACCGCCGTGGAGGCGGTCGGGGTCAACGGCGGGGTCAGGCCACACCTCCCCCCGCAGCATCAGCCTCCAAATCCTCCTAGTCCGTGCTTTCAGGCCCATGTGACGCCAGTGGGTGGCAGGGTTCGCCATCACCACGCCCGCTGGCGCGCAATCACATCGGACAGGTGGGTGCTGCAACTCGTCCGAAGGGGCTACTCCCTCCCCTTCAAGACCAATCCTCCAGCCATGCCACCGCAGAACCACCGTGTGTCGGGGGACCACTTGACACTTCTGCAGGAGGAAGTTACGGCCCTCTTGGCCAAGGGGGCCATCGAGCGCGTTCCTGGGCCAGAAGTAGGGCGTGGTTGCTATACCCACTACTTTCTGGTGCCCAAGAAGGACAAAGGGGGCCTACATCCTATCTTGGATCTACGGAACGTCAACGGCTTCCTCCGGAAGGAGAAGTTCAAGATGTTGACATTAGCTCAGGTCTTGGCTTCTCTAGACCCGCAAGACTGGATGGTAGCGTTGGACTTGCAGGATGCGTATTTTCACATCCCCGTCCTGCCGGCCCACCGGCGTTACCTGCGGTTCACGGTAGGCCAGGAGCACTTTCAGTTTATCGTGCTCCCCTTCGGCCTTACCAGCGCACCACGGGTGTTCACAAAGGTGATGGCGGTGGTCGCAGCCCATCTGCGCAGGTTAGGGGTTTCAGTCTTCCCCTACCTAGACGACTGGTTGTTGAAGGCGGGCTCGCCCCAGACAGTCATCCACCACCTTCAGATAATGGCAGACCTCTTGCACGAGCTGGGGTTCTCCATCAATGTGCCGAAATCACACCTGTGTCCCTCTCAAAAGCTCCTTTTCATCGGAGCGGTTCTGGACTCGGCGCAGTTTCGGGTTTATCCTCCGGAACGGCGGGTCCGGGATATACAGGCTTTGATTCCCATCTTTCAGCCGCTATCCCGGGTTTCGGTCAGGTTGACGCTACGGCTGCTGGGGCTGATGGCTTCCTGGATCCTTCCGATGCATCACGCCCGGTGGCGGATGCGGGCTCTGCAGTGGGACCTGAAGTTTCAGTGGGCCCAGCATCAGGGCAACTTGTCCGACCACGTCTTGATCTTGGAGGGCACTGCGAGACAACTGCAGTGGTGGCTTACGGACCGCGATTGGGTCAGAGGCAGATCCCTCTCCCTTCCCCAACCGGAGCACGTTGTCGTGACGGACGCGTCCCTCCAGGGCTGGGGAGGCCACTTGGGAGAGGCGGAGATCAGAGGCATCTGGTCTCCGGCGGAGTCCCGGCTCCATATAAACCTGTTGGAGCTACGGGCGATTCATCTAGCACTGAAGGCATTCCTCCCCTTTGTCAACGGGAGTGTAGTGCAGGTGTTCACGGACAACACCACCGCCATGTGGTACTGCAACAAGCAGGGCGGGGTGGGGTCGTGGACCCTTTGCCAGGAGGCTCTGCGTCTCTGGCAATGGCTGGAACGTCAGGGCGTGACTCTGACGGTTCAACACCTGGCAGGTTGTCTGAACGCCAGGGCGGACGAACTCAGCCGTCGGTGCTCGATGGATCACAAATGGCGTCTGAACTCGGACGTGGTGAAGAAGATCAGGCGCGACCGGGCCCAAGTTATCCTTGTGGCTCCGGACTGGGCTCGAAGGTACTGGTATCCCGAGCTACTCAGCATGTCAGTCGGTCCCCCGATCCGCCTGCCCCTTCAGGAGGACCTTCTGTCGCAGCACGAGGGGACGGTCCTCCACCTGAACCTGTCCAGTCTCCACCTCCATGCTTGGAGATTGAGCGGCGACAGTTGAGGCCATTTGACTTGCCTCCTGAAGTCTGTGATGTGATTCTGGTAGCCAGGCGTCCCTCCACAAAGTCGGTATACGCCTGTCGGTGGAACAGATTTGTGGCATGGTGCACAGCAAAGGCTGTGGACCCTCTTTCTGCCCCTCTTTCCGAGGTTCTTCTTTTTCTTCTCTCTGGCCCAGCATGGCTCTGCTCTGGGCACTATCAAGGGCTACCTTTCGGCCCTTTCAGCCTTTCTAAGGCTTCCTGATCAACCTTCTTTGTTCAAGTCCCCTGTTGTAACGAGATTCTTGAAGGGCATCACACACATGTATCCGCCTGTTCCGTTTGTGATGCCTCAGTGGGATTTGAACCTAGTTCTGACCTTCTTGATGTGTGCTCCCTTTGAGCCACTTCATTCCTGTCCTCTCCGTCTCCTGACTTTATAGACGGCTTTCCTGGTTGCCATCACCTCTGCCAGGAGAGTGAGTGAGCTCCAGGCTCTTTCTGTCAAACCTCTCTTCCTGTCCATTCATCCAGACAAGGTGGTTCTGAGAACTAGACCTTCTTTCCTGCCCAAAGTTGTCTCTGCTTTTCACATCGGGCAGTCCATCACCCTCCCTTCCTTCTTCCCGTCTCCGCATCCTTCAAAGGATGAAGAGCGGCTCCATCGTCTGGACCCAAAACGTGTGCTTTCATTTTATATGGATCGCACACGCCAGTTCCAGGTGGATGACCAACTGTTTGTTGGCTACGTGGGTGCGAAGAAGGGACGGTCGGTCCATAAACGGACCATCTCTCGATGGGTCGTTCTCTGCATAAAAGCATGCTACTCTTTGGCTCGGAAGGAGTCTCCTGTTGGGCTGAGGGCCCATTCCACTCGGGCCACGGCGGCTACTACTGCCCTGGGCCGGGGCGTCCCCTTGCAGGACATTTGCCAGGCGGCTACGTGGGCCTCGCTGCACACCTTTGCGAGGCACTACTGCCTGGACAGTCAAGTCCGGCGGGATGGCTTCTTTGGCCGTTCGGTCCTCCAGGACTTTCTGGTGTAGGATTGTATTGGTTCGCAGACCCACCACCGGGGTTGGTATTGCTGGGGTATCTATTCTAAGGTAAGGAATCTAATACTAACGTGTTTCTTTCAGATGAACAAGTTACTTACCTTCGGTAACGATATATCTGTAAGAAACATTAGTTAGTATTAGATTCCTTACCGACCCACCCATCCTCCCCGTTCTGCGAACTGATACCTAGGGTTAAGGACATCCCTTTCAGGGCCCTAGTTTCAAATGGCACCAGTGTTGGTTCTCACATGGCTCTGCGTGTTCTGGCGCGGAAAAGCTGTGTACAAAGAACTGACGTCAGCGCGCGGAGGCGGCGTCTATATACTCCAGCGACGTCATCACGGCGCACGACGCCAACGACGGACGCGGAGCCGCAGGGGACGCCTGCAGACGACGCCTACCGACGCGCAGGGGTACTGCTACGCAAAAGTTTCCAGATCCAGACTGACGCCTGGGGATATTCTAAGGTAAGGAATCTAATACTAACTAATGTTTCTTACAGATATATCGTTACCGAAGGTAAGTAACTTGTTCGCTTCCACTAGTGCTGCTTTGCGCGAGCTCAACACACTTTGTGTGTTGGCTAGGGCTACCTCCAGCCTATGTGATTCTGCGGAGTCCCTTCTGTCTCGCTCCTCACATGGAGGTGTCTGCGCTGATCTGCGACACCATCTGCTGGATGGTCAGGAGCTAGCTGCATTTATTCGCCGTCGGCCTTGGATGTTTGATTCTCTCGCCGCGCTATGACGAGTTCTGTGGCTCTCCGCCGTCATGCTTGGCTGCGGGATAGTCTTTCCGGAGAATGTTGGGAGGTGTCTTGTTGACCTGCCCTTTTTTTTTTTTGCATTCGTTACTCCTGGTTTTATTTCAGATCTTTTTTTTTTCAAGCGAGGACACATACCACAGGTATATTAAACACAGCGTTAAGCCTACAACCCTATGCAGGACCGGCCTCGGTAAAACTTGGCACTTGGACCTTGAGGCATGCACAGGAAAGGAAAGGTGCCCCGCTGGGGCCGGCCGCGTCTCGTGTTACATGCTGTACTATCTTCCGGGCATTCAAGAAAACAATACTCCTTAGATCTATGTCAAGGAATATGCGGGCAACGAGCCCAGAATCTAAAGTCTATATAACAACAATGGGCCTGACTCTAATCAGTAAGGCTGAGTCAACTAACCAAACAACAACCAAGATGCCAATACTAATGAAAATTTAAACAATTAGATCAATGGTGCAAGGATATCGAAACCAGGCAACCATAAGCTCATTAGTAGCCTTTTATTTTCAAATGTTTAAAACTTTTCTCAATAGAAAGACATGTACAGGCAACATAATTATACAAACGATTTTTATACAAAAATATATACAAACACCATATACTGTACACCTTTTACAACCTGCAATTTACAATCCCTATCCACACAATTACATCCATTCTATAAACAGTCAACCAATCAACATCCACACCACAAAGTCCTTTTGGGCCAATATGGTTTATTCAATTGGGATAGAGGCCCTTACACCCTCCAAACAAAGCATTGATAAATACCTATTTCACTGCATGCATAATGTTATAGCATTTAATAATCATCAAACATTTACTAGAATTAGCATGCCCCACAAGATGTTAAATACAATTGTTTGGTGGTGTAACATGAAACGGTCTACGTGTTTCAAACCCCGACTAGTACTGGGGTTCTCATCAGGACCAAGACACACAAAACATAAAGAAAAGCCACAGCTGTGGACTTCCTATGTGTATGCTTGCTGTACAAATTTTCGTTCCAATAATGCCCAGTCGATAAAAGTTAAGTGCTGTGTAGTCACACGTTCCCTGCAAAAACCGATGCGTTGGCACCTTCTTAATGCGGTGCTTGCGATTGATGTTGTCTCTTAGTTAGATATCCCCTCGCTGTACTCGTTTATTCTCGTACGCGTAGTATTTCTTCGCCTGCTGGTTCAATCCGCCATTAATCCCAACAATCGTTGTCAGAATCTAAAGTCAGCCCAACAGGGCCCAATAACTATAGGAATAGGAGAGAGAAGGAGGTGAAAAAAGAAAAGGAGAGAGGACAGGAGTAAAGAAAAAGATTTTTGCTTTTTGCTTCACTGGTTTACGACTTTCCCTTGCTGTGGGCCTGCTAATCAGACCCACAGCCTAGCTGTTCTCTCTCTAAATTGACATCCATGTACTTTAGGTGCATTTACCAATTGGTATTGGGTCACTCTTGTAAGTCCTTGTACAGTGTACCATAGGTACCCAGGGCATAAGTGCACCCAAGGCCTACCAGGGGCTGCAGCATGTATTATGCCACCCCTGGCTGGCCATCTAAACAGACACAACTGGCTGGTCAAGTCAAGTCAAAAAGTTTATTTGTACTGGTACTCAACAGAGGACCACAAAATATATTATACAAATTACATATAAAAAGAGATTCAATATTATCAATACAGAGATAAAAACGATTTTAGAAATTGATACAAGTTAAAACAAACAAATTCATTCGGAGGTTGTTTGCAAAGCGATGAATTCTCTCACTGTCGTGATTCTACATGAGCAATATATTGGTGCTAAAAATCTAGTGCGGGCAGAAATTACGATCTGGTTCGGACATACAAATAGAACATGCTCCAGAGTCTGATCACCCCCAGCACACAATGTACATAAAGCAGATCCCCCCGGGAACCATCTTGAGGTAAATGAAAGTAAGGGAAGGATGCCCAATCGAAGCATAGCAATTGTTCTCCTTGCACCGTGTGTTAAGGTTAGCCCGATATAAGGCCGACTTTGTTTAAATTCTAGAGAATCAACAAATGGTTTATAGGTAGGTAATTTGGTGCAGTGTCGAGAGTCCACTTCGTAGCTGAGTTTTGGGGTGAAGCATTTTAAGAACAGTTTTAGTTGTGCTGGTGACCAATTTAGCAGCATTTCAACGGTAATATTTGCTACACGAAATGCTTCAGCCATGTTCTCTCTGAAGACTTGCTTTTTAACATCAGGCCCAAAGGTTTCTTTTTTCAACAGTGACCTTAGTGTGTTCTCTTTTGCGTGCAATAAGTTGTAGGCCCACCTTATTACATTTGCAACTGGCTGGATACACAGCTGGGGCAAGGTGGTATAATCACCCTTTGCTTTACATCTAGTATACCTATATCTAACCCTAAAATGGACACATATACTCCTATAAGTCACTCCTATGGCAAGCCTTAACAATCCTGGAGGCAGAGTACTTGGAATTATGTGAGATGGTGCTCTAGCATGAGCTGAGCCTGTCTGCAGCTTTCGGAACCAAGTTCTTTAGCTGTTTCCATGATAACGCTATACCATATACTCTTAAGTGCATTATGATCCTCGCGGTTATTGCTAACTTTGGCATAGCATTATCAAAACATGTCGAGTAAGGTGTCATACGAATTGGAATACTACCCCCTCGCCAGTTCTGGTGACGGGGGTAGCATTACGCCCTTTTAGAAGAACACAACATGTATGTAATTGAGAACCCTGGTTAAAGTTAACTCGAGCCTCAGCATCACAAAATGGATGCTGCCACCACAGACACGAGTCTGACCTCCTGCTGCTGGGAGTCCTTTCAGCAAGGGAGGCCTGGACGAAGGGTTTCCTGCCTTGGGAGGTGCTAGCACCACCCCAGACAGGATTGTGTGAATTGAGGTACGACAGGCTGAAAGGAATGAGACATGCCTGGGGCACACAAGGTGTCCCTGTGCATACCCCGGTTCAAACCAGTTGCTGGGGCACTCCAGCCCCAGCTCTGGAGCGAAACCAGACAAAGGATAAGGGGTATAACCACCCCCTTCCTAGTCCCACCCATTGGAGGGACCTAGTCACAGTACAGCCCCCTTTAGGAGAATAAAGGTAGGAGCTGGTCCCATTCAAAATTAGATAATCCTGATTTGAAACTACAAAGAAGAAACTCTGGACTTCGACGTTCTGCTCCACAGAAGACTGAAGAAAATCTCCCTTGTGGCCAGGGAGTGACCACCCTGCACAAGCAGGCACCATCAAGCGTCCTACCGGTCACTTTGTCGTCCTTCCCGGTGGAACCAGACTTCAGAGCCCGACGAGACCCGGACTTCCAGACCTCTCCGACCTCTACCTACATCTGCAGCACAGCTGAGATCCGTGGGTGCGACGAGACGTGGGACCGGCCATCTTGGAGAAACTGCACTTCGCTTCCAGCAGGACTTCAGAGGCATCCTCGAGAAAGTGCTTTGGGGATTGAGAATCCCCAGCCCGAGCAGCTCCTGCACAGAAGATCAGCCCTCCAGCCTCCACGAGATCTGCGTGGGGCCCTTTTGCTTGATTGCTGCTCGACGCGTTGTCTGGTCACTTGCTGGCTGGCTAGTGGCCTCCTAGACGACGATCCACGACATCTACACCGCTGGTGTGGTTGCTCCAGACTGGCCCTTGCTTCCTTCCAAAAGAGAAGCACCCCGGACCCTCCTGGTCCGCACCAGACGCCATCTCCACTCAACGCGTGGGTTGCCTTTGCCAAGGCCTGTTGACTCTGAATCTGGGGGGGCATTCCTTGACCGGCAGGCATCGCCGTGAGGGCAACGGCTCTGTACCTTTACTTACTTGTTGACCAGCGAGCGCCGTGAGGGAAACGGCTGGTCCACCAGCAGTCCACGCCACCAGCAGACCACAGTTCCCAGGTGCCCCAGCGACAGAGGCGCACCCGGGACGTCAGAGGCTGCGCCCGGAGGCGCCAATAAAGACCGGAGCGCCGAGCGCTCTGTGGGGGCATTCCTTGACCGGCAGGCATCGCCGTGAGGGCAACGGCTCTGTACTTTACTTACTTGTTGACCAGCGAGCGCCGTGAGGGAAACGGCCGGTCCACCAGCAGACCACAGTTCCCAGGTGCCCCAGCGACAGAGGCGCACCCGGGACGTCAGAGGCTGCGCCCGGAGGCGCCAATAAAGACCGGAACGCCTCCCGTCCCGCGGGACGCACGCGGGCAGCGCCGGGCTAAGCCCGGGCAAAGGGCGGGCCCTCTGCGGCCCTCCGAGGCCGGGTCGGGACACCCCCCTTAGGTTCTTATGCCAATACTTCAGGAACACTGACCAAAGGTACTGTTATCCATTGTATACTTCCGGTCCTTCCAATAGGCCCTTTCCAAGGTTCTCGATATTGTCTTAGTACAAAACTTCCTTTTTGTGTGATAGCCGCTACACTATGTCTTGTAAAGCGGACCGTAGAAACCACTCCTCCCAGGGTGACCTGCATCGGGGAACAATGGATATGTATTTTAAGCGTGTTATACTGCCCATTGCAAGTGATTTAGATAGAATAGAACGATCCCCAGTTCTAGACAGCTCCTTCGCTCTGGGTTCTCCGCCTCAGAGTGCCAATATAGCTCTGGCAATATCATTACTGGATGAACTTAATCATCTGTGTAAATCCTCTTACGCCCCTTTGGTCCCAGAAAAAGCTCCAATTCCCCCAATATCTACGCCCAAACATGGGCCTAGTTGCTCTTCCCAATTAATTGACACTCCACAGGTAACACCCCGCACAATACAACCAACAGCAAACTCCCTATTGGTAATCCCCAACCAGGTGCTCTCTGCTAAAAGGAAGAGAGATGAGGCTAAACCTGCGGGCAGTCAGGCCAAACTACAAAAATTACATTGTAATCCACCTTTACGCAATACTCCTAGTACTGCGACTCTGAAAACACCTACACAGGCCTCCCTATTGTTGGAGCTCGGAACCATGATGAAGACTATCATAACTCCGCTGATTGATAAAATGACTAGCCTAGAGAACAGGCTTAGGGGAGTCGAGGAAGCTATAAAAGTAAAGTCTATAGTCACTAAAACCATGGGAGGACCCGTACAATCACAGCATCCAGCCCCTATAGATACGCCAATTTCCACCACACAGAGCAAGATCTCCAGTATACAACCAGTTGCTACACATATGAAATCTGTTAATATCCCGAAAGTCGCCATGCCATCACAATCTTTTTACCTTAGGGCTGGGCAGAATAAAGACAAGTCATCTCATAAAAGAATAGCGTCTAGTCATGACACTTTACCTCACAAAACTAACCACCTACATCTGCCACCAGAGGCAGCCCCTATTGTGTGTGTCCTCTCAGGAATACCTGAACTCCCAAAGGGAAAACTCGAGAGACAGCAGGACCTAAGGAATAAGGTAGTGTACTGGCTCACTAAAAATAGACCTCTGCCCTCCAATTTAGACGGGACCATATTAAGTGTCCGAAGGGTGGGCTGGTTAGGACCTCTCGCAAAAAACACCGTGGGGGACTTGGTAGTCGTAAAGTTCAGAAATAAATATGTTGTACCATACCTGCAATCCTGGCAGCCTCAAATAGGGGATGGTCCTATATCAGTTTGGACTTTAAGTGAATTTTACCCCAGAACATTATATGTCCCGTCATAATGTCAGACAACATAGAATATTCTCTAGACGGCGAGAAGTGGTCTTGTATTGAGTGGCCACCTCCTTCCTGTTTTATCAACTTGTTCAGCCTCCATTTTGTATACTGATTAGCCGATTTATTCTATTGATTTAATTTATTTTTAAATTCATCCAACTCTTTAAATGAAATGAAATGTATTAATGTATTGGTGTATTTTTATGTATTGCTGTTGCTTTTATGATTTTTTACTGAAATCGAATAAAGCTAATCGAATCGAGTCGACTCTGAATCCAGATCCGACACCGCCGACAGCGAGAGCCTGCGTGGGACAGCTCGTGCCTCCATCCTAGTCGTTGAAGACACCTCCTGGTCCACGTGGCTGCAGAGTCCATAGTCCACTCTTCACCTGATCGCGACAACAGCATCTGGTTCCTTCCTGGTTCCACTCCGGTCACTGGCTAGTGACTTTGAACATTGTCCCCTCTGCTTTCAGGTCTCCATCTTACTCGATCCACCCTTGGCTCACTCCGGACATCTTCCTCCTGGTCGCCTGCAGCATCTTTCTTCATCTTTCTTCAAGGCTCCATTGACTTCAACGCGGAAACCCAACACACTTTCACACCTATGCACCCGCAGCCCGTGGGTGAGGTAGCGAGAGCATTTCGGTGCTCAAGGGTAGATTGACTTTCCTAGTATCCAGGTATAATGTTGTTTTAGTCCTAACTAGTCGGAACTGTATGTTACTTACCTTTTCGTAATTTGTAGTGTCCATTGACTTTGTACCGCATCTCGCGTGTGAGTTCACACTCTGCACACGCGTCCCGTGGGCCTCCTGCCCCTTACCTAAGGTTAGGGTAGTGTAGTCCCAGCGATCCTACAGCCTATGGACAGCTCCATTCTATCGATTTCCTTATACCATTTATTTAGTATATGGTCTGTCGTGCCCCTAGGGCACCATTGTAATTTGTGAAACTTATAGTATTTTTCTCAAGTCTTGTCATGTGCTTAGACCTCTGATCTCATAAAGAGTTCAGAGGTGTTTTGTTAGTAATAAATATCTTGTTTATTTTCATAGCAACCTGTGTGGTGTCCTTTCACTTGGTATTCAAGGGGTTATATGTGGTAAAACAGCTGGCTTCACATGCCAAAAGAGTTTAGCCTAAGACTGCTTTGTCCATGCTACCATTAGGATAGCTGGTCTATAAGGTTGACTTACAACCAATCACCATAAGGGTTGTTTGGACTGATACAAGGTGATCACTAGAACTAGTGAGCATCATATATCAGGCCAACTTCTCACACCTCCTTCCAAAATAGGGTCAACATTGGGCACGCCCACCAGATATGAATAAAATCCCCAGATGCAAACCGACACCTCCAGCACTGGGGAGAAGATGCGGGGAACATCGTATGAAGCCGCTGAGGCGTATAGTACCATTGGGTCAAGAGTTTGTAGGCATTCTCCTGCTGCGAGATGCTCCGGTATACCTTGGGGATGTCTCGCCATAATCTACACCACTGTGAAGATTCAATATCCACGCTGCAAGCCAGCTGCCATTGGTGCTGGTATGGATGAGAGGTCAAAGCCGACGGGTGTTGTAGAATCTGATAGATCTGAGAAGTCTGCCCTTTCGATCCCCCAAGAGCACGCGCCAGCCTCTCAAAGGGGGTGAAGTTGCGGGTGGCCGCCTGACACATCTCCCCTTCAGACATCCAATGCCGCAGCTGAGCATACTGCATTCTCGCTTCCAATGGTATGCAAAATTCCTTCCTACATTGGTTAAAGGTCTTGATTACGCCCCCCTCATATAGATCACAGATCACCCTACAGTCTCCCTGTACCCATTTGTCAAAGTCACGGGTTCCCCTCTATCGGGTGTGCAGAGAAGGAACCATTCTCGTGGGCATCGCTACGTAATCGCTTCTAGAGCGTGCCGTCCGGTGCAACCATGCAAGGTCCCAGATAGTTTGTCCCCTCACCGTTCGATCCATGTGCAGCCGCCCCTTCTCACTCTCCCGCGCCCCTCACTCTACCACAAAGCGAAGGTGCGAGGCCCAGTATTAAGCCACTAGATTAGGGCAGGCCAACCCCCCCCATCCCGCGGTGTCATGAGTAGTTTTTGGGAGAATCTAGGCCGCTTCCCGCCCAGATAAAGGACGTGAGCTCACACTGCAGGCCTCGTATACAGTGGAGCGGAATAGGAGTGGGGAAACATTGGAACAAATACAAAATTTTAGGGAGGATCGACATCTTGATGGCATTCAATCTGCCCAACCACGATATCATCAGAGGTCTCCACCTCTGCAGGTCGTCAAGGACCACTCTCCGGCACTCCCGCCAGTTCACCGGCGACCATGTTTCCTAGGCCTAAATAGCGAATGTGCTGAGAGGCCCACTGATAGGGCACCAGGTCCTTCATGGGGTATTATCTCCTCCCTCGGGATGGTAAGATTAAGGGCTCAAGACTTGTCATGGTTGATCTTGAGACCTGAGGCCCTCTTGAAGAGGCACAGTATAGCGTGCAATGCCGGAAGGGACTCCAGAGGGCGCGTGAGGGTGAGAATAAGAACGTCCGCAAACAGCGCCACCTTGTTTTCCCCGCCGCCAATGGGGATACCATGAATGTCAGGTGCCCGGCGAATCATCTCCGCCAGGGGCTCCACTACAAGGGCAAACAGCAGGAGTGATAGAGGATACCCCTGCCTTGTACCCCTATGAATAGAGAATAGCGTCGTAAGCTCGCCATTGACCCAAACCCTGGCCTGCGGCCCTATGTACGGGGCCATGATCCTCATGATCATCTTTGGACCTAGTCCAACCTTCTGCAGGACCGCCCGAAGAAAGGTCCAGTCCACTCGGTCAAACGCCTTCTCCGCGTCTAGCGATAGAATTCAGGCCGGGATCTTCCAGTGATGCGATTTCCCCACAAGATGCGCAAGCTTCCGCACATTATCCGCTCCCTGCCGATTTCGGTTGAAACCAACCTGATCCGGGTCTACGAGCCCCGGAATATAGGGATCCATGCGTTTCGCGAGTAGTTTGGTATAGATTTTAAGATCCGTGTTTAGTAGAGCTATGGGGCGGTAAGACGCACAGAGCGTGGGATCCTTCCCAGGCTTCGGTATCAACGCGATCTCCGCCATGCCCATGTCAGAGGACGGTCCCTCTGCATCCGCAAAAAGAATTAAACAGACGCAGAAGGTAGGGTCGAAGCTGCGATTGGAACATGCGGTAGAAGGACAGGGGTAGACCGTCCGGCCCCGGTGTCTTCCCCAACGGAAGGTCCCTCATGGCTGCCGCTATCTCCTCTTCAATGATAGGGTCGTCCAGAGTTTTTGCACAAAGCAGGTGTAGTGGCGTCCCCTCGTAACTATTGAGGACATCTGTCAGCACATCTGAGGGCGGAGTCTCCTCCTTGTACAGGGCGGTATAGTAGTCCCGGAACGCCTCACATTTATCTCTCCCCGTAATGACCCTGGTCCCATTTGGCAGCTGTATGTTGGCTATGTGGGCCTTGGCCGCACGCGCTCTCAGTCTCCCCGCCAGCAACCGGCCCACCTTATCGCCTCCCTCGAAATATCTCTGCTACAGCGCCAGCAAAGAGTGTTCTGCCTTGTTAGCATGCAATAGCCTGAGCTGCCCTCTTAGGTTGGCAAGCCGCCTCCTGGACTCCAAAGAAGAATGCGTCTGGTCCTTTAGCTCGGCCCGCTTTATGTCCTTCGCCAAGCTCTCCTCCAACTTACAAGCTTACTGAGAAGCCTCAACCCCATCTTGGGCTATTTTGACTCCAAAACACGACAACTTGTCGTACAATCTACCATCCTGTCCAGGTTGGACTACGCGAGTGTCTTGCTCTTAGGAGCAAATAAAACTGAAATAAAGAGACTCCAACGGATCCAAAATTCGGCTGCTAGGGCTATAGTAGGTCTCCCAAGAAGGTGCTCGGCGAGAGCGACCATTCACAGACTACATTGGTTACCCATGGAAGCCCGCATCCAGTTCAAGGCCCTCATATTCGCCTTCAAAATCATGAAGAACGAAGGTCCGGAGCTCCTCAGTACGCAGTTGACCCCCTACAAACCCAAACGTAATCTCCGGTCCATGGGGCAACACCTAGCAATGGTACCCCACACAAAGTTCTGCCGCATCGGAGGGCGCTCCTTCAAACTATTGGGGGCCAAATTATGGAACACCCTTCCCCTCCACATCCGATGCATAGACAATATTCTAGCTTTCCGCAGAGCGACCAAAACCTATCTCTTTCCCTCCCTTTAGGTCCCTTCTTTCGTTTCAGTTGGCTGTGTTATGGTTCCAGCGCCGGGACGCCCCGTTGCGGGGGCAGCTGTTTGCGCTTTACAAAACAGATAACATAACATAACAAGCCTCGCGCCTCCGCGCAGTCGAGAGAGAGGTGATGTGGCCCCAGATCCTGGCCTTAAAAGCATCCCACACCACGGGAAGGGTGTTTCCGGAAGGTCATTACTAGCAAAGTAAGAGTCAATGGCGACCCAGATGCTTTCAACATCGGCTGCATCCCGGAGAATACTCGGCGGCAAGCACCATTGCACCTCCCGGGCAGAGCAAGCGGGCGGGTCCTGCAGGAGCAGCTCGACATGGGCATGATCAGACAGCAAGATATCCGACATGGAAGCCTCAAGCATGTCCCGCACCAGGGCATGCAAGGCAAATAAATAATCTATGCGAGAGTACAAACGATGGGCATGAGAGTAGAAAGAGTAGTCCTGCAACCCCAGGGAGTGGTGTCGCCAGGCATCCAGCAGCCTCAGCTCTGTTATCTGTGTGCGCAGCGCAGAGGACATAGTCCCAGTTCCGCTGAATGAGGTGTGTAGGAAGGTGGATAATGGACTATGGTTGCCCCCAACTTTTTGCCTAGCATTTATCTGGTTTTCGACGTAGTTGGCCTGGGATCCTGCTATGCAGGACCCCCGGCTATCTGCTCTCTCTGTAAAAGGGACGCCATGTACTGTAGGTACATACCAAATTGGATATTGGGTCACCCTTGTGAGTCCCTGTATAGTGTACCATAGGTACCCAGGGCATAGGTGCACCCAAGGCCTACCAGGGGCTGCAGCATATATTATGCCACCCCCAGCTGGCCACCTAAATTGACACAACTGGCTGATCACTCAGCTGGGGCAAGGTCGTGTAATCACCCCTTGCTTAGGTATAGTATTCCTATACCTACCTTATATATAGACACATAGTAACCTATAAGTCACTGCTATGGCAGGCCTTAACAATCCTGAAGGCAGAGTGCTTGTTTATGTGTGAGATGGTGCTCTAGCATGAGCGGAGCCTGTCTGCAGCATTCGGAACCATGTCCTTATAGCTGTTCTATGATGTTGCCATACCTTATACTCTTAAGTGCATTATGAACCTCGCGGTTAAAAGCTAACTTTGGTTTGGCTTTATCCAAACATGCCGTGTAAGGTGTCATACGCTTTGGAATACTATCCCCTCGCAAATTCTGGCAACGGGGGTAGCATTCCACCCGTCTAGCGGGAGAAGACATGTTAGTTCTGACTATCCCGGTTAAAGTTAACCAGAGCCCCAGCATCACAAAATGGATGCTGCTGCCACAGACACAAGTCTGACCTCCTCCTGCTGGGAGTCCTTCCAGTCACGGAGGTTTGGACAATAGGTTTCCTGCTTGGGGAGGTGCGAGCACCACCCCAGACAGGAGGATGTGTATTGAGACAGGGAGGGCTGAATAGAATCAGACACTAGCTGGAGCACTCTAGGTGCTCCATGTATACCCCAGTTCAAACCGGTTGCTGGGGCACTCCAGCCCTTGTGCGAAACTACACAAAGGAAAGGGGGTGTAACCACCCCCTTCCTGGTCCCACCCATAGGAGGGACCTAGTGACCAAACCAGCCCCCTTTAGTTGTATAAAGGTAGGAGCTGACCCAGGAGACTTTAGATTAATCCTGGAATCGACTTGAAACGAAACTCTGGACCCTTCGACATTCATCTTAAGCCGAAGACTGAAGAATCTCCCTTGTGGCCAATGAGTGACCACCCTGGGCAACCAGGCACCATCCAGCAACTCGACGGCTTGCTTTGTCCCCGTTCCCGCCCGAACCTGTGCACAGAGCATGTGAGACCTCGACTCCCGGACCTCTCTGACCCCACTGCACGACTCCAGCACAGCTGACCCATGTGGAAGGCGTCGGAATCCGTGGAAGCAGGCAACTTGGAAAGTCTTCAACTTGCTAACAGCGCAGCTCCTGAGGCCTCCTCGAAGCTGTGCACTGGGGACTGAGACACCCCGACACCGAGCTCCACCTGCACCGAAGACCAGCCTTCCACACTCCACGAGATCTGCGTGGGGCCCTTCTGCTTGTGTCCCGCTCGACGCGTTGTCCGGTTGCTGGCCCGTTGGCTAGTAGCCCTCTGAC
The DNA here is from genome assembly GCF_964263255.1 of Lissotriton vulgaris. Lineage (NCBI taxonomy): Eukaryota > Metazoa > Chordata > Amphibia > Caudata > Salamandridae > Lissotriton > Lissotriton vulgaris. The sequence continues at coordinate 8,663,323 of NC_141690.1, forward strand.
AACGATCCTTTTGAGAATCCATCGCTGGTCTGGTTGCTCCAGACTGGCACCTGCTTCCCTGAAAAGGTGAAGCACCTCAGACCCTCCTGGTCTGCACCAGAAGCCTCTTGTGTATCCTGCGTGGGTTGCCTTTGCGTAGGCTTGTTGGCTCCGATCTTGAAGCCGACCCCTCCATCTGCGAGAACCTTAGTGGGACAGCTCCTCTCCAGCACCTGGTCGTCCTCGACGCCTCCTGGTTTGCGTGGCTGCAACAACAAGCTTCACGACAGCACCTGATTGCTCCTCAACGACGTCTGGTTCCACCCGGTCACTGGCTAGTGACCTAGACTCTGTCCCCTCTGCTTTCAGGTCTTCTTCAACTCCGATCCACCCTTGGATCCACCCGGACATCTTCCTCCTGGTCGCCTGCAGCATCTTCTTCCAAGGCTCCATAGGAAATGACGAGAAAACCTGACACACTTTGACACCTACGCACCCGCAGCCTGTGGGTGAGGTAACAAGAGTACTTCGGTGCTCCTGTAGGGATTGATTATCCTAGGGTCTAGTTTTGTTAGTTGTGTAATCCTAGTTAGACCGGAAGTGTCCTAAATCTTCATTACTTACCTTTTTACGTTCCCATTGACTTTCTATTGACTCTCGCGTGAGTGTACGGACACTGCATGCATGCCTGTGGGCCTCCTACTCCTAACCTAAGGGTCAGATAGTGTAGCCCCAGCGATGCCCTAGGCCTTCTCCTTTCCCGTGTCGTGGTTCTTATACTACTTACTTAGTATATGGTTTTACGCGCCCCTAGGGCCTAACTGTAAATTGTGCTATTTAAAGTATTTCTGGGAATAACTTATGTGCTTTTGCCTCTGACCTCATAAAGAGTTCAGAGGAGTGTGTTAGTGAATAAATACCTATATATTTTATATATATCCGTTGTGGTGTCCTTTCATTTGGTATTCAAGGGGTTACATGTAGTAAAACAGCTTGCTTTACACACCCTCAAGAGTCTTTTAGACTAAGACTGTTCTGTCCACGCTACCTCTAGGATAGCTGGTCTATAAGGTTGACTTTACAACCATCATTATAAGGGTTGTTTGGAATGGTGCAAGGTGTTCACTAGATTAGTGAACATCTTATACCAGGCCAACTTCTCACAAGGTGTCGCTACGATCCGTTTCTGGGTCCCAAACTAAGTTGAAATCCCCTCCCAGTATCAACGAAGAGTCGCCATATGGGACGTGTTCCCGCAAAAGTGTCTGGAGGTATCTATCCTGCATCTGGTTGGGCGCATAAACATTACACAGAGTAAACCGGCGCCTTCCAATCTCCACAGTAACTTTAAGGAAGCACCTGTCCCTACTCCTAAAAGGCGAAGTGTACGCCCGCCTGAAGCCAGCCCTGCACAATATCGCCACACCGGCGGTTTTGGTAGCGCCACGTTTGCCTCCTTATGTTAGGGGAGTTCAGGCCCTTGACATTCAGCGTTGAAATCTTCAGGGGACTAGGTAAAGTCGTAGTCATGTTGTGCGCCAAACGGGGCCCACCCACCCCCCCCTCAATTCGCCACTGCAGAGACATAGACACATAAAGAAGCTCCTCCAAATCAGCCCACCAGATCCCCCACCCATCGCACACCAAAAGAAGAGAGAGGAGAAGAAAGACCAGTAGGAAATTAGAGGAGGAAGAAAAGATCAAGTATCCCAAAGGCGGCCAACCGGGCCACACGGCAATGTATGTCAACAAAGGCCAACGGGGCCACACTGTGCTGTCCCAATCACCGGTCATCCTGTACCCAAGGGTTCAGATGCACTCAGGGATGTCACTCCCTCTGGAACAGACCAGGGGAGGCCTGCAGTTGTCTCAAGGGTAATCAGTGATAGGATCCCGGTGTCCCCACCCCGCCGGTCAGGAACAGGGATGCAGGTTAAGGATTCACTACCCGGGGGCGTGGCCAAGCAGCATGGCCGACAGGACGTGAGCTCTGCCAGCTCCCATCCTGCGGACCCGTAAAATCCTGTATGTGATCCTGCCCAGGCTCCGGTGAATAGCCCTGACAGTCCGGAGGAATCCCTGAAGCTGCGGGGAACACCCCTGCCGATTTTCAGCCGGCGAGAGTGGCGGTGTGACCGCGGAGCAACTCCGGTGATCCGGTGCGGCCGCCGAGCCTACGCGAGGCCGCGGTCGGGGCCTGGTCGGCCGGGGGAGGCCGTATCCTGACGTACTGCGGAGGGCCTGCAGAGCGGTCACTGAGCTTGTCCCGGGTCTGGACCTTGACCCGGGGGACGACGCCGTGTGCGAGGGCGGGTTGAGCGGCGCTGGACGCCCCGGGAGGAGACTCAGCCCCGGAGAAACAGACCGCGGCTCCCGAGTACAGGTCAGGGGGCCCCGGACCCGTGTGGGAGCCCTGAAGTGCGCTTGCCCGGCTGTGCCGCTGCCTACCTGGGGGACGGTCGGTTCTCCTGGACCGGAGGAGCGACGAGAGAGCCGAGGACCAGTGCGTGCCCCTCCCCCCATCGGGCCGCCATCTTGAGGTCGGCCGTCGGGCTGGGGAGGCGGTGAGTGTCCGGCGGAGCCTGCTGATCGCGGTCCCGGCAGAAACTGTGTGCCAGGGGGGTCGGAGCAGGCTGGGGGCCCAGGAAGGCACAGGCGAGTGGAGCAGACGGGGCAGGCACCAACATTAAGCCCCTGACAGTCTGTGTGGGACTGTTCTGGTTCCGCCGGGCCTTCCTGCCTCCTGAAGTGCGGGGAGGAGGGGGCGAGGACCCCCATTGACTCTTGGAGGAGGCCCCGGGCCACTGGAGGTCATATCGATTGAGGGGTGCAGGCTGGACTCCTGATTGCAGCGCCGGAGCAGAGCGCCTTGGGGGGCCCCCCTCCTACCTGACCACTGGCTGGGTGATCGGGGCATAAGAACTAAGCCACCCGCACGGGCCGGGTGTGGAGCATAGAGGGGCCTGCTTCCTGTGGGGCTCGATTGGACGAAGGGACGCGGAGCCGCCCCCGCTGGAGGCCACAGGGGCCCACGACGAGATCGCGCCGCCCCGCTGGTGGGGTGTAGTTGCCGGGAACCCCCTTGCCGGTGCCAGAAGCTTCCTGACGGTGCCCGCGGTCCCTGCGGCCTGCCTGTGACGGGAGTGTTGGGAGAGTGGGGTCGCCCAGCTGACTACACAAGGGTGAGAGCTCGAGCGCGACTCCCTGCGGAATTGCCACCGGCTGGGTGGAGGCGGAGGTAGACTTGTTGCTACTCTACAGGCGGGCCATCCCCGCACTAGGATCATCCTGAGGATACGTAAAGACAGGGCGTCCCGCTCGTCGCAGGCCAATACGATCACCCAGTACACCACGCAAAGGCTGCCGCCCCAGAGGATTACACGCCAATCGGGCCAGGATGAGGAGCCCGGGGACTCCGGTGAGCCCTCCCGTGCGGAACTCCTAAAGGCTATTCAGGGCTCCCACTCAGCACTGGAGAGGCAAATTGAAACAGTCTCCATCGACGTCAATCTCCTGCGAACGGACCTCCGTAAGGTGGCGGACAAAGTTACAGACGCGGAGGCTAACATCGAGCAGCTACAGGGGGAGGTAGCCTCTCTCCGGAAGACGGTCACACAACTTACGGCTACGACTGGTGCCCTGGAACGGAGAGCTGAGGACGCAGAAGGGAGGGCGCGTCGCAGCAACATTAGAGTCCTGGGAGTCCCGGAGAGGCTGGAGGCTGGAGACCCTGAACGCTTCCTGGAAGCATGGATTAGGGTGAAGTTGTGCCCACAGGGTCTCTCAGAAGTCTTTGTTATCGAGAGAGCTCATCGAGCCCTGGTTCCCCCGCCACAACCGGGGGCCCCACCGCGAGCTCTGATTGCCAAGATATTGAATTATCGGGATCGAGACTGCATCCTGCGAGCAGCAAGGGAGAACCCGGACATGGCCATTGAAAATAGCCGGATTTCAATATACCCAGACTATACCCACCAGGTTCAGGAGATGAGGAAATCCTTTCTGGGGGTTAAGCAGAAGCTCCGGGCGATGCACTTACAATATATGTTGCTATATCCCGCCAAACTTAAGGTGCTGGCTCAGGGTAAGGCGCACTTCTTTGAATCGCCGGAGGAAGTTTGGGAATGGCTGGAGGTTCGGGGAGATGGGGTTCCACCGGGGGCCCGTGGTGGGTCCAAGGAGACTTGGGGGAGCCGTCCCCAGCGGCAGCGGAGGCCCCGAGGCGGACGGAGACGACGCTCCACGTCGGAGCACACGGAGGAACCTAGAATCACGGTGGGGCCTGATGGCGGAATGCTCCTGGAGCCCCTGCTGCAGGGGGCCGAGGCGGAGTCTCAAAATCCGCTGGAACCTACGGAACTCCTGGTCCCGGACACGATACCAGCTGCGGTGAGGGACATGGCACCGTCGGACCTGGTGATTCAGGAGACGGGGGGAGCTGGGGCCCTGGAGGTGAATGGCCCACCCTGAGGTGATGTAGAAGCCCTATGTACTTTGTCATTGGATGGCTGCGGCGGCTCTCGGGGTGGAGGGGGTATAGGTGGACACTGGTGAGACATTGTACCCGGAGCCACCAGACTTTACATAATGGGGAGAAACGGAGGCCAGTAGATTTGCAATGTGGGTACTGATTGCTTTTTGGGAGGCGGGGGCGCTATTGTCGGACTTGGTCCTGCATGGTCGACTGTGGCTGGGCCGGAGCCGGGCGTACATCATGTGAGCATCGGGTCTTGCGGGGAGCTGGGGGGGGGGGTGTATGAAGTTTGTTGTTGTGTGGGTGTGTGATGGGTTGTGAGGGGTGTGTGGGGAGGCTGTGCACGTCCTGGCACCAGCGGGGGAAGGGTGGGTTGACAGGTTGGGTTGTTGTCATTATCCTGCTCGTGGGTGGGGGGAGGGGGAAGTGTTCTGCAAATGTTGCAACGTTGAGGGGGGGGGAGGGGGGTACGGTTTAAAAATGTTGGTATAGGCATCATGTGTATCACTGTTCAGGCCCCTAGGAGGCGGTATTTTGGCAGCAGACTACATGGCCCGGCGGGGCACCTACTGAAAAAATGGGATACAAATTCTTAACGTGGAATGTGCGTGGGTTGGGCACTTGTACCAAACGTTATAGGGTCCTGTCCTTCCTCCGGAGGCATGCCATCTCGATTGCGTGTTTACAAGAAACACACCTGAATGAGGAGGGGGCTCAAAAGCTGGCTAAAAAATGGCGGGGTCAGGTCTTTCACTCTTCCTTTTCGACATATGCGCGTGGGGTCTTGATTTGGGTGGCACCCGGGGTCCCCCTTGCAGTACAGTATGCAGAGGCGGACATCGAGGGCAGATACCTGCTGCTGAGAGTGAAGTTGAATGGCAGGGACCTTACACTCCTTAATACTTACGCACCCAACGTAGACGATGCGACCTTCTACCCACAAATGCAGGACGTCTTAGTGTCGGACGTGGACAGCCCTCTCCTGTGGTTCGGGGACTTTAATTGTGTCTTGGACCCGGTCCTAGACTGACATCCTCCCCGTGCGGGGACGAAACCTCGCATGACGGCAAGACTGCGCGAGGTCATGGCGAACTTGGGAGCGGTAGATGTGTGGCGTCAGAGTCACCCGTCGCAGAAACTGTACACCTGCTACACTCCTACACACGACACCCATAGCAGACTAGATAGGGTCCTCGCCGCGAATATAGACGCGTCATATTCCCTAAAGGTCACCCATCTGGCCCGCTTCCTGTCTGATCACTCCCCGGTGTTGTGAGCTACGCAGGACATCGACCAGCCCTGCCGCCCCCGTACATGGCGGATGCCTGCGGACTTACTGCAGGACCCATTGGGTAGAGATCATGTGCAGACTACACTCACTAACTACGTAGACCTCAACTGGGAGGGGGACGACGTGCCTCTGTCAACGAGGTGGGACGCACTGAAGGCGGTGGTGCGAGGGGAATGCATGGCTCTTACTTATGGGGTCCGCTGACAGCTGACCCGCGAACTGAGGGAGGCTGAAGACACCCTGCGGACTCGCCAGGCCTCACCAGATCCTGGGGAAGCGGAACTGGCCCTGGAGCGGGAAGCCCAGGAGCAAGTCCACGATATCCTTACGCGCCTCGACAGATACACGCTGGGTCAATTCAGACAGCGACTCCACAGGGAAGGGGACAAATCCGGCCGATTGTTGGCCTGGATATTGAGGAAAGAATCGGCACCGGTTCGGATACTGGCCCTGAGGGGCCCTGACGGGAACATGGTGCATTCGGAGTCCGGTATATTGCGGATTCTCAAATCCCACCTGCAGCAGGTGTATACGGCAGATCCGCTGGTCACGGAAGCATCCTATCAGTCTTACCTCCGTGGAGTGGCCCTTCCGGCCCTCCCGAGCGAAGCGGCGGAAGAATTAGATGGGGCTTTGACCCTCCACGAAGTACGGGTGCTATGGCCAGCCTACCGACGGCGAAATCCCCAGGAGGAGACGGGTTTCCTTCCGAGTTCTACCACGCATTCGGAGACGTCCTCTGCCCCCTCCTCCTCCAGGTCTTTCTTACAGCGCTGGAGGATGGAGCTCTCCCGCCCACGATGTACCAGGGCGAGATCTGCATGATCCTAAAGCCGGGCGGTGATGGTTGTGACCCCGCGGCATACCGCCCTATCACAATGATTAATACGGATGTCAAGATCCTAACCAAACTCTTAGCCGCTCGGTTGGCACCGCACATGGCCCAGTTGGTCCACCAGGACCAGTGTGGGTTTATCCCCGGACGCAACACCGCGATGAATCTGCGACGTTTAACCCATATTATGCATGAGGTACGCGGCAGAGAAGATCCCCAGGTCCTGGTTTCGATAGATTTGGCCAAGGCATTTGACACGGTTAGCTGGGGATACCTATCAGAGGTCCTTCAGCAGGTGGGATTGGGGCCCGTGTTTCGCAAATGGATCCAGATACTGTATCGGGCGCCTCGGGCCAGAGTCAGACTTGGGGCCGCACGCTCGGAGGACTGGGCGTTGGAGAGAGGCACCCGTCAGGGATGCCCCCTCTCGCCGCTCCTGTTCGCCTTGGCGATTGAGCCATTGGCGGTGGAGGTCCGCACCACAATGGACCAACGGGGGATCAAAGTGGGGAGTAACATCCACACGGTGTCCTTGTATGCGGACGACGCTCTGTTTTATTTAACGTCTCCGCAGGACGCGTTACCAGCTTTGCTACAGCTGCTGGACCGTTTTGGCGCAGCTTCGGGCCTGCGTATCAATGCAGGGAAGTCCCTGATCTTCCCCCTGGCGGGTTGCAATGTGGACGCGCGCGGGGACTTGCCACACCTGGGTCTGCGGTGGGAACTGGAGGCCTTCCGCTATTTGGGGATACAGGTGGCGTCGTCGGATGAACAATTGCTGGCCCGCAATGCGGACAGGGTAGTGCACTCCCTACAACAATCAGTGGCATTCTGGAACACGTTGCCTCTCTCCCTGATGGGACGTGTGGCAGTGGCGAAAATGGTGATGCTGCCGCGGGTACTGTATGTGTTACAGAATTCGCTGTGCCCACTTCCCCCGCGGATGTTCCGCACGCTTAACACTCTCCTTACGTCTTTACTCTGGGCGGGCAGGCGTAGTAGAGTTGCCTTGCACACGGTGGTCCGCAGCTGGGAGGAGGGGGGGTTGGAGGCACCGAGATTCGACCTCTACTACTATGCAGCTCAGCTGTTGCCAGCTGCCAGGTGGTTCGCGAATGCGGACACCTGGGAACTTCGTCTCCTTGCGGGTAGTGCAGATGAAAGAGCGGTACAGATGGCCCTGATGCGCGGCAGGGGCGCGGATGCGACGCTGCCATATATAGTGCGCCACACCGCAGCCATTTGGCAGCGTGTTGTGGAAAAAATCCTACGGAGGGCCCCCTTTCACAGAGAGCTGCCGATATGGATCATGGCCCCGGTGGCGGACATGGAGGTACACATGCCTTTCCATGGCTGGAGAGCAGGTGGGTGCGAGCTGTTGGCAGATCTCTACCCAGACGATACGTTCCTATCTTTCGAACGGGCGACAGAGACGTTCGGACTCGGGGAAGGACAGTTCCTACACTACAGGGGCCTCCATGCAATGGCACGAGACACTTGGCCGCAATTCCCTGATGCGCCCCCTGTGTCCCATACCCTCAATATTATCCTATCCTGTGGTAGGGGCAGGAGGCTGGTAACACTATTGTACTCAGCCATGCGGCAGGACTCCACGCCACCGGTTCCTCCGACATGGGCGGCCTGGGAGGCTGACCTGGGGGTTGCCTTAGACCCAACACAGCGCAAACGCATTGGTACACTCACCCGGAAGGTGTCGTGCAACGCACGTTTCAAATTGACACACTTTAACTTCTTACACCGAACGTATGTGACTCCGGTTGCTTTGAAGCGTATTGCCCCGGACAAGCGCGATAACTGCCCTAGATGTGGCACGCCGGGGGCCTCCTTTCTTCATCTAGCATGGGACTGCCCACTGGTTTACGCCTTCTGGCAGTCGGTGGTGGCGCACATTTGCAGAGTTACTGCATTCCGGTTGGAACTGACCCCCCTTCACTGCTTGTTAGCCTTGGTCCCCAAGCCCAGGAAGTGTACTCTGCCCTACAAGATGTTACAGCTACTTCTAGTACTGGCGAGGAGGAGGGTGGCCATCACGTGGATGGGACAGAGGGCCCCGGAGATGTCACATGGGCTCAGGGATGTGGGGGAATGGTCCCTGGCGGGGGAAACCTTTATGCAGACTGTCCGTAGAGATGTAAAACTGCAGGACGACCTGCTTGCGTGGAGAATGATGCGAGTGCTGGGTGAGGCAGCCGAAGATTCCGATGGTACGAGTGCGGAGTTGTTCACCCCTGGGGATACAGAGTCTGAGGATGAGGACGGTGAGGACGGTGGAGAGGGTGGGGGAGACCAGTGAGTTGGAGGAGTGTCTGACCGCACACGCACATGTAGGTTACAACTGGGAAGTATTGTGTTTTGTATCTCAAGGCGTCATTCCTAATGTACGTGCCTACCACTGCTATGCCTGCCAATAAGAGTGCCATAATGAGGTGAACGACCTGTATACACATGTTTTAGTCATGAATGCCGAAGTTTTGGGGGGAGGGGTTCCTTTGGGGAGTTGGGGGGTAACCTGTATTAAAGAAACTCGAAAGAAAAGCAGATCAGAATATCCTGCCGTGCAGTCACAGGGCTAGGTTCAGGACCTGGCTTCTATGCTACCAGCTACCGCCGCCCGGCCCTCGGGTTGTGGGCTGATGGGCTGTGTATACAGAAAAATGTTCTATGACATAATGTTGTTGATTTCCTGTGGCTGTTGACGCAACTGTTATATGCTATCATTGTCTGCACCAAAAATAAAGTTTTAAAAAAAAAAGGATTCACTACCCATAACAGGCCCATGGAGGTAAGAACAGTATCCGTAGAGGAGCAGTGTTCAAGACATATCAAATCGCTGATCAATTGATCATGGTGTAGAAGGGCGTGAAGGGGGCTCTTCCCATGCCCCTTCGAGGGACCGAATGTGCGCTATGATGTCTTATTTGGTCTGTGAGGCAGATCGCTCATCAAGGGGAGGGGAACGGCGGTGTTGCTGGACGGTGGCCCAAGACGGTTTGGCCAGGACCCGCTCCTGACGCCGCTGTCGAGAAGGGCTGGTTGATGGGGACTCTGGCAGTCGAAGCAGCTGCGCCGCCTCCGGTAGGACCTTATTACTCTTCGTTTGGCTTCCCACTGGAAGATGAGGGCAAAGGGGTGGCCCCATTGATATGAGATGTCCAGGGCCCGCAGCTTCTCCGTCACTGGCCTGAAGGCTCGGCGTCTGCGCAAGGTGTTGGGTGCCAAGTCTTGAAAAATCTGTATCTTGTGCCCCTCGTATCTGAGATCTGGCTTGTCCCTTGCCGCCTTTAAGATCGCCTTCTTTTTGGTAAAAAAGTGCACCCATGTCAAAATGTCTGGGAGAAGTCCCGGTCTCCCCGCAGGTCCGGTGTGCCCGGTCCAAAGCCGGCGGGGAAGCGTCCTCGTCCTCCCAGACCTCATGGAGGAGTTGCGCCACATAGGTCATCATGTCCTTCCCCTCAGCCCCGATAGGAACTCCCCGGATGCGGAGGTTGTTCCGGCGGCTCCGGTTCTCCAAGTCCTCCTGCTTGACTTGTAGCTCGATGTTCTGCTCTTCCAGCGCTGCCACAATTGCTCCTAGTCCTCCGTGCGGGCGTCCACCGTTTTTTCTAGCCCGTCCACCCTATCTCCCAGGTCGGTGACATCCTTCCGAAGTTCCTGCACGCAGGACTGTACCTCGCAGGGAGCCAATTTCCATCTTAAGTTCGGACATGAAGGAGGTCATAAAGGCCTGGGTCACTGGCTGTGAGTCCCCAACAGCTTGCGGTGGTCCCTCAGCGGGCGCCGACGCTCCTGCTTTACCCCACATTGCCACCACCGGGTTGTCCCTGGGGGTCGCCACCTTGTCGGCCTTACCCCCTTTAGAGCGTGTCATCGCCAGTTCCGCAGCGGCGGGCCGGTAGCTAAGCAATGCACTCTGTATCTGCCAGGAGTTATGTGCCAGGAAGGAACCCCTGTCGAGCCCCGGACACCCCAATTCCTATCTAGCCATGGTCAAGGAAGCAACCAAAAGACCAGATACGCAGTGACCCCCCCTTCAGGCCCCAACCCCCCAGGACTCAAGTACCACCTCCCTAGAAGCCCTTGTCCACCCCACAGCCACAGAGACGGGATCACAAGAGGGACCCAGTTAATCCAGGGCCCACTTCCCCTCCCGGGCCAGCAAATTCAGGAAGCCGCTATGTAAAGGACCAGCCCTCCCCACCAAACATGTACCTCCCCTGCCCCCCGCAGTAAGTAACCAAGGAGCGCAGAATGTTCAAAGAGTTTGTGCAAGTTAGTCCATGGTCCGACCTGTCCACCTGCTACACACCCCATCCCCCCTCCACCGGTCCGCCATGCACCTCAACGTAAGCAAAGCAATGCTCGGGGGCCACTCAGCAGCGGGCCCCAATCGAGGGGGTGGGCCGGCTCACGCCCACACCTTGCTGTCCGGTCCAGGCCGCGTCCACCCCCCGACCCCCAGCTCACCAGTCTCAAGGGCGGCCTCCACTTGCTCTCCTCACACCCCAGGATGCAGGCCCTCACAGCGCCACCACCAGGCCACCCCTAGACTCCTTTCCTGCCCCAAGACAGCAGCGCAGGCAGAGGTAGGGGGCCCCAGCCACAACACCAGTCTCCGGGGGCAGCAAAATGCCGAATCCTGGTCTCAAAATGGCAGCGCTCACCTGCAAGTCCTGCGGAGGCCCGCCCCTTACTGCAAGGCCCCAACGAGTCCAGCCGCTCCTTGCCAACAGTGGGCCTCAGCGACCCACCAGGGAGAGATCTCAGGCCCCTCAATTTGACGAGAGCAGCAAATCACCACCTCAGCAGGGCCAGCCGTTCTGAGTCAAGATGGCGGCCCTACCACCCTGGGGAGGGCGCCCCCCTTCACATGAAGCCAATGCCCAAATGGCGGCACGGGGGAGCGGAGAGCAGGGCCCCGGCGGCAGCAACACACAATGTCCAGAGCCTCCCAGTGCCGCCCGGGCCAGCGCTCCCAGCTATGGCCCTGGCCCCCCACCATGCCTCACCTGCAATAGGCCTCGGTGACTCACCGCATCAGAAGGCCCTCTCTCGGAGTCTGTCTCTCGCACCCCAACCAGAGGGGGGCCCGCCGGGGAAGCTTTGACCTGCCTTTTGATAGGATTCTTTTATTTAACACCCACGTGGATTCCGCCATTCAACGACTCCTTGTGGGACTCCGTCCTCCTCCCCCTCCGTAAGCTTCGGCTTGCCGTTCCTTAGGTGCCTAATGGGAGGCGTTTATCCCACCTTTTTCTTTAGGCCTAGTGCTTCGGTTGGCCTGTCTGTGTTTTCTGTGTGGCTTGGAATGCCTTCAGGGTCCTTAGGTTGGCCCCTCTCTACTGTTGTCTGCGGGTACAGCCCTTTAGCTTTGGTGTGTGTGTGTTTTTTGGCTGTTAGTGAAGCCTTATAGGTCCTCAGGTTGGACCATCTGTGTATTTTTTGGCTGATTGGTAAACCATCTCTGGTGCTACCCACAGGTCCTTTATGTTATTGCCCCTGCTGCTGGTTTTTTTTCCCTGAGAGGTGTTCCCATGTTTTCTTTTGGGATGTGTCATACCCTAGGTGGGGTACTTGTAGCTATTGTATAGCTCTGTCCTAAGCTGGGTGGGTGTGGGATACCTTCTCGGGTTCCTCGCCTTTCCTCGCATCATTGTATAACGCTTGGTGCAGTCTTTTTTTTTTCCGTCTTAGTGCAGCTTGTGCTACTCCAGGTTCTGTCCTGCTCAGTATCCGATGGTGTTTCTATCCTTCGTCTACAGGGCTTGCCTGTCGTGCATTTTGTCCTTTGTTCCTGCAGGATATCTGCTTCTGTGCATTTTGCCTTCCCTCTTCAGCTTCTGGATTGCCAGACCAACTTTTGTCTTGCTGTCTACAGCGTTGTGTCGTGGTTTTTCCACCTTGTTGTCCGACGTTTCAGCCTGGTCCTCTGCCTTGTGTTCCAGGGGTGCTAGGATACTCCTGGTGTTCTCCTGTCTTCTGGTTGACGGCTTTAGGTCTGTACTACATATTCTTCTCTCTATCTGTTGGCCGTTCCCACTTCCTTTCGTGGGTCGGGTTGTGCCACTGGGACGGTCTTTCTCTGGGGCTTTTTCTGGGCTTGCCCCTGCCTTTGTCTTGTGCTTGGCTTGCTCTGGGCACTCTACTTCATGGTATTTACCAGCTGCCTGTTGTGCACGCCCAGTCATTATGGTCCACCTCCGTGGACCTCGGCGTGTACCTGTGTGCTCCTGTCCCTTGCTCTGCTGGAGCTTTGCGCAACTGGGTCTGCCTTCTCACGTCTGAGCTTCTCTGCTGTGGGGCCATTCCTACCTTGTCCTCTGCCTCGGGCTGATGCCAGTTCCGCTGTCCCCTTCACTGTGTGTGTGCTCTCCTGCGGCGGGCTCTGCCTCAGTTTCCATCTCTGTTCCTTGGATTTTGCGGGTGGTTCTTTTCTTCCTTTGGTACTCTATTGGTGCCGTCGGTCCCTCCGGGGTTTCTGGCGGACCCCCTTTGCAATTTGGGTATGCTTGTGGTATCCTGACCTTCCCTTCTCCTTTTTCTTGCTTATCTCTGCTTGGTGGGGGCTGGGCCATCCTCCCTGTCCCCATGACACATTCCCTGTTGGGGACCTGTGTTCTTTCAAGCTGGTGAGGTTCTCTCGCAGCCTCCCCTCCTCTGGGAATGGCTAGGGTATCTATTCTATGTTAAGGAATCTGCGGCTAGTAGTCTCTATCAGATGTACAAGTTACTTCCCTCCGGTCAACGATGTATCTGGCAGAGACAATTGTAGCCGCTGATTCCTTCACGCAACGCCCTTCCTCCCTGTTCTGCGAGGACCTTCAGCTTGGTCTTCTGCACTCTCCTCCCTCCGGGTGGCTTGTCTTCTGCAAGTGCCCTCTTTCACTTCCTCCCTGGCAGGGTGCTTTGTTCTGTTTATTTGTTACACTCTTTCATTTCTGTAATTTGACGGTAGGTTCATATGTACTTCTGCTTCCCTACACCCTGGTGTGAGAAGTTGGCCTGGCATATGATGTCCACTATTCTAGTGGGCACCTTGCACCAGTCCAAACTACCCTTATTGATGGTAGGTTTAGACAACCTTTATAGAAAGCTATCCTAGTGGTAGCTGTGGAGAGCAGCTTTCAGGCTAAGTCTTGAAGGAATGTAAAGCAGCTTGTTTTACCAGTCTATAATCTCTTGAATGATCAAATGAGAGAGCACCACACTAGGTATATATATTATAAGGTTACTCAACTCCTGAGGCGGAAGCCGGGAGTCAGCTCGTTTTTTTAACAATTTGTTTGCTATTCTTTGAAACTGTTTTTTCTCTACTCACCATCTGCCTCAACACGGGTTCTTGCAGCGGATTCAACGCTGCCCAAACAGGCGATAGACACTCTTTGCCGCCATCCCGCCCAGGCCGCAGGCCACGCCCCCTTTACGAGGCCACGCCCCCGCCCAACGCTATATAGCGACACTGATTGCAAGCGCCGCTATTATAAGGTTACTCAACTCCTGAGGCGGAAGCCGGGAGTCAGCTTGTTTTTTTAACAATTTGTTTGCTATTCTTTGAAACTGTTTTAATCTCTACTCACCATCTGCCTCTACACGGGTTCTTGCAGCGGATTCAGCGCTGCACCAAACAGGTGATAGACACTCTTTGCCGCCATCCCGCCCAGGCCACGCCCCCTTTAGGAGGCCACGCCCCCCTGGCCCCTTTCCATCTATCCATAAATTATGTGCCTCCATCGGACGCGCAGCGGACGAGCGCAGCGGGCGCGACAATTGCGCGCCAAAGGCACGCCTAAGGCAAGCCCGTCTGCGCCCGTCCGCGTCCGACCGGGTCCAGGGTCCATACAATACTCTCCCACTCAGCTGCTCGATCTCCAGGGCCCTTGGCTCCTGGATGACATTACAACAGCACGTATCACTAAGCTGGGATTGTCTGCCTCTTACACTTCTCCCCACTCTTCCCCCTTTCCTTCCCCCTCCACCACTAGTCCCTGTCAGGGTCTACCAGCACTCCCATCCCCCATCCTTCTATCCGCATTTTACCTGAACACCAGGTCAGCGGTCAAGCACTACCACGAACTTTTTAACGTACTGGACCTGCACAAACCGGACCTCTTATTCTTGACAGAGACCTGGTTTTGTGACAGCTCCCTCCCCCCGCTATTAGCCATGCTCCCAGCCTCTTATTATGCTCTGCGTGCCGACCGACCCCCGGAAGACCGGGTGGAGGTGTCGCCCTGATCGCCCGCAGAGAACTTGTCTTTCAACCCCTAGTCTTCTCCTCCATCTGCACTTCTGACTTCTTAGTTGTCCGTTTACTCTCCTTTAGTACTCCGCTCACCTGTGTTCTTGTGTACCGCCCTCCCTCAACTCCTCACCTCTTTCTCCCCAGCTTCCTAGACCCAGTGGCTACCCTAGCAGTTAACAACTCTTCTATTCTGATTATTGGCTATTTCAACTTTTGGCCTTCAGATCCGGCTGAATGCATCTCATCAAAGAGTTTTCTGAGACCCTCCGTTCCCTTAATTTTGCTCCCTCCGTTCATGCTCCAACACACCTCCATGGTCACACTCTTGATCAGATCTGGTCCCTCAACTGCCCAGTTTCCTCACTGTCCATTTCCCCTTGCACCTGGTCCGACCACTTTCTCATTTCATTTTCCCTACTCCTTAGCCCTGCTCTCAAGCCCTCTCTCCCAAAAAACACCTGGGCGCGCTCCTGGAACCGCGTGGATATAGCCTCTCTGTGTACCACACTTTCTGTCTCCTGCCCGGTTCTCCATGGTCTGTCGTCCTCCGGTCAAGCTGATTCCATCAACTCATGGCTCCGCTCAGGCTGCGACTCAGTCGCCCCCTTAAAGCGGGTGCAATCCAGGCGCACCAATGATGAAAAACGCTGGTTTAATGAGGAACTCAAGGCTCTTAAACTTAAAGTCCGCCGTGCGGAACGCTCCTGGAGGCGACACTATTGCCCAAATCTTAGGAACCAGTATACTTCCCTACTGACCTGTTATAAAAATATATATTTCAGACACCAAAAAGGCCTACTTTTCCTCCAAAATCTTATCAGCCGAAAACCAGCCTAGAGAAATCTTTGCCATTGTGCACGACCTCGCATATTCTGACCGGGTCACCCTCAAACCCTCTCCCTCCCAGCACTTATGTGATTCTCTCAATTCTTTTTTTCTAGATAAAATCTCCAACATAAAAGCTAACATTCTCCCCCCCACCCCTTCCTTTGTTGACCCTCAGTTTCCCCCAGCTGTAGCACAGCTCGACTCTTTCCCTCTTCTTACTGAAGAATCTTTTCTTGCACTTTTACCTTTGGTCAAGTCGGGTTCGCCTCTACACCCCTGTCCCGCTCACATCCTCAAACAGATCTTTTTTGCTTGTGCATCGCCCCCTCTTTCCCTTCTCAACAGCTCACTGTCACAGGGCATCGTTATTCCACCCCTCAAATCAGCCATCATTTTGCCCATCCTCAAAAAGCCTGGCGCTGGTCCTTCAGCTCTGATCAACTACCGCCCCATTTCACTCCTGCCATTCTTGGCGAAGGTTCTGGAGCGCCATGTAACAAGCACGCTCAGTGCCTTCGTAGAGGAGAACAGGATATTAGCCCCCCGACAGGCTGGGTTCCGCCCCGCGCACACCACGGAATCCGTAGTGCTATCGGTCCTTGACAACCTCAGAGAGGGCATGGACACCAACCACCCCCAGGCCCTGGTACTCCTTGATCTCTCTGCCGCCTTTGACACGGTTGACCATGCCATCTTACTTTCCCGTGTCAGAGCGGCGGGGATCGGAGGCTCTGCTTGGTCTGGCTGTCCTCCTTTCTGAGAGACCGCACCCAGGCGGTGCGCTTGGGTGATTTCTCGGTGGACTTCCGTGCGGTCCAATGCGGGGTCCCACAGGGCTCGTCTCTCTCTCCCCTGCTATTTAATTTGTATATTGCCCCTCTTATTCTTTCTCTTCAACAGCAGGAGGTCTCCGTCTACAACTATGCGGATGACCTCCAGCTTATTTTTTCTTTATCCGCATCCCCGGAGTCCACGTCCAATTTTCAGGCTACCATGACGTTCATCCAGGACTGGATGAATTTCAACGACCTGAAATTAAACCCCGACAAAACGGAGTTGGTGTTGACAGGTGGTCCCTCCAGTCCTTGGTCTTCTCTCTTTTGGCCCCCCTCCCTATGTCCTCCCCCCACTTCGTCTCCCTCTGTAAAAACACTTGGTTTCAAATTGAATGATCAACTCTCCCTTCACTCCCAAGTCAGCTCGGTGGTGTCTTTGGCTTTCCTTTCTCTCCGCACCATCCGCACAGTCTCCCGTTTTTTTTCATTTTCGGCCCTAAAACTCATAGTACTGGTGATGGTTATCTCCCTCCTGGACTACGGCAACGCCCTTTACTGTAGCATGCCCGCCTACAGCGTGTGACGACTCCAACTAGTCCAGAACCAGGCGGCCCGCCTTGTATTCAACCTCTCCAAATCCCATCACGTCACTCCCCTCCTCAAGTCCCTACACTGGCTCCCCATTCGTGAAAGTGCCCTGTTTAAACGGGGTTGCATTACCTTCAATGCCCGTTCCGGCTCAGCTCCTGCTTTCATCTCCTCAGAAATCCAATCCTATGCCCCGTCTAGGGAGCTACGTTCATCTGCCAAACAACTGCTCGTAGTTCCTCGATTCAAGCAGAAAAAATGGGGAGGTTCCAAATTCTCTACACCTGCACCTGCATTTTGGAATTCACTCCCAGCTCACCTTAGATCCTGTGTCCAGTACACTTTTTTCCGTAAGGCACTGAAGACTTTCCTTTTCACACAAGCCTTCTCCCCATAACCTCCTTCCCTGTCTTTCCGCCCTTCCTATCCCTCAGGATCCCAGTACCTTATAGCGCCAAGAAACCGCCAGGTGTACGCCGCGCTTAAGAAATATTTTAAACTCAAACTCATATAAAATATATGTATTTGTTCTAAACACAACCCCTCTAGTCTCTTTATGAGGCTAGAGGCAAAAGTACAATACAAGAACTTAAATAGCACACAGTAAATTAGCACAGTATACGTTTTGCCCTAGGGGCCTCACAAACCATATACTAAGAAAGTGGTATAAGAACCACGTGAGGGATAGAAGTTAGGCGTAGGGCCTGTAGAACCGCTGGGGCAACCAGGAACCACCCAAGGTAGGGACGCAGGAGACCCACGGGGAACGCATGCAGTGTCTAAACACAGCCGCGAATCACCATTGACTTCTATGGCGAAAGTTAAAGTTACAAGGTTAAAGTTTAAGGACACTTAGGAGTGGACTACGGCGAAACCCTTTCAGTACTGGACACTTCGAGAGTCAAGACCCACGGGAGCACCGAAGTACTTGTGTTACCTCACCCAGGGAAGCCGGGTGCATAGGTGTCTTTTCGTGTCGGGTTTTGTCGTCCATTCCAATGGAGAGCTGCGAAAAAATGCTGCAGGCGTCCAGGAGAAGAGTGTCTGGATGGATCCGAGGGTGGATTGGAGATCTGAAGAACCTGAAAGCAGAAGGGACAGAGTCTGGGTCACTAGCCAGTGACCAGGATGGTGACAAGAAGATGCCAGCCGATGTTGGGTGCTTTAAGGTGAAGTAGGTGAAGCTTGACTCTTCAGCCACAAGGTCCAGGAGGTGTCTACGACAACCAGGAGCTGGATTCGAGCGGTCCCACGTCGGATGTCGAGTACTACAGCGTTGGTATCCGGATTGGACCCAACAAGTCTTGGCAACAGCAGCCCACGCAAGATGACAAGATTGGCTTTGGTGCAGACCAGCAAGGTCTGAGGCACTCACCCTTTTGAGGCGAGTAAAGGAATGTCAGGAGCAACCAGGGAAGCCCTAGAAACAAAGTAGATTCCTTCGTGGGGACCCACTAGCCAACGGACTAGGGATTGCGAAGGTGCCTCAAACTGAAATGCTGAAAGCGGGCCCACGGAACACTTTTGGAGTGGAGGCCCACAATCTTAGATGCAAAAGGTGCTCAAGGCTTGGACTACAAGTAGCCTAATGCACAACTTTGGGAAAGCTCGGGAAGTCGATGCACTATCAAATGTGCAGGATGTCCAGGAGTTCCGGTCCCACATCTCTCGTGATAGCTACAGGTCTCAGCTTCGCTTGGGACTCGTATCTGAAAGAGACACGTTAGTGATAGATTCCTTACCCTAGAATATCCCCAGGCGTCAGACTGGATCCGGAAACTTTTGCGTAGCAGTACCCTTGCGCGTCGGTAGGCGTCGGCTGCGGCTCCGCGTTCTGCGTCGTGGGCGCCGTGATGACGTCGTCGGAGTACTTAGACGCCGCCTCCACGTGCTGACGTCAGTTCTTCTTTTTTCCGCGCCAGCCAGCACAGATCTGGAAAGAGCAGTTACCCAAATTCACTTTTTGGCTAACTTTTTGATCTCTTTTGATCATCCTTTGAAGTCGAACGACTCCGATCGGTGCCGCAGGGATGCCCGGTTTTAAACACTGTGAGGAGTGCGACTGCACGATGTCGGTCACGGACCCCCACCACCTGTGTTTGACCTGTTTAGGCGTCAACCACGACGACAAGGCCGGCTCCGACTGCCGGGCCCTATCTTCGAAAGCCAGGCGGGAGCGGTCTCGCAGGCGACTCGAACTCCGGCAGTCAGCCCCGCGCCGCGTGAGGTCCCGGTCCCACGGGAGGTCGAGGGAAAGGTCGCGGGGACGGAGCCACCACAGCTCCGGGAGTCGGGACCACTCCTCTGGGTCGAAGTCGTCGTCAGGTAAGAAGCACAAGAAGTCGAAGAGACGTCATCGCTCTTCTGACTCCCCCCGACGCTCGCGCGATGCGGCCGGGGGTTCGGGTGACACCGCCCACGCGGCTCCTTCGGAGTCGCGGGCGTCTCGTCCCGCCCCACACCCTCCGGTCCCTGGGCAGGACGCGACGCCGGAGGAGATTGAGCGCTTCCTCATGGCCATGAGGTCCCTTTCTCCTCCGACGGGCTCCGCGGCGCCTTCGGGCCAAGCGGACCCGTCTAGGGGCCCTAGCGGGTCGGGGGCTTTGACCCCGACGCCGTCGGGTGCTTCGGCCCCGATGCCGCTGGCGCCTTCGGGCCCGGCGCTGCAGGGCCCCACGATCCCAAACCGCAGGCGCCTTCGGGCCCGGCGCCGCAAGGCCCAGCGGCTCCGGCGCCTTAGGGCCCGGTGCCGCGGGACACCGCTGGACCTTCCTCGGGCTCTGGATCGTCACCGGTGGACCTTACGACCCCCCCGGCGTCGGTCCGTCAGGTGTCACCTCCGGCGCCGTCTTCAGGAGGCGCCGCCCCTGTGACCTCCTTTGCTTCGGTTCCGACGTCGGAGCGGCGCCGTTTGGAGATTTCCACTTCTACGAACCGAACCCATTGAATTACGACCCTGAGTCTCAGGAGATGGGTGAAGAGGAGGATTGGGAGGGGTCTGAAGACACTCTGACCAGGGAGTGTCAGTCTCATGAGGACTGGGCAGGAGACCTTGGGGAGGCCAGTGGCCTGGACACCTCTCCAGACACTGGTTTTGTCTCTCCTCCTACCGTGGCTTCGGAGGAGGGGGCTACCTATGGTGTGGTGTTGACGAGGGCTGCCAAGGCCTTGGGCCTTGAGCTCCCCGTCGCGGCCGTGAGGACTAACCTCCTCACAGAGGTCCTTAAACCGCAGTCATGCTCGGCTGAGCCTCTGCTGCCTTTTAATGAGGCCTTGACCGACGTTCTTTTGGGCACTTGGTCCAGGCCCGCTACGGGTTCGCCCGTAGATAGGAACATGGCCAGACGCCACCGCCCGGCTCCGGGCGACCCATGTTTCCTGTCCTCCCACCCCACCCCCGAGAGTCTGATCATCCAGGCCTCTAATTCCCAGACCGCATTCCCGACGGCTCCGCCAGACAGGGAATCCAAGAGGTATGAGAATTATGGTAAAAAGATATTCTCCTCCCTTAGTTTGGGACTGCGGTCTTCCAACACCGCATGCCTCTTGGGCCGCTACACCCACTCTCTGTGGGAGACGGTGGCGGAGGTGCTGCCAGAGTGCCCGTTGGAGGTACGGGCCAAACCCGGCCAAGCCCTTGTGGAGGGCCGAAATGCAGCCAAGTATTCGATCAGGTGTGGGCTGGATACCACCGACTCGCTAGGCAGAGCGATGGCTACGACGGTGGCGGTGTGACGCCACGCCTCGCTGAGATCCGCCAATTTTTCGGCAGATGTCCAGAACACTCTGATGGACATGCCGTTCGATGACCGTCGCCTCTTTGGCGACAAGGCAGACCACGCGCTTTAAGGACTCCAGGGCTACGGCCAAGTCCTTGGGCCTCTCGGCCCTGCGCCAGCAAACGGGTGCCTTTCGCTCCTTTTGTGGCCAAGGAAGGGGTGTCCCACACGTGCCAGCCACTCGCCGCAGACTACCATCCAGCACGGCGGCAGCCGTGGAAACCACCGTGGGGGCGGTCGGGGAAACCGGCGAGGTCAGTCCACACCTTTCCCCGCAGCATCCGCCTCTAAACCCTCCTAGTCCGTGCTTTTCGGCATATGTGACGCCAGTGGGAGGCAGGGTCCGCCATCACCACTCTCACTGGCGCACTGTAACTTCGGACAGGTGGGTGCTGCAGATCGTCCGGAGGGGCTACTCCCTACCCTTCGAGACGACTCCTCAAGCCATACCACCACAACACCACCGCGTATTGGGGGATCACTTGCGGCTCCTGCAGGAATAAGTTTCGGCCCTCTTGGCCAAGGGGGCCATCGAGCGCGTTCCTGGGCCAGAAGTAGGACGTGGTTGCTACTCCCACTACTTTCTGGTACCCAAGAAGGGCAAAGGGGGCCTACGCCCTATCTTGGATCTGAGGAACGTCAACGGCTTCCTCCGGAAGGAGAAGTTCAAAATGCTGACTCTGGCTCAGGTCTTAGCTGCCCTAGACCCAGGAGACTGGATGGTAGCGTTGGACTTGCAGGACGCGTATTTCCACATCCCGGTCCTGCCGGCCCATCGACGTTACCTGCGGTTCACAGTAGGCCACAAGCACTTTCAATTTACCGTGCTCCCCTTCGGCCTTACCAGCGCCCCACGGGTGTTCACGAAGGTGATGGCGGTGGTCGCAGCTCATCTGCGCATGTTGGGGGTCTCATTCTTCCCCTACCTCGACGACTGGTTGTTGAAGGCGGGCTCGCCCCAGACAGTCGTCAGCCACCTCCAGACTACGGCGGATCTCCTGCACCAGCTGGGGGTCTCCATCAATGTGCCGAAGTCACACCTGTGTCCCTCTCAGAAGCTCCTTTTCATCGGAGCGGTTCTCGACTCGGCGCAGTTTCAGGTTTACCCGCCCGAACAGCGGGTTCGGGATATACAGGCTCTGATTCCAATCTTCTGGCCTTTATCCCGAGTTTCGTTCAGGTTGACGCTGCAGCTTCTGGGGTTGATGGCCTCCTGCATCCTTATGGTGCATCACGCACGGTGGCGGATGCGGGCTCTGCAGTGGGACCTGAGGTTTCAGTGGGCCCAGCATCAGGGCAGCCTGTCCGACCATGTCCTGATTGTGAGAAGTTTGCCTGATATATGATGCTCACTAGTTCTAGTGATCACCTTGTATCAGTCCAAACAACCCTTATGGTGATTGGTTGTAAGTCAACCTTAAAGACCAGCTATCCTAATGGTAGCATGGACAAAGCCGTCTTAGGCTAAACTCTTTTGGCATGTGAAGCCAGCTGTTTTACCACATATAACCCCTTGAATACCAAGTGAAAGGACACCACACAGGTTGTTATGAAAATAAACAAGTATTTATTAACTAACATACACCTCTGAACTCTTTATGAGATCAGAGGGCTAAGCATGTGACAATCTCTTAGGAAAAATACGTTCAAGTTGCACGATTTACAATGGTGCCCTAGGGGCACGGCAAACCATATACTAAGTAAGTGGAATGTGAAAGTCGATGATAGGAATGGAGCTGTCCAGAGGCTGTAGGATCGCTGGGACCACGCTATACTAACTTGAGGTAGGTAATAGGAGGCCCACGGAACGCGTGTGCAGAGTGTGAACTCACACGCGAGATGCATACAAACATCTATGGACAGTACAGTTTAAGAAAAAGGTGAGTACGGACGTCCCTGACTAGATAGGACTAAAACGACTGTGGAACTGGACACTAGGAGAGTCAAGCTACCCTTGAGCACCGAAATGCTCGTGTTACCTCACCCACAGGCTGCGGGGGCATAGGTGCCAAGTCGTGTCGGGTTCCGGCGTTGAAGTCTATGGAGCCTGGAGGAAAAGATGCTGCAGACGGTCAGGATGAAGATGTCCGGTGTGATCCAAGGGTGGATCAGTGAAGAGAAGAACCTGAAAGCAGAGGGGACAATGTTTAAAGTCACTAGCCAGTGACTGGAGTGGAACCAGAAGTCGGCGTCGCGATCAGGTGAAGGTGGACGCTTGTCTCTGCAGCCAGGTGGTGTCTTCGACGACCAGGATGGAGGCACGAGCTGTCCCACGCAGGCTCTCGCTGTCGGTGGTGTCGGCTTCGGATTCGGAGTCAACAGGCCTTGGCAAAGGCAACCCACGCGGTGAGTGGAAACGGCGTCTGGAGTGGACCAGGAGCGTCCGGGGTGCTCCTCTTTTGGAAGGGAGCAAGGGCCAGTCTGGAGCAACCAGACCAGCAGTGAAGATTTCGGGTATCATCGTCTTGGAGGTCACCAGCCAGCCGGCAAGTGACCAGACAACGCGTCGAGCAGCAAACAGGCAGAAGGGCCCCACGCAGATCTCGTGGATGCTGGAGGGCTTGTTCTGCGGTGCAGGAGCTGCTCGGGGTCGGGGCTTCTCAGTCCCCAAAGCACTTGGACGAGGATACCTCTGAAGTCGTGCTGGATCGAAGTGCTGCTTCTTTCAAGATGGCCGGTCCCACGTGTCTCGTCGCACCCACGGATCTCAGCTGTGCTGCAGATGTAGGTAGAGGTCGGAGAGGTCTGGGAATCCGGGTCTCGTCGGGCTCTGAAGTCTGGATCCGGGAAGGACGCTGATGGTGCCTGCTTGTGCAGGGTGGACACTCCTTGCCCACAAGGGAGATTTCTTCAGTCTTCTGTGGAGCAGAACGTCTAAGTCCAGAGTTTCTTCTTGTAAAGTTGTTCAGGATAATCTAATCTGGAATGGGACCAGCTCCTACCTTTATCCGGCTAAAGGGGGCTGTACTACGACTAGGTCCCTCCTCTGGGTGGGACCAGGAAGGGGGGCGGTTACACCCCCTATCCTTTGTCCGGTCTTGCGCCAGCTCTGGGCCTGGAGTGCCCCAGGAGCTGGTTTAGACCGGAGTATGCACAGGGACACCTTGTGTGCCCCAGGCATGTCTCATTCCTTTCAGCCCTGTCCTACCTAATACACAAAAGTCTGGGGTGGTGCCAGCACCTCCCAAGGCAGGAAACCCTTTGTCCAAGCCTCCCTCGCTGGAAGGACTCCCAGCAGCAGGAGGTCAGACTTGTGTCTGTGGTGGCAGCATCCATTTTGTGATGCTGAGGCTCGAGTTAACTTTAACCGGGGTTCACAGTTACATACATGTCGTGTCCCTCTAGAAGGGTGGAATGCTACCCCCATCGCCAGAATTGGCGAGGGGGTAGTATTCCATTTCGTATGACACCTTACTCGACATGTTTTGATAATGTTATACCAAAGTTGGTAATAACCACGAGGATTATAATGCATTTAAGAGTATATGGTATAGCGTTATCATGGAAACAGCTAAAGGACTTGGTTCCGAAAGCTGCAGACAGGCTCAGCTCATGCTAGAGCACCATCTCACATAATTCCAAGCACTCTGTCTTCAGGATTGATAAGGCCTGCCATAGGAGTGACTGATAGGAGGATATGTGTCCATTTTAGGGTTAGATATAGGGATACTATATCTGAAGCAAAGGGTGATTACACCACCTTGCCCCAGCTGATTGATCAGCCAGTTGTGTCAGATTTGGATGGCCAGCCAGGGGTGGCATAATACATGCTGCAGCCCCTGGTAGGCCCTGGGTGCACCTATGCCCTGGGTGTGAGAAGTTGGCCTGATATATAGTGCTCACTATTCTAGTGATCACTTTGTATCATTCCAAACGACCCTTATTGATGATTGGTTGTACGTCAACCTTATAGACCAGCTATCCTAGTAGCATGGACAAGAGCAGTCTTTAGGCTAAACTCTAGAGGGCGTGTTAAGCCAGCTGTTATACCATCACTTATACCCCTTGAACACCAAGTGAAAGGACACCACAAAAATTGTTATGAAAATAAAAGGATATTTATTTATAACAAGTCTACCCTTAACTCTTTATGAGTCAGGGAGCAAAGCACACAACAAAACTCTTAAGAAAATATTTTAAGTTGCACAATTTACACAAATGCCCGAGGGGCACTAAAAACCATATACTACAAAAGTGGAAT